>NW_027672856.1:0-1233000 GCF_964194105.1 Spermophilus citellus
GTGGGATTGGGGTACTGATCATTATCTGAAAGTGTCAAAAGGATTGGGTGAAAAAATGTGTGCTGATATTTCAGGAAACTCGTAGTTTTTTGGAAGCTTGGCAACCCATTTCCATGAAAGTGATTTGCGCCAGTCTCTGCTTAGGGCTACATCAATAGGAAACAAACCATAGAGATAGAACTTGGAACTACATTATTCTGTCAAGTTTCAAAGAGCTAGCAGAAACCGTGTTTGATTTATAGTTCCAAATACATGTATCCATATAGGAGAAAACACAGTGAAACCTAAAAATTTAAACTGTTACTACAAACGAATGGTTTAATCTAGACGAACTAAATTTGGTGAGCCAAGTGGGATTGGATTACTGATCATTACCTGAAAGTGTCATCAAGATTGGGTGAAAAAATATGTGCTGAGATTTCAGGAAACTCGTAGTTTATTGGAAGCTTGGCAACCCCTTTACATGAAAGTGATTTGTGCCAGTCTCTGCTTAGGGCTACATGAATAAGAAACAAACCATAGAGATAGAACTTGAAACTACTTTATTGTGTCAAGTTTCAAAGAGCTAGCACATACCGTGTTTGATTTAGAGTTCCAAATACATGTATCCATATAGGAGAAAACAGAGTGAAATCTAAAATTTAAACTGTTACTGCAAACGAATGGTTTAACCTAGAAGAACGAAATTTGGTGAGCCAAGTGGGATTGGGGTACTGATCATTACCAGAAAGTGTCATCAAGATTGGGTGAAAAAATGTGTGCTGACATTTCAGGAAACTCGTAGTTTTTTGGAAGCTTGGCAACCCCTTTACATGTAAGTCATTTACGCCAGTCTCTGCTTAGGGCAACATCAATAGGAAACAAACCATAGAGATATAACTTGGAACTACTTTATTGTGTCAAGTTTCAAAGAGCTAGCACAAACATTGTTTGATTAAGAGTTCAAACTACATGTATCCATATAGGAGAAAACAGAGTGAAACCGAAAAATTAAAACTGTTACTGCAACCGAACGGTTTAACCTAGAAGAACGAAATTCGGTGAGCCAAGTGGGATTGGGGTACTGATCATTACCTGAAAGTGTCATCAAGTTTGGATGAAAAAATGTGTGCTGAGATTTCAGGAAACCCATAGTTTTTTGGAAGCTTGGCAACCCCTTTCCATGAAAGTGATTTGTGCCAGTCTCTGCTTAGGGCTACATCAATAGTAAACAAATCATAGAGCTAGAACTTGGAACTACTTTATTCTGTCAAGTTTCAAAGACCTAGCACAAACCGTGTTTGATTTAAAGTTCCAACTACATGTATCCATATAGGAGAAAACAGAGTGAAACCTAAAAATTAAAACTGTTACTGCAAACGAACGGTTTAACCTAGAAGAACGAAATTTGGTGAGCCAAGTGGGATTGGGGTACTGATCATTACCTGAAAGTGTCATCAAGATTGGGTGAAAAAATGTGTGCTGAGATTTCAGGAACCTCGTAGTTTTTTGGAAGCTTGGCAACCCCTTTCCATGAAAGTGATTTGCGCCAGTCTCTGCTTAGTGCTACATCAATAGGAAACAAAGCTTAGAGATAGAACTTGGAACTACTTTATTGTGTCAAGTTTCAAAGAGCTAGCACAAACCGTGTTTGATTTAGAGTTCCAACTACATGTATTCATATAAGAGAAAACAGAGTGAAACCTAAAAATTAAAACTGTTACTGCAAACGAACGGTTTAACCTAGAAGAACGAAATTTGGTGAGCCAAGTGGGATTGGGGTACTGATCATTACCTGAAAGTGTCATCAAGATTGGGTGAAAAAATGAGTGCTGAGGTTTCAGGAAACTTGTAGTTTATTGGAAGCTTGGCAACCCCTTTCCATGAAAGTGATTTGCGCCAGTCTCTGCTTAGGGCTACATCAATAGGAAACAAACCATAGAGATAGAACTTGGAACTACTTTATTGTGTCAAGTTTCACAGAGCTAGCAAAAACCGTGTTTGATTTAGAGTTCCAAATACATGTATCCATATAGGAGAAAACAGAGTGAAACCTAAAAATTAAAACTGTTACTGCAAACAAACTGTTTAACCTAGAGGAAGGAAATTTGGTGAGCCCAGTGGGATTGGGGTACTAATCATTACCTGAAAGTGTCATCAAGATTGGGTGAAAAAATGTGTGCTGAGATTTCAGGAAACTCGCAGTGTTTTTGGACGCTTGGCAACCCCTTTCCATGAAAGTGATTTGCTCCAGTCTCTGCTTAGGGCTACACCAATAGGAAACAAACCATAGAGATAGAACTTGGAACTACTTTATTGTGTCAAGTTTCAAAAAGCTACCACAACCCTGTTTGATTTAGAGTTCCAACTACATGTATCCATATAGGAGAAAACAGAGTGAAACCTAAAAATTAAGACGGGTACTGCAAACGAACGGTTTAACCTAGAAGAACGAAATTTGGTGAGCCAATTGGGATTGATGTACTTATCATTACCTGAAATTGTCATCAAGATTGGGTGAAAAAAGTTTGGTGAGATTTCAGGAAAATTGCAGTTTTTTGGAAGCTTTTCAATCCCTTTCCATGAAAGTGATTTGCGCCAGTATCTGCTTAGGGCTACATCAATAGGAAACAAACCAAAGAGATAGAACTTGGAACTAGTTTATTGTGTCAAGTTTCCAAGAGCTAGCACAGACCGTGTTTGATTTAGAGTTCCAAATACATGTATCCGTATAGGAGAAAACAGATTGAAACCTAAAAATTAAAACTGTTACTGCAAACGAACGGTTTAAACTAGAAGAACGACATTTGGTGAGCCAAGTGGCATTGGGGTACTTATCATTACCTGAAAGTGTCATCAGGATTGGGTCAAAAAATGTGTGCTGAGATTTCAGGAAACTCGTAGTTTTTGGAAGCCTGGCAACCTTTTTCCATGACAGTGATTTGCGCCAGTCTCAGCTTAGGGCTACATCAATAGGAAACAAACCATACAGATAGAAATTGGAACTACTTTATTGTGTCAAGTTTCAAAGAGCTAGCACAAACCGAGTTTGATTTAGAGTTCCAACTACATGTATCCATATAGGAGAAAACAGAGTGAAACCTAAAATTTAAAACTGTTACTATAAACGAACGGTTTAACCTAGAAGAATGAAATTTGGTGAGCCAAGTGGGATTGGGGTACTGATCAATACCTGAAAGTTCATCAAGATTGGGTGCAAAAATGTGTGCTGAGATTTAAGGAAACTCGTAGTTTTTTGGAAGCTTGGCAAAACCTTTCCTTGAAAGTGATTTGCACCAGTCGCTGCTTAGTGCTACATCAATAGGAAACAAACCATAGAGATAGAACTTGGAACTACTTTATTGTGTCAAGTTTCACAGAGCTAGCAAAAACTGTGTTTGATTTAGAGTTCCAAATACATGTATCCATATAGGAGAAAACAGAGTGAAACCTAAAAATTAAAACTGTTACTGCAAACGAACGGTTTAACCTAGAAGAACGAAATTTGGTGAGCCAAGTGGGATTGGGGTACTGATCATTACCTGAAAGTGTCATCAAGATTGGGTGAAAAAATGTGTGCTGAGGTTTCAGGAAACTTGTAGTTTATTGGAAGCTTGGCAACCACTTTCCATGAAATTGATTTGCGCCAGTCTCTGCTTAGGGCTACATCAATAGGAAACAAACCATAGAGATAGAACTTGGAACTACTTCATTGTGTCAAGTTTCACAGAGCTAGCAAAAACCGTGTTTGATTTAGAGTCCCAAATACATGTATCCATATAGGAGAAAACTGAGTGAAACCTAAAAATTAAAACTGTTACTGCAAATGAAGGGTTTAACCTAGAAGAACGAAATTTGGTGAGCCAAGGGGGATTGTGGTACTGTTCATTACCTGAAAGTGTCATCAGGATTGGGTGAAAAAATGTGTGCTGAGATTTCAGGAAACTCGTTGTTTTTTGGAAGCTTGGCAACCCCTTTCCTTGAAAGCGATTTGAGCCAGTCTCTGCTTAGGGCTACATCAAGAGGAAACAAACCATAGAGATAGAACTTGGAACTACTTTATTGTGTCAAGTTTCAAAGAGCTAGCACAAACAGAGTTTTATTTAGAATTCCAGCAACAATTTTTTTAGACAAACTGGATGATACTTTCAGGTAATGATCAGTGCACTAAGCCCACTTGGTTTCCCAAATTTCGTTGTTCTATGTTGAAGCGTTCAATTCCAATAACAGTTTGAATTTTGGCATTTCACTCTGTCTTCTTCTATATTGATAGATGTATTTGGAACTCTAAATCAAACACGGTTTTTGCTAGCTTCTTGAAACTTTACACAATAAAGCAGTTTCACTTTCTATCTCAATGTTCTGTTTCCTCTTGATATAGCCCTAAGCAGTGACTGGGGAGAAACACTTTAATTGAATGGGGTTGCCAAGCTTCCAAAAATTACGAGTCTCCAGAAATCTCAGCAACTATTTTTTCACCCAACCTGGATGATACTTAAAGGTAATGATCAGTACACTAAGCCCACTTGGTTCGCCAAATTTCGTTCTTCTATGTTGAAGCGTTCTTTTCCAGTAACAGTTTGAATTTTGGCGTTTCAGTCTGTTTTTTCCTATTTCAATAGATGTATTTGGAACTCTAAATCAAACACTGTTTGTGCTAGCTTCTTGAAACTTGAAACAATAAATCCTTTTCAAGTTCTATCTCTATGTTCTGTTTCCTCTTGATGTAGCCCTAAGCAGTTACTGGGGAGAAACACTTTCATTTAAAGGGCTTGCCAAGCTTCCAAAAATTACGAGTCTCCAGAAATCTCAGCAACTATTTTTTCACCCAAACTGGATAATACTTTCAGGTAATGATCAGTACACTAAGCCCATTTGCTTTCCCAAATTTCGTTCTTCTATGTTGAAGCATTCGTTTCCAGTAACAGTTTGAATTTTGGCGTTTCACTCTGTTTTCTCCTATATTGATAGATGTATTTGGAACTCTAAATAAAACACGGTTTTTGCTAGCTTCTTGAAACTTGACAAAATAAAGCAGTTTCACGTTCTATCTCAATGTTCTGTTTCCTCTTGATGTAGCCCTAAGCAGTTAATGGGGAGAAACACTTTCATTGAAAGGGGTTGACAAGCTTCCAAAAATTACCAGTCTCCAGAAATCTCAGCAACTTTTTTTTCACCCAAACTGGATGATACTTTCAGGTAATGATCAGTACACTAAGCCCACTTGTTTACCCAAATTTTGTTCTTCTATGTTGAAGCGTTCGTTTCCAATAACAGTTTGAAATTTGGCATTTCACTCTGTTTTCTCCTATATCGATAGATCTATTTGGAACTCTAAATCAAACACTGTTTGTGCTAGATTCTTGAAACTTGACACGATAAAGCAGTTTCACGATCTATCTCTATGTTCTGTTTCCTCTTGATGTAGCCCAAAGCAGTGACTGGGGAGAAAAACTTTCATTGAAAGGGGTTGCCAAGCTTCCAAAAATTACGAGTCTCCAGAAATCTCAGCAACTATTTTTTCACCCAAACGGGATGATACTTCCTGGTAATGATCAGCACACTAAGCCCACTTGGTTCGCCAAATTTTGTTCTTCTATGTTGAAGCGTTCGTTTCCAGTAACAGTTTGAATTTTGGCGTTTCACTCTGTTTTCTCCTATATCGATAGATGTATTTGGAACTCTAAATGAAACACGGTTTGTGCTAGCCTCTTGAAGCTTAACACAATAAAGCAGTTTCACGTTCTATCTCTATGTTCTGTTTCCTCTTGATGTAGCCCTAAGCAGTGGCTGGGGAGAAACACTTTCAATGAAAGGGGTTGCCAAGCTTCCAAAAATTACGAGTCTCCAGAAATCTCAGCAACTATTTTTTCACCCAAACTGGATGATACTTTCAGGTAATGATCAGTACACTAAGCCCACTTGTTTTCCCAAATTTCATTCTTCTATGTTGAAGCGTTCGTTTCCAATAACAGTTTGAATTTTGGCGTTTCACTCTGTTTTCTCCTATATTGATAGATGTATTTTGAACTCTAAATCAAACATGGTTTGTGCTAGCCTCTGGAAACTTGACACAATAAAGCAGTTTCATGTTCTATCTCTATGTTCTGTTTCCTCTTGATGTAGCCCTAAGAAGTGACTGGGGAGAAAACACTTTCATTGATAGGGGTTTCCAAGCTTCCAAAAATTACGTGTCTTCAGAAATCTCAGCAACTATTTTTTCACCCAAACTGGATGATACTTTCAGGTAATGATCAGTACACTAAGCCCACTTGTTTTCCCAAATTTCGTTCTTCTATGTTGAAGCGTTCGTTTCCAATAACAGTTTGAATTTTGGCGTTTCACTCTGTTTTCTCCTATATTGATAGATGTATTTGGAACTCTAAATCAAACACGGTTTGTGCTAGCTTCTTGAAACTTGACACAATAACACAGTTTCATGTTCTATCTCAATGTTCTGTTTCCTCTTGATGTATCCCTAAGCAGTGACTGGGGAGAAACACTTTCATTGAAAGGGGTTGCCAAGCTTCCAAAAATTACGAGTCTCCAGAAATCTCAGCAACTATTTTTTCACCCAAACTGGATGATAATTTCAGGTAATGATCAGTACACTAAGCCCACTTTGTTTCCCAAATTTCGTTGTTCTATGTTGAAGCGTTCGTTTCCAATAACAGTTTGAATTTTGGCGTTTCACTCTGTTTTCTCCTATATTGATAGATGTATTTTTAACTCTAATTCAAACACCGTTTCTGCTAGCTTCTTGAAACTTGACACGACAAACCACTTTCACGTTCTATCTCTCTCTATGTTCTGTTTCTTCTTTATGTAGCCCTAAGCAGTGACTGGGGAGAAACACTTTCATTGAAAGGGCATGCCAAGCTTCCAAAAATTACGAGTCTCCAGAAAACTCAGTAACTATTTTTTCACCCAAACTGGATGATACTTTCAGGTAATGGTCAGTACACTAAGCCCACTTGGTTTCCCAAATTTCTTTGTTCTATGTTGAAGCGTTCGTTTCCAATAACAGTTTGGATTTTGGCGTTTCACTCTGTTTTCTCCTATATCGATAGATATATTTGGAACTCTAAATGAAACACGGTTTGTGCTAGCCTCTTGAAGCTTGACACAATAAAGCAGTTTCAGGTTGTGTCTCTATGTTCTGTTTCCTCTTGATGTAACCCTACGCAGTGACTGGGAAGAAACACTTTTATTGAAAGGGGTTGCCAAGCTCCAAAACTTACAGGTCTCCAGAAATCTCAGCAACTATTTTTCACCCAAACTGGATGATACTTCCAGGTAATGATCAGTCCACTAAGCCCACTTTGTTCCCCAAATTTCGTTCTTCTATGTTGAAGAGTTCCTTAACAGTAACAGTTTGAATTTTGGCGTTTCACTCTGTTTTCTCCTATATTGATAGATGTATTTGGAAATCTAAATCAAACACTGTTTGTGCTAGCTTCTTGAAACTTGACACAATAAAGCAGTTTCATGATCTATCTCTATGTTCTGTTTCCTCTTGATGTAGCCCTAAGCAGTTACTGGGGAGAAACACTTTCATTGAAAGGGGTTGCCAAGCTTCCAAAAATTACGAGTCTCCAGAAATCTCAGCAACTATTTTTTCACCCAAACGAAATGATACTTCCAGGTAATGATCAGCACACGAAGCCCACTTGGTTCACCAAATTTCGTTCTTCTATGTTGAAGCGTTCGTTTCCAATAACAGTTTGAATTTTGGCGTTTCACGCTTTTCTCCTATATTGATAGATGTATTTGGAACTCTAAATCAAACACGGTTTGTGCTAGCTTCTTGAAACTTGACACAATAACGCAGTTTCATGTTCTATCTCAATGTTCTGTTTCCTCTTGATTTAGCCCTAAGCAGTTACTGGGGAGAAACACTTTCATTGATAGGGGTTGCCAAGCTTCCAAAAATTACGAGTCTCCAGAAATAACAGCAACTATTTTTCACCCAAACTGGATGATACTTCCAGGTAATGATCAGTACACTAAGCCCACTTTGTTCCCCAAATTTTGTTCTTCTATGTTGAAGCGTTCGTTTCCAGTCACAGTTTGAATTTTGCCGTTTCACTCAGTTTTCTCCTATATTGATAGATGTATTTGGAACTCTAAATCAAACACGGTTTGTGCTAGCTTCTTGAAACTTGACACAATAAAGCAGTTTCACGTTCTCTCTCTATGTTCTGTTTCCTGTTGATGTAGTCCTAAGCAGTGACTGGGGAGAAACACTTAAAATGAAAGTGGTTGCCAAGCTTCCAAAAATTACGAGTCTCCAGAAATCTCAGCAACTAATTTCTCACCCAAACTGGATGATAATTTCAGGTAATGATCAGTACACTAAGCCCACTTGGTTTCCCAAATTTCGTTGTTCTATGTAGAAGCATTCATTTCCAATAACAGTTTGAATTTTGGCGTTTCACTGTGTTTTCTCATATATTGATAGATGTATTTGGAACTCTAAATCAAACAAGGTTTTTGCTAGCTTCTTGAAACTTGACACAATAAAGCAGTTTCACGTTCTATCTCAATGTTCTGTTTCCTCTTGATGTAGCCCTAAGCAGTTACTGGGGAGAAACACTTCATTGAAAGGGGTTGACAAGCTTACAAAAATTACCATTCTCCAGAAATCTCAGCAACAATTTTTTCACCCAAACTGGATGATACTTTCAGGTAATGATCAGTACACTAAGCCCACTTGGTTTCCCAAATTTCGTTCTTCTATGTTGAAGCATTCATTTCCAGTAACAATTTGAATTTTTACGTTTCACTCTGTTTTCTCCTATATTGATAGACGTATTTGGAACTCTAAATCCAACACGGTTTGTGCTAGCTTCTTGAAACTTGACACAATAAAGTAGTTTCACGTTCTATTTCTGTTTTGTTTCCTATTGATGTAGCCCTAAGCAGTGACAGGCGAGAAACACTTTCATGGAAAGGGGTTGCCAAGCTTCCAAAAATTACAAATCTCCAGAAATCTCAGCAAATATTTTTTCACCCAAACTTGATGATACTTTCAGGTAATGATCAGTACACTAAGGCGTCTTGGTTTCCCAAAGTTCGTTCTACTATGTTGAAGCGTTCATTTCCAGTAACAGTTTGAATTTTTAGGTTTCACTCTGTTTTCTCCTATATTGATAGATGTATTTGGAACTCTAAATCCAACACGGTTTGTGCTAGCTTCTTCAAACTTGGCACAATAAAGTAGTTTCATGTTCTATCTCTATGTTTTGTTTCCTCTTGATTTAGCCCTAAGTAGTGACTGGCCAAAAACCCTTTCATGGAAAGGGGTTGCCAAGCTTCCAAAAATTATGTCTACAGAAATCTCAGCAACTATTTTTTCACCCAAACTGGATGATACTTTCAGGTAATGATCAGTACACTAAGGCGGCCTGGTTCCCAAAAGTTCGTTCTTCTATGTTGAAGCGTTCATTTCCAGTAACAGTTTGAATTTTCAGGTTTCACTCTGTTTTCTCCTATATTGATAGATGTATTTGGAACTCTAAATCAAACACGGTTTGTGCTAGCTTCTTGAAAGTTGACAAAATAAAGCAGTTTCATGTTCTATCTCTGTGTTCTGTTTCCTCTTGATGTAGCCCTAAGCAGTAACTGGGGAGAAACACTTTCATTGAAAGGGTTTGCCAAGTTCCAAAATTTACGAGTCTCCAGAAATCTCAGCAACTATTTTTTCACCCAAACTGGATGATACTTTTAGATAATGATCAGAACTCTAAGCCCATGTGGTTCCCCAAATTTCGTTTTTCTATGTTGAAGCGTTCATTTCCAGTAACAGTTTGAATTTTGGCGTTTCACTCTGTTTTCTCCTATATTGATAGATGTATTTGCAACTCTAAATCAAACACCATTTGTGCAAGCCTCTTGAAACTTGACACAATAAAGCAGATTCACGTTCTATCTCTATGTTCTGTTTCCTCTTGATGTAGCCCTAAGCAGTGACCAGGGAGAAACACATTCATTGAAAGGGGTTGCCAAGCATCCAAAAATTACGAGTCTCCAGAAATATCAGCAACTATTTTGTCACCCAAACTGGATGATACTTTCAGCTAATGATCAGTACACTAAGCCCACTTGGTTCGCCAAATTTCGTTTTTCTATGTTGAAGCGTTCGTTTCCAGTAATAGTTTCAATTTTGACGTTTCACTCTGTTTTCTCCTATATTGATAGATGCATTTGGAACACTAAATCAAACAGGATTTGTGCTAGCTTCTTGAAACTTGACACAATAATGCAGTTTCACGTTCTATCTCTATGTTCTGTTTCCTGTTGATGTAGCCCTAAGCAGTGACTGGGGAGAAACACTTTCATTGAAAGGGGTTGCCAAGCTTCCAAAATTTAAGAGTCTCCAGAAATCTCAGCAACTATTTTTTCACCCAAACTTGATGATACTTTTAGATAATGAGCAGAACACTAAGCCCACGTGGTTCCCCAAATTTCGTTCTTCTATGTTGATGCGTTCGTTTCCAGTAACAGTTTGAATTTTGGCGTTTCACTCTGTTTTCTCCTATATTGATAGATGTATTTGAACTCTAAATCAAACACAGTTTGTGCTAGCTTCTTGAAACTTGACACAATAATGCAGTTTCATGTTCTATCTCTATGTTCTGTTTCCTCTTGATGTAGCCCTAAGCAGTGACTGGGGAGAAACACTTTCATTGAAAGGGGTTGCCAAGCTTCCAAAAATTACCAGTCTCCAGAAATCTCAGCAACTATTTTTTCACCCAAACTGGATGATACTTTCAGGTGTTGATCAGTGCACTAAGCCCACTTGGTTCCCCAAATTTCGTTCTTCTATGTTGAAGTGTTCGTTACCAGTAACAGTTTTAATTTTGGCGTTTGACTGTGTTTTCTCCTATGTTGATAGATGTATTTGGAACTCTAAATCAAACACAGTTATTGCTAGCTTCTTGAAACTTGACACAATAAAGCAGGTACACGTTCTATCTCTGTTTTCTGTTTCCTCTTGATGTAGCCCTAAGCAGTGACTGGGGAGACACACTTATATTGAAAGGGGTTGCCAAGCTTCCAAAAATTAAGAGTCTCCAGAAATCTCAGCAACTATTTTTTCACACAAACTGGATCATACTTTCAGTTAATTATCAGTTCACTAAACCCACTTGCTTCACCAAATTTCGTTCTTCTATTTTGAAGCGTTCGTTTCCAGTAACAGTTTGAATTTTTAGGATTCACTCTGTTTTCTCCTATATTGATAGATGTATTTGGAACTCTAAATCCAATACGGTTTGTGCTAGCTTCTTGAAACTTGACACAATAAAATAGTTTCACGTTCTATCTCTATGTTTTGTTTCCTCTTGATGTAGCCCTAATCAGTGACTGGCGAGAAACACTTTCATGGAAAGGGGTTGTCAAGCTTCCAAAAATTACAAATCTCCAGAAATCTCAGCAAATATTTTTTTTCACCCAAACTGGAAGATACTTTCATGTAATGATCATTACACTAAGGCAACTTGGTTCCCCAAAGTTCATTCTTCTATGTTGAAGCGTTCGTTTCCAGTAACAGATTGAATTTTGGTCTTTCACTCTGTTTTCTCCTATATTGATAGATGTATTTGGAACCTTAAATCATACACGGTTTGTGCTAGCTTCTTGAAACTTGACACGATAAAGCAGTTTCACGTTCTATCTCTATGTTCTGTTTCTTCTTGATGTAGCCCTAAGCAGTGACTGGGGAGAAACACTTTAATTGAAAGGGGTTGCCAAGCTTCCAAAATTTACGAGTCTCCAGAAATCTCAGAAACTATTTTTTCACCCAAACTGGATGATACTTTCAGGTAATGATCAGTACACTAAGCCCACTTGGTTTCCCAAATTTCTTTCTTCTATGTTGAAGCGTTCGTTTCCAGTAACAGTTTGAATTTTGGTTTTCACTCTGTTTTCTCCTACATTGATAGATGTATTTGGAACTCTAAATCAAACACGGTTTGTGCTAGCTTCTTGAAACTTGACACAATAAAGCAGTTTCACGTTCTATCTCTATGTTCTGTTTCCTCTTGATGTAGCCCTAAGCAGTGACTGGGGAGGAAGACTTTCATTGAAAGGGATTGGCAAGCTTGCAAAAATTACGAGTCTCCAGAAATCGCAGCAATTGTTTTTTCACACAAAATGGATGATACTTTCAGGTAATGATCAGTACACTAAGCCCACTTGCTTCACCAAATTTCATTCTTCTATGTTGAAGCGTTTGTTTCCAGAAACAGTTTGAATTTTTAGGATTCACTCTGTTTTCTTCTATATTGATAGATGTATTAGGAATTCTAAATACAACACGGTTTGTGCTAGATTCTTGAAAGTTGACACAATAAAGTAGTTTCAGGTTCTATATATATGTTTTGTTTCCTCTTGATGTAGCCCTAAGCAGTGACTGGCGAGAAACACTTTCATGGTAAGGGGTTGCCAAGCTTCCAAAAATTACGAGTCTCCACAAATCTCAGCAACTATTTTGTCACCCAAACTGGATGATACTTTCAGGTAATGATCAGTACAATAAGCCCACTTTGTTCCCCAAATTTCGTTCTTCCATGTTGAAGCGTTCATTTCTAGTAACAGTTTAAATTTTGGCGTTTCACTTTGTTTTGTCTTATATTGAAAGATGTATTTTTAACTCTAAATCAAACACGGTTTTTGCTAGCTTCTTGAAAATTGACACGAGAAAGCAGTTTCACATTCTATCTCTATGTTCTGTTTCTTCTTGATGTAGCCCTAAGCAGTGACTGGGGAGAAACACTTTCATTGAAAGGGGTTGCCAAGCTTCCAAAAATTACAAGTCTCCAGAAATCTGAGCAACTATTTTTTCACCCAAACTGGATGATACTTTCAGGTAATGGTAAGTACACTATGCCCACTTGGTTTCCCAAATTTTGTTCTTCTATGTTGAAGTGCTCGTTTCCAGTAACAGTTTGAATTTTGGCGTTTCACTCTGTTTTCTCCTATATTGATAGATATATTTGGAACTCCAAATCAAACACGGTTTGTGCTAGCTTCTTGAAAGTTGACACAAAAAATCAGTTTCATGTTCTTTCTCTGTGTTCTGTTTCCTCTTGATGTAGCCCTAAGCAGTGACTGTGGAGACACACTTTAATTGAAAGGGGTTGCCAAGCTTCCAAAAATTACGAGTCTCCAGAATTCTCAGCAACTACTTTTTTGACCCAAACTGGATGATACTTTCAGGTAATGATCAGTACACTAAGCCCACTTGGTTCCCCACGTTTCGTTCTTCTATGTGGAAGCGTTCGTTTCCAGTAACAGTTTGAATTTTGGTGTTTCACTCTGTTTTCTCCTATATTGATAGATGTATTTGGAACTCTATATCAAACACGGATTGTGTTAGCTTCTTGAAACATGACACAATAATGCAGTTTCATGTTATATCTCTATGTTCTCTTTCCGCTTGATGTAGCCCTAAGCAGTGACTGGGGAGAAACACTTTCATTGAAAGGCGTTGCCGAGCTTCCAAAAATTACGAGTCTCCAGAAATCTCAGCAACTATTTTCTCACCCAAACTGGATGATACTTTCAGGTAATGATTAGTACACTAAGCCCACTTGGTTCCGCAAATTTCGTTCTTCTATGTTGAAGCGTTCGTTTCCATTAACAGTTTGATTTTTGGCGTTTCACTCTGTTTTCTCCTATATCGATAGATGTATTTGGAACTCTAAATCAAACGCGGTTTGTGCTAGCTTTTTGAAACTTGACACAATAATGCATTTTCACGTTCTATCTCTATGTTCTGTTTCCTCTTGATGTAACCCTAAGCAGTGACTGGGGACGAACACTTTCATTGAAAGGGGTTGCCAAGCTTCCAAAAATTATGAGTCTCCAGAAATCTCAGCAATTGTTTTTTCACACAAAATGGATGATACTTTCAGGTAATAATCAGTACACTAAGCCCACTTGCTTCATTAAATTTCATTCTTCTATGTTGAAGCGTTAGTTTCCAGTAACAGTTTGAAATTTTAGGATTCACTCTCTTTTCTCCTATATTGATAGATGTATTTGGAACTCTAAATACAACACGGTTTGTGCTAGCTTCTTGAAAGTTGACACAATAAAGTAGTTTCAGGTTCTATCTCTATGTTTTGTTTCCTCTTGATGTAGCCCTAAGCAGTGACTGGGGAGAAACACTTTCATGGAAAGGGGTTGCCAAGCTTCCAAAAGTTACGAATCTCCAGAAATCTCAGCAACTATTTTTTCACCCAAACTTGATGATACTTTTAGATAATGAGCAGAACACTAAGCCCACGTGGTTCCCCAAATTTCGTTCTTCTATGTTGATGCGTTCGTTTCCAGTAACAGTTTGAATTTTGGCGTTTCACTCTGTTTTCTCCTATATTTATAGATGTATTTGGAACTCTAAATCCAACACGGTTTGGGCTAGCTTCTTGAAACTTGACACAACAAAGTAGTTTCACGTTCTATCTCTGTGTTTTGTTTCCTCTTGTTGTAGCTCTAAGCAGTGACTGGCGAGAAACACTTTCATGAAAAGGGGTTGCCAAGCTTCCAAAAATTACGCATCTCCAGAAATCTCAGCAAATATTTTTACACGCAATCTGGATGATACTTTCAGGTAATGATCAGTACACTAAGCCTACTTGCTTCACCAAATTTCGTTCTTTTATGTTGAAGCGTTCGTTTCCAGTAACAGTTTGAATTTTTAGGTTTCACTCTGTTTTCTCCTATATTGATAGATATATTTGGAACTCTAAATCCAACTCGGTTTGTGCTAGCTTCTTGAAAGTTGACACAATAAAGTAGTTTCCCGTTCTATCTCTAAGTTCTGTTCCCTCTTGATGAAGCCTTAAGCAGTGACTGGCGAGAAACCCTTTCATGGAAAGAAGTTGCCAAGCTTCAAAAAATTACGAATCTCCAGAAATCTCAGCAACTATTTTTTCACCCAAACTGGATGATACTTTCAGGTAATGATCGGTACAGTAAGCCCACTTGGTTTCCCAAATTTCGTTGTTCTATGTTGAAGCTATCGTTTCCAGTAACAGTTTGAATTTTGGCGTTTCACTCTGTTTCTCCTATATTGATAGATGTATTTGGAACTCTAAATCCAACACGGTTTGTGCTAGCTTCTTGAAACATGACACAATAATGTAGTTACACGTTCTATCTCTATGTTCTGTTTCCTCTTGATGTAGCCCTAAGCTGTGACTGTGGAGGTACACTTTCATTGCAAGGGTTTGGCAAGCTTCCAAAAATTACGAGTATCCAGAAATCTCAGCAACTGTTTTTTCACACAAACTGGATGATACTTTCAGGTAATGATCAGTACACTAAGCCCACTTGGTTTCTCACATTTCGTTGTTCTATGTTGAAGCGTTCGTTTCCAGTAACAGTTTAAATTTTGTCGTTTCACTCTGTTTTCTCCTATATTGATAGATGTATTTGGAACTCTACATCAAACACGGTTTGTGCTAGCTTCTTGAATCTTGACACAATAAATCAGTTTCACGTTCTTTTTCTATGAACTCTTTCCTCTTGATGTACCCCTAAGCAGTGACTGGCGAGAAACACTTTCATGGAAAGGGGTTGCAAAGCTTCCAAAAATTATGAATCTCCAGAAATCTCAGCAAATATTTTTTCACCCAAAATGGATGATACTTTCTGGTAATGATCAGTACACTAAGGCGACTTGGTTCCCCAAAGTTTGTTCTTCTATGTGGAAGCGTTCATTTCCAGTAACAGTTTGAATTTTGGCGTTTCACTCTGTTTTCTCCTATATTGATATATGTATTTGGAACTCTAAATCAAACACGGTTTGTGCTAGCTTCTTGAAACTTGACAAAATAATGCAGTTTCACGTTCTATCTCTATGTTCTGTTTCCTCTTGATCTAGCCCTAAGCAGTGAAAGGGGAGAAACACTTTCATTGAAAGGGGTTGCCATGCCTCCAAAAATTACGAGTTTCCAGAAATCTCAGCAACTCTTTTTTCACCAAACTGGATGATACTTCCACGTAATGATCAGTACACTAAGCCCACTTGGTTCACCAAATTTCCTTCTTCTATCTTGAAGCGTTCGATTCCAGTAACAGTTTGAATTTTGGCATTTCACAATGTTTTCTCCTATATTGATAGATGTATTGGGTACTCTAAATCAAACACGGTTTTTTCTAGCTTCTTGCACCTTGACACAATAATGCAGGTTCACGTTCTATCTCTATGTTCTGTTTCTACTTGATGTAGCACTAAGCAGTGACTGGGGAGAAACACTTTCATTGAAAGTGATTGCCAAGCTTCCAAAAATTATGAGTCTCCAGAAATCTTAGCAAATATATTTTCACCCAAACTGGATGATACTTTCAGGTATTGATCAGTACACTAAGGCGACATGGTTCCCCAAAGTTTGTTCTTCTATTTTGAAGCGTTCATTTCCAGTCACAGTTTGAATTTTTAGGTTTCACTCTCTTTTCTCCTATATTGATAGATGTATTCGGAACTCTAAATCAAACATGGTTTGTGCTAGCCTCTTGAAACTTGACAAAATAATGCAGTTTTACGTTCTATCTCTATGTTCTGTTTCCCCTTCATTTAGCCCTAAGCAGTGACTGGGGAGAACCACTTTCACTGAAAGGGGTTGGCAAGCTTCCAAAAATTACGAGTCTCCAGAAATCTCAGCAAGTATTTTTTGACCCAAACTGGATGATACTTTCAGGTAATGATAAGTACACTAAGCCCACTTGGTTTCCCAAATTTCTTTGTTCTATATTGAAGCGTTCGTTTCCAGTAACAGTTTGAAATTTGGCGTTTTACTCTGTTTTCTCCTATATTGGTAGATGTATTTGGAACTCTAAATCAAACACGGTTTGTGCTAGCTTCTTGAAACTTGACACAATAAAGCAGTTTCATGTTCTATCTCTGTGTTCCGTTTCCTCTTGATGTAGCCCTAAGCAGTGACTGGGGAGACACACTTTCATTGAAAGGGGTTGCCAATCTTCCAAAATTTACGAGTCTCCAGAAATCTCAGCAACTCTTTTTTCACCCAAACTGTATGATACTTTCAGGTAATGATCAGTACACTAAGCCCACTTGGTTTCTCAAATTTCATTGTTCTATGTTGAAGCGTTCGTTTCCAGTAACAGTTTGAATTTTGGCGTTTTACTCTGTTTTCTTTTATATTGATAGATGTATTTGGAACTCTAAATCCAACACGGTTTGTGCTAGCTTCTTGAACCTTGACACAATAATGTAGTTTCACGTTCTATCTCTATGTTCTGTTTCCTCTTGATGTAGCCCTACGCTGTGACTGTGGAGGTACACTTTCATTGCAAGGGGTTGGCAAGCTTCCAAAAATTACGAGTATCCAGAAATCTCAGCAACTGTTTTTTCACACAAAGTGGATGATACTTTCAGGTAATGATCAGTACACTAAGCCCACTTGGTTTCTCACATTTCGTTGTTCTATGTTGAAGCGTTCGTTTCCAGTAACAGTTTAAATTTTGTCGTTTCACTCTGTTTTCTCCTATATTGATAGATGTATTTGGAACTCTACATCAAACACGGTTTGTGCTAGCTTCTTGAATCTTGACACAATAAATCAGTTTCACGTTCTTTCTCTATGTACTCTTTCCTCTTGATGTACCCCTAAGCAGTGACTGGCGAGAAACACTTTCATGGAAAGGGGTTGCAAAGCTTCCAAAAATTACGAATCTCCAGAAATCTCAGCAAATATTTTTTCACCCAAAATGGATGATACTTTCTGGTAATGATCAGTACACTAAGGCGACTTGGTTCCCCAAAGTTTGTTCTTCTATGTGGAAGCGTTCATTTCCAGTAACAGTTTGAATTTTGGCGTTTCACTCTGTTTTCTCCTATATTGATAGATGTATTTGGAACTCTAAATCAAACACGGTTTGTGCTAGCTTCTTGAAACTTGACACAATAATGCAGTTTCACGTTCTATCTCTATGTTCTGTTTCCTCTTGATCTAGCCCTAAGCAGTGACAGGGGAGAAACACTTTCATTGAAAGGGGTTGCCATGCCTCCAAAAATTACGAGTCTCCAGAAATCTCAGCAACTATTTTTTCACCAAACTGGATGATACTTCCACGTAATGATCAGTACACTGAGCCCACTTGGTTCACCAAATTTCCTTCTTCTATCTTGAAGCATTCGTTTCCAGTAACAGTTTGAATTTTGGCATTTCACAATGTTTTCTCCTATATTGATAGATGTATTTGGAACTCTAAATCAAACACGGTTTGTGCTAGCTCCTTGAAACTTGACACAATAAAGCAGTTTCATGTTCGATCTCTATCTTCTGTTTCCTCTTGATGTAGCCCTAAGCAGTGACTGGCGAGAAACACTTTCATGGAAAGGGGTTGCCAAGCTTCCAAAAGTTACGAATCTCCAGAAATCTCAGCAAATAATTTTTCACGCAAACTGGATGATACTTTCAGGAAATGATCAGTACACTAAGGCGACTTGGTTTCCCAAAGTTCGTTCTTCTATATTGAAGCGTTCATTTCCAGTAACAGTTTGAATTTTTAGGTTTCACTCTGTTTTCTCCTATATTGATAGATGTATTTGGAACTCTAAATCCTGCACGGTTTGTGCTAGCTTTTTGAAACTTGACACAATAAAGTAGTTTCACGTTCTATCTCTATGTTTTGTTTCCTCTTGATGTAGCCCAAAGCACTGACTGGCGAGAAACACTTCCATGGAAAGGGTTTGCCAAGCTTCCAAAAATTACGAATCTCCAGAAATATCAGCAAATATTTTTTCACCCTAACTGGATGATACTTTCAGGTAATGATCAGTACATAAGGCAAATTGGTTCCCCAAAGTTCGTTCTTCTATGTTGAAGCGTTCATTTCCAGTAACAGTTTGAATTTTTAGGTTTCACGCTGTTTTCTCCTATATTGATAGATGTATTTGGAACTCTAAATCCAACACGGTTTGTGCTAGCTTCTTGAAACTTGACACAATAAAGTAGTTTCACATTCTTTCTCTAAGTTTTGTTTCCTCTTGATGTAGCCCTAAGCAGTGACTGGTGAGAAACACTTTCATGGAAAGGGGTTGCCAAGCTTTCAAAAATTACGAATCTCCAGAAATCTCAGCAAATATTTGTTCACCCAAAATGGATGATACTTTCAGGTAATGATCAGTACACTAAGGCGACTTGGATCCCCAAAGTTCGTTCTTCTATGTTGAAGCCTTCATTTCCAGTAACAGTTTGAATTTTTAGGTTTCACTCTGTTTTCTCCTATATTGATAGATGTATTTGGAACTCTAAATCCTACACGGTTTGTGCTAGCTTCTTGAAACTTGACACAACAAAGTAGTTATACGTTCTATTTCTATGTTTTTTCCTCTTGTTGTAGCTCTAAGCAGTGACTGGCGAGAAACACTTTCATGGAAAGGGGTTGCGAAGCTTCCAAAAATTACGAATCTCCAGAAATCTCAGCAAATATTTTTACACCCAAACTGGATGACACACTCAGGTAATGATCAGTACACTAAGGCGACTTGGTTCCCCAAAGTTCATTCTTCTATGTTGAAGCGTTCATTTCCAGTAACAGTTTGAATTTTTAGGTTTCACTCTCTTTTCTCCTATATTGATAGATGTATGTGGAACTCTAAATCCAACACGGTTTGTGCTAGCTTCTTGAAACTTGACACAATAAAGTAGTTTCACATTCTATCTCTATGTTTTGTTTGTTCTTGATGTAGCCCTAAGCAGTGACTGACGAGAAACACTTTCATGGAAAGGGGTTGCCAGGCTTCCAAAAGTTACGAATCTCCAGAAATCTCAGCAAATATTTTTTCACCCTAACTGGAGGTACTTTCAGGTAATGATCAGTACACTAAGGCGACTTGGTTCCCCAAATTTCGTTCTTCTATTTTGAAGCGTTGATTTCCAGTAACACTTTGAATATTTAGGTTTCACTCTGTTTTCTCCTATATTGATAGATGTATTTGGAACTCTAAATCCAACAAGGTTTGTGCTAGCTTCTTGAAATTTGACACAATAAAGTAGTTTCACCTTCTATCTCTATGTTTTGTTTCCTCTTGATGTAGCACTAAGCAGTGACTGGGGACAAACACTTTGATTGAAAGGGGTTGCCAAGCTTCCAAAAATTACGAATCTCCAGAAATCTCAGCAAATATTTTTTCACCCTAACTGGATGATACTTTCAGGTAATGATCAGTACACTAAGGCGAAATGGTTCCCCAAATTTCGTTCTTCTATTTTGAAGCGTTCATTTCCAGTAACACTTTGAATTTTTAGGTTTCACTCTGTTTTCTCCTATATTGATAGATGTATTTGGAACTCAAAATCAAACACGGTTTGTGCTAGCTTCTTGAAACTTGACACAATAAAGCAGTTTCACGTTCTATCTCTATGTTCTGTTTCCTCTTGATGTAGCCCTAAGCAATGACTGGGGACAAACACTTTCATTGAAACGGGTTGCCAAGCATCCAAAAATTACGAGTCTCCAGAAATCTAAGCAATTATTTTGTCACCCAAACTGGATGATACTTTCAGGTAATGATCAGTAGACTGAGCCCACTTTGTTCCCCAAATTTCGTTCTTCTATGTTGAAGCGTTCGCTTCCAGTAACAGTTTAAATTTTGGCATTTCACTCTGTTTTCTCCTATATTGATAGATGTGTTTGGAACTCTAAATCAAACACGGTTTGTGCTAGCTTCTTGAAACTTGACACAATAAAGCAGTTTCATGTTCGATCTCTATCTTCTGTTTCCTCTTGATGTAGCCCTAAGCAGTGACTGGCGAGAAACACTTTCATGGAAAGGGGTTGCCATGCTTCCAAAAGTTACGAATCTCCAGAAATCTAAGCAAATATTTTTTCACGCAAACTGGATGATACTTTCAGGTAATGATCAGTACACTAAGGCGACTTGGTTGCCCAAAGTTCATTCTTCTATGTTGAAGCGTTCGTTTCCAGTAACAGTTTGAATTTTGGCCTTTCACTCTGTTTTCTCCTATATTGATAGATGTATTTGGAACTCTAAATCAAACACGGTTTGTGCTAGCTTCTTGGAACTTGACACAATAAAGCAGTTTCACGTTCTATCTCTGTGTTCTGTTTCCTCTTGATGTAGCCCTAAGCAGTGACTGGGGAGAAACACTTTCATTGAAAGCGGTTGCCAGGCTCCCAAAAATTATGAATCTCCAGAAATCTCAGCAACTTTTTTTTCACCCATACTGGATGATACTTTTAGATAATGATCAGAACACTAAGCCCAATTGGTTCCCCAAATTTCGTTTTTCTATGTTGAAGCATTCGTTTCGAGTAACAGTTTGAATTTTGGCGTTTCACTCTGTTTTCTCCTATATTGATAGATGTATTTGGAACTCTGAATCAAACACCGTTTGTGCAAGCCTCTTGAAACTTGACACAATAAAGTAGTTTCACGTTCTATCTCTATGTTTTGTTTCCTCTTTATATAGCCGTAAGCACTGACTGGCTAGAAACACTTTCATGGAAAGGGGTTGCCAAGCTTCCAAAAATTACGAATCTCCAGAAATCTCAGCAAATATTTTTTCACCCTAACTGGATGATACTTTCAGGTAATAATCAGTACACTAAGGCGACTTGGTTCCCCAAATTTCGTTCTTCTATTTTGAAGCGTTCATTTCCAGTAACAGTTTAAAGTTTGGCGATTCACTGTGTTTTCTCCTATATTGATAGATGTATTTGGAACTCTAAATCAAACACGGTTTGTGCTAGCTTCTTGAAACTTGACACAATAAAGCAGTTTCACGTTCTATCTCTATGTTCTGTTTCCTCTTGATGTAGCCTAAGCAGTGACTGGGGACAAACACTTTCATTTAAAGGGGTTGCCAAGCTTCCAAAAATTACGAATCTCCAGAAATGTCAGCCAGTATTTTTTCACCCTAACTGGATGATACTTTCAGTTAATGATCAGTACACTAAGGCGACTTGGTTCCCCAAATTTCGTTCTTCTATTTTGAAGCGTTCATTTCCAGTAACACTTTGAATTTTTAGGTTTCACTCTGTTTTCTGCTATATTGATAGATGTATTTGGATCTCGAAATCAAACACGGTTTGTGCTAGCTTCTTGAAACTTGACACAATAATGCAGTTTCACGTTCTATCTCTATGTTCTGTTTCCTCTTGATGTAGCCCTAAGCATTGACTGGGGAGAAACACTTACATTGAAAGGGGTTGCCAAGCTTCCAAAAATTACGAGTCTCCAGAAATCTCAGCAATTATTTTGTCACCCAAACTGGATGATACTTTCAGGTAATGATCAGTAGACTGAGCCCACTTTGTTCCCCAAATTTCGTTCTTCTATGTTGAAGCGTTCGCTTCCAGTAACAGTTTAAATTTTGGCATTTCACTCTGTTTTCTCCTATATTGATAGATGTGTTTGGAACTCTAAATCAAACACGGTTTGTGCTAGCTTCTTGAAACTTGACACAATAAAGCAGTTTCATGTTCGATCTCTATCTTCTGTTTCCTCTTGATGTAGCCCTAAGCAGTGACTGGCGAGAAACACTTTCATGGAAAGGGGTTGCCATGCTTCCAAAAGTTACGAATCTCCAGAAATCTAAGCAAATATTTTTTCACGCAAACTGGATGATACTTTCAGGTAATGATCAGTACACTAAGGCGACTTGGTTGCCCAAAGTTCATTCTTCTATGTTGAAGCGTTCGTTTCCAGTAACACTTTGAATTTTGGCCTTTCACTCTGTTTTCTCCTATATTGATAGATGTATTTGGAACTCTAAATCAAACACGGTTTGTGCTAGCTTCTTGAAACTTGACACAATAAAGCAGTTTCACGTTCTATCTCTGTGTTCTGTTTCCTTTTGATGTAGCCCTAAGCAGTGACTGGGGAGAAACACTTTCATTGAAAGTGGTTGCCAGGCTCCCAAAAATTATGAATCTCCAGAAATCTCAGCAACTATTTTTTCACCCAAACTGGATGATACTTTCAGGTAATGTTCAGTACACTAAGTCGACTTGGTTCCCCAAATTTCGTTCTTCTATTTTGAAGCGTTCATTTCCAGTAACACTTTGAATTTTTAGGTTTTACTCTGTTTTCTCCTATATTGATAGATGTATTTGGAACTCTGAATCAAACACCGTTTGTGCAAGCCTCTTGAAACTTGACACAAAAAAGTAGTTTCACGTTATATTTCTATGTTTCTTTTCCTCTTGATGTAGCCCTAAGCAGTGACTGGCGAAAAACACTTTAATGGAAAGGGGTTGCCAATCTTTCAAAAATTACGAATCTCCAGAAGTCTCAGCAAATATTTTTTCACCCAAACTGGATGATACTTTCAGGTAATGTTCAGTACACTAAGTCGACTTGGTTCCCCAAATTTCGTTCTTCTATTTTGAAGCGTTCATTTCCAGTAACACTTTGAATTTTTAGGTTTTACTCTGTTTTCTCCTATATTGATAGATGTATTTGGAACTCTAAATCCAACACGGTTTGTGCTAGCTTCTTGAAACTTGACACAATAAAGTAATTTCACATTCTTTCTCTATGTTTTGTTTCCTCTTGATGTAGCCCTAAGCAGTGACTGGTGAGAAACACTTTCATGGAAAGGGGTTGCCAAGCTTTCAAAAATTACGAATCTACAGAAATCTCAGCAAATATTTTTTCACACAAACTGGATGATACTTTCAGGTAATGATCAGTACACTCTGGCGACTTGGTTCCCCAAATTTCGTTCTTCTATTTTGAAGTGTTCATTTCCAGTAACACTTTGAATTTTTAGGTTTTACTCTGTTTTCTCCTATATTGATAGATGTATTTGGAACTCTAAAACCAACACGGTTTGTGCTAGCTTCTTGAAATTTGAGACAATAAAGTAGTTTCACGTTCTATCACTATGTTTTGTTTCCTCTTGATGTAGCCCTAAGCAGTGACTGGCGAAAAACAGTTTCATGGAAAGGGGTTGCCAAGCTTCCAAAAATTACGAATCTCCAGAAATCTCAGCAAATATTTTTTCACCCAAACTGGATGATACTTTCAGGTAATGATCAGTACACTAAGGCGACTTGGTTCCCCAAATTTCGTTCTATTTTGAAGGGTTCATTTCCAGTAACAGTTTGAATTTTTAGGTTTCACTCTGTTTTCTCCTATATTGATAGATGTATTTGGAACTCTAAATCCAACACGGTTTGTGCTAGTTTCTTGAAACTTGACACAATAAAGTAGTTTCAGGTTCTACCTCTATGATTTGTTTCCTCTTAATATAGCCCTAAGCAGTGACTTACGAAAAACACTTTCATGGAAAGGGGTTGCCAATCTTTCAAAAATTACGAATCTCCAGAAATCTCAGCAAATATTTTCTAACCCAAACTGATGATACTTTCAGGTAATGATCAGTACCCTAAGGCGACTTGGTTCCCCAAAGTTCATTCTTCTATGTTGAAGCGTTCGTTTCCAGTAACAGTTTGAATTTTTATATTTCACTCTGTTTTCTCCTATATTGATAGATGTATTTGGAACTCTAAATCCAACACGGTTTGTGCTAGCTTCTTGAAACTTGACAAAATAATGCAGTTTCACATTCTATCTCTATGTTCTGTTTCCTCTTGATGTAGCCCTAAGCAGTTTCTGGGGAGAAACACTTTCATTGAAAGGGGTTGCCAAGCTTCCAAAAATTACGAGTCTCCAGAAATCTCAGCAACTATTTTGTCACCCAAACTGGATGATACTTTCAGGTAATGATCAGTACACTAAGGAGACTTGGTTCCCCAAATTTCGTTCTAATTTGAAGCGTTCATTTCCAGTAACAGTTTGAATTTTTAGGTTTCACGCTCTTTTCTCATATATTGATAGATGTATTTGGAACTCTAAATCCAACACGGTTTGTGCTAGCTTCTTAAAACTTGACACAATAAAGTAGTCTCTCGTTCTATCTCTATGTTTTGTTTTCTCTTGATGTAGCCCTAAGCAGTGACTGGCGAAAAACACTTTCATGGAAAGGGTTTGCCAAGCTTCCAAAAATTACGAATCTCCAGAAATCTCAGCAAATATTTTTTCACCCAAACTGGATGATACTTTCAAATAATGATCAGTACACTAAGTCGACTTGGTTCCCCAAAGTTCGTTCTTCTATGTTGAAGCATTCATTTCCAGTAACAGTTTGAATTTTTAGGTTTCACTCTGTTTTCTCCTATATTGATAGATGTATTTTGAACTCTAAATCAAACACGGTTTGTGCTAGCTTCTTGAAACTTGACACAATAAGGCAGTTTCACGTTCTATCTCTATGTTCTGTTTCCTCTTGATGTAGCCCTAAGCAGTGACTGGCGAAAAACAGTTTCATGGAAAGGGGTTGCCAAGCTTCCAAAAATTACGAATCTCCAGAAATCTCAGCAAATATTTTTTCACCCAAACTGGATGATACTTTCAGGTAATGATCAGTACACTAAGGCGACTTGGTTCCCCAAATTTCGTTCTATTTTGAAGGGTTCATTTCCAGTAACAGTTTGAATTTTTAAGATTCACTCTGTTTTCTCCTATATTGATAGATGTATTTGGAACTCTAAATCCAACCCAGTTTGTGCTAGCTTCTTGAAACTTGACACAAAAAAAGTAGTTTCACGTTCTATCTCTGTGTTCTGTTTCCTCTTGATGTAGCCCTAAGCAGTGACTGGCGAGAAACACTTTCATGGTAAGGGGTTGCCAATCTTCCAAAAACTACGAGTCTCCACAAATCTCAGCAACTATTTTGTCACCCAAACTGGATGATACTTTCAGGTAATGATCAGTACACTAAGCCCACTCTGTTCCCCAAATTTCGTTCTTCTATGTTGAAGCGTTCGTTTCCAATAACAGTTTAAATTTTGGCGTTTCACTCTGTTTTGTCCTACATTGATAGATGTATTTGGAACCCTATATCAAACACGGTTTGATATTTTTTCACCCTAACTGGATGGTACTTTCAGGTAATGATCAGTACACTAAGGTGACTTGGTTCCCCAAATTTCGTTCTTCTATTTTGAAGCGTTCATTTCCAGTAACACTTTGAATTTTTAGGTTTCACTCTGTTTTCTCCTATATTGATAGATGTATTTGGAACACTAAATCCAACACGGTTTGTGCTAGCTTCTTGAAATTTGACACAAAAAAGTAGTTTCACGTTATATTTCTATGTTTCTTTTCCTCTTGATGTAGCCCTAAGCAGTGACTGGCGAAAAACACTTTAATGGAAAGGGGTTGCCAATCTTTCAAAAATTACGAATCTCCAGAAATCTCAGCAAATATTTTTTCACCCAAACTGGATGATACTTTCAGGTAATGATCAGTACACTAAGTCGACTTGGTTCCCCAAATTTCGTTCTTCTATTTTGAAGCGTTCATTTCCAGTAACACTTTGAATTTTTAGGTTTTACTCTGTTTTCTCCTATATTGATAGATGTATTTGGAACTCTAAATCCAACACGGTTTGTGCTAGCTTCTTGAAACTTGACACAATAAAGTAATTTCACATTCTTTCTCTATGTTTTGTTTCCTCTTGATGTAGCCCTAAGCAGTGACTGGTGAGAAACACTTTCATGGAAAGGGGTTGCCAAGCTTTCAAAAATTACGAATCTCCAGAAATCTCAGCAAATATTTTTTCACCCAAACTGGATGATACTTTCAGGTAATGATCAGTACACTAAGGCGACTTGGTTCCCCAAATTCCGTTCTATTTTGAAGGGTTCATTTCCAGTAACAGTTTGAATTTTTAGGTTTCACTCTGTTTTCTCCTATATTGATAGATGTATTTGGAACTCTAAATCCAACACGGTTTGTGCTAGCTTCTTGAAACTTGACACAACAAAGTAGTTTCACGTTCTATCTCTATGTGTTGTTTCCTCTTGTTGTAGCTCTAAGTAGTGACTGGCGAGAAACACTTTCATGGAAAGGGGTTGTGAATCTTCCAAAAATTACGAATCTCCAGAAATCTCAGCAAATAATTTTACACCCAAACTGGATGATACTTTCAGGTAATGATCAGTACACTAAGCCCACTTTGTTCCCCAAATTTCGTTCTTCCATGTTGAAGCGTTCATTTCTAGTAACAGTTTAAATTTTGGCATTTCACTTTGTTTTCTCTTATATTGAAAGATGTATTTTAACTCTAAATCCAACCCGGTTTGTGCTAGCTTCTTGAAACTTGACACAACAAAGTAGTTTCATGTTCTATGTCTATGTTTTGTTTCTTCTTGTTGTAGCTCTAAGAAGTGACTGGCGAGAAACACTTACATGGAAAGGGGTTGCGAAGCTTCCAAAAATTACGAATCTCCAGAAATCTCAGCAACTATTTTTTCACCAAAACTGGATGATACTTTCAGGTAATGATCAGTACACTAAGCCCACTTTGTTCCCCAAATTTCGTTCTTCCATGTTGAAGCGTTCATTTCTAGTAACAGTTTAAATTTTGGCGTTTCACTTTGTTTTCTCTTATATTGAAAGATGTATTTTGACTCTAATTCAAACACGGTTTGTGCTAGCTTCTTGAAACTTGACACGACAAAGCAGTTTCACGTTCTATCTCTATGTTCTGTTTCTTCTTGATGTAGCCCTAAGCAGTGACTGGGGAGAAACACTTTCATTGAAAGGGGTTGCCAAGCTTCCAAAAATTACGAGTCTCCAAAAATCTCAGCAACTCTTTTTTCACCCAAACTGGATGATACTTTCAGGTAATGATCAGTACACTAAGCCCACTTGGTTTCCCAAATTTCTTTCTTCTATGTTGAAGCGTTCGTTTCCATTAACCGTTTGAATTTTTAGGTTTCACTCTGTTTTCTCCTATATTGATAGATGTATTTGGAACTCTAAATCAAACATGGTTTCTGCTAGCTTCTTGAAACTTGACACAATATATCAGTTTCACGTTCTATCTCTATGTTCTGTTTCCTCTTGATGTAGCCCTAAGCAGTGACTGTCGAGAAACACTTTCATAGAAAGGAGTTGCCAAGCTTCCAAAAATTACGAATCTCGAGAAATCTCAGCAAATATTTGTTCACCCAAACTGGATGATACTTTCAGGTAATGATCAGTACACTAAGCCCACTTGGTTTCCCAAATTTCTTTCTTCTATGTTGAAGCGTTCATTTCCAGTAACAGTTTGAATTTTTAGGTTTCACTCTGTTTTCTCCTATATTGTTAGATGTATTTGGAACTCTAAATCCAACACGGTTTGTGCTAGCTTCTTGAAACTGACACAATAAAGTAGTTTCACGTTCTATCTCTATGTTTTGTTTCCTCTTGATATAGCCCTAAGCAGTGACTGGCGAAAAACACTTTCATGGAAAGGGGTTGCCAAGCTTCTAGAAATTACGAATCTCCAGAAATCTCAGCAAATATTTTTTCACCCAAACTGGATGATACTTTCAGGTAATGATCAGTACACTAAGGCGACTTGGTTCCCCAAGGTTCGTTCTTCTATGTTGAAGCATTCATTTCCAGTAACAGTTTGAATTTTTAGGTTTCACTCTGTTTTCTCCTATATTGATAGATGTATTTGGAACTCTAAATCCAACACGGTTTGGGCTAGCTTCTTGAAACTTGACACAATAAAGTAATTTCACATTCTTTCTCTATGTTTTGTTTCCTCTTGATGTAGCCCTAAGCAGTGACTGGTGAGAAACACTTTCATGGAAAGGGGTTGCCAAGCTTTCAAAAATTACGAATCTCCAGAAATCTCAGCAAATATTTTTTCACCCAAACTGGATGATACTTTCAGGTAATGATCAGTACACTAAGGCGACTTGGTTCCCCAAATTTCGTTCTATTTTGAAGGGTTCATTTCCAGTAACAGTTTGAATTTTTAGGTTTCACTCTGTTTTCTCCTATATTGATAGATGTATTTGGAACTCTAAATCCAACACGGTTTGTGCTAGCTTCTTGAAACTTGACACAATAAAGTAATTTCACATTCTTTCTCTATGTTTTGTTTCCTCTTGATGTAGCCCTAAGCAGTGACTGGTGAGAAACACTTTCATGGAAAGGGGTTGCCAAGCTTTCAAAAATTACGAATCTCCAGAAATCTCAGCAAATATTTTTTCACCCAAACTGGATGATACTTTCAGGTAATGATCAGTACACTAAGGCGACTTGGTTCCCCAAATTTCGTTCTATTTTGAAGGGTTCATTTCCAGTAACAGTTTGAATTTTTAGGTTTCACTCTGTTTTCTCCTATATTGATAGATGTATTTGGAACTCTAAATCCAACACGGTTTGTGCTAGCTTCTTGAAACTTGACACAACAAAGTAGTTTCACGTTCTATCTCTATGTGTTGTTTCCTCTTGTTGTAGCTCTAAGTAGTGACTGGCGAGAAACACTTTCATGGAAAGGGGTTGTGAAGCTTCCAAAAATTACGAATCTCCAGAAATCTCAGCAAATAATTTTACACCCAAACTGGATGATACTTTCAGGTAATGATCAGTACACTAAGCCCACTTTGTTCCCCAAATTTCGTTCTTCCATGTTGAAGCGTTCATTTCTAGTAACAGTTTAAATTTTGGCATTTCACTTTGTTTTCTCTTATATTGAAAGATGTATTTTAACTCTAAATCCAACCCGGTTTGTGCTAGCTTCTTGAAACTTGACACAACAAAGTAGTTTCATGTTCTATGTCTATGTTTTGTTTCTTCTTGTTGTAGCTCTAAGAAGTGACTGGCGAGAAACACTTACATGGAAAGGGGTTGCGAAGCTTCCAAAAATTACGAATCTCCAGAAATCTCAGCAACTATTTTTTCACCAAAACTGGATGATACTTTCAGGTAATGATCAGTACACTAAGCCCACTTTGTTCCCCAAATTTCGTTCTTCCATGTTGAAGCGTTCATTTCTAGTAACAGTTTAAATTTTGGCGTTTCACTTTGTTTTCTCTTATATTGAAAGATGTATTTTGACTCTAATTCAAACACGGTTTGTGCTAGCTTCTTGAAACTTGACACGACAAAGCAGTTTCACGTTCTATCTCTATGTTCTGTTTCTTCTTGATGTAGCCCTAAGCAGTGACTGGGGAGAAACACTTTCATTGAAAGGGGTTGCCAAGCTTCCAAAAATTACGAGTCTCCAAAAATCTCAGCAACTCTTTTTTCACCCAAACTGGATGATACTTTCAGGTAATGATCAGTACACTAAGCCCACTTGGTTTCCCAAATTTCTTTCTTCTATGTTGAAGCGTTCGTTTCCATTAACCGTTTGAATTTTTAGGTTTCACTCTGTTTTCTCCTATATTGATAGATGTATTTGGAACTCTAAATCAAACATGGTTTCTGCTAGCTTCTTGAAACTTGACACAATATATCAGTTTCACGTTCTATCTCTATGTTCTGTTTCCTCTTGATGTAGCCCTAAGCAGTGACTGTCGAGAAACACTTTCATAGAAAGGAGTTGCCAAGCTTCCAAAAATTACGAATCTCGAGAAATCTCAGCAAATATTTGTTCACCCAAACTGGATGATACTTTCAGGTAATGATCAGTACACTAAGCCCACTTGGTTTCCCAAATTTCTTTCTTCTATGTTGAAGCGTTCATTTCCAGTAACAGTTTGAATTTTTAGGTTTCACTCTGTTTTCTCCTATATTGTTAGATGTATTTGGAACTCTAAATCCAACACGGTTTGTGCTAGCTTCTTGAAACTGACACAATAAAGTAGTTTCACGTTCTATCTCTATGTTTTGTTTCCTCTTGATATAGCCCTAAGCAGTGACTGGCGAAAAACACTTTCATGGAAAGGGGTTGCCAAGCTTCTAGAAATTACGAATCTCCAGAAATCTCAGCAAATATTTTTTCACCCAAACTGGATGATACTTTCAGGTAATGATCAGTACACTAAGGCGACTTGGTTCCCCAAGGTTCGTTCTTCTATGTTGAAGCATTCATTTCCAGTAACAGTTTGAATTTTTAGGTTTCACTCTGTTTTCTCCTATATTGTTAGATGTATTTGGAACTCTAAATCCAACACGGTTTGTGCTAGCTTCTTGAAACTTGACACAATGAAGTAGTTTCACGTTCTATCTCTATGATTTGTTTCCTCTTGATGTAGCCCTAAGCAGTGACTGGTGAGAAACTCTTTCATGGAAAGGGGTTGCCAAGCTTTCAAAAAGAACGAATCTCCAGAAATCTCAGCAAATATTTTTACACCCAAACTGGATGATACTTTCAGGTAATGATCAGTACACTAAGGCGACTTGGTTCCCCAAAGTTCGTTCTTCTATGTTGAAGCGTTCATTTCCAGTATCAGTATGAATTTTTAGGTTTCACTCTGTATTCTCCTAAATTGATAGATGTATTTGGAACTCTAAATCCAACACGGTTTGTGCTAGCTTCTTGAAACTTGACACAACAAAGTAGTTTCATGTTCTACCTCTAGGTTTTGTTTCTTCTTGTTGTAGCTCTAAGAAGTGACTGGCGAGAAAGACTTTCATGGAAAGGGGTTGTGAAGCTTCCAAAAATTACGAATCTCCAGAAATCTCAGCAACTATTTTTTCACCAAAACTGGATGATACTTTCAGGTAATGATTAGTACACTAAGCCCACTTGGTTCCCCAAATTTCGTTCTTCTATGTTGAAGCTTTCGTTTCCAGTAACAGTTTGAATTTTGGCGTTTCACTCTGTTTTCTCCTATATCGATAGATGTATTTGGAACTCTAAATCAAACACGGTTTGTGCTAGCTTCTTGAAACTTGACACAATAATGCAGTTTCACGTTCTATCTCTATGTTCTGTTTCCTCTTGATGTAGCCCTAAGCAGTGACTGGGGAGGAACACTTTCATTGAAAGGGGTTGCCAAGCTTCCAAAAATTACGAGTTTCCAGAAATCTCAGCAATTGTTTTTTCACACAAAATGGATGATACTTTCAGGTAATGATCAGTACACTAAGCCCACTTGCTTCACCAAATTTCATTCTTCTATATTGAAGCGTTTGTTTCCAGTAACAGTTTGAATTTTTAGGTTTCACTCTGTTTTCTCCTATATTGATAGATATATTTGGAACTCTAAATCCAACACGGTTTGTGCTAGCTTCTTGAAAGTTGACACAATAAAGTATTTTTAGGTTCTATATCTATGTTTTTTTTCCTCTTGATGTAGCCCTAAGCAGTGACTGTTGAGAAACACTTTCTTGGAAAGGGGTTGCCAAGCTTCCAAAAATTACGAATCTCCAGAAATCTCAGCAACTATTTTTTCACCCAAACTGGAAGATACTTTCAGGTAATGATCAGTACACTAAGGCGACTTGGTTCCCCAAAGTTCATTCTTCTATGTTTAAGCGTTCATTTCCAGTAACAGTTTGAATTTTGCCCATCACTCTGTTTTCTCCTATATTGATAGATGCATTTGGAACTCTAAATCAAACACGGTTTGTGCTAGCCTCTTGAAACTTGACACAATAATGCAGTTTCACATTCTATCTCTATGTTCTGTTTCCTCTTGATGTAGCCCTAAGCAGTGACTGGGGAGAAACACTTTCACGGAAAGGTGTTGGCAAGCTTCCAAAAATTATGAGTCTCCCGAAATCTCAGCAACTATTTTTTCACCCAAACTGGATGATACATTCAGGTAATGATCAGTACACTAAGGCTACTTGGTTCCCCAAAGTTCGTTCTTCTATGTTGAAGCGTTCATTTCCAGTAACAGTTTGAATTTTTAGGTTTCACACTTTTTTCTCCTATATCGGTAGATGTATTTGGAACTCTAAATCCAACACGGTTTTTGCTAGCTTCTTGAAACTTGACACAACAAAGTAGTTTCACATTCTATCTCTATGTTTTGTTTCCTCTTGTTGTAGCTCTAAGCAGTGACTGGCGAGAAACACATTCATGGAAAGGGGTTGCGAAGCTTCCAAAAATTACGCATCTCCAGAATCTCAGCAAATATTTTTACACCCAAACTGGATGATACTTTCAGGTAATGATCAGTACACTAAGCCCAACTGGTTCACCAAATTTCGTTCTTCTATGTTGAAGCTTTCGTTTCCAGTAAAAGTTTGAATTTTTAGGTTTCACTCTGTTTTCTCCTATATTGATAGATGTATTTGGAACTGTAAATCAAACACGGTTTGTGCTAGCTTCTTGAAAGTTGACAAAATAAAGCAGTTTCACGGTCTATATCTGTGTTCTGTTTCCTCTTGATGTAGCCCTAAGCAGTGACTGTGGAGAAACACTTTCATTTAAGGGGTTGCCAAGCTTCCAAAAATTACGTGTCTCCAGAAATCTCAGCAACTCTTTTTTCACCCAAACTGGATGATACTTTTAGATAATTATCAGAACACTAAGCCCACATGGTTCCCCAAATTTCGTTCTTCTATGTTGATGCGTTCGTTTCCAGTAACAGTTTGAATTTTGGCGTTTCACTCTCTTTTCTCCTATATTGATAGATGTGTTTGGAACACTAAATCCAACACGGTTTGTGCTAGCTTCTTGAAATTTGACACAAAAAAGTAGTTTCACGTTATATTTCTATGTTTCTTTTCCTCTTGATGTAGCCCTAAGCAGTGACTGGCGAAAAACACTTTAAAGGAAAGGGGTTGCCAATCTTTCAAAAATTACGAATCTCCAGAAATCTCAGCAAATATTTTTACACTCAAACTGGATGATACTTTCAGGTAATGATCAGTACACTAAGGCGACTTGGTTCCCCAAAGTTCGTTCTTCTATGTTGAAGCATTCATTTCCAGTAACAGTTTGAATTTTTAGGTTTCACTCTGTTTTCTCCTATATTGATAGATGTATTTGGAACTCTAACTCCAACACGGTTTGTGCTAGCTTCTTGAAACTTGACACAATAAAGTAATTTCACATTCTTTCTCTATGTTTTGTTTCCTCTTGATGTAGCCCTAAGCAGTGACTGGCGAAAAACAGTTTCATGGAAAGGGGTTGCCAAGCTTCCAAAAATAACGAATCTCCAGAAATCTCAGCAAATATTTTTTCACCCAAACTGGATGATACTTTCAGGTAATGATCAGTACACTAAGGCGACTTGGTTCCCCAAATTTCGTTCTTCTATTTTGAAGCGTTCATTTCCAGTAACACTTTGAATTTTTAGGTTTTACTCTGTTTTCTCCTATATTGATAGATGTATTTGGAACTCTAAATCCAACACGGTTTGTGCTAGCTTCTTGAAATTTGAGACAATAAAGTAGTTTCACGTTCTATCTCTATGTTTTGTTTCCTCTTGATGTAGCCCTAAGCAGTGACTGGCGAAAAACACTTTCATGGAAAGGGGTTGCCAAGCTTCCAAAAATAACAAATCTCCAGAAATCTCAGCAAATATTTTTTCACCCAAACTGGATGATACTTTCAGGTAATGATCAGTACACTAAGGCGACTTGGTTCCCCAAATTTCGTTCTATTTTGAAGGGTTCATTTCCAGTAACAGTTTGAATTTTTAGGTTTCACTCTGTTTTCTCCTATATTGATAGATGTATTTGGAACTCTAAATCCAACACGGTTTGTGCTAGCTTCTTGAAACTTGACACAACAAAGTAGTTTCACGTTCTATCTCTATGTGTTGTTTCCTCTTGTTGTAGCTCTAAGTAGTGACTGGCGAGAAACACTTTCATGGAAAGGGGTTGTGAAGCTTCCAAAAATTACGAATCTCCAGAAATCTCAGCAAATATTTTTACACCCAAACTGGATGATACTTTCAGGTAATGATCAGTACACTAAGCCCACTTTCTTCACCAAATTTCTTTCTTCTATGTTGAAGCGTTCATTTCCAGTAACAGTTTGAATTTTTAAGATTCACTCTGTTTTCTCCTATATTGATAGATGTATTTGGAACTCTAAATCCAACCCGGTTTGTGCTAGCTTCTTGAAACTTGACACAACAAAGTAGTTTCATGTTCTATGTCTATGTTTTGTTTCTTCTTGTTGTAGCTCTAAGAAGTGACCCGCGAGAAACACTTACATGGAAAGGGTTGCGAAGCTTCCAAAAATTACGAATCTCCAGAAATCTCAGCAACTATTTTTTCACCAAAACTGGATGATACTTTCAGGTAATGATCAGTACACTAAGCCCACTTTGTTCCCCAAATTTCGTTCTTCCATGTTGAAGCATTCATTTCTAGTAACAGTTTAAATTTTGGCGTTTCACTTTGTTTTCTCTTATATTGAAAGATGTATTTTAACTCTAAATCAAACACGGTTTGTGCTAGCTTCTTGAAACTTGACACGACAAAGCAGTTTCACGTTCTATCTCTATGTTCTGTTTCTTCTTGATGTAGCCCTAAGCAGTGACTGGGGAGAAACACTTTCATTGAAAGGGGTTGCCAAGCTTCCAAAAATTACGAGTCTCCAAAAATCTCAGCAACTCTTTTTTCACCCAAACTGGATGATACTTTCAGGTAATGATCAGTACACTAAGCCCACTTGGTTTCCCAAATTTCTTTCTTCTATGTTGAAGTGTTCATTTCCAGTAACAGTTTGAATTTTGGCGTTTCACTCTGTTTTCTCTTATATTGATAGATGTATTTGGAACTCTAAATCAAACATGGTTTCTGCTAGCTTCTTGAAACTTGACACAATAAATCAGTTTCACGTTCTATCTCTATGTTCTGTTTCCTCTTGATGTAGCCCTAAGCAGTGACTGTCGAGAAACACTTTCATAGAAAGGAGTTGCCAAGCTTCCAAAAATTACGAATCTCGAGAAATCTCAGCAAATATTTTTTCACCCAAACTGGATGATACTTTCAGGTAATGATCAGTACACTAAGGCGACTTGGTTCCCCAAGTTCGTTCTTCTATGTTGAAGCGTTCATTTCCAGTAACAGTTTGAATTTTTAGGTTTCACTCTGTTATCTCCTATATTGATAGATGTATTTGGAACTCTAAATCCAACACGGTTTGTGCTAGCTTCTTGAAACTTGACACAACAAAGTAGTTTCATGTTCTATCTTTATGTTTTGTTTCTTCTTGTTGTAGCTCTAAGAAGTGACTGACGAGAAACACTTTCATGGAAAGGGGTTGCGAAGCTTCCAAAAATTACGAATCTCCAGAAATCTCAGCAACTATTTTTTCACCAAAACTGGATGATACTTTCAGGTAATGATTAGTACACTAAGCCCACTTGGTTCCCCAAATTTCGTTCTTCTATGTTGAAGCGTTCGTTTCCAGTAACAGTTTGAATTTTGGCGTTTCACTCTGTTTTCTCCTATATCGATAGATGTATTTGGAACTCTAAATCAAACACGGTTTGTGCTAGCTTCTTGAAACTTGACACAATAATGCAGTTTCACGTTCTATCTCTATGTTCTGTTTCCTCTTGATGTAGCCCTAAGCAGTGACTGGGGAGGAACACTTTCATTGAAAGGTGTTGGCAACCTTCCAAAAATTACGAGTTTCCAGAAATCTCGGCAATTGTTTTTTCACACAAAATGGATGATACTTTCAGGTAATGATCAGTACACTAAGGCGACTTGGTTCCCCAAATTTCGTTCTTCTATTTTGAAGCGTTCATTTCCAGTAACACTTTGAATTTTTAGGTTTTACTCTGTTTTCTCCTATATTGATAGATGTATTTGGAACTCTAAATCCAACACGGTTTGTGCTAGCTTCTTGAAATTTGAGACAATAAAGTAGTTTCACGTTCTATCTCTATGTTTTGTTTCCTCTTGATGTAGCCCTAAGCAGTGACTGGCGAAAAACAGTTTCATGGAAAGGGGTTGCCAAGCTTCCAAAAATTACGAATCTCCAGAAATCTCAGCAAATATTTTTTCACCCAAACTGGATGATACTTTCAGGTAATGATCAGTACACTAAGGCGACTTGGTTCCCCAAATTTCGTTCTATTTTGAAGGGTTCATTTCCAGTAACAGTTTGAATTTTTAGGTTTCACTCTGTTTTCTCCTATATTGATAGATGTATTTGGAACTCTAAATCCAACACGGTTTGTGCTAGCTTCTTGAAACTTGACACAACAAAGTAGTTTCACGTTCTATCTCTATGTGTTGTTTCCTCTTGTTGTAGCTCTAAGTAGTGACTGGCGAGAAACACTTTCATGGAAAGGGGTTGTGAAGCTTCCAAAAATTACGAATCTCCAGAAATCTCAGCAAATATTTTTACACCCAAACTGGATGATACTTTCAGGTAATGATCAGTACACTAAGCCCACTTTCTTCACCAAATTTCTTTCTTCTATGTTGAAGCGTTCATTTCCAGTAACAGTTTGAATTTTTAAGATTCACTCTGTTTTCTCCTATATTGATAGATGTATTTGGAACTCTAAATCCAACCCGGTTTGTGCTAGCTTCTTGAAACTTGACACAACAAAGTAGTTTCATGTTCTATGTCTATGTTTTGTTTCTTCTTGTTGTAGCTCTAAGAAGTGACTCGCGAGAAACACTTACATGGAAAGGGGTTGCGAAGCTTCCAAAAATTACGAATCTCCAGAAATCTCAGCAACTATTTTTTCACCAAAACTGGATGATACTTTCAGGTAATGATCAGTACACTAAGCCCACTTTTTTCCCCAAATTTCGTTCTTCCATGTTGAAGCGTTCATTTCTAGTAACAGTTTAAATTTTGGCGTTTCACTTTGTTTTCTCTTATATTGAAAGATGTATTTTAACTCTAAATCAAACACGGTTTGTGCTAGCTTCTTGAAACTTGACACGACAAAGCAGTTTCACGTTCTATCTCTATGTTCTGTTTCTTCTTGATGTAGCCCTAAGCAGTGACTGGGGAGAAACACTTTCATTGAAAGGGGTTGCCAAGCTTCCAAAAATTACGAGTCTCCAAAAATCTCAGCAACTCTTTTTTCACCCAAACTGGATGATACTTTCAGGTAATGATCAGTACACTAAGCCCACTTGGTTTCCCAAATTTCTTTCTTCTATGTTGAAGTGTTCATTTCCAGTAACAGTTTGAATTTTGGCGTTTCACTCTGTTTTCTCTTATATTGATAGATGTATTTGGAACTCTAAATCAAACATGGTTTCTGCTAGCTTCTTGAAACTTGACACAATAAATCAGTTTCACGTTCTATCTCTATGTTCTGTTTCCTCTTGATGTATCCCTAAGCAGTGACTGGGGAGGAACACTTTCATTGAAAGGGGTTGCCAAGCTTTCTAAAATTATGAGTTTCCAGAAATCTCAGCAATTGTTTTTTCACACAAAATGGATGATACTTTCAGGTAATGATCAGTACACTAAGCCCACTTGCTTCACCAAATGTCATTCTTCTATGTTGAAGCGTTTGTTTCCAGTAACAGTTTGAATTTTTAGGATTCACTCTGTTTTCTCCTATATTGATAGATGTATTTGGAATTCTAAATCCAACACGGTTTGTGCTAGCTTCTTGAAACTTGACACAATAAAGTAGTTTCACGTTCTATCTCTATGTTTTGTTTCCTCTTGATATAGCCCTAAGCAGTGACTGGCGAAAAACACTTTCATGGAAAGGGGTTGCCAAGCTTCTAGAAATTACGAATCTCCAGAAATCTCAGCAAATATTTTTTCCCCCAAACTGGATGATACTTTCAGGTAATGATCAGTACACTAAGGCGACTTGGTTCCCCAAAGTTCGTTCTTCTATTTTGAAGTGTTCATTTCCAGTATCAGTTTGAATTTTTAGGTTTCACTCTGTATTCTCCTAAATTGATAGATGTATTTGGAACTCTAAATCCAACACGGTTTGTGCTAGCTTCTTGAAACTTGACACAACAAAGTAGTTTCATGTTCTATCTCTATGTTTTGTTTCTTCTTGTTGTAGCTCTAAGAAGTGACTGGCGAGAAACACTTTCATGGAAAGGGGTTGCGAATCTTCCAAAATTACGAGTTTCCAGAAATCTCAGCAATTGTTTTTTCACACAAAATGGATGATACTTTCAGGTAATGATCAGTACACTAAGCCTACTTGCTTCACCAAATTTCATTCTTCTATGTAGAAGCGTTTGTTTCCAGTAACAGTTTGAATTTTTAGGATTCACTCTGTTTTGTCCTATATTGATAGATGTATTTGGAACTCTAAATCCAACACGGTTTGTGCTAGCTTCTTGAAAGTTGACACAATAAAGTATTTTTAGGTTCTATATCAATGTTTTGTTTCCTCTTGATGTAGCCCTAAGCAGTGACTGGCGAGAAACACTTTCTTGGAAAGGGGTTGCCAAGCTTCCAAAAATTACGAATCTCCAGAAATCTCAGCAACTATTTTTTCACCCAAACTGGAAAATACTTTCAGGTAATGATCAGTACACTAAGGCGACTTGGTTCCCCAAAGTTCATTCTTCTATGTTTAAGCGTTCGTTTCCAGTAACAGTTTGAATTTTGCCCATCACTCTGTTTTCTCCTATATTGATAGATGCATTTGGAACTCTAAATCAAACACGGTTTGTGCTAGCCTCTTGAAACTTGACACAATAATGCAGTTTCACATTCTATTTCTATTTTCTGTTTGCTCTTGATGTAGCCCTAAGCAGTGACTGGGGAGAAACACTTTCATGGAAAGGTGTTGGCAAGCTTCCAAAAATTACGAGTCTCCCGAAATCTCAGCAACTATTTTTTCACCCAAACTGGATGATACATTCAGGTAATGATCAGTACACTAAGGCTACTTGGTTCCCCAAAGTTCGTTCTTCTATGTTGAAGCGTTCATTTCCAGTAACAGTTTGAATTTTTAGGTTTCACTCTTTTTTCTCCTATTTTGGTAGATGTATTTGGAACTCTAAATCCAACACGGTTTTTGCTAGCTTCTTGAAACTTGACACAACAAAGTAGTTTCACGTTCTATCTCTATGTTTTGTTTCCTCTTGTTGTAGCACTAAGCAGTGACTGGCGAGAAACACATTCATGGAAAGGGGTTGCGAAGCTTCCAAAAATTACGCATCTCCAGAAATCTCAGCAAATATTTTTTCACCCAAACTGGATGATACTTTCAGGTAATGATCAGTACACTAAGCCCAACTGGTTCACCAAATTTCGTTCTTCTATGTTGAAGTGTTCATTTCCAGTAACAGTTTGAATTTTTAGGTTTCACTCTGTTTTCTCCTATATTGATATATATATTTGGAACTCTAAATCCAACACGGTTTGTGCTAGCTTCTTGAAATTTGACACAATAAAGTAGTTTCACGTTCTATCTCTATGTTTTGTTTCCTCTTGATGTAGCCCTAAGCAGTGACTGGTGAGAAACACTTTCATGGTAAGGGGTTGCCAAGCTTTCAAAAATTACGAATCTCCAGAAATCTCAGCAAATATTTTTTCACCCAAACTGGATGATACTTTCAGGTGTTGATCAGTACACTAAGGCGACTTGGTTCTTCAAAGTTCGTTCTTCTATGTTGAAGCGTTCATTTCCTGTAACAGTTTGAATTTTTAGGTTTCACTCTCTTTTCTCCTATATTGATAGATATATTTGGAACTCTAAATCCAACACGGTTTGTGCTAGCTTCTTGAAACTTGACACAATAAAGTAGTTTCACGTTCTATTTCTATGTTTTGTTTCCTTTTGATGTAGCCCTAAGCAGTGCCTGGCGAGAAACACTTTCATGGAAAGGGGTTGCCAAGCTTCCAAAAATTACGAATCTCCAGAAATCTCAGCAAATATTTTTTCACCCAAACTGGATGATACTTTCAGGTAATGATCAGTACACTAAGGTGACTTGGTTCCCCAAAGTTCGTTCTTTTATGTTGAAGTGTTCATTTCCAGTAACAGTTTGAATTTTTAGGTTTCACTCTGTTTTCTCCTATATGGATAGATGTATTTGGAACACTAAATCCAACACGGTTTGTGCTAGCTTCTTGAAACTTGACATAATAAAGTAGTTTCACGTTCTATCTCTATGTTTTGTTTCCTCTTGATATAGCCCTAAGCAGTGACTGGCGAGAAATACTTTCATGGAAAGGGGTGGCCAAGCTTCCAAAAATTACGAATCTCCAGAAATCTCAGCAAATATTTTTTCACCCAAACTGGATGATACTTTCAGATAATGATCAGTACACTAAGGCGACTTGGTTCCCCAATGTTCATTCTTCTATGTTGAAGTGTTCATTTCCAGTAACAGTTTGAATTTTTAGGTTTCACTCTGTTTTCTCCTATATTGATAGATGTATTTGGAACTCTAAATCCAACACGGTTTGTGCTAGCTTCTTGAAACTTGACACAACAAAGTAGTTTCACGTTCTATCTATATGTTTTGTTTCCTCTTGTTGTAGCTCTAAGCAGTGACTTGCGAGAAACAGCTTCATGGAAAGGGATTGCGAAGCTTCCAAAAATTACGAAACTACAGAAAACTCAGCAACAATTTTTTCACCCAAACTGGATGATACTTTTAGATAATGATCAGAACACAAACCCAAGTGGTTACCCAAATTTCGTTTTTCTATGTTGAAGCATTCGTTTCCAGTAACAGTTTGAATTTTTAGGTTTCACTCTGTTTTCTCCTATATTGATAGATGTATTTGGAACTCTAAATCCAACACGGTTTGTGCTAGCTTCTTGAGACTTAACACAATAAGTAGTTTCACGTTCTATCTCTATGTTTTGTTTCCTCTTCATGTAGCCCTAAGCAGTGAGTGGGGAGAAACTCTTTCATTGAAAGGGGTTGCCATGCTTCCATAAATTACAAATCTCCAGAAATCTCAGCAAATATTTTTTCACCCAAACTGGATGATACTTTCAGGTAATGATCAGTACACTAAGGTGACTTGGTTCCCCAAAGTTCGTTCTTCTATGTTGAAGCGTTCATTTCCAGTAACCGTTTGAATTTTTAGGTTTCACTCTGTTTTCTCCTATATTGATAGATGTATTTGGAACTCTAAATCCACCACGGTTTGGGCTAGCTTCTTGAAATTTGACACAACAATGTAGTTTCACATTCTATCTCTATGTTTTGTTTCCTCTTGTAGTTCTAAGCAGTAACTCGCGAGAAACACTTTCATGGAAAGGGGTTGCGAAGCTTCCAAAAATTACGAATCTCCAGAAATCTCAGCAACTATATTTTCACCCAAACTCTATGATATTTTTAGATAATGATCAGAACCCTAAGCCCAAGTGGTTCCCCAAATTTCGTTCTTCTATGTTGAAGCGTTCATTTCCAGTAACAGTTTGAATTTTTAGGTTTCACTCTGTTTTCACCTATATTGATAGATGTATTTGAAACTCTAAATCCAACACGGTTTGTGCTAGCTTCTTGAAACTTGACACAACAAATTAGTTTCACGTTCTGTCTCTATGTTTTGTTTCCTCTTGTTGTATCTCTAAGCAGTGCCTGGCGAGAAACAGTTTCATGGAAAGGGATTGCGAAGCTTCCAAAAATTAGGAATCTCCAGAAATCTCAGCAACTATTTTTTCACCCAAACTGGATGATACTTTTAGATAATGATCAGAACACTAAGCACAAGTGGTTCCCAAAATTTCGTTTTTCTATGTTGAAGCGTTCGTTTCCAGTAACTGTTTGTATTTATAGGTTTTACTCTCTTTTCTCCTATATTGATAGATGTATTTGGAACTCTAAATCCAACACGGTTTGTGCTAGCTTCTTGAAACTTGACACAATAAAGTAGTTTCACGTTCTATTTCTACGTTTTGTTTCCTCTTGATGTAGCCCTTAGCACTGACTGGCGAGAAACACTTTCATGGAAAGGGGTTGCCAAGCTTCCAAAAATTATGAATCTCCAGAAATCTCAGCAAATATTTTGTCATCCAAACTGGATGATACTTTCAGGTAATGATCAGTACACTAAGGCGACTTGGTTCCCCAAAGTTCATTCTTCTATGTTGAAGCGTTCATTTCCTGTAACAGTTTGAATTTTTAGGTTTCACTCTCTTTTCTCCTATATTGATAGATGTATTTGGAACTCTAAATCCAACACGGTTTGTGCTAGCTTCTTGAAACTTGACACAATAAAGTAGTTTCACGTTTTATCTCTATGTTTTGTTTCCTCTTGTTGTAGCTCTAAGCAGTGACTGGCGAGAAACACTTTCAAGGAAAGGGGTTGCGAAGCTTCCAAAAATTACGAATCTCCAGAAATCTCAGCAACTATATTTTCACCCAAACTGGATGATACTTTTAGATAATGATAATGACACTAAGCCCAAGTGGTTCCCCAAATTTCGATCTTCTATGTTTAAGCGTTCGTTTCCAGTAACAGTTTGAATTTTTAGGTTTCACTCTGTTTTCTCCTATATTGATAGATATATTTGGAACTCTAAATCCAACACGGTTTGTGCTAGCTTCTTGAAACTTGACACAATAAAGTAGTTTTACGTTCTATCTCTATGTTTTGTTTCCTCTCGTTGTAGCTCTAAGCAGTGACTGGCAAGAAACACTTTCATGGAAAGGGGTTGCGAAGCTTCCAAAAATTACGAATCTCCAGAAATCTGAGCAACTATATTTTCACCCAAACTGGATGATACTTTTAGATAATGATCAGAACGCTAAGCCCAAGTGGTTCCACAAATTTTGTTCTTCTATGTTGAAGCGTTCGTTTCCAGTAACAGTTTGAATTTTTAGGTTTCACTCTGTTTTCTCCTATATTGATACATGTATTTGGAACTCTAAATCCAACACGGTTTGTGCTAGCTTCTTGAAACTTAACACAATAAAGTAGTTTCACGTTCTATCTCTATGTTTTGTTTCCTCTTGATGTAGCCCTAAGCAGTGAGTGCGGAGAAACACTTTCATTGAAACGGGTTGCCAAGCTTTCAAAAATTACGAATCTCCAGAAATCTCAGCAAATATTTTTTCACCCAAACTGGATGATACTTTCAGGTAATGATCAGTACACTAAGGCGACTTGGTTCCCTAAAGTTTGTTCTTTTATGTTGAAGCGTTCATTTCCAGTAACAGTTTGAATTTTAAGGTTTCACTCTGTTTTCTCCTATATTGATAGATGTATTTGGAACTCTAAATCCAACACGGTTTGTGTTAGCTTCTTGAAACTTGACACAGTAAAGTAGTTTTACGTTCTATCTTTATGTTTTGTTTCCTCTTGATGTAGCCCTAAGGAGTGAGTGGTGAGAAACACTTTCATGGAAAGGGGTTGCGAAGCTTCCAAAAATTCCGAATCTCCAGAAATCTCAGCAAATATTTTGTCATCCAAACTGGATGATACTTTCAGGTAATGATCAGTACACTAAGGCGACTTGGTTCCCCAAAGTTCGTGCTTCTATGTTGAAGAGTTCATTTAAAGTAACAGTTTGAATTTTTAGGTTTCACTCTCTTTTCTCCTATATTGATAGCTGTATTTCGAACTCTAAATCCAACACTGTTTGTGCTAGCTTCTTGAAACTTGAAACAATAAAGTAGTTTCACGTTCTATTTCTATGTTTTGTTTCCTCTTGATGTAGCCCTAAGCAGTGACTGGTGAGAAACACTTTCATGGAAAGGGGTTGCCAAGCTTTCAAAAATTATGAATCTCCAGAAATCTCAGCAAATATTTTTTCACCCAAACTTTATGATACTTTCAGGTAATGATCAGTACACTAAGGCGACTTGGTTCCCCCAAGTTCGTTCTTCTATGTTGAAGCGTTCATTTCCAGTAACAGTTTGAATTTTTAGGTTTTACTCTGTTTTCTCCTATGTTGATAGATGTATTTGGAACTCTGAATCCAACACGGTTTGTGCTAGCTTCTTGAAACTTGACACAACAAAGTAGTTTCACGTTCTATCTCTATGTTTTGTTTCCTCTTGTTGTAGCTCTAAGCAGTGACTGGCGAGAAACACTTTCATGGAAAGGGGTTGCGAAGCTTCCAAAAATTACGAATCTCCAGAAATCTCAGCAACTATATTTTCACCCGAACTGGATGATACTTTTAGATAATGATCAGAACACTAAGCCCAAGTGGTTCCACAAATTTTGTTCTTCTATGTTGAAGCGTTCGTTTCCAGTAACAGTTTGATATTTTAGGTTTCACTCTGTTTTCTCCTATATTGATAGATGTATTTGGAACTCTAAATCCAACACTGTTTGTGCTAGCTTCTTGAAACTTAACACAATAAAGTAGTTTCACGATCTATCTCTATGTTTTGTTTCCTCTTGATGTAGCACTAAGCAGTGAGTGCGGAGAAACACTTTCATTGAAACGTGTTGCCAAGCTTCCAAAAATTACGAATCTCCAGAAATCTCAGCAAATATTTTTTCACCCAAACTGGATGATACTTTCTGGTAATGATCAGTACACTAAGGCGACTTGGTTCCCTAAAGTTTGTTCTTTTATGTTGAAGCGTTCATTTCCAGTAACAGTTTGAATTTTTAGGTTTCACTCTGTTTTCTCCTATATTGATATACGTATTTGGAACTCTAAATCCAACACGGTTTGGGCTAGCTTCTTGAAACTTAACACAATAAAGTAGTTTCACGTTCTATCTCTATGTTTAGTTTCCTCTTGATGTAGCCCAAAGCTGTGAGGGGGGAGAAACACTTTCATTGAAAGGGGTTGCCAAGCTTCCAAAAATTACGAATCTCCAGACATCTCAGCAAATATTCTTTCACCCAAACTGGATGATACTTTCAGGTAATGATCAGTACACTAAGGCGACTTGGTTCCCCAAAGTCCGTTCTTCTATGTTGAAGTGTTCATTTCCAGTAACATTTTGAATTTTTAGGTTTCACTCTCTTTTCTCCTATATTGATAGATGTATTTGGAAGTCTAAATACAACACGGTTTGTGCTAGCTTCTTGAAACTTGACACAATAAAGTAGTTTCAAGTTCTATTTCTACGTTTTGTTTCCTCTTGATGTAGCCCTAAGCACTGACTGGCGAGAAACCCTTTCATGGAAAGGGGTTTCCAAACTTCCAAAAATTATGAATCTCCAGAAATCTCATAAATATTTTTTCACCCAAACTGGAAGATACATGCAGGTAATGATCAGTACACTAAGCCCACTTGGTTCCTAAAGTTAATTATTCTATGTTGAAGCGTTCGTTTCCAGTAACAGTTTGAATTTTGACGTTTCACTCTGTTTTCGCCTATATTGATAGATGTATTTGGAACTCTAAATCAAACACGGTTTGTGCTAGCTTCTTGAAACTTGACACAATAAAGCAGTTTCACGTTCTATCTCTATGTTCTGTTTCCTCTTGATGTAGCCCTAAGCAGTGACTGGCGAGAAACACTTTCATTGAAAGGGGTTGCCAAGCTTCCAAAAATTACGAATCTCCAGAAATCTCAGCAAATATTTTTTCACCCAAACTGGATGATACTTTCAGGTAATGATCAGTACAATAAGGCGACTTGATTCCCCAAATTTCATTTTATTTTGAAGCGTTCATTTCCAGTAGCAGTTTGAATTTTGGCCTTTCACACTGTTTTCTCCTATATTGATAGATGTATATGGAACTCTAAATAAAACACCGTTTGTGCTAGCTTCTTGAAACTTGACACAATAACACAGTTTCACGTTCCTTCTCTGTGTTCTGTTTCCTATTGATGTAGCCCTAAGCAGTGACTGGCGAGAAAAACTTTCATCGAAAGGGGTTGCCAAGCATCCAAATATTACGAATCTCAAGAAATCTCAGCAAATATTTTTTCACCCAAACTGGATGATACTTTTAAATAATAATCAGAACACTAAGCTCACGAGGTTCCCAAAATTTTGTTTTTCTATGTTGAAGCGTTCGTTTCCAGTAACAGTTTGAATTTTGGCGTTTCACTCTGTTTTCTCCTATATTGATAGATGTATTTGGAACTCTAAATCCAACACGGTTTGTGCTAGCTTCTTGAAACTTGACACAATAAAGTAGTTTCACGTTCTTTCTCTATGTTTTGTTTCCTCTTGATGTAGCCCTAAGCAGTGACTGGTGAAAAACACTTTCATGGAAAGGGGTTGCCAAGCTTCCAAAAATTACGAATCTCCAGAAATCTCAGCTAATATTTTTTAACCCAAACTGGAAGATATTTTCAGGTAATGATCAGTACACTAAGGCGACTTGGTTTCCCAAAGTTCATTCTTCTATGTTGAAGCGTTCGTTTCCAGTAACAATTTGAATTTTTATGTTTCAATCTCTTTTCTCCTATATTGATACATGTATTTGGAACTCTAAATCCAACACGGTTTGTGCTAGCTTCTTGAAACTTGACACAATAAAGTAGTTTCACGTTCTCTCTCTATGTTCTGTTTCCTCTTGATGTAGCCCTAAGCAGTGACTGGGAACAAACACTTTCATTGAAAGGGCTTGCCAAGCATCCAGAAATTACGAGTCTCCAGAAATCTCAGCAACTATTTTTTCACCAAAACTGGATGATACTTTCAGGTAATGATCAGTACACTAAGCCCACTTGGTTCGCCAAATTTCCTTTTTCTGTGTTGAAGCGTTCGTTTCCCGTAACAGTTTGAATTTTGTCGTTTCACTCTGTTTTCTCCTATATTGATAGATGTATTTGGAACTGTAAATCAAATACCGTTTGTGCTAGCCTCTTGAAACTTGACACAATAATCCAGTTTCACGTTCTATCTCTATGTTCTGTTTCCTATTGATGTAGCCCTAAGCAGTGACTGGCAAAAAACACTTTCATGGAAAGGGGTTGCCAAGCTTCCAAAAATTACGAGTCTCCACGAATCTCACCAAATATTTTTTCACCCAAACTGGATGATACTTTCATGTAATGATCAGTACACTAAGCCAAGTTGGTTTCCCAAATTTCTTTCTTCTATGTTGAAGCGCTCGTTCCAATAACAGTTTGAATTTTGGCGTTTCACTCTGTTTTCTCCTATATTGATAGATGTATTTGGAACTCTAAATCCAACACGGTTTGTGCAAGCTTCTTCAAACTTGACACAATAAAGTAGTTTCACGTTCTATTTCTACGTTTTGTTCCTCTTGATGTAGTGCTAAGCAGTGACTGGCGAGAAACACTTTCATGGAAAGGGGTTGCCAATCTTCCAAAAATTACGAATCCCCAGAAATCTCAGCAAGTATTTTTTCATCCAAACTGGATGATACTTTCAGGTAATGATCAGTACACTAAGGAGACTTGGTTCCCCAAAGTTTGTTCTTCTATGTTGAAGCGTTCATTTCCAGTAACATTTTGAATTTTTAGGTTTCACTCTCTTTTCTCCTATATTGATAGATGTATTTGGACCTCTAAATCCAACACGGTTTGTGCTAGCTTCTTAAAACTAGACAAAATAAAGTAGTTTCACGTTCTATTTCTATGTTTTGTTTCCTCTTGATGTAGCCCTAAGCAGTGACTGGCGAGAAACACTTTCAAGGAAAGGGGTGGCCAAGCTTCCAAAAATTACGAATCTCCAGAAATCTCAGCAAATATTTTTTCACCCAAACTGGATGATACTTTCAGGTAATGATCAGTACACTAAGGCGACTTGGTTCCCCAAAGTTCGTTCTTTTATGTTGAAGCGTTCATTTCCAGTAACAGTTTGAATTTTTAGGTTTCACTCTGTTTTCTCCTATATTGATAGATGTATTTGGAACTCTAAATCCAACACGGTTTGTGCTAGCTTCTTGAAACTTGACACAACAAAGTACTTTCACATTCTCTCTCTATGTTTTGTTTCCTCTTGTTGTAACTCTAAGCAGTGACTGGTGAGAAACACTTTCATGGAAAGGGGTTGCCAAGCTTCCAAAAATTACGAATCTCCAGAAATCTCAGCAACTATTTTTTCACCCAAACTGGATGATACTTTCAGATAATGATCAGAACACTAAGCCCAAGTGGTTCCCCAAATTTCGTTTTTCTATGTTGAAGTGTTCATTTCCAGTAACTGTTTGAATTTTTAGGTTTCACTCTGTTTTCTCCTATATTGATAGATGTATTTGGAACTCTAAATCCAACACGGTTTGTGCTAGCTTCTTGAAACTTGACACAACAAAGTAGTTTCACGTTCTATCTCTATGTTTTGTTTCTTCTTGTTGTAGCTCTAACGAGTGACTGGTGAGAAACACTTTCATGGAAAGGGGTTGCGAAGCTTCTAAAAATTACGAATCTCGAGAAATCTCAGCAAATATTTTTTCACCCAAACTGGATGATACTTTCAGGTAATGATCAGTACACTAAGGCGACTTGGTTCCCCAAAGTTCGTTCTTCTATATTGAAGCGTTCATTTCCAGTAACAGTTTGAATTTTTAGGATTCACTCTGTTTTCTCCTATATTGATAGATGTATTTGGAACTCTGAATCCAACACGGTTTGTGCTAGCTTCTTGAAACTTGACACAATAAAGTAGTTTCACATTCTATCTCTATGTTTTGTTTCCTCTTGATGTAGCCCTAAGAAGTGACTGGCGAGAAACACTTTCATGGAAAGGGGTTGCCAAGCTTCCAAAAATTACGAATATCCAGAAATCTCAGCAAATATTTTTTCACCCAAACTGGATGATACTTTCAGGTAATGATCAGTACACTAAGGCGACTTGGTTCCCCAAAGTTCATTCTAATATGTTGAAGCGTTCGTTTCCAGTAACAGATTGAATTTTGACGTTTCACTCTGTTTTCGCCTATATTGATAGATGTATTTGGAACTCTAAATCCAACACGGTTTGTGCTAGCTTCTTGAAACTTGACACAATAAAGCAGTTTCACGTTCTATCACTATGTTTGGTTTCCTCTTGATGTAGCCCTAAGCAGTGACTGGCGAGAAACACTTTCATTGAAAGGGGTTGCGAAGCTTCCAAAAATTACGAATCTCCAGAAATCTCAGCAAATATTTTTTCACCCAAACTGGATGATACTTTCAGGTAATGATCAGTACAATAAGGCGACTTGATTCCCCAAATTTCATTTTATTTTGAAGCGTTCATTTCCAGTAGCAGTTTGAATTTTGGCCTTTCACACTGTTTTCTCCTATATTGATAGATGTATATGGAACTCTAAATAAAACACCGTTTGTGCTAGCTTCTTGAAACTTGACACAATAACACAGTTTCACGTTCTATCTCTGTGTTCTGTTTCCTATTGATGTAGCCCTAAGCAGTGACTGGCGAGAAAAACTTTCATCGAAAGGGGTTGCCAAGCATCCAAATATTACGAATCTCAAGAAATCTCAGCAAATATTTTTTCACCCAAACTGGATGATACTTTTAAATAATGATCAGAACACTAAGCTCACGAGGTTCCCAAAATTTTTTTTTCTATGTTGAAGCGTTCGTTTCCAGTAACAGTTTGAATTTTGGCGTTTCACTCTGTTTTCTCCTATATTGATAGATGTATTTGGAACTCTAAATCCAACACGGTTTGTGCTAGCTTCTTGAAACTTGACACAATAAAGTAGTTTCACGTTCTTTCTCTATGTTTTGTTTCCTCTTGATGTAGCCCTAAGCAGTGACTGGTGAAAAACACTTTCATGGAAAGGGGTTGCCAAGCTTCCAAAAATTACGAATCTCCAGAAATCTCAGCTAATATTTTTTCACCCAAACTGGAAGATATTTTCAGGTAATGATCAGTACACTAAGGCGACTTGGTTTCCCAAAGTTCATTCTTCTATGTTGAAGCGTTCGTTTCCAGTAACAATTTGAATTTTTATGTTTCAATCTCTTTTCTCCTATATTGATACATGTATTTGGAACTCTAAATCCAACACGGTTTGTGCTAGCTTCTTGAAACTTGACACAATAAAGTAGTTTCACGTTCTCTCTCTATGTTCTGTTTCCTCTTGATGTAGCCCTAAGCAGTGACTGGGAACAAACACTTTCATTGAAAGGGCTTGCTAAGCATTCAGAAATTACGAGTCTCCAGAAATCTCAGCAACTATTTTGTCACCCAAACTGGATGATACTTTCAGGTAATGATCAGTACACTAAGCCCACTTGGTTCGCCAAATTTCCTTTTTCTGTGTTGAAGCGTTCGTTTCCCGTAACAGTTTGAATTTTGTCGTTTCACTCTGTTTTCTCCTATATTGATAGATGTATTTGGAACTGTAAATCAAATACCGTTTGTGCTAGCCTCTTGAAACTTGACACAATAATCCAGTTTCACGTTCTATCTCTATGTTCTGTTTCCTATTGATGTAGCCCTAAGCAGTGACTGGCAAAAAACACTTTCATTGAAAGGGGTTGCCAAGCTACCAAAAATTACGAGTCTCCAGGAATCTCAGCGAATATTTTTTCACCCAAACTGGATGATACTTTCATGTAATGATCAGTACACTAAGCCAAGTTGGTTTCCCAAATTTCTTTCTTCTATGTTGAAGCGCTCGTTCCAATAACAGTTTGAATTTTGGCGTTTCACTCTGTTTTCTCCTATATTGATAGATGTATTTGGAACTCTAAATCCAACACGGTTTGTGCAAGCTTCTTCAAACTTGACACAATAAAGTAGTTTCACGTTCTATTTCTACGTTTTGTTCCTCTTGATGTAGTGCTAAGCAGTGACTGGCGAGAAACACTTTCATGGAAAGGGGTTGCCAATCTTCCAAAAATTACGAATCCCCAGAAATCTCAGCAAGTATTTTTTCATCCAAACTGGATGATACTTTCAGGTAATGATCAGTACACTAAGGAGACTTGGTTCCCCAAAGTTTGTTCTTCTATGTTGAAGCGTTCATTTCCAGTAACATTTTGAATTTTTAGGTTTCACTCTCTTTTCTCCTATATTGATAGATGTATTTGGACCTCTAAATCCAACACGGTTTGTGCTAGCTTCTTAAAACTAGACAAAATAAAGTAGTTTCACGTTCTATTTCTATGTTTTGTTTCCTCTTGATGTAGCCCTAAGCAGTGACTGGCGAGAAACACTTTCAAGGAAAGGGGTGGCCAAGCTTCCAAAAATTACGAATCTCCAGAAATCTCAGCAAATATTTTTTCACCCAAACTGGATGATACTTTCAGGTAATGATCAGTACACTAAGGCGACTTGGTTCCCCAAAGTTCGTTCTTTTATGTTGAAGCGTTCATTTCCAGTAACACTTTGAATTTTTAGGTTTCACTCTGTTTTCTCCTATATTGATAGATGTATTTGGAACTCTAAATCCAACACGGTTTGTGCTAGCTTCTTGAAACTTGACACAACAAAGTAGTTTCACATTCTCTCTCTATGTTTTGTTTCCTCTTGTTGTAACTCTAAGCAGTGACTGGTGAGAAGCACTTTCATAAAAAGGGGTTGCCAAGCTTCCAAAAATTACGAATCTCCAGAAATCTCAGCAACTATTTTTTCACCCAAACTGGATGATACTTTCAGATAATGATCAGAACACTAAGCCCAAGTGGTTCCCCAAATTTCGTTTTTCTATGTTGAAGCGTTCGTTTCCAGTAACAGTTTGAATTTTTAGGTTTCACTCTGTTTTCTCCTATATTGATAGATGTATTTGGAACTCTAAATACAACAAGGTTTGTGCTAGCTTCTTGAAACTTGAGACAATAAAGTAGTTTCACATTCTATCTCTATGTTTTGTTTCCTCTTGATGTAGCCCTAAGCAGTGACTGGTGAGAAACACTTTCATGAAAAGGGGTTGCCAAGCTTTCAGAAATTACGAATCTCCAGAAATCTCAGCAAATATTTTTTCACCCAAACTGGGTGATACATTCAGGTATTGATCAGTACACTAAGGCGACTTGGTTCCCCAAAGTTCGTTCTTCTATGTTGAAGCGTTCATTTCCAGTAACAGTTTGAATTTTTAGGTTTCACTCTGTTTTCTCCTATATTGATAGATGTATTTGGAACTCTAAATCCAACACGGTTTGTGCTAGCTTCTTGAAACTTGACACAATAAAGTAGTTTCACGTTCTATCTCTATGTTTTGTTTCATCTTGTTGTAGCTCTAAGCAGTGACTGGCGAGAAACTCTTTCAAGGAAAGGGGTTGCGAAGCTTCCAAAAATTACGAATCTCCAGAAATCTCAGCAACTATTTTTTTCACCCAAACTGGATGATACTTTTAGATAATGATCAGAACACTAAGCCCAAGTGGTTCCCCAAATTTCTTTTTTTTTATTGAAGCGTTCATTTCCAGTAAGAGTTTGAATTTTTAGGTTTCACTCTCTTTTCTCCTATATTGATAGATGTATTTGGAACTCTAAATCCAACACGGTTTGTGCTAGCTTCTTGAAACTTGACACAATAAAGTAGTTTCAACTTCTATCTCTATGTTTTGTTTCCTCTTGAAATAACCCTAAGCAGTGACTGGGAGAAACACTTTCATGGAAAGGGGTTGCCAAGCTTCCAAAAATTACGAATCTCCAGAAATCTCAGCAAATATTTTTTCATCCAAACTGGATGATACTTTCAGGTAATGATCAGTACACTAAGGCGACTTGGTTCCCCAAAGTTCGTTCTTCTATGTTGAAGCGTTCATTTCCAGTAACAGGTTGAATTTTTAGGTTTCAATCTCTTTTCTCCTATATTGATAGATGTATTTGGAACTCTAAATCCAACACGGTTTGTGCTAGCTTCTTGAAACTTGACACAACAAAGTAGTTTCACATTCTATCTCTACGTTTTGTTTCCTCTTGTTGTAGCTCTAAGCGGTGACTGGCGAGAAACACTTGCATGGAAAGGGGTTTCGAAGCTTCTAAAAATTACGAATCTCCAGAAATTTCAGCAACTATTTTTCCCCCAAACTGGATGATACTTTTAGATAATAATCAGAACACTAAGCCCAAGTGGTTCCCCAAATTTCGTTCTTCTATGTAAAGCGTTCGTTTCCAGTAATAGTTTGAATTTTTAGGTTTCACTCTGTTTTCTCCTATATTGATAGATGTATTTGGAACTCTAAATCCAACACGGTTTGTGCTAGCTTCTTGAAACTTGACACAATAAAGTAGTTTCACATTCTATTTCTACGTTTTGTTTCCTCTTGATGTAGCCCTAAGCACTGACTGGCGAGAAACTCTTTCATGGAAAGGGGTTGCCAAGCTTCCAAAAATTACGAATCTCCAGAAATCTCAGCAAATATTTTTGCACCCAAACTGGATGATACTTTCAGGTAATGATCAGTACTCTTAGGCGACTTGGTTCCCAAAGTTGGTTCTTCTATGTTGAAGCGTTCATTTCCAGTAACAGTTTGAATTTTTAGGTTTCACTCTCTTTTCTCCTATATTGATAGATGTATTTGAAACTCTAAATCCAACACGGTTTGTGCTAGCTTCTTGAAACTTGACACAATAAAGTAGTTTCACGTTCTATTTCTAGGTTTTTTTTCCTCTTGATGTAGCCCTAAGCAGTGACTGGCGAGAAACACTTTCAAGGAAAGGGGTTGCCAAGCTTCCAAGAATTACGAATCTCCAGAAATCTCAGCAAATATTTTTTCACCCAAAATGGAAGATACTTTCAGGTAATGATCAGTACAATAAGACCACTTGCTTCACCGAATTTCTTTCTTCTATGTTGAAGCGTTCGTTTCCAGTAATAGTTTGAATTTTTTAGGTTTCACCCTGTTTTCTCCTATATTGATAGATGTTTTTGGAACACTAATCCAACACGGTTTGTGCTAGCTTCTTGAAACTTGACACAATAAATTTGTTTCACGTTGTATTTCTATGTTTTGTTTCCTCTTGATGTAGCCCTAAGCAGTGACTTTCGAGAAACACTTTCATGGAAAGGGGTTGCCAAGCTTCCAAAAATTATGAATCTCCAGAAATCTCAGCAAATATTTTTTCAGCCAAACTGGATGATACTTTCATGTAATGATGAGTACACTAAGGTGACTTGGTTCTCCAAAGTTCATTTTTCTATGTTGAAGCGTTCGTTTCCAGTAACAGTTTGAATTTTGCCTTTCACTCTGTTTTGTCCTATATGGATAGATATATTTGGAACGCTAAATCAAACACGGTTTGTGCTAGGTTCTTGAAACTTGACACAAAAAGCAGTTTCACGTTCTATCTCTGTGTTCTGTTTCCTCTTGATGTAGACCTAAGCAGTGACTGGCGAGAAACACTTCCATGGAAAGGGGTTGCCAAGCTTCCAAAAATTACGAGTCTCCAGAAATCTCAGCAACTATTTTGTCACCCAAACTCGATGATACTTTCAGGTAATGATCAGTACACTAAGGCGACTTGGTTCCCCAAAGTTCGTTCTTCTATGTTGAAGCGTTCATTTCCAGTAACAGTTTGAATTTTTAGGTTTCACTCTGTTTTCTCCTATATTGATTGATGTATTTGGAACTCTAAATCCAACACGGTTTGTGCTAGCTTCTTGAAACTTGACACAACAAAGTAGTTTCACGTTCTATCTCTATGTTTTGTTTCCTCTTGATGTAGCCCTAGGCAGTGACTTGTGAGAAACACTTCCATGGAAAGGGGTTGCCAAGCTTCCAAATATTACGAGTCTCCAGAAATCTCAGCAACTATTTTGTCACCCAAAATGGATGATACTTTCAGGTAATGATCAGTACACTAAGGCGACTTGGTTCCCCAAAGTTCGTTTTTCTATGTTGAAGCGTTCATTTCCAGAAACAGTTTGAAATTTTAGGTTTCACTCTCTTTTCTCCTATATTGATAGATGTGTTTGGAACTCTAAATCAAACACCGTTTGTGCTAGCTTCTTGAAACTTGACACAATAAAGCAGTTTCAAGTTCTATCTCTGTGTTCTGTTACCTCTTGATGTAGCCCTAAGAAGTGACTGGGGAGAAACACTTTCATGGAAAGGGGTTGCCAAGCTTCCAAAAATTACGAGTCTCCAGAAATCTCAGCAACTATTTTTTCACCCAAACTGGATGATACTTTCAAATAATGATCAGTACACTAAGCCCACTTGCTTCACCAAATTTCTTTCTTCTATGTTGAAGCATTCATTTCCAGTAACAGTTTGAATTTTGCCTTTCACTCTGTTTTCTCCTATATGGATAGATATATTTGGAACTCTAAATCCAACACGGTTTGTGCTAGCTTCTTGAAACTTGACACAATAAAGTAGTTTCACGTTCTATTTCTAGGTTTTGTTTCCTCTAGATGTAGCCCTAAGCAGTGACTGGCGAGAACCACTTTCATGGAAAGGGGTTGCCAAGCTTCCAAGAATTACGAATCTCCAGAAATCTCAGCAAGTATTTTGTCACCCAAACTGGATGATACTTTCAGGTAATATTCAGTACACTAAGGAGACTTAGTTCCCCAAAGTTCGTTGTTTTAAGTTGAAGTGTTCATTTCCAGTAACAGTTTGAAATTTTAGGTTTCATTCTGTTTTCTCCTATATAGATAGATGTATTTGGAACTCTAAATCCAACACGGTTTGTGCTAGCTTCTTGAAAGTTGACAAAATAAAGTAGTTTCACGTTCTATCTCTATGTTTTGTTTCCTCTTGATGTAGCCCTAAGCAGTGACTGGCGAGAAACACTTTCATTCAAAGGGGTTGCCAAGCTTCCAAAAATTACGAATCTCCAGAAATCTCAGCAAATATTTTTTTTCGTTCAAACTGGATGATACTTTCAGGTAATGATCAATACACTAAGGAGAGTGGTTCCCCAAAGTTCATTCTTTTATGTTGAAGCGTTCATTTCCAGTAACAGTTTGAATTTTTAGGTTTCACTCTCTTTATTCCTATATTGATAGATGTATTTGGAACTCTAAATCCAACACGGTTTGTGCTAGCTTCTTGAAACTTGACACAATAAAGTAGTTTCACGTTCTTTTTCTATGTTTTGTTTCCTCTTGATGTAGCCCTAAGAAGTGACTGGCGGAAAACACTTTCATGGAAAGAGGTTGCCAGCTTCCAAAAATTACGAATCTCCAGAAATCTCAGCAAATATTTTTTCGTCCAAACTGGATGATACTTTCAGGTACACTAAGAGTACTGATACTTTCAGTACACTAAAAAAACACTTTCATGGAAAACACTTTCATGGAAAGAGGTTGCCAAGCTTCGAAAAATTACGAATCTCCAGAAATCTCAGCCAATATTTTTTCGTCCAAACTGGATGATACTTTCAGGTACACTTAGTGTACTGATACTTTCAGTACACTAAGGCGACTTAGTTCCCCAAAGTTCGTTCTTCTATTTTGAAGCGTTCATTTCCAGTAACAATTTGAATTTTCATGTTTCACTCTCTTTTCTCCTATATTGATAGATGTATTTGGAACTCTAAATCCAACACGGTTTGTGCTAGCTTCTTGAAACTTGACACAACAAAGTAGTTTCACATTCTATCTCTACGTTTTGTTTCCTCTTGTTGTAGCTCTAAGCGGTGACTGGCGAGAAACACTTTCATGGAAAGGGGTTTCGAAGCTTCAAAAAATTACGAATCTCCAGAAATCTCAGCAACTATTTTTCCCCCAAACTGGATGATACTTTTAGATAATGATCAGAACACTAAGCCCAAGTGGTTCCCCAAATTTCGTTCTTCTATGTAAAGCGTTCGTTTCCAGTAATAGTTTGAATTTTTAGGTTTCACTCTGTTTTCTCCTATATTGATAGATGTATTTGGAACTCTAAATCCAACACGGTTTGTGCTAGCTTCTTGAAACTTGACACAATAAAGTAGTTTCACGTTCTATCTCTAAGTTTTGTTTCCTCTTGATGTAGCCCTAAGCAGTGAGTGGGGACAAACACTTTCATTGAAAGGGGTTGCCAACCTTCCAAAAATTACGAATCTCCAGAAATCTCAGCAAAATTTTTTCACCCAAACTGGATGATAGATTCAGGTAATGATCAGTACACTAAGGCGACTTGGTTCTCCAAAGTTCGTTCTTCTATGTTGAAGCTTTCATTTCCAGTAACAGTTTGAATTTTTAGGTTTCACTCTCTTTTCTCCTATATTGATAGATGTATTTGGAACTCTAAATCCAACACGGTTTGTGCTAGCTTCTTGAAACTTAACACAATAAAGTAGTTTCACGTTCTATCTCTATGTTTTGTTTCCTCTTGATGTAGCCCTAAGCAGTGACTGGCGAGAAACTCTCTCATGGAAAGGGGTTGCCAAGCTTCCAAAAATTACGAATCTCCAGAAATCTCAGCAAATATTTTTGCACCCAAACTGGATGATACTTTCAGGTAATGATCAGTACTCTTAGGCGACTTGGTCCCCAAAGTTGGTTCTTCTATGTTGAAGCGTTCATTTCCAGTAACAGTTTGAATTTTTAGGTTTCACTCTCTTTTCTCCTATATTGATAGATGTATTTGAAACTCTAAATCCAACACGGTTTGTGCTAGCTTCTTGAAACTTGACACAATAAAGTAGTTTCACGTTCTATTTCTAGGTTTTTTTTCCTCTTGATGTAGCCCTAAGCAGTGACTGGCGAGAACCACTTTTATGGAAAGGGGTTGCCAAGCTTCCAAGAATTACGAATCTCCAGAAATCTCAGCAAATATTTTTTCACCCAAAATGGAAGATACTTTCAGGTAATGATCAGTACAATAACACCACTTGCTTCACCGAATTTCTTTCTTCTATGTTGAAGCGTTCGTTTCCAGTAACAGTTTGAATTTTGCCTTTCACTCTGTTTTCTCCTATATGCATAGATATATTTGGAACTCTAAATCAAACACGGTTTGTGCTAGGTTCTTGAAACTTGACACAAAAAGCAGTTTCACGTTCTATCTCTGTGTTCTGTTTCCTCTTGATGTAGACCTAAGCAGTGACTGGCGAGAAACACTTTCATGGAAAGGGGTTGCCATGCTTCCTAAAATTACGAGTCTCCAGAAATCTCAGCAACTATTTTTTCACCCAAACTGGATGATACGTTCAGGTAATGATCAGTACACTAAGCCCACTTTGTTTCCCAAATTTCTTTCTTCTATGCTGAAGCGTTCGTTTCCAGTAACAGTTTGAATTTTGGCGTTTCACTCTGTTTTCTCCTATATTCATAGATGTATTTGGAACTCTAAATCAAACAAGGTTTGTGCGAGCTTCTTGAAACTTGACACAATGAAGCAGTATGACGTTCTATCTCTATGTTCTGTTTCCTCTTCTTGTAGCCGTAAGCAGTGACTGGCGAGAAACACTTTCAAGGAAAGGGGTTGCGAAGCTTCCAAAAATTACGAATCTCCAGAAATCTCAGCAACTATTTTTTTCACCCAAACTGGATGATACTTTTAGATAATGATCAGAACACTAAGCCCAAGTGGTTCCCCAAATTTCTTTTTTCTATATTGAAACGTTCATTTCCAGTAAGTGTTTGAATTTTTAGGTTTCACTCTGATTTCTCCTATATTGATAGATGTATTTGGAACTCTAAATCCAACACGGTTTGTGCTAGCTTCTTGAAACTTGACACAATAAAGTAGTTTCAACTTCTATCTCTATGTTTTGTTTCCTCTTCAAATAACCCTAAGCAGTGACTGGGAGAAACACTTTCATGGAAAGGGGTTGCCAAGCTTCCAAAAATTACGAATCTCCAGAAATCTCAGCAAATATTTTTTCATCCAAACTGGATGATACTTTCAGGTAATGATCAGTACACTAAGGCGACTTGGTTCCCCAAAGTTCGTTCTTCTATGATGAAGCGTTCATTTACAGTAACAGGTTGAATTTTTAGGTTTCAATCTCTTTTCTCCTATATTGATAGATGTATTTGGAACTCTAAATCCAACACGGTTTGTGCTAGCTTCTTGAAACTTGACACAACAAAGTAGTTTCACATTCTATCTCTACATTTTGTTTCCTCTTGTTGTAGCTCTAAGCGGTGACTGGCGAGAAACACTTTCATGAAAAGGGGTTTCGAAGCTTCAAAAAATTACGAATCGCCAGAAATCTCAGCAACTATTTTTCCCCCAAACTGGATGATACTTTTAGATAATGATCAGAACACTAAGCCCAAGTGGTTCCCCAAATTTCGTTCTTCTATGTAAAGCGTTCGTTTCCAGTAATAGTTTGAATTTTTAGGTTTCACTCTGTTTTCTCCTATATTGATAGATGTATTTGGAACTCTAAATCCAACACGGTTTGTACTAGCTTCTTGAAACTTGACACAATAAAGTAGTTTCACGTTCTATCTCTAAGTTTTGTTTCCTCTTGATGTAGCCCTAAGCAGTGAGTGGGGACAAACACTTTCATTGAAAGGGGTTGACAACCTTCCAAAAATTACGAATCTCCAGAAATCTCAGCAAAATTTTTTCACCCAAACTGGATGATACATTCAGGTAATGATGAGTACACTAAGGCGACTTGGTTCTCCAAAGTTCGTTCTTCTATGTTGAAGCGTTCATTTCCAGTAACAGTTTGAATTTTTAGGTTTCACTCTCTTTTCTCCTATATTGATAGATGTATTTGGAACTCTAAATCCAACAGGGTTTGTGCCAGCTTCCTGAAACTTAACACAATAAAGTAGTTTCACGTTCTATCTCTATGTTTTGTTTCCTCTTGATGTAGCCCTAAGCAGTGACTGGCGAGAAACTCTTTCATGGAAAGCGGTTGCCAAGCTTCCAAAAATTACGAATCTCCAGAAATCTCAGCAAATATTTTTGCACCCAAACTGGATGATACTTTCAGGTAATGATCAGGACTCTTAGGCGACTTGGTTCCCCAAAGTTGGTTCTTCTATGTTGAAGCGTTCATTTCCAGTAACAGTTTGAATTTTTAGGTTTCACTCTCTTTTCTCCTATATTGATAGATGTATTTGAAACTCTAAATCCAACACGGTTTGTGCTAGCTTCTTGGAACTTGACACAATAATGTAGTTTCACGTTCTATCTCTATGTTTTGTTTGCTCTTGATGTAGCCCTAAGCAGTGACTGGCAAGAAACACTTTCATGGAAAGGGGTTGCCAAGCTTCCAAAAATTACGAATCTCCAGAAATCTCAGCAAATATTTTTTCACCCAAACTGGAAGATACTTTCAGGTAATGATCAGTACACTAAGGCATCTTGCTTTCCCAAAGTTCATACTTCTATGTTGAAGCGTTCGTTTCCAGTAACAGTTTGAATTTTGGCCTTTCAGTCTGTTTTCTCCTATATTGATAGATGTATTTGGAACTCTAAATCAAACACGGTTTGTGCTAGCTTATTGAAACTTGACACAATAAAGCAGTTTCACATTCTATCTCTGTGTTCTGTTTCCTCTTGAGGTAGCCCTAAGCAGTGACTGGGGAGAAACACTTTCATTGAAAGGGGTTGCCAAGCATCAAAAAATTACGAATCTCCGGAAATCTCAGCAACTATTATTTCACCCAAACTGGATGATACTTTTAGATAATGATCAGAACACTAAGCTCAAGTGGTTCCCCAAATTTCGTTTTTCTATGTTGAAGCGTTCGTTTCCAGTAACAGTTTGTATTTTTAGGTTTCACTCACTTTTCTGCTATATTGATAGATGTATTTGGAACTCTAAATCCAACACGGTTTGTGCTAGCTTCTTGAAACTTAAAACAATAAAGTAGTTTCACGTTCTCTCTCTATGTTTTGTTTCCTCTTGATGTAGCCCTAAGCAGTGAGTGGGGAGAAACACATTCATTGAAAGGGGTTGCCAAGCTTCCAAAAATTACGAATCTCCAGAAAACTCAGCAAATATATTTTCACCCAAACTGGATGATACTTTCAGGTAATGATCAGTACACTAAGGTGACTTGGTTCCCCAAAGTTCGTTCTTCTATGTTGTAGCGTTCATTTCCAGTAACAGTTTGAATTTTTAGGTTTCACTCTCTTTTCTCCTATATTGATAGATGTATTTGGAAATCTAAACCCAACACGGTTTGTGCTAGCTTCTTGAAGCTTGACACAATAAAGTAGTTTCACGTTCTATTACTATGTGTTGTTTCCTCTTGATGTAGCCCTAAGCAGTGACTGGCAAGAAACACTTTCATGGAAAGGGGTTGCCAAGCTTCCAAAAATTACGAATCTCAAGAAATCTCAGCAAATATTTTTTTCATCCAAACTGGATGATACCTTCAGGTAATGATCAGTACACTAAGGCGACTTTGTTCCCCAAAGTTCGTTCTTCTATGTTGAAGCGTTCATTTAAATTAACAGTTTGAATTTTTAGGTTTCACTCTCTTTTCTCCTATATTGATAGATGTATTAGGAAATCTAAATCCAACACGGTTTGTGCTAGCTTCTTAAAACTTGACAAAATAAAGTAGTTTCACGTTCTATTTCTATGTTTTGTTTCCTCTTGATGTACCCCTAAGCAGTGACTGGCGAGAAACACTTTCAAGGAAAGGGGTTGCCAAGCTTCCAAAAATTACGAATCTCCAGAAATCTCAGCAACAATTTTTTTCACCCAAAATGGATGATACTTTTAGATAATGATCAGAACACTAAGCCCAAGTGGTTCCCCAAATTTCTTTTTTCTATATTGAAGCGTTCATTTCCAGTAAGAGTTTGAATTTGTAGGTTTCACTCTGTTTTCTCCTATAGTGATAGATGTATTTGGAACTGTAAATCCAACACGGTTTGTGCTAGCTTCTTGAAACTTAACACAATAAAGTAGTTTCACGTTCTATCTCTATGTTTTGTTTCCTCTTGATGTAGCCCTAAGCAGTGAGTGGGGAGAAACACTTTCATTGAAAGGGGTTGCCAAGCTTCCAAAAATTACGAATATCCAGAAATCTCAGCAAATATTTTTTCACCCAAACTGGATGCTACTTTCAGGTAATGATCAGTACACAAGGCGACTTGGTTCCCCAAAGTTCGTTCTTTTATGTTGAAGCGTTCATTTCCAGTAACAGTTTGAATTTTTAGGTTTCACTCTGTTTTCTCCTATATTGATAGATGTATTTGGTACTCTAAATCCAACAAGGTTTGTGATAGCTTCTTGAAACTTGACACAATAAAGTAGTTTCACGTTCTATCTCTATGTTTTGTTTCCTCTTGATGTAGCCCTAAGTGGGTAGAAACACTTTCATTGGAAGTGGTTGCCAAGCTTCCAAAAATTATCAATATCCAGAAATCTCAGCAAATATTTTTTAACCCAACTGGAATATACTTTCAGGTAATGATCAGTACACAAGGCCACTGGGTTCCCCAAAGGTCGTTCTTTTATGTTGAAGCGTTCATTTCCAGTAACAGTTTGAATTTTTAGGTTTCACTCTCTTTTCGCCTATATTGATAGATGTATTTGGAACTCTAAATTCAACACGGTTTGTGCTAGCTTCTTAAAACTTGACAAAAGAAAGTAGTTTCACATTCTATCTCTATGTTTTGTTTCCTCTTGTTTTAGCTCTAAGCGGTGACTGGCAAGAAACACTTTCATGGAAAGGGGTTGCGAAGCTTCCAAAAATTACGAATCTCCAGAAAGCAACTATTTTTTCACCCAAACTGGATGATACTTTTAGATAATGATCAGAACACTAAGCCCAAGTGGTTCCCCAAATTTCGTTTTTCTATGTTGAAGCGTTCGTTTCCAGTAACAGTTTGAATTTTTAGGTTTCACTCTGTTTTCTCCTATATTGATAGATGTATTTGGAACTCTAAATCCAACACGGTTTGTGCTAGCTTCTTGAAATTTGACACAACAAAGTAGTTTCACGTTCTATCTCTATGTTTTGTTTCCTCTTGAGGTAGCCCTAAGCAGTGAATGGTGAGAAACACTTTCATGGAAAGGGCTTGACAAGCTTTCAAAAATTACGAATCTCCAGAAATCTCAGCAAATATTATTTCACCCAAACTGGGTGATACTTTCAGGTAATGATCAGTACACTAAGGCGACTTGGTTCCCCAAAGTTCGTTCTTCTATGTTGAAGCGTTCATTTCCAGTAACAGTTTGTATTTTCAGGTTTCACTCTGTTTTCTCCTATATTGATAGATGTATTTGGAACTCTAAATCCAACACGGTTTGTGCTAGCTTCTTGAAACTTGACACAACAAAGTAGTTTCACGTTCTATCTCTATGTTTTGTTTCCTCTTGTTGTAGCTCTAAGCAGTGACTGGCGAGAAACACTTTCATGGAAAGGGGTTGCCAAGCTTCCAAAAATTATGAATCTCCAGAAATCTCAGCAAATATTTTTTCACCCAAACTGGATGATACTTTCAGGTAATGATCAGAACACTAAGGTGACTTGGTTCCCCAAAGTTTGTTCTTCTATGTTGAAGTGTTCATTTCCAGTAACAGTTTGAATTTTTAGGTTTCACTCTGTATTCTCCTATATTGACAGATATCTTTGGAACTCTAAATCCAACACGGTTTGTGCTAGCTTCTTGAAAGTTGACACAATAAAGTAGTTTCACTTTCTATCTCTATGTTTTGTTTCCTCTTGATGTAGCCCTAAGCAGTGACTGGTGAGAAACACTTTCATGGAAAGGGGTTGCCAAACTTTCAAAAATTACGAATCTCCAGAAATCTCAGCAAATATTTTTTCACCCAAACTGGGTGATTCTTTCAGGTAATGATCAGTACACTAAGGCGACTTGGTTCCCCAAAGTTCGTTCTTCTATATTGAAGCGATCATTTCCAGTAACAGTTTGAATTTTTAGGTTTCACTCTGTTTTCTCCTATATTGATAGATGTATATGGAACTCTAAATCCAACACGGTTTTTGCTAGCTTCTTGAAACTTGACACAAAAAAGTAGTTTCCCGTTCTATCTCTATGTTTTGTCTCCTCTTGTTGTAGCTCTAAGCAGTGACTGGCGAGAAACACTTTCATGGAAAGGGGTTGCGAAGCTTCCAAAAATTACGAATCTCCAGAAATCTCAGCAACTATATTTTCACCCAAACTGGATGATACTTTTAGATAATGATCAGAACCCTCAGCCCAAGTGGTTCCCCAAATTTCGTTCTTCTATGTTCAAGCGTTCGTTTCCAGTAACAGTTTGAATTTTTAGGTTTCACTTTCTCCTATATTGATAGATGTATTTGGAACTCTAAATCCAACACGGTTTGTGCTAGCTTCTTGAGACTTAACACAATAAAGTGGTTTCACGTTCTATCTCTATGTTTTGTTTCCTGTTGATATAGCCCTAAGCAGTGACTGGTGAGAAACACTTTCATGGAAAGGGGTTGCCAAGCTTCCAAATTTACAAATCTCCAGAAATCTCAGCAAATATTTTTTCACCCAAACTGCATGATACTTTCAGGTAATGATCAGTACCCTAACGCGACTTCGTTCCCCAAAGTTCGTTCTTCTATGTTGAAGCGTTCATTTCCAGTAACCGTTTGAATTTTTAGGTTTCACTCTGTTTTCTCCTATATTGATAGATGTATTTGGAACTCTAAATCCAACACGTTTTGTGCTAGCTTCTTGAAACTTGACACAATATAGTAGTTTCACGTTCTATCTCTATGTTTTGTTTCCTCTTGATGTAGGCCTAAGCAGTGACCGGGGACAAACACATTCATTGAAATGGGTTGCCAAGTTTCCAAAAATTACGAGTCTCCAGGAATCTCAGCAACTATTTTTTCACCCAAACTGGATGATACTTTCAGGTAATGATAAGTACACTAAGGCGACATGGTTCCCCAAATTTCGTTCTTCGATGTTGAAGCGTTCGTTTCCAGTAACAGTTTGAATTTTTAGGTTTCACTCTCTTTTCTCCTACATTGATAGATATATTTGGAACTCTAAATCCAACACGGTTTGTGCTAGCTTCTTGAAACTTGACACAATAAAGTAGTTTCACGTTCTATTTCTATGTTTTGTTTCCTCTTGATGTAGCCCTAAGCAGTGACTGGCGAGAAACACTTTCATGGAAAGGGGTTGCCAAGCTTCCAAAAATTACGAATCTCCAGAAATCTCAGCAAATATTTTTTCACCCAAACTGGATGATACTTTCAGGTAGTGATCAGTACACTACCGTGACTTGGTTCCCCAAAGTTTGTTCTTCTATGTTGAAGCGTTCATTTCCAGTAACAGTTTGAATTTTTAGGTTTCACTCTGTTTTCTCTTATATGGATAGATGTATTTGGAACTCTAAATCCAACACGGTTTGTGCTAGCTTCTTGAAACTTGACACAATAAAGTAGATTCACGTTCTATCTCTATGATTTGTTTCCTCTTGATGTAGCCCTAAGGAGTGACTGGTGAGAAACACTTTCGTTGAAAGGGGTTGCCAACCTTTCAGAAATTACGAATCTCCAGAAATCTCAGCAAATATTTTTTCACCCAAACTGGGTGACACTTGCAGGTAATGATCAGTACACTAAGGCGACTTGGTTCCCCAAAGTTCGTTCTTCTATGTTGAAGCGTTCATTTCCAGTAACAGTTTGAATTTTTAGTTTTCACTCTGTTTTCTCCTATATTGATAGATGTATTTGGAACTCTAAATCCAACACGGTTTGTGCTAGCTTCTTGAAACTTGACACAACAAAGTAGTTTCACGTTCTATCTCTATGTTTTGTTTCCTCTTGATGTAGCCCTAAGCAGTGAGTGGGGAGAAACACTTTCATTGAAAGGGATTGCCATGCTTCCAAAAATTACGAATCTCCAGAAATCTCAGCAAATATTTTTTCAGCCAAACTGGATGATACATTTAGATAATGATCAGAACACTAAGCCCAAGTGGTTCCCCAAATTTCGTTTTTCTATGTTGAAGCGTTCGTTTCCAGTAACAGTTTGAATTTTTAGGTTTCACTCTGTTTTCTCCTATATTGATAGATGTATTTGGAACTCTAAATCCAACACGGTTTGTGCTAGCTTCTTGAGACTTAAAACAATAAAGTAGTTTCACGTTCTATCTCTATGTTTTGTTTCCTCTTGATGTAGCCCTAAGCAGTGAGTGATGAGAAACACTTTCATGGAAAGGGGTTGCCAAGCTTTCAAAAATTACGAATCTCCAGAAATCTCAGCAAATATTTTTTCACCCAAACTGGGTGACACTTGCAGGTAATGATCAGTACACTAAGGCGACTTGGTTCCCCAAAGTTCGTTCTTCTATGTTGAAGCGTTCATTTCCAGTAACAGTTTGAATTTTTAGGTTTCACTCTGTTTTCTCCTATATTGATAGATGTATTTGGAACTCTAAATCCAACACGTTTTGTGCTTGCTTCTTGAAACTTGACAGAATAAAGTAGTTTCATGTTCTATTTCTATGTTTTGTTTCTTCTTGATGTAGCCCTAAGCACTGGCTGGCGAGAAACACTTTCATGGAAAGGCGTTGCCAAGCTTCCAAAAATTATGAATCTCCAGAAATCTCAGCAAATATTTTTTCATCCAAACTGGATAATAATTTCAGGTAGTGATCAGTACACTAAGGCGACTTTGTTCCCCAAAGTTCGTTCTTCTATGTTGAAGCGTTCATTTCCAGTAACAGTTTGAAATTTTAGGTTTCACTCTGTTTTCTCCTATATTGATAGATGTATTTGGAACTCTAAATCCAAAACGGTTTCTGCCAGCTTCTTGAAACTTGACACAACAAAGTAGTTTCACGTTCTATCTCTATGTTTTGTTTCCTCTTGTTGTAGCTCTAAGAGTGACTGGCGAGAAACGGTTTCATGGAAAAAGATTGCGAAGCTTCCAAAAATTACGAATCTCCAGAAATCTCAGCAACTATTTTTTCACCCAAACTGGATGATACTTTTAGATAATGATCAGAACACTAAGCCCAAGTGGTTCCCCAAATTTTGTCTTTCTATGTTGAAGCGTTGGTTTCCAGTAACAGTTTGAATTTTCAGGTTTCACTCTCTTTTCTCCTATATTGATAGATGTATTTGGAACTCTAAATCCAACACGGTTTGTGCTATCTTCTTGAAACTTGACACAATAAAGTAGTTTCACGTTCTATTTCTATGTTTTCTTTTCTCTTGATGTAGCCCTAAGCAGTGACTGGCGAGAAACACTTTCATGGAAAGGGGTTGCCAAGCTTCCAAAAATTACGAATCTCAAGAAATCTCAGCAAATATTTTTTCACCCAAACTGGATGATACTTTCAGGTAATGATAAGTACACTAAGGCAACTTGGTTCCCCAAATTTCGTTCTTCTATGTTGAAGCGTTCGTTTCCAGTAACAGTTTGAATTTTTAGGTTTCACTCTCTTTTCTCTTACATTGATAGATATATTTGGAACTCTAAATCCAACACGGTTTGTGCTAGCTTCTTGAAACTTGACACAATAAAGTAGTTTCACGTTCTATCTCTATGTTTTATTCCTCTTGTTGTAGCTCTAAGAGTGACTGGCGAGAAACAGTTTAATGGAAAGGGATTGCGAAGCTTCCAAAAATTACGAATCTCCAGAAATCTCAGCAACTATTTTTTCACCCAAACTGGATGATACTTTTAGATAATGATCAGAACACTAAGCCCAAGTCGTTCCCCAAATTTCGTTTTTCTATGTTGAAGCGTTGGTTTCCAGTAACAGTTTGAATTTTCAGGTTTCACTCTTTTTTCTCCTATATTGATAGATGTATTTGGAACTCTAAATACAACACGGTTTGTGCTAGCTTCTTGAGACTTAACACAATAAAGTAGTTTCTTGTTCCATCTCTATGTTTTGTTTCCTCTTGAAGTAGCCTTATGCAGTGAGTGGGGAAAAAACTTTCAATGAAAGGGGTTGCCATGCTTCCAAAAATTACGAATCACCAGAAAACTCAGCAAATATTTTTTCACACAAACTGGATGATACTTTCAGGTAATGATCAGTAGACTAAGGCGACTTGGTTCCCCAAAGTTCGTTCTTATATGTTGAAGCATTCATTTCCAGTAACAGTTTGAATTTTTAGGTTTCACTCTCTTTTCTCCTATATTGATAGATGTATTTGGAACTCTAAATCCAACACGGTTTGTGCTATCTTCTTGAAACTTGACACAATAAAGTAGTTTCACGTTCTATTTCTGTGTTTTCTTATCTCTTGATGTAGCCCTAAGCAGTGACTGGCGAGAAACACTTTCATGGAAAGGGGTTGCCAAGCTTCCAAAAATTACGAATCTCAAGAAATCTCAGCAAATATTTTTTCACCCAAACTGGATGATACTTTCAGGTAATGATCAGTACACTAAGGCGACTTGGTTCCCCAAAGTTCATTATTTTATTTTGAAGCGTTCATTTCCAGTAACAGTTTGAATTTTAAGTTTCACTCTGTTTTCTCCTATATGGATAGATGTATTTGGAACTCTAAATCCAACACGGTTTGTGCTAGCTTCTTGAAACTTGACACAATAAAGTAGTTTCACGTTTTATCTCTATGTTTTGTTTCCTCTTGATATAGCCCTAAGCAGTGACTGGCGAGAAACACTTTCATGGAAAGGGGTTGCCAAGCTTCCAAAAATTAAAAATCTCCAGAAATCTCAGCAAATATTTTTTCACCCAAACTGGATGATACTTTCAGGTAATGATCAGTACCCTAACGCGACTTGGTTCCCCAAAGTTCGTTCTTCTATGTTGAAGCGTTCATTTCCAGTAACCGTTTGAATTTTTAGGTTTCACTCTGTTTTCTCCTATATTGATAGATGTATTTGGAACTCTAAATCCAACACGGTTTGTGCTAGCTTCTTGAAACTTGACACAATAAAGTAGTTTCACGTTCTATCTCTATGTTTTGTTTCCTCTTGATGTAGGCCTAAGCAGTGACCGGGGAGAAACACTTTCATGGAAAGGGGTTGCCAAGCTTCCAAAAATTACGAATCTCCAGAAATCTCAGCAAACATTTTTTCATGCAAACTGGATGATACTTTCAGGTAATGATCAGTACACTAAGGCGACTTGGTTAACCAAAGTTCGTTCTTCTATGTTAAAGCGTTCATTTCCTGTAACAGTTTGAATATTTAGGTTTCACTCTGTTTTCTCCTATATTGATAGATATATTTGGAACTCTAAATCCAACACGGTTTGTGCTAGCTTCTTGAAACTTGACACAATAATGTAGTTTCACGTTCTATCTCTATGTTTTGGTTCCTCTTGATGTAGCCCTAAGCAGTGACTGGCGAGAAACACTTTCATGGAAAGGGGTTGCCAAGCTTCCAAAATTTACGAATCTCCAGAAATCTCAGCAAGTATTTTTTCATCGAAACTTTATGATACTTTCAGGTAATGATCAGTACACTAAGGCGACTTGGTTCCCCAAAGTTCGTTCTTCTATGTTGAAGCGTTCATTTCCAGTAACAGTTTGAATTTTTAGGTTTCACTCTGTTTTCTCCTATATTGATAGATGTACTTGGAACTCTAAATCCAACACGGTGTGTGCTAGCTTCTTGAAACTTGACACAATTATGTAGTTTCACGTTCTATCTCTATGTTTTGTTTCCTCTTGATGTACCCCATAGCAGTGACTGGTGAGAAACAATTTCATGGAAAGGGGTTGCCAAGCTTCCAAAATTACGAATCTCCAGAAATCTCAGCAAATATTTTTACACCCAAATTGTTTGATACTTTCAGTTAATGATCAGTACACTAAGGTGACTTGGTTCCCCAAAGTTCATTCTTCCATGTTGAAGCGTTCGTTTCCAGTAACAGTATGAATTTTGGCCTTTCACTCTGTTTTCTCCTATATTGATAGATGTATTTGGAACTCTAAATCAAACACGGTTTGTGCTAGCTTCTTAAACCTTGACACAATAATGCTGTTTCACGATCTATCTCTATGTTCTGTTTCCTCTTGATGTAGCCCTAAGCAGTGAGTGGGGAGAAACACTTTCATTGAAAGGGGTTGCCAAGCTTCCAAAAATTACGAGTCTCCAGAAATCTCAGCAACTATTTTGTCACCCAAACTGGATGATACTTTCAGGTAAAGATCAGTACACTAAGCCCACTTTGTTCCCCAAATTTTGTTTTTCTATGTTGAAGCGTTCGTTTCCAGTAACAGTTTAAAATTTGGCGTTTCACTTTGTTTTCTCCTATATTGAAAGATGTATTTTTAACTCTAAATCAAACACGGTTTGTGCTAGCTTCTTGAAACTTGACACAACAAAGCAGTTTCACGTTCTTTCTCTATGTTCTGTTTCTTCTTCATGTAGCCCTAAGCAGTGACGTGGGAGAAACAATTTCGTTGCAAGGGGTTGCCTAGCTTCTAAAAATTACGAGTCTCCAGAAATCTCAGCAACTAGTTTGTCACCCAAACTGGATGATACTTTCAGGTAAAGATCAGTACACTAAGCCCACTTTGTTCCCCAAATTTTGTTCTACTATGTTGAAGCGTTCGTTTCCAGTAACAGTTTGAATTTTGGCGTTTCACTCTGTTTTCTGCTATATTGAAAGATGTATTTTTAACTCTAATTCAAACAAGGTTTGTGCTAGCTTCTTGAAACTTGACACGACAAAGCAGTTTCACGTTCTATCTCTATGTTCTGTTTCTTCTTGATGTAGCCCTCAGCAGTGACTGGGGAGAAACACTTTCATTGAAAGGGCTTGCCAAGATTCCAAAAATTACGAATCTCCAGAAATCTCAGCAAATATTTTTTCACCCAAACTGGATGATACTTTCAGGTAATGATCAGTACACTAAGGCGACTTGGTTCCCCAAAGTTCGTTCTTTTATGTTGAAGCGTTCATTTCCAGTAACAGTTTGAATTTTTAGGTTTCACTCTCTTTTCTCCTATATTGATAGATGTATTTGGAACTCTAAATCCAACATGGTTTGTGCTAGCTTCTTGAAACTTGACACAATAAAGCAGTTTCACTTTCTATTTCTATGTTTTGTTTCCTCTTGATGTAGCCCTAAGCAGTTCCTGGCGAGAAACACTTTCATGGAAAGGGGTTGCCAAGCTTCCAAAAATTACGAATCTCCAGAAATCTCAGCAAATATTTATTCATCCAAACTGGATGATACTTTCAGGTAATGATCAGTACACTAAGGCGACTTGGTTCCCCAAAGTTCGTTCTTCTATGTTGAAGCGTTCATTTCCAGTAACAGTTTAAATTTTTAGGTTTCACTCTCTTTTCTCCTATATTGATAGATATATTTGGAACTCTAAATCCAACATGGTTTGTGCTACCTTCTTGAAACTTGACACAATAAATTAGTTTCACGTTCTATCTCTATGTTTTGTTTGCTCTTGATGTAGCCCTAAGCAGTGACTGGCGAGAAACACTTTCATGGAAAGGGGTTGCCAATCTTCCAAAAATTACGAGTCTCCAGAAATTTCAGCAAATATTTTGTCACCCAAACTGGATGATACTTTCAGGTAAAGATCAGTACACTAAGCCCACTTTGTTCCACAAATTCCGTTCTTCTATGTTGAAGCGTTCGTTTCCAGTAACAGTTTAAATTTTGGCGTTTCACTTTGTTTTCTCCTATATTGAAAGATGTATTTCTAACTCTAAATCAAACACGGTTTGTGCTAGCTTCTTGAAACTTGACAGGACAAAGCAGTTTCACGTTCTATCTCTATGTTCTGTTTCTTCTTGATGTAGCCCTAAGCAGTGACTGGGGAGAAACACTTTCATTGAAAGGGGTTGCCAAGCCTCCAAAAATTACGAGTCTCCAGAAATCTCAGCAACAATTTTTTCACCCAAACTGGATGATACTTTCAGGTAATGATCAGTACACTAAGGCGACTTGGTTCCCCAAATTCGTTCTTTTATGTTGAAGCGTTCATTTCCAGTAACAGTTTGAATTTTTAGGTTTCACTCTCTTTTCTCCTATATTGATAGATGTATTTGGAACTCTAAATCCAACACGGTTTGTGCTAGCTTCTTGAAACTTGACACAATAAAGTTGTTTCACGTTCCATTTCTATGTTTTGTTTCCTCTTGATGTAGCCCTAAGCAGTGACTGGCGAGAAACACTTTCATGGAAAGGGGTTGCCAAGCTTCCAAAAATTACGAATCTCCAGAAATCTCAGCAAATATTTTTTCATCCAAACTGGAAGATACTTTCAGGTAATGATCAGTACACTAAGGCAACTTGGTTCCCCAAACTTCCTTCTTCTATGTTGAAGCGTTCATTTCCAGTAACAGTTTGAATTTTTAGGTTTCACTCTCTTTTCTCCTATATTGATAGATGTATTTGGAACTCTAAATCCAACACGGTTTGTGCTACCTTCTTGAAACTTGACACAATAAAGTAGTTTCAGGTTCTATCTCTATGTTTTGTTTCCTCTTGATGTACCCCTTAGCAGTGACTGGTGAGAAACAATTTCATCGAAAGGGGTTGCCAAACTTCCAAAATTACCAATCTCCAGAAATCTCAGCAAATATTTTTTTCACCCAAACTGGATGATACTTTCAGGTAATGATCAGTACACTAAGGCGACTTGGTTCCCCAAAGTTCGTTCTTCTATGTTGAAGCGTTCATTTCCAGTAAGAGTTTGAATTTTTAGGTTTCACTCTCTTTTCTCCTATATTGATAGATGTATTTGGAACTCTAAATCCAACACGGTTTGTGCTACCTTCTTGAAACTTGACACAATAAAGTAGTTAACATTCTATCTCTATGTTCTGTTTCCTCTTGATGTAGCCCTAAGCAGTGACTGGCGAGAAACATTTTCATGGAAAGGGGTTGCCAAGCTTCCAAAAATTACGTATCTTCAGAAATCTCAGCAAATATTTTTTCACCCAAACTGGATGATACTTTCAGGTAATGATCAGTACACTAAGGCCACTTGGTTACCCAAAGTTCGTTGTTTTAAGTTGAAGCGTTCATTTCCAGTAACAGTTTGAATTTTTAGGTTTCTTTCTCTTTTCTCCTATATTGATAGATGTATTTGGAACTCTAAATCCAACACGGTTTGTGCTAGCTTCTTGAAACTTGACACAATAAAATAGTTTCAGGTTCTATCTCTATGTTTTGTTTCCTCTTGATGTATCCCTAAGCAGTGAATGGCGAGAAACACTTTCATGGAAAGGGGTTGCCAAACTTCCAAAAATTACGATATCCAGAAATCTCAGCAAATATTTTTTCACCCAAACTGGATGACACTTTCAGGTAATGATCAGTACACTAAGGCGACTTGGTTCCCCAAAGAACGTACTTCTATGTTGAAGCGTTCATTTCCAGTAACAGTTTGAATTTTTAGGTTTCACTCTCTTTTCTCCTATATTGATAGATGTATTTGGAACTCTAAATCCAACACGGTTTGTGCTAGCTTCTTGAAACTTGACACAATAAAGCAGTTTCACATTCTATCTCTGTGTTCTGTTTCCTCTTGAGGAAGCTCTAAGCAGTGACTGGGGAGAAACAATTTCATTGAAAGGGGTTGCCAAGCTTCCAAAAATTACGAAACTCCAGAAATCTCAGCAACTATTATTTCACCCAAACTGGATGATACTTTTAGATAATGATAAGAACACTAAGCCCAAGTGGTTCCCCAAATTTCATTTTTCTATGTTGAAGCGTTCGTTTTTAGTAACAGTTTGAATTTTTCGGTTTCACTCTCTTTTCTCCTATATTGATAGATGTATTTGGAACTCTAAATCCAACACGGATTGTGCTAACTTCTTGAAACTTGACACAAAAAAGTAGTTTCACGTTCTATCTCTATGTTTTGTTTCCTCTTCTTGTAGCTCTAAGCAGTGACTGGCGAGAAACACTTTTATTGAAAGGGGTTGCCAAGCTTTCAAAAATTACGAATCTCCAGAAATCTCAGCAAATATTTTTCCATCCAAACTGGATGATATTTTCAGGTAATGATCAGTACACTAAGGCGACTTGGTTCCCCAATGTTCGTTCTTCTATGTTGAAGCGTTCATTTCCAGTAACAGTTTGAATTTTTAGGTTTCACTCTCTTTTCTCCTATATTTAGATGTATTTGGAACTCTAAATCCAACACGGTTTGTGCTAGTTTCTTGAAACTTGAGACAATAAAGTAGTTTCACGTTCTATTTCTATGTATTGTTTCCTCTTGATGTAGCCCTAAGCAGTGACTGTCTAGAAACATTTTCATGGAAAGGGGTTGCAAAGCTTCCAAGAAATACGGATCTCCAGAAATCTCAGCAAATATTTTTTAACCCAAACTGGATGATACTTTCAGGTAATGATCAATACACTAAGGCGACTTGGTTCCCCAAATTTCGTTCTTCTATTTTGAAGCGTTCATTTCCAGTAACACTTTGAATTTTTAGGTTTCACTCTGTTTTCTCCTATATTGATAGATGTTTTTGGAACTCTAAATCCAACAAGGTTTGTGCTAGCTTCTTGAAATTTGACACAATAAAGTACTTTCACGTTCTGTCTCTATGTTTTGTTTCCTCTTGATGTAGCCCTAAGCAGTGACTGGCGAGAAACACTTTCATAGAAAGGGGTTGCCAAGCTTCCAAAAATTACGAATCTCCAGAAATCTCTTCAAATATTTTTTCACCCAAACTGGATGATACTTTCAGGTAATGATCAGTACACTAAGGCGACTTGGTTCCCCAAAGAGCGTTCTTCTATGTTGAAGCGTTCATTTCCAGTAACAGTTTGAATTTTTAGGTTTCACTCTCTTTTCTCCTATATTGATAGATATATTTGGAACTCTAAATCCAACACGATTTGTGCTAGCTTCTTGAAACTTGACACAATAAAGTAGTTTCACGTTCTATCTCTATGTTTTGTTTCCTCTTGATGTAGCCCTAAGCAGTGACTGCTGAGAAACACTTTCATGGAAAGGGGTTGCCAAGCTTTCAAAAATTACGAATCTCCAGAAATCTCAGCAAATATTTTTTCACCCAAACTGGATGATACTTAGAGGTAATGATAAGTACACTAAGCCAACTTGCTTCACCAAATTTCTTTCTTCTATGTTGAAGCATTCTTTTCCAGTAACAGTTTGAATTTTTAGGATTCACTCTGTTTTCTCCTATATTGATAGATGTATTTGGAACTCTAAATCCAACACGGTTAGTGCTAGCTTCTTGAAACTTGACACAATAAAGTAGTTTCACGTTCTATCTCTATGTATTGTTTCCTCTTGATATAGCCCTAAGCAGTGACTGGCGAGAAACACTTTCATGGAAAGGGGTTGCCAAGCTTCCAAAAATTACGAATCTCTAGAAATCTCAGCAAATATTTTTTCACCCAAACTGGATGACACTTTCAGGTAATGATCAGTACACTAAGGCGACTTGGTTTCCCAAAGTTCATTCTTCTATGTTGCAGCGTTCATTTCCAGTAACAGTTGGAATTTTTAGGTTTCACTCTGTTTTCTCCTATATTGATAGATATATTTGGAACTCTAAATCCAACAAGGTTTGTGCTAGCTTCTTGAAACTTGACACAATAAAGTAGTATCACGTTCTCTCTCTATGTTCTGTTTCCTCTTGATATAACCATAAGCAGTGACTGTCGAGAAACATTTTCATTGAAAGGGGTTGCAAAGCTTCCAAGAATTACGAATCTCCAGAAATCTCAGCAAATATTTTTTAACCCAAACTGGATGATACTTTCAGGTAATGATCACCAGACTAAGGCGACTTGGTTCCCCAAATTTCGTTCTTCTATTTTGAAGCCTTCATTTCCAGTAACAGTTTGAATTTTTAGGTTTCACTCACTTTTCTCCTATATTGATAGATGTATTTGGAACTCTAAATCCAACACGGTTTGTGCTAGCTTCTTGAAAATTGACACAATAAAGTAGTTTCACGTTCTATTTCTATGTTTTGTTTCCTCTTGATGTAGCCCTAAGCACTGACTGTCGAGAAACACTTTCATGGAAAGGGGTTGACAAGCTTCCAAAAATTATGAATCTCCAGAAATCTCAGCAACTATTTTTTCACCCAAACTGGATGATAATTTTAGATAATGATCAGAACACTAAGCCTACGTGGTTCCCCAAATTTCGTTTTTCTATGTTGAAGCGTTTGTTTCCAGTAACAGGTTGAATTTTTAGGTTTCACTCTGTTTTCTCCTATATTGATAGATGTATTTGGAACTCTAAATCCAACACGGTTTGTGCTAGCTTCTTGAAACTTGACACAATAAAGTAGTTTCACGTTCTATCTCTAGTTTTTGTTTCCTCATGATGTAGGACTAAGCAGTGACTGGTGAGAAAAACTTTCATGGAAAGGGGTTGCCAAGCTTTCAAAAATTACGAATCTCCAGATTTCTCAGCAAATATTTTTTCACCCAAACTGCGTGATACTTTCAGTTAATGATCAGTACACTAAGGCGACTTGCTTCCCCAAAGTTCGTTCTTCTATGTTGAAGCATTCATTTCCAGTAACAGTTTGAATTTTTAGGTTTCACTCTGTTTTCTCCTATATTGATAGATGTATTTGGAACTCTAAATCCAACACGGTTTGTGCTAGCTTCTTGAAACTTGACACAACAAAGTAGTTTCACGTTCTATCTCTATGTTTTGTTTCCTCTTGTTGTAGCTCTAAGCAGTGACTGGCGAGAAACACTTTCATGGAAAGGGGTTGCGAAACTTCCAAAAATTACGAATCTCCAGAAATATCAGCAACTATTTTTTCACCCAAACTGGATGATACTTTTAGATAATGATCAGAACACTAAGCCCAAGTGGTTCTCCAAATTTCGTTTTTCTATGTTGAAGCGTTCGTTTCCAGTAACAGTTTCAATTTTTAGGTTTCCCTCTGTTTTCTCCTATATTAATAGAAGTATTTGGAACTCTAAATCCAACACGGTTTGTGCTAGCTTCTTGAAACTTGACACAATAAAGTAGTTTCACGTTCTATCTCTATGTTTTGTTTCCTCTTGATGTAGCCCTAAGCAGTGACTGGTGAGAAACACTTTCATGGAAAGGGGTTGCCAAGCTTTCAAAAATTATGAATCTCCAGAAATCTCAGCAAATATTTTTTCACCCAAACTGGGTGATACTTTCAGGTAATGATCAGTACACTAAGGCGACTTGGTTCCCCAAAGTTCGTTCTTCTATGTTGAAGCGTTCATTTCAAGTAACAGTTTGAATTTTTATGTTTCACTCTGTTTTCTCCTATATTGATAGATGTATTTGGAACTCTAAATCCAACAGGGTTTTTGCTAGCTTCTTGAATTTTGACACTACAAAATAGTTTCACATTCTATCTCTATGTTTTGTTTCCTCTTGTTGTAGCTCTAAGCAGTGACTGGCGAGAAACACTTTCATGGAAAGGGGTTGCGAAGCTTCCAAAAATTACGAATCTCCAGAAATATCAGCAAATATTTTTTCACCCAAACTGGATGATACTTTTAGATAATGATCAGAACACTAAGCCCAAGTGGTTCCCCAAATTTCGTTTTTCTATGTTGAAGCGTTCGTTTCCAGTAACAGTTTGAGTTTTTAGGTTTCCCTCTGTTTTCTCCTATATTGATAGATGTATTTGGAACTCTAAATCCAACACGGTTTGTGCTAGCTTCTTGAAACTTGACACAATAAAGTAGTTTCACGTTCTATCTCTATGTTTTCTTTCCTCTTGATGTAGCCCTAAGCAGTGAGTGGGGAGAAACACTTTCATTGAAAGGGGTTGCCAAGCTTCCAAAAATTACGAATCTCCAGAAATCTCAGCAAAATTTTTTCACCCAAACTGGATGATACTTTCAGGTAATGATCAGTACACTAAGGCGACTTGGTTCCCCAAAGTTGGTTCTTCTATGTTGAAGCGTTCATTTCCAGTAACAGGTTGAATTTTTAGGTTTCACTCTCTTTTCTCCTATATTGATAGATGTATTTGGAACTCTAAATCCAAAAGGTTTGTGCTAGCTTCTTGAAACTAGACACAACAAAGTAGTTTCACATTCTATCTCTATGTTTTGTTTCCTCTTGTTGTAGCTCTCAGCGGTGACTGGCGAGAAACACTTTCGTGGAAAGGGGTTGCGAAGCTTCCAAAAATTTACGAATCTCCAGAAATCTCAGCAACTATTTTTTCACCCAAACTGGATGATACTTTTAGATAATGATCAGAACACTAAGCCCAAGTGGTTCCCCAAATTTCGTTTTTCTATGTTGAAGCGTTCGTTTCCATTAACCGTTTGAATTTTTAGGTTTCACTCTGTTTTCTCCTATATTGATAGATGTATTTGGAACTCGAAATCCAACACGGTTTGTGCTAGCTTCTTGAAACTTGACACAATATAGTAGTTTCACGTTCTATTTCTATGTTTTGTTTCCTCTTGATGTAGCCCTAAGCAGTGACTGGGAGAAACACTTTCATGGAAAGGGGTTGCCAAGCTTCCAAAAATTACGAATCTCCAGAAATCTCAGCAAATATTTTTTCACCCAAACTGGATGATACTTTCAGGTAATGATCAGTACACTAAGGCGACTTGGTTCCCCAAAGTTCGTTCTTCTATGTTGAAGCGTTCATTTCCAGTAACAGGTTGAATTTTTAGGTTTCACTCTCTTTTCTCCTATATTGATAGATGTATTTGGAACTCTAAATCCAACACGGTTTGTGCTAGCTTCTTGAAACTTGACACAATACTGTAGTATCACGTTCTATTTCTATGTTTTGTTTCCTCTTGATTTAGCCCTAAGCAGTGACTGGCGAGAAACACATTTACTGAAAGGGGTTGCCAAGCTTCCAAAAATTACGAATCTCCAGAAATCTCAGCAAATATTTTTTCACCCAAACTGGATGATACTTTCAGGTAATGATCAGTACACTAAGGCGACTTGGTTCCCCAAAGTTCATTCTTTTATGTTGAAGCGTTCATTTCCAGTAACAATTTGAATTTTTAGGTTTCACTCTCTTTTCTACTATATTGATAGATGTATTTGGAACTCTAAATCCAACACGGTTTGTGCTAGCTTCTTGAAACTTGACAAAATAAAGCAGTTTCACATTCTATTTCTGTGTTCTGTTTCCTCTTGATGTAGCCCTAAGCAGTGACTGGGGAGAAACACTTTCATTGAAAGGGGTTGCCAAGCTTCCAAAAATTATGAATCTCCAGAAATCTCAGCAACTATTATTTCACCGAAACTGGATGATACTTTTAGATTATGATCAGAACACTAAGCCCAAGTGGTTCCCAAAGTTGGTTCTTCTATTTTGAAGCGTTCATTTCCAGTAAGAGTTTGAATTTTTAGGTTTCACTCTCTTTTCTCCTATATTGATAGATGTATTTGGAACTCTAAATCCAACACGGTTTGTGCTAGCTTCTTGAAACTTGACACAATAAAGCAGTTTCACATTCTATCTCTGTGTTCTGTTTCCTCTTGAGGAAGCTCTAAGCAGTGACTGGGGAGAAACACTTTCATTGAAAGGGGTTGCCAAGCTTCCAAAAATTACGAAACTCCAGAAATCTCAGCAACTATTATTTCACCCAAACTGGATGATACTTTTAGATAATGATAAGAACACTAAGCCCAAGTGGTTCCCCAAATTTCATTTTTCTATGTTGAAGCGTTCGTTTTTAGTAACAGTTTGAATTTTTCGGTTTCACTCTCTTTTCTCCTATATTGATAGATGTATTTGGAACTCTAAATCCAACACGGATTGTGCTAACTTCTTGAAACTTGACACAAAAAAAGTAGTTTCACGTTCTATCTCTATGTTTTGTTTCCTCTTCTTGTAGCTCTAAGCTGTGACTGGCGAGAAACACTTTTATTGAAAGGGGTTGCCAAGCTTCCAAAAATTACGAATCTCCAGAAATCTCAGCAAATATTTTTCCATCCAAACTGGATGATATTTTCAGGTAATGATCAGTACACTAAGGCGACTTGGTTCCCCAAAGTTCGTTCTTCTATGTTGAAGCGTTCATTTCCAGTAACAGTTTGAATTTTTAGGTTTCACTCTCTTTTCTCCTATATTTAGATGTATTTGGAACTCTAAATCCAACACGGTTTGTGCTAGTTTCTTGAAACTTGACACAATAAAGTAGTTTCACGTTCTATTTCTATGTATTGTTTCCTCTTGATGTAGCCCTAAGCAGTGACTGTCTAGAAACATTTTCATGGAAAGGGGTTGCAAAGCTTCCAAGAAATACGGATCTCCAGAAATCTCAGCAAATATTTTTTAACCCAAACTGGATGATACTTTCAGGTAATGATCAATACACTAAGGCGACTTGGTTCCCCAAATTTCGTTCTTCTATTTTGAAGCGTTCATTTCCAGTAACACTTTGAATTTTTAGGTTTCACTCTGTTTTCTCCTATATTGATAGATGTTTTTGGAACTCTAAATCCAACAAGGTTTGTGCTAGCTTCTTGAAATTTGACACAATAAAGTACTTTCACGTTCTGTCTCTATGTTTTGTTTCCTCTTGATGTAGCCCTAAGCAGTGACTGGCGAGAAACACTTTCATAGAAAGGGGTTGCCAAGCTTCCAAAAATTACGAATCTCCAGAAATCTCTTCAAATATTTTTTCACCCAAACTGGATGATACTTTCAGGTAATGATCAGTACACTAAGGCGACTTGGTTCCCCAAAGAGCGTTCTTCTATGTTGAAGCGTTCATTTCCAGTAACAGTTTGAATTTTTAGGTTTCACTCTCTTTTCTCCTATATTGATAGATGTATTTGGAACTCTAAATCCAACACGATTTGTGCTAGCTTCTTGAAACTTGACACAATAAAGTAGTTTCACGTTCTATCTCTATGTTTTGTTTCCTCTTGATGTAGCCCTAAGCAGTGACTGCTGAGAAACACTTTCATGGAAAGGGGTTGCCAAGCTTTCAAAAATTACGAATCTCCAGAAATCTCAGCAAATATTTTTTCACCCAAACTGGATGATACTTAGAGGTAATGATAAGTACACTAAGCCAACTTGCTTCACCAAATTTCTTTCTTCTATGTTGAAGCATTCTTTTCCAGTAACAGTTTGAATTTTTAGGATTCACTCTGTTTTCTCCTATATTGATAGATGTATTTGGAACTCTAAATCCAACACGGTTAGTGCTAGCTTCTTGAAACTTGACACAATAAAGTAGTTTCACGTTCTATCTCTATGTATTGTTTCCTCTTGATATAGCCCTAAGCAGTGACTGGCGAGAAACACTTTCATGGAAAGGGGTTGCCAAGCTTCCAAAAATTACGAATCTCTAGAAATCTCAGCAAATATTTTTTCACCCAAACTGGATGACACTTTCAGGTAATGATCAGTACACTAAGGCGACTTGGTTTCCCAAAGTTCATTCTTCTATGTTGCAGCGTTCATTTCCAGTAACAGTTGGAATTTTTAGGTTTCACTCTGTTTTCTCCTATATTGATAGATATATTTGGAACTCTAAATCCAACAAGGTTTGTGCTAGCTTCTTGAAACTTGACACAATAAAGTAGTATCACGTTCTCTCTCTATGTTCTGTTTCCTCTTGATATAACCATAAGCAGTGACTGTCGAGAAACATTTTCATTGAAAGGGGTTGCAAAGCTTCCAAGAATTACGAATCTCCAGAAATCTCAGCAAATATTTTTTAACCCAAACTGGATGATACTTTCAGGTAATGATCACTACACTAAGGCGACTTGGTTCCCCAAATTTCGTTCTTCTATTTTGAAGCCTTCATTTCCAGTAACAGTTTGAATTTTTAGGTTTCACTCACTTTTCTCCTATATTGATAGATGTATTTGGAACTCTAAATCCAACACGGTTTGTGCTAGCTTCTTGAAAATTGACACAATAAAGTAGTTTCACGTTCTATTTCTATGTTTTGTTTCCTCTTGATGTAGCCCTAAGCACTGACTGTCGAGAAACACTTTCATGGAAAGGGGTTGACAAGCTTCCAAAAATTATGAATCTCCAGACATCTCAGCAAATATTTTTTCATCCAAACTGGATGATACTTTCAGGTAATGATCTGTACACTAAGTCGACTTGGTTCCCCAAAGTTCGTTCTTTTATCTTGAAGCGTTCATTTCCAGTAACAGTTTGAATTTTTAGGTTTCACTCTGTTTTCTCCTATATGGATAGATGTATTTGGAACTCTAAATCCAACACGGTTTGTGCTAGCGACTTGAAACTTGACACAATAAAGTAGTTTCACGTTCTCTCTCTATGTTTTGTTTCCTCTTGATATAGCCCTAAGCTGTGACTGGCGAGAAACACTTTCATGGAAAGGGGTTGCGAAGCTTCCAAAAATAACGAATCTCCAGAAATCTCAGCAAATATTTTTTTCCCAAACTGTATGATACATTCAGGTAATGATCAGAACACTAAGGCGACTTGGTTCCCCAAAGTTCGTTCTTCTATGTTGACGTGTTCATTTCTAGTAACAGTTTGAATTTTTAGGTTTCACTCTGTTTTCTCCTATATTGATAGATGTATTTGGAACTCTAAATCCAACACGGTTTGTGCTAGCTTCTTGAAAATTGACACAATAAAGTAGTTTCACGTTCTATCTTTATGTTTTGTTTCCTCTTGATGTAGCCCTAAGCAGTGACTGGCGAGAAACACTTTCATGGAAAGGGGTTGTCAAGCTTTCAAAAATTACGAATCTCCAGAAATCTCAGCAAATATTTTTTTCACCCAAACTGGATGATACTTAGAGGTAATGATAAGTACACTAAGCCAACTTGCTTCACCACATTTCTTTCTTCTATGTTGAAGCATTCGTTTCCAGTAACAGTTTGAATTTTTAGGATTCACTCTGTTTTGTCCTATATTGATAGATGTATTTGGAACTCTAAATCCAACACGGTTTGTGCTAGCTTCTTGAAACTTGACACAATAAAGTAGTTTCACGTTCTATCTCTATGTTTTGTTTCCTCTTGATGTAGCCCTAAGCAGTGAGTGGGGAGAAACACTTTCATGGAAAGGGGTTGCCAAGCTTCCAAAAATTACGAATCTCCAGAAATCTCAGCAAATATTTTTTCACCCAAACAGGAAGATACCTTCAGGTAATGATCAGTACACTAAGGCGACTTGGTTTCCCAAAGTTCATTCTTTTATGTTGAAGCGTTCGTTTCCAGTAACATTTTGAATTTTGGCCTTTCACTCTGTTTTCTCCTATATTGATAGATGTATTTGGAACTCTAAATCAAACACGGTTTGTGCTAGCTTCTTAAAACTTGACACAATAAAGCAGTTTCACATTCTATTTCTGTGTTCTGTTTCCTCTTGATGTAGCCCTAAGCAGTGACTGGGGAGAAACACTTTCATTGAAAGGGGTTGCCAAGCTTCCAAAAATTATGAATCTCCAGAAATCTCAGCAACTATTATTTCACCCAAACTGGATGATACTTTTAGATAATGATCAGAACACTAAGCCCAAGTGGTTCCCCAAATTTCGTTCTTCTATGTTGAAGCGTTCATTTCCAGTAACAGTTTGAATTTTTAGGTTTCACTCTCTTTTCTCCTATATTGATAGATGTATTTGTAACTCTAAATCCAACACGGTTTTTGCTAGCTTCTTGAAACTTGACACAATAATGTAGTTTCAAGTTCTATTTCTATGTTTTGTGTCCTCTTGATGTATCCCTAAGCAGTGACTGACGAAAAACACTTTCATTGAAAGGGGTTGCCAAGCTTCCAAAAATTACGAATCTCCAGAAATCTCAGGAAATATTTTTCCATCCAAACTGGATGATACTTTCAGGTAATGATCAGTACACTAAGGCGACTTGGTTCCCCAAAGTTCGTTCTTCTATGTTGAAGCGTTCGTTTCCATTAACCGTTTGAATTTTTAGGTTTCACTCTGTTTTCTCCTATATTGATAGATGTATTTGGAACTCTAAATCCAACACGGTTAGTGCTAGCTTCTTGAAACTTGACACAATAAAGTAGTTTCACGTTCTATCTCTATGTATTGTTTCCTCTTGATATAGCCCTAAGCAGTGACTGGCGAGAAACACTTTCATGGAAAGGGGTTGCCAAGCTTCCAAAAATTACGAATCTCTAGAAATCTCAGCAAATATTTTTTCACCCAAACTGGATGACACTTTCAGGTAATGATCAGTACACTAAGGCGACTTGGTTTCCCAAAGTTCATTCTTCTATGTTGCAGCGTTCATTTCCAGTAACAGTTGGAATTTTTAGGTTTCACTCTGTTTTCTCCTATATTGATAGATATATTTGGAACTCTAAATCCAACAAGGTTTGTGCTAGCTTCTTGAAACTTGACACAATAAAGTAGTATCACGTTCTCTCTCTATGTTTTGTTTCCTCTTGATATAACCATAAGCAGTGACTGTCGAGAAACATTTTCATTGAAAGGGGTTGCAAAGCTTCCAAGAATTACGAATCTCCAGAAATCTCAGCAAATATTTTTTAACCCAAACTGGATGATACTTTCAGGTAATGATCACCAGACTAAGGCGACTTGGTTCCCCAAATTTCGTTCTTCTATTTTGAAGCCTTCATTTCCAGTAACAGTTTGAATTTTCAGGTTTCACTCACTTTTCTCCTATATTGATAGATGTATTTGGAACTCTAAATCCAACAGGGTTTTTGCTAGCTTCTTGAAATTTGACACTACAAAATAGTTTCACGTTCTATCTCTATGTTTTGTTTCCTCTTGTTGTACCTCTAAGCAGTGACTGGCGAGAAACACTTTCATGGAAAGGGGTTGAGAAACTTCCAAAAATTACGAATCTCCAGAAATATCAGCAACTATTTTTTCACCCAAACTGGATGATACTTTTAGATAATGATCAGAACACTAAGCCCAAGTGGTTCTCCAAATTTCGTTTTTCTATGTTGAAGCGTTCGTTTCCAGTAACAGTTTGAATTTTTAGGTTTCCCTCTGTTTTCTCCTATATTAATAGAAGTATTTGGAACTCTAAATCCAACACGGTTTGTGCTAGCTTCTTGAAACTTGACACAATAAAGTAGTTTCACGTTCTATCTCTATGTTTTGTTTCCTCTTGATGTAGCCCTAAGCAGTGACTGGTGAGAAACACTTTCATGGAAAGGGGTTGCCAAGCTTTCAAAAAGTACGAATCTCCAGAAATCTCAGCAAATATTTTTTCACCCAAACTGGGTGATACTTTCAGGTAATGATCAGTACACTAAGGCGACTTGGTTCCCCAAAGTTCGTTCTTCTATGTTGAAGCGTTCATTTCCAGTAACAGTTTGAATTTTTATGTTTCACTCTGTTTTCTCCTATATTGATAGATGGATTTGGAACTCTAAATCCAACAGGGTTTTTGCTAGCTTCTTGAAATTTGACACTACAAAATAGTTTCACGTTCTATCTCTATGTTTTGTTTCCTCTTGTTGTAGCTCTAAGCAGTGACTGGCGAGAAACACTTTCATGGAAAGGGGTTGCGAAACTTCCAAAAATTACGAATCTCCAGAAATATCAGCAACTATTTTTTCACCCAAACTGGATGATACTTTTAGATAATGATCAGAACACTAAGCCCAAGTGGTTCTCCAAATTTCGTTTTTCTATGTTGAAGCGTTCGTTTCCAGTAACAGTTTGAATTTTTAGGTTTCCCTCTGTTTTCTCCAATATTAATAGAAGTATTTGGAACTCTAAATCCAACACGGTTTGTGCTAGCTTCTTGAAACTTGACACAATAAAGTAGTTTCACGTTCTATCTCTATGTTTTGTTTCCTCTTGATGTAGCCCTAAGCAGTGACTGGTGAGAAACACTTTCATGGAAAGGGGTTGCCAAGCTTTCAAAAATTACGAATCTCCAGAAATCTCAGCAAATATTTTTTCACCCAAACTGGGTGATACTTTCAGGTAATGATCAGTACACTAAGGCGACTTGGTTCCCCAAAGTTCGTTCTTCTATGTTGAAGCGTTCATTTCCAGTAACAGTTTGAATTTTTATGTTTCACTCTGTTTTCTCCTATATTGATAGATGTATTTGGAACTCTAAATCCAACAGGGTTTTTGCTAGCTTCTTGAAATTTGACACTACAAAATAGTTTCACGTTCTATCTCTATGTTTTGTTTCCTCTTGTTGTAGCTCTAAGCAGTGACTGGCGAGAAACACTTTCATGGAAAGGGGATGCGAGCTTCCAAAAATTACGAATCTCCAGAAATATCAGCAAATATTTTTTCACCCAAACTGGATGATACTTTTAGATAATGATCAGAACACTAAGCCCAAGTGGTTCCCCAAATTTCGTTTTTCTATGTTGAAGCGTTCGTTTCCAGTAACTGTTTGAATTTTTAGGTTTCCCTCTGTTTTCTCCTATATTGATAGATGTATTTGGAACTCTAAATCCAACACGGTTTGTGCTAGCTTCTTGAAACTTGACACAATATAGTAGTTACACGTTCTATTTCTATGTTTTGTTTCCTCTTGATGTAGCCCTAAGCAGTGACTGGGAGAAACACTTTCATGGAAAGGGGTTGCCAAGCTTCCAAAAATTACGAATCTCCAGAAATCTCAGCAAATATTTTTTCACCCAAACTGGATGATACTTTCAGGTAATGATCAGTACACTAAGGCGACTTGGTTCCTCAAAGTTCGTTCTTCTATGTTGAAGCGTTCATTTCCAGTAACAGGTTGAATTTTTAGGTTTCACTCTCTTTTCTCCTATATTCATAGATGTATTTGGACATCTAAATCCAACACGGTTTGTGCTAGCTTCTTGAAACTTGACACAATAATGTAGTATAACGTTCAATTTCTATGTTTTGTTTCCTCTTGATTTAGCCCTAAGCAGTGACTGGCGAGAAACACTTTCAATGAAAGGGTTTGCCAAGCTTCCAAAAATTATGAATCTCCAGAAATCTCAGCAAATATTTTTTCACCCAAACTGGATGATACTTTCAGGTAGTGCTCAGTACACAAGGCGACTTGGTTCCCCAAAGTTCGTTCTTTTATGTTGAAGCGTTCATTTCCAGTAACAGTTTGAATTTTTAGGTTTCACTCTCTTTTCTCCTATATTGATGGATGTATTTGGAACTCTAAATCCAACACGGTTTGTGCTAGCTTCTTGAAACTTAACACAATAAAGTAGTTTCAGGTTCTATCTCTATGTTTTGTTTCCTCTTGATGTAGCCCTAAGCAGTGAGTGTGGATAAACACTTTCATGCAAAGGGGTTGCCAAGCTTCCAAAAATTACGAATCTCCAGAAATCTCAGCAAATATTTTTTCACCCAAACTGGATGATACTTTCAGGTAATGATCAGAACACTAAGGCGACTTGGTTCCCCAAAGTTCCTTCTTCTATGTTGAAGCGTTCATTTCCAGTAACAGTGTGAATTTTTAGGTTTCACACTGTTTTGTCCTATATTGATAGATGTATTTGGAACTCTAAATCCAACACGGTTTGTGCTAGCTTCTTGAAACTTGACACAATAAAGTAGTTTCACGTTCTTTTTCTATGTTTTGTTTCCTCTTGATGTAGCCCTAAGCAGTGACTGGCGAAAAACACTTTCATGGAAAGGGGTTGCCAAGTTTCCAAAATTACGAATCTCCAGAAATCTCAGCAACTATTTTTTCACTCAAACTGGATGATACATTTAGATAATGATCAGAACACTAAGCCCAAGTGGTTCCCAAATTTCGTTTTTCTATGTTGAAGCGTTCGTTTCCAGTAACAGTTTGAATTTTTTGGTTTCCCTCTGTTTTCTCCTATATTGATAGATGTATTTGGAACTCTAAATCCAACACGGTTTGTGCTAGCTTCTTGAAACTTGACACAATACATTAGTTTCACGTTCTATATCTATGTTTTGTTTCCTATTGATGTAGCCCTAAGCAGTGACTGGTGAGAAACACTTTCATGGAAAGGGGTTGCCAAGCTTTCAAAAATTACGAATCTCCAGAAATCTCAGGAAATATTTTTTCACCCAAACTGGGTGATACTTTCAGGTAATGATCAGTACACTAAGGCGACTTGGTTCCCCAAAGTTCGTTCTTCTATGTCGAAGCGTTCATTTCCAGTAACAGTTTGAATTTTTAGGTTTCACTCTCTTTTCTCCTATATTGATAGATGTATTTGGAACTCTAAATCCAACACGGTTTGTGCTAGCTTCTTGAAACTTGACACAACAAAGTAGTTTCACATTCTATCTCTATGTTTTGTTTCCTCTTGATGTAGCCCTAAGCAGTGACTGGCGAGAAACACTTTCATGGAAAGGGGTTGCGAAGCTTCCAAAAATTACGAAACTCCAGAAATCTCAGCAAAAATTTTTTCACCCAAACTGGATGATACATTTAGATAATGATCAGAACACTAAGCCCAAGTGGTTCTCCAAATTTCGTTTTTCTATGTTGAAGCGTTCGTTTCCAGTAATAGTTTGTATTTTTAGGTTTCACTCTGCTTTCTCCTATATAGGTAGATGTATTTGGAACTCTAAATCCAACACGGTTTGTGCTAGCTTCTTGAAACTTAACACAATAAAGTAGTTTCGCGTTCTATCTCTATGTTTTGTTTCACTTGATGTAGCCCTAAGCAGTGAGTGTGGATAAACACTTTCATGGAAAGGGGTTGCCAAGCTTCCAAAAATTACGAATCTCCAGAAATCTCAGAAAATATTTTTTCACCCAAAATGGATGATACTTTCAGGTAATGATCAGTACACTAAGGCGACTTGGTTCCCCAAAGTTCGTTCTTCTATGTTGAACCGTTCATTTCCAGTAACAGTTTGAATTTTTAGGTTTCACTCTGTTTTCTCCTATATTGATAGATGTATTTGGAACTCTAAATCCAACACGGTTTGTGCTAGCTTCTTGAAACTTGATACAATAAAGTAGTTTCACATTCTATTTCTATGTATTGTTTCCTCTTGATGTAGCCCTAAGCAGTGACTGGGAGAAACACTTTCATGGAAATGGGTTGCCAAGCTTCCAAAAATTACGAATCTCCAGAAATATCAGCAAATATTTTTTCACCCAAACTGGATGATACTTTCAGGTAATGATCAGTACACTAAGGCGACTTGGTTCCCCAAAGTTCCTTCTTCTATGTTGAAGCGTTCATTTCCAGTAACAGGTTGAATTTTTAGGTTTCACTCTCTTTTCTCCTATATAGATAGATGTATTTGGAAATCTAATTCCAACACGGTTTGTGCTAGCTTCTTGAAACTTGACACAATAAAGTAGTTTCACGTTCTATTTCTATGTTTTGTTTCCTCTTGATGTAGCCCTAAGCAGTGACTGGCGAGAAACACTTTTATGCAAAGGGGTTGCGAAGCTTCCAAAAATTACGAATCTCCAGAAATCTCAGCAACTATTTTTTCACCCAAACTGGATGATACTTTTACATAATGATCAGAACACTAAGCCCAAGTGGTTCCCCAAATTTCTGTTTTCTATGTTGAAGGGTTCGTTTCCAGTAACAGTTTGAATTTTTAGGTTTCACTCTGTTTTCTCCTATATTGAAAATGTATTTGGAACTCTAAATCCAACACGGTTTGTGCTAGCTTCTTGAAACTTAACACAATAAAGTAGTTTCACGTTCTATCTTTATGTTTTGTTTCCTCTTGATGTAGCCCTAAGCAGTGAGTGTGGATAAACACTTTCATGCAAAGGGGTTGCCAAGCTTCCAAAAATTACGAATCTCCAGAAATCTCAGCAAATATTTTTTCACCCAAACTGGATGATACTTTCAGGTAATGATCAGTACACTAAGGCGACTTGGTTCCCCAAACTTCGTTTTTCTATGTTGAAGCGTTCGTTTCCAGTAACAGTTTGAATTTTTTGGTTTCCCTCTGTTTACTCCTATATTGATAGATGTATTTGGATCTCTAAATCCAACACTGTTTGTGCTAGCTTCTTGACTTGACACAATACAGTAGTTTCACGTTCTATCTCTATGTTTTGTTTCCTCTTGATGTAGCCCTAAGCAGTGACTGGTGAGAAACACTTTCATGGAAAGGGGTTGCCAAGCTTCCAAAAATTACGAATCTCCAGAAATCTCAGGAAATATTTTTTCACCCAAACTGGGTGATACTTTCAGGTAATGATCAGTACACTAAGGCGACTTGGTTCCCCAAAGTTCGTCATTTTATGTTGAAGCGTTCATTTCCAGTAACAGTTTGAATTTGTAGGATTCACTCTCTTTTCTCCTATATTGATAGATGTATTTGGAACTCTATATCCAACACGGTTTGTGCTAGCTTCTTCAAACTTGACACAACAAAGTAGTTTCACATTCTATCTCTATGTTTTGTTTCCTCTTGTTGTAGCACTAAGCGGTGACGGGCGAGAAACACTTTCATGGAAAGTGGTTGCGAATCTTCCAAAAATTACGAATCTCCAGAAATCTCAGCAACTATTTTTTCACCCAAACTGGATGATACTTTTAGATAATGATCAGAACACTAAGCCCAAGTGGTTTCCCAAATTTCGTTTTTCTATGTTGAAGCATTCGTTTCCAGTAACAGTTTGAATTTTTAGGTTTCCCTCTGTTTTCTCCTATATTGATAGATGTATTTGGAACTCTAAATCCAACACGGTTTGTGCTACCTTCTTAAAACTTGACACAATAAAGTAGTTTCACATTCTATCTCTATGTTTTCTTTCCTCTTGATGTAGCCCTAAGCAGTGACTGGTGAGAAACACTTTCATGGAAAGGGGTTGCCAAGCTTTCAAAAATTACGAATCTCCAGAAATCTCAGCAACTATTTTTTCACCCAAACTGGATGATACTTTCAGGTAATGATCAGTACACTAAGGCGACTTGGTTCCCCAAAGTTCGTTCTTCTATGTTGAAGCGTTCATTTCCAGTAACAGTTTGAATTTTTAGGTTTCACTCTGTTTTCTCCTATATTGATAGATGTATTTGGAACTCTAAATCCAACACGGTTTGTGCTAGCTTCTTGAAGCTTGACAAAATAAAGTAGTTTCACGTTCTATCTCTATGTTTTGTTTCCTCTTGATGTAGCACTAAGCAGTGACTGGTGAGAAACACTTTCATGGAAAGGGGTTGCGAAGCTTTCAAAAATTACGAATCTCCAGAAATCTCAGCAAATATTTTTTCACCCAAACTTGATGATACTTTCAGGTAATGATCAGTACACTAAGGCGACTTGGTTCCCCAAATTTCCTTCTTCTATTTTGCAGCGTTCATTTCCAGTAACACTTTGAATTTTTAGGTTTCACTCTGGTTTCTCCTATATTGATAGATGTATTTGGAACTCTAAATCCAACACGGTTTGTGCTAGCTTCTTGAAACTCGACACAACAAAGTAGTTTCACGTTCTATCTCTATGTTTTGTTTCCTCTTGTTGTAGCTCTAAGCAGTGACTGGTGAGAAACACTTTCATGGAAAGGGTTTGCCAAGCTTCCAAAAATTACGAATCTTCAGAAATCTCAGCAAATATTTTTTCACCCAAACTGGATGATACTTTCAGGTAATGATCAGTACACAAAGGCGACTTGGTTCCCCAAATTTCTTTCTTCTATGTTGAAGCGTTCATTTCCAGTAACAGTTTGAATTTTGGCATTTCACTCTGTTTTCTCCTATATTGATAGATGTATTTGGAACTCTAAATCAAACACGGTTTGTGCTAGCTTCTTGAAACTTGACACAATAAAGCAGTTTCACGTTCTATCTCTATGTTCTGTTTCCTCTTGATGTAGCCCTAAGCTGTGACTGGCGAGAAACAATTTCATGGAAAGGGGTTGCCAAGCTTCCAAAAATTACGAATCTTAGGAAATCTCAGCAAATATTTTTTCACCCAAACTGGATGATACTTTCAGGTAATGATCAGTACACTAAGGCGACTTGGTTCCCCAAAGTTCGTTCTTCTATGTTGAAGCGTTCATTTCCAGTAACAGTTTGAATTTTTAGGTTTCACTCTCTTTTCTCCTATATGGATAGATGTATTTGGAACTCTAAATCCAACACGGTTGGTGCTAGCTTCTTGAAACTTGACATAATTAAGTAGTTTCACGTTCTGTCTCTATGTTATGTTTTCTCTTGATGTAGCCCTTATCAGTGACTGGCGAGAAACACTTTCATGGAAAGGGGTTGCCAAGATCCAAAAATTATGAATATCCAGAAATCTCAGCAAATATTTTTTCACCCAAACTGCTAGATACATGCAGGTAATGATCAGTACACTAAGCCCACTTGGTTCCTAAAGTTCATTATTCTATGTTGAAGCGTTCGTTTCCAGTAACACTTTGAATTTTGACGTTTCACTCTGTTTTCACCTATATTGATAGATGTATTTGGAACTCTAAATCAAACACGGTTTGTGCTAGCTTCTTGAAACTTGACACAATAAAGCAGTTTCACGTTCTATCTCTATGTTCTGTTTCCTCTTGATGTAGCCCTAAGCAGTGATTGGCGAGAAACACTTACATAGAAAGGGGTTGCCAAGCTTCCAAAAATTACGAATATCGAGAAATCTCAGCAAATATTTTTTCACACAAACTGGATGATACATTCAGGTAATGATCAGTACACTAACGCGACTTGGTTCCCCAAATTACATTTTATTTTGAAGCGTTCATTTCCAGTAACAGTTTGAATATTTAGGTTTCACTCTCTTTTCTCCTATATTGATAGATGTATTTGGATCACTAAATGCAACACGGTTTGTGCTAGCTTCTTTGAACTTGACAAAATAAAGTAGTTTCATGTTCTACCTCTATGTTTTGTTTCCCCTTGATGTAGCCCTAAGCACTGACTGGCGAAATACACTTTCAAGGATAGGGGTTGCCAAGCTTCCAAAAATTACGAATCTCCAGAAATCCCAGCAAATATTTTTTCACCCAAACTGGATGATACTTTCAGGTAATGATCAGTACACTAAGGAGTCTTTGTTCCCCAAAGTTCGTTCTTCTATGTTGAAGCGTTCATTTCCAGTAACAGTTTGAATTTTTAGGATTCACTCTGTTTTCTCCTATATTGATAGATGTATTTGGAACTCTAAATCCAACACGGTTTGTGCTAGCTTCTTGAAATTTGACACAATAAAGTAGTTTCACGTTCTGTCTCTATGTTTTGTTTCCTCTTGATATAGCCCTAAGCAGTGACTGGCGAAAAACACTTTCATGGAAAGGGGTTGCCAAGCTTCCAAAAATTATGAATCTCCAGAAATATCAGCAAATATTTTTTCACCCAAACTGGAAGATAAATTCAGGTAGTGATCATTAAACTAAGGCGACTTGGTTCCCCAAAATTCATTCTTCTATGTTGAAGCGTTCGTTTCCAGTAACAGTTTGAATTTTGACGTTTCACTCTGTTTTCTCCTATATTGATAGATGTCTTTGGAACTCTAAATCAAACACGGTTTGTGCTAGCTTCTTGAAACTTGACACAATAATGCAGTTTCACGTTCTATCTCTATGTTCTGTTTCCTCTTGATGTAGCCCTAAGTAATGACAGGCGAGAAACACTTTCATTGAAAGGGGTTGCCAAGCTTCCAAAAATTACGAGTCTCAAGAAATCTCAGCAACTATTTTGTCACCCAAACTGGATGATACTTTCAGGTAATGATCAGTATACTAAGCCCACATTGTTCCCCAAATTTCGTTCCTCTATGTTGAAGCGTTCGTTTCCAGTAACAGTTTAAATTTTGGCATTTCACTTTCTTTTCTCCTATATTGAAAGATGTATTTTTAACTCTAAATCAAACACGGTTTGTACGAGCTTCTTGAAACTTGACACGATAAAACAGTTTCACGTTCTATCTCTATGTTCTGTTTCCTCTTGATGTAGCCCTAAGCAGTGACTGGCGAGAAACACTTTCATGGAAAGGGGTTGCCAAGCTTCCAAAAATTACGAATCTCCAGAAATCTCAACAAATATTTTTTCACCCAAACTGGATGATACATTCAGGTAATGATCAGTACACTAAGGCGAATTGGTCCCCAAAGTTCATTCTTCTATGGTGAAGCGTTCATTTCCAGTAACAGTTTGAATTTTTATGTTTCACTCTCTTTTCTCCTATATTGATAGATGTATTTGGAACTCTATATCCAAAACGGTTTGTGCTAGCTTCTTGAAACTTGACACAATAAAGTAGTTTCACGTTCTATCTGTATGTTTTGTTTCCTCTTGATGTCGCCCTAAGCAGTGACTGGCGAGAAACACTTTCATGGAAAGGGGTTGCCAAGCTTCCAAAAATTACGAATCTCCAGACCTCAGCAACTATTTTTTAACCCAAACTGGATGATACTTTCAGGTAATGATCAGTACACTAAGGCGACTTGGTTCCCCAAAGTTCGTTCTTCTTTGTTGAAGCGTTCATTTCCAGTAACAGTTTGAATTTTTAGGTTTCACTCTCTTTTCTCCTATATTGATAGATGTATTTGGAACTCTAAATCCAACACGGTTTGTGCTAGCTTCTTGAAACTTGACAAAATAAAGTAGTTTCACATTCTATTTCTATGTTTTGTTTCCTCTTGATGTAGCCCTAAGCAGTGACTGGCGAGAAACACTTTCATGGAAAGAGGTTGCCAAGCTTCCAAATATTACGAATCTCCAGAAATCTCAGCAAATATTTTTTCATCCAAACTGGATGATACTTTAAGGTAATGATCAGTACACTAAGGCGACTTGGTTCCCCAAAGTTCGTTCTTCTATGTTGAAGCGTTCACTTCCAGTAACAGTTTGAAATTTTAGGTTTCACTCTCTTTTCTCCTATATTGATAGATGTATTTAGAACTCTAAATTGAACACGGTTTGTGCTAGCTTCTTGAAACTAGACACAATAAAGTAGTTTCATGTTCTATCTCTATGTTTTGTTTCCTCTTGATATAGCCCTAAGCAGTGACTGGCGAGAAACACGTTCATGGAAAGGGGTTACCAAGCTTCCCAAAATTACGAATCTCCAGAAATCTCAGCAAATATTTTTTCACCCAAACTTGATGATACTTTCAGGTAATGATCAGTACACTAAGGCGACTTGGTTCCCCAAAGTTCGTTCTTCTATGTTGAAGCATTCATTTCCAGTAACAGTTTGAATTTTTAGGTTTCACTCTGTTTTCTCCTATATTGATAGATGTATTTGGAACTCTAAATCGAACACGGTTTGTGCTAGCTTCTTGAAACTCGACACAACAAAGTAGTTTCACGTTCTATCTCTATGTTTTGTTTCCTCTTGTTGTAGCTCTAAGCAGTGACTGGCGAGAAACACTTTCATGGAAAGGGGTTGCCAAGCTTCCAAAAATTACGAATCTTCAGAAATCTCAGCAAGTATTTTTTCACCCAAACTGGATGATACTTTCAGGTAATGATCAGTACACAAAGGCGACTTGGTTCCCCAAATTTCTTTCTACTATGTTGAAGCGTTCATTTCCAGTAACAGTTTGAATTTTGGCATTTCACTCTGTTTTCTCCTATATTGGTAGATGTATTTGGAACTCTAAATCAAACACGGTTTGTGCTAGCTTCTTGAAACTTGACACAATAAAGCAGTTTCACGTTCTATCTCTATGTTCTGTTTCCTCTTGATGTAGCCCTAAGCAGTGACTGGCGAGAAACACTTTCATGGAAAGGGGTTGCCAAGCTTCCCAAAATTACGAATCTCCAGAAATCTCAGCAAATATTTTTTCACCCAAACTGGATGATACTTTCAGGTAATTATCAGTACACTAAGGCGACTTGGTTCCCCAAAGTTCTTTATTGTATGTTGAAGCGTTCATTTCCAGTAACAGTTTGAATTTTTAGGTTTCACTCTGTTTTCTCCTATATTGATAGATGTATTTGGAACTCTAAATCCAACACGGTTTGTGCTAGCTTCTTGAAACTTGACACAATAAAGTAGTTTCACGTTCTATCTCTATGTTTTGTTTCCTCTTGATGTAGCCCTAAGCAGTGAAAGGCGAGAAACACTTTCATGTAAAGGGGTTCCCAAGGTTCCAAAAGTTACGAATCTCCAGAAATCTCAGCAAACATTTTTTCATGCAAACTGCATGATACTTTCAGGTAATGATCAGTACACTAAGGCGACTTGGTTCCCCAAAGTTCCTTCTTCTATGTTGAAGCGTTCATTTCCAGTAACAGTTTGAATTTTTAGGTTTCACACTGTTTTCTCCTATATTGATAGATGTATTTGGAACTCTAAATCCAACACGGTTTGTGCTAGCTTCTTGAGACTTGGCACAACAATGTAGTTTCACGTTCTATCTCTATGTTTTGTTTCCTCTTGTTGAAGCTCTAAGCCGTGACTGGCGAGAAACACTTTCATGGAAAGGGGTTGCGAAGCTTCCAAAAATTATGAATCTCCAGAAATCTCAGCAAATATTTTTTCACCCAAACTGGATAATACTTTCAGGTAATGATCAGTACACTAAGGCGACGTGGTTCCCCAAATTCGTTCTTCTATGTTGAAGCGTTCATTTCCAGTAACAGTTTGAATATTTGGGTTTCACTCTCTTTTCTCCTATATTGATAGATGTATTTGGAACTCTAAATCAAACACGGTTTGTGCTAGCTTTTTGGATCTTGACACAATAATTTAGTTTCACGTTCTATCTATATGTTCTGTTTCCTCTTGATGTAGCCCTAAGCCGTGACTGGTGAGAAACACTTTCAATGAAAGGGGTTGTCAAGCTTTCAAATTTACGAATCTCCAGAAATATCAGCAACAATTGTTTCACCCAAACTGGATGATACTTTCAGGTAATGATCAGTACACTAAGGTGACTTGGTTCCCCAAAGTTCGTTCTTCTATGTTGAAGCGTTCATTTCCAGTAACTGTTTGAATTTTTAGGTTTCACTCTGTTTTCTCCTATATTGATAGATGTATTTTGAACTATAAATCCAACACGGTTTGTGCTAGCTTCTTGAAACTTGACACAAAGTAGTTTCACATTCTATCTCTATGTTTTCTTTCCTCTTGATGTAGCCCTAAGCAGTGACTGGTGAGAAATACTTTCATGGAAAGGGGTTGCCAAGTTTCCAAAAGTTACGAAACTCCAGAAATCTCAGCAAATATTTTTTCACCCAAACTGGAAGATACTTTCAGGTAATGATCAGTAAACTAAGGCGACTTGGTTCCCCAAAGTTCATTCTTCTATGTTGAAGCATTCATTTCCAGTAACAGTTTGAATTTTTGCCTTTCACTCTGTTTTCTCCTATATTGATAGATGTGTTTGGAACTCTACATCAAACACGGTTTGTGCTAGCTTCTTGAAACTTGACAAAATAAAGTAGTTTCAAGTTCTATCTCTATGTTTTGTTTCCTCTTGTTGTAGCTCTAAGCAGTGACTGGCAAGAAACACTTTCATGGAAAGGGGTTGCGAAGCTTCCAAAAATTACGAATCTCCCGAAATCTCAGCAAATATTTTTACACCCAAACTGGATGATACTTTCAGGTAATGATGAGTACACTAAGCGCACTTGCTTCACCAAAGTTCTTTCTTCTATGTTGAAGTGTTCGTTTCCAGTAACATTTTGAATTTTTAGGATTCACACTGTTTTCTCCTATATTGATAGATGTATTTGGAACTCTAAATCCAACACGGTTTGTCCTAGCTTCTTGAAACTTGACACAGTAAAGTAGTTTTACGTTCTATCTTTATGTTTTGTTTCCTCTTGATGTAGCCCTAAGGAGTGAGTGGTGAGAAACACTTTCATAGAAAGGGGTTGCCAAGCTTCCAAAAATTACGAATCTCCAGAAATCTCAGCAAATAGTTTTTCACCCAAACTGGAAGATACATTCAGGTAATGATCAGTACACTAAGGCGACTTGGTTCCCCAAAGTTCATTCTTCTATGTTGAAGCGTTCGTTTCCAGTAACAGTTTGAATTTTTGCCTTTCCCTGTGTTTACTCCTATATTGATAGATGTATTTGGAAATCTAAATCCAACACGGTTTGTGCTAGCTTCTTGAAACTTGACACAATAAAGCAGTTTCACGTTCTATCACTGTGTTCTGTTTCCTCTTGATGTAGCTCTAAGCAGTGACTGGGGAGAAACACTTTAATGGAAAGGGGTTGCCAAGCTTCCAAAAACTATGAGTCTCCAGAAATCTCAGCAACTATTTTTTCACCCAAACTGGATGATACTTTTAGATAATGATCAGAACACTAAGCCAACGTGGTTCCCCAAATTTCGTTTTTCTATGTTGAAGCGTTCGTTTCCAGTAACAGTTTGAATTTTGGCCTTTCACTCTGTATTCTCCTATACTGATAGATGTATTTGGAACTCTAAATCCAACACGGTTTGTGCTAGCTTCTTGAAACTTGACACAATAAAGTAGTTTCACGTTCTATCCCTATGTTTTGTTTCCTCTTGATATAGCCCTAAGCAGTGACTGGCGAGAAACACTTTCATGGAAAGGGGTTGCCAAGTTCGAAAAATTACTAATCTCCAGGAATCTCAGCAAATATTTTTTCACCCAAACTGGATGTTGATTTCCTTTAATGATCAGTACACTAAGGCGACTTGGTTCCCCAAAGTTCGTTCTTCTATTTTGAAGCGTTCATTTCCAGTAACACTTTGAATTTTTAGGTTTCACTCTGTTTTCTCCTATATTGATAGATGTATTTGGAACTCTAAATACAAAACGGTTTGTGCTAGCTTCCTGAAACTTGACACAATAAAGTAGTTTCAGGTTCTATTTCTATGTTTTGGTTCCTCTTGATGTAGCCCTAAGCAGTGACTGGCGAGAAACACTTTCTAGGAAAGGGGTTGCGAAGCTTCCAAAAATTACGAATCTCCAGAAATCAGAGCAAATATTTTTTCACCCACACTGGATGATACTTTCAGGTAATGATCAGTACACTAAGGTGACTTGGTTCCCCAAAGTTCGTTCTTCTATGTTGAAGCGTTCATTTCCAGTAACAGTTTGAATTTTTAGGTTTCACTATCTTTTCTCCTATATTGATAGATGTATTTGGAACTCTAAATCGAACACGGTTTGTGCTAGCTTCTTGAAACTTGACACAATAAAGCAGTTTCATGTTCTATCTCTATGTTTTGTTTCCTCTTGATATAGCCCTAAGCAGTGACTGGCGAGAAACACTTTCATGGAAAGGGGTTACCAAGCTTCCCAAAATTACGAATCTCCAGAAATCTCAGCAAATCTTTTTTCACCCACACTGGAGGATACTTTCAGGTAATGATCAGTACACTAAGACGACTTGGTTCCCCAAATTTCGTTCTTCTATTTTGAAGCGTTCATTTCCAGTAACACTTTGAATTTTTAGGTTTCACTCTGTTTTCTCCTATATTGATAGATGTATTTGGAACTCTAAATCCAACACGGTTTGTGCTACCTTCTTGAAATTTGACACAATAAAGAAGTTTCACGTTCTATCTCTATGTTTTGTTTCCTCTTGATGTAGCCCTAAGCAGTGACTGGCGAAAAACACTTTCATGGAAAGGGGTTCCCAAGCTTCCAAAAATTACGAATCTCCAGAAATCTCAGCAAATATTTTTTCACCCAAACTGGATGATCCTTTCAGGTAATGATCAGTACACTAAGGCGACTTGGATCACCAAAGTTCGTTCTTCTATGTTGAAGCGTTCATTTCCAGTAACAGTTTGAATTTTTATGTTTCACTCTGTTTTCTCCTATATGGATAGATATATTTGGAACTCTAAATCCAACACGGTTTGTGCTAGCTTCTTGAAACTTGACACAATAAAGTAGTTTCACCTTCTATCTCTATGTTTTGTTTCCTCTTGATGTAGCCCTCAGCAGTGACTGGGGAGAAACACTTTCATTGAAAGGGCTTGCCAAGATTCCAAAAATTACGAATCTCCAGAAATCTCAGCAAATATTTTTTCACCCAAACTGGATGATACTTTCAGGTAATGATCAGTACACTAAGGCGACTTGGTTCCCCAAATTCGTTCTTCTATGTTGAAGCGTTCATTTCCAGTAACAGTTTGAATTTTTGGGTTTCACTCTCTTTTTTCCTATATTGATAGATGTATTTGGAACTCTAAATCAAACACGGTTTGTGCTAGCTTCTTGAAACATGACAAAATAAAGTAGTTTCACGTTCTATCTGTATGTTCTGTTTCCTCTTGATGTAGCCCTAAGCAGTGACTGGTGAGAAACACTTTCATAAAAAGGGGTTGTCAAGCTTTCAAAAATTACGAATCTCCAGAAATCTCAGCAAATATTTTTTCACCCAAACTGGATGATACTTTCAGGTAATGATCAGGACACTAAGCCCACTTGCTTCACCAAATTTCTTTCTTCTATGTTGAAGCGTTCGTTTCCAGTAACAGTTTGAATTTTTACGTTTCACTCTGTTTTCTCCTATATTGATAGATGTATTTGGAACTCTAAATCCAACACGGTTTGTGCTAGCTTCTTGAAACTTGACAGAAAGTAGTTTCACTTTCTATCTCTATGTTTTGTTTCCTCTTGATGTAGCCTTAAGCAGTGACTGGTGAGAAACACTTTCATTGAAAGGGGTTGCCAAGCTTCCAAAAATTACGAATCTCCAGAAATCTCAGCAAATAGTTTTTCACCCAAACTGGATGATACTTTCAGGTAATGATCAGTACACTAAGGCGACTTGGTTCCCCAAATTCGTTCTTCTATGTTGAAGCGTTCATTTCCAGTAACAGTTTGAATTTTTGGGTTTCACTCTCTTTTCTCCTATATTGATAAATGTATTTGGAACTCTAAATCAAACACGGTTTGTGCTAGCTTCTTGAAACATGACACAATAAAGTAGTTTCACATTCTATCTCTACGTTCTGTTTCCTCTTGATGTAGCCCTAAGCAGTGACTGGCTAGAATCACTTTCATGGAAAGGGGTTGCGAAGCTTCCAAAAATTACGAATCTCCAGAAATCTCAGCAAATATTTTTACACCCAAACTGGATGATACTTTCAGGTAATGATCAGTACACTAAGCGCACTTGCTTCACCAATGTTCTTTCTTCTATTTTGAAGCGTTCGTTTCCAGTAACATTTTGAATTTTTAGGATTCACTCTGTTTTCTCCTATATTGATAGATATATTTGGAACTGTAAATCCAACACGGTTTGTGCTAGCTTCTTGAAACTTGACACAATAAATTAGTTTCATGTTCTATCTCTAAGTTTTGTTTCCTCTTGATGTAGCCCTAAGCAGTGACTGGCGAGAAACACTTTCATAGAAAGAGGTTGCCAAGCTTCCAAAAATTACGAATCTCCAGAAATCTCAGCAAATAGTTTTTCACCCAAACTGGATGATACTTTCATGTAATGATCATTACACTAAGGCGACTTGGTTCACCCAAGTTCGTTCTTCTTTGTTGAAGCGTTCATTTCCAGTAGCAGTTTGAATTTTTAGGTTTCACTCTGTTTTCTCCTATATTGATAGATGTATTTGGAACTCTAAATCAAACACGGTTTGCGCTAGCTTCTTGAAACTTGACACAATAAAGTAGTTTCACGTTCTATCTCTACGTTTTGTTTCCTCTTGATGTAGCCCTAAGCAGTGACTGGCGAGAAACACTTACATAGAAAGGGGTTGCCAAGCTTCCAAAAATTACAAATCTCCAGAAATCTTAGCAAATAGTTTTTCACCCAAACTGGGTGATACTTTCAGGTAATGACCAGTACACTAAGGCGACTTGGTTCCCCAAAGTTCATTCTTCTATTGAAGCGTTCGTTTCCAGTAACAGTTTGAATTTTTGCCTTTCCCTGTGTTTTCTCCTATATTAATAGATGTATTTGGAACTCTAAATCAAACACGGTTTGTGCTAGCTTCTTGAAACTTGACACAATAAAGCAGTTTCACATTCTATCTCTGTGTTCTGTTTCCTCTTGATGTAGCTCTAAGCAGTGACTGGGGAGAAACACTTTCATGGAAAGGGGTTGCCAAGCTTCCAAAAATTACGAGTCTCCAGAAATCTCAGCAACTATTTTTTCACCCAAACTGGATGATACTTTTAGATTATGATCAGAACACTAAGCCCAAGTGGTTCCCCAAATTTCATTTCTCTATGTTGAAGCGTTCGTTTCCAGTAATAGTTTGAATTTTGGCATTTCACTCTGTTTTCTCCTATACTGATAGAAGTATTTGGAACTCTAAATCCAACACGGTTTGTGCTAGCTTCTTGAAACTTGACACAATAAAGTAGTTTCACGTTCTATCCCTATGTTTTGTTTCCTCTTGATATAGCCCTAAGCAGTGACTGGCGAGAAACACTTTCATGGAAAGGGGTTGCCAAGCTTCAAAAAATTACGGATCTCCAGAAATCTCAGCAAATATTTTTTCACCCAAACTGGATGATAATTTCCGGTAATGATCAGTACACTAAGGCGACTTGGTTCCCCAAAGTTCGTTCTTCTATTTTGAGGCGTTCATTTCCAGCAACACTTTGAATTTTTAGGTTTCACTCTGCTTTCTCCTATATTGATAGATGTATTTGGAACTCTAAATCCAACACGGTTTTTGCTAGCTTCTTGAAACTTGGCACAACAAAGTAGTTTCACATTCTATCTCTATGTTTTGTTTCCTCTTGTTGTATCTCTAAGCAATAACTGGCGAGAAACACTTTCATGGAAAGGGGTTGTGAAGCTTCCAAAAATTACGAATCTCCAGAAATCTCAGCAAATATTTTTTCACCCAAACTGGAAGATACTTTCAGGTAATGATCAGTACACTAAGGTGACTTGGTTCACCAAAGTTCGTTCTTCTATGTTGAAGCGTTCATTTCCAGTAACACTTTGAATTTTTAGATTTCACTCTCTTTTCTCCTATATTGATAGATGTATTTGGAACTCTAAATCCAACACGGTTTGTGCTAGCTTCTTGAAACGTGACACAATAAAGTAGTTTCACCTTCTATCTCTATGCTTTGTTTCCTCTAGATGTAGCCCTAAGCAGTGACTGGCGAGAAACACTTTCATGGAAAGGGGTTGTCAAGCTTTCAAAAATTATGAATCTCCAGAAATCCCAGCAAATATTTTTTCACCCAAACTGGATGATACTTTCAGTTAATGATCAGTACACTAAGCCCACTTGCTTCACCAAATTTCTTTCTTCTATGTTGAAGCGTTCGTTTCCAGTAACAGTTTGAATTTTTAGGTTTCACTGTTTTCTCCTATATTGATAGATGTATTTGGAACTCTAAATCCAACACGGTTTGTGCTAGCTTCTTGAAACTTGACACAAAGTAGTTTCACTTTCTATCTCTATGTTTTCTTTCCTCTTGATGTAGCCTTAAGCAGTGACTGGTTAGAAACACTTTCATTGAAAGGGGTTGCCAAGCTTCCAAAAATTACGAATCTCCAGAAATCTCAGCAAATATTTTTACACCCAAACTGGATGATACTTTCAGGTAATGATCAGTACACTAATCGCACTTGCTTCACCAAAGTTCTTTCTTCTATGTTGAAGCGTTCGTTTCCAGTAACATTTTGAATTTTTAGGATTCACTCTGTTTTCTCCTATATTGATAGATGTATTTGGACCTCTAAATCCAACACGGTTTGTGCTAGGTTCTTGAAACTTGACACAATAATGTAGTTTCACGTTCTATCTCTACGTTTTGTTTCCTATTGATGTAGCCCTAAGCAGTGACTGGCGAGAAACACTTACATAGAAAGGGGTTGCCAAGCTTCCAAAAATTACAAATCTCCAGAAATCTCAGCAAATAGTTTTTCACCCAAACTGGGTGATACTTTCAGGTAATGACCAGTACACTAAGGCGACTTGGTTCCCCAAAGTTCATTCTTCTATTGAAGCGTTCGTTTCCAGTAACAGTTTAAATTTTTAGGTTTCACTCTGTTTTCTCCTATATTGATAGATGTATTTGGAACTCTAAATCCAACACGGTTTGTGCTAGCTTCTTGAAAAATGACACAAAGTAGTTTCACGTTCTATCTCTATGTTTTCTTTCCTCTTGATGTAGCCTTAAGCAGTGACTGGTTAGAAACACTTTCATTGAAAGGGGTTGCCAAGATTCCAAAAATTACGAATCTCCAGAAATCTCAGCAAATATTTTTACACCCAAACTGGATGATACTTTCAGGTAATGATCAGTACACTAATCGCACTTGCTTCACCAAAGTTCTTTCTTCTATGTTGAAGCGTTCGTTTCCAGTAACATTTTGAATTTTTAGGATTCACTCTGTTTTCTCCTATATTGATAGATGTATTTGGACCTCTAAATCCAACACGGTTTGTGCTAGGTTCTTGAAACTTGACACAATAATGTAGTTTCACGTTCTATCTCTACGTTTTGTTTCCTATTGATGTAGCCCTAAGCAGTGACTGGCGAGAAACACTTACATAGAAAGGGGTTGCCAAGCTTCCAAAAATTACAAATCTCCAGAAATCTCAGCAAATAGTTTTTCACCCAAACTGGGTGATACTTTCAGGTAATGACCAGTACACTAAGGCGACTTGGTTCCCCAAAGTTCATTCTTCTATTGAAGCGTTCGTTTCCAGTAACAGTTTGAATTTTTGCCTTTCCCTGTGTTTTCTCCTATATTGATAGATGTATTTGGAACTCTAAATCAAACACGGTTTGTGCTAGCTTCTTGAAACGTGACACAATAAAGCAGTTTCACGTTCTATCTCTGTGTTCTGTTTCCTCTTGATGTAGCTCTAAGCAGTGACTGGGCAGAAACACTTTCATAGAAAGGGGTTGCCAAGCTTCCAAATATTACGAGTCTCCAGAAATCTCAGCAACAATTTTTTCACCCAAACTGGATGATACTTTTAGATAATGATCAGAACACTAAGCCCACGTGGTTCCCCAAATTTCGTTTTTCTATGTTGAAGCGTTCGTTTCCAGTAATAGTTTGAATTTTGGCCTTTCACTCTGTTTTCTCCTATACTGATAGATGTATTTGGAACTCTAAATCCAACAAGGTTTGTGCTAGCTTCTTGAAACTTGACACAATAAAGTAGTTTCATGTTCTATCCCTATGTTTTGTTTCCTCTTGATATAGCCCTAAGCAGTGACTGGCGAGAAACACTTTCATGGAAAGGGGTTGCCAAGCTTCGAAAAATTACGAATCTCCAGAAATCTCAGCAAATATTTTTTCACCCAAACTGGAAGATACTTTCAGGTAATGATCAGTACAGTAAGGCCACTTGGTTCCCCAAAGTTCATTCTTTTATGTTGAAGCGTTCGTTTCCAGTAACAGTTTGAATTTAGGCCTTTCACTCTGTTTTCTCCTATATAGATAGATGTATTTGGAACTCTAAATCTAACACGGTTTGTGCTAGCTTCTTGAAACTTGACAAAATAAAGAAGTTTCACATTCTATTTCTATGTTTTGTTTCCTCTTGATGTAGCCCTAAGCAGTGACTGGCGAGAAACACTTTCATGGAAAGAGGTTGCCAAGCTTCCAAATATTACGAATCTCCAGAAATCTCAGCAAATATTTTTTCATCCAAACTGTATGATACTTTAAGGTAATGATCAGTACACTGAGGCGACTTGGTTCCCCAAAGTTCGTTCTTCTATGTTGAAGCGTTCATTTCCAGTAACAGTTTGAAATTTTAGGTTTCACTCTCTTTTCTCCTATATAGATAGATGTATTTAGAACTCTAATTGAACACGGTTTGTGCTAGCTTCTTGAAACTAGACACAATAAAGTAGTTTCATGTTCTATCTCTATGTTTTGTTTCCTCTTGATATAGCCCTAAGCAGTGACTGGCGAGAAACACTTTCATGGAAAGGGGTTACCAAGCTTCCCAAAATTACGAATCTCCAGAAATCTCAGCAAAATTTTTTCACCCAAACTGGATGATACTTTCAGGTAATGATCAGTACACTAAGGCGACTTGGTTCCCCAAAGTTCGTTCTTCTATTTTGAAGCGTTCATTTCAGGTAACACTTTGAATTTTTAGGTTTCACTCTGTTTTCTCCTATATTGATAGATGTATTTGGAACTCTAAACCCAACACGTTTTTGCTAGCTTCTTGCAACTTGGCACAACAAAGTAGTTTCACGTTCTATCTCTATGTTTAGTTTCCTCTTGTTGTAGCTCTAAGCAATAACTGGCGAGAAACACTTTCATGGAAAGGGGTTGTGAAGCTTCCAAAAATTACGAATCTCCAGAAATCTCAGCAAAAATTTTTTTCACCCAAACTGGAAGATACTTTCAGGTAATGATCAGTACACTAAGGCCACTTGGTTCCCCAAAGTTCATTCTTTTATGTTGAAGCGTTCGTTTCCAGTAACAGTTTGAATTTAGGCCTTTCACTCTGTTTTCTCCTATATAGATAGATGTATTTGGCACTCTAAATCCAACACGGTTTGTGCTAGCTTCTTGAAACTTGACAAAATAAACTAGTTTCACATTCTATTTCTATGTTTTTTTTCCTCTTGATGTAGCCCTAAGCAGTGACTGGCGAGAAACACTTTCATGGAAAGAGGTTGCCAAGCTTCCAAATATTACGAATCTCCAGAAATCTCAGCAAATATTTTTTCATCCAAACTGTATGATACTTTAAGGTAATGATCAGTACACTAAGGCGACTTGGTTCCCCAAAGTTCGTTCTTGTATGTTGAAGCGTTCATTTCCAGTAACAGTTTGAAATTTTAGGTTTCACTCTCTTTTCTCCTATATTGATAGATGTATTTAGAACTCTAAATCGAACACGGTTTGTGCTAGCTTCTTGAAACTAGACACAATAAAGTAGTTTCATGTTCTATCTCTATGTTTTGTTTCCCCTTGATATAGCCCTAAGCAGTGACTTGCGAGAAATACTTTCATGGAAAGGGGTTACCAAGCTTCCCAAAATTACGAATCTCCAAAAATCTCATCAAATATTTTTTCACCCACACTGGAGGATACTTTCAGGTAATGATCAGTACACTAAGGCGACTTGGTTCCCCAAATTTTGTTCTTCTATTTTGAAGCGTTCATTTCCAGTAACACTTTGAATTTTTAGGTTTCACTCTGTTTTCTCCTATATTGATAGATGTATTTGGAACTCTAAATCCAACACGGTTTGTGCTAGCTTCTTGAAACTTGACACAAAGTAGTTTCACGTTCTATCTCTATGTTTTGTTTCCTCTTGATGTAGCCTTAAGAAGTGACTGGTGAGAAACACTTTCATGGAAAGGGGTTGCCAAGCCTCCAAAAATTACGAATCTCCAGAAATCTCAGCAAATATTTTTTCACCCAAACTGGGTGATACTTTCAGGTAATGATCAGGACACTAAGGCGACTTGGTTCCCCAAAGTTCATTCTTCTATGTTGAAGCGTTCGTTTCCAGTAACAGTTTGAATTTTTGCCTTTCACTCTGTTTTCTCCTATATTGATAGATGTGTTTGGAACTCTAAATCAAACACGGTTTGTGCTAGCTTCTTGAAACTTGACACAATAAAGTAGTTTCACGTTCTATCTCTATGTTTTGTTACTTCTTGATATAGCCTTAAGCAGTGACTGGCGAGAAACAATTTCATGTAAAGGGGTTACCAAGCTTCCCAAAATTACGAATCTCCAGAAATCTCAGCAAATATTTTTTCACCCACACTGGAGGATACTTTCAGGTAATGATCAGTACACTAAGGCGACTTGGTTCCCCAAATTTCGTTCTTCTATTTTGAAGCGTTCATTTCCAGTAACACTTTGAATTTTTAGGTTTCACTCTTTTTTCTCCTATATAGATAGATGTATTTGGAACTCTAAATCCAACACGGTTTGTGCTAGCTTCTTGAAATTTGACACAATAAAGTAGTTTCACGTTCTGTCTCTATGTTTTGTTCCTCTTGATGTAGCCCTAAGCAGTGACTGGCGAAAAACACTTTCATGGAAAGGGGTTGCCAAGCTTCCAAAAATTACGAATCTCCAGAAATCTCAGCAAATATTTTTTCACCCAAACTGGATGATACTTTCAGGTAATTATCAGTACACTAAGGCGACTTGGTTCCCCAAAGTTTGTTCTTCTATGTTGAAGTGTTCATTTCCAGTAACAGTTTGAATTTTTAGGTTTCACTCTGTTTTCTCCTATATTGATATATATATATTAGAACTCTAAAACCAACACGGTTTGTGCTAGCTTCTTGAAATTTGACACAATAAAGTAGTTTCACGTTCTATCTCTATGTTTTGTTTCCTCTTGAGGTAGCCCTAAGCAGTGACTGGTGAGAAACACTTTCTCGGAAAGGGGTTGCCAAGCTTTCAAAAATTATGAATCTCCAGAAATCTCAGCAAATATTTTTTCACCCAAACTGGGTGATACTTTCAGGTAATGATCAGTACACTAAGGCGACTTGGTTCCCCAAAGTTCGTTCTTCTATGTTGAAGCGTTCGTTTCCAGTAACAGTTTGTATTCTCAGGTTTCACTCTATTTTCTCCTATATTGATAGATGTATTTGGAACTCTAAATCCAACACGGTTTGTGCTAGCTTCTTGAAACTTGACACAACAAAGTAGTTTCATGTTCTATATCTATGTTTTGTTTCCTCTTGTTGTAGCTCTAAGCAGTGACTGGCCAGAAACACTTTCATGGAAAGGCGTTGCGAATCTTCCAAAAATTACGTATCTCCAGAAATCTCAGCAAATATTTTTTCACCCAAACTGGATGATACTTTTAGATATTGATCAGAACACTAAGCCCAAGTGGTTCCCCAAATTTCGTTTTTCTATGTTTAAGCGTTCGTTTCCAGTAACAGTTTGAATTTTTAGGTTTCACTCTGTTTTCTCCTATTTTGATAGATGTATTTGGAACTCTAAATCCGACACGGTTTGTGCTAGCTTCTTGAAACTTAACACAATAAAGTAGCTTCACGTTCAATCTCTATGTTTTGTTTCCTCTTGATGTAGCCCTAAGTAGTGAGGGGGGAGAAACACTTTCATTGAAAGGGGTTGCCAAGCTTCCAAAAATTAGGAATCTCCAGAAATCTCAGCAAATATATTTTCATCCAAACTGGAAGATACTTTCAGGTAATGATCAGTACACTAAGGCGACTTGGTTCCCCAAAGTTCGTTCTTTTATGTTGAAGCGTTCATTTCCAGTAACAGTTTGAATTTTTAGGTTTCACTCTCTTTTCTCCTATATTGATAGATATATTTGGAACTCTAAATCCAACACGGTTTGTGCTAGCTTCTTGAAACTTGACACAATAAAGTAGTTTCACGTTCTCTCTCTATGTTTTGTTTCCTTCTTGATATAGCCCTAAGCAGTGACTGGCGAGAAACACTTTCATGGAAAGGGGTTGCCATGCTTCCAAAATTTACGAATCTCCAGAAATCTCAGCAAATATTTTTTCACCCAAACTGGATGATACTTTCAGGTAACGATCAGTACACTAAGGCGACTTGGTTCCCCAAAGTTCGTACTTCTATGTTGAAGCGTTCATCTCCAGTAACAGTTTGAATTTTGGCCTTTCACTCTGTTTTCTCCTATACTGATAGATGTATTTGGAACTCTAAATCCAACACGGTTTGTGCTAGCTTCTTGAAACTTGACACAATAAAGTAGTTTCACGTTCTATCCCTATGTTTTGTTTCCTCTTGATATAGCCCTAAGCAGTGACTGGCGAGAAACACTTTCATGGAAAGGGGTTGCCAAGCTTCGAAAAATTACGAATCTCCAGAAATCTCAGCAAATATTTTTTCACCCAAACTGGAAGATACTTTCAGGTAATGATCAGTACACTAAGGCCACTTGGTTCCCCAAAGTTCATTCTTTTATGTTGAAGCGTTCGCTTCCAGTAACAGTTTGAATTTAGGCCTTTCACTCTGTTTTCTCCTATATAGATAGATGTATTTGGAACTCTAAATCTAACACGGTTTGTGCTAGCTTCTTGAAACTTGACAAAATAAAGAAGTTTCACATTCTATTTCTATGTTTTGTTTCCTCTTGATGTAGCCCTAAGCAGTGACTGGCGAGAAACACTTTCATGGAAAGAGGTTGCCAAGCTTCCAAATATTATGAATCTCCAGAAATCTCAGCAAATATTTTTTCATCCAAACTGTATGATACTTTAAGGTAATGATCAGTACACTAAGGCGACTTGGTTCCCCAAAGTTCGTTCTTCTATGTTGAAGCGTTCATTTCCAGTAACAGTTTGAAATTTTAGGTTTCACTCTCTTTTCTCCTATATAGATAGATGTATTTAGAACTCTAAATTGAACACGGTTTGTGCTAGCTTCTTGAAACTAGACACAATAAAGTAGTTTCATGTTCTATCTCTATGTTTTGTTTCCTCTTGATATAGCCCTAAGCAGTGACTGGCGAGAAACACTTTCATGGAAAGGGGTTACCAAGCTTCAAAAAATTACGAATCTCCAGAAATCTCAGCAAAAATTTTTCACCCAAACTGGATGATACTTTCAGGTAATGATCAGTACACAAAGGCGACTTGGTTCCCCAAAGTTCGTTCTTCTATTTTGAAGCGTTCATTTCCAGTAACACTTTGAATTTTTAGGTTTCACTCTGTTTTCTCCTATATTGATAGATGTATTTGGAACTCTAAACCCAACACGGTTTTTGCTAGCTTCTTGCAACTTGGCACAACAAAGTAGTTTCACGTTCTATCTCTATGTTTAGTTTCCTCTTGTTGTAGCTCTAAGCAATAACTGGCGAGAAACACTTTCATGGAAAGGGTTTCCCAAGATTCCAAAAATTACGAATCTCCAGAAATCTCAGCAAATATTTTTTCACCCAAACTGGATGATCCTTTCAGGTAATGATCAGTACACTAAGGCGACTTGGTTCCCCAAAGTTCGTTCTTCTATGTTGAAGCGTTCATTTCCAGTAACCGTTTAAATTTTTAGGTTTCACTCTCTTTTCTCCTATATTGATAGATGTATTTGGAACTCTAAATCAAACACGGTTTCTGCTAGCTTCTTGAAACATGACAAAATAAAGTAGTTTCACGTTCCATCTGTATGTTCTGTTTCCTCTTCATGTAGATCTAAGCAGTGACTGGTGAGAAACACTTTCATGGAAAGGAGTTGTCAAGCTTTCAAAAATTACGAATCTCCAGAAATCTCAGCAAATATTTTTTCACCCAAACTGGATGATACTTTCAGGTAATGATCAGTACACTAAGCCCACTTGCTTCACCAAATTTCTTTCTTCTATGTTGAAGCGTTCGTTTCCAGTAACAGTTTGAATTTTTAGGTTTCACTCTGTTTTCTCCTATATTGATAGATGTATTTGGAACTCTAAATGCAACACGGTTTGTGCTAGCTTCTTGAAACTTGACACAAAGTAGTTTCACGTTGTATCTCTATGTTTTGTTTCCTCTTGATGTAGCCTTAAGAAGTGACTGGTGAGAAACACTTTCATGGAAAGGGGTTGCCAAGCTTCCAAAAATTCCGAATCTCCAGAAATCTCAGCAAATATTTTTTCACCCAAACTGGGTGATACTTTCAGGTAATGATCAGGACACTAAGGCGACTTGGTTCCCCAAAGTTCATTCTTCTATGTTGAAGCGTTCGTTTCCAGTAACAGTTTGAATTTTTGCCTTTCACTCTGTTTTCTCCTATATTGATAGATGTGTTTGGAACTCTAAATCAAACACGGTTTGTGCTAGCTTCTTGAAACTTGACACAATAAAGTAGTTTCACGTTCTATCTCTATGTTTTGTTACTTCTTGATATAGCCTTAAGCAGTGACTGGCGAGAAACAATTTCATGTAAAGGGGTTACCAAGCTTCCCAAAATTACGAATCTCCAGAAATCTCAGCAAATATTTTTTCACCCACACTGGAGGATACTTTCAGGTAATGATCAGTACACTAAGGCGACTTGGTTCCCCAAATTTCGTTCTTCTATTTTGAAGCGTTCATTTCCAGTAACACTTTGAATTTTTAGGTTTCACTCTTTTTTCTCCTATATAGATAGATGTATTTGGAACTCTAAATCCAACACGGTTTGTGCTAGCTTCTTGAAATTTGACACAATAAAGTAGTTTCACGTTCTGTCTCTATGTTTTGTTCCTCTTGATGTAGCCCTAAGCAGTGACTGGCGAAAAACACTTTCATGGAAAGGGGTTGCCAAGCTTCCAAAAATTACGAATCTCCAGAAATCTCAGCAAATATTTTTTCACCCAAACTGGATGATACTTTCAGGTAATTATCAGTACACTAAGGCGACTTGGTTCCCCAAAGTTTGTTCTTCTATGTTGAAGTGTTCATTTCCAGTAACAGTTTGAATTTTTAGGTTTCACTCTGTTTTCTCCTATATTGATATATATATTTGGAACTCTAAAACCAACACGGTTTGTGCTAGCTTCTTGAAATTTGACACAATAAAGTAGTTTCACGTTCTATCTCTATGTTTTGTTTCCTCTTGAGGTAGCCCTAAGCAGTGACTGGTGAGAAACACTTTCTCGGAAAGGGGTTGCCAAGCTTTCAAAAATTACGAATCTCCAGAAATCTCAGCAAATATTTTTTCACCCAAACTGGGTGATACTTTCAGGTAATGATCAGTACACTAAGGCGACTTGGTTCCCCAAAGTTCGTTCTTCTATGTTGAAGCGTTCGTTTCCAGTAACAGTTTGTATTCTCAGGTTTCACTCTATTTTCTCCTATATTGATAGATGTATTTGGAACTCTAAATCCAACACGGTTTGTGCTAGCTTCTTGAAACTTGACACAACAAAGTAGTTTCATGTTCTATATCTATGTTTTGTTTCCTCTTGTTGTAGCTCTAAGCAGTGACTGGCCAGAAACACTTTCATGGAAAGGCGTTGCGAATCTTCCAAAAATTACGTATCTCCAGAAATCTCAGCAAATATTTTTTCACCCAAACTGGATGATACTTTTAGATATTGATCAGAACACTAAGCCCAAGTGGTTCCACAAATTTCGTTTTTCTATGTTTAAGCGTTCGTTTCCAGTAACAGTTTGAATTTTTAGGTTTCACTCTGTTTTCTCCTATTTTGATAGATGTATTTGGAACTCTAAATCCAACACGGTTTGTGCTAGCTTCTTGAAACTTAACACAATAAAGTAGCTTCACGTTCAATCTCTATGTTTTGTTTCCTCTTGATGTAGCCCTAAGTAGTGAGGGGGGAGAAACACTTTCATTGAAAGGGGTTGCCAAGCTTCCAAAAATTAGGAATCTCCAGAAATCTCAGCAAATATATTTTCATCCAAACTGGAAGATACTTTCAGGTAATGATCAGTACACTAAGGCGACTTGGTTCCCCAAAGTTCGTTCTTTTATGTTGAAGCGTTCATTTCCAGTAACAGTTTGAATTTTTAGGTTTCACTCTCTTTTCTCCTATATTGATAGATATATTTGGAACTCTAAATCCAACACGGTTTGTGCTAGCTTCTTGAAACTTGACACAATAAAGTAGTTTCACGTTCTCTCTCTATGTTTTGTTTCCTTCTTGATATAGCCCTAAGCAGTGACTGGTGAGAAACACTTTCATGGAAAGGGGTTGCCATGCTTCCAAAATTTACGAATCTCCAGAAATCTCAGCAAATATTTTTTCACCCAAACTGGATGATACTTTCAGGTAACGATCAGTACACTAAGGCGACTTGGTTCCCCAAAGTTCGTACTTCTATGTTGAAGCGTTCATTTCCAGTAACCGTTTGAATTTTTAGGTTTCACTCTGTTTTCTCCTATATTGATAGATGTTTTTGGAACTCTAAATCCAACACGGTTTGTGCTAGCTTCTTGAAACTTGACACAATAAAGTAGTTTCACGTTCTATCTCTATGTTTTTTTTCCTCTTGATGTAGCCCTAAGCAGTGACTGGTGAGAAACACTTTCATGGTAAGGGGTTGCCAAGCTTTCAAAAATTACGAATCTCCAGAAATCTCAGCAAATATGTTTTCACCCAAACTGGATGATACTTTCAGGAATTGATCAGTACACTAAGGTGACTTGGTTCTTCAAAGTTCGTTCTTCTATGTTGAAGCGTTCATTTCCAGTAACAGTTTGAATTTTTAGGTTTCACTCTGTTTTCTCCTATATGGATAGATGTATTTGGAACACTAAATCCAACACGGTTTGTGCTAGCTTCTTGAAACTTGACATAATAAAGTAGTTTCACGTTCTATCTCTATGTTTTGTTTCCTCTTGGTATAGCCCTAAGCAGATACTGGCGAGAAATACTTTCATGGAAAGGGGTGGCCAAGCTTCCAAAAATTACGAATCTCCAGAAATCTCAGCAAATATTTTTTCACCCAAACTGGATGATACTTTCAGATAATGATCAGTACACTAAGGCGACTTGGTTCCCCAATGTTCGTTCTTCTATGTTGAAGTGTTCATTTCCAGTAACAGTTTGAATTTTTAGGTTTCACTCTGTTTTCTCCTATATTGATAGATGTATTTGGAACTCTGAATCCAACACGGTTTGTGCTAGCTTCTTGAAACTTGACACAACAAAGTAGTTTCACTTTCTATCTATATGTTTTGTTTCCTCTTGTTGTAGCTCTAAGCAGTGACTTGCGAGAAACAGCTTCATGGAAAGGGATTGCGAAGCTTCCAAAAATTACGAAACTACAGAAAACTCAGCAACTATTTTTTTACCCAAACTGGATGATACTTTTAGATAATGATCAGAACACAAAGCCCAAGAGGTTCCCCAAATTTCGTTTTTCTATGTTGAAGCGTTCGTTTCCAGTAACAGTTTGAATTTTTAGGTTTCACTCTGTTTTCTCCTATATTGATAGATGTATTTGGAACTCTAAATCCAACACGGTTTGTGCTAGCTTCTTGAGACATAACACAATAAGTAGTTTCACGTTCTATCTCTATGTTTTGTTTCCTCTTCATGTAGCCCTAAACAGTGAGTGGGGAGAAACTATTTCATTGAAAGGGGTTGCCATGCTTCCATAAATTACAAATCTTCAGAAATCTCAGCAAATATTTTTTCACCCAAACTGGATGATACTTTCAGGTAATGATCAGTACACTAAGGTGACTTGGTTCCCCAAAGTTCGTTCTTCTATGTTGAAGCGTTCATTTCCAGTAACCGTTTGAATTTTTAGGTTTCACTATGTTTTCTCCTATATTGATACATGTATTTGGAACTCTAAATCCAACACGGTTTGTGCTAACTTCTTGAAACTTGACACAATAAAGTAGTTTCACGTTCTATCTCTATGTTTTGTTTCCTCTTGATGTAGCCCTAAGCAGTGACTGGTGAGAAACACTTTCATGGAGAGGGGTTGCCAAGCTTTCAAAAATTACGAATCTCCAGAAATCTCAGCAAATATTTTTTCACCCAAACTGGATGATACTTTCAGGTAATGATCAGTACACTAAGGTGACTTGGTTCCCCAAAGTTCGTTCTTCTATGTTGATGCGTTCATTTCCAGTAACAGTTTGAATTTTTAGGTTTCACTCTGTTTTCTCCTATATAGATAGATGTATTTGGAACTCTAAATCCAACACGGTTTGTGCTACCTTCTTGAGACTTAACACAATAAAGTAGTTTCACGTTCTATCTCTATGTTTTGTATCCTCTTGATGTAGCCCTAAGCAGTGACTGGTGAGAAACACTTTCATGGAAAGGGGTTGCCAAGCTTTCAAAAATTACGAATCTCCAGAAATCTCAGCAAATATTTTTTCACCCAAACTTGATGATACTTTCAGGTAATGATCAGTACACTAAGGCGACTTGGTTCCCCAAAGTTCGTTCTTTTATGTTGAAGAGTTCATTTCCAGTAAGAGTTTGAATTTTTAGGTTTCACTCTCTTTTCTCCTATATTGATAGATATATTTGGAACTCTAAATCCAACACGGTTTGTGCTAGCTTCTTGAAACTTGACACAATAAAGTAGTTTCACGTTCTATTTCTATGTTTTGTTTCCTTTTGATGTAGCCCTAAGCAGTGCCTGGCGAGAAACACTTTCATGGAAAGGGGTTGCCAAGCTTCCTAAAATTACGAATCTCCAGAAATCTCAGCAAATATTTTTTCACCCAAACTGGATGATACTTTCAGGTAATGATCAGTACACTAAGACGACTTGGTTCCCCAAAGTTCGTTCTTTTATGTTGAAGCGTTCATTTCCAGTAACAGTTTGAATTTTTAGGTTTCACTCTGTTTTCTCCTATATGGATAGATGTATTTGGAACTCTAAATCCAACACGGTTTGTGCTAGCTTCTTGAAACTTGACAAAATAAAGTAGTTTCATGTTCTATCTCTATGTTTTGTTTCCTCTTGATATAGCCCTAAGCAGTGACTGGCGAGAAACACTTTCATGGAAACGGGTTGCCAAGCTTCCAAAAATTACGAATCTCCAGAAATCTCAGCAAATATTTTTTAATCCAAACTGGATGATACTTTCAGGTAATGATCAGTGCACTAAGGAGACTTGGTTCCCCAAAATTCGTTCTTCTATGTTGAAGTGTTCATTTCCAGTAACAGTTTGAATTTTTAGGTTTCACTCTGTATTCTCCTATATTGATAGATGTAATTGGAACTCTAAATCCAACACGGTTTGTGCTAGCTTCTTGAAACTTGACACAACAAATTAGTTTCACGTTCTGTCTCTATGTTTTGTTTCCTCTTGTTGTAGCTCTAAGCAGTGACTGGCGAGAAACAGTTTCATGGAAAGTGATTGCGAAGCTTCCAAAAATTACGAAACTCCAGAAATCTCAGCAACTATATTTTCATCCAAACTGGATGATACTTTTAGATAATGAACAGAACACTAAGCCCAAGTGGATCCCCAAATTTCGTTCTTCTATGTTGAAGCGTTCGTTTCCAGTAACAGTTTGAATTTTTAGGTTTCACTCTGTTTTCTCCTATATTGATAGATGTATTTGGAACTCTAAATCCAACACGGTTTGTGCTAGCTTCTTGAAACTTGACACAATAAAGTAGATTCACGTTCCATCTCTATGTTTTGTTTCCTCTTGATATAGCCCTAAGCAGTGACTGGCGAGAAACACTTTCATGGAAAGGGGTTGCCCAGCTTCCAAAAATTACGAATCTAAAGAAATCTCAGCAACTATACTTTCACCCAAACTGGATGATACTTTTAGATAATGATCAGAACAGTAAGCCCAAGTGGTTCCCCAAATTTCGTTCTTCTATGTTGAAGCGTTCGTTTCCAGTAACAGTTTGAATTTTTAGGTTTCACTCTCTTTTCTCCTATATTGATAGATGTATTTGCAACTCTAAATCCAACACGGTTTGTGCTAGCTTCTTGAAACTTGACACAATAAAGTAGTTTCACGTTCTATTTCTACGTTTTGTTTCCTCTTGATGTAGCCATAAGCTGTGAGTGGGGAGAAACACTTTCATTGAAAGGGGTTGCCAAGCTTTCAAAAATTACGAATCTCCAGAAATCTCAGCAAATATTCTTTCACCAAACTGGATGATACTTCCAGGTAATGATCAGTACACTAAGGCGACTTGGTTCCCCAAAGTCCGTTCTTCTATGTTGAAGCGTTCATTTCCAGTAACAGTTTGAATTTTTAGGTTTCACTCTGTTTTCTCCTATATTGATAGATGTATTTGGAACTCTAAATCCAACACGGTTTGTGCTAGCTTCTTGAAACTTGACACAATAAAGTAGTTTCACGTTCTATTTCTACGTTTTGTTTCCTCTTGATGTAGCCCTAAGCACTGACTGGCGAGAAACACTTTCATGGAAAGGGGTTGCCAAGCTTCCAAACATTATGAATCTCCAGAAATCTCAGCAAATATTTTGTCATCCAAACTGGATGATACTTTCAGGTAATGATCAGTACACTAAGGCGACTTGGTTCCCCAAAGTCCGTTCTTCTATGTTGAAGCGTTCATTTCCAGTAACAGTTTGAATTTTTAGGTTTCACTCTGTTTTCTCCTATATTGATAGATGTATTTGGAACTCTAAATCCAACACGGTTTGTGCTAGCTTCTTGAAACTTGACACAATAAAGTAGTTTCACGTTCTATTTCTACGTTTTGTTTCCTCTTGATGTAGCCCTAAGCACTGACTGGCGAGAAACACTTTCATGGAAAGGGGTTGCCAAGCTTCCAAACATTATGAATCTCCAGAAATCTCAGCAAATATTTTGTCATCCAAACTGGATGATACTTTCAGGTAATGATCAGTACACTAAGGCGACTTGGTTCCCCAAAGTTCGTTCTTCTATGTTGAAGCGTTCATTTCCTGTAACAGTTTGAAATTTTAGGTTTCACTCTCTTTTCTCCTATATTGATAGATGTATTTGGAACTCTAAATCCAACACGGTTTGTGCTAGCTTCTTGAAACTTGACACAATAAAGTAGTTTCATGTTCTATTTCTATGTTTTGTTTCCTCTTGATGTAGCCCTAAGCACTGACTGGCGAGAAACACTTTCATAGAAAGGGGTTGCCAAGCTTCCAAAAATTATGAATCTCCAGGAATCTCAGCAAATATTTTGTCATCCAAACTGGATGATACTTTCAGGTAATGATCAGTACACTAAGGCGACTTGGTTCCCCAAAGTTCGTTCTTCTATGTTGAAGCGTTCACTTCCAGTAACAGTTTGAATTTTTAGGTTTCACTCTGTTTTCTCCTATATTGATAGATGTATTTGGAACTCTAAATCCAACACGGTTTGTGTTAGCTTCTTGAAACTTGACACAATAAAGTAGTTTTACGTTCTATTTCTATGTTTTCTTTCCTCTTGATGTAGTCCTAAGCAGTGACTGGCGAGAAACACTTTCATGGAAAGGGGTTGCCAAGCTTCCAAAAATTACGAATCTCCAGAAATCTCAGTAAATATTTTTTCACCCAAACTGGATGATACTTTCAGGTAATGATCAGTACACTAAGCCCACTTGGTTACCAAAGTTCGTTCTTTATGTTGAAGCGTTTATTTCCAGTAACAGTTTGAATTTTTAGGTTTCACTCTGTATTCTCCTATATTGATAGATGTATTTGAACTCTAAATCCAACACGGTTTGTGCTAGCTTCTTGAAACTTAACACAATAAAGTAGTTTCACGTTCTATCTCTATGTTTTTTTTCCTCTTGATGTAGCCCTAAGCAGTGAGTGCGGAGAAACACTTTCATTGAAACGGGTTGCCAAGCTTCCAAAAATTACGAATCTCCAGAAATCTCAGCAAATATTTTTACACCCAAACTGGATGATACTTTCAGGTAATGATCAGTACACTAATGCGACTTGGTTCCCTAAAGTTTGTTCTTTTATGTTGAAGCGTTCATTTCCAGTAACAGTTTGAATTTTAGGTTTCACTCTGTTTTCTCCTATATTGATATACATATTTGGAACTCTAAATCCAACACGGTTTGGGCTAGCTTCTTGAAACTTAACACAATAAAGTAGTTTCACGTTCTATCTCTATGTTTAGTTTCCTCTTGATGTAGCCCAAAGCTGTGAGTGTGGAGAAACACTTTCATTGAAAGGGGTTGCTAAGCTTCCAAAAATTACGAATCTCCAGAAATCTCAGCAAATATTCTTTCACCCAAACTGGATGATACTTTCAGGTAATGATCAGTACACTAAGGCGACTTGGTTCCCCAAAGTCCGTTCTTCTATGTTGAAGTGTTCATTTCCAGTAACAGTTTGAATTTTTAGGTTTTACTCTGTTTTCTCCTATGTTGATAGATGTATTTGGAACTCTGAATCCAACACGGTTTGTGCTAGCTTTTAGAAACTTGACACAACAAAGTAGTTTCACGTTCTATCTCTATGTTTTGTTTCCTCTTGTTGTAGCTCTAAGCAGTGACTGGCGAGAAACACTTTCATGGAAAGGGGTTGCGAAGCTTCCAAAAATTACGAATCTCCAGAAATCTCAGCAACTATTTTTTCACCCAAACTGGATGATACTTTTAGATAATGATCATGACACTAAGCCCAAGTGGTTCCCCAAATTTCGTTCTTCTATGTTTAAGCGTTCGTTTCCAGTAACACTTTGAATTTTTAGGTTTCACTCTGTTTTCTCCTATATTGATAGATGTATTTGGAACTCTAAATCCAACACGGTTTGTGCTAGCTTCTTGAAACTTAACATAGTAAAGTAGTTTCACGTTCTATCTCTATGTTTTGTTTCCTCTTGATGTAGCCCTAAGCAGTGAGTGCGGAGAAACACTTTCATTGAAACGGGTTGCCAAGCTTCCAAAAATTACGAATCTCCAGAAATCTCACCAAATATTCTTTCACCCAAACTGGATGATACTTTCAGGTAATGATCAGTACACTAAGGCGACTTGGTTCCCCAAAGTTCCTTCTTCTATGTTGAAGCGTTCATTTCCAGTAACAGTTTGAATTTTTAGGTTTCACTCTCTTTTCTCCTATATTGATAGATGTATTTGGAACTCTAAATCCAACATGGTTTGTGCTAGCTAATTGAAACTTGACACAATAAAGTAGTTTCACGTTCTATTTCTACATTTTGTTTCCTCTTGATGTAGCCCTAAGCACTGACTGGCGAGAAACACTTTCATGGAAAGGGGTTGCCAAGCTTCCAAAAATTATGAATCTCCAGAAATCTCAGCAAATATTTTGTCATCCAAACTGGATGATACATTCAGGTAATGATCAGTACACTAAGGCGACTTCGTTCCCCAAAGTTCGTTCTTCTATGTTGAAGAGTTCATTTAAAGTAACAGTTTGAATTTTTAGGTTTCACTCTCTTTTCTCCTATATTGATAGATGTATTTGGAACTCTAAATCCAACACTGTTTGTGCTAGATTCTTGAAACTTGAAATAATAAAGTAGTTTCACGTTCTATTTCTACGTTTTGTTTCCTCTTAATGTAGCCCTAAGCAGTGACTGGTGAGAAACACTTTCATGGAAAGGGGTTGCCAAGCTTCCAAAAATTACGAATCTCTAGAAATCTCAGCAAATATTTTTTCACCCAAACTGGATGATACTTTCAGGTAATGATCAGTACACTAAGGTGACTTGGTTACCCAAAGTTCGTTCTTCTATGTTGAAGCGTTCATTTCCAGTAACAGTTTGAATTTTTAGGTTTCATTCTCTTTACACCTATATTGATAGATGTTTTTGGAAATCTAAATCCAACACGGTTTGTGCTAGCTTCTTAAAACTTGACAAAATAAAGTAGTTTCACGTTCTATATCTATGTTTTGTTTCCTCTTGATGTAGCCCTAAGCAGTGACTGGCGAGAAACACTTTCAAGGAAAGGGGTTGCCAAGCTTCCAAAAATTACGAATCTCCAGAAATCTCAGCAAATATTTTTTCACCCAAACTGGATGATACTTTCAGGTAATGATCAGTACACTAAGGCGACTTGGTTCCCCAAAGTTCGTTCTTTTATGTTGAAGCGTTCATTTCCAGTAACAGTTTGAATTTTTAGGTTTCACCCTGTTTCTCCTATATTGATAGATGTATTTGGAACTCTAAATCCAACACGGTTTGTGCTAGCTTCTTGAAACTTGACACAACAAAGTAGTTTCACATTCTCTCTCTATATTTTGTTTCCTCTTGTTGTAGCTCTAAGCAGTGACTGGTGAGAAACACTTTCATGGAAAAGGGTTGCCAAGCTTCCAAAAACTACGAATCTCCAAAAATCTCAGCAACTATTTTTTCACACAAACTGGATGATACTTTTAGATAATGATCAGAACACTAAGCCCAAGTGGTTCCCCAAATTTCGTTTTTCTATGTTGAAGCATTCGTTTCCAGTAATAGTTTGAATTTTTAGGTTTCACTCTGTTTTCTCCTATATTGATAGATGTATTTGGAACTCTATATCCAACAAGGTTTGTGCTAGCTTCTTGAAACTTGACACAACAAAGTAGTTTCATATTCTATCTCTATGTGTTGTTTCCTCTTGTTGTAGCTCTAAGCGGTGAATGGCGAGAAACACTTTCATGGAAAGGGGTTGCGAAGCTTCCAAAAATTACGAATCTCCAGAAATCTCAGCAACTATTTTTTCACCCAAACTGGATGATACTTTTAGATAATGATCAGAACACTAAGCACAAGTGGTTCCCCAAATTTCGTTCTTCTATATTGAAGCGTTCATTTCCAGTAACAGTTTGAATTTTTAGGTTTCACTCTGTTTTCTCCTGTATTGATAGATGTATTTGGAACTCTAAATCCAACACGGTTTGTGCTAGCTTCTTGAAACTTGACACAATAAAGTAGTTTCACGTTCTATTTCTATGTTTTTTTTCCTCTAGATGTAGCCCTAAGCAGTGACTGGCGAGAAACACTTTCATAGAAAGGGGTTGCCAAGCTTCCAAAAATTACGAATCTCCAGAAATCTCAGCAAATATTTTTTCACCCAAACTGGATGATACTTTCAGGTAATGATCAGTACACTAAGGCGACTTGGTTCACCAAAGTTCGTTGTTTTAAGTTGAAGCGTTCATTTCCAGTAACAGTTTGAATTTTTACCTTTCACTCTCTTTTCTCCTATATTGATAGATGTATTTGGAACTCTAAATCCAACACGGTTTGTGCTAGCTTCTTGAAACTTGACACAAAAAAGTAGTTTCCCATTCTATCTCTATGTTTTGTTTCCTCTTGTTGTAGCTCTAAGCAGTGACTGGCGAGAAACACTTTCATGGAAAGGGGTTGAGAAGCTTCCAAAAATTACGAATCTCCAGAAATCTCAGCAAATATTTTTTCACCCAAACTGGATGATAATTTCAGGTAATGATCAGTACACTAAGGCGACTTGGTTACCCAAAGTTCGTTCTTCTATGTTGAAGCGTTCATTTCCAGTAACAGTTTGAATTTTTAGGTTTCATTCTCTTTACACCTATATTGATAGATGTATTTGGAAATCTAAATCCAACACGGTTTGTGCTAGCTTCTTAAAAATTGACAAAATAAAGTAGTTTCACGTTCTATTTCTATGTTTTGTTTCCCCTTGATGTAGCCCTAAGCAGTGACTGGCGAGAAACACTTTCAAGGAAAGGGGTTGCCAAGCTTCCAAAAATTACGAATCTCCAGAAATCTCAGCAAATATTTTTTCACCCAAACTGGATGATACTTTCAGGTAATGATCAGTACACTAAGGCGACTTGGTTCCCCAAAGTTCGTTCTTTTATGTTGAAGCGTTCATTTCCAGTAACAGTTTGAATTTTTAGGTTTCACCCTGTTTTCTCCTATATTGATAGATGTATTTGGAACTCTAAATCCAACACGGTTTGTGCTAGCTTCTTGAAACTTGACACAACAAAGTAGTTTCACATTCTCTCTCTATGTTTTGTTTCCTCTTGTTGTAGCTCTAAGCAGTGACTGGTGAGAAACACTTTCATGGAAAAGGGTTGCCAAGCTTCCAAAAACTACGAATCTCCAGAAATCTCAGCAACTATTTTTTCACCCAAACTGGATGATACTTTTAGATAATGATCAGAACACTAAGCCCAAGTGCTTCCCCAAATTTCGTTTTTCTATGTTGAAGCGTTCGTTTCCAGTAATAGTTTGAATTTTTAGGTTTCACTCTGTTTTCTCCTATATTGATAGATGTATTTGGAACTCTAAATCCAACAAGGTTTGTGCTAGCTTCTTGAAACTTGACAAAATAAAGTAGTTTCACGTTCTATCTCTATGTTTTGTTTCCTCTTGATATAGCCCTAAGTGGGGAGAAACACTTTCATTGAAAGTGGTTGCCAAGCTTCCAAAAATTATCAATATCCAGAAATCTCAGCAAATATTTTTTCACCCAAACTGGATGATACTTTCAGTTAATGATCAGTACACAAGGCGACTGGGTTCCCCAAAGGTCGTTCTTTTATGTTGTAGCGTTCATTTCCAGTAACAGTTTGAATTTTTAGGTTTCACTCTCTTTTCTCCTATATTGATAGATGTATTTGGAACTCTAAATTCAACACGGTTTGTGCTAGCTTCTTCAAACTTGACCAAAGAGAGTAGTTTCACAATCTATCTCTATGTTTTGTTTCTTCTTGTTGTAGCTCTAAGCGGTGACTGGCGAGAAACACTTTCATGGAAAGGGGTTGCGAAGCTTCCAAAAATTAAGAATCTCCAGAAAGCAACTATTTTTTCACCCCAACAGATGATACTTTTAGATAATGATCAGAACACTAAGCCCAAGTGGTTCCCCAAATTTCGTTTTTCTATGTTGAAGCGTTCGTTTCCAGTAACAGTTTGAATTTTCAGGTTTCACTCTGTTTTCTCCTATATTGATAGATGTATTTGGAACTCTAAATACAACACGGTTTGTGCTAGCTTCTTGAGACTTAACACAATAAGGTAGTTTCACATTCCATCTCTATGTTTTGTTTCCTCCTGATGTAGCCCTAAGCAGTGAGTGGGGAAAAAACTTTCAATGAAAGGGGTTGCCATGCTTCCAAAAATTACGAATCACCAGAAAACTCAGCAAATATTTTTTCACCCAAACTGGATGATACTTTCAGGTAATGATCAGTACACTAAGGCGACTTGGTTCCCCAAAGTTCGTTCTTATATGTTGAAGCGTTCATTTCCAGTAACAGTTTGAATTTTTAGGTTTCACTCTCTTTTCTCCTATATTGATAGATGTATTTGGAACTCTAAATCCAACACGGTTTGTGCTATCTTCTTGAAACTTGACACAATAAAGTAGTTTCACGTTCTATTTCTATGTTTTCTTTTCTCTTGATGTAGCCCTAAGCAGTGACTGGCGAGAAACACTTTCATGGAAAGGGGTTGCCAAGCTTCCAAAAATTACGAATCTCAAGAAATCTCAGCAAATATTTTTTCACCCAAACTGGATGATACTTTCAGGTAATGATCAGTACACTAAGGCGACTTCGTTCCCCAAAGTTCATTATTTTATGTTGAAGCGTTCATTTCCAGTAACAGTTTGAATTTTAAGTTTCACTCTGTTTTCTCCTATATGGATAGATGTATTTGGAACTCTAAATCCAACACGGTTTGTGCTAGCTTCTTGAAACTTGACACAATAAAGTAGTTTCACGTTCTATCTCTATGTTTTGTTTCCTCTTGATATAGCCCTAAGCAGTGACTGGCGAGAAACACTTTCATGGAAAGGGGTTGCCAAGCTTCCAAAAATTACGAAACTCCAGAAATCTCAGCAAATATTTTTTCACCCAAACTGGATGATACTTTCAGGTAGTGATCAGTACACTAAGGTGACTTGGTTCCCCAAAGTTCGTTCTTCTATGTTGAAGCGTTCATTTCCAGTAACAGTTTGAATTTTTAGGTTTCACTCTGTTTTCTCTTATATGGATAGATGTATTTGGAACTCTAAATCCAACACGTTTTGTGCTAGCTTCTTCAAACTTGACACAACAAAGTAGTGTCACGTTCTATCTCTATGTTTTGTTTCCTCTTTTTGTAGCTCTAAGCAGTGAGTGCCGAGAAACACTTTCATGGAAAGGGGTTGCGAAGCTTCCAAAACTTACGAGTCTCCAGAAATCTCAGCAACTATTTTTTCACCCAAACTAAATGATACTTTTAGATAATGATCAGAACACTAAGCCCAAGTGGTTCCCCAAATTTCGTTTTTCTATGTTGAAGCGTTCGTTTCCAGTAACAGTTTGAATTTTTAGGTTTCACTGTGTTTTCTCCTATATTGATTGATGTATTTGGAACTCTAAATCCAACAAGGTTTGTGCTACCTTCTTGAGACTTAAAGCAATAAAGTAGTTTCACGTTCTATCTCTATGTTTTCTTTCCTCTTGATGTAGCCCTAAGCAGTGAATGGCAAGAAACACTTTCATGGAAAGGGGTTGCCAAGCTTCCAAAAATTACGAATCTCCAGAAATCTCAGTAAATATTTTTTCACCCAAACTGGATGATACTTTCAGGTAATGATCAGTACACTAAGGCGACTTGGTTACCAAAGTTCGTTCTTTATGTTGAAGCGTTCATTTCCAGTAACAGTTTGAATTTTTAGGTTTCACTCTCTTTTCTACTATATTGATAGATATATTTGGAACTCTAAATCCAACACGGCTTGTGCTAGCTTCTTGAGACTTAACACAATAAAGTAGTTTCATGTTCTATCTCTATGTTTTGTTTCCTCTTGATGTAGCACTATGCAGTGAGTGGGGAGAAACACTTTCATAGAAAGGGATTGCCATGCTTCCAAAAATTACGAATCTCCAGAAATCTCTGCAAATATTTTTTCACCCAAACTGGATGATACTTTTAGATAATGATCAGAACACTAAGCCCAAGTGGTTCCCCAAATTTCGTTTTCTATGTTGAAGCGTTCGTTTCCAGTAACAGTTTGAATTTTTAGGTTTCACTCTCTTTTCTCCTATATTGATAGACGTATTTGGAACTCTAAATCCAACACGGTTTGTGCTAGCTTCTTGAGACTTAAAACAATAAAGTAGTTTCACGTTCTATCTCTATGTTGTGTTTCCTCTTGAGGTAGCCCTAGGCAGTGAGTGGGGAGAAACACTTTCATGGAAAGGGGTTGCCAAGCTTTCAAAAATTACGAATCTCCAGAAATCTCAGCAAATATTTTTTCACCCAAACTGGGTGACACTTGCAGGTAATGATCAGTACACTAAGGCGACTTGGTTCCCCAAAGTTCGTTCTTCTATGTTGAAGCGTTCATTTCCAGTAACAGTTTGAATTTTTAGGTTTCACTCTGTTTTCTCCTATATTGATAGATGTATTTGGAACTCTAAATCCAACACGGTTTGTGTTAGCTTCTTGAAACTTGACACAATAAAGTAGTTTCACGTTCTATTTCTATGTTTTGTTTACTCTTGATGTAGCCCTAAGCAGTGACTGGGGAGAAACACTTTCATGGAAAGGGGTTGCCAAGCTTCCAAAAATTACGAATCTCCAGAAATCTCAGTAAATATTTTTTCACCCAAACTGGATGATAATTTCAGGTAATGATCAGTACACTAAGGCGACTTGGTTACCAAAGTTTGTTCTTTATGTTGAAGCGTTCATTTCCAGTAACAGTTTGAATTCTTAGGTTTCACTCTCTTTTCTAATATATTGATAGATATATTTGGAACTCTAAATCCAACACGGTTTGTGCTAGCTTCTTGAGACTTCACAGAATAAAGTAGTTTCACGTTCTATCTCTATGATTTGTTTCCTCTTGATGTAGCACTATGCAGTGAGTGGGGAGAAACACTTTCATAGAAAGGGATTGCCATGCTTCCAAAAATTACGAATCTCCAGAAATCTCTGCAAATATTTTTTCACCCAAACTGGATGATACTTTTAGATAGTGATCAGAACACTAAGCCCAAGTGGATCCCCAAATTTCGTTTTTCTATGTTGAAGCGTTCGTTTCCAGTAACAGTTTGAATTTTTAGGTTTCACTCTGTTTTCTCCTATATTGATAGATGTATTTGGAACTCTAAATCCAACACGGTTTGTGCTAGCTTCTAGAGACTTAACACAATAAAGTAGTTTCACGTTCTATCTCTATGTTTTGTTTCCTCTTGATGTAGCCCTAAGCAGTGACTGGTGAGAAACACGTTCATGGAAACGGGTTGCCAAGCTTTCAAAAATTACGAATCTCCAGAAATCTCAGCAAATATTTTGTCATCCAAACTGGATGATACTTTCAGGTAATGATCAGTACACTAAGGCGACTTGGTTCCCCAAAGTTCGTTCTTCTATGTTGAAGTGTTCATTTCCAGTAACAGTTTGAATATTTAGGTTTTACTCTGTTTTCTCCTATATTGATAGATGTATTTGGAACTCTAAATCCAACACGGTTTGTGCTAGCTTCTTGAAACTTGACACAACAAAGTAGTTTCACGTTCTATCTCTATGTTTTGTTTTCTCTTGTTGTAGCTCTAAGCAGTGACTGGCGAAAAACACTTACACGGAAAGGGGTTGCGAAGCTTCCAAAAATTACGAATCTCCAGAAATCTCAGCAACTATATTTTCACCCAAACTAGATGATACTTTCAGGTAATGATCAGTACACTAAGGCGACTTGGTTCCCCAAAGTTCGTTCTTCTATGTTGAAGCGTTCATTTCCAGTAACAGTTTGAATTTTTAGGTTTCACTCTCTTTTCTCCTATATTGATAGATATATTTGGAACTCTAAATCCAACACGGTTTGTGCTAGCTTCTTGAAACTTGACACAATAAAGTAGTTTCACGTTCTATTTCTATGTTTTGTTTCCTCTTGATGTAGCCCTAAGCAGTGACTGGCGAGAAACACTTTCATGGAAATGGGTTGCCAAGCTTCCAAAAATTACGAATCTCCAGAAATCTCAGCAAATATTTTGTCATCCAAACTGGATGATACTTTCAGGTAATGATCAGTACACTGAGGCGACTTGGTTCCCCAAAGTTCGTTCTTTTATGTTGAAGGGTTCATTTCCAGTAACAGTTTGAATTTTTAGGTTTCACTCTCTTTTCTCCTATATTGATAGATGTATTTGGAACTCTAAATCCAACACGGTTTGTGCTAGCTTCTTGAAACTTGACACAATAAAGTAGTTTCACGTTCTATCTCTATGTTTTGTTTCCTTTTGATGTAGCCCTAAGCAGTGACTGGTGAGAAACACTTTCATGGAAAGGGGTTGCCAAGCTTTCAAAAATTACGAATCTCCAGAAATCTCAGCAAATATTTTTTCACCCAAACTGGTTGATACTTTCAGTTAAAGATCAGTACACTAAGGCGACTTGGTTCCCCAAAGTTCGTTCTTCTATGTTGAAGCGTTCATTTCTAGTAACAGTTTGAATTTTTAGGTTTCACTCTGTTTACTCCTATATTGATAGATGTATTTGGAACTCTAAATGCAACACGGTTTGTGCTAGCTTCTTGAAACTTGACACAATAAAGTAGTTTCACGTTCTATCTCTATGTTTTGTTTCCCCTTGTTGTAGCTCTAAGCATTGACTGGCGAGAAACAGTTTCATGGAAAGGGATTGCGAAGCTTCCAAAAATTACGAATCTCCAGAAATCTCAGCAACTATTTTTTCACCCAAACAGGATGATACTTTCAGGTAATGATCAGTACACTAAGCACACTTGGTTTCCCATATTTCTTTCTTCTATGTTGAAGCGTTCGTTTCCAGTAACAGTTTGAATTTTGGCGTTTCACTCTGTTTTCTCCTATATTGATAGATGTATTTGGAACTCTGAATCAAACACGGTTTGTGGTAGCTTCATGAAACTTGACACAATAAAGCAGTTTCACGTTCTTTCTCTATGTTCTTTTTACTCTTGATGTAGCCCTAAGCAGTGACTGGCGAGAAACACTTTCATGGAAAGGAGTTGCCCAGCTTCCAAAAGTTACGAATCTCCAGAAATCTCAGCAAATATTTTTTCACCCAAACTGGGTGATACTTTCAGGTAATGATCAGTACACTAAGGCGACTTGGTTCCCCAAAGTTCGTTCTTCTATGTTGAAGCGTTCATTTCCAGTAACAGTTTGAATTTTTAGGTTTCACTCTCTTTTCTCCTATGTTGATAGATATATTTGGAACTCTAAATCCAACACGGTTTGTGCTAGCTTCTTGAAACTTAACACAATAAAGTAGTTTCACGTTCTATCTCTATGTTTTGTTTCCTCTTGATGTAGCCCTAAGCAGTGACTTGGGAGAAACACTTTCATTGAAAGGGGTTGCCAAGCTTCCAAAAATTATGAATCTCCAGATATCTCAGCAAATATTTTTTCACCCAAACTGGATGATACTTTCAGGTAATGATCAGTACACTAAGGCGACTTGGTTCCCCAAAGTTGGTTCTTCTATGTTGAAGCTTTCATTTCCAGTAACAGTTTGAATTTTTAGGTTTCACTCTCTTTTCTCCTATATTGATAGATGTATTTGGAACTCTAAATCCAACACGGTTTGTGCTAGCTTCTTGAAACTTGACACAATAAAGTAGTTTCACATTCTATTTCTATGTTTTGTTTCCTCTTGATGTAGCCCTAAGCACTGACTGGCGAGAAACATTTTCATGGAAAGGGGTTGCCAAGCTGCCAAAAATTACGAATCTCCAGAAATCTCAGCAAATATTTTTTCACCCAAACTGGACGATACTTTCAGGTAGTGATCTGTACAATAAAGCAACTTGGTTCCCCAAAGTCCATTCTTCTATGTTGAAGCGTTCGTTTCCAGTAACACTTTGAATTTTTGCCTTTCACTCTGTTTTCTCCTATATTAATAGATGTATTTGGAACTCTAAATCCAACACGGTTTGTGCTAGCTCTTTGAAACTTCACACAATAAAGTAGTTTCCCCTTCTATTTCTATGTTTTTTGTGTTTTTTTTTTGATGTAGCCCTAAGCAGTGACTGGCGAGAAACACTTTCATGGAAAAAGGTTGCCAAGCTTCCAAAAATTATGAATCTCCAGATATCTCAGCAACTATTCTTTCACCCAAACTGGATGATACTTTCAGGTAATGATCAGTACACTAAGGTGACTTGGTTCCCCAAATTTCGTTCTTCTATGTTGAAGCGTTCATTTCTAGTAACACTTTGAATTTTTAGGTTTCACTCTGTTTTCTCCTATATTGATAGATGTATTTGGAACTCTAAATCCAAAACGGTTTGTGCTAGCTTCTTGAAATTTGACACAATAAAATAGTTTCACGTTCTATCTCTATGTTTTGTTTCCTCTTGTTGTAGCCCTAAGCAGTGACTGGCAAGAAACACTTTCATGGAAAGGGGTTGCCAAGCTTCCAAAAATTACGAATCTCCAGAAATCTCAGCAAATATTTTTTGACCCAAACTGGATGGTACTTTCAGGTAATGATCAGTACACTAATCCCACTTGGTTCCCCAAAGTTCGTTCCTCAATGTTGAAGCGTTCATTTCCAGTAACAGTTTGAATTTTCAGGTTTCACTTTGTTTTCTCCTATATTGATAGATGTATATGGAACTCTAAATCCAACACGGTTTGTGCTAGCTTCTTGAAACTTGACACAATAAAGTAGTTTCACATTCCATCCCTATGTTTTGTTTTCTCTTGATGTAGCCCTAAGCAGTGACTGTTGAGAAACACTTTCATGGAAAGGGGTTGCCAAGCTTTCAAAAATTACTAATCTCCAGGAATCTCAGCAAATATTTTTTCACCCAACTGGATGATACTTTCAGGTAATGATCAGTACACTAAGGTGACTTGGTTCCCCAAAGTTCATTCTTCTATGTTGAAGCGTTCCTTTCCAGTAACAGTTTGAATTTTTAGGTTTCACTCTCTTTTCTCCTATATTGATAGATGTATTTGGAACTCTAAATCCAACACGGTTTGTGCTAGCTTCTTGAAACTTGACACAATAAATTAGTTTCACGTTCTATCTCTATGTTATGTTTGCTCTTGATGTAGCTCTAAGCAGTGACTGGCGAGAAACATTTTCATGGAAAGGGGTTGCCAAGCTGCCAAAAATTACGAATCTCCAGAAATCACAGCAAATATTTTTTCACCCAAACTGGAAGATACTTTCAGGTAGTGATCTGTACAGTAAAGCAACTTGGTTCCCCAAAGTCCATTCTTCTATGTTGAAGCGTTCGTTTCCAGTAACAGTTTGAGTTTTGGCATTTCACTCTGTTTTCTCCTATATTGATAGATGAATTTGGTACTCAAAATCAAACACCGTTTGTGCAAGCCTCTTGAAACTTGACACAATAAAGCAGTTTCACGTTCTATATCTATGTTCTGTTTCCTCTTGATGTAGCCCTAAGCAGTGACTGGGGACAAACACTTTCATTGAAAGTGGTTGCCAAGCTTCCAAAAATTACGAGTCTCCAGAAATCTCAGCAAATATTTTGTCACCCAAACTGGATGATACTTTTAGATAATGATGAGAACACTAAGCCCAATTGGTTCGCCAAATTTCGTTCTTCTATGTTGAAGCGTTCGTTTCCAGTAACAGTTTGAATTTTGGCGTTTCACTCTGTTTTCTCCTATATTGATAGATGAATTTGGTACTCAAAATTAAACACCGTTAGTGCAAGCTACTTGAAACTTGACACAATAAAGCAGTTTCACGTTCTATCTCTATGTTCTGTTTTTTCTTGATGTAGCCCTAAGCAGTGACTGGGGAGTAACACTTTCATTGAAAGGGGTTGCCAAGCTTCCAAAAATTACGAGACTCCAGAAATCTTAGCAACTATTATTTCACCCAAACTGGATGATACTTTCAGGTAATGATCAGTACACTAAGCCCACTTGGTTTCCCAAATTTCTTTCTTCTATGTTGATGCGTTCATTTCCAGTAACAGTTTGAATTTTGGCGTTTCACTCTGTTTTCTCCTATGTTGATAGATGTATTTGGAACTCTAAATCCAACACGGTTTGTACTAGCTTCTTGAAACTTGACACAATAAAGCAGTTTCACGTTCTATCTCTATGTTTTGTTTCCTCTTGATGTAGCCCTAAGCAGTGCCTGGGGAGAAACACTTTCATTGAAAGGGGTTGCCAAGCTTCCAAAAATTACGAGTCTCCAGAAATCTCAGCAAATATTTTTTCACCCAAACTGGATGATACTTTCAGGTAATGATCAGTACACTAAGGCGACTTGGTTCCCCAAAGTTCGTTCTTCTATGTTGAAGCGTTCATTTCCAGTAACTGTTTGAATTTTTAGGTTTCACTCTGTTTTCTCCTATATTGATGGATGTATTTGGAACTCTAAATCCAACACGGTTTCTGCCAGCTTCTTGAAATTTGACACAATAAAGTAGTTTCACGTTCTGTCTCTATGTATTTTCCTCTTGATGTAGCCCTAAGCAGTGACTGGTGAGAAACACTTTCATGGAAAGGGGTTGCCAAGCTTCCAAAAATTACGAAACTCCAGAAATCTCAACAAATACTTTTACACCCAAACTGTATGATACTTTCAGGTAATGATCAGTACACTAAGGCAACTTGGTTCCCCAAAGTTCGTTCTTCTATGTTGAAGCGTTCATTTCCAGTAACAGTTTGAACTTTTAGGTTTCACTCTCTTTTCTCCTATATTGATAGATGTATTTGGAACTCTAAATCCAACACGGTTTGTGCTAGCTTCTTGAATCTTGACACAATAAAGTAGTTTCATGTTCTATCTCTATGTTTTGTTTCCTCTTGATGTAGCCCTAAGCAGTGACTGGCGAGAAACACTTTCATGGAAAGGGGTTGCCAAGCTTCCAAAAATTACGAATCTCCAGAATCTCAGCAAATATTTTTTCATCCAAACTGGAAGATACTTTCAGGTAATGATCAGTACACTAAGGCGTCTTGGTTTCCCAAAGTTCATTCTTCTATGTTGAAGCGTTTGTTTCCACTAACAGTTTGAATTTTGGCCTTTCAATCTGTTTTCTCCTATATTGATAGATGTATTTGGAACTCTAAATCAAACACCGTTTGTGCAAGCCTCTTGAAACTTGACACAATAAAGCAGTTTCACATTCTATCTCTATGTTCTGTTTCCTCTTGATGTAGCCCTAAGCAGTGACTGGGGAGAAACTGTTTCATTGAAAGGGGTTGCCAATCATCCAAAAATTACGAGTCTCCAGAAATCTCAGCAACTATTTTGTCACCCAAACTGGATGATACTTTCAGCTAATGATCAGTACACTAAGCCCACTTGGTTCGCCAAATTTCGTTTTTCTATGTTGAAGCGTTAGTTTCCAGTAACAGTTTGAATTTTTAGGTTTCACTCTCTTTTCTCCTATATTGATAGATGTATTTGGAACTCTAAATCAAACACGGTTTGTGCTAGCTTCTTGAAACTTGACACAATAATGTAGTTTCACGTTCTATCTCTATGTTCTGTTTCCTCTTGATGTAGCACTAAGCAGTGACTGGGGAGAAACACTTTCATTGAAAGGGGTTGCCAAGCTTCCAAATATTACGAGTCTCCAGAAATCTCAGCAACTATTTTGTCACCCAAACTGGATGATACTTTCAGGTAATGATCAGTACACTAAGCCCACTTGGTTTCCCATATTTCTTTCTTCTATGTTGAAGCGTTCGTTTCCAGTAACAGTTTGAATTTTGGCGTTTCACTCTGTTTTCTCCTATATTGATAGATTTATTTGGAACTCTAAATCAAAAACGGTTTGTGCTAGCTTCATGAAACTTGACACAATAAAGCAGTTTCACGTTCTATCTCTATGTCCTTTTTCCTCTTGATGTAGCCCTAAGCAGTGACTGGCGAGAAACACTTTCATGGAAAGGGGTTGCCAAGCTTCCAAAAATTACGAATCTCCAGAAATCTCAGCAAACATTTTTTCATGCAAACTGGATGATACTTTCAGGTAATGATCAGTACACTAAGGCGACTTGGTTAACCAAAGTTCGTTCTTCTATGTTAAAGCGTTCATTTCCTGTAACAGTTTGAATTTTTAGGTTTCACTCTGTTTTCTCCTATATTGATAGATGTATTTGGAACTCTAAATCCAACACGGTTTGTGCTAGCTTCTTGAAACTTGACACAATAAAGTAGTTTCATGTTCTATCTCTATGTTTTGGTTCCTCTTGATGTAGCCCTTAGCAGTGACTGGCGAGAAACACTTTCATGGAAAGGGGTTGCCAAGCTTCCAAAAATTACGAATCTCCAGAAATCTCAGCAAGTATTTTTTCATCCAAACTTTATGATACTTTCAGGTAATGATCAGTACACTAAGGCGACTTGGTTCCCCAAAGTTCGTTCTTCTATGTTGAAGCGTTCATTTCCAGTAACAGTTTGAATTTTTAGGTTTCACTCTCTTTTCTCCTATATTGATAGATGTACTTGGAATTCTAAATCCAACACGGTGTGTGCTAGCTTCTTGAAACTTGACATGATAATGTAGTTTCACGTTCTATCTCTATGTTTTGTTTCCTCTTGATGTACCCCATAGCAGTGACTGGTGAGAAACAATTTCATGGAAAGGGGTTGCCAAGCTTCCAAAATTACGAATCTCCAGAAATCTCAGCAAATATTTTTACACACAAACTGGATGGTACTTTCAGGTAATGATTAGTACACTAAGGCGACTTGGTTCCCCAAAGTTCATTCTTCTATGTTGAAGCGTTCATATCCAGTAACAGTTTGAATTTTTAGGTTTCACTTTGTTTTCTCCTATATTGATAGATGTATTTGGAACTCTAAATCCAACACGGTTTGTGCTAGCTTCTTGAAACTTGACACAATAAAGTAGTTTAACGTTCTATCTCTATGTTCTGTTTCCTCTTGATGTAGCCCTAAGCAGTGACTGGGGACAAACACTTTCATGGAAAGGGGTTTCCAAGCTTCCTTAAATTACGAATCTCCAGAAATCTCAGCAAATATTTTTACACCCAAACTGTTTGATACTTTCAGTTAATGATCAGTACACTAAGGTGACTTGGTTCCCCAAAGTTCATTCTTCTATGTTGAAGCGTTCGTTTCCAGTAACAGTATGAATTTTGGCCTTTCACTCTGTTTTCTCCTATATTGATAGATGTATTTGGAACTCTAAATCAAACACGGTTTGTGCTAGCTTCTTAAACCTTGACACAATAATGCTGTTTCACGATCTATCTCTATGTTCTGTTTCCTCTTGATGTAGCCCTAAGCAGTGAGTGGGGAGAAACACTTTCATTGAAAGGGGTTGCCAAGCTTCCAAAAATTACGAGTCTCCAGAAATCTCAGCAACTATTTTGTCACCCAAACTGGATGATACTTTCAGGTAAAGATCAGTACACTAAGCCCACTTTGTTCCCCAAATTTCGTTTTTCTATGTTGAAGCCTTCGTTTCCAGTAACAGTTTAAAATTTGGCGTTTCACTTTGTTTTCTCCTATATTGAAAGATGTATTTTTAACTCTAAATCAAACACAGTTTGTGCTAGCTTCTTGAAACTTGACACAACAAAGCAGTTTCACGTTCTTTCTCTATGTTCTGTTTCTTCTTCATGTAGCCCTAAGCAGTGACGTGGGAGAAACACTTTCGTTGCAAGGGGTTGCCTAGCTTCTAAAAATTAGGAGTCTCCAGAAATCTCAGCAACTAGTTTGTCTCACAAACTGGATGATACTTTCAGGTAAAGATCAGTACACTAAGCCCACTTTGTTCCCCAAATTTTGTTCTACTATATTGAAGCGTTCGTTTCCAGTAACAGTTTGAATTTTGGCGTTTCACTCTGTTTTCTGCTATATTCAAAGATATATTTTTAACTCTAAATCAAACAAGGTTTGTGCTAGCTTCTTGAAACTTGACACGACAAAGCAGTTTCACATTCTATCTCTATGTTCTGTTTCTTCTTGATGTAGCCCTCAGCAGTGACTGGGGAGAAACACTTTCATTGAAAGGGCTTGCAAAGCTTCCAAAAATTACGAATCTCCAGAAATCTCAGCAAATATTTTTTCACCCAAACTGGATGATACTTTCAGGTAATGATCAGTACACTAAGGCGACTTGGTTCCCCAAAGTTCGTTCTTTTATGTTGAAGCGTTCATTTCCAGTAACAGTTTGAATTTTTAGGTTTCACTCTCTTTTCTCCTATATTGATAGATGTATTTGGAACTCTAAATCCAACACGGTTTGTGCTAGCTTCTTGAAACTTGACACAATAAAGCAGTTTCACTTTCTATTTCTATGTTTTGTTTCCTCTTGATGTAGCCCTAAGCAGTGACTGGGGAGAAACACTTTCATGGTAAGGGGTTGCCAAGCTTCCAAAAATTACGAATCTCCAGAAATCTCATCAAATATTTTTTCATCCAAACTGGATGATACTTTCAGGTAATGATCAGTACACTAAGGCGACTTGGTTCCCCAAAGTTCGTTCTTCTATGTTGAAGCCTTCATTTCCAGTAACAGTTTAAATTTTTAGGTTTCACTCTCTTTTCTCCTATATTGATAGATATATTTGGAACTCTAAATCCAACACGGTTTGTGCTACCTTCTTGAAACTTGACACAATAAAGTAGTTTCACGTTCTATCTCTATGTTTTGTTTGCTCTTGATGTAGCCCTAAGCAGTGACTGGCGAGAAACACTTTCATGGAAAGGGGTTGCCAAGCTTCCAAAAATTACGAGTCTCCAGAAATTTCAGCAAATATTTTTTGACCCAAACTGGATGATACTTTCAGGTAAAGATCAGTACACTAAGCCCACTTTGTTCCACAAATTCCGTTCTTCTATGTTGAAGAGTTCGTTTCCAGTAACAGTTTAAATTTTGGCGTTTCACTTTGTTTTCTCCTATATTGAAAGATGTATTTTAAACTCTAAATCAAACACGGTGTGTGCTAACTTCTTGAAACTTGACAGGACAAAGCAGTTTCACGTTCTATCTCTATGTTCTGTTTCTTCTTGATGTAGCCCTAAGCAGTGACTGGGGACAAACACTTTCATTGAAAGGGGTCGCCAAGCTTCCAAAAATTACGAGTCTCCAGAAATCTCAGCAACAATTTTTTCACCCAAACTGGATGATACTTTCAGGTAATGATCAGTACACTAAGCCCACTTTGTTCCCCAAATTCGTTCTTCTATGTTGAAGCGTTCATTTCCAGTAACAGTTTGAATTTTTAGGTTTCACTCTCTTTTCTCCTATATTGATAGATGTATTTGGAACTCTAAATCCAACACGGTTTGTGCTAGCTTCTTGAAACTTGACACAATAAAGTTGTTTCACGTTCCATTTCTATGTTTTGTTTCCTCTTGATGTAGCCCTAAGCAGTGACTGGCGAGAAACACTTTCATGGAAAGGGGTTGCCAAGCTTCCAAAAATTACGAATCTCCAGAAATCTCAGCAAATATTTTTTCATCCAAACTGGAAGATACTTTCAGGTAATGATCAGTACACTAAGGCGACGTGGTTCCCCAAAGTTCGTTCTTCTATGTTGAAGCGTTCATTTCCAGTAACAGTTTGAATTTTTAGGTTTCACTCTCTTTTCTCCTATATTGATAGATGTATTTGGAACTCTAAATCCAACACGGTTTGTGCTAGCTTCTTGAAACTTGACACAACAAAGTAGTTTCACATTCTATCTCTATGTTTTTTTTCCTCTTGTTGTAGCTCTAAGCGGTGAATGGCGAGAAACACTTTCATGGAAAGGGGTTGCGAAGCTTCCAAAAATTACGAATCTCCAGAAATCTCAGCAACTATTTTTTCACCCAAACTGGATGATACTTTTAGATAATGATCAGAACACTAAGCCCAAGTGCTTCCCCAAATTTCGTTTTTCTATGTTGAAGCGTTCATTTCCAGTAACAGGCTGAATTTTTAGGTTTCACTCTCTTTTCTCCTATACTGATAGAAGTATTTGGAACTCTAAATCCAACACGGTTTGTGCTAGCTTCTTGAAACTTGACACAATAAAGTAGTTTCACGTTCTATTTCTATGTTTTGTTTCCTCTTGATATAGCCCTAAGCAGGGACTGGCGAGAAACACTTTCATTGAAAGGGGTTGCCAAGCTTCCAAAAATTACGAATCTCCAGAAAACTCAGCAAATATTTTTTGACCCAAACTGGATGATACTTTCAGGTAATGATCAGTACACTAAGGCGACTTGGTTCCCCAAAGTTCGTTCTTCATTGTTGAAGTGTGCATTTCCAGTAACAGTTTGAATTTTTAGGTTTCACTCTGTTTTCTGTTATATTGATAGATGTATTTCGAACTCTAAATCCAACACGGTTTGTGCTAGCTTCTTGAAACTTGACACAATAAAGTAGTTCCACGTTCTATCTCTATGTTTTGTTTCCTCTTGATGTAGCCCTTACCAGTGACTGGTGAGAAACACTTTCATGGAAAGGGGTTGCCAAGCTTCCAAAAATTACGAATCTCCAGAAATCTCAACAACTATATTTTCATCCAAACTGGATGATACTTTCAGGTAATGATCAGTACACTATGGCGACTTGGTTCCCCAAAGTTCGTTCTTCTATGTTGAAGCGTTCATTTCCAGTAACAGTTTGAATTTTTAGGTTTCACTCTGTTTTCTCCTATATTAATACATGTATTTGGAACTCTAAATCCAACAAGGTTTGTGCTAGCTTCTTGAAACTTGACACAATAAAGTAGTTTCACGTTCTATCTCTATGTTTTGTTTCCTCTTCATGTAGCCCTAAGCAGTGACTGGTGAGAAACACTTTCATGGAAAGGGGTTGCCAAGCTTTCAAAAATTACGAATCTCCAGAAATATCAGCAAATATTTTTTCACCCAAACTGGATGATACTTTCAGGTAATGATCAGTACACTAAGGCGACTTGGTTCCCCCAAGTTCGTTCTTCTATGTTGAAGCGTTCATTTCCAGTAACAGTTTGAATTTTTAGGTTTCACTCTGTTTTCTCCTATATTGATAGATGTATTTGGAACTCTAAATCCAACACAGTTTGTGCTAGCTTCTTGAAACTTTACACAACAAAGTAGTTTCACGTTCTATCTCTATGTTTTGTTTCCTCTTGTTGTAGCTCTAAGCAGTGACTGGCGAGAAACACTTTCATGGAAAGGGGTTGCGAAGCTTCCAAAAATTACGAATCTCCAGAAATCTCAGCAACTATATTTTCATCCAACCTGGATGATACTTTTAGATAATGATCAGAACACTAAGCCCAAGTGGTTCCCAAAATTTCGTTCTTCTATGTTGAAGCGTTCGTTTCCAGTAACAGTTTGAATTTTTAGGTTTCACTCTGTTTTCTCCTATATTGATAGATATATTTGGAACGCTAAATCCAACACCGTTTGTGCTAGCTTCTTGAAACTTAACACAATAAAGTAGTTTCACATTCTATCTCTACGTTTTGTTTCCTCTTGATGTAGCCCTAAGCAGTGAGTGCGGAAAACACTTTCATTGAAAGGGGTTGCCAAGCTTCCAAAAATTACGAGTCTCCAGAAATCTCAGCAAATATTTTTTCACCCAAACTGGATGATACTTTCAGGTAATGATCAGTACACTAAGGTGACTTGGTTCCCCAAAAGTCCGTTCTTCTATGTTGAAGCGTTTATTTCCAGTAACAATTTGAATTTTTGGGTTTCACTCTCTTTTCTCCTATATTGGTAGATATATTTGGAACTCTAAATCCAACATGGTTTGTGCTAGCTTCTTGAAACTTGACACAATAAAGTAGTTTCACGTTCTAATTCTATGTTTTGTTTCCTCTTGATGTAGCCCTAAGCACTGACTGGCGAGAAACACTTTCATGGAAAGGGGTTGCCAAGCTTCCAAAAATTATGAATCTCCAGAAATCTCAGCAAATATTTTTTCATCCAAAGTGGATGATACTTTCAGGTAATGATCAGTACATGAAGGCGAGTTGGTTCCCCAAAGTTCGATCTTCTATGTTGAAGCGTTCATTTCCAGTAACCGTTTGAATTTTTAGGTTTCACTCTGTTTTCTCCTATATTGATAGATGTATTTGGAACTCTAAATCCAACACGGTTTGTGCTAGATTCTGGAAACTTGACACAATAAAGTAGTTTCACCTTCTATCTCTATGTTTTGTTTCCTCTTGATATAGCCCAAGCAGTGACTGGCGAGAAACATTTTCATGGAAAGGGGTTGCGAAGCTTCCAAAAATTACGAATCTCCAGAAATCTCAGCAACTATATTTTCATCCAAACTGGATGATACTTTTAGATAATGATGAGAACACTAAGCCCAAGTGGTTCCCCAAATTTCGTTCTTCTATGTTGAAGCGTTCATTTCCAGTAACAGTTTTAATTTTTAGGTTTCACTCTCTTTTCTCCTATATTGATAGATGTATTTGGAACTCTAAATCCAACATGGTTTGTGCTAGCTTCTTGAAACTTGACACAACAAAGTAGTTTCACTTTCTATCTCTATGTTTTGTTTCCTCTTGTTGTAGCTCTAAGCAGTGACTGGCGAGAAACACTTTCATTGAAAGGGGTTGCCAAGCTTCCAAAAATTACGAATCTCCGGAAATCTCAGCAAATATTTTTTCACCCAAACTGGATGATACGTTCAGGTAATGATCAGTACACTAAGGCGACTTGGTTCCCCAAAGTTCGTTCTTCTATGTTGAAGCATTCATTTCTAGTAACAGTTTGAATTTTTAGGTTTCACTCTCTTTTCTCCTATATTGATAGATATATTTGGAACTCTAAATCCAACACGGATTGTGCTAGCTACTTGAAACTTGACACAACAAAGTAGTTTCACATTCTATCTCTAAGTTTTGTATCCTCTTCTTGTAGCTCTAAGCGGTGACTGGCGAGAAACACTTTCATGGAAAGGGGTTGCGAAGCTTCCAAAAATTACGTATCTCAGGAAATCTCAGCAACTAGTTTTTCACCCAAACTGGTTGATACTTTTAGATAATGATCAGAACACTAACCCAAGTGTTTCCGCAAATTTCGTTTTTCTATGTTGAAGCATTCTTTTCCAGTAAGAGTTTGAATTTTTAGGTTTCACTCTGTTTTCTCCTATATTGATAGATGTATTTGGAACTGTAAATCCAACACGGTTTGTGCTAGCTTCTTGAAACTTAACACAATAAAGTAGTTTCACGTTCTATCTCCATGTTTTGTTTCCTCTTGATGTAGCCCTAAACAGTGAGTGGGGAGAAACACTTTCATTGAAAGGGGTTGCGAAGCTTCCAAAAATTACGAATCTCCAGAAATCTCAGCAAATATTTTTTCACCCAAACTGGATGATACTTTCAGGTAATGATCAGTACACTAAGGCGACTTGGTTCCCCAAAGTTCGTTCTTCTATGTTGAAGCGTTCATTTCCAGTAACAGTTTGAACTTTTAGGTTTCACTCTCTTTTCTCCTATATTGATAGATGTATTTGGAACTCTAAATCCAACACGGTTTGTGCTAGCTTCTTGAAACTTGACACAACAAAGTAGTTTCACATTCTATCTGTATGTTTTTTTTCCTCTTGTTGTAGCTCTAAGCGGTGACTGGCGAGAAACACTTTCATGGAAAGGGGTTGCCAAGCTTCCAAAAATTACGAATCTCCAGAAATCTCAGCAACTATTTTTTCACCCAAACTGGATGATACTTTTAGATAATGATCAGAACACTAAGCCCAAGTGGTTCGCCAAATTTCGTTTTTCTATGTTGAAGCGTTCATTTCCAGTAACAGGTTGAATTTTTAGGTTTCACTCTCTTTTCTCCTATACTGATAGAAGTATTTGGAATTCTAAATCATACACGGTTTGTGCTAGCTTCTTGAAACTTGACACAATAAAGTAGTTTCACGTTCTATTTCTATATTTTGTTGCCTCTTGATGTACCTCTAAGCAGTGACTGGCGAGAAACACTTTCATGGAAAGGGGTTGCCAAGCTTCCAAAAATTACGAATCTCCAGAAATCTCAGCAAATATTTTTTCATCCAAACTGGATGATACTTTCAGGTAATGATCAGTACACTAAGGCCACTTGGTTCCCCAAAGTTCGTTCTTTTATGTTGAAGCGTTCATTTTCAGTAACAGTTTGAATTTTTAGGTTTCACTCTCTTTTCTCCTATATTGATAGATGTATTTGAAACTCCAAATCCAACACGGTTTGTGCTAGCTTCTTGAAACTTGACACAATAAAGTAGTTTCACGTTCTATCTCTATGTTTTGTTTCCTCTTGATATAGCCCTAAGCAGGGACTGGCGATAAACACTTTCATTGAAAGGGGTTGCCAAGCTTCCAAAAATTACGAATCTCCAGAAAACTCAGCAAATATTTTTTGACCCAAACTGGATGATACTTTCAGGTAATGATCAGTACACTAAGGCGACTTGGTTCCCCAAAGTTCGTTCTTCATTGTTGAAGTGTTCATTTCCAGTAACAGTTTGAATTTTTAGGTTTCACTCTGTTTTCTGCTATATTGATAGATGTATTTGGAACTCTAAATCCAACACGGTTTGTGCTAGCTTCTTGAAACTTGACACAATAAAGTAGTTTCACGTTCTATCTCTATGTTTTGTTTCCTCTTGATGTAGCCCTTACCAGTGACTGGTGAGAAACACTTTCATGGAAAGGGGTTGCCAAGCTTCCAAAAATTACGAATCTCCAGAAATCTCAGCAAATTTTTTTTCACCAAACTGGGTGATACTTTCAGGTAATGATCAGTACACTAAGGCGACTTGGTTCCCCAAAGTTCGTTCTTCTATGTTGAAGCATTCATTTCCAGTAACAGTTTGAATTTTTAGGTTTCACTCTCTTTTCTCCTATATTGATAGATGTATTTGGAACTCTAAATCCAACACGGTTTGTGCTAGCTTCTTGAAACTAGACACAACAAATTAGTTTCATATTCTATCTCTATGTTTTTTTTCCTCTTGTTGTAGCTCTAAGCGGTGACTGGCGAGAAACACTTTCATGGAAAGAGGTTGCGAAGCTTCCAAAAATTACGAATCTCCAGAAATCTCAGCAACTATTTTTTCACCCAAACTGGATGATACTTTTAGATAATGATCAGAACACTAAGCCCAAGTGGTTCCCCAAATTTCGTTTTTCTATGTTGAAGCGTTCGTTTCCAGTAACCCTTTGAATTTTTAGGTTTCCCTCTGTTTTCTCCTATATTGATAGATGCATTTGGAACTCTAAATCCAACACGGTTTGTGCTAGCTTCTTGAAACTTGACACAATAAAGTAGTTTCACGTTCTATCTCTATGTTTTGTTTCCTCTTTATGTAGCCCTATGCAGTGAGTGCGGAGAAACACTTTCATTGAAAGGGGTTGCCAAGCTTCCAAAAATTACGAGTCTCCAGAAATCTCAGCAAATATTTTTTCACCCAAACTGGATGATACTTTCAGGTAATGATCAGTATACTAAGGCAACTTGGTTCCCCAAAGTCCGTTCTTCTATGTTGAAGCGTTCATTTCCAGTAACAGTTTGAATTTTTAGGTTTTACTCTCTTTTCACCTATATTGATAGATGTATCTGGAATCCTAAATCCAACACGGTTTGTGCTAGCTTCTTGAAACTTGACACAATAAAGTAGTTTCACGTTCTATCTCTATGTTTTGTTTCCTCTTGATGTAGCCCTAAGCACTGACTGGCGAGAAACACTTTCATAGAAAGGGGTTGCCCAGCTTCCAAAAATTACGAATCTCCAGAAATCTCAGCAAATATTTTTTCATCCAAACTGGATGATACTTTCAGGTAATGATCAGTACATGAAGGCGACTTGGTTCCCCAAAGTTCGTTCTTCTATGTTGAAGCGTTCATTTCCAGTAACAGTTTGAATTTTAAGGTTTCACTCTCTTTTCTCCTATATTGATAGATGTATTTGGAACTCTAAATCCAACACGGTTTGTGCTAGCTTCTTGAAACTTGACACAACAAAGTAGTTTCACGTTCTATCTCTATGTTTTGTTTCCTCTTGTTGTAGCTCTAAGCAGTGACTGGCGAGAAACACTTTCATGGAAAGGTGTTGCGAAACTTCCAAAACTTACGAATCTCCAGATATCTCAGCAACTATATTTTCATCCCAACTGGATGATACTTTTAGATAATGATCAGAACACTAAGCCCAAGTGGTTCCCCAAATTTCGTTCTTCTATGTTGAAGCGTTCGTTTCCAGTAACAGTTTGAATTTTTAGGTTTCACTCTCTTTTCACCTATATTGATAGATGTATTTGGAACTCTAAGTCCAACACGGTTTGTGCTAGCTTCTTGAAACTTGACACAATAAAGTAGTTTCACGTTCTATTTCTATGTTTTGTTTCCTCTTGATGTAGCCCTAAGCACTGACTGGCGAGAAACACTTTCATGGAAAGGGGTTGCCAAGCTTCCAAAAACTACGAATCTCCAGAAATCTCAGCAAATATTTTTTCATCCAAACTGGATGATACTTTCAGGTAATGATCAGAACACGAAGGCGACTTGGTTCCCCAAAGTTCGTTCTTCTATGTTGAAGCGTTCATTTCCAGTAACAGTTTGAATTTTTAGGTTTCACTCTCTTTTCTCCTATATTGATAGATATATTTGGAACTCTAAATCCAACACAGTTTGTGCTAGCTTCTTGAAACTTTACACAACAAAGTAGTTTCACGTTCTATCTCTATGTTTTGTTTCCTCTTGTTGTAGCTCTAAGCAGTGACTGGCGAGAAACACTTTCATGGAAACGGGTTGCGAAGCTTCCAAAAATTACGAATCTCCAGAATTCTCAGCAACTATATTTTCATCCAAACTGGATGATACTTTTAGATAATGATCAGAACACTAAGCCCAAGTGGTTCCCCAAATTTCGTTCTTCTATGTTGAAGCGTTCGTTTCCAGTAACAGTTTGAATTTTTAGGTTTCACTCTGTTTTCTCCTATATTGATAGATATATTTGGAACGCTAAATCCAACACCGTTTGTGCTAGCTTCTTGAAACTTAACACAATAAAGTAGTTTCACATTCTATCTCTACGTTTTGTTTCCTCTTGATGTAGCCCTAAGCAGTGAGTGCGGAAAACACTTTCATTGAAAGGGGTTGCCAAGCTTCCAAAAATTACGAGTCTCCAGAAATCTCAGCAAATATTTTTTCACCCAAACTGGATGATACTTTCAGGTAATGATCTGTACACTAAGGCGACTTGGTTCCCCAAAGTCCGTTCTGCTGTGTTGAAGCGTTCATTTCCAGTAACAGTTTGAATTTTTAGTTTTCACTCTCTTTTCTCCTATATTGATAGATGTATTTGGAACTCTAAATCCAACACGGTTTGTGCTAGCTTCTTGAAACTTGACACAATAAAGTAGTTTCACGTTCTATTTCTATGTTTTGTTTCATCTTGATGTAGCCCTAAGCACTGACTGGCGAGAAACACTTTCATGGAAAGGGGTTGCCAAGCTTCCAAAAATTATGAATCTCCAGAAATCTCAGCAAATATTTTTTCATCCAAACTGGATGATACTTTCAGGTAATGATCAGTACACGAAGGCGACTTTGTTCCCCAAAGTTCGTTCTTCTATGTTGAGGCGTTCATTTCCAGTAACAGTTTGAATTTTTAGGTTTCACTCTCTTTTCTCCTATATTGATAGATGTATTTGGAACTCTAAATCCAACACGGTTTGTGCTAGCTTCTTGAAACTTGACACAATAAAGTAGTTTCACGTTCTAATTCTATGTTTTGTTTCCTCTTGATGTAGCCCTAAGCACTGACTGGCGAGAAACACTTTCATGGAAAGGGGTTGCCAAGCTTCCAAAAATTATGAATCTCCAGAAATCTCAGCAAATATTTTTTCATCCAAACTGGATGATACTTTCAGGTAATGATCAGTACACGAAGGCGACTTGGTTCCCCAAAGTTCGTTCTTTTATGTTGAAGCGTTCATTTACAGTAACAGTTTGAATTTTTAGGTTTCACTCTGTTTTCTCCTATATTGATAGATGTATTTGGAACTCTAAATCCAACACGGTTTGTGCTAGCTTCTTGAAACTTGACACAACAAAGTAGTTTCACGTTCTATCTCTATGTTTTGTTTCCTCTTTTTGTAGCTCTAAGCAGTGACTGGCGAGAAACACTTTCATGGAAAGGGGTTTCGAAGCTTCCAAAAATTACGAATCTCCAGAAATCTCAGCAACTATATTTTCATCCCAACTGGATGATACTTTTAGATAATGATCAGAACACTAAGCCCAAGTGGTTCCCCAAATTTCGTTTTTCTATGTTGAAGCGTTCGTTTCCAGTAACCGTTTGAATTTTTAGGTTTCCCTCTGTTTTCTCCTATATTGATAGATGCATTTGGAACTCTAAATCCAACACGGTTTGTGCTAGCTTCTTGAAACTTGACACAATAAAGTAGTTTCACGTTCTATTTCTATGTTTTGTTTCGTCTCGATGTAGCCCTAAACACTGAGTGGAGAGAAACACTTTCATTGAAATGGGTTGCCCAGCTTCCAAAAATTACGAATCTCCAGAAATCTCAGCAAATATTTTTTCACCCAAACTGAATAATACTTTCAGGTAATGATCAGTACACTAAGGCGACTTGGTTCCCAAAAGTTCGTTCTTCTATGTTGAATCGTTCATTTCCAGTAACCGTTTGAATTTTTAGGTTTCACTCTGTTTTCTCCTATATTGATACATGTATTTGGAACTCTAAATCCAACACAGTTTGTGCTAGCTTCTTGAAACTTAACACAATAAAGTAGTTTCACGTTCTATCTCTATGTTTTGTTTCCTCTTTATGTAGCCCTATGCAGTGAGTGCGGAGAAACACTTTCATTGAAAGGGGTTGCCAAGCTTCCAAAAATTACGAGTCTCCAGAAATCTCAGCAAATATTTTTTCACCCAAACTGGATGATACTTTCAGGTAATGATCAGTATACTAAGGCAACTTGGTTCCCCAAAGTCCGTTCTTCTATGTTGAAGCGTTCATTTCCAGTAACAGTTTGAATTTTTAGGTTTTACTCTCTTTTCACCTATATTGATAGATGTATCTGGAATCCTAAATCCAACACGGTTTGTGCTAGCTTTTTGAAACTTGACACAATAAAGTAGTTTCACGTTCTATCTCTATGTTTTGTTTCCTCTTGATGTAGCCCTAAGCACTGACTGGCGAGAAACACTTTCATAGAAAGGGGTTGCCCAGCTTCCAAAAATTACGAATCTCCAGAAATCTCAGCAAATATTTTTTCATCCAAACTGGATGATACTTTCAGGTAATGATCAGTACATGAAGGCGACTTGGTTCCCCAAAGTTCGTTCTTCTATGTTGAAGCGTTCATTTCCAGTAACAGTTTGAATTTTAAGGTTTCACTCTCTTTTCTCCTATATTGATAGATGTATTTGGAACTCTAAATCCAACACGGTTTGTGCTAGCTTCTTGAAACTTGACACAACAAAGTAGTTTCACGTTCTATCTCTATGTTTTGTTTCCTCTTGTTGTAGCTCTAAGCAGTGACTGGCGAGAAACACTTTCATGGAAAGGTGTTGCGAAACTTCCAAAAATTATGAATCTCCAGATATCTCAGCAACTATATTTTCATCCCAACTGGATGATACTTTTAGATAATGATCAGAACACTAAGCCCAAGTGGTTCCCCAAATTTCGTTCTTCTATGTTGAAGCGTTCGTTTCCAGTAACAGTTTGAATTTTTAGGTTTCACTCTCTTTTCACCTATATTGATAGATGTATTTGGAACTCTAAGTCCAACACGGTTTGTGCTAGCTTCTTGAAACTTGACACAATAAAGTAGTTTCACGTTCTATTTCTATGTTTTGTTTCCTCTTGATGTAGCCCTAAGCACTGACTGGCGAGAAACACTTTCATGGAAAGGGGTTGCCAAGCTTCCAAAAACTACGAATCTCCAGAAATCTCAGCAAATATTTTTTCATCCAAACTGGATAATACTTTCAGGTAATGATCAGAACACGAAGGCGACTTGGTTCCCCAAAGTTCGTTCTTCTATGTTGAAGCGTTCACTTCCAGTAACAGTTTGAATTTTTAGGTTTCACTCTCTTTTCTCCTATATTGATAGATATATTTGGAACTCTAAATCCAACACAGTTTGTGCTAGCTTCTTGAAACTTTACACAACAAAGTAGTTTCACGTTCTATCTCTATGTTTTGTTTCCTCTTGTTGTAGCTCTAAGCAGTGACTGGCGAGAAACACTTTCATGGAAACGGGTTGCGAAGCTTCCAAAAATTACGAATCTCCAGAATTCTCAGCAACTATATTTTCATCCAAACTGGATGATACTTTTAGATAATGATCAGAACACTAAGCCCAAGTGGTTCCCCAAATTTCGTTCTTCTATGTTGAAGCGTTCGTTTCCAGTAACAGTTTGAATTTTTAGGTTTCACTCTGTTTTCTCCTATATTGATAGATATATTTGGAACGCTAAATCCAACACCGTTTGTGCTAGCTTCTTGAAACTTAACACAATAAAGTAGTTTCACATTCTATCTCTACGTTTTGTTTTTTCTTGATGTAGCCCTAAGCCGTGAGTGCGGAAAACACTTTCATTGAAAGGGGTTGCCAAGCTTCCAAAAATTACGAGTCTCCAGAAATCTCAGCAAATATTTTTTCACCCAAACTGGATGATACTTTCAGGTAATGATCTGTACACTAAGGCGACTTGGTTCCCCAAAGTCCGTTCTGCTGTGTTGAAGCGTTCATTTCCAGTAACAGTTTGAATTTTTAGTTTTCACTCTCTTTTCTCCTATATTGATAGATGTATTTGGAACTCTAAATCCAACACGGTTTGTGCTAGCTTCTTGAAACTTGACACAATAAAGTAGTTTCACGTTCTATTTCTATGTTTTGTTTCATCTTGATGTAGCCCTAAGCACTGACTGGCGAGAAACACTTTCATGGAAAGGGGTTGCCAAGCTTCCAAAAATTATGAATCTCCAGAAATCTCAGCAAATATTTTTTCATCCAAACTGGATGATACTTTCAGGTAATGATCAGTACACGAAGGCGACTTTGTTCCCCAAAGTTCGTTCTTCTATGTTGAGGCGTTCATTTCCAGTAACAGTTTGAATTTTTAGGTTTCACTCTCTTTTCTCCTATATTGATAGATGTATTTGGAACTCTAAATCCAACACGGTTTGTGCTAGCTTCTTGAAACTTGACACAATAAAGTAGTTTCACGTTCTAATTCTATGTTTTGTTTCCTCTTGATGTAGCCCTAAGCACTGACTGGCGAGAAACACTTTCATGGAAAGGGGTTGCCAAGCTTCCAAAAATTATGAATCTCCAGAAATCTCAGCAAATATTTTTTCATCCAAACTGGATGATACTTTCAGGTAATGATCAGTACACGAAGGCGACTTGGTTCCCCAAAGTTCGTTCTTTTATGTTGAAGCGTTCATTTCCAGTAACAGTTTGAATTTTTAGGTTTCACTCTGTTTTCTCCTATATTGATAGATGTATTTGGAACTCTAAATCCAACACGGTTTGTGCTAGCTTCTTGAAACTTGACACAACAAAGTAGTTTCACGTTCTATCTCTATGTTTTGTTTCCTCTTTTTGTAGCTCTAAGCAGTGACTGGCGAGAAACACTTTCATGGAAAGGGGTTTCGAAGCTTCCAAAAATTACGAATCTCCAGAAATCTCAGCAACTATATTTTCATCCCAACTGGATGATACTTTTAGATAATGATCAGAACACTAAGCCCAAGTGGTTCCCCAAATTTCGTTCTTCTATGTTGAAGCGTTCGTTTCCAGTAACAGTTTGAATTTTTAGGTTTCACTCTGTTTTCTCCTATATTGATATATGTATTTGGAACTCTAAATCCAACACAGTTTGTGCTAGCTTCTTGAAACTTAACACAATAAAGTAGTTTCACGTTCTATCTCTATGTTTTGTTTCCTCTTGATGTAGCCCTATGCAGTGAGTGCGGAGAAACACTTTCATTGAAAGGGGTTGCCAAGCTTCCAAAAATTACGAATCTCCAGAAATCTCAGCAAATATTTTTTCACCCAAACTGGATGATACTTTCAGGTAATGATCAGTACACTAAGGCGACTTGGTTCCCCAAAGTTCGTTCTTCTATGTTGAAGCCTTCATTTCCAGTAACAGTTTGAATTTTAAGGTTTCACTCTCTTTTCTCCTATATTGATAGATGTATTTGGAACTCTAAATCCAACACGGTTTGTGCTAGCTTCTTGAAACTTGACACAACAAAGTAGTTTCACGTTCTATCTCTATGTTTTGTTTCCTCTTGTTGTAGCTCTAAGCAGTGACTGGCGAGAAACACTTTCATGGAAAGGTGTTGCGAGGCTTCCAAAAATTACGAATCTCCAGAAATCTCAGCAACTATATTTTCATCCAAACTGGATGATACTTTTAGATAATGATCAGAACACTAAGCCCAAGTGGTTCCCCAAATTTCGTTCTTCTATGTTGAAGCGTTCGTTTCCAGTAACAGTTTGAATTTTTAGGTTTCACTCTCTTTTCACCTATATTGATAGATATATTTGGAACTCTAAATCCAACACGGTTTGTGCTAGCTTCTTGAAACTTGACACAATAAAGTAGTTTCACGTTATCTCTCTATGTTTTGTTTCCTCTTGATGTAGACCTAACCAGTGACTGGCGAGAAACACTTCCATGGAAAGGGGTTGCCAAGCTTCCAAAAATTACGAATCCCCAGAAATCTCAGCAAATATTTTTTCATCCAAACTGGATGATACTCCAGGTAATGATCAGTACACGAAGGCGACTTGGTTCCCCAAAGTTCGTTCTTCTATGTTGAAGCGTTCATTTCCAGTAACAGTTTGAATTTTTAGGTTTCACTCTCTTTTCTCCTATATTGATAGATGTATTTGGAACTCTAAATCCAACACGGTTTGTGCTAGCTTCTTGAAACTTGACACAATAAAGTAGTTTCACCTTCTATTTCTATGTTTTGTTTCCTCTTGATGTAGCCGTAAGCAGTGACTGGCGAGAAACACTTTCATGGAAAGGAGTTGCCAAGCTTCCAAAAATTACGAATCTCCAGAAATCTCAGCAAATATTTTTTCACCCAAACTTGATGATACTATCAGGTAATGATCAGGACACTAAGGTGACTTGGTTCCCCAAAGTTCATTCTTTTATGTTGAAGCGTTCATTTCCAGTAACAGTTTGAATTTTCAGGTTTCACTCTGTTTTCTCCTATATTGATAGATGTATTTGGAACTCTAAATCCAACACGGTTTGTGCTAGCTTTTTGAAACTTGACACAACAAAGTAGTTTCACATTCTATCTCTATGTTTTGTTTCCTCTTGTTGTAGCTCTAAGCAGTGACTGGCGAGAAACACTTTCATGGAAAGGGGTTGCGAATCTTCCAAAAATTACATATCTCAGGAAATCTCAGCAACTATTTTTTCACCCAAACTGGATGTACTTTTAGATAATGATCAGAACACTAAGCCTAAGTGGTTCCCCAAATTTCGTTCTTCTATGATGAAGCGTTCGTTTCCACTAACTTTTTGAATTTTTAGGTTTCACTCTGTTTTCTCCTATATTGATAGATGTATTTGGAACTCTAAATCCAACACGGTTTGTGCTAGCTTCTTGAAACTTGACACAATAAAGTAGTTTCAGGTTCTATCTCTATGTTTTGTTTCCTCTTGATGTAGCCCTAAGCACTGACTGGCGAGAAACACTTTCATGGAAAGAGGTTGCCAAGCTTCCAAGAATTATGAATCTCCAGAAATCTCAGAAAATATTTTTTCATCCAAACTGGATGATACTTTCAGGTAATGATCAGTACACTATGGCGACTTGGTTCCCCAAAGTTCGTTCTTCTATGTTGAGGCGTTCATTTCCAGTAACAGTTTGAATTTTTAGGTTTCACTCTCTTTTCTCCTATATTGATAGATGTATTTGGAACTCTAAATCCAACACGGTTTGTGCTAGCTTCTTGAAACTTGACACAATAAAGTAGTTTCACGTTCTAATTCTATGTTTTGTTTCCTCTTGATGTAGCCCTAAGCACTGACTGGCGAGAAACACTTTCATGGAAAGGGGTTGCCAAGCTTCCAAAAATTATGAATCTCCAGAAATCTCAGCAAATATTTTTTCATCCAAACTGGATGATACTTTCAGGTAATGATCAGTACACGAAGGCGACTTGGTTCCCCAAAGTTCGTTCATTTATGTTGAAGTGTTCATTTCCAGTAACAGTTTGAATTTTTAGGTTTCACTCTGTTTTCTCCTATATGGATAGATGTATTTGGAACTCTAAATCCTACACGGTTTGTGCTAGCTTCTTGAAACTTGACACAATAAAGTAGTTTCACGTTCTCTCTTTATGTTTTGTTTCCTCTTGATATAGCCCTAAGCAGTGACTGGCGAGAAACACTTTCATGGAAAGGGGTTGCGAAGCTTCCAAAAATTACGAATCTCCAGAAATCTCAGCAACTATATTTTCATCAAAACTGGATGATAGTTTTAGATAATGATGACAACACTAAGCCCAAGTGGTTCCCCAAATTTCGTTCTTCTATGTTGAAGTGTTCATTTCCAGTAACAGTTTGAATTTTTAGGTTTCACTCTGTATTCTCCTATATTGATAGATGTATTTGGAACTCTAAATCCAACACGGTTTGTGCTAGCTTCTTGAAACTTGACACAATAAAGTAGTTTCACGTTCTATCTCTATGTTTTGTTTCCTCTTGATGTAGCCCTAAGCAGTGAATGGTGAGAAACACTTTCATGGAAAGGGGTTGCAAAGCTTTCAAAAATTACGAATCTCCAGAAATCTCAGCAAATATTTTTTCATCCAAACTGGGTGATACTTTCAGGTAATGATCAGTACACTAAGGCGACTTGGTTCCCCAAACTTCGTTCTTTTTTGTTGAAGCGTTCATTTCCAGTAACAGTTTGAATTTTTAGGTTTCACTCTCTTTTCTCATATATTGATAGATATATTTGGAACTCTAAATCCAACACGGTTTGTGCTAGCTTCTTGAAACTTGACACAATAAAGTAGTTTCACGTTCTATCTCTATATTTTGTTTCCTCTTGATGTAGCCCTAAGCAGTGACTGGCGAGAAACACTTTCATGGAAAGGGGTTGCCCAGCTTCCAAAAATTACGAATCTCCAGAAATGTCAGCAAATATTTTTTCACCCAAACTGGATGATACTTTCAGGTAATGATCTGTACACTAAGGCGACTTGGTTCCCCAAAGTTCGTTCTTTTATATTGAAGTGTTCATTTCCAGTAACAGTTTGAATTTTTAGGTTTCACTCTGTTTTCTCCTATATGGATATATGTATTTGGAACTCTAAATCCAACACGGTTTGTGCTAGCTTCTTGAATCTTGTCACAATTAAGTAGTTTCACGTTCTCTCTTTATGTTTTGTTTCCTCTTGATATAGCCCTAAGCAGTGACTGGCGAGAAACACTTTCATGGAAAGGGGTTGCCAATCTTCCAAAAATTACGAATCTCCAGAAATCTCAGCAAATATTTTTTCACCCAAACTGCATGATACTTTCATGTAATGCTCAGAACAATAAGGCGTCTTGGTTCCCCAAAGTTCGTTCTTCTATGTTGAAGTGTTCATTTCCAGTAACAGTTTGAATTTTTAGGTTTCACTCTGTATTCTCCTATATTGATAGATGTATTTGGAACTCTAAATCCAACACGGTTTGTGCTAGCTTCTTGAAACTTGACACAATAATGTAGTTTCACGTTCTATCTCTATGTTTTGTTTCCTCTTGATGTAGCCCTAAGCACTGACTGGCGAGAAACACTTTCATGGAAAGGGGTTGCCAAGCTTCCAAAAATTATGAATCTCCAGAAATCTCAGCAAATATTTTTTCATCCAAACTGGATGATACTTTCAGGTAATGATCAGTACACTAAGGCCACTTGGTTCCCCAAAGTTCGTTCTTTTATGTTGAAGCGTTCATTTCCAGTAACAGTTTGAATTTTTAGGTTTCACTCTCTTTTCTCATATATTGATAGATATATTTGGAACTCTAAATCCAACACGGTTTGTGCTAGCTCTTTGAAGCTTGACACAATAAAGTAGTTTCACGTTCTATCTCTATGTTTTGTTTCTTCTTGATGTAGCCCTAAGCAGTGACTGGCGAGAAACACTTTCATGGAAAGGGGTTGCCCAGCTTCCAAAAATTACGAATCTCCAGAAATCTCAGCAAATATTTTTTCACCCAAACTGGATGATACTTTCAGGTAATGATCTGTACACTAAGGCGACTTGGTTCCCCAAAGTTCGTTCTTTTATGTTGAAGTGTTCATTTCCAGTAACAGTTTGAATTTTTAGGTTTCACTCCGTTTTCTCCTATATGGATAGAAGTATTTGGAACTCTAAATCCAACACGTTTTGTGCTAGCTTCTTGAATCTTGACACAATAAAGTAGTTTCACGTTCTCTCTCTATGTTTTGTTTCCTCTTGATATAGCCCTAAGCAGTGACTGGCGAGAAACACTTTCATGGAAAGGGGTTGCCAAACTTCCAAAAATTACGAATCTCCAGAAATCTCAGCAAATATTTTTTCACCCAAACTGGATGATACTTTCAGGTAATGCTCAGAACAATAAGGCGACTTGGTTCCCCAAAGTTCGTTCTTCTATGTTGAAGCGTTCATTTCCAGTAACAGTTTGAATTTTTAGGTTTCACTCTGTATTCTCCTATATTGATAGATGTATTTGGAACTCTAAATCCAACACGGTTTGTGCTAGCTTCTTGAAACTTGACACAATAAAGTAGGTTCCCTTTCTATCTCTATGTTTTGTTTCCTCTTGATGTAGCCCTCAGCAGTGACTGGTGAGAAACACTTTCATGGAAAGGGGTTGCCAAGCTTTCAAAAATTACGAATCTCTAGAAATCTCAGCAAATATTTTTTCATCCAAACTGGGTGATACTTTCAGGTAATGATCAGTACACTAAGGCGACTTGGTTCCCCAAAGTTCGTTCTTCTATGTTGAAGCATTCATTTCCAGTCACAGTTTTAATTTTTAGGTTTCACTCTGTTTTCTCCTATATGGATAGATGTATTTGGAACTCTAAATCCTGCACGGTTTGTGCTAGCTTCTTGAAACTTGACACAATAAAGTAGTTTCACGTTCTATCTCTATGTTTTGTTTCCTCTTGATGTAGCCCTAACCACTGACTGGCGAGAAACACTTTCATGGAAAGGGGTTGCCAAGCTTCCAAAAATTATGAATCTCCAGAAATTTCAGCAAATATTTTTTCATCCAAACTGGATGATACTTTCAGGTAATGATCAGTACACTAAGGCCACTTGGTTCCCCAAAGTTCGTTCTTTTATGTTGAAGCGTTCATTTCCAGTAACAGTTTGAATTTTTAGGTTTCACTCTCTTTTCTCCTATATTGATAGGTATATTTGGAACTCTAAATCCAACACGGTTTGTGTTAGCTTCTTGAAACTTGACACAATAAAGTAGTTTCACGTTCTATCTCTATGTTTTGTTTCCTCTTGATGTAGCCCTAAGCAGTGACTGGCGAGAAACACTTTCATGGAAAGGGGTTGCCCAGCTTCCAAAAATTACGAATCTCCAGAAATCTCAGCAAATATTTTTTCACCCAAACTGGATGATACTTTCAGGTAATGATATGTACACTAAGGCGACTTGGTTCCCAAAAGTTCGTTCTTTTATGTTGAAGTGTTCATTTCCAGTAACAGTTTGAATTTTTAGGTTTCACTCCGTTTTCTCCTATATGGATAGAAGTATTTGGAACTCTAAATCCAACACGGTTTGTGCTAGCTTCTTGAATCTTGACACAATAAAGTAGTTTCACGTTCTCTCTCTATGTTTTGTTTCCTCTTGATATAGCCCTAAGCAGTGACTGGCGAGAAAAACGTTAATGGAAAGGGGTTGCCCAGCTTCCAAAAATTACGAATCTCCAGAAATATCAGCAAATATTTTTTCACCCAAACTGGATGATACTTTCAGGTAATGATCAGTACACGAAGGCGACTTGGTTCCCCAAAGTTCGATCTTCTATGTTGAAGCGTTCATTTCCAGTAACCGTTTGAATTTTTAGGTTTCACTCTGTTTTCTCCTATATTGATAGATGTATTTGGAACTCTAAATCCAACACGGTTTGTGCTAGCTTCTGGAAACTTGACACAATAAAGTAGTTTCACCTTCTATCTCTATGTTTTGTTTCCTCTTGATATAGCCCTAAGCAGTGACTGGCGAGAAACACTTTCATGGAAAGGTGTTGGGAAGCTTCCAAAAATTACGAATCTCCAGAAATCTCAGCAACTATATTTTCATCAAACTGGATGATACTTTTAGATAATGATGAGAACACTAAGCCCAAGTGGTTCCCCAAATTTCGCTCTTCTATGTTGAAGCATTCGTTTCCAGTAACAGTTTGAATTTTTAGGTTTCACTCTGTTTTCTCCTATATTGATAGATGTATTTGGAACTCTAAATCCAACACCATTTGTGCTAGCTTCTTGAAACTTAACACAAGAAAGTAGTTTCACTTTCTATCTCTTTGTTTTGTTTCCTCTTGATGTAGCCCTAAGCAGTGAGTGCGGAGAAACACTTTCATTGAAAGTGGTTGCCAAGCTTCCAAAAATTACGAGTCTCCAGAAATCTCAGCAAATATTTTTTCACCCAAACTGGATGATACATTCAGATAATGATCTGTACACTAAGGCGACTTGGTTCCCCAACGTCCGTTCTTCTATGTTGAAGCGTTCATTTCCAGTAACAGTTTGAATTTTTAGGTTTCACTCTCTTTTCTCCTATATTGATAGATGTATTTGGAACTCTAAATCCAACACGGTTTGTGCTAGCTTCTTGAAACTTGACACAATAAAGTAGTTTCACGTTCTATTTCTATGTTTTGTTTCCTCTTGATGTAGCCCTAAGCACTGACTGGCGAGAAACACTTTCATGGAAAGGGGTTGCCAAGCTTCCAAAAATTATGAATCTCCAGAAATCTCAGCAAATATTTTTTCATCCAAACTGGATGATACTTTCAGGTAATGATCAGTACACGAAGGCGACTTGGTTCCCCAAAGTTCGTTCTTCTATGTTGAAGCGTTCATTTCCAGTAACAGTTTGAATTTTTAGGTTTCTCTCTCTTTTCTCCTATATTGATAGATGCATTTGGAACTCTAAATCCAACACGGTTTGTGCTAGCTTCTTGAAACTTGACACAATAAAGTAGTTTCACGTTCTATTTCTATGTTTTGTTTCCTCTTGATGTAGCCCTAAGCACTGACTGGCGAGAAACACTTTCATGGAAAGGGGTTGCCCAGCTTCCAAAAATTGTGAATCTCCAGAAATCTCAGCAAATATTTTTTCACCCAAACTGGATGATACTTTCAGGTAATGATCTGTACACTAAGGCGACTTGGTTCCAAAAAGTTCGTTCTTTTATTTTGAAGTGTTCATTTCCAGTAACAGTTTGAATTTTTAGGTTTCACTCTGTTTTCTCCTATATGGATAGATGTATTTGGAACTCTAAATCCAACACGGTTTGTGCTAGTTTCTTGAATCTTTACACAATGAAGTAGTTTCACGTTCTATCTCTATGTTTTGTTTCCACTTGATGTAGCCCTAAGCACTGACTGGCAAGAAACACTTTCATGGAAAGGGGTTGCCAAGCTTCCAAAAATTATGAATCTCCAGAAATTTCAGCAAATATTTTTTCTTCCAAAGTGGATGATACTTTCAGGTAATGATCAGTACACTAAGGCGACTTGGTTCCCCAAAGTTCGTTCTTTTATGTTGAAGCGTTCATTTCCAGTAACAGTTTGAATTTTTAGTTTTCACTCTCTTTTCTCCTATATTGATAGATATATTTGGAAATCTAAATCCAACACGGTTTGTGCTAGCTTCTTGAAATTTGACACAATAAAGTAGTTTCACGTTCTATCTCTATGTTTTGTTTCCTCTTTATGTAGCCCTATGCAGTGAGTGCGGAGAAACACTTTCATTGAAAGGGGTTGCCAAGCTTCCAAAAATTACGAATCTCCAGAAATCTCAGCAAATATTTTTTCACCCAAACTGGATGATACTTTCAGGTAATGATCTGTACACTAAGGCGACTTGGTTCCCCAAAGTTCGTTCTTCTATGTTGAAGCCTTCATTTCCAGTAACTGTTTGAAATTTTAGGTTTCACTCTCTTTTCTCCTATATTGATAGATGTATTTGGAACTCTAAATCCAACACGGTTTGTGCTAGCTTCTTGAAACTTGACACAATAAAGTACTTTCACCTTCAATCTCTATGTTTTGTTTCCTCTTGATATAGCCCTAGCAGTGACTGGCGAGAAACACTTTAATGGAAAGGGGTGGCCCAGCTTCCAAAAATTACGAATCTCCAGAAATATCAGCAAATATTTTTTCACCCGAACTGGATGATACTTTCAGGTAATGATCAGTACACTAAGGCAACCTGGTTCCCCAAAGTTCGTTCTTCTATGTTGAAGCATTCATTTCCAGTAACAGTTTGAATTTTTAGGTTTCACTCTGTTGTCTCCTATATTGATAGATGTATTTGGAACTCTAAATCCAACACGGTTTGTGCTAGCTTCTTGAAACTTGACACAATAAAGTAGTTTCACGTTCTATCTCTATGTTTTGTTTCCTCTTGATGTAGCCCTAAGCAGTGAGTGGTGAGAAACACTTTCATGGAAAGGGGTTGCCAAGCATTCAAAAATTAAGAATCTCCAGAAATCTCAGCAAATATTTTTTCACCCAAACTTGATGATACTTTCAGGTAATGATCAGTACACTATGGCGACATGGTTCCCCATATTCGTTCTTCTATGTTGAAGCGTTCATTTCCAGTAACAGTTTGAATTTTTAGGTTTCACTCTGTTTTCTCCTATATTGATAGATGTATTTGGAACTCTAAATTCAACACGGTTTGTGCTAGCTTCTTGAAACTTGACACAACAATGTAGTTTCACGTTCTATCTCTATGTTTTGTTTCCTCTTGTTGTAGCTCTAAGCAGTGACTGGCGAGAAACTCTTTCATGGAAAGGGGATGCAAAGCTTCCAAAAATTACGAATCTCCAGAAATCTCAGCAACTATATTTTCATCCAAACTGGATGATACTTTTAGATAATGATCAGAACACTAAGCCCAAGTGGTTCCCCAAATTTCGTTCTTCTATGTTGAAGCGTTCGTTTCCAGTAACAGTTTGAATTTTTAGGTTTCACTCTGTATTCTCCTATATTGATAGATGTATTTGGAACTCTAAATCCAACACGGTTTGTGCTAGCTTCTTGAAACTTGACACAATAAAGTAGTTTCACGTTCTATCTCTATGTTTTGTTTCCTCTTGATGTAGCCCTAAGCAGTGACTGGTGAGAAACACTTTCATGGAAAGGGGTTGCCAAGCTTTCAAAAATTACGAATCTCCAGAAATCTCAGCAAATATTTTTTCATCCAAACTGGGTGATACTTTCAGGTAATGATCAGTACACTAAGGCGACTTGGTTCCCCAAAGTTCGTTCTTCTATGTTGAAGCGTTCATTTCCAGTCACAGTTTTAATTTTTAGGTTTCACTCTGTTTTCTCCTATATGGATAGATGTATTTGGAACTCTAAATCCTACAGGGTTTGTGCTAGCTTCTTGAAACTTGACACAATAAAGTAGTTTTACGTTCTATCTCTATGTTTTGTTTCCTCTTGATGTAGCCCTAAGCACTGACTGGCGAGAAACACTTTCATGGAAAGGGGTTGCCAAGCTTCCAAAAATTATGAATCTCAAGAAATCTCAGCAAATATTTTTTCACCCAAACTGAATGATACTTTCAGGTAATGATCAGTACACTAAGGCGACTTGGTTCCCCAAAGTTCGTTCTTTTATTTTGAAGCGTTCATTTCCAGTAACAGTTTGAATTTTTAGGTTTCACTCTCTTTTCTCCTATATTGATAGATGTATTTGGAACTCTAAATCCAACACGGTTTGTGCTAGCTTCTTGAATCTTGACACAATAAAGTAGTTTCACGTTCTCTCTCTATGTTTTGTTTCCTCTTGATATAGCCCTAAGCAGTGACTGGCGAGAAACACTTTCATGGAAAGGGGTTGCCAAACTTCCAAAAATTACGAATCTCCAGAAATCTCAGCAAATATTTTTTCACCCAAACTGGATGATACTTTCAGGTAATGCTCAGAACAATAAGGCGACTTGGTTCCCCAAAGTTCGTTCTTCTATGTTGAAGCGTTCATTTCCAGTCACAGTTTTAATTTTTAGGTTTCACTCTGTATTCTCTTATATTCATAGATGTATTTGGAACTCTAAATCCAACACGGTTTGTGCTAGCTTCTTGAAACTTGACACAATAAAGTAGTTTCACGTTCTATCACTATGTTTTGTTTCCTCTTGATGTAGCCCTAAGCAGTGACTGGTGAGAAACACTTTCATGGAAAGAGGTTGCCAAGCTTCCAAAAATTACGAATCTCCAGAAATCTCAGCAAATATTTTTTCACCCAAACTGGATGATACTTTCAGGTAATGATCAGTACACTAAGGCAACTTGGTTCCCCAAAGTTCGTTCTTTTATGTTGAAGCGTTCATTTCCAGTAACAGTTTGAATTTTTAGGTTTCACTCTCTTTTCTCCTATACTGATAGATATATTTGGAACTCTAAATCCAACACGGTTTGTGCTAGCTTCTTGAAACTTGACACAATAAAGTAGTTTCAAGTTCTATCTCTATGTTTTTTTTCCTCTTGATGTATCCCTAAGCAGTGACTGGCGAGAAACACTTTCATGGAAAGGGGTTGCCCAGCATCCAAAAATTACGAATCTCCAGAAATCTTAGCAAATATTTTTTCACCCAAGCTGGATGATACTTTCAGGTAATGATCTGTACACTAAGGCGACTTGGATCCCCAAAGTTCATTCTTTTATGTTGAAGTGTTCATTTCCAGTAACAGTTTGAATTTTTAGGTTTCACTCCGTTTTCTCCTATATGGATAGAAGTATTTGGAACTCTAAATCCAACACGGTTTGTGCTAGCTTCTTGAAACTTGACAAAATAAAGTAGTTTCACGTTCTACCTCTATGTTTTGTTTCCTCTTGATGTAGCCCTAAGCAGTGACTGGTGAGAAACACTTTCATGGAAAGGGCTTGCCAAGCTTTCAAATATTACGAAGCTCCAGAAATCTCAGCAAATATTTTTTCATCCAAACTGGGTGATATTTTTAGGTAATGATCAGTACACTAAGGCGACTTGGTACCCAATGTTCATTCTTCTATGTTGAAGCGTTCATTTCCAGTAACTGTTTGAATTTTTAGGTTTCACTCTCTTTTCTCCTATATTGATAGATGTATTTGGAACTCTAAATCCAACACGGTTTGTGCTAGCTTCTTGAAACTTGACAAAATAAAGTACTTTCACCTTCTATCTCTATGTTTTGTTTCCTCTTGATATAGCCCTACCAGTGACTGGCGAGAAACACTTTAATGGAAAGGGGTTGCCCAGCTTCCAAAAATTACGAATCTCCAGAAATATCAGCAAATATTCTTTCACCCAAACTGGATGATACTTTCAGGTAATGATCAGTACACTAAGGCAACTTGGTTCCCCAAAGTTCGTTCTTCTATGTTGAAGCGTTCATTTCCAGTAACCGTTTGAATTTTTAGGTTTCACTCTGTTGTCTCCTATATTGATAGATGTATTTGGAACTCTAAATCCAACACGGTTTTTGCTAGCTTCTTGAAACTTGACACAATAAAGCAGTTTCACGTTCTATCTCTATGTTTTGTTTCCTCCTTATGTAGCCCTAAGCAGTGACTGGTGAGAAACACTTTCATGGAAAGGGGTTGCCAAGCTTTCAAAAATTAAGAATCTCCAGAAATCTCAGCAAATATTTTTTCACCCAAACTAGATGATACTTTCAGGTAATGATCAGTACACTAAGGCGACTTGGTTCCCCAAAGTTCGTTCTTCTATGTTGAAGCGTTCATTTCCAGTAACAGTTTGAATTTTTAGGTTTCACTCTGTTTTCTCCTATATTGATAGATGTATTTGGAACTCTAAATCCAACACGGTGTGTGCTAGCTTCTTGAAACATGACACAACAATGTAGTTTCACGTTCTATCTCTATGTTTTGTTTCCTCTTGTTGTAGCTCTAAGCAGTGACTGGCGAGAAACACTTTCATGGAAAGGGGTTGCGAAGCTTCCAAAAATTACGAATCTCCAGAAATCTCAGCAACTATATTTTCATCCAAACTGGATGATACTTTTAGATAATGATCAGAACACTAAGCCCAAGTGGTTCCCCAAATTTCGTTCTTCTATGTTGAAGCGTTCGTTTCCAGTAACAGTTTGAATTTTTGGTTTCACTCTGTTTTCTCCTATATTGATAGATGTATTTGGAACTCTAAATCCAACACGGTTTGTGCTAGCTTCTTGAAACTTGACACAATAAAGTAGTTTCACGTTCTATCTCTATGTTTTGTTTCCTCTTGATGTAGCCCTAAGCAGTGACTGGTGAGAAACACTTTCATGGAAAGGGATTGCCAAGCTATCAAAGATTACGAATCTCCAGAAATCTCAGCAAATATTTTTTCATCCAAACTGAGTGATACTTTCAGGTAATGATCAGTACACTAAGGCGACTTGGTTCCCCAAAGTTCGTTCTTCTATGTTGAAGCGTTCATTTCCAGTCACAGTTTTAATTTTTAGGTTTCACTCTGTTTTCTCCTATATGGATAGATGTATTTGGAACTCTAAATCCTACACGGTTTGTGCTAGCTTCTTGAAACTTGACACAACAAAGTAGTTTCACGTTTTATCTCTATGTTTTGTTTCCTCTTGATGTAGCCCTAAGCAGTGACTGGTGAGAAACACTTTCATGGAAAGGGCTTGCCAAGCTTTCAAAAATTACGAAGCTCCAGAAATCTCAGCAAATATTTTTTCATCCAAACTGGGTGATATTTTCAGGTAATGATCAGTACACTAAGGCGACTTGGTTCCCCAAAGTTCGTTCTTTTATGTTGAAGTGTTCATTTCCAGTAACAGTTTGAATTTTTAGGTTTCACTCCGTTTTCTCCTATATGGATAGAAGTATTTGGAACTCTAAATCCAACACGGTTTGTGCTAGCTTCTTGAATCTTGACACAATAAAGTAGTTTCACGTTCTCTCTCTATGTTTTGTTTCCTCTTGATATAGCCCTAAGCAGTGACTGGCGAGAAACACTTCCATGGAAAGGGATTGCCAAACTTCCAAAAATTACGAATCTCCGGAAATCTCAGCAAATATTTTTTCACCCAAAGTGGATGACACTTTCAGGTAATGCTCAGAACAATAAGGCAACTTGGTTCCCCAAAGTTCGTTCTTCTATGTTGAAGCGTTCATTTCCAGTAACAGTTTGAATTTTTAGGTTTCACTCTGTATTTTCCTATATTGATAGATGTATTTGGAACTCTAAATCCAACACGGTTTGTGCTAGCTTCTTGAAACTTGACACAATAAAGTAGTTTCACGTTCTATCTCTATGTTTTGTTTCCTCTTGATGTAGCCCTAAGCAGTGACTGGTGAGAAACACTTTCATGGAAAGGGGTTGCCAAGGTTTCAAAAATTACGAATCTCCAGAAATCTCAGCAAATATTTTTTCATCCAAACTGGATGATACTTCCAGGTAATGATCAGTACACTAAGGCGACTCGGTTCCCCAAAGTTCGTTCTTCTATGTTGAAGCGTTCATTTCCAGTAACTGTTTGAATTTTTAGGTTTCATTCTCTTTTCTCCTATATTGATAGATGTATTTGAAACTCTAAATCCAACACGGTTTGTGCTAGCTTCTTGAAACTTGACACAATAAAGTAGTTTCCCTTTCTATCTCTATGTTTTGTTTCCTCTTGATGTAGCCCTAAGCAGTGACTGGTGAGAAACACTTTCATGGAAAGGGGTTGCCAAGCTTTCAAAAATTACGAATCTCCAGAAATCTCAGCAAATATTTTTTCATCCAAACTGGGTGATACTTTCTGGTGATGATCAGTACACTAAGGCGACTTGGTTCCCCAATGTTCGTTCTTCTATGTTGAAGCGTTCATTTCCAGTAACAGTTTGAATTTTTAGATTTCACTCTGTTTTCTCCTATATTGATAGATGTATTTGGAACTCGAAATCCAACACGGTTTGTGCTAGCTTCTTGAGACTTAACACAATAAAGTAGTTTCACGTTCTATCTCTATGTTTTGTTTCCTCTTGATGTAGCCCTAAGCAGTGAGTGGGGAGAAACACTTTCATTGAAAGTGGTTGCCATGCTTCCAAAAATTACGAATCTCCAGAAATCTCAGCAAATATTTTTTCACCCAAACTGGATGATAATTTCAGGTAATGATCAGTACACTAAGGCGACTCGGTTCCCCAAAGTTCGTTCTTCTATGTTGAAGCGTTCATTTCCAGTAACTGTTTGAATTTTTAGGTTTCACTCTCTTTTCTCCTATATTGATAGATGTATTTGGAACTCTAAATCCAACACGGTTTGTGCTAGCTTCTTGAAACTTGACACAATAAAGTACTTTCACCTTCTATCTCTATGTTTTGTTTCCTCTTGATATAGCCCTAAGCACTGACTGGCGAGAAACACTTTCATGGAAAGGGGTTACCCAGCTTCCAAAAATTACGAATCTCCAGAAATATCAGCAAATATTTTTTCACCCAAACTGGATGATACTTTCAGGTAATGATCAGTACACTAAGGCGACTTGGTTCCCCAAAGTTCGTTCTTCTATGTTGAAGCATTCATTTCCAGTAACCGTTTGAATTTTTAGGTTTCACTCTGTTGTCTCCTATATTGATAGTTGTATTTGGAACTCTAAATCCAACACGGTTTGTGCTAGCTTCTTGAAACTTGACACAATAAAGTAGGTTCCCTTTCTATCTCTATGTTTTGTTTCCTCTTGATGTAGCCCTAAGCAGTGACTGGTGAGAAACACTTTCATGGAAAGGGGTTGCCAAGCTTTCAAAAATTAAGAATCTCCAGAAATCTCAGCAAATATTTTTTCACCCAAACTAGATGATACTTTCAGATAATGATCAGTACACTAAGGCGACTTGGTTCCCCAAAGTTCGTTCTTCTATGTTGAAGCGTTCATTTCCAGTAACAGTTTGAATTTTTAGGTTTCACTCTGTTTTCTCCTATATTGATAGATGTATTTGGAACTCTAAATCCAACACGGTTTGTGCTAGCTTCTTGAAACTTGACACAACAAAGTAGTTTCACATTCTAACTCTATGTTTTGTTTCCTCTTGTTGTAGCTCTAAGCAGTGACTGGCGAGAAACACTTTCATGGAAAGGGGTTGCGAAGCTTCCAAAAATTACGAATCTCCAGAAATCTCAGCAACTATATTTTCATCCAAACTGGATGATACTTTTAGATAATGATCAGAACACTAAGCCCAAGTGGTTCCCATTTTCGTTCTTCTATGTTGAAGCGTTCGTTTCCAGTAACAGTTTGAATTTTTAGGTTTCACTCTGTTTTCTTCTATATTGATACATGTATTTGGAACTCTAAATCCCACACCGTTTGTGCTAGCTTCTTGAAACTTAACACAATAAAGTAGTTTCACGTTCTATCTCTACGTTTTGTTTCCCCTTGATGTAGCCCTAAGCAGTGAGTGCGGAGAAACACTTTCATTGAAAGGGGTTGCCAAGCTTCCAAAAATTACGAGTCTCCAGAAATCTCAGCAAATATTTTTTCACCCAAACTGGATGATACTTTCAGGTAATGATCAGTACACTAAGGTGACTTGGTTCCCCATAGTTCGTTCTTCTATGTTGAAGCGTTCATTTCCAGTAACAGTTTGAAATTTTAGGTTTCACTCTCTTTTCTCCTATATTGATAGATATATTTGGAACTCTAAATCCAACACGGTTTGTGCTAGCTTCTTGAATCTTGACACAATAAAGTAGTTTCACGTTCTCTCTTTATGTTTTGTTTCCTCTTGATATAGCCCTAAGCAGTGACTGGCGAGAAACACTTTCATGGAAAGGGGTTGCCAATCTTCCAAAAATTACGAATCTCCAGATAGCTCAGCAAATATTTTTTCACACAAACTGGATGATACTTTCAGGTAATGCTCAGAACAATAAGGCGACTTGGTTCCCCAAAGTTCGTTCTTCTATGTTGAAGTGTTCATTTCCAGTAACAGTTTGAATTTTTAGGTTTCACTCTGTATTCTCGTATATTGATAGATGTATTTGGAACTCTAAATCCAACACGGTTTGTGCTAGCTTCTTGAAATTTGACACAATAAAGTAGTTTCACGTTCTATCTCTATATTTTGTTTCCTCTTGATGTAGCCCTAAGCAGTGACTGGCGAGAAACACTTTCATGGAAAGGGGTTGCCCAGCTTCCAAAAATTACGAATCTCCAGAAATCTCAGCAAATATTTTTTCACCCAAACTGGATGATACTTTCAGGTAATGATCTGTACACTAAGGCGACTTGGTTCCCCAAAGTTCGTTCTTTTATGTTGAAGTGTTCATTTCCAGTAACAGTTTGAATTTTTAGGTTTCACTCTCTTTTCTCCTATATTGATAGATATATTTGGAACTCTAAATCCAACACGGTTTGTGCTAGTTTCTTCAATCTTGACACAATAAAGTAGTTTCACGTTCTCTCTCTATGTTATTTTTCCTCTTGATATAGCCCTAAGCAGTGACTGGCGAGAAACACTTTCATGGAAAGGGGTTGCCAAACTTCCAAAAATTACGAATCTCCAGAAATCTCAGCAAATATTTTTTCACCCAAACTGGATGATACTTTCAGGTAATGCTCAGAACAATAAGGCGACTTGGTTCCCCAAAGTTCGTTCTTCTATGTTGAAGTGTTCATTTCCAGTAACAGTTTGAATTTTTAGGTTTCACTCTGTATTCTCCTATATTGATAGATGTATTTGGAACTCTAAATCCAACACGGTTTGTGCTAGCTTCTTGAAACTTGACACAATAAAGTACTTTCACCTTCTATCTCTATGTTTTGTTTCCTCTTGATATAGCCCTAGCAGTGACTGGCGAGAAACACTTTCATGGAAAGGGGTTGCCCAGCTTCCAAAAATTACGAATCTCCAGAAATATCTGCAAATATTTTTTCACCCAAACTGGATGATACTTTCAGGTAATGATCAGTACACTAAGGCAACTTGGTTGCCCAAAGTTCGTTCTTCTATGTTGAAGCGTTCATTTCCAGTAACCATTTGAATTTTTAGGTTTCACTCTGTTGTCTCCTATATTGATAGATGTATTTGGAACTCTAAATCCAACACTGTTTTTGCTAGCTTCTTGAAACTTGACACAATAATGTAGTTTCACGTTCTATCTCTATGTTTTGTTTCCTCCTTATGTAGCCCTAAGCAGTGACTGGTGAGAAACACTTTCATGGAAAGGGGTTGCCAAGCTTTCAAAAATTATGAATCTCCAGAAATCTCACCAAATATTTTTTCATCCAAACTGGGTGATACTTTCAGGTAATGATCAGTACACTAAAGCGACTTGGTTCCCCAATGTTCGTTCTTCTATGTTGAAGCGTTCATTTCCAGTAACAGTTTGAATTTTTAGGTTTCACTCTGTTTTCTCCTATATTGATAGATGTATTTGGAACCTAAATCCAACACGGTTTGTGCTAGCTTCTTGAGACTTAACACAATAAAGTAGTTTCACGTTCTATCTCTATGTTTTGTTTCCTCTTGATGTATCCCTAAGCAGTGAGTGGAGAGAAACACTTTCATTGAAAGGGGTTGCCATGCTTCCAAAAATTACGAATCTCCAGAAATCTCAGCAAATATTTTTTCACCCAAACTGGATGATATTTTCAGGTAATGATCAGTACACTAAGGCGACTTGGTTCCCCAAAGTTCGTTCTTCTATGTTGAAGCGTTCATTTCCAGTAACTGTTTGAATTTTTAGGTTTCACTCTCTTTTCTCCTATATTGATAGATGTATTTGGAACTCTAAATCCAACACGGTTTGTGCTAGCTTCTTGAAACTTGACACAATAAAGTACTTTCACCTTCTATCTCTATGTTTTGTTCCCTCTTGATGTAGCCCTAAGCAATGACTGGCGAGAAACACTTTAATGGAAAGGGGTTGCCCAGCTTCCAAAAATTACGAATCTCCAGAAATATCAGCAAATATTTTTTCACCCAAACTGGATGATACTTTCAGGTAATGATCAGTACACTAAGGCGACTTGGTTCCCCAAAGTTCGTTCTTCTATGTTGAAGCATTCATTTCCAGTAACCGTTTGAATTTTTAGGTTTCTCTCTGTTGTCTCCTATATTGATAGTTGTATTTGGAACTCTAAATCCAACACGGTTTGTGCTAGCTTCTTGAAACTTGACACAATAAAGTAGTTTCCCTTTCTATCTCTATGTTTTGTTTCCTCTTGATGTAGCCCTAAGCAGTGACTGGTGAGAAACACTTTCATGGAAAGGGGTTGCCAAGCTTTCAAAAATTAAGAATCTCCAGAAATCTCAGCAAATATTTTTTCACCCAAACTAGATGATACTTTCAGGTAATGATCAGTACACTAAGGCGACTTGGTTCCCCAAAGTTTGTTCTTCTATGTTGAAGCGTTCATTTCCAGTAACAGTTTGAATTTTTAGGTTTCACTCTGTTTTCTCCTATATTGATAGATGTATTTGGAACTCTAAATCCAACACGGTTTGTGCTAGCTTCTTGAAACTTGACACAACAAAGTAGTTTCACGTTCTATCTCTATGTTTTGTTTCCTCTTGTTGTAGCTCTAAGCAGTGACTGGCGAGAAACACTTTCATGGAAAGGGGTTGCGAAGCTTCCAAAAATTACGAATCTCAAGAAATCTCAGCAACTATATTTTCATCCAAACTGGATGATACTTTTAGATAATGATCAGAACACTAAGCCCAAGTGGTTCCCCAAATTTCGTTCTTCTATGTTGAAGCGTTCGTTTCCAGTAACAGTTTGAATTTTTAGGTTTCACTCTGTTTTCTCCTATAATGATAGATGTATTTGGAACTCTAAATCCAACACCGTTTGTGCTAGCTTCTTGAAACTTAACACAATAAAGTAGTTTCACGTTCTATCTCTACGTTTTGTTTCCCCTTGATGTAGCCCTAAGCAGTGAGTGCGGAGAAACACTTTCATTGAAAGGGGTTGCCAAGCTTCCAAAAATTACGAGTCTCCAGAAATCTCAGCAAATATTTTTTCACCCAAACTGGATGATACTTTCAGGTAATGATCAGTACACTAAGGTGACATGGTTCCCCAAAAGTCCGTTCTTCTATGTTGCAGCGTTCATTTCCAGTAACAGTTTGAAATTTTGGTTTCACTCTCTTTTCTCCTATATTGATAGATATATTTGGAACTCTAAATCCAACACGGTTTGTGCTAGCTTCTTGAATCTTGACACAATAAAGTAGTTTCACGTTCTCTCTTTATGTTTTGTTTCCTCTTGATATAGCCCTAAGCAGTGACTGGCGAGAAACACTTTCATGGAAAGGGGTTGCCAATCTTCCAAAAATTACGAATCTCCACACAGCTCAGCAAATATTTTTTCACACAAACTGGATGATACTTTCAGGTAATGCTCAGAACAATAAGGCGACTTGGTTCCCCAAAGTTCGTTCTTCTATGTTGAAGTGTTCATTTCCAGTAACAGTTTGAATTTTTAGGTTTCACTCTGTATTCTCCTATATTGATAGATGTATTTGGAACTCTAAATCCAACATGGTTTGTGCTAGCTTCTTGAAATTTGACACAATAAAGTAGTTTCACGTTCTATCTCTATGTTTTGTTTCCTCTTGATGTAGCCCTAAGCAGTGACTGGTGAGAAACACTTTCATGGAAAGGGGTTGCCAAGCTTTCAAAAATTACGAATCTCCAGAAATCTCAGCAACTATTTTTTCATCCAAACTGGGTGATACTTTCAGGTAATGATCAGTACACTAAGGCGACTTGGTTCCCCAAAGTTCGTTCTTCTATGTTGAAGCGTTCATTTCCAGTCACAGTTTTAATTTTTACGTTTCACTCTGTTTTCTCCTATATGGATAGATGTATTTGGAACTCTAAATCCTACACGGTTTGTGCTAGCTTCTTGAAACTTGACACAATAAAGTAGTTTCACGTTCTATCTCTATGTTTTGTTTCCTCTTGATGTAGCCCTAAGCACTGACTGGCGAGAAACACTTTCATGGAAAGGGGTAGCCAAGCTTCCAAAAATTACGAATCTCCAGAAATCTCAGCAAATATTTTTTCATCCAAACTGGATGATACTTTCAGGTAATGATCAGTACACTAAGGCAACTTGGTTCCCCAAAGTTCGTTCTTTTATGTTGAAGCGTTCATTTCCAGTAACAGTTTGAATTTTTAGGTTTCACTCTCTTTTCTCCTATATTGATAGATATATTTTGAACTCTAAATCCAACACGGTTTGTGCTAGCTTCTTGAAACTTGACACAATAAAGTAGTTTCAAGTTCTATCTCTATGTTTTGTTTCCTCTTGATGTAGCCCTAAGCAGTGACTGGCGAGAAACACTTTCATGGAAAGGGGTTGCCCAGCTTCCAAAAATTACGAATCTCCAGAAATCTCAGCAAATACTTTTTCACCCAAACTGGATGATACTTTCAGGTAATGATCTGTACACTAAGGCGACTTGGTTCCCCAAAGTTCGTTCTTTTATGTTGAAGTGTTCATTTCCAGTAACAGTTTGAATTTTTAGGTTTCACTCTCTTTTCTCCTATATTGATAGATATATTTGGAACTCTAAATCCAACACGGTTTGTGCTAGCTTCTTGAATCTTGACACAATAAAGTAGTTTCATGTTCTCTCTCTATGTTTTGTTTCCTCTTGATATAGCCCTAAGCAGTGACTGGCGAGAAACACTTTCATGGAAAGGGGTTGCCAAACTTCCAAAAATTACGAATCTCCAGAAATCTCAGCAAATATTTTTTCACCCAAACTGGATGATACTTTCAGGTAATGCTCAGAACAATAAGGCGACTTGGTTCCCCAAAGTTCGTTCTTCTATGTTGAAGTGTTCATTTCCAGTAACAGTTTGAATTTTTAGGTTTCACTCTGTATTCTCCTATATTGATAGATGTATTTGGAACCTAAATCCAACACGGTTTGTGCTAGCTTCTTGAGACTTAACACAATAAAGTAGTTTCACGTTCTATCTCTATGTTTTGTTTCCTCTTGATGTATCCCTAAGCAGTGAGTGGAGAGAAACACTTTCATTGAAAGGGGTTGCCATGCTTCCAAAAATTACGAATCTCCAGAAATCTCAGCAAATATTTTTTCACCCAAACTGGATGATATTTTCAGGTAATGATCAGTACACTAAGGCGACTTGGATCCCCAAAGTTCGTTCTTCTATGTTGAAGCGTTCATTTCCAGTAACTGTTTGAATTTTTAGGTTTCACTCTCTTTTCTCCTATATTGATAGATGTATTTGGAACTCTAAATCCAACACGGTTTGTGCTAGCTTCTTGAAACTTGACACAATAAAGTACTTTCACCTTCTATCTCTATGTTTTGTTTCCTCTTGATGTAGCCCTAAGCAATGACTGGCGAGAAACACTTTAATGGAAAGGGGTTGCGAGCTTCCAAAAATTACGAATCTCCAGAAATATCAGCAAATATTTTTTCACCCAAACTGGATGATACTTTCAGGTAATGATCAGTACACTAAGGCGACTTGGTTCCCCAAAGTTCGTTCTTCTATGTTGAAGCATTCATTTCCAGTAACCGTTTGAATTTTTAGGTTTCTCTCTGTTGTCTCCTATATTGATAGTTGTATTTGGAACTCTAAATCCAACACGGTTTGTGCTAGCTTCTTGAAACTTGACACAATAAAGTAGTTTCCCTTTCTATCTCTATGTTTTGTTTCCTCTTGATGTAGCCCTAAGCAGTGACTGGTGAGAAACACTTTCATGGAAAGGGGTTGCCAAGCTTTCAAAAATTAAGAATCTCCAGAAATCTCAGCAAATATTTTTTCACCCAAACTAGATGATACTTTCAGGTAATGATCAGTACACTAAGGCGACTTGGTTCCCCAAAGTTTGTTCTTCTATGTTGAAGCGTTCATTTCCAGTAACAGTTTGAATTTTTAGGTTTCACTCTGTTTTCTCCTATATTGATAGATGTATTTGGAACTCTAAATCCAACACGGTTTGTGCTAGCTTCTTGAAACTTGACACAATAAAGTAGTTTCACGTTCTATCTCTATGTTTTGTTTCCTCTTGATGTAGCCCTAAGCACTGACTGGCGAGAAACACTTTCATGGAAAGGGGTAGCCAAGCTTCCAAAAATTACGAATCTCCAGAAATCTCAGCAAATATTTTTTCATCCAAACTGGATGATACTTTCAGGTAATGATCAGTACACTAAGGCCACTTGGTTCCCCAAAGTTCGTTCTTTTATGTTGAAGCGTTCATTTCCAGTAACAGTTTGAATTTTTAGGTTTCACTCTCTTTTCTCCTATATTGATAGATATATTTTGAACTCTAAATCCAACACGGTTTGTGCTAGCTTCTTGAAACTTGACACAATAAAGTAGTTTCAAGTTCTATCTCTATGTTTTGTTTCCTCTTGATGTAGCCCTAAGCAGTGACTGGCGAGAAACACTTTCATGGAAAGGGGTTGCCCAGCTTCCAAAAATTACGAATCTCCAGAAATCTCAGCAAATACTTTTTCACCCAAACTGGATGATACTTTCAGGTAATGATCTGTACACTAAGGCGACTTGGTTCCCCAAAGTTCGTTCTTTTATGTTGAAGTGTTCATTTCCAGTAACAGTTTGAATTTTTAGGTTTCACTCTCTTTTCTCCTATATTGATAGATATATTTGGAACTCTAAATCCAACACGGTTTGTGCTAGCTTCTTGAATCTTGACACAATAAAGTAGTTTCATGTTCTCTCTCTATGTTTTGTTTCCTCTTGATATAGCCCTAAGCAGTGACTGGCGAGAAACACTTTCATGGAAAGGGGTTGCCAAACTTCCAAAAATTACGAATCTCCAGAAATCTCAGCAAATATTTTTTCACCCAAACTGGATGATACTTTCAGGTAATGCTCAGAACAATAAGGCGACTTGGTTCCCCAAAGTTCGTTCTTCTATGTTGAAGTGTTCATTTCCAGTAACAGTTTGAATTTTTAGGTTTCACTCTGTATTCTCCTATATTGATAGATGTATTTGGAACCTAAATCCAACACGGTTTGTGCTAGCTTCTTGAGACTTAACACAATAAAGTAGTTTCACGTTCTATCTCTATGTTTTGTTTCCTCTTGATGTATCCCTAAGCAGTGAGTGGAGAGAAACACTTTCATTGAAAGGGGTTGCCATGCTTCCAAAAATTACGAATCTCCAGAAATCTCAGCAAATATTTTTTCACCCAAACTGGATGATATTTTCAGGTAATGATCAGTACACTAAGGCGACTTGGATCCCCAAAGTTCGTTCTTCTATGTTGAAGCGTTCATTTCCAGTAACTGTTTGAATTTTTAGGTTTCACTCTCTTTTCTCCTATATTGATAGATGTATTTGGAACTCTAAATCCAACACGGTTTGTGCTAGCTTCTTGAAACTTGACACAATAAAGTACTTTCACCTTCTATCTCTATGTTTTGTTTCCTCTTGATGTAGCCCTAAGCAATGACTGGCGAGAAACACTTTAATGGAAAGGGGTTGCGAGCTTCCAAAAATTACGAATCTCCAGAAATATCAGCAAATATTTTTTCACCCAAACTGGATGATACTTTCAGGTAATGATCAGTACACTAAGGCGACTTGGTTCCCCAAAGTTCGTTCTTCTATGTTGAAGCATTCATTTCCAGTAACCGTTTGAATTTTTAGGTTTCTCTCTGTTGTCTCCTATATTGATAGTTGTATTTGGAACTCTAAATCCAACACGGTTTGTGCTAGCTTCTTGAAACTTGACACAATAAAGTAGTTTCCCTTTCTATCTCTATGTTTTGTTTCCTCTTGATGTAGCCCTAAGCAGTGACTGGTGAGAAACACTTTCATGGAAAGGGGTTGCCAAGCTTTCAAAAATTAAGAATCTCCAGAAATCTCAGCAAATATTTTTTCACCCAAACTAGATGATACTTTCAGGTAATGATCAGTACACTAAGGCGACTTGGTTCCCCAAAGTTTGTTCTTCTATGTTGAAGCGTTCATTTCCAGTAACAGTTTGAATTTTTAGGTTTCACTCTGTTTTCTCCTATATTGATAGATGTATTTGGAACTCTAAATCCAACACGGTTTGTGCTAGCTTCTTGAAACTTGACACAACAAAGTAGTTTCACGTTCCATCTCTATGTTTTGTTTCCTCTTGTTGTAGCTCTAAGCAGTGACTGGCGAGAAACACTTTCATGGAAAGGGGTTGCGAAGCTTCCAAAAATTACGAATCTCCAGAAATCTCAGCAACTATATTTTCATCCAAACTGGATGATACTTTTAGATAATGATCAGAACACTAAGCCCAAGTGGTTCCCCAAATTTCGTTCTTCTATGTTGAAGCGTTCGTTTCCAGTAACAGTTTGAATTTTTAGGTTTCACTCTGTTTTCTCCTATATTGATAGATGTATTTGGAACTCTAAATCCAACACCGTTTGTGCTAGCTTCTTGAAACTTAACACAATAAAGTAGTTTCACGTTCTATCTCTACGTTTTGTTTCCCCTTGATGTAGCCCTAAGCAGTGAGTGCGGAGAAACACTTTCATTGAAAGGGGTTGCCAAGCTTCCAAAAATTACGAGTCTCCAGAAATCTCAGCAAATATTTTTTCACCCAAACTGGATGATACTTTCAGGTAATGATCAGTAAACTAAGGCGACTTGGTTACCCAAAGTTCGTTCTTCTATGTTGAAGCGTTCATTTCCAGTAACAGTTTGAAATTTTAGGTTTCACTCTCTTTTCTCCTATATTGATAGATATATTTGGAACTCTAAATCCAACACGGTTTGTGCTAGCTTCTTGAATCTTGACACAATAAAGTAGTTTCACGTTCTCTCTTTATGTTTTGTTTCCTCTTGATATAGCCCTAAGCAGTGACTGGCGAGAAACACTTTCATGGAAAGGGGTTACCAATCTTCCAAAAATTACGAATCTCCAGAAATCTCAGCAAATATTTTTTCACACAAACTGGATGATACTTTCAGGTAATGCTCAGAAAAATAAGGCGACTTGGTTCCCCAAAGTTCGTTCTTCTATGTTGAAGTGTTCATTTCCAGTAACAGTTTGATTTTTTAGGTTTCACTCTGTATTCTCCTATATTGATAGATGTATTTGGAACTCTAAATCCAACACGGTTTGTGCTAGCTTCTTCAAATTTGACACAATAAAGTAGTTTCACGTTCTATCTCTATGTTTTGTTTCCTCTTGATGTAGCCCTAAGCAGTGACTGGTGAGAAACACTTTCATAGAAAGGGGTTGCCAAGCTTTCAAAAATTACGAATCTCCAGAAATCTCAGCAACTATTTTTTTCATCCAAACTGGGTGATACTTTCAGGTAATGATCAGTACACTAAGGCGACTTGGTTCCCCAAAGTTCGTTCTTCTATGTTGAAGCGTTCATTTCCAGTCACAATTTTAATTTTTAGGTTTCACTCTGTTTTCTCCTATATGGATAGATGTATTTGGAACTCTAAATCCTACACGGTTTGTGCTAGCTTCTTGAAACTTGACACAATAAAGTAGTTTCACGTTCTATCTCTATGTTTTGTTTCCTCTTGATGTAGCCCTAAGCAGTGACTGGCGAGAAACACTTTCATGGAAAGGGGTTGCCCAGCTTCCAAAAATTACGAATCTCCAGAAATATCAGCAAATATTTTTTTACCCAAACTGGAGGATACTTTCATGTAATGATCTGTACACTAAGGCGACTTGGTTCCCCAAAGTTCGTTCTTTATGTTGAAGTGTTCATTTCCTGTAACAGTTTGAATTTTTAGGTTTCACTCTGTTTTCTCCTATATGGATAGAAGTATTTGGAACTCTAAATCCAACACGGTTTGTGCTAGCTTCTTGAATCTTGACACAATAAAGTAGTTTCACGTTCTCTCTCTATGTTTTGTTTCCTCTTGATATAGCCCTAAGCAGTGACTGGCGAGAAACACTTTCATGGAAAGCGGTTGCCAAACTTCCAAAAATTACGAATCTCCAGAAATCTCAGCAAGTATTTTTTCACCCAAACTGGATGATACTTTCAGGTAATGATCAGTACACTAAGGCGACTTGGTTCCCCAATGTTCCTTCTTCTATGTTGAAGCGTTCATTTCCAGTAACAGTTTGAATTTTTAGGTTTCACTCTGTATTCTCCTATATTGATAGATGTATTTGGAACTCTAAGTCCAACACGGTTTGTGCTAGCTTCTTGAAACTTGACAAAATAAAGTAGTTTCACGTTCTATCTCTATGTTTTGTTTCCTCCTTATGTAGCCCTAAGCAGTGACTGGTGAGAAACACTTTCATGGAAAGGGGTTGCCAAGCTTTCAAAAATTACGAATCTCCAGAAATCTCACCAAATATTTTTTCATCCAAACTGGGTGATACTTTCAGGTAATGATCAGTACACTAAGGCGACTTGGTTCCCCAATGTTCGTTCTTCTATGTTGAAGCGTTCATTTCCAGTAACAGTTTGAATTTTTAGGTTTCACTCTGTTTTCTCCTATATTGATAGATGTATTTGGAACTCTAAATCCAACACGGTTTGTGCTAGCTTCTTGAGACTTAACACAATAAAGTAGTTTCACGTTCTATCTCTATGTTTTGTTTCCTCTTGATGTATCCCTAAGCAGTGAGTGGAGAGAAACACTTTCATTGAAAGGGGTTGCCATGCTTCCAAAAATTACGAATCTCCAGAAATCTCAGCAAATATTTTTTCACCCAAACTGGATGATAATTTCAGGTAATGATCAGTACACTAAGGAGACTTGGTTCCCCAAAGTTCGTTCTTCTATGTTGAAGCGTTCATTTCCAGTAACTGTTTGAATTTTTAAGTTTCACTCTGTTTTCTCCTATATGGATAGATGTATTTGGAACTCTAAATCCAACACGGTTTGTGCTAGCTTCTTGAAACTTGACACAATAAAGTACTTTCACCTTCTATCTCTATGTATTGTTTCCTCTTGATATAACCCTAAGCAGTGACTGGCGAGAAACACTTTAATGGAAAGGGGTGGCCCAGCTTCCAAAAATTATGAATCTCAAGAAATATCAGCAAATATTTTTTCACCCAAACTGGATGATACTTTCAGGTAATGATCAGTACACTAAGGCGACTTGGTTCCCCAAAGTTCGTTCTTCTATGTTGAAGCGTTAATTTCCAGTAACCGTTTGAATTTTTAGGTTTCACTCTGTTGTCTCCTATATTGATAGATGTATTTGGAACTCTAAATCCAACACGGTTTGTGCTAGCTTCTTGAAACTTGACAAAACAAAGTAGTTTCACGTTCTATCTCTATGTTTTGTTTCCTCTTGTTGTAGCTCTAAGCAGTGACTGGCGAGAAACACTTTCATGGAAAGGGGTTGCGAAGCTTCCAAAAATTCCGAATCTCCAGAAATCTCAGCAGCTATATTTTCATCCAAACTGGATGATACTTTTAGATAATGATCAGAACACTAAGCCCAAGTGGTGCCCCAAATTTCGTTCTTCTATGTTGAAGTGTTCGTTTCCAGTAACAGTTTGAATTTTTAGGTTTCACTCTGTTTTCTCCTATATTGATAGATGTATTTGGAACTCTAAATCCAACACGGTTTGTGCTAGCTTCTTGAATCTTGACAAAATAAAGTAGTTTCACGTTCTCTCTTTATGTTTTGTTTCCTCTTGATATAGCCCTAAGCAGTGACTGGCGAGAAACACTTTCATGGAAAGGGGTTGCCAAGCTTTCAAAAATTACGAATCTCCAGAAATCTCAGCAAATATTTTTTCATCCAAAGTGGGTGATACTTTCAGGTAATGATCAGTATACTAAGGCGACTTGGTTCCCCAATGTTTGTTCTTCTATGTTGAAGTGTTCATTTCCAGTAACAGTTTGAATTTTTAGGTTTCACTCTGTATTTTCCTATATTGATAGATGTATTTGGAACTGTAAATCCAACACGGTTTGTGCTAGCTTCTTGAAACTTAACACAATAAAGTAGTTTCACGTTCTATCTCTATGTTTTCTTTCCTCTTGATGTAGCCCTAAGCAGTGAGTGGGGAGAAACACTTTCATTGAAAGGGGTTGCCATGCTTCCAAAAATTACGAATCTCCAGAAATCTCAGCAAATATTTTTTCACCCAAATTGGATGATAATTTCAGGTAACGATCAGTAGACTAAGGCGACTTGGTTGCCCAAAGTTCGTTCTTCTATGTTGAAGCGTTCATTTCCAGTAACTGTTTGAATTTTTAGACTTCACTCTCTTTTCTCCTATATTGATAGATGTATTTGGAACTCTAAATCCAACACGGTTTGTGCTAGCTTCTTGAAACTTGACACAATAAAGTACTTTCACCTTCTATCTCTATGTTTTGTTTCCTCTTGATATAGCCCTAAGCAGTGACTGGCGAGAAACACTTTAATGGAAAGGGGTTGCCCAGCTTCCAAAAATTACGAATCTCCAGAAATATCAGCAAATATTTCTTCACCCAAACTGGATGATACTTTCAGGTAATGATCAGTACACTAAGGCGACTTGGTTCCCCAAAGTTCGTTCTTCTCTGTTGAAGCGTTCATTTCCAGTAACCGTTTGAATTTTTAGGTTTCACTCTTTAGTCTCCTATATTGATAGATGTATTTGGAACTCTAAATCCAACACGGTTTGTGCTAGCTTCTTGAAACTTGACACAATAAAGTAGTTTCACGTTCTATCTCTATGTTTTGTTTCCTCTTGATGTAGCCCTAAGCACTGACTGGCGAGAAACACTTTCATGGAAAGGGGTTGCCAAGCTTCCAAAAATTATGAATCTCCAGAAATCTCAGCAAATATTTTTTCATCCAAACTGGATGATACTTTCAGGTAATGATCAGTACACTAAGGCGACTTGGTTCCCCAAAGTTCATTCTTCTATGTTGAAGCGTTCATTTCCAGTAACTGTTTGAATTTTTAGGTTTCACTCTGTTTTCAACTATATTGATAGATGTATTTGGAACTCTAAATCCAACACGGTTTGTGCTAGCTTCTTGAAACTTGACACAATAAAGTACTTTCACCTTCTGTCTCTATGTATTGTTTCCTCTTGATATAGCCCTAAGCAGTGACTGGCGAGAAACACTTTAATGGAAAGGGGTTGCCCAGCTTCCAAAAATTACGAATCTCCAGAAATATCAGCAAATATTTTTTCACCCAAACTGGATGATACTTTCAGGTAATGATCAGTACACTAAGGCGTCTTGGTTCCCCAAAGTTCGTTCTTCTATGTTGAAGCGTTCATTTCCAGTAACAGTTTGAATTTTTAGGTTTCACTCTGTTGTCTCCTATATTGATAGATGTATTTGGAACTCTAAATCCAACACGGTTTGTGCTAGCTTCTTGAAACTTGACAAAACAAAGTAGTTTCACGTTCTATCTCTATGTTTTGTTTCCTCTTGATGTAGCCCTAAGCAGTCACTGGCGAGAAACACTTTCATGGAAAGGGGTTGGCCAGCTTCCAAAAATTATGAATCTCCAGAAATCTCAGCAACTATATTTTCATCCAAACTGGATGATACTTTTAGATAATGATCAGAACACTAAGCCCAAGTGGTTCCCCAAATATCGTTCTTCTATGTTGAAGCGTTCGTTTCCAGTAACAGTTTGAATTTTTAGGTTTCACTCTGTTTTCTCCTATATTGATTGATGTATTTGGAACTCTAAATCCAACACCGTTTGAGCTAGCTTCTTGAAACTTAACACAATAAAGTAGTTTCACATTCTATCTCTTCGTTTTGTTTCCTCTTGATGTAGCCCTAAGCAGTGATTGCGGAGAAACACTTTCATTGAAAGGGGTTGCCAAGCTTCCAAAAATTACGAGTCTCCAGAAATCTCAGCAAATATTTTTTCACCCAACCTGGATGATACTTTCAGGTAATGATCAGTACACTAAGTCGACTTGGTTCCACAAAGTTCGTTCTTGTATGTTGAAGCGTTCATTTCCAGTAACAGTTTGAATTTTTAGGTTTCACTCTGTTTTCTCCTATATTCATAGATGTATTTGGAACTCTAAATCCAACACGGTTTGTGCTAGCTTCTTGAAACTTGACACAATAAAGTAGTTTCACGTTCTATCTCTATGTTTTGTTTCCTCTTGATGTAGCCCTAAGCAGTGACTGGCGAGAAACACTTTCATAGAAAGGGGTTGCCAAGCTTCCAAAAGTTACGAATCTCAAAAATCACAGCAAATATTTTTTCATGCACACTAGATGATACTTTCAGGGAATGATCAGTACACTAAGGCGACTTGGTTCCCCAGATTTCGTTCTTCTATGTTGAAGCGTTCATTTCCAGTAACAGTTTGAATTTTTAGGTTTCACTCTGTTTTCTCCTATATTGACAGATGTATTTGGAACTCTAAATCCAACACGGTTTGTGCTAGCTTCTTGAAACTTGACACAGTAAAGTAATTTCACGTTCTGTCTCTATGTTTTGTTTCCTCTTGTTGTAGTTCTAAGCAGTGACTGGCGAGAAACACTTTAAAGGAAAGGTGTTGCCAAGCTTCCAAAAATTACGAATCTCCAGAAATCTCAGAAACTATTCTTTCACCCAAACTGGATGATACTTTCAGGTAATGATCAGTACCCTAAGGCAACTTGGTTCCCCAAAGTTCGTTCTTCTTTGTTGAAGCGTTCATTTCCAGTAACAGTTTGAATTTTTAGGTTTCACTCTGTTTTCTCCTATATTGATAGATGTATTTGGAACTCTAAATCAAACGCGGTTTGTGCTAGCTTCTTATAACTTGACACAGTAAAGTAGTTTCACGTTCTATTTCTATGTTTTGTTTCCTCTTGATGTAGCCCTAAGCAGTGACTGGCGAGAAACACTTTCATAGAAAGGGGTTGCCAAGCTTCGAAAAATTACGAATCTCCAGAAATCTCAGCAAATAGTTTTTCACCGAAACTGGAAGATACTTTCAGGTAATGATCAGTACACTAAGGCAACTTGGTTCCCAAAAGTTCATTCTTCCATGTTGATGCGTTGGTTTCCAGTAACAGTTTGAATTTTTGCCTTTCCCTGCGTTTTCTCCTATATTGATAGATGTATTTGGAACTCTAAATCAAACACGGTTTGTACTAGCTTCTTGAAATTGACACAATAAAGCATTTTCACGTTCTATCTCTGTTTTCTGTTTCCTCTTGATGTAGCCCTAAGTAGTCACTGGCGAGAAACACTTTCATGGAAAGGGGTTGCCAAGCTTCCAAATATTACGTATCTCCAGAAATCTAAGCAAATATTTTTTCACCCAAACTGGATAATACTTTCAGGTGATGATCAGAACAGTAAGCTCACTTCGTTCCCCAAAGTTCGTTCTTCTATGTTGAAGCGTTCGTTTCCAGTAACATTTTGAATTTTGACATTTCACTTTGTTTTCTCCTATATTAAAATATATATTTTTAACTTAAATCAAACACGGTTTGTGCTAGCTTCTTGAAACTTGACACGACAAAGCAGTTTCACGTTCTATCTCTATGTTTTGTTTCTTCTTGATGTAGCCCTAAGCAGTGACTGGCAAGAAATACTTTCATTGAAAGGGGTTGACAAGTTTCCAAAAATTACGAGTCTCCAGAAATCTCAGCAAGTATTTTTTCATCCAAACTGGATGATAGTTTCAGGTAATTATCAGTTCACTAAGGCGACTTGGGTCCCCAAAGTTCATTCTTCTATGTTGAAGCATTCGTTTCCACTAACAGTTCGAATTTTGGCCTTTCACTCTGTTTTCTCCTATATTGATAGATGTATTTGGAACTCTATATCAAACACCATTTGTACTAGCTCCTTGAAACTTGACACAATAAAGCAGTTTCACTTTCTATCTCTGTGTTCTGTTTCCTCTTGATGTAGCCCTAAGCAGTGACTGGGGAGAAACAGTTTAATTGAAAGGGGTCGCCAAGCTTCCAAAAATTACGAGTCTCCAGAAATCTCAGCAAGTATTTTTGCACCCAAACTGGGTGATACTTTTAGATAATGATCAGAACACTAAGCCCACGTCGTTCCCCAAATTTTGTTTTTCTATGTTGAAGCGTTCGTTTCCAGTAACAGTTTGAATTTTGGCGTTTCACTCTGTTTTCTCCTATATTGATAGATGTATTTGGAACACTAAATCAAACACCGTTTTTGCAAGCCTCTTGAAACTTGACACAATAAAGCAGTTTCACGTTCTATCTCTATGTTCTGTTTCCTCTTGATGTAGCCCTAAGCAGTGACTGGGGACAAACACTTTCATTGAAAGGGGTTGCCAAGCATCCAAAAATTACGAGTCTCCAGAAATCACAGCAACTATTTTTTCACCCAAACTGGATGATACTTTCCGGTAATGATCAGTACACTAAGGCGACTTGGTTCCCCAAAGTTCGTTCTTCTATGTTGAAGTGTCCGTTTCCAGTAACAGTTTGAATTTTTAGGTTTCACTCTCTTTTCTCCTGTATTGATAGATGTATTTGGAACTCTAAATCCAACACGGTTTGTGCTAGCTTCTTCAAATTTGACACAATAAAATAGTTTCATGTTCTATCTTTATGTTTTGTTTCCTCTTGTTGTAGCTCTAAGCAGTGACTGGCGAGAAACACTTTCATGGAAAGGGGTTACCAAGCTTCCAAAAATTACGAATCTCCAGATATCTCAGCAAATATTTTTTTACCCAAAGTGGAAGATACTTTCAGGTAATGATCAGTACACTAAGGCGACTTGGTTCCCCAAAGTTCATTCTTCTATGTTGAAGCGTTCGTTTCCAGTAACAGTTTAAATTTTTGCCTTTCATCTGTTTTCTCCTATATTGATAGATGTGTTTGGAACTCTAAATCAAACACGGTTTGTGCTAGGTTCTTGAAACTTGACACAATAAAGTAGTTTCACGTTCTATTTCTATGTTTTGTTTCCTCTTGATGTAGCCCTAATACTGACTGGCGAGAAACACTTTCAAGGAAAGGTGTTGCCAAGCTTCCAAAAATTACGAATCTCCAGAAATCTCAGCAACTATTCTTTCACCCAAACTGGATGATACTTTCAGGTAATGATCAGTACCCTAAGCAAACTTGGTTCCCCAAAGTTCGTTCTTCTTTGTTGAAGTGTTCATTTCCAGTAACAGTTTGAATTTTTAGGTTTCACTCTGTTTTCTCCTATATTGATAGATGTATTTGGAACTCTAAATCAAACACGGTTTGTGCTAGCTTCTTGAAACTTGAAACAGTAAAGTAGTTTCATGTTCTATTTCTATATTTTGTTTCCTCTTGATGTAGCCCTAAGCAGTGACTGGCGAGAAACACTTTCATGGAAAGGGGTTGCCAAGCTTCCAAAAATTACGAATCTCCAGAAATCTCAGCAAATAGTTTTTCACCCAAACTGGAAGATACTTTCAGGTAATGATCAGTACACTAAGGCGACTTGGTTCCCAAAAGTTCATTCTTCCATGTTGATGCGTTCGTTTCCAGTAACAGTTTGAATTTTTGCCTTTCCCTGCGTTTTCTCCTATATTGATAGATGTATTTGGAACTCTAAATCAAACACGGTTTGTAGTAGCTTCTTGAAACTTGACACAATAAAGCATTTTCACATTCTATCTCTGTGTTCTGTTTCCTCTTGATGTAGCTCTAAGCAGTGACTGGGGAGAAACACTTTCATGGAAAGGGGTTGCCAAGCTTCCACAAATTACGAGTCTCCAGAAATTTCAGCAACCATTTTTTCACCCAAACTGGATGATACTTTTAGATAATGATCAGAACACTAAGCTCACGTGGTTCCCCAAATTTCGTTTTTCTATGTTGAAGCGTTCGTTTCCAGTAATAGTTTGAATTTGGCGTTTCACTCTGTTTTCTCCTATATTGATAGATGTATTTGGAACTCTAAATACAATACGGTTTGTGCTAGCTTCTTGAAACATGACACAATAAAGTAGTTTCACGTTCTGTTTCTATGTTTTGTTTCCTCTTGATGTAGCCCTAAGCAGTGACTGGCGAGAAACACTTTCAAGGAACGGGGTTGCCAAGCTTCCAAATATTACGAATCTCCAGAAATCTCAGCAACTATTCTTTCACCCATACTGGATGATACTTTCAGGTAATGATCAGTACACTAAGGCGACTTGGTTCCCCAAAGTTCATTCTTCTTTGTTGAAGCATTCATTTCCAGTAACAGTTTGAATTTTTAGGTTTCACTCTGTTTTCTCCTATATTGATAGATGTATTTGGAACTCTAAATCAAACACGGTTTGTGCTAGCTTCTTGAAACTTGACACAATAAAGTAGTTTCACGTTCTATCTCTGTGTTCTGTTTCCTCTTGATGTAGCTTTAAGCAGTGACTGGGGAGAAACAATTACATGAAAAGGTGTTGCCAAGCTTCCAAAACTTACGAGTCTCCAGAAATCTCAGCAACCATTTTTTCACCCAAACTGGATGATACTTTTAGATAATGATCAGAACACTAAGCTCACGTGGTTCCCCAAATTTCGTTTTTCTATGTTGAAGTGTTCGTTTCCAGTAATAGTTTGAATTTTGGCGTTTCACTTTGTTTTCTCCTATATTGATAGATGTATTTGGAACTCTAAATACAATAAGGTTTGTGCTAGCTTCTTGAAACTTGACACAGTAAAGTAGTTTCACGTTCTATTTCTATGTTTTGTTTCCTCTTGATGTAGCCCTAAGCAGTGACTGGCGAGAAACACTTTCAAGGAAAGGGGTTGCCAAGCTTCCAAAAATTACGAATCTCCAGAAATCTCAGCAACTATTCTTTCACCCAAACTGGATGATACTTTCAGGTAATGATCAGTACACTAAGGCGACTTGGTTCCCCAAAGTTTGTTCTTCTTTGTTGAAGCGTTCATTTCCAGTAACAGTTTGAATTTTTAGATTTCACTGTTTTCTCCTATATTGATAGATGTATTTGGAACTCTAAATCAAAAACGGTTTGTGCTAGCTTCTTGAAACTTGACACAATAAAGTAGTTTCACGGTCTATCTCTATGTTTTGTTTCCTCTTGATATAGCCCTAAGAGTGACTGGCGAAAAACACTTTCATGGAAAGGGGTTGCCAAGCTTCGAAAAATTACGAATCTCCAGAAATCTCAGCAAATATTTTTTCACCCAAACTGGATGATACTTTCCGGTAATGATCAGGACACTAAGGCGACTTGTTTCCCCAAAGTTCGTTCTGCTATTTTGAAGCATTCATTTCCAGTAACACTTTGAATTTTTAGGTTTCACTCTGTTTTCTCCTATATTGATAGATGTATTTGGAACTCTAAATACAATACGGTTTGTGCTAGCTTCTTGAAACTTGACACAATAAAGTAGTTTCACGTTCTATTTCTATGTTTTGTTTCCTCTTGATGTAGCCCTAAGCAGTGACTGGCGAGAAACACTTTCAAGGAAAGGGGTTGCCAAGCTTCCAAAAATTACGAATCTCCAGAAATCTCAGCAACTATTCTTTCACCCAAACTGGATGATACTTTCAGGTAATGATCAGTACACTAAGCCCACTTTGTTCCCCAAATTTCGTTCTTCTATGTTGAAGCGTTCGTTTCCAGTAACAGTTTAAATTTTAGCGTTTCACTTTGTTTTCTCCTATATTGAAAGATGTATTTTTAACTCTAAATCAAACACGGTTTGTGCTAGCTTCTTGAAACTTGACACGACAACGCAGTTTCACGTTCTATCTCTATGTTCTGTTTCTTCTTGATGTAGCCCTAAGCAGTGACTGGGGAGAAACACTTACATTGAAAGGGGTTGCCAAGCTTCCAAAAATTACGAGTCTCCCGAAATCTCAGCAACTATTTTTTCACACAAACTGGATGATAATTTCAGGTAATGATCAGTACACTAAGGCGACTTGGTTCCCCAAAGTTCGTTCTTCTATGTTGAAGCGTTCATTTCCAGTAACAGTTTGAATTTTTAGGTTTCACTCTCTTTTCTCCTATATCGATAGATGTATTTGGAACTCTAAATCAAACACGGTTTGTGCTAGCTTCTTGAAACTTGACACAATAAACCAGTTTCACGTTCTATTTGTATGTTTTGTTTACTCTTGATGTAGCCCTAAGCAGTGACTGGCGAGAAACACTTTCATGGAAAGGGGTTGCCAAGCTTCCAAAAATTACGAATCTCCAGAAATCTCAGCAAATATTTTTTCACCCAAACTGGATTATACTTTCAGGTAATGATCAGTACACTAAGGCGACTTGGATCTCCAAAGTTCGTTCTTCTATGTTGAAGCGTTCATTTCCAGTAACAGTTTGAATTTTTAGGTTTCACTCTCCTTTCTCCTATATTGATAGATGTATTTGGAACTCTAAATTCAACATGGTTTGTGCTAGCTTCTTGAAACTTGACACAATAAAGTAGTTTCACGTTCTATCTCTATGTTTTGTTTCCTCTTAATATAGCCCTAAGCAGTGACTGGCGAGAAACACTTTCATGGAAAGGGGTTGCCAAGCTTTCAAAAATTACGAATCTCCAGATATCTCAGCAAATATTTTTTTCACCCAAACTGGATGATACTTTCAGGTAATGATCAGTACACTAAGGCGACATGGTTCCCCAAAATTCGTTCTTCTATGTTGAAGCGTTCATTTCCAGTAACAGTTTGAATTTTTAGGTTTCACTCTGTTTTCTCCTATATTGATAGATGTATTTGGAACTCTAAATCCAACACGGTTTGTGCTAGCTTCTTGAAACTTGGCACAACAAAGTAGTTTCACGTTCTATCTCTATGTTTTGTTTCCTATTGTTGTAGCTCTAAGCAGTGACTGGCGAGAAACACTTTCATGGAAAGGGGTTGCCAAGCTTCCAAAAATTACGAATCTCCAGAAATCTCAGCAAATAGTTTTTCACCCAAACTGGAAGATAATTTCAGGTAATGATCAGTACACTAAGGCGACTTGGTTCCCCAAAGTTCATTCTTCAATGTTGAAGCGTTCGTTTCCAATAACAGTTTGAATTGTTGCCTTTCCCTGTGTTTTCTCCTATATTGATAGATGTATTTGGAACTCTAAATCCAACACGGTTTGTGCTGGATTCTTGAAACTTGACACAATAAAGTAGTTTCACGTTCTATCTCTGTGTTTTGTTTCCTCTTGATGTAGCCCTAAGCAGTGACTTGCGAGAAACACTTTCATGGAAAGGGGTTGCCAAGCTTCGAAAATTACGAATCTCCAGAAATCTCAGCAAATATTTTTTCACCCAAACTGGACGATACTATCCGGTAATGATCAGTACACTAAGGCGACTAGGTTCCCCAAAGTTCATTCTTCTATGTTGAAGCGTTCGTTTCCAGTAACAGTTTGAATTTTTGCCTTTCACTCTGTTTTCTCCTATATTGATAGATGTGTTTGGAACTCTAAATCAAACACGGTTTGTGCTAGCTTCTTGAAACTTGACACAATAAAGCAGTTTCACGTTCTATCTATATGTTCTGTTTCCTCTTGATGTAGCCCTAAGCAGTGACTCGTGAGAAACACTTTCATGGAAAGGGGTAGCCAAGCTTCCAAATATTACGAATCTCCAGAAATCTCAGCAAATATTTTTTCACCCAAACTGGATGATACGTTAAGGTAATGATCAGTACACTAAGGTGACTTGGTTTCCCAAAGTTCTTTCTTCTATGATGAAGCGTTCATTTCCAGTAACAGCTTGAATTTTTAGGTTTCACTCTGTATTCTCCTCTATTGATAGGTGTATTTGGAAGTATAAATCCAACACGGTTTGTGCTAGCTTCTTGAAACTTGACACAATAAAGTAGTTGCACGTTCTATCTCTATGTTTTGTTTCCTCTTGATGTAGCCCTAAGCAGTGACTGGCAAAAAACACTTTCATGGAAAGAGGTTCCCAAGCTACCAAAAATTACGAATCTCCAGAAATCTCAGCAAATATTTTTTCACCAAAACTGGATGATACTTTCAGTTAATGATCAGTACACTAAGGCGACTTGGTTCCCCAAAGTTCGTTCTTCTATGTTGAAGCGTTCATTTCCAGTAACAGTTTGAATTTTTAGGTTTCACTCTCTTTTCTCCTACATTGATAGATGTATTCGGAACTCTAAATCCAACACGGTTTGTGCTAGCTTCTTGAAACTTGGCACAACAAAGTAGTATCACGTTCTATCTCCATGTTTTGTTTCCTCTTGTTGTAGCTCTAAGCGGTGACTGGCGAGAAACACTTTCATGGAAAGGGGTTGCGAAGCTTCCAAAAATTACGAATCTCCAGAAATCTCAGCAAATCTTTTTACACCCAAACTGGATGATACTTTCAGGTATTGATCAGTACACTAAGGCCACTTGGTTCACCAAATTTCTTTCTTCTATGTTGAAGCGTTCGTTTCCAGTAATACTTTGAATTTTTAGGATTCACTCTGTTATCTCCTATATTGATAGATGTATTTGGAACTCTAAATCCAACACGCTTTGTGCTAGCTTCTTGAAACTTGACACAATAAATTACTTTCACGTTCTATCTCTATGTTTTGTTTCCTCTTGATGTAGCCCTAAGCAGTACTGGTGAGAAACACTTTCATGGAAAGGGGTTGCCAAGCTTTCAAAAATTACGAATCTCCAGAAATCTCAGAAAATATTTTTACACCCAAACTGGATGATACATTCAGGTAATGATCAGTACACTAAGCCCACTTTGTTCCCCAAATTTCGTTCTTCTATGTTGAAGCGTTCGTTTCCAGTAACAGTTTGAATTTTGGCGTTTCACTCTGTTTTCTCCTATATTTATAGATGTATTTGGAACTCTAAATCAAACACGGTTTGTGCTAGCTTCTTGAAACTTGACACAATAAAGCAGTTTCACGTTCTATCTCTATGTTCTGATTCCTCTTGATGTAGCCCTAAGCAGTGACTGGCGAGAAACACTTTCATGGAAAGGGGTTGCCAAGCTTCCCAAAATTACGAATCTCCAGAAATCTCAGCAAATATTTTTACACCCAAACTGGATGATACTTTCAGGTAATGATCAGTACACTAAGTCGACTTGGTACCCCAAAGTTCGTTCTTCTATGTTGAAGCGTTCATTTCCAGTAACAGTTTAAATTTTTAGGTTTCACTCTCCTTTCTCCTATATTGATAGATGTATATGGAACTCTAAATTCAACACGGTTTGTGCTAGCTTCTTGAAACTTGACACAATAAAGTAGTTTCACGTTCTATCTCTATGTTTTGTTTCCTCTTGATATAGCCCTAAGCAGCGACTGGCGAGAAACACTTTCATGGAAAGGGGTTGCCAAGCTTTCAAAAATTACGAATCTCCAGAAATCTCAGCAAATATTTTTTCACCCAAACTGGATGATACTTTCAGGTAATGATCAGTACACTAAGGCGACTTGGTTCCCCAAAGTTCGTTCTTCTATGTTGAAGCATTCATTTCCAGTAACAGTTTGAATTTTTAGGATTCACTCTGTTTTCTCCTATATTGATAGATGTATTTGGAACTCTAAATCCAACACGGTTTTTGCTAGCTTCATGAAACTTGGCACAACAAAGTAGTTTCACGTTCTATCTCTATGTTTTTTTTCCTCTTGTTGTAGCTCTAAGCAGTGACTGGCGAGAAACACTTTCATGGAAAGGGGTTGCGAAGATTCCAAAAATTACGAATCTCTAGAAATCTCAGCAAATATTTTTACACCCAAACTGGATGATACTTTCAGGTAATGATCAGTACACTAAGCACACTTGGTTCACCAAATTTCTTTCTTCTATGTTGAAGCGTTCGTTTCCATTAACAGTTTGAATTTTTAGGATTCACTCTGTTTTCTCCTATATTGATAGATGTATTTGGAACTCTAAATCCAACACGGTTTATGCTACCTTCTTGAAACTTGACACAATAATGTAGTTTCACGTTCTATCTCTACGTTTTGTTTTCTCTTGATGTAGCCCTAAGCAGTGACTGGCGAGAAACACTTTCATGGAAAGTGGTTGCCAAGTTTCCAAAAATTACGAATCTCCAGAAATCTCAGCAAATATTTTTTCACCCACATTGGAAGATACTTTCAGTTAATGATCAGTACACTAAGGCGACTTGGTTCCCCAAAGTTCATTCTTCTATGTTGAAGCATTTGTTTCCAGTAACAGTTTGAATTTTGGCGTTTCACTCTGTTTTCTCCTATATTTATAGATGTATTTGGAACTCTAAATCAAACACGGTTTGTGCTAGCTTCTTGAAACTTGACACAACAATGCAGTTTCATGCTCTATCTCTATGTTGTGTTTCCTCTTGATGTAGCCCTAAGCAGTGACTTGGGAAAAACACTTTCATTGAAAGGGGTTGCCAAGCTTCCAAAAATTACGAGTTTCCAGTAATCTCAGCAACTATTTTGTCACCCAAACAGGATTATACTTTCGGGTAATTATCAGTACACTAAGCCCACTTGGTTACCCAAATTTCGTTCTTCTTTGTTGAAGAGTTCATTTCCAGTAACAGTTTAAATTTTGGCGTTTTACTCTGTTTTCTCCTATATTGAAAGATGTATTTTTAACTCTAAATCAAACACGGTTTGTGCTAGCTTCTTGAAACTTGACACGACAAACAGTTTCACGTTCTATCTCTATGTTCTGTTTCTTCTTGATGTAGTCCTCAGCAGTGACTGGTGAGAAACACTTTCATGGAAAGGGGTTGCCAAGCTTCCAAAAATTACAAATCTCCAGAAATCTCAGCAAATATTTTTTCATCCAAAATGGATGATACTTTCAGGTAATGATCAGTACACTAAGGCGACTTGGTTCCCCAAAGTTCGTTCTTCTATGTTGAAGCGTTCATTTCCAGTAATAGTTTGAATTTTTATGTTTCACTCTCTTTTCTCCTATATTGATAGATATATTTGGAACTCTAAATCCAACAAGGTTTGTGCTAGCTTCTTGAAACTTGACACAATAAAGTAGTTTCACGTTCTATTTCTATGTTTTGTTTCCTCTTGATATAACCCTAAGCAGTGACTGGCGAGAAACATTTTCATGGAAAGGGGTTGCCAAGCTTTCAAGAATTACGAATCTCCAGAAATCTCAGCAAATATTTTTTCACCCAAACTTGATGATACTTTCAGTTAATGATCACTACACTAATTCGACTTCGTTCTCCAAATTTCGTTCTTCTATTTTGAAGTGTTCATTTCCAGTAACACTTTGAATTTTTAGGTTTCACTCTCTTTTCTCCTATATTGATAGATGTATTTGGAACTCTGAATCCAACACAGTTTCTGCTAGCTTCTTGAAATTTGACACCATAAAGTAGTTTCACGTTCTATCTCTATGTTTTGTTTCCTCTTGATGTAGCCCTAAGCAGTGACTGGCGAAAAACACTTTAATGGAAAAGGGTTGCCAAGCTTCCAAAAATTACGAATCTCCAGAAATCTCAGCAAATATTTTTTCACCCAAACTGGATGATACTTTCAGGTAATGATCAGTACACTAAGGCGACTTGGTTCCCCAAAGTTCGTTCTTCTATGTTGAAGCGTTCATTTCCAGTAACAGTTTGAATTTTTATGTTTCACTCTCTTTTCTCCTATATTGATACATGTATTTGGAACTCTATATCCAACACGGTTTGTGCTAGCTTCTTGAAACTTGACACAATAAAGTAGTTTCACGTTCTATCTCTATGTTTTGTTTCCTCTTGATGTAGCCCTAAGCAGTGACTGGTGAGAAACACTTTCATGGAAAGGGGTTGCCAAGCTTCCAAAAATTACAAATCTCCAGAAATCTCAGCAAATATTTTTTCATCCAAAATGGATGATACTTTCAGGTAATGATCAGTACACTAAGGCGACTTGGTTCCCCAAAGTTCGTTCTTCTATGTTGAAGCGTTCATTTCCAGTAATAGTTTGAATTTTTATGTTTCACTCTCTTTTCTCCTATATTGATAGATATATTTGGAACTCTAAATCCAACAAGGTTTGTGCTAGCTTCTTGAAACTTGACACAATAAAGTAGTTTCACGTTCTATTTCTATGTTTTGTTTCCTCTTGATATAACCCTAAGCAGTGACTGGCGAGAAACATTTTCATGGAAAGGGGTTGCCAAGCTTTCAAGAATTACGAATCTCCAGAAATCTCAGCAAATATTTTTTCACCCAAACTTGATGATACTTTCAGTTAATGATCACTACACTAATTCGACTTCGTTCTCCAAATTTCGTTCTTCTATTTTGAAGTGTTCATTTCCAGTAACACTTTGAATTTTTAGGTTTCACTCTCTTTTCTCCTATATTGATAGATGTATTTGGAACTCTGAATCCAACACAGTTTCTGCTAGCTTCTTGAAATTTGACACCATAAAGTAGTTTCACGTTCTATCTCTATGTTTTGTTTCCTCTTGATGTAGCCCTAAGCAGTGACTGGCGAAAAACACTTTAATGGAAAAGGGTTGCCAAGCTTCCAAAAATTACGAATCTCCAGAAATCTCAGCAAATATTTTTTCACCCAAACTGGATGATACTTTCAGGTAATGATCAGTACACTAAGGCGACTTGGTTCCCCAAAGTTCGTTCTTCTATGTTGAAGCGTTCATTTCCAGTAACAGTTTGAATTTTTATGTTTCACTCTCTTTTCTCCTATATTGATACATGTATTTGGAACTCTATATCCAACACGGTTTGTGCTAGCTTCTTGAAACTTGACACAATAAAGTAGTTTCACGTTCTATCTCTATGTTTTGTTTCCTCTTGATGTAGCCCTAAGCAGTGACTGGTGAGAAACAATTTCATGGAAAGGGGTTGCCAAGCTTTCAAAAATTACGAATCTCCAGAAATCTCAGCAAATATTTTTTCACCCAAACTGGATGATATTTTCAGGTAATGATCAGTATACTAAGCCCACTTGCTACACCAAATTTCTTTCTTCTATGTTGAAGCTTTCGTTTCCAGTAACAGTTTGAATTTTGGCCTTTCACTTTGTTTTCTCCTATATTGATAGATGTATTTGGAATTCTAAATCAAACACGGTTTGTGCTAGCTTCTTGAAACTTGACACAATAAAGCAGTTTCACGTTCTATCTCTGTGTTCTGTTTCCTCTTGATGTACCCCTAAGCAGTGACTGGGGAGAAACACTTTCATTGAAAGGGGTTGCCAAGCTTCCAAAAATTACGAATCTCCAGAAATCTCAGCAACTATTTTGTCACCCAAACTTAATGATACTTTCAGCTAATGATTAGTACACTAAACCCACTTGGTTCGCCATATTTCGTTTTTCTATGTTGAAGCGTTCGTTTCCATTAACAGTTTGAATTTTGATGTTTCACTCTGTTTTCTCCTATATTGATAGATATATTTGGAACACTAAATCAAACACGGTTTGTGCTAGCTTCTTGAAACTTGACACAATAAAGCAGTTTCACGTTCTATCTCTGTGTTTTGTTTCCTCTTGATGTAGCCCTAAGCAGTGACTGGTGAGAAACACTTTCATGGAAGGGGTTGCCAAGCTTTCAAAAATTACGAATCTCCAGAAATCTCAGCAAATATTTTTTCACCCAAACTGGGTGATACTTTCAGGTAATGATCAGTACACTAAGGCGACTTGGTTCCCCAAAGTTCGTTCTTCTATGTTGAAGCGTTCATTTCCAGTAACAGTTTGAATTTTTAGGTTTCACTCTGTTTTCTCCTATATTGATAGATGTATTTGGAACTCTAAATCAAACACGGTTTGTGCTAGCTTCTTGAAACTTGACACAATAAAGCAGTTTCACGTTCTATCTTTGTGTTCTGTTTCCTCTTGATGTAGCCCTAAGCAGTGACTGGGGAGAAAAACTTTCATTGAAAGGGGTTGCCAAGCTTCCAAAAATTACGAATCTCCAGAAATCTCAGCAACTATTTTTTCACCCAAACTGGATGATACTTTTAGATAATGATCAGAATACTAAGCCCAAGTGGTTCCCCAAATTTCGTTTTTCTATGTTGAAGCGTTCGTTTCCAGTAACAGTTTAAATTTTGGCGTTTTACTCTGTTTTCTCCTATATTGATAGATGAATTTGGTACTCAAAATCAAACACCGTTTGTGCAAGCCTTTTGAAACTTGAAACAATAAAGCAGTTTCACGTTCTATCTCTATGTTCTGTTTCCTCTTGATGTAGCCCTAAGCAGTGACTGGGGACAAACTCTTTCATTGAAAGGGGTTGCCAAGCATCCAAAAATTACGAGTCTCCAGAAATCTCAGCAACTATTTTGTCACCCAAACTGGATGATACTTTCAGCTGATGATCAGTACACTAAGCCCACTTGGTTCGCCAAATTTCGTTTTTCTATGTTGAAGCATTCGTTTCCAGTAACAGTTTGAATTTTGACGTTTCACTCTGTTTTCTCCTATATTGATAGATGTATTTGGAACTCTAAATCAAACACGGTTTGTGCTAGCTTCTTGAAACTTTACACAATAAAGCAGTTTCACGTTCTATCTCTGTGTTCTGTTTCCTCTTTTTTTTTTTTATTGGATGTTCACAACATTACAAACTCATGACAAATCATATTTCATAGATTAGAATCAATTGGGTTATGAACTCCCATTTTTACCCCAAATACAGATTGCAGAATCACATCGGCTACACATCACATTTTTACATACTGCCATATTAATGTCTGTTGTATTCTGCTACCTTTACTATCCTCTAAAATCCCCCCTCCCCTTCCCTCCCATCTTCTCTCTCTACCCCATCTATTGAAATTCATTTCCCTCCATGTTTGTTATCCCATTCCCCTCGTAAACTCTTATATATAATTTTGTATTACAATGAGGGTCTCCCTCCATTTCCATGTGATTTCCCTTTTTTTTTTCTCCCTTTCCCTCCCGCCTCATGTCTCTCTTTAATGCTAGTCTTTTCTTCCTGCTCAGCCTCACTGTTCTGCTCTTAGTTGCTCTCATTATATCAAAGAAGACATTTGGTATTTGTGTTTTAGGGATTGGCTAGCTTCACTAAGCATAATCTGCTCTAGTGCCATCCATTTCCCTGCAAATTCCGTGATTTTGTCATTTTTAGTGCTGCATAATATTCCATGGTATATAAATGCCACATTTTTTTTATCCATTCATCTATTGAAGGGCATCTGGGTTGATTCCACAGTCTAGCAATTGTGAATTGTGCTGCTATGAACATCGATGTGGCAGTATCCCTGTAGTGTGCTCTTTTAAGGTCTTCAGGAAATAGTCCGAGTAGGGCAATAGCTGGGTCAAATGGTGGTTCCATTCCCAGCTTTCCCAGGAATCTCCATACTGCTTTCCAAATTGGCCGCACCCGTTTGCAGTCCCACCAGCAGCGTACAAGAGTACCCTTTTCCCCACATCCTCGCCAGCACTTGTTGTTGTTTGACTTCATCATGGCTGCCAATCTTACTGGGGTGAGGTGGTATCTTAGGGTGGTTTTGATTTGCATTTCCTTGACTGCTAGAGATGGTGAGCATTTTTTCATGTACTTATTGATTGATTGTATGTCCTCCTCTGAGAAGTGTCTGTTCAGGTCCTTGGCCCATTTGTTGATTGGGTTGTTTGTTTTCTTATTGTCTAATTTTTTGAGTTCTTTGTATACTCTGGATATTAGGGCTCTATCTGAAGTGTGAGGAGTAAAAATTTGTTCCCAGGATGTAGGCTCCCTATTTACCTCTCTTATTGTTTCTCTTGCTGAGAAAAAACTTTTCAGTTTAAGAAAGTCCCATTTGTTGATTCTTGTTATTAACTCTTGTGCTATGGGTGTCCTATTAAGGAATTTGGAGCCTGTCCCCACAATCTGTAGATCGGAACCCACTTTTTCTTCTATCAGACGTAGAGTCTCTGATTTGATATCTAGCTCCTTTATCCACTTTGAGTTGACTTTTGTGCGTGGCGAGAGGAGGGGATTTAGTTTCATTTTGTTGCATATGGATTTCCAATTTTCCCAACACCATTTGTTGAAGATACTATCCTTTCTCCATTGCATGTTTTTAGCTCCTTTATCAAATATAAGATAGTTGTAGCTTTGTGGATTAGTCTCTGTGTCCTCTATCCTGTACCATTGGTCCACCCGCCTGTTCTGGTACCAGTACCATGCTGTTTTTATTACTATTGCTCTGTAGTATAGTTTGAAGTCTGGTATCGCTATACCACCTGATTCACACTTCCTGCTTAGAATTGTTTTTGCTATTCTGGGTCTTTTGTTTTTCCATATGAATTTCATGATTGCTTTATCTATTTCTACAAGAAATGCCATTGGGATTTTGATTGGCATTGCATTGAACCTATAGAGAACTTTTGGTAATATCGCCATTTTGATGATGTTAATTCTGCCTAACCATGAACAGGGTATATTTTTCCATCTTCTAAGATCCTCTTCTATTTCTTTCTTTAGGGTTCTGTAGTTTTCATTGTATAGATCCTTCACCTCTTTTGTTAGGTTGATTCCCAAGTACTTTATTTTTTTTGAGGATATTGTGAATGGAGTGTTTTTCCTCATTTCCATTTCAGAAGTTTTGTCGCTGATATACAGAAATGCCTTTGATTTATGTGTGTTGATTTTATATCCTGCCACATTACTGAATTCATTTATTAGTTCTAGTAGTTTTTTTGTAGACCCTTTTGGGTCTTCTAGGTATAGAATCATGTCATCCACAAATAATGATAATTTAAGTTCTTCTTTTCCTATTTTTATGCCTTTAATTTCTTTCGTTTGTCTAATTGCTCTGGCCAGTGTTTCAAGAACTATATTGAATAGAAGTGGTGATAGGGGGCATCCCTGTCGTGTTCCAGATTTTAGAGGGAATGCCTTCAATTTTTCTCCATTCAGAATGATGCTAGCCTGAGGCTTGGCATAGATAGCTTTTACAATGTCGAGGTAAGTTCCTGTTATCCCTATTTTTTCTAACGTTTTGAACATAAAGGGATGCTGTACTTTGTCAAATGTTTTTTCTGCGTCTATTGAGAAGATCATATGGTTCTTCTCTTTAAGCCTATTGATGTGGTGAATAACATTTATTGATTTCCGTATATTGAACCATCCTTGCATCCCAGGGATGAATCCTACTTGATCATGGTGCACAATTTTTTTGATATGCCTTTGTATCCGATTCACCAGAATTTTATTGAGGATTTTTGCATCTAGGTTCATTAGAGATATTGGTCTGTAGTTTTCTTTCTTTGAGGTGTCTTTGTCTGGTTTCGGAATCAGGGTGATGTTGGCCTCATAGAATGAATTTGGAAGAGCTCCCTCCTTTTCTATTTCCTGAAATAACTTGAAAAGTACTGGTATTAATTCTTCTTTAAAGGTTTTGTAGAAGTCCACTGTATACCCATCCGGTCCTGGGCTTTTCTTGGTTGGAAGTTTTTTAATTGCTTCTTCTATTTCATCTATTGATATTGGTCTGTTTAGGTTGTGAGTTTCCTCCTGACTCAGTCTGGGCAAATCATATGACTTAAGGAATTTATCGATGTCTTCACTTTCTTCTATTTTATTGGAATATAGGTTTTCAAAATAATTTCTAATTGTTTTCTGTATTTCTGAAGCGTCTGCTGTAACATTGCCTTTTTCATCCCGTATGTTAGTGATTTGAGTTCTCTCTCTTCCTCTCTTCGTTAGTATGGCTAGGGGTCTGTCGATCTAATTTATTTTTTCAAAGAACCAACTTTTTGTTTTGTTAATTTTTTCAATAGTTTCTTTTGTTTCAATTTCATTGATTTCTGCTCTGATTTTAATTAGTTCTTGCCTTCTGCTACATTTGCTATTGTTTTGCTCTTCCTTTCCTAGGGCTTTGAGATGAAGTGTGAGCTCATTTATTTGTTGGTTTTTCCTTTTTTTGAGGAATGACCTCCAGGCGATGAATTTCCCTCTTAAAACTGCTTTCATTGTGTCCCATAGATTCCGATATGTTGTGTCTGTATTTTCATTTATCTCTAAGAATTTTTTGATTTCCTCCTTTATGTCTTCTATAACCCATTGATCATTTAGTAACGTATTGTTCATTGTCCATGTGATGTAGGATTTTTCCTTCCTTCTCTTATCATTGATTTCCAGTTTCATTCCATTATGATCTGATAAAGTGCATGGTATTATCTCAACCCCTTTATATTTACTGAGGGTTGCCTTATGGCATAATATATGATCTATTTTTGAGAAGGTTCCATGTGCTGCTGAGAAAAAAGTATATCCACTTGATGATGGTTGATATATTCTATATATGTCAGTTAAGTCTAAGTTATTGATTGTGATATTGAGGTCAATAGTTTCTTTATTCAACTTTTGTTTGGAGGATCTGTCCAATGGTGAGAGAGGTGTGTTGAAGTCACCCGTGATTATTGTGTTGTGGTCTATTTGATTCTTGAACTTGAGGAGTGCTTGTTTTATGAACGTCGCAGCACCATTATTTGGTGCATAAATATTGATAATTGTTATGTCTTGTTGGTGAATGGTTCCTTTTAACAGTATATAATGTCCTTCCTTATCCCTTTTGATTAACTTAGTCTTGAAGTCGATTTTATTCAATATGAGAATGGCCACGCCTGCTTGCTTACAAGGACCGTGTGCTTGGTATATTTTTTCCCAACCTTTTACCTTGAGCCTGTGTATGTCTTTTCCAGTCAGATGTGTCTCCTGGAGGCAGTATATCGTTGGATTTGTTTTTTTAATCCATGTTACCAGCCTATGTCGCTTTATTGGAGAGTTTAAGCCATTAACATTTAGAGTTACTATTGATATATGGTTTGTACTTCCTGCCATGTTTGATTATTTATCTCTTTTTTTTCCCTAATTTAGTTTGTTTCTCCATGATTAGCTTTCCTCCCATCCTCTGTCTTTACTGAGGCACTTCCCGCTGATGGTTTTGGTTATTGTTTTCCATTTCTTCCTCGTGTAGAGTTTTGCTCAAGACACTTTGCAATGCTGGTTTTCTGGCTACAAATTCTTTTAGCTTTTGTTTATCATGGAAGATTTTTATTTCGTTGTCGTATCTGAAGCTTAATTTTGCTGGATACAGGATTCTTGGTTGGCATCCATTGTCTTTCAGTGTTTGAAATACATTGTTCCAGGATCTTCTCGCTTTCAGCGTCTGTGATGAAAAATCCGTTGTCAACCTTATTGGTTTACCCCTAAATGTAATCTGCCTCTTTTCTCTTCTAGCTTTTAATATTTTCTCTTTGTTCCGTATATTGGATAGCTTCATAACAATGTGTCTTGTCGTTGGTCTATTGTGATTTTGTGTGCTCGGTGTCCTGTATGCATCTACAATTTGTATATCTGTATCCTTTTTTATTTCTGGAAAGTTTTCTGTAATTATTTCCTTCAGTAAGTTACCCATTCCCTTGGCATGAATCTCTGTGCCCTCCTCTATCCCGATGACTCGTAAGTTTGGTTTATTTATGTTATCCCAAATCTCTTGGATGTTTTTCTCGTGGTTTTTTACCAGCCTATCTGAGTTGGCTAGACTCTTTTCAAGGTGATATATTTTGTCTTCATTATCTGACGTTCTGGCTTCTACTTGCTCCACTCTGTTAGTGATACTCTCGATTGAGTTTTTAATTTGGTTTATCGTTTCCTTCATTTCTAGAATTATTGTTTGATTTTTTTTTATAATTTCTATCTCCTGATAAAGATGCTTAACTTCCTCTTTTATCTGTTTTTGTAATTCATTTTCAATGTGATCTTTAAGGTTCCTTTCCATCTGTCTAAGGTGTTCCTTGAGTTCTTTATATGGCCATTTTTCTGATGACTCCAGGTCCTCCTGAATATTTAGGCTGTCTTTCATTGTTTGTATTCCTTTTCTTCCTTGCTTTTTTATGCTCATGATACTTCTTGTTCTGTTTGACTGTTGAGTTACTGTTTACTCTTACAAGTTTATTTGATGCTTGGGAGGAGAGGTATTAGAAGCGAAGGGAAGAAGTCACTAAAAAGAGCAAGTGTAGGCAGGTGGAGTTCAAGAGAGGGGGAATAAGAAAGTTGAAAAGAAATGAAAAGACAAAAGAAAAAAAAAGTGAGAAGAAAGAGAGAAAAAATGAAAAAATAGAAATTTAAAAGAAATGAAAAAAAATTATAATGGTAATAAAAATGGAACTTGAAGTTTATAAAATAATAGTAATAATAATAGAATAAGAAAAATTAACAAAATAATTGAAACCATTAGTAAGAAAGTTAAAGAACACAACAACGTCAACTACAAAAAGTGAGAATAAAAAAAAATACTAATAATAATCTTTAAAAAAATAAAAAAAATTACTAATAATAAATGCAGTCATAAAGCTCGATTGAGTTCTCTTCCAGTGGGTGGAGCTATGCCCACTGGGCCAGGCTTCTCCTCTTGATAGGTGGGAGCCAATCACTGTGCCTCAGCTCTTCTTCCCAGACTGTGCGGGTCTCCAGTCCTGAATGCCTGGGTCCTTTTCTTGTGGTTCCTCAATCCGGGCCCCACTCGCCTGTGATGCTTATCGCATTACTGTCTACACGTCGGGTCTGCTGCTCCTGGGAGCCCTGTTTTCATGGATGTCTGGGCACACCCTTTCTGTTTGCCTCCTTCAGGCCCTAAGTTTGTAGGGTTTGGGGCTGAGGACCCCCAGCGAATTTGTTTGCCCTCAGGTAGCAACTCCCCTGGTAGGTGGTGCAAGGGACCTCTGTTGTCGGCCCTGGTGGGGGCGATAGCCGGGAATTCTGTGCCGCTAGTCCCACATCACTCCCGATTCCCTGGGTCTGGCTATGGTGCTCTGTTTTTTTTTTTTTTTTACCTCTGTGAGATCATGTGGGCCGACTAGTTATTTCAGCTGGGTCGTTAGTGCTGAGTCACGAGAAGCAGGCGATCCGGGACTAAAACGCCGCAGATACGTGCTCAGTGTGCGTTTTCTGAGGGGCCCAAACTGTATGCCCTAGCTCCACGTCAGCTCAGCATTGCCTAGTGATCCTGAGCAAATAGGCTTTAGATAGCAGCGCCGCCACAGCCTCCGCTGTTCCTCGGCCCGGTGCCTAGCTCCCGGGGCCCAAGCGGCTGCCGCCGCGGCTCTCCAACCGCCTCCTCCAGAGCACGGGTCCTCTCGCAGGGGGATGCCGAATGACCCAGCCTTCGCAGGACAGGGCTCGGCACGCCGCCCCGTTTTAGTCTCTAGCTGCTGCAGCTAGAGCGAGTAGACAGGGCCCTCAAGACAGCATGCCGAAAGCAAATGGCGGCTCCCGCGGAGTGGATTTTCGGCCCCGAAACCCCAGCCCAGCCAACAATTTCAGTCCACTAATTCTCCCTGTATAGACAATATTAAAAAAAAAAAAAAGGCGGGGTGTACTGAGCTTTCTTAGCCTCAGGTACTTAGGATCCACTGCTGATTACCCATTCAGCTTCTCTGCGGGGAGCGAAGTGGAAGAGGAAGCACATGGGCACAAAGCGCCCGTGGCTCTGAGCAGAAAAGCATCAGGGAGCCAAGCGTCTCTTTTTCAATCTTTTTGTTTTTTTTGCTGCTTGGCCTGGTGGTCCACTACAGACTAATGGTGAAAGGAGCTCTAACAAGCTGCGCAAAGTCTCAATTAAAGCCTCTGCTCTGAGCTCCAGGCTCAGCACTTCAGCCACCCCCGTACGCAGCCCAGTTCGCTATTTCATAGAGGCTTGGTTAGATTGCCTTCACATCGCCTCCTGGGCTGGGCGGGCTGGGGGCTGTTTGATGAGCGGGCGGAGACCCTTCTCACCACGCCAGGTCCTGCAGCCAGGGGCCATTTGCGGAACGGGCAGGCAGCGGGGACCCTTCCCGCTGTGCCAGGTCCCGCCTCCGGGGGCCGTTTGCAGAACCGGGCGGGCAGCACCGGCTGCCTTTGGCGGCGGCTGGCAGTAGGACTAGTCCTCTGCACCGCGTGGCCAAGATTCACTCCTCTGGGACAAACTGTCACCTCTAATCAACTTACTAATTTCCGGCAGGTCTCTTTTCAGCGGAGATTTGCTCGAAGTTCATCAGTAGGTAGAATCTGGGTGTATTAATGGATCTTTTTGATCCCGTTACTGTAGAGATACTGAACGTGCTGTTTCCTCGCCAGCTGCCATATTTGTCACCCTGTTTCCTCTTGATGTAGCCCTAAGCAGTGATTGGGGAGAGACACTTTCATTCAAAGGGGTTGCCAAGCTTCCAAAAATTACGAGTCTCCAGAAATCTCAGCAACTATTTTGTCACCCAAACTGGATGATACTTTCAGGTAATGATCAGTACACTAAGCCCACTTGGTTCCACAAGTTTCATCCTTCTATGTTGAAGCGTTCGTTTCCAGTAACAGTTTGAATTTTGGCGTTTCACTCTGTTTTCTCCTATATTGATAGATGTATTTGGAACTCTAAATCCAACACGGTTTGTGCTAGCTTCTTGAAACTTGATGCAATAAAGTAGTTTCACGTTCTATTTCTATGTTTTGTTTCCTCTTGATGTAGCCCTAAGCAGTGACTGGCGAGAAACACTTTCATGGAAAGAGGTTGCCAACTTCCAAAATTTACGAATCTCCAGAAATCTCAGCAAACATTTTTTCATGCAAACTGGATGATACTTTCAGGTAATGATCTTTACACTAAGGTGACTTGGGTCCCCAAAGTTCGTTCTTCTATGTTGAAGCGTTCATTTCCAGTAACAGTTTGAATTTTTAGGTTTCACTCTGTTTTCTCCTATATTGATAGATGTATTTGGAACTCTAAATCCAACACGGTTTGTGCTAGCTTCTTGAAACTTGACACAATAAAGTAGTTTCACGTTCTATCTCTATGTTTTGTTTCCTCTTGATGTAGCCCTAAGCAGTGACTGGCGAGAAACACTTTCATGGAAAGGGGTTGCCAAGCTTCCAAAGATTACGAATCTCCAGAAATCTCAGCAAATATATTTTCATCCAAACTAGATGATACTTTCATGTAATGATCAGTACACTAAGGAGACTTGGTTCCCCAAAGTTTGTTCTTCTATGTTGAAGCGTTCATTTCCAGTAACAGTTTGAATTTTTAGGTTTCACTCTCTTTTCTCCTATATTGATAGATGTATTTGGAACTCTAAATCCAACACGGTTTGTGCTAGCTTCTTGAAACTTGACACAATAAAGTAGTTTCACGTTCTATTTTTATGTTTTGTTTCCTCTTGATGTAGCCCTAAGCAGTGACTGGGGAGAAACACTTTCATTGAAAGGGGTTGCCAAGTTTCCAAAAATTACGAGTCTCCAGAAATCTCAGCAACTATTTTGTCACCCAAACTGGATGATACTTTCAGGTAATGATCAGTACCCTAAGCCCACTTTGTTCCCCAAATTTTGTTCTTCTATGTTGAAGCGTTCGTTTCCAGTAACAGTTTAAATTTTGGCGTTTCACTCTGTTTTCTCCTATATTGAAAGATGTATTTTTAACTTAAATCAAACACGGTTTGTGCTAGCTACTTGAAACTTGACACGACAAAGCAGTTTTCATGTTCTATCTCTATGTTCTGTTTCTTCTTGATGTAGCCCTAAGCAGTGACTGGTGAGAAACACTTTCATTGAAAGGGGTTGCCAAGCTTCCAAAAATTACGAGTCTCCCGAAATCTCAGCAAATATTTTTTCATCCAAACTGGATGATACTTTCAGGTAATGATCAGTACACTAAGGCGACTTGGTTACCCAAAGTTCGTTCTTCTATGTTGAAGCGTTCGTTTCCAGTAACAGTTTGAATTTTGGCCTTTCACTCTGTTTTCTCCTATATTGTTAGATGTATTTGGAACTCTAAATCAAACAGCATTTGTGCTAGCTTCTTGAAACTTGACACAATAAAGCAGTTTCACGTTTTATCTCTATGTTCTCTTTCCTCTTGATGTAGCCCTAAGCAGTGACTGGCGAGAAACACTTTCATGGAAAGGGGTTGCCAAGCTTAAAAATATTACGAATCTCCAGAAATCTCAGCAAATATTTTTTCACCCAAAATGGATGATACTTTTAAATAATTATCAGAACACTAATCTCACGTGGTTCTCCAAATTTTGTTATTCTATGTTGAAGCGTTCGTTTCCTGTAACAGTTTGAATTTTGGTCTTTCACTCTGTTTTCTCCTATATTGATAGATGTATTTGGAACTCTAAATACAATACGGTTTGTGCTAGCTTCTTGAAACTTGACACAAGAAAGCAGTTTCACGTTCTGTCTCTATGTTCTGTTTCTTCTTGATGCAGCCCTAAGCAGTGACTGGCGAGAAACACTTTCATGGAAAGGGATTGCCAAGCTTCCAAAAGTTACGAATCTCAAAAATCACAGCAAACATTTTTTTCATGCACACTGGATGATACTTTCAGGTAATGATCAGTACACTAAGGAGACTTGGGTCCCCAAAGTTCGTTCTTCTATATTGAAGCTTTCATTTCCAGTAACAGTTTGAATTTTTAGGTTTCACTCTCTTTTCTCCTATATTGATAGATGTATTTGGAACTCTAAATCCAACACGGTTTGGGCTAGCTTCTTGAAACTTGACACAATAAAGTAGTTTCACGTTCTATTTCTATGTTTTGTTTCCTCTTAATGTAGCCCTAAGCAGTGACTGACAAGAAACACTTTCATGGAAAGGGCTTGCCAAGCTTCCAAAAATTACGAATCTCCAGAAATCTCAGCAAATATTTTTTTAATCCAAACTGGATGATACTTTCAGGTAATGATCAGTACACTAAGGCGACTTGGTTCCCCAAAGTTCATTCCTCTATGTTGAAGCGTTCATTTCCTGTAACAGTTTGAATTTTTAGGTTTCACTCTCTTTTCTCCTATATTGATAGATGTATTTGGAATTCTAATTCCAACACGGTTTGTGCTAGCTTCTTGAAACTTGAGACAATAAAGTAGTTTCACGTTCTATTTCTATGTATTTTTTTTCCTCTTGTTGTAGCTCTAAGCAGTGACTGCCGAGAAACACTTTCATGGAAAGGGGTTGCCAAGCTTCCAAATTTTACGAATCTCCAGAAATCTCAGCAAATATTTTTTCACCCAAACTGGATGATACTTTCAGGTAATGATCAGTACACTAAGGCGACTTGGTTCCCCAATGTTCGTTCTTCTATATTGAAGCGTTCATTTCCAGTAACAGTTTGAATTTTGGCCTTTCACTCTGTTTTCTCCTATATTGATAGATGTGTTTGGAACTCTAAATCCAACACGGTTTGTGCTAGCTTCTTGAAACTTGACACAATAAAGCAGTTTCACGTTCTATCTCTATGTTCTGTTTTCTCTTGATGTAGCCCTAAGCAGTGACTGGCGAGAAACACTTTCATGGAAAGGGGTTGCCAAGCTTCCAAAATTACGAATCTCCAGAAATCTCAGCAAATATTTTTTTTTCCAAACTGGATGATACTTTCAGGTAATGATCAGTCCACTAAGGCGACTTGGTTCCCCAAAGTTCGTTCTTCTATGTTGAAGCGTTCATTTCCATTAACAGGTTGAATTTTTAGGTTTCACTCTGTTTTCTCCTATATTGATAGATGTATTTGGAAATCCAAATCAAACACAGTTTGTGCTAGCTTCTTGAAACTTGACACAATAAAGTAGTTTCAAGTTCTATTTCTATGTTTTTTTTTTCCTCTTGATGTAGCCCTAAGCAGTGACTGGCGAGAACCACATTCATGGAAAAGGCTTGCCAAGCTTCCAAAAATTACGAATCTCCAGAAATCTCAGCAAATATTTTTTCACCCAAACTGGATGATACTTTCAGGTAATAATCAGGACACTAAGGAGAATTGGTTCCCCAAACTTCATTCTTCTATGTTGAAGCATTCATTTCCAGTAACAGTTTGAATTTTTAGGTTTCACTCTCTTTTCTCCTATATTGATAGATGTATTTGGAACTCTAAATCCAACACGGTTTGTGCTAGCTTCTTGAAACTTGACACAATAAAGTAGTTTCACGTTCTATTTCTATGTATTTTTTTCCTCTTGTTGTAGGTCTAAGCAGTGACTGGCGAGAAATACTTTCATGGAAAGGGGTTTCCAAGTTCCAAATTTTACGAATCTCCAGAAATCTCAGCAAATATTTTTTCACCCAAACTGGATGATACTTTCAGGTAATGATCAGTACACTAAGGTGACTTGGTTCCCCAATGTTCGTTCTTCTATGTTGAAGCGTTCGTTTGCACTAACAGTTTGAATTTTGGCCTTTCACTCTGTTTTCTCCTATATTGATAGATGTGTTTGGAACTCTAAATCCAACACGGTGTGTGCTAGCTTCTTGAAACATGACACAACAATGTAGTTTCACGTTCTATCTCTATGTTTTGTTTCCTCTTGTTGTAGCTCTAAGCAGTGACTGGCGAGAAACACTTTCATGGAAAGGGGTTGCGAAGCTTCCAAAAATTACGAATCTCCAGAAATCTCAGCAACTATTTTTTCACCCAAACTGGATGATACTTTCAGGTGATGATCAGTACACTAAGGCGACTTGGTTCCCCAAAGTTCGTTCCTCTATGTTGAAGCGTTCATTTCCAGTAACAGTTTGAATTTTTAGGTTTCACTCTCTTTTCTCCTATATTGATAGATGTATTTGGAACTCTAAATCCAACACGGTTTGTGCTAGCTTCTTGAAACTTGACACAATAAAGTAGTTTCACGTTCTATTTCTATGTTTTGTTTCCTCTTGATGTAGCCCTAAGCAGTGACTGGCGAGAAACACTTTCATGGAAAGGGGTTGCCAAGCTTCCAAAATTACGAATCTCCAGAAATCTCAGCAAATATTTTTTCTTCCAAACTGGATGATAATTTCAGGTAATTATCAGAACACTAAGGCGACTTGGTTCCCCAAAGTTCGTTCTTCTCTGTTGAAGCGTTCATTTCCAGTAACACTTTGAATTTTTAGGTTTCACTCTGTTTTCTCCTATATTGATAGATGTATTTGGAACTCTAAATCAAACACGGTTTGTGCTAGCTTCTTGAAACTTGACACAATAAACAAGTTTCACGTTCTATCTCTATGTTCTGTCTCCTCTTGATGTAGCCCTAAGCAGTGACTGGCGAAAAACACTTTCATGGAAAGGAGTTCCCAAGCTCCCAAAAATTACGAATCTCCAGAAATCTCAGCAAATATTTTTTCACCCAAACTGGATGATACTTTCAGGTAATGATCAGTCCACTAAGGCGACTTGGTTCCCCAAAGTTCGTTCCTCTATGTTGAAGCGTTCATTCCCAGTAACAGTTTGAATTTTTAGGTTTCACTCTGTTTTCTCCTATATTGATAGATGTATTTGGAACTCTAAATCCAACACGGTTTGTGCTAGCTTCTTGAAACTTGACACAATAAAGTAGTTTCACGTTCTATTTCTATGTTTTGTTTCCTCTTGATGTAGCCCTAAGCAGTGACTGGCGAGAAACACTTTCATGGAAAGGGATTGCGAAGCTTCCAAAATTACGAATCTCCAGAAATCTCAGCAAATATTTTTACACCCAAACTGGGTGATACTTTCAGGTAATGATCAGTACACTAAGGCGACTTGGTTCCCCAAAGTTCAATATTCTATGTTGAAGCGTTCATTTCCAGTAACAGTTTGAATTTTTAGGTTTCACTCTCTTTTCTCCTATATTGATAGATGTATTTGGAACTCTAAATCAAACACGGTTTGTGCTAGCTTTTTGAAACTTGACACAATAAATTAGTTTCACGTTCTATCTCTATGTTTTGTTTGCTCTTGATGTAGCCCTAAGCAGTAACTGGGGAGAAACACTTTCATGGAAAGGGTTGCCAAGCTTCCAAAAATTACGAATCTCCTGAAATCTCAGCAACTATTTTTTCACCCAAACTGGAAGATACCTTCAGGTAATGATCAGTACACTAAGGCGACTTGGTTCCCTAAAGTTCATTCTTCTATGTTGAAGCGTTCGTTTCCAGTAACAGTTTGAATTTTGGCCTTTCACTCTGTTTTTTCCTATATTGATAGATGTAATTTTAACTCTAAATCAAACACCGTTTGTGCTAGCTTTTTGAAACTTGACACAATAATGCAGTTTAACGTTCTATCTCTGTGTTCTGTTTCCTCTCAATGTAGCCCTAAGCAGTGACAGGAGAGAAACACTTTCATGGAAAAGGGTAGCCAAGCTTCTAAATATTACGAATCTACAGAAATCACAGAAAATATTTTTTCACCCAAAATGGATGATACTTTAAAATAATGATCAGAACACTAAGCTCACGTGGTTCCCCAAATTTTGTTTTTCTATGTTGAAGCGTTCGTTTCCAATAACAGTTTGAATTTTTAGGTTTCACTCTGTTTACTCCTATATTGATAGATGTATTTGGAACTCTAAATCCAACACGATTTGAGCTAACTTCTTGAAACTTGACACAATAGTTTCACGTTCTATTTCTATGTTTTGTTTCCTCTTGATGTAGCCCTAAGCAGTGACTGGCGAGAAACACTTTCATGGAAAGGGGTTTTCAAGCTTCCTAAAATTACAAATCTCCAGAAATCTCAGCAAATATTTTTTCACCCAAACTGGATGATACTTTCATGTACACTAAGGAGACTTGGTTCCCCAAAGTTCGTTCTTCTATGTTGAAGCGTTCATATCCAGTAACAGTTTGAATTTTGGCCTTTCACTCTGTTTTCTTCTATATTGATACATGTATTTGCAACTCTAAATCAAACACCGTTTGTGCTAGCTTCTTGAAACTTGACACAATAAAGCAGTTTCACGTTCTATCTCTGTGTTCTGTTTCCTCTTGATGTAGCCCTAAGCAGTGACTGGGGAGAAACACTTTCATTGAAAGGGTTTCGAGAAATCTCAGCAACTATTTTGTCACCCAAACTGGATGATACTTTCAGGTAATGATCAGTACAGTAAGCCCATTTTGTTCCCCAAATTTCGTTCTTCTATGTTGAAGCGTTCGTTTCCAGTAACAGTTTGAATTTTGGCCTTTCACTCTGTTTTCTCCTATATTGATTGATGTATTTGGAACTCTAAATCAAACACCGTTTGTGCTAGCTTCTTGAAACTTGACACAATAAAACAGTTTCACGTTCTATCTCTATGTTCTGTTTCCTCTTGTTGTAGCCCTAAGCAGTGACTGGCGAGAAACACTTTTATGGAAAGGGGTTGCCAAGCTTGCAAATTTTACGAATCTCCAGAAATCTCTGCAAATATTTTTTCACCCAAACTGGATGATACTTTCAGGTAATGATCAGTACTCTAAGGCGACTTGGTTCCCCAATGTTCGTTCTTCTATGTTGAAGCGTTCGTTTGCACTAAGTGTTTGAATTTTGGCCTTTCACTCTGTTTTCTGCTATATTGATAGATGTGTTTGGAACTCTAAATCAAACACTGTTTGTGCTAGCTTCTTGAAACTTGACACAATAAAGCAGTTTCACGTTCTATCTCTATGTTCTGTCTCCTCTTGATGTAGCCCTAAGCAGTGACTGGCGAGAAACACTTTCATGGAAAGGGATTGCTAAGGTTCCAAAAGTTACTAATCTCCAAAAATCACAGCAAACATTTTTTCATGCACACTGGATGATACTTTCAGGTAATGATCAGTACACTAAGGAGACTTGGATCCCCAAAGTTCGTTCTTCTATGTTGAAGCGTTCATTTCCAGTAACAGTTTGAATTTTTAGTTTTCACTCTGTTTTCTAATATATTGATAGATGTATTTGGAACTCTAAATCCAACACGGTTTGTGCTAGCTTCTTGAAACTTGACACAATAAAGTAGTTTCACGTTCTATTTCTATGTTTTGTTTCCTCTTGATGTAGCCCTAAGCAGTGACTGGCGAGAAACACTTTCATGGAAAGGGATTGCGAAGCTTCCAAAATTACGAATCTCCAGAAATCTCAGCAAATATTTTTACACCCAAACTGGGTGATACTTTCAGGTAATGATCAGTACACTAAGGCGACTTGGTTCCCCAAAGTTCAATATTCTATGTTGAAGCGTTCATTTCCAGTAACAGTTTGAATTTTTAGGTTTCACTCTCTTTTCTCCTATATTGATAGATGTATTTGGAACTCTAAATCAAACACGGTTTGTGCTAGCTTTTTGAAACTTGACACAATAAATTAGTTTCACGTTCTATCTCTATGTTTTGTTTGCTCTTGATGTAGCCCTAAGCAGTAACTGGGGAGAAACACTTTCATGGAAAGGGTTGCCAAGCTTCCAAAAATTACGAATCTCCTGAAATCTCAGCAACTATTTTTTCACCCAAACTGGAAGATACCTTCAGGTAATGATCAGTACACTAAGGCGACTTGGTTCCCTAAAGTTCATTCTTCTATGTTGAAGCGTTCGTTTCCAGTAACAGTTTGAATTTTGGCCTTTCACTCTGTTTTTTCCTATATTGATAGATGTAATTTTAACTCTAAATCAAACACCGTTTGTGCTAGCTTTTTGAAACTTGACACAATAATGCAGTTTAACGTTCTATCTCTGTGTTCTGTTTCCTCTCAATGTAGCCCTAAGCAGTGACAGGAGAGAAACACTTTCATGGAAAAGGGTAGCCAAGCTTCTAAATATTACGAATCTACAGAAATCACAGAAAATATTTTTTCACCCAAAATGGATGATACTTTAAAATAATGATCAGAACACTAAGCTCACGTGGTTCCCCAAATTTTGTTTTTCTATGTTGAAGCGTTCGTTTCCAATAACAGTTTGAATTTTTAGGTTTCACTCTGTTTACTCCTATATTGATAGATGTATTTGGAACTCTAAATCCAACACGATTTGAGCTAACTTCTTGAAACTTGACACAATAGTTTCACGTTCTATTTCTATGTTTTGTTTCCTCTTGATGTAGCCCTAAGCAGTGACTGGCGAGAAACACTTTCATGGAAAGGGGTTTTCAAGCTTCCTAAAATTACAAATCTCCAGAAATCTCAGCAAATATTTTTTCACCCAAACTGGATGATACTTTCATGTACACTAAGGAGACTTGGTTCCCCAAAGTTCGTTCTTCTATGTTGAAGCGTTCATATCCAGTAACAGTTTGAATTTTGGCCTTTCACTCTGTTTTCTTCTATATTGATACATGTATTTGCAACTCTAAATCAAACACCGTTTGTGCTAGCTTCTTGAAACTTGACACAATAAAGCAGTTTCACGTTCTATCTCTGTGTTCTGTTTCCTCTTGATGTAGCCCTAAGCAGTGACTGGGGAGAAACACTTTCATTGAAAGGGTTTCGAGAAATCTCAGCAACTATTTTGTCACCCAAACTGGATGATACTTTCAGGTAATGATCAGTACAGTAAGCCCATATTGTTCCCCAAATTTCGTTCTTCTATGTTGAAGCGTTCGTTTCCAGTAACAGTTTGAATTTTGGCCTTTCACTCTGTTTTCTCCTATATTGATTGATGTATTTGGAACTCTAAATCAAACACCGTTTGTGCTAGCTTCTTGAAACTTGACACAATAAAACAGTTTCACGTTCTATCTCTATGTTCTGTTTCCTCTTGTTGTAGCCCTAAGCAGTGACTGGCGAGAAACACTTTTATGGAAAGGGGTTGCCAAGCTTGCAAATTTTACGAATCTCCAGAAATCTCTGCAAATATTTTTTCACCCAAACTGGATGATACTTTCAGGTAATGATCAGTACTCTAAGGCGACTTGGTTCCCCAATGTTCGTTCTTCTATGTTGAAGCGTTCGTTTGCACTAAGTGTTTGAATTTTGGCCTTTCACTCTGTTTTCTGCTATATTGATAGATGTGTTTGGAACTCTAAATCAAACACTGTTTGTGCTAGCTTCTTGAAACTTGACACAATAAAGCAGTTTCACGTTCTATCTCTATGTTCTGTCTCCTCTTGATGTAGCCCTAAGCAGTGACTGGCGAGAAACACTTTCATGGAAAGGGATTGCTAAGGTTCCAAAAGTTACTAATCTCCAAAAATCACAGCAAACATTTTTTCATGCACACTGGATGATACTTTCAGGTAATGATCAGTACACTAAGGAGACTTGGATCCCCAAAGTTCGTTCTTCTATGTTGAAGCGTTCATTTCCAGTAACAGTTTGAATTTTTAGTTTTCACTCTGTTTTCTAATATATTGATAGATGTATTTGGAACTCTAAATCCAACACGGTTTGTGCTAGCTTCTTGAAACTTGACAAAATGAAGTAGTTTCACGTTCTATTTCTATGTTTTGTTTCCTCTTGATGTAGCCCTAAGCAGTGATGGCGAGAAACACTTTCATGGAAAGGGGTTGCCAAGCTTCCTAAAATTACGAATCTCCAGAAATCTCAGCAAATATTTTTTCACCCAAACTGGATGATACTTTCAGGTACACTAAGGAGACTTGGTTCCCCAAAGTTCGTTCTTCTATGTTTAAGCGTTCATTTCCAGTAACAGTTTGAATTTTTAGGTTTCACTCTCTTTTCTCCTATATTGATAGATGTATTTGGAACTCTAAATCCAACACGGTTTGTGCTAGCTTCTTGAAACTTGACACAATAAAGTAGTATCACGTTCTATCTCTATGTTTTGTTTCCTCTTGATGTAGCCCTAAGCAGTGACTAGCGAGAAACACTTTCTTGGAAAGGGGTTGCCAAGCTTCCAAAATTACGAATCTCCAGAAATCTCAGCAAATATTTTTTCGTCCAAACTGGATGATACTTTCAGGTAATGATCAGTACACAAAGGCGACTTGGTTCCCCAAAGTTCGTTCTTCTATGTTGAAGCGTTCATTTCCAGTAACAGTTTGAATTTTTAGGTTTCACTCTCTTTTCTCCTATATTGATAGATGTATTTGGAACTCTAAATCCAACACGGTTTGTGCTAGCTTCTTGAAACTTGACACAATAAAGTAGTATCACGTTCTATTTCTATGTTTTGTTTCCTCTTGATGTAGCTCTAAGCAGTGACTGGGGAGAAACACTTTCATTGAAAGGGGTTGCGAAGCTTCCAAAAATTACAAATCTCCAGAAATCTCAGCAACTATTTTTTCACCCAAACTGGATGATACTTTCAGGTAATGATCAGTATACTACGCACACTTGGTTTCCCAAATTTCTTTCTTCTATGTTGAAGCGTTCGTTTCCAGTAACAGTTTGAATTTTGGCGTTTCACTCTGTTTTCTCCTATATTGATAGATGTATTTTTAACTCTAAATCAAACACGGTTTGTGCTAGCTTCTTGAAACTTGACACAATAAAGCAGTTTCATGTTCTATCTCTGAGTTCTGTTTCCTCTTGATTTAGCCCTAAGCAGTGACTGGCGAGAAACACTATCATGGAAAGGGGTTGCCAAGCTTCCCAAAATTACGAATATCCAGAAATCTCAGCAAATATTTTTTTTCATCCAAACTAGATGATACTTTCAGGTAATGATCAGTACACTAAGCCCACTTGGTTCACCAAATTTCTTTCTTCTATGTTGAATTGTTCGTTTCCAGTAACAGTTTGAATTTTTAGGTTTCACTCTCTTTTCTCCTATATTGAAAGATGTATTTGGAACTCTAAATCCAACACGGTTTGTGCTAGATTCTGCAAACTTGACACAATAAAGCAGTTTCACGTTCTATCTCTATGTTCTGTTTCCTCTTGATGTAGCCCTAAGCAGTGGCTGGCGAGAAACACTTTCATGGAAAGCGGTTGCCAAGCTTCCAAAAATTACGAATCTCCAGAAATCTCAGCAAATATTTTTTCACCCAAACTGGATGATACTTTCAGGTAATGATCAGTACACTAAGGCGACTTGGTTCCCCAAATTTCGTTCTTCTATTTTGAAGCGTTCATTTCCAGTAACACTTTGAATTTTTAGGTTTCACTCTGTTTTCTCCTATATTGATAGATGTATTTGGAACTCAAAATCAAACACGGTTTGTGCTAGCTTATTGAAATTTGACACAATAAAGTAGTTTCACGTTCTATCTCTATGTTTTGTTCCTCTTGATGTAGCCCTAAGCAGTGACTGGCGAACAACACTTTCATGGAAAGGGGTTCCGAAGCTTCCAAATATTATGAATCTCCAGAAGTGTCAGCAAATATTTTTTAACCCAAACTGGATGATACTTTCAGGTAATGATCAGTACACTACGGCGACTTGGTTCCCCAAATTTCGTTCTTCTATGTTGAAGCGTTCGTTTCCAGTAACAGTTTGAATTTTTAGATTTCACTCTCTTTTCTCCTATATTGATAGATGTATTTGGAACTCTAAATCCAACACGGTTTGTGCTAGCTTCTTGAAACTTGACACAAAGTAGTTTCACGTTCTATCTCTATGTTTTCTTTCCTCTTGATGTAGCCCTAAGCAGTGACTGGCGAAAAACACTTTCATGGAAAGCGGTTGCCAAGCTTCCAAAAATTACAAATCTCCAGAAATCTCAGCAAATATTTTTTCAACCAAACTGGATGATACTTACAGGTAATGATCAGTACACTAAAGAGACTTGGTTCCCCAAAGTTCATTCTTCTATGTTGAAGCGTTCATTTCCAGTAACAGTTTGAATTTTTAGGTTTCACTCTCTTTTCTCCTATATTGATAGATGTGTTTGGAACTCTAAATCCAACACGGTTTGTGATAGCTTCTTGAAACTTGACAAAATAAAGTAGTTTCACGTTCTGTCTCTATGTTTTGTTTCCTCTTGTTGTAGCCCTAAGCAGTGACTGGCTAGAAACACTTTCATGGAAAGGGGTTGCCAAGCTTCCAAAAATTAAGAATCTCCAGAAGTCTCAGCAAAAATTTTTTCACCCAAAATGGAAGATACTTTCAGGTAATGATCAGTACACTAAGGCGACTTGGTTCCCCAAAGTTCATTTTTCTATGTTGAAGCGTTCGTTTCCAGTAACAGTTTGAATTTTGGCCTTTCACTCTGTTTTCTCCTATATTGATAGATGTATTTGGAACTCTAAATCAAACACGGTTTGTGCTAGCTTCTTGAAACGTGACACAATAAATCAGTTTCACGTTCTATCTCTATGTTCTGTTTCCTCTTGATGTAGCCCTAAGCAGTGACTGGCGAGAAACACATTCATGGAAAGGGGTTGCCAAGCTTCCAAATATTACGAATCTCCAGAAATCTCAGCAACTATTTTGTCACCCAAACTGGATGATACTTTCAGGTAATGATCAGTACACTAAGCCCACTTTGTTCCCCAAATTTTGTTCTTCTATGTTGAAGTATTCGTTTCCAGTAACAGTTTGAATTTTTAGGATTCACTCTGTTTTCTCCTATATTGATAGATATATTTGGAACTCTAAATCCAACAGGGTTTCTGCTAGCTTCTTGAAACTTGACACAATAAAGTAGTTTCACGTTCTATCTCTATGTTTTGTTTCCTCTTGATGTACACCTAAGCAGTGACTGGCGAGAAACACTTTCATGGAAAGGGTTTACCAAGCTTCCAAAAATTAAGAATCTCCAGAAATCTCAGCAAATATTTTTTCACCCAATCTGGAAGATACTTTCAGGTAATGATCAGTACACTAAGGCGACTTGGTTCCCCAAAGTTCATTCTTCTATGTTGAAGCGTTCTTTTCCAGTAACAGTTTGAATTGTTAGGATTCACTCTGTTTTCTCCTATATTGATAGATGTATTTGGAACTCTAAATCAAACACCACTTGTACTAGCGCCTTGAAACTTGACACAACAAAGCAGTTTCACGTTCTATCTCTGTGTTCTGTTTCCTCTTGATGTAGCCCTAAGCAGTTACTGGCAAGAAACACTTTCATGGAAAGGCGTAGCCAAGCTTCCAAATATTACGAATCTCCAGAAATCACAGCAAATATTTTTTCACCCAACGTGGATGATACTTTTAAATAATGATCAGAACACTAAGCTCACGTTGTTCCCCAAATTTTGTTTTTCTATGTTGAAGCGTTCGTTTCCAGTAACAGTTTCAATTTTGGCGTCTCACTCTGTTTTCTCCTATATTGATAGATGTATTTGGAACTCTAAATCAAACACGGTTTGTGCTAGCTTCTTGAAACTTGACACAATAAAGCAGTTTCACGTTCTATCTCTGTGTTCTGTTTCCTCTTGATGTAGCCCTAAGCAGTGACTGGCGAGAAACACTTTCATGGAAAGGGGTTGCCAAGCTTCCAAAAATTACGAGTCTCCAGAAATCTCAGCAACAATTTTGTCACCCAAACTGGAAGATACTTTCAGGTAATGATCAGTACACTAAGGAGACTTGGTTCCCCAAGTTCGTTCTTCTATGTTGAAGCGTTCATTTCCAGTAACAGTTTGAATTTTTAGGTTTCACTCTCTTTTCTCCTATATTGATAGAGGTATTTGGAACTCTAAATCAAACACGGTGTGTGCCAGCTTTTTGAAACGTGACACAATAAAGTAGTTTCATGTTCTATTTCTATGTTTTTTTCCTCTTGATGTAGGCCTAAGCAGTGACTGGCGAGAAACACTTTCATGGAAAGGGGTTGCCAAGCTTCCAAAAATTACGAATCTCCAGAAATCTCAGCAGCTATTTTGTCACCCAAACTGGATGATACTTTCCTTTAATGATCAGTACTCTAAGCCCACTTTGTTCCCCAAATGTCGTTCCTCTATGATGAAGCGTGCGTTTCCAGTAACAGTTTAAATTTTGGCGTTTCACTTTGTTTTCTCCTATATTGAAAGATGTATTTTTAACTCTAAATCAAACACGGTTTGTGCTAGCTTCTTGAAACTTGACAAGACAAAGTAGTTTCACGTTCTATCTCTATGTTCTGTTTCTTCTTCATGTAGCCCTAAGCAGTGACTGGCGAGAAACACTTTCATGGAAAGGGGTTGCGAAGCTTCCAAAATTACGAATCTCCAGAAATCTCAGCAAATATTTTTACACCCAAACTGGGTGATACTTTCAGGTAATGATCAGTACACTAAGGCGACTTGGTTCCCCAAAGTTCGTTCTTCTACGTTGAAGCGTTCATTTCCAGTAACAGTTTGAATTTTTAGGTTTCACTCTGTTTTCTCCTATATTGATAGATGTATTTGGAACTCTAAATCGAACACGGTTTGTGCTAGCTTCTTGAAACTTGACACAATAAAGTAGTTTCACGTTCTATCTCTATGTTTTGTTTCCTCTTGATGTAGCCCTAAGCAGTGACTGGCGAGAAACACTTTCATGGAAAGGGATTGCGAAGCTTCCAAAATTACGAATCTCCAGAAATCTCAGCAAATATTTTTACACCCAAACTGGGTGATACTTTCAGGTAATGATCAGTACACTAAGGTGACTTGGTTCCCCAAAGTTCAATATTCTATGTTGAAGCGTTCATTTCCAGTAACAGTTTGAATTTTTAGGTTTCACTCTCTTTTCTCCTATATTGATAGATGTATTTGGAACTCTAAATCAAACACGGTTTGTGCTAGCTTTTTGAAACTTGACACAATAAATTAGTTTCACGTTCTATCTCTATGTTTTGTTTGCTCTTGATGTAGCCCTAAGCAGTAACTGGGGAGAAACACTTTCATGGAAAGGGTTGCCAAGCTTCCAAAAATTAAGAATCTCCTGAAATCTCAGCAACTATTTTTTCACCCAAACTGGAAGATACCTTCAGGTAATGATCAGTACACTAAGGCGACTTGGTTCCCTAAAGTTCATTCTTCTATGTTGAAGCGTTCGTTTCCAGTAACAGTTTGAATTTTGGCCTTTCACTCTGTTTTTTCCTATATTGATAGATGTAATTTTAACTCTAAATCAAACACCGTTTGTGCTAGCTTTTTGAAACTTGACACAATAATGCAGTTTAACGTTCTATCTCTGTGTTCTGTTTCCTCTCAATGTAGCCCTAAGCAGTGACAGGAGAGAAACACTTTCATGGAAAAGGGTAGCCAAGCTTCCAAATATTACGAATCTACAGAAATCACAGAAAATATTTTTTCACCCAAAATGGATGATACTTTAAAATAATGATCAGAACACTAAGCTCACGTGGTTCCCCAAATTTTGTTTTTCTATGTTGAAGCGTTCGTTTCCAGTAACAGTTTGAATTGTTAGGATTCACTCTCTTTTCTCCTATATTGATAGATGTATTTGGAACTCTAAATCCAACAGGGTTTGTGCTAGCTTCTTGATACTTGACACAATAAAGTAGTTTCACGTTCTATCTCTATGTTTTGTTTCCTCTTGATGTAGCCCTAAGCAGTGATTGGCGAGAAACACTTTCATGGAAAGGGGTTGCCAAGCTTCCAAAAATTACGAATCTCCAGAAATCTCAGCAAATATTTTTTCACCCAAACTGGATGATACTTTCAGGTAATGATCAGTACACTAAGGCGACTTGGTTCCCCAAAGTTCGTTCTTCTATGTTGAAGCGTTCGTTTCCAGTAACAGTTTGAATTTTTAGGTTTCACTCTCTTTTCTCCTATATTGATAGCTGTATTTGGAACTCTAAATCCAACACGGTTTGTGCTAGCTTCTTGAAACTTGACACCATAAAGTAGTTTCACGTTCTATTTCTATGTTTTGTTTCCTCTTGATGTAGCCCTAAGCAGTGACTGTCGAGAAACACTTTCATGGAAAGGGGTTGCCAAGCTTACAAAAATTACGAATCTCCAGAAATCTCAGCAAATATTTTTTCGTTCAAACTGGATGATACTTTCAGGTAATGATCAGTACACTAAGGCGACTTGGTTCCCCAAAGTTCGTTCTTCTATGTTGAAGCGTTCATTTCCAGTAACAGTTTGAATTTTTAGTTTTCACTCTCTTTTCTCCTATATTGATAGATGTATTTGGAACTCTAAATCCAACACGGTTTGTGCTAGCTTCTTGAAACTTGACACAATAAAGTAGTTTCACGTTCTATCTCTATGTTTTTTTTCCTCTTGATATAGCTCTAAGCAGTGACTGAAGAGAAACACTTTCATTGAAAGGGGTTGCCAAGCTTCCAAAAATTACGAGTCTCCAGAAATCTCAGCAAATAGTTTTTCACCCAAACTGGATGATACTTTCAGGTAATGATCAGTACAATACGCACACTTGGTTTCCCAAATTTCTTTCTTCTATGTTGAAGCGTTCGTTTCCAGTAACAGTTTGAATTTTGGCATTTCACTCTGTTTTCTCCTATATTGATAGATGTGTTTGGAACTCTAAATCAAACACGGTTTGTGCTAGCTTCTTGAAACTTGACACAATAAAGTAGTTTCACGTTCTATCTCTATGTTTTTTTTTCCTCTCGTTGTAGCTCTAAGCAGTGACTGGCGAGAAACACTTTCATGGAAAGGGGTTGCGAAGCTTCCAAAAATTACGAATCTCCACAAATCTCAGCAAATATTTTTACACCCAAACTGGATGATACTTTCAGATAATGATCAGTACAATAAGGAGACGTGGTTCCCCAAAGTTCGGTCTTCTATGTTTAAGCGTTCATTTCCAGTAACAGTTTGAATTTTTGGGTTTCACTCTCTTTTCTCCTATATTGATAGACGTATTTGGAACTATAAATCCAACACGGTTTGTGCTAGCTACTTGAAACTTTACACAATAAAGTAGTTTCACGTTCTATCTCTATGTTTTTTTTCCTCTTGATATAGCTCTAAGCAGTGACTGAAGAGAAACACTATCATTGAAAGGGGTTGCCAAGCTTCCAAAAATTACGAGTCTCCAGAAATCTCAGCAAATAGTTTTTCACCCAAACTGGATGATACTTTCAGGTAATGATCAGTACACTACGCACACTTGGTTTCCCAAATTTCTTTCTTCTATGTTGAAGCGTTCGTTTCCAGTAACAGTTTGAATTTTGGCATTTCACTCTGTTTTCTCCTATATTGATAGATGTGTTTGGAACTCTAAATCAAACACGGTTTGTGCTAGCTTCTTGAAACTTGACACAATAAAGTAGTTTCACGTTCTATCTCTATGTTTTTTTTTCCTCTCGTTGTAGCTCTAAGCAGTGACTGGCGAGAAACACTTTCATGGAAAGGGGTTGCGAAGCTTCCAAAAATTACGAATCTCCACAAATCTCAGCAAATATTTTTACACCCAAACTGGATGATACTTTCAGGTAATGATCAGTACACTAAGGAGACTTGGTTCCCCAAAGTTCGGTCTTCTATGTTTAAGCGTTCATTTCCAGTAACAGTTTGAATTTTTGGGTTTCACTCTCTTTTCTCCTATATTGATAGACGTATTTGGAACTATAAATCCAACACGGTTTGTGCTAGCTACTTGAAACTTTACACAATAAAGTAGTTCCATGTTCTATCTCTATGTTTTTTTTTTCTCTTGATATAGCCCTAAGCAGTGACTGGTGAGAAACACTTTCATGGAAAGGGGTTGCCAAGATTCCCAAAATTACGAATGTCTAGAAATCCCAGCAAATATTTTTTCACCCAAACTGGATGATACTTTCAGGTAATGATCAGTACTCTAAGGCGACTTGGTTCCCCAAAGTTCATTCTTCTATTTTGAAGCGTTCATTTCCAGTAACACTTTGAATTTTTAGGTTTCACTCTGTTTTCTCCTATATTGATAGATGTATTTGGAACTCTAAATCCAACACGGTTTGTGCTAGCTTCTTGAAACTTGACACAATAAAGTAGTTTCAGGTTCTATCTCTATGTTTTGTTTCCTCTTGATGCAGCCCTAAGCAGTGACTGCCGAGAAACACTTTCATAGAAAGGGGTTGCCAAGCTTCCAAAAATTACGAATCTCCAGAAATCTCAGCAAATAGTTTTTCACCCAAACTGGAAGATACTTTCAGGTAATGATCAGTACACTAAGGCGACTTGATTCCCCAGAGTTCATTCTTCTATGTTGAAGGGTTCGTTTCCAGTAACAGTTTGAATTTTTGCCTTTCCCTGTGTTTTCTCCTATATTGATAGATGTATTTGGAACTCTAAATCAAACACGGTTTGTGCTAGCTTCTTGAAACTTGACACAATAAAGAATTTTCACGTTCTATCTCTGTGTTCTGTTTCCTCTTGATGTAGCTCTAAGCAGTGACTGGGGAGAAACACTTTCATGAAAGGGGTTGCCAAGCTTCCAAAAATTACGAGTCTCCAGAAATCTCAGCAACCATTTTTTCACCCAAACTGGATGATACTTTTAGATAATGATCAAAACACTAAGCCCACGTGGTTCACCAAATTTCGTTTTTCTATGTTGAAGCGTTCGTTTCCAGTAACAGTTTGAATTGTTAGGATTCACTCTCTTTTCTCCTATATTGATAGATGTATTTGGAACTCTAAATCCAACACGGTTTGTGCTAGCTTCTTGAAACTTGACACAAAGTAGTTTCACGTTCTATCTCTATGTTTTGTTTCCTCTTGATGTAGCCCTAAGCAGTGACTGGCGAGAAACACTTTAATAGAAAGGGGTTTCCAAGCTTCCAAAAATTACGAATCTCCAGAAATCTCAGCAAATAGTTTTTCACCCAAACTGGAAGATACTTTCAGGTAATGATCAGTACACGAAGGCGACTTGGTTCCCCAAAGTTCATTCTTCCATGTTGATGCGTTCGTTTCCAGTAACAGTTTGAATTTTTGCCTTTCCCTGTGTTTTCTCCTATATTGATAGATGTATTTGGAACTCTAAATCAAACACGGTTTGTGCTAGCTTCTTAAAACTTGAGACAATAAAGCAGTTTCACGTTCTATCTCTATGTTCTGTTTCCTCTTGATGTAGCTCTAAGCAGTGACAGGGGAGAAACACTTTCATGGAAAGGGGTTGCCAAGCTTCCAAAAATTACGAGTCTCCAGAAATCTCAACAACCATTTTTTCACCCAAACTGGATGATACTTTTAGATAATGATCAAAACACTAAGCCCACGTGGTTCCCCAAATTTCGTTTTTCTATGTTGAAGCGTTCGTTTCCAGTAATAGTTTGAATTTTGGCGTTTCACTCTGTTTTCTCCTATATTGATAGATGTATTTGGAACTCTAAATCCAACACGGTTTGTGCTAGCTTCTTGAAACTTAACACAATAAAGTAGTTTCACGTTCTATTTCTATGTTTTGTTTCCTCTTGATGTAGCCCTAAGCAGTGGCGGGCGAGAAACACTTTCATGGAAAGGGGTTGCCAAGCTTCCAAAAATTACGAATCTCCAGAAATCTCAGCAAATATTTTTTCACCCAAACTGGATGATACTTTCAGGTAATGATCAGTACACTAAGGCGACTTGGTTCCCCAAAGTTCGTTCTTCTATGTTGAAGTGTTCATTTCCAGTAACAGTTTGAATTTTTAGGTTTCACTCTGTTTTCTCCTATATTGATAGATGTATTTGGAACTCTAAATCCAACACGGTTTGTGCTAGCTTCTTGAAACTTGACACAATAAAGAGGTTTCACGTTCTATCTCTATGTTTTGTTTCCTCTTGATGTAGCCCTAAGCAGTGACTGGTGAGAAACACTTTCATGAAAAGTGGTTGTCAAGCTTGCAAAAATTACGAATCTACAGAAATCTCAGCAAATATTTTTTCACCCAAACTGGATGATACTTTCAGGTAATGATCAGTACACTAAGCCCACTTGGTTCACCAAATTTCTTTCTTCTATGTTGAAGCGTTCGTTTCCAGTAACAGTTTGAATTGTTAGGATTCACTCTGTTTTCTCCTATATTGATAGATGTATTTGGAACTCTAAATCCAACACGGTTTGTGCTACCTTCTTGAAACTTGACACAATAAAGTAGTTTCACGTTCTATCTCTATGTTTTGTTTCCTCTTGATGTAGCCCTAAGCAGTGACTGGCGAGAATCAATTTCATGGAAAGGGGTTGCCAAGCTTCCAAAAATTACGAGTCTCCAGAAATCTCAGCAACCATTTTTTCACCCAAACTCGATGATACTTTTAGATAATGATCAAAACACTAAGCCCACGTGGTTCCCCAAATTTTGTTTTTCTATGTTGAAGCGTTCGTTTCCAGTAATTGTTTGAATTTTGGCGTTTCACTCTGTTGTCTTTTACATTGATAGATGTATTTGGAACTCTAAATCCAACACGGTTTGTGCTAGCTTCTTGATACTTGACACAATAAAGTAGTTTCACGTTCTATCTCTATGTTTTGTTTCCTCTTCATGTAGCCCTAAGCAGTGACTGGCGAGAAACACTTTCATAGAAAGGGGTTGCCAAGCTTCCAAAAATTACAAATCTCCAGAAATCTCAGCAAATAGTTTTTCACCCAAACTGGAAGAAACTTTCAGGTAATGATCAGTACACTAAGGCGACTTGGTTCCCCAAAGTTCATTCTTCTATGTTGAAGCGTTCGTTTCCTGTAGCAGTTTGAATTTTTGCCTTTCACTCTGTTTTCTCCTATATTGATAGATGTGTTTGGAACTCTAAATCAAACACGGTTTGTGCTAGCTTCTTGAAACTTGACACAATAAAGTAGTTTTACGTTCTATTTCTATGTTTTTTTTCCTCTTGTTGTAGCTCTTAGCAGTGACTGGCAAGAAACACTTTCATGGAAAGGGGTTGTGAAGCTTCCAAAAATTACGAATCTCCACAAATTTCAGGAAATATTTTTACACCCAAACTGGATGATACTTTCAGGTAATGATCAGTACATTAAGCGCACTTGCTTCACCAAAGTTCTTTCTTCTATGTTGAAGTGTTCGTTTCCAGTAACATTTTGAATTTTTAGGATTCACTCTGTTTTCTGCTTTATTCATAGATGTATTTGGAACTCTAAATTAAACACGGTTTGTGCTAGCTTCTTGAAACTTGACACAAAAAAGTAGTTTCACGTTCTATCTCTATGTTTTGTTTCCTCTTGATGCAGCCCTAAGTAGTGACGGGCGAGAAACACTTTCATAGAAAGGGGTTGCCAAGCTTCCAAAAATTACGAATCTCCAGAAATCTCAGCAAATAGTTTTTCAACCAAACTGGAAGATACTTTCAGGTAATGATCTGTACACTAAGGCGACTTGGTTCCCCAAAGTTCATTCTTCTATGTTGAAGCATTCGTTTCCTGTAACAGTTTGAATTTTTGCCTTTCCCTGTGTTTTCTCCTATATTGATAGATGTATTTGGAACTCTAAATCAAACACGGTTTGTGCTAGCTTCTTGAAACTTGACACAATAAAGCATTTTCACGTTCTATCTCTGTGTTCCGTTTCCTCTTGATGTAGCTCTAAGCAGTGACTGGGGAGAAACACTTTCATGGAAAGGGGTTGCCAAGCTTCCAAAAATTACGAGTCTCCAGAAATCTCAGCAACCATTTTTTCACCCAAACTGGATGATACTTTTAGATAATGATCAAAACACTAAGCCCACGTGGTTCCCCAAATTTCGTTTTTCTATGTAAAAGCGTTTGTTTCCAGTAATAGTTTGAATTTTGGCGTTTCACTCTGTTTTCTCCTATATTGATAGATGTATTTGGAACTCTAAATCAAACACGGTTTGTGCTAGCTTCTTGAAACATGACACGACAAAGCAGTTTCACGTTCTATCTCTATGTTCTGTTTCTTCGTGATGTAGCCCTAAGCCGTGACTGGGGAGAAACACTTTCATTGAAAGGGGTTGCCAAGCTTTCAAAAATTACGAGTCTCCCGAAATCTCAGCAACTATTTTTTCACCCAAACTGGATGATAATTTCAGGTAATTATCAGTACACTAAGGCGACTTGGTTCCCCAAAGTTCGTTCTTCTATGTTGAAGCGTTCATTTCCAGTAACACTTTGAATTTTTAGGTTTCACTCTGTTTTCTCCTATATTGATAGATGTATTTGGAACTCTAAATCAAACACGGTTTGTGCTAGCTTCTTGAAACTTGACACAATAAACCAGTTTCACGTTCTATTTGTATGTTTTGTTTCCTCTTGATGTAGCCCTAAGCAGTGACTGGCGAAAAACACTTTCATGGAAAGGGGTTCCCAAGCTACCAAAAATTACGAATCTCCAGAAATCTCAGCAAATATTTTTTCACCCAAACTGGATGATACTTTCAGGTAATGATCAGTACACTAAGGTGACTTGGTTCCCCAAAGTTCGTTCTTCTATGTTGTAGCGTTCATTTCCAGTAACAGTTTGAATTTTTAGGTTTCACTCTCTTTTCTCCTACATTGATAGATGTATTTGGAACTCTAAATCCAACATGGTTTGTGCTAGCTTCTTGAAACTTGACCCAATAAACTAGTTTCACGTTCTATCTCTATGTTTTGTTTCCTCTTGTTGTAGCTCTAAGCGGTGACTGGCGAGAAAAACTGTCATGGAAAGGGGTTGCCAAGCTTCCAAAAATTACGAATCTCCAGAAATCTCAGCAAATATTTTTTCAACCAAACCGGATGATACTTTCAGGTAATGATCAGTACACTAAGGCGACTTGGTTCCCCAAAGTTCGTTCTTCTATGATGAAGCGTTCATTTCCAGTAACAGCTTGAATTTTTAGGTTTCACTCTGTTTTCTCCTCTATTGATAGGTGTATTTGGAAGTCTAAATCCAACACGGTTTGTGCTAGCTTCTTGAAACTTGACACAATAAAGTAGTTGCACGTTCTATCTTTATGTTTTGTTTCCTCTTGATGTAGCCCTAAGCAGTGACTGGCGAAAAACACTTTCATGGAAAGGGGTTCCAAAGCTAGCAAAAATTACGAATCTCGAGAAATCTCAGCAAATATTTTTTCACCCAAACTGAATGACTTTCAGGTAATGATCAGTACACTAAGGCGACTTGGTTCCCCAAAGTTCGTTCTTCTATGTTGAAGCGTTCGTTTCCAGTAATACTTTGAATTTTTAGGATTCACTCTGTTATCTCCTATATTGATAGATGTATTTGGAACTCTAAATCCAACACAGTTTGTGCTAGCTTCTTGAAACTTGACACAATAAATTAATTTCACGTTGTATCTCTATGTTTTGTTTCCTCTTGATGTAGCCCTAAGCAGTGAATGGTGAGAAACACTTTCATGGAAAGGGGTTGCCAAGCTTTCAAATATTACAAATCTCCAGAAATCTCAGCAAATATTTTTACACCCAAACTGGATGATACTTTCAGGTAATGATCAGTACACTAAGGCGACTTGGTTCCACAAAGTTCGTTCTTCTATGTTGAAGCTTTCGTTTCCAGTAACAGTTTGAATTATGGCGTTTCACTCTGTTTTCTCCTATATTTATATATGTATTTGGAACTCTAAATCAAACACGGTTTGTGCTAGCTTCTTGAAACTTGACACAATAATGCAGTTTCACGTTCTATCTCTATGTTCTGTTTCTTCTTGATGTAGCCCTAAGCAGTGACTGGGGAGAAACACTTTCATTGAAAGGGGTTGCCAAGCTTCCAAAAATTACGAGTCTCCCGAAATCTCAGCAACTATTTTTTCACCAAACTGGATGATAATTTCAGGTAATGATCAGTACACTAAGGCGACTTGGTTCCCCAAAGTTCGTTCTTCTATGTTGAAGCGTTCATTTCCAGTAACAGTTTGAAATTTTAGGATTCACTCTCTTTTCTCCTATATTGATAGATGTATTTGGAACTCTAAATCAAACACGGTTTGTGCTAGCTTCTTGAAACTTGACACAATAAACCAGTTTCACGTTCTATTTGTATGTTTTGTTTCCTCTTGATGTAGCCCTAAGCAGTGACTGGCGAGAAACACTTTCATGGAAAGGGGTTGCCAAGCTTCCAAAAAGTATGAATCTCCAGAAATCTCAGCAAATATTTTTTCACCCAAACTGGATGATACTTTCAGGTAATGATCAGTACACTAAGGCGACTTGATTGTCCAAAGTTCGTTCTTCTATGTTGAAGCGTTCATTTCCAGTAACAGTTTGAATTTTTAGGTTTCACTCTCCTTTCTCCTATATTGATAGATGTATTTGGAACTCTAAATCCAACATGGTTTGTGCTAGCTTCTTGAAACTTGACCCAATAAACTAGTTTCACGTTCTATCTCTATGTTTTGTTTCCTCTTGTTGTAGCTCTAAGCGGTGACTGGCGAGAAACACTTCCATGGAAAGGGGTTGCCAAGCTTCCAAAAATTACGAATCTCCAGAAATCTCAGCAAATATTTTTTCAACCAAACCGGATGATACTTTCAGGTAATGATCAGTACACTAAGGCGACTTGGTTCCCCAAAGTTCGTTCTTCTATGATGAAGCGTTCATTTCCAGTAACAGCTTGAATTTTTAGGTTTCACTCCGTTTTCTCCTCTATTGATAGGTGTATTTGGAAGTCTAAATCCAACACGGTTTGTGCTAGCTTCTTGAAACTTGACACAATAAAGTAGTTGCACGTTCTATCTCTATGATTTGTTTCCTCTTGATGTAGCCCTAAGCAGTGACTGGCGAAAAACACTTTCATGGAAAGGGGTTCCAAAGCTAGCAAAAATTACGAATCTCCAGAAATCTCAGCAAATATTTTTTCACCCAAACTGAATGACTTTCAGGTAATGATCAGTACGCTAAGGCGACTTGGTTCCCCAAAGTTCGTTCTTCTATGTTGAAGCGTTCGTTTCCAGTAATACTTTGAATTTTTAGGATTCACTCTGTTATCTCCTATATTGATAGATGTATTTGGAACTCTAAATCCAACACGGTTTGTGCTAGCTTCTTGAAACTTGACACAATAAATTAGTTTCACGTTGTATCTCTATGTTTATTTCCTCTTGATGTAGCCCTAAGCAGTGACTGGTGAGAAACACTTTCATGGAAAGGGGTTGCCAAGCTTCCAAAAATTACGAATCTCCAGAAATCTCAGCAAATATTTTTTCAACCAAACCGGATGATACTTTCAGGTAATGATCAGTACGCTAAGGCGACTTGGTTCCCCAAAGTTCGTTCTTCTATGTTGAAGCGTTCGTTTCCAGTAATACTTTGAATTTTTAGGATTCACTCTGTTATCTCCTATATTGATAGATGTATTTGGAACTCTAAATCCAACACGGTTTGTGCTAGCTTCTTGAAACTTGACACAATAAATTAGTTTCACGTTGTATCTCTATGTTTTGTTTCCTTTTGATGTAGCCCTAAGCAGTGACTGGTGAGAAACACTTTCATGGAAAGGGGTTGCCAAGCTTTCAAATATTACAAATCTCCAGAAATCTCAGCAAATGTTTTTACACCCAAACTGGATGATACTTTCAGGTAATGATCAGTACACTAAGGCGACTTGGTTCCACAAAGTTCGTTCTTCTATGTTGAAGCTTTCGTTTCCTGTAACAGTTTGAATTATGGCGTTTCACTCTGTTTTCTCCTATATTTATATATGTATTTGGAACTCTAAATCAAACACGGTTTGTGCTAGCTTCTTGAAACTTGACACAATAATGCAGTTTCACGTTCTATCTCTATGTTCTGTTTCTTCTTGATGTAGCCCTAAGCAGTGACTGGGGAGAAACACTTTCATTGAAAGGGGTTGCCAAGCTTCCAAAAATTACGAGTCTCCCGAAATCTCAGCAACTATTTTTTCACCAAACTGGATGATAATTTCAGGTAATGATCAGTACACTAAGGCGACTTGGTTCCCCAAAGTTCGTTCTTCTATGTTGAAGCGTTCATTTCCAGTAACAGTTTGAAATTTTAGGATTCACTCTCTTTTCTCCTATATTGATAGATGTATTTGGAACTCTAAATCAAACACGGTTTGTGCTAGCTTCTTGAAACTTGACACAATAAACCAGTTTCACGTTCTATTTGTATGTTTTGTTTCCTCTTGATGTAGCCCTAAGCAGTGACTGGCGAGAAACACTTTCATGGAAAGGGGTTGCCAAGCTTCCAAAAAGTATGAATCTCCAGAAATCTCAGCAAATATTTTTTCACCCAAACTGGATGATACTTTCAGGTAATGATCAGTACACTAAGGCGACTTGATTGTCCAAAGTTCGTTCTTCTATGTTGAAGCGTTCATTTCCAGTAACAGTTTGAATTTTTAGGTTTCACTCTCCTTTCTCCTATATTGATAGATGTATTTGGAACTCTAAATCCAACATGGTTTGTGCTAGCTTCTTGAAACTTGACCCAATAAACTAGTTTCACGTTCTATCTCTATGTTTTGTTTCCTCTTGTTGTAGCTCTAAGCGGTGACTGGCGAGAAACACTTCCATGGAAAGGGGTTGCCAAGCTTCCAAAAATTACGAATCTCCAGAAATCTCAGCAAATATTTTTTCAACCAAACCGGATGATACTTTCAGGTAATGATCAGTACACTAAGGCGACTTGGTTCCCCAAAGTTCGTTCTTCTATGATGAAGCGTTCATTTCCAGTAACAGCTTGAATTTTTAGGTTTCACTCCGTTTTCTCCTCTATTGATAGGTGTATTTGGAAGTCTAAATCCAACACGGTTTGTGCTAGCTTCTTGAAACTTGACACAATAAAGTAGTTGCACGTTCTATCTCTATGATTTGTTTCCTCTTGATGTAGCCCTAAGCAGTGACTGGCGAAAAACACTTTCATGGAAAGGGGTTCCAAAGCTAGCAAAAATTACGAATCTCCAGAAATCTCAGCAAATATTTTTTCACCCAAACTGAATGACTTTCAGGTAATGATCAGTACGCTAAGGCGACTTGGTTCCCCAAAGTTCGTTCTTCTATGTTGAAGCGTTCGTTTCCAGTAATACTTTGAATTTTTAGGATTCACTCTGTTATCTCCTATATTGATAGATGTATTTGGAACTCTAAATCCAACACGGTTTGTGCTAGCTTCTTGAAACTTGACACAATAAATTAGTTTCACGTTGTATCTCTATGTTTATTTCCTCTTGATGTAGCCCTAAGCAGTGACTGGTGAGAAACACTTTCATGGAAAGGGGTTGCCAAGCTTCCAAAAATTACGAATCTCCAGAAATCTCAGCAAATATTTTTTCAACCAAACCGGATGATACTTTCAGGTAATGATCAGTACGCTAAGGCGACTTGGTTCCCCAAAGTTCGTTCTTCTATGTTGAAGCGTTCGTTTCCAGTAATACTTTGAATTTTTAGGATTCACTCTGTTATCTCCTATATTGATAGATGTATTTGGAACTCTAAATCCAACACGGTTTGTGCTAGCTTCTTGAAACTTGACACAATAAATTAGTTTCACGTTGTATCTCTATGTTTTGTTTCCTTTTGATGTAGCCCTAAGCAGTGACTGGTGAGAAACACTTTCATGGAAAGGGGTTGCCAAGCTTTCAAATATTACAAATCTCCAGAAATCTCAGCAAATGTTTTTACACCCAAACTGGATGATACTTTCAGGTAATGATCAGTACACTAAGGCGACTTGGTTCCACAAAGTTCGTTCTTCTATGTTGAAGCTTTCGTTTCCTGTAACAGTTTGAATTATGGCGTTTCACTCTGTTTTCTCCTATATTTATATATGTATTTGGAACTCTAAATCAAACACGGTTTGTGCTAGCTTCTTGAAACTTGACACAATAATGCAGTTTCACGTTCTATCTCTATGTTCTGTTTCTTCTTGATGTAGCCCTATGCAGTGACTGGGGAGAAACACTTTCATTGAAAGGGGTTGCCAAGCTTCCAAAAATTACGAGTCTCCCGAAATCTCAGCAACTATTTTTTCACCCAAACTGGATGATAATTTCAGGTAATTATCAGTACACTAAGGCGAATTGGTTCCCCAAAGTTCGTTCTTCTATGTTGAAGCGTTCATTTCCAGTAACAGTTTGAAATTTTAGGATTCACTCTCTTTTCTCCTATATTGATAGATGTATTTGGAACTCTAAATCAAACACGGTTTGTGCTAGCTTCTTGAAACTTGACACAATAAAGCAGTTTCAGGTTCTATCTATATGTTCTGTTTCCTCTTGATGTAGCCCTAAGCAGTGACTGGTGAGAAACACTTTCATGGAAAGGGGTTGCCAAGCTTCCAAATATTACGAGTCTCCAGAAATCTCAGCAAATATTTTTTTACCCAAACTGGATGATACGTTCAGGTAATGATCAGTACAGTAAGGTGACTTGGTTCCCCAAAGTTCTTTCTTCTATGATGAAGCGTTCATTTCCAGTAACAGCTTGAATTTTTAGGTTTCACTCTGTTTTCTACTCTATTGTTAGGTGTATTTGGAAGTCTAAATCCAACACGGTTTGTGCTAGCTTCTTGAAACTTGACACAATAAAGTAGTTTCACATTCTATCTCTATGTTTTGTTTCCTCTTGATGTAGCCCTAAGCAGAGACTGGCGAAAAACACTTTCATGGAAAGGGGTTCCCAAGCTACCAAAAATTACAAATCTCCAGAAATCTCAGCAAATATTTTTACACCCAAACTGGATGATACTTTCAGGTAATGATCAGTACACTAAGCCCACTTGGTTCACCAAATTTCTTTCTTCTATGTTGAAGCGTTCGTTTCCAGTAATACTTTGAATTTTTAGGATTCACTCTGTTATCTCCTATATTGATAGATGTATTTGGAACTCTAAATCCAACACGGTTTGTGCTAGCTTCTTGAAACTTGACGCAATAAATTAGTTTCACGTTCTATCTCTATGTTTTGTTTCCTCTTGATGTAGCCCTAAGCAGTGACTGGTGAGAAACACTTTCATGGAAAGGGGTTGCCAAGCTTTCAAAAATTACGAATCTCCAGAAATCTCAGCAAATATTTTTTCACCCAAACTGGATGATACTTTCAGGTAATGATCAGTACACTAAGCCCACTTTGTTCCCCAAATTTCGTTCTTCTATGTTGAAACGTTCGTTTCCAGTAACAGTTTAAATTTTAGCGTTTCACTTTGTTTTCTCCTATATTGAAAGATGTATTTTTAACTCTAAATCAAACACGGTTTGTGCTAGCTTCTTGAAACTTGACACTACAACGCAGTTTCACGTTCTATCTCTATGTTCTGTTTCTTCTTGATGTAGCCCTAAGCAGTGACTGGGGAGAAACCCTTACATTGAAAGGGGTTGCCAAGCTTCCAAATATTACGAATCTCCAGAAAACTCAGCAAATATTTTTTCACCCAAACTGGATGATACTTTCAGGTAATGATCAGTACACTAAGGCGACTTGGTTCCCCAAAGTTCGTTCTTCTATGTTGAAGCGTTCATTTCCAGTAACAGTTTGAATTTTGGTGTTTCTCTGTTTTCTCCTATATGTATAGATGTATTTGGAACTCTAAATCAAACACGGTTTGTGCTAGCTTCTTGAAACTTGACACAATAATGCAGTTTCATGTTCTATCACTATGTTCTATTTCTTCTTGATGTAGCCCTAAGCAGTGACTGGGGAGAAACACTTTCATTGAAAGGGGTTGCCAAGCTTCCAAAAATTACGAGTCTCCAGAAATCTCAGCAACTATTTTGTCACCCAAACAGGATGATACTTTCAGGTAATTATCAGTACACTAAGCCCACTTGGTTCCCCAAATTTCGTTCTTCTTTGTTGAAGCGTTCGTTTCCAATAACAGTTTAAATTTTAGCGTTTCACTTTGTTTTCTCCTATATCGAAAGATGTATTTTTAACTCTAAATCAAACACGGTTTGTGCTAGCTTCTAGAAACTTGACACAATAAAGCAGTTTCACGTTCTATCTCTATGTTCTGTTTCTTCTTGATGTAGCCCTAAGCAGTGACTGTTGAGAAACACTTTCATTGAAAGGGGTTGCCAAGCTTCCAAATATTACGAATCTTCAGAAATCTCAGCAAATATTTTTTAACCCAAACTGGATGATACTTTCAGGTAATGATCAGTACACTAAGGTGACTTGGTTCCCCAAAGTTCGTTCTTCTATGTTGAAGCGATCGTTTCCAGTAACAGTTTGAATTTTGACATTTCATTCTGTTTTCTCCTATATTTATAGATGTATTTGGAACTCTAAATCAAACAAGGTTTGTGCTAGCTTCTGGAAACTTGACACAATAAACCACTTTCACGTTCTATTTGTATGTTTTGTTTTTTCTTGATGTAGCCCTAAGCAGTGACTGGCGAGAAACACTTTCATGGAAAGGGGTTGCGAAGCTTCCAAAAATTACGAATCTCCAGAAATCTCAGCAAATATTTTTTCACCCAAACTGGATGATACTTTCAGGTAATGATCAGTACACTAAGCCCACTTGCTTCACCAAATTTCTTCCTTCTATGTTGAAGCGTTCGTTTCCAGTAACAGTTTGAATTTTTAGGATTCACTCTGTTTTCTCCTATATTGATAGATGTATTTGGAACTCTAAATCAAACACTGTTTGTGCAAGCCTCTTGAAACTTGACACAATAAAGTAGTTTCAAGTTCTATCACTATGTTCTGTTTCCTCTTGATGTAGCCCTAAGCAGTGACTGGGGAGAAGCACTTTCATTGAAAAATGTTGCCAAGCTTCCAAAAATTACGAGTCTCCAGAAATCTCACCAACTATTTTTGCACCCAAACTGGATGATACTTTTAGATAATGATCAGAACACTAAGCCCACGTGGTTCCCCAAATTTTGTTTTTCTATATTGAAGCGTTCGTTTCCAGTAACAGTTAGAATTTTGGCGTTTCACTCTGTTTTCTCCTATATTGATAGACATATTTGGAACTCTAAATCAAACACTGTTTGTGCAAGCCTCTTGAAACTTGACACAATAAAGCAGTTTCACGTTCTATCTCTATGTTCTGTTTCCTCTTGTTGTAGCCCTAATCAGATACTGGAGAGAAACACTTTCATTGAAAGGGGTTGCCAAGCTTCCAAAAATTACGAGTCTCCAGAAATCTCAGCAACTATTTTTACACCCAAACTGGATGATACGTACAGGTAATGATCAGTACACTAAGCCCACTTGGTTTCCCAAGTTTCTTTCTTCTATGTTGAAGCGTTTGTTTCCAGTAACAGTTTGAATTTTGGCGTTTCAATCTGTTTTCTCCTATATTGATAGATGTATTTGGAACTCTAAATCAAACACGGTTTGTGCTAGCTTCTTGAAACTTGACACAATAATGCAGTTTCACGTTCTATCTCTGAGTTCTGTTTCCACTTGATGTAGCCCTAAGCATTGATTGGGGAAAACATTTTCATTGAAAGGGGTTGCCAAGCTTCCAAAAATTACGAGGCTCCAGAAATCTCAGCAACTATTTTTTCACCCAAACTGGATGATACTTTTAGATAATGATCAGAACACTAAGCCCATTTGGTTTCCCAAATTTTGTTTTTCTATGTTGAAGCGTTCGTTTCCAGTAACAGTTTGAATTTTTGCGTTTCACTCTGTTTTCTCCTATATTGATAGATGTATTTGGAACTCAAAATCAAACACCGTTTGTGCAAGCCTCATGAAACTTGACACAATAAAGCAGTTTCACGTTCTATTTCTATGTTCTGTTTCCTTTTGATGTAGCCCTAAGCAGTTACTGGGGAGAAACACTTTCATGGAAAGCGGTTGCCAAGCTTCCAAAAATTACGAGTTTACAGAAATCTCAGCAACTATTTTGTCACCCAAACAGGATGATACTTTCAGGTAATTATCAGTACACTAAGCCCACTTGGTTCCCCAAATTTCGTTCTTCTTTGTTGAAGCGTTCATTTCCAGTAACAGTTTAAATTTTGGCGTTTTACTCTGTTTTCTCCTATATTGAAAGATGTATTTTTAACTCTAAATCAAACACGGTTTGTGCAAGCTTCTAGAAACTTGACACAATAAAGCAGTTTCACGTTCTATCTCTATGTTCTTTTTCTTCTTGATGTAGCCCTAAGCAGTGACTGTTGAGAAACACTTTCATTGAAAGGGGTTGCCAAGCTTCCAAATATTACGAATCTTCAGAAATCTCAGCAAATATTTTTTCACCCAAACTGGATGATACTTTCAGGTAATGATCAGTACACTAAGGCGACTTGGTTCCCCAAAGTTCGTTCTTCTATGTTGAAGCGATCGTTTCCAGTAACAGTTTGAATTTTGACATTTCATTCTGTTTTCTCCTATATTTATAGATGTATTTGGAACTCTAAATCAAACACGGTTTGTGCTAGCTTCTTGAAACAGGACACAATAAACCACTTTCACGTTCTATTTGTATGTTTTGTTTTTTCTTGATGTACCCCTAAGCAGTGACTGGCGAGAAACACTTTCATGGAAAGGGGTTGCCAAGCTTCCAAAATTACGAATCTCCAGAAATCTCAGCAAATATTTTTTCACCCAAACCGGAGGATACTTTCAGGTAATGATCAGTACACTAAGGCGACTTGGTTCCCCAAAGTTCGTTCTTCTATGTTGAAGCGTTTATTTCCAGTAACAGTTTGAATTTTTAGGTGTCACTCTGTTTTCTCCTATATTGATAGATGTATTTGGAACTCTTAATCCAACACGGTTTGTGCTAAATTCTTGAAACTTGACACAATAAAGTAGTTTCACGTTCTATCTCGACGTTTTGTTTCCTCTTGTTGTAGCTCTAAGCAGTGACTGGCCGCGAAACAGTTTCATGGAAAGGGGTTGTGAAGCTTCCAAAAATTACGAATCTCCAGAAATCTCAGCAAATATTTTGACACCCAAACTGGATGATACTTTCAGGTAATGATCAGTACACTAAGCCCACTTGCTTCACCAAATTTCTTTCTTCTATGTTGAAGCATTCGTTTCCAGTAACAGTTTGAATTTTTAGGATTCACTCTGTTTTCTCCTATATTGATAGATGTATTTGGAACTCTGAATCCAACACAGTTTCTGCTAGCTTCTTGAAATTTAACACAATAAGTTAGTTTCACTTTCGATCTCTATGTTTTGTTTTCTCTTGATGTAGCCCTAAGCAGTGATTGGCGAAAAACACTTTAATGGAAAGGGGTTGCCAAGCTTCCAAAAATTACGAATCTCCAGAAATCTCAGCAAATATTTCTTCACCCAAACTGGATGATACTTTCAGGTAATGATCAGTACACTAAGGCGACTTGGTTCCCCAAAGTTCGTTCTTCTATGTTGCGCGTTCATTTCCAGTAACAGTTTGAATTTTGGCGTTTCACTCTCTTTTCTCCTATATTGATACATGTATTTGGAACTCTATATCCAACACGGTTTGTGCTAGCTTCTTGAAACTTGACACAATAAAGTAGTTTCACGTTCTATCTCTATGTTTTGTTTCCTCTTGATGTAGCCCTAAGCTGTGACTGGCCAGAAACACTTTAATGGAAAGGGGTTGCCAAGCTTCCAAAAATTACCAATCTCCAGAATTCTGAGCAAATATTTTTTTACCCAAACTGGATGATACTTTCAGGTAATGATCAGTACACTAAGGCGACTTTGTTCCACAAAGTTCATTCTTCTATGTTGAAGCGTTCATTTCCAGTAACAGTTTGAATTTTTAGGTTTCACTCTCTTTTCTCCTATATTGATAGATGTATTTGGAACTCTAAATCCAACACGGTTTGTGCTAGCTTCTTGAAACTTGACACAACAAAGTAGCTTCACGTTCTATCTCTATGTTTTCTTTCCTCTTGTTGTAGCTCTAAGCAGTGACTGGCGAGAAACACTTTCATGGAAAGGGGTTGCCAAGCTTCCAAAAATTACGAATCTCCAGAAATCTCAGCAAATATTTATTCACCCAAACTGGAAGATACTTTCAGGAAATGATCAGTACACTAAGGCGACTTGGATCCCCAAAGTTCATTCTTCTATGTTGAAGCTTTCATTTCCAGTAACAGTTTGAATTTTGGCCTTTCACTTTGTTTTCTCCTATATTGATAGATGTATTTGGAACTCTAAATCAAACATGGTTTGTGCTAGCTTCTTGAAACTTGACACAATAATGCAGTTTCACGTTCTATCTCTGTGTTCTGTTTCCTCTTGAGGTAGCCCTAAGCAGTGACTGGGGAGAAACACTTTCATTGAAAGGGGTTGCCAAGCTTCCAAAAATTACGAATCTCCAGAAATCTCAGCAACTATTTTTTCACCCAAACTGGATGATACTTTTAGATAATGATCAGAACACTAAGCCCAAGTGGTTCCCCAAATTTCGTTTTTCTATGTTGAAGCGTTCGTTTCCAGTAACAGTTTGAATTTTGGCGTTTCACTCTGTTTCCTCCTATATTGATAGATGAATTTGGTACTCAAAATCAAACACTGTTTGTGCAAGCCTCTTGAAACTTGAAACAATAAAGCAGTTTCACGTTCTATCTCTATGTTCTGTTTCCTCTTGATGTAGCCCTAAGCAGTGACTGGGGACAAACACTTTCATTGAAAGGGGTTGCCAAGCATCCAAAAATTACGAGTCTCCAGAAATCTCAGCAACTATTTTGTCACCCAAACTGGATGATACTTTCAGCTAATGATTAGTACACAAAACCCACTTGGTTCACCAAATTTCGTTTTTCTATGTTGAAGCGTTCGTTTCCAGTAACAGTTTGAATTTTGACGTTTCACTCTGGTTTCTCCTATATTGATAGATGTATTTGGAACACTAAATCAAACACGGTTTGTGCTAGCTTCGTGAAACCTGACACAATAAAGCAGTTTCACGTTCTATCTCTGTGTTCTGTTTCCTCTTGATGTAGCCCTAAGCAGTGACTGGCGAGAAACACTTTCAAGGAAAGGGGTTGCCAAGCTTCCAAAAATTACGAATCTCCAGAAATCTCAGCAACTATTCTTTCACCCAAACTGGATGATACTTTCAGGTAATGATCAGTACACTAAGCCCAAGTTGTTCCCCAAATTTCGTTCTTCTATGTTGAAGCTTTCGTTTCCAGTAACAGTTTGAATTTTGGCGTTTCACTCTGTTTTCTCCTATATTTATAGAGGTATTTGGAACTCTAAATCAAACACGGTTTGTGCTAGCTTCTTGAAACTTGACACAATAATGCAGTTTCACGTTCTATCTCTATGTTCTGTTTCTTCTTGATGTAGCCCTAAGCAGTGACTGGGGAGAAACACTTTCATTGAAAGGGGTTGCCAAGCTTCCAAAAATTACAAGTCTCCAGAAATCTCAGCAACTATTTTGTCACCCAAACAGGATGATACTTTCAGGTAATTATCAGTACACTAAGCCCACTTGGTTCCCCAAATTTTGTTCTTTTTTGTTGTAGCGTTCGTTTCCAGTAACAGTTTAAATTTTGGCGTTTTACTCTGTTTTCTCCTATATTGAAAGATGTATTTTTAACTCTAAATCAAACACGGTTTGTGCTAGCTTCTTGAAACTTGACACGACAAAGCAGTTTCACGTTCTATCTCTATGTTTTGTTTCCTCTTGATGTAGCCCTAAGCAGTGACTGGCGAAAAACACTTTAATGGAAAAGGGTTGCCAATCTTCCAAAATTAGGAATCTCCAGAAATCTCAGCAAATATTTTTTCACCCAAACTGGATGATACTTTCAGGTAATGATCAGTACACTAAGGCGACTTGGTTCCCCAAAGTTCGTTCTTCTATGTTGAAGCGTTCATTTCCAGTAACAGTTTGAATTTTTATGTTTCACTCTCTTTTCTCCTATATTGATACATGTATTTGGAACTCTATATCCAACACGGTTTGTGCTAGCTTCTTGAAACTTGACACAATAAAGTAGTTTCACGTTCTATCTCTATGTTTTGTTTCCTCTTGATGTAGCCCTAAGCAGTGACTGGTGAGAAACAATTTCATGGAAAGGGGTTGCCAAGCTTTCAAAAATTACGAATCTCCAGAAATCTCAGCAAATATTTTTTCACCCAAACTGGATGATACTTTCAGGTAATGATCAGTATACTAAGCCCACTTGCTACACCAAATTTCTTTCTTCTATGTTGAAGCTTTCGTTTCCAGTAACAGTTTGAATTTTGGCCTTTCACTTTGTTTTCTCCTATATTGATAGATGTATTTGGAATTCTAAATCAAACACGGTTTGTGCTAGCTTCTTGAAACTTGAAACAATAAAGCAGTTTCACGTTCTATCTCTGTGTTCTGTTTCCTCTTGAGGTAGCCCTAAGCAGTGACTGGGGAGAAACACTTTCATTGAAAGGGGTTGCCAAGCTTCCAAAAATTACGAATCTCCAGAAATCTCAGCAACTATTTTGTCACCCAAACTTAATGATACTTTCAGCTAATGATTAGTACACTAAACCCACTTGGTTCGCCATATTTCGTTTTTCAATGTTGAAGCGTTCGTTTCCAGTAACAGTTTGAATTTTGACGTTTCACTCTGTTTTCTCCTATATTGATAGATATATTTGGAACACTAAATCAAACACGGTTTGTGCTAGCTTCTTGAAACTTGACACAATAAAGCAGTTTCACGTTCTATCTCTGTGTTTTGTTTCCTCTTGATGTAGCCCTAAGCAGTGACTGGTGAGAAACACTTTCATGGAAGGGGTTGCCAAGCTTTCAAAAATTACGAATCTCCAGAAATCTCAGCAAATATTTTTTCACCCAAACTGGGTGATACTTTCAGGTAATGATCAGTACACTAAGGCGACTTGGTTCCCCAAAGTTCGTTCTTCTATGTTGAAGCGTTCATTTCCAGTAACAGTTTGAATTTTTAGGTTTCACTCTGTTTTCTCCTATATTGATAGATGTATTTGGAACTCTAAATCCAACACGGTTTGTGCTGGATTCTTGAAACTTGACACAATAAAGTAGTTTCACGTTCTATCTCTGTGTTTTGTTTCCTCTTGATGTAGCCCTAAGCAGTGACTTGCGAGAAACACTTTCATGGAAAGGGGTTGCCAAGCTTCGAAAATTACGAATCTCCAGAAATCTCAGCAAATATTTTTTCACCCAAACTGGACGATACTTTCCGGTAATGATCAGTACACTAAGGCGACTTGGTTCCCCAAAGTTCATTCTTCTATGTTGAACCGTTCGTTTCCAGTAACAGTTTGAATTTTTGCCTTTCACTCTGTTTTCTCCTTATTGATAGATGTGTTTGGAACTCTAAATCAAACACGGTTTGTGCTAGCTTCTTGAAACTTGACACAATAAAGCAGTTTCACGTTCTATCTATATGTTCTGTTTCCTCTTGATGTAGCCCTAAGCAGTGACTCGTGAGAAACACTTTCATGGAAAGGGGTAGCCAAGCTTCCAAATATTACGAATCTCCAGAAATCTCAGCAAATATTTTTTCACCCAAACTGGATGATACGTTCAGGTAATGATCAGTACACTAAGGTGACTTGGTTCCCCAAAGTTCTTTCTTCTATGATGAAGCGTTCATTTCCAGTAACAGCTTGAATTTTTAGGTTTCACTCTGTTTTCTCCTCTATTGATAGGTGTATTTGGAAGTATAAATCCAACACGGTTTGTGCTAGCTTCTTGAAACTTGACACAATAAAGTAGTTGCACGTTCTATCTCTATGTTTTGTTTCCTCTTGATGTAGCCCTAAGCAGTGACTGGCGAGAAACACTTTCATGGAAAGAGGTTCCCAAGCTACCAAAAATTACGAATCTCCAGAAATCTCAGCAAATATTTTTTCACCCAAACTGGATGATACTTTCAGGTAATGATCAGTACACTAAGGCGACTTGGTTCCCCAAAGTTCGTTCTTCTATGTTGAAGCGTTCATTTCCAGTAACAGTTTGAATTTTTAGGTTTCACTCTCTTTTCTCCTACATTGATAGATGTATTCGGAACTCTAAATCCAACACGGTTTGTGCTAGGTTCTTGAAACATGGCACAACCAAGTAGTATCACGTTGTATCTCCATGTTTTGTTTCCTCTTGTTGTAGCTCTTAGCGGTGACTGGCGAGAAACACTTTCATGGAAAGGGGTTGCGAATCTTCCAAAAATTACGAATCTCCAGAAATCTCAGCAAATATTTTTACACCCAAACTGGATGATACTTTCAGGTAATGGTCAGTACACTAAGCCCACTTGGTTCACCAAATTTCTTTCTTCTATGTTGAAGCGTTCGTTTCCATTAACAGTTTGAATTTTTAGGATTCACTCTGTTTTCTCCTATATTGATAGATGTATTTGGAACTCTAAAACCAACACGGTTTGTGCTACCTTCTTGAAACTTGACACAATAATGTAGTTTCACGTTCTATCTCTACGTTTTGTTTTCTCTTGATGTAGCCCTAAGCAGTGACTGGCGAGAAACACTTTCATGGAAAGTGGTTGCCAAGTTTCCAAAAATTACGAATCTCCAGAAATCTCAGCAAATATTTTTTCACCCACATTGGAAGATACTTTCAGGTAATGATCAGTACACTAAGGCGACTTGGTTCCCCAAAGTTCATTCTTCTATGTTGAAGCATTCGTTTCCAGTAACAGTTTGAATTTTGGCGTTTCACTCTGTTTTCTCCTATATTTATACATGTATTTGGAACTCTAAATCAAACACGGTTTGTGCTAGCTTCTTGAAACTTGACACAATAATGCAGTTTCATGTTCTATCTCTATGTTGTGTTTCCTCTTGATGTAGCCCTAAGCAGTGACTTGGGAAAAACACTTTCATTGAAAGGGGTTGCCAAGCTTCCAAAAATTACGAGTCTCCAGAAATCTCAGCAACTATTTTTTCTCCCAAACTGGATGATACTTTAGATAATGATCAGAACACTAAGCCCACGTGGTTCCCCAAATTTTGTTTTTCTATGTTGAAGCGTTCGTTTCCAGTAACAGTTTCAATTTTGGCGCTTCCCTCTGTTTTCTCCTATATTGATAGATGTATTTGGAACTCTAAATCCAACACGGTTTGTGCTATCTTCTTGAAGCTTGACACAATAAAGTAGTTTCACGTTCTATCTCTATGTTTTGTTTCCTCTTGATGTAGCCCTAAGCAGTGACTGGTGACAAACACTTTCATGGAAAGGGGTTGCCAAGCTTTCAAAAATTACGAATCTCAAGAGATCTCAGCAAAAATTTTTTCACCCAAAGAGGAAGATACTTTCAGGTAATGATCAGTACACTAAGGCGACTTGGTACCCCAAAGTTCGTTCTTCTATGTTGAAGCGTTCATTTCCAGTAATAGTTTGAATTTTTAGGTTTCACTCTCTTTTCTCCTATATTGATAGATGTATTTGGAACTCTAAATCCAACACGGTTTGTGCTAGCTACTTGAAACTTTACACAACAAAATAGTTTCACGTTCTATCTCTATGTTTTGTTACCTCTTCTTGTAGCTCTAAGCAGTGACTAGCGAGAAACACTTTCATGGAAAGGGGTTGCCAAGCTTCCAAAAATTACGAATCTCCAGAAATCTCAGGAAATATTTTTTCAATCAAACTGGATAATACTTTCAGGTAATGATCAGTACACTAAGGAGACTTGGTTAACCAAACATCGTTCTTCTATGTTGAAGCGTTCATTTCCAGTAACAGTTTGAATTTTTAGGTATCACTCTGTTTTCTCCTATATTGATAGATGTATTAGGAACCCTAAATCCAACACGGTTTGTGCTAGCTTCTTGAAACTTGACACAACAAAGTAGTTTCACGTTCTATCTCTATGTTTTGTTTCCTCTTGTTGTAGATCTAAGCAGTGACTGGTGAGAAACACTTTCATGGAAAGGGGTTGTGAAGCTTCCAAAAATTACGAATCTCCAGAAATCTCAGCAAATATTTTTTCACCCAAACTGGAAGATACTTTCAGGTAATGATCAGAACACTAAGGTGACTGGTTCCCCAAAGTTCATTCTTCTATGTTGAAGCGTTCATTTCCAGTAACAGTTTGAATTTTGGCCTTTCACTCTGTTTTCTATTATATTGATAGATGATTTTGGAACTCTAAATCAAACACCGTTTGTGCTAGCTTCTTGAAAATTGACACAATAAAATGTTTCACGGTCTTTCTCTGTGTTCTGTTTCCTCTTGATGTAACCCTAACCAGTGACTCGTGAGAAACACTTTCATGGAAAGTGGTTGCCAAGCTTCCAAAAATTACGAATCTCGAGAAACCTCAGCAAATATTTTTTCACGCAAACTGGATGATACTTTCAGGTAATGATCAGTACAATAAGGCGACTTGGTTCCCCAAGTTTGTTTTTCTATGTTGAAGCATTCATTTCCAGTAACAGTTTGAATTTTTAGGTTTCACTCTGTTTTCTCCTATATTGATAGATGTATTTGGAACTCTAAATCCAACACGGTTTGTGCTAGCTTCTTGAAACTTGACACAATAAAGCAGTTTCATGTTCTATCTCTATGTTCTGCTTCCTCGTGATGTAGCCCTAAGCAGTGAATGGCGAGAAACACTTTCATGGAAAGAGGTTGCCAACTTCCAAAATTTACGAATCTCCAGAAATCTCAGCAAATATTTTTTCATGCAAACTGGATGATACTTTCAGGTAATGAACAGTACACTAAGGCGACTTGGTTCCCCAAAGATCGTTCTTCTATGTTGAAGCGTTCATTTCCAGTAACAGTTTGAATTTTTAGGTTTCACTCTCTTTTCTCCTACATTGATCGATGTATTTGGAACTCTAAATCCAACACGGTTTGTGCTAGCTTCTTGAAACTTGACACAATAAAGTAGTTTCACGTTCTATCTCTATGTATTGTTTCCTCTTCATGTAGCCCTAAGCAGTGACTGGCGAGAAACACTTTCATTGAAACGGGTTGCCAAGCTTCCAAAAGTTACGAATCTCCAGAAATATCGGAAAACATTTTTTCATGCAAACTGGATGATACTTTCAGGTAATGATCACTACACTAAGGCGACTTGGTGCCCCAAAGTTCGTTCTTCTATGTTGAAGCGTTCATTTCCAGTAACAGTTTGAATTTTTATGTTTCACTCTCTTTTCTCCTATATTGAGAGATGTATTTGGAACTCTAAATCAAACACGGTTTGTGCTAGCTTCTTGAAACTTGACACAATAAAGCAGTTTCATGTTCTATCTCTATGTACTGTTTCCTCGTGATGTAGCCCTAAGCAGTGACTGGCGAGAAACACTTACATGGAAAGAGGTTGCCAACTTCCAAAATTTACGAATCTCCAGAAATCTCAGCAAACATTTTTTCATGCAAACTGGATGATACATTCACGTAATGATCAGTACACTAAGGAGACTTGGGTCCCCAAAGTTTGTTCTTCTATGTTGAAGCGTTCATTTCCAGTAACAGTTTGAATTTTTAGGTTTCACTCTCTTTTCTCCTATATTGAAAGATGTATTTGGAACTCTAAATTCAACACGGTTTGTGCTACCTTTATGAAACTTGACACAATGAAGTAGTTTCATGTTCTATTTTTATGTTTTCTTTCCTCTTGATGTAGCCCTAAGCAGTGACTGGCGGGAAACACTTTCATGGAAAGGGGTTGCCAAGCTTCCAAAAATTACGAATCTCCAGAAATCTCAGCAAATATTTTTTTATCCAAGCTGGATGATACTTTCAGGTAATGATCAGTACACTAAGACGATTTGGTTCCCCAAAGTTCGTTCCTCTTTGTTGAAGCGTTCATTTCCAGTAACAGTTTGAATTTTTAGGTTTCACTCTCTTTTCTCCTATATTGATAGATGTATTTGGAACTCTAAATCAAACACGGTTTGTGCTAGCTTCTTGAAACTTGACACAATAAAGCAGTTTCATGTTCTATCTCTATGTTTTGTTTCCTCTTGTTGTAGCTCTAATCAGTGACTGGCGAGAAACACTTTCATGGAAAGGGGTTGCCAAGCTTCCAAAAATTACGAATCTCCAGAAATCTCAGCAACTATTTTGTCACCCAAACTGGATGATACTTTCAGGTAATGATCATTACACTAAGCCCACTTTGTTCCCCAAATTTCGTTCTTCTATGTTGAAGCGTTCGTTTCCAGTAACAGTTTAAATTTTGGCGTTTCACTCTGTTTTCTCCTATATTGAAAGATGTATTTTTAACTCTAAATCAAACACGGTTCGTGCTAGCTTCTTGAAACTTGACACGACAAAGCAGTTTCACGTTCTATCTCTACGTTCTGTTTCTTCTTGATGTAGCCCAAAGCAGTGACTGGGGAGAAACACTTTCATTGAAAGGGGTTGCCAACCTCCAAAAATTACGAGTCTCCAGAAATCTCAGCAAATATTTTTTCATCCAAACTGGATGATCCTTTCAGGTAATGATCAGTACACTAAGGAGAATGGTTCCCCAAAGTTCGTTCTTGTATGTTGAAGCGTTGATTTCCAGTAACAGTTTGAATTTTGGCCTTTCACTCTGTTTTCTCCTATATTGATAGATGTATTTGGAACTCTAAATCCAACACGGTTTGTGCTAGCTTCTTGAAACTTGACACAATAAAGCAGTTTCATGGTCTATCTCTATGTTCTCTTTCCTCTTGATGTAGCCCTAAGCAGTGACTGGCGAGAAACACTTTCAAGGAAAGGGATTGCCAAGCTTCCAAAAGTTACAAATCTCCAGAAATCACAGCAAATATTTTTTCATGCAAACTGGATGATACTTTCAGGTAATGATCAGTACACTAAGGAGACGTGGGTCCCCAAAGTTCGTTCTTCTATGTTGAAGCGTTCATTTCCAGTAACTGTTTGAATTTTTAGGTTTCACTCTGTTTTCTCCTATATTGACAGATGTATTTGGAACTCTAAATCCAACACCGTTTGTGCTAGCTTCTTGAAACTTGACACAATGAAGTAGTTTCACGTTCTATCTCTGTGTTCTGTTTCCTCTTGATGTATCCCTAAGCAGTGACTGGCGAGAAACACTTTCATGGAAAGCGGTTGCCAAGCTTCCAAAGATTACGAATCTCCAGAAATCTCAGCAAATATTTTTTCACCCAAACTGGATGATACTTTCAGGTAATGATCAGTACACTAAGGTGACTTGGGTCCCCAAAGTTTGTTCTTCTATGTTGAAGCGTTCATTTCCAGTAAGAGTTTCAATTTTTAGGTTTCACTCTGTTTTCTCCTATATTGATAGATGTATTTGGAACTCTAAATCCAACATGGTTTGTGCTAGCTTCTTGAAACTTGACACAAAAAAGTAGTTTCACATTCTATCTCTATGTTTTGTTTCCTCTTGTTGTAGCTCTAAGCAGTGACTGGCGAGAAATAGTTTCATGGATAGGGGTTGCAATGCTTCCAAAAATTACGAATCTCCAGAAATCTCAGCAAATATTTTTTCACCCAAACAGGAAGATACTTTCAGGTAATGATCAGTACACTAAGGCGACTTGTTTCCCCAAAGTTCGTTCTTCTATGTTGAAGCGTTCGTTTCCAGTAACAGTTTGAATTTTGATGTTTCACTCTGTTTTCTCCTATATTGATAGAAGTATTTGGAACTCTAAATCCAACACGGTTTGTGCTAGCTTCTTGAAACTTGACACTATAATGCAGTTTCACGTTCTATCACTATGTTCTGTTTCCTCTGGATTTAGCCCTAAGGAGTGACTGGCGAGAAACACTTTCATGGAAAGGGGTTGCCAAGCTTCCAAAAATTACGAATCTCCAGAAATCTCAGCAAATATTTTTTCACCCAAACTGGATGATACTTTCAGGTAATGATCAGTACACTAACGCGACTTGGTTCCCCATATGTCGTTCTTCTATGTTGAAGCGTTCGTTTCCAGTAACAGTTTGAATTTTGGCCTTTCACTCTGTTTTCTCCTATATTGATAGATGTATTTGGAACTCTAAATCAAACACCGTTTGTGCTAGCTTTTTGAAACTTGACAGAATAATGCAGTTTCACGTTCTATCTCTGTGTTCTGTTTCCTCTTTATGTAGCCCTAAGCAGTGACTGGCAAGAAACACTTTCATGGAAAGGCGTAGCCACGCTTCCAAATATTACGAATCTCCAGAAATCACAGCAAATATTTTTTCACCCAAACTGGATGATACTTTTAAATAATGATCAGAACTCTAAGCTCACGTTGTTCCCCAAATTTTGTTTTTCTAAGTTGAAGCGTTCGTTTCCAGTAACAGTTTGAATTTTGGCGTTTCACTCTGTTTTCTCCTATAATGATAGATGTATTTGGAACTCTAAGTCAAACACGGTTTGTGCTAGCTTCTTGAAACTTGACACAATAATGTGTTTCACGTTCTATCTCCGTGTTCTGTTTCCTCTTGATGTAGCCCTAAGCAGTGACTGGCGAGAAACACTTTCATGGAAAAGGGTAGCCAAGCTTCCAAATATTACGAATCTCCAGAAATCACAGCAAATATTTTTTCACCAAAAATGGATGATACTTTTAAATAATGATCAGAACACTAAGCTCAGGTGGTTCCCCAAATTTTGTTTTTCTATGTTGAAGCGTTCGTTTCCAGTAACAGTTTGAATTTTTAGGATTCACTCTGTTTTCTCCTATATTGATAGATGTATTTGGAACTCTAAATCCAACACGGTTTGTGCTAGCTTCTTGATACTTGACACAATAAAGTAGTTTCACGTTCTATCTCTATGTTTTGTTTCCTCTTGATGTAGCCCTAAGCAGTGATTGGCGAGAAACACTTACATGGAAAGGGGTTGCCAAGCTTCCAAAAATTACGAATCTCCAGAAATCTCAGCAATATTTTTTCACCCAAACTGGATGATACTTTCAGGTAATGATCAGTACACTAAGGAGACTTGGTTCCCCAAAGTTCGTTCTTCTATGTTGAAGCGTTCATTTCCAGTAACAGTTTGAATTTTTAGCTTTCACTCTCTTTTCTCCTATATTGATAGCTGTATTTGGAACTCTAAATCCAACACGGTTTGTGCTAGCTTCTTGAAACTTGACACAATAAAGTAGTTTCACGTTCTATTTCTATGTTTTGTTTTTTCTTGATGTAGCCCTAAGCAGTGACTGGCGAGAAACACTTTCATGGAAAGGGGTTGCCAAGCTTCCAAAAATTACGAATCTCCAGAAATCTCAGCAAATATTTTTTCACCCAAACTGGATGATACTTTCAGGTATCAGTACACTAAGGCGACTTGGTTCCCCAAAGTTCATTCTTCTATGTTGAAGCGTTCATTTCCAGTAACAGTTTGAATTTTTAGGTTTCACTCTGTTTTCTCCTATATTGATAGATGTATTTGGAACTCTAAATCCAACACGGTTTGTGCTAGCTTCTTGAAACTTTACTCAACAAAGTAGTTTCACGTTCTATCTCTATGTTTTGTTTCCTCTTGTTGTAGCTCTAAGCAGTGACTGGCAAAAAACACTGTCATGGAAAGTTGTTGCGAAGCCTCCAAAAATTACGAATCTCCAGAAATCTCAGCAAATATTTTTTCACCCAATCTGGAAGATACTTTCAGGTAATGATCAGTACACTAAGGCAACTTGGTTCCCCAAAGCTCATTTTTCTATGTTGACGCATTCGTTTCCAGTAACAGTTTGAATTTTGGCTTTTCACTCTATTTTCTCCTATATTGATAGATGTATTTGGAACTCTAAATCAAACACCGTTTGTGCTAGCTTCTTGAAACTTGACACAATAAAGCAGTTTCACGTTCTATCTCTGTTTTCTGTTTCCTCTTGATGTAGCCCTAAGTAGTGACTGGCGAGAAACACTTTCATGGAAAGGGGTTGCCAAGCTTCCAAATATTACGTATCTCCAGAAATCTAAGCAAATATTTTTTACCCAAACTGGATGATACTTTCAGGTGATGATCAGAAAGTAAGCTCACTTCGTTCCCCAAAGTTCGTTCTTCTATGTTGAAGCGTTCGTTTCCAATAACATTTTGAATTTTGGCGTTTCACGTTGTTTTCTCCTATATTAAAAGATATATTTTTAACTTAAATCAAACACGGTTTGTGCTAGCTTCTTAAAACTTGACACGACAAAGCAGTTTCACGTTCTATCTCTATGTTCTGTTTCTTCTTGATGTAGCCCTAAGCAGTGACTGGCGAGAAATACTTTCATTGAAAGGGGTTGACAAGCTTCCAAAAATTACGAGTCTCCAGAAATCTCAGCAAGTATTTTTTCATCCAAACTGGATGATAGTTTCAGGTAATTATCAGTACACTAAGGAGACTTGGGTCCCCAAAGTTCATTCTTCTATGTTGAAGCGTTCGTTTCCACTAACAGTTCGAATTTTGGCTTTTCACTCTGTTTTCTCCTATATTGATAGATGTATTTGGAACTCTATATCAAACACCATTTGTACTATATCCTTGAAACTTGACACAATAAAGAAGTTTCACTTTCTATCTCTGTGTTCTGTTTCCTCTTGATGTAGCCCTAAGCAGTGACTGGGGAGAAACAGTTTAATTGAAAGGGGTCGCCAAGCTTCCAAAAATTACGAGTCTCCAGAAATCTCAGCAAGTATTTTTGCACCCAAACTGGGTGATACTTTTAGATAATGATCAGAACACTAAGCCCACGTGGTTCCCCAAATTTTGTTTTTCTATGTTGAAGCGTTCGTTTCCAGTAACAGTTTGAATTTTGGCGTTTCACTCTGTTTTCTCCTATATTGATAGATGTATTTGGAACACTAAATCAAACACCGTTTGTGCAAGCCTCTTGAAACTTGACACAATAAAGCAGTTTCGCGTTCTATCTCTATGTTCTGTTTCCTCTTGATGTAGCCCTAAGCAGTGACTGGGGACAAACACTTTCATTGAAAGGGGTTGCCAAGCATCCAAAAATTACGAGTCTCCAGAAATCACAGCAACTATTTTTTCACCCAAACTGGATGATACTTTCCGGTAATGATCAGTACACTAAGTCGACTTGGTTCCCCAAAGTTCGTTCTTCTATGTTGAAGTGTTCGTTTCCAGTAACAGTTTGAATTTTTAGGTTTCACTCTCTTTTCTCCTGTATTGATAGATGTATTTGGAACTCTAAATCCAACACGGTTTGTGCTAGCTTCTTCAAATTTGACACAATAAAATAGTTTCACGTTCTATCACTTTGTTTTGTTTCCTCTTGTTGTAGCTCTATGCAGTGACTGGCGAGAAACACTTTCACGGAAAGGGGTTACCAAGCTTCCAAAAATTACGAACCTCCAGAAATCTCAGCAAATATTTTTTCACCCAAAGTGGAAGATACTTTCAGGTAATGATCAGTACACTAAGGCGACTTGGTTCCCCAAAGTTCATTCTTCTATGTTGAAGCGTTCGTTTCCAGTAACAGTTTAAATTTTTGCCTTTGATCTGTTTTCTCCTATATTGATAGATGTGTTTGGAACTCTAAATCAAACACGGTTTGTGCTAGGTTCTTGAAACTTGACACAATAAAGTAGTTTCACGTTCTATCTCTACGTTTTTTTTCCTCTTGTTGTAGCTCTAAGCAGTGACTGGCGAGAAACACTTTCATGGAAGGTGTTGCGAAGCTTCCAAAAATTACGAATCTCCAGAAATCTCAGCAAATATTTTTTCACCCAAACTGGATGATACTTTCAGGTAATGATCAGTACACTAAGTGCACTTGCTTCACCAAATTTCTTTCTTCTATGTTGAAGCGTTCGTTTCCAGTAACATTTTGAAATTTTAGGATTCACTCTGTTTTCTCCTATATTGATAGATGTATTTGGAACTCTAAATCAAACACGGTTTGTGCTAGCTTCTTGACACTTGACACAATAAAGTAGTTTCACGTTCTATCTCTATGTTTTGTTTCCTCTTGATGTAGCCCTAAGCAGTGACTGGCGAGAAACACTTTTATAGAAAGGGGTTGCCAAGCTTCCAAAAATTGCGAAACTCCAGAAATCTCAGCAAATAATTTTTCACCCAAACTGGAAGATACTTTCAGGTAATGATCAGTACACTAAGGCGACTTGGTTCCCTAAAGTTCGTTCTTCTATTTTGAAGCGTTCATTTCCAGTAACACTTTGAATTTTTAGGTTTCACTCTGTTTTCTCCTATATTGATAGATGTAATTGGAACTCTAAATACAATACGGTTTGTGCTAGCTTCTTGAAACTTGACACAATAACGTAGTTTCACGTTCTATTTCTATGTTTTGTTTCCTCTTGATATAGCCCTAATAGTGACTGGCGAGAAACACTTTCAAGGAAAGGTGTTGCCAAGCTTCCAAAAATTACGAATCTCCAGAAATCTCAGCAACTATTCTTTCACCCAAACTGGATGATACTTTCAGGTAATGATCAGTACCCTAAGGCAACTTGGTTCCCCAAAGTTCGTTCTTCTTTGTTGAAGCGTTCATTTCCAGTAACAGTTTGAATTTTTAGGTTTCACTCTGTTTTCTCCTATATTGATAGATGTATTTGGAACTCTAAATCAAACACGGTTTGTGCTAGCTTCTTGAAACTTGACACAGTAAAGTAGTTTCACGTTCTATTTCTATGTTTTGTTTCCTCTTGATGTAGCCCTAAGCAGTTACTGGCGAGAAACACTTTCATAGAAAGGGGTTGCCAAGCTTCCAAAAATTACGAATCTCCAGAAATCTCAGCAAATAGTTTTTCACCCAAACTGGAAGATACTTTCAAGTAATGATCAGTACACTAAGGCGACTTGGTTCCCAAAAGTTCATTCTTCCATGTTGATGCGTTCGTTTCCAGTAACAGTTTGAATTTTTGCCTTTCCCTGCGTTTTCTCCTATATTGTTAGATGTATTTGGAACTCTAAATCAAACACGGTTTGTACTAGCTTCTTGAAACTTGACACAATAAAGCATTTTCACGTTCTATCTCTGTGTTCTGTTTCCTCTTGATGTAGCCCTAAGTAGTGACTGGCGAGAAACACTTTCATGGAAAGGGGTTGCCAAGCTTCCAAATATTACGTATCTCCAGAAATCTAAGCAAATATTTTTTCACCCAAACTGGATGATACTTTCAGGTGATGATCAGAACAGTAAGCTCACTTCGTTCCCCAAAATTCGTTCTTCTATGTTGAAGCGTTCGTTTCCAGTAACATTTTGAATTTTGGCATTTCACTTTGTTTTCTCCTATATTAAAAGATATATTTTTAACTTAAATCAAACACGGTTTGTGCTAGCTTCTTGAAACTTGACACGACAAAGCAGTTTCACGTTCTATCTCTGTGTTCTGTTTCTTCTTGATGTAGCCCTAAGCAGTGACTGGCGAGAAATACTTTCATTGAAAGGGGTTGACAAGCTTCCAAAAATTACGAGTCTCCAGAAATCTCAGCAAGTATTTTTTCATCCAAACTGGATGATAGTTTCAGGTAATTATCAGTACACTAAGGCGACTTGGGTCCCCAAAGTTCATTCTTCTATGTTGAAGCGTTCGTTTCCACTAACAGTTCGAATTTTGGCCTTTCACTCTGTTTTCTCCTATATTGATAGATGTATTTGGAACTCTATATCAAACACCATTTGTACTAGCTCCTTGAAACTTGACACAATAATGCAGTTTCACTTTCTATCTCTGTGTTCTGTTTCCTCTTGATGTAGCCCTAAGCAGTGACTTGGGAGAAACAGTTTAATTGAAAGGGGTCGCCAAGCTTCCAAAAATTACGAGTCTCCAGAAATCTCAGCAAGTATTTTTGCACCCAAACTGGGTGATACTTTTAGATAATGATCAGAACACTAAGCCCACGTGGTTCCCCAAATTTTGTTTTTCTATGTTGAAGCGTTCGTTTCCAGTAACAGTTTGAATTTTGGCGTTTCACTCTGTTTTCTCCTATATTGATAGATGTATTTGGAACACTAAATCAAACACCGTTTGTGCAAGCCTCTTGAAACTTGACACAATAAAGCAGTTTCACGTTCTATCTCTATGTTCTGTTTCCTCTTGATGTAGCCCTAAGCAGTGACTGGGGACAAACACTTTCATTGAAAGGGGTTGCCAAGCATCCAAAATTTACGAGTCTCCAGAAATCACAGCAACTATTTTTTCACCCAAACTGGATGATACTTTCCGGTAATGATCAGTAAACTAAGGCGACTTGGTTCCCCAAAGTTCGTTCTTCTATTTTGAAGGGTTCGTTTCCAGTAACAGTTTGAATTTTTAGGTTTCACTCTCTTTTCTCCTGTATTGATAGATGTATTTGGAACTCTAAATCCAACACGGTTTGTGCTAGCTTCTTCAAATTTGACACAATAAAATAGTTTCACGTTCTATCACTTTGTTTTGTTTCCTCTTGTTGTAGCTCTAAGCAGTGACTGGCGAGAAACACTTTCACGGAAAGGGGTTACCAAGCTTCCAAAAATTACGAATCTCCAGAAATCTCAGCAAATATTTTTTCACCCAAAGTGGAAGATACTTTCAGGTAATGATCAGTACACTAAGGCGACTTGGTTCCCCAAAGTTCATTCTTCTATGTTGAAGCGTTCGTTTCCAGTAACAGTTTAAATTTTTGCCTTTCATCTGTTTTCTCCTATATTGATAGATGTGTTTGGAACTCTAAATCAAACACGGTTTGTGCTAGGTTCTTGAAACTTGACACAATAAAGTAGTTTCACGTTCTATCTCTACGTTTTTTTTCCTCTTGTTGTAGCTCTAAGCAATGACTGGCGAGAAACACTTTCATGGAAGGTGTTGCGAAGCTTCCAAAAATTACGAATCTCCAGAAATCTCAGCAAATATTTTTTCACCCAAACTGGATGATACTTTCAGGTAATGATCAGTACACTAAGTGCACTTGCTTCACCAAATTTCTTTCTTCTATGTTGAAGCGTTCGTTTCCAGTAACATTTTGAAATTTTAGGATTCACTCTGTTTTCTCCTATATTGATAGATGTATTTGGAACTCTAAATCAAACACGGTTTGTGCTAGCTTCTTGACACTTGACACAATAAAGTAGTTTCACGTTCTATCTCTATGTTTTGTTTCCTCTTGATGTAGCCCTAAGCAGTGACTGGCGAGAAACACTTTTATAGAAAGGGGTTGCCAAGCTTCCAAAAATTGCGAAACTCCAGAAATCTCAGCAAATAATTTTTCACCCAAACTGGAAGATACTTTCAGGTAATGATCAGTACACTAAGGCGACTTGGTTCCCTAAAGTTCGTTCTTCTATTTTGAAGCGTTCATTTCCAGTAACACTTTGAATTTTTAGGTTTCACTCTGTTTTCTCCTATATTGATAGATGTAATTGGAACTCTAAATACAATACGGTTTGTGCTAGCTTCTTGAAACTTGACACAATAACGTAGTTTCACGTTCTATTTCTATGTTTTGTTTCCTCTTGATGTAGCCCTAATAGTGACTGGCGAGAAACACTTTCAAGGAAAGGTGTTGCCAAGCTTCCAAAAATTACGAATCTCCAGAAATCTCAGCAACTATTCTTTCACCCAAACTGGATGATACTTTCAGGTAATGATCAGTACCCTAAGGCAACTTGGTTCCCCAAAGTTCGTTCTTCTTTGTTGAAGCGTTCATTTCCAGTAACAGTTTGAATTTTTAGGTTTCACTCTGTTTTCTCCTATATTGATAGATGTATTTGGAACTCTAAATCAAACACGGTTTGTGCTAGCTTCTTGAAACTTGACACAGTAAAGTAGTTTCACGTTCTATTTCTATGTTTTGTTTCCTCTTGATGTAGCCCTAAGCAGTTACTGGCGAGAAACAGTTTCATAGAAAGGGGTTGCCAAGCTTCCAAAAATTACGAATCTCCAGAAATCTCAGCAAATAGTTTTTCACCCAAACTGGAAGATACTTTCAAGTAATGATCAGTACACTAAGGCGACTTGGTTCCCAAAAGTTCATTCTTCCATGTTGATGCGTTCGTTTCCAGTAACAGTTTGAATTTTTGCCTTTCCCTGCGTTTTCTCCTATATTGTTAGATGTATTTGGAACTCTAAATCAAACACGGTTTGTACTAGCTTCTTGAAACTTGACACAATAAAGCATTTTCACGTTCTATCTCTGTGTTCTGTTTCCTCTTGATGTAGCCCTAAGTAGTGACTGGCGAGAAACACTTTCATGGAAAGGGGTTGCCAAGCTTCCAAATATTACGTATCTCCAGAAATCTAAGCAAATATTTTTTCACCCAAACTGGATGATACTTTCAGGTGATGATCAGAACAGTAAGCTCACTTCGTTCCCCAAAGTTCGTTCTTCTATGTTGAAGCGTTCGTTTCCAGTAACATTTTGAATTTTGGCATTTCACTTTGTTTTCTCCTATATTAAAAGATATAATTTAACTTAAATCAAACACGGTTTGTGCTAGCTTCTTGAAACTTGACACGACAAAGCAGTTTCACGTTCTATCTCTGTGTTCTGTTTCTTCTTGATGTAGCCCTAAGCAGTGACTGGCGAGAAATACTTTCATTGAAAGGGGTTGACAAGCTTCCAAAAATTACGAGTCTCCAGAAATCTCAGCAAGTATTTTTTCATCCAAACTGGATGATAGTTTCAGGTAATTATCAGTACACTAAGGCGACTTGGGTCCCCAAAGTTCATTCTTCTATGTTGAAGCGTTCGTTTCCACTAACAGTTCGAATTTTGGCCTTTCACTCTGTTTTCTCCTATATTGATAGATGTATTTGGAACTCTATATCAAACACCATTTGTACTAGCTCCTTGAAACTTGACACAATAATGCAGTTTCACTTTCTATCTCTGTGTTCTGTTTCCTCTTGATGTAGCCCTAAGCAGTGACTTGGGAGAAACAGTTTAATTGAAAGGGGTCGCCAAGCTTCCAAAAATTACGAGTCTCCAGAAATCTCAGCAAGTATTTTTGCACCCAAACTGGGTGATACTTTTAGATAATGATCAGAACACTAAGCCCACGTGGTTCCCCAAATTTTGTTTTTCTATGTTGAAGCGTTCGTTTCCAGTAACAGTTTGAATTTTGGCGTTTCACTCTGTTTTCTCCTATATTGATAGATGTATTTGGAACACTAAATCAAACACCGTTTGTGCAAGCCTCTTGAAACTTGACACAATAAAGCAGTTTCACGTTCTATCTCTATGTTCTGTTTCCTCTTGATGTAGCCCTAAGCAGTGACTGGGGACAAACACTTTCATTGAAAGGGGTTGCCAAGCATCCAAAATTTACGAGTCTCCAGAAATCACAGCAACTATTTTTTCACCCAAACTGGATGATACTTTCCGGTAATGATCAGTACACTAAGGCGACTTGGTTCCCCAAAGTTCGTTCTTCTATTTTGAAGGGTTCGTTTCCAGTAACAGTTTGAATTTTTAGGTTTCACTCTCTTTTCTCCTGTATTGATAGACGTATTTGGAACTCTAAATCCAACACGGTTTGTGCTAGCTTCTTCAAATTTGACACAATAAAATAGTTTCACGTTCTATCTCTTTGTTTTGTTTCCTCTTGTTGTAGCTCTAAGCAGTGACTGGCGAGAAACACTTTCATGGAAAGGGGTTACCAAGCTTCCAAAAATTATGAATCTCCAGAAATCTCAGCAAATATTTTTTCACCCAAAGTGGAAGATACTTTCAGGTAATGATCAGTACACTAAGGCGACTTGGTTCCCCAAAGTTCATTCTTCTATGTTGAAGCGTTCGTTTCCAGTAACAGTTTAAATTTTTGCTTTTCATCTGTTTTCTCCTATATTGATAGATGTGTTTGGAACTCTAAATCAAACACGGTTTGTGCTAGGTTCTTGCAACTTGACACAATAAAGTAGTTTCACGTTCTATCTCTATGTTTTTTTTTCCTCTTGTTGTAGCTCTAAGCAGTGACTGGCGAGAAACACTTTCATGGAAGATGTTGCGAAGCTTCCAAAAATTACGAATCTCCAGAAATATCAGCAAATATTTTTTCACCCAAACTGGATGATACTTTCAGGTAATGATGAGTACACTAAGTGCACTTGCTTCACCAAATTTCTTTCTTCTATGTTGAAGCGTTCGTTTCCAGTAACGTTTTGAAATTTTAGGATTCACTCTGTTTTCTCCTATATTGATAGATGTATTTGGAACTCTAAATCAAACACGGTTTGTGCTAGCTTCTTGAAACTTGACACAATAAAGTAGTTTCACGTTCTATCTCTATGTTTTGTTTCCTCTTGATGTAGCCCTAAGCAGTGACTGGCGAGAAACACTTTTATAGAAAGGGGTTGCCAAGCTTCCAAAAATTGCGAATCTCCAGAAATCTCAGCAAATAATTTTTCACCCAAACTGGAAGATACTTTCAGGTAATGATCAGTACACTAAGGCGACTTGGTTCCCTAAAGTTCGTTCTTCTATTTTGAAGCGTTCATTTCCAGTAACACTTTGAATTTTTAGGTTTCACTCTGTTTTCTCCTATATTGATAGATGTAATTGGAACTCTAAATACAATACGGTTTGTGCTAGCTTCTTGAAACTTGACACAATAAAGTAGTTTCACGTTCTATTTCTATGTTTTGTTTCCTCTTGATGTAGCCCTAATAGTGACTGGCGAGAAACACTTTCAAGGAAAGGTGTTGCCAAGCTTCCAAAAATTACGAATCTCCAGAAATCTCAGCAACTATTCTTTCACCCAAACTGGATGATACTTTCAGGTAATGATCAGTACCCTAAGGCAACTTGGTTCCCCAAAGTTCGTTCTTCTTTGTTGAAGCGTTCATTTCCAGTAACAGTTTGAATTTTTAGGTTTCACTCTGTTTTCTCCTATATTGATAGATGTATTTGGTACTCTAAATCAAACACGGTTTGTGCTAGCTTCTTGAAACTTGACACAGTAAAGTAGTTTCACGTTCTATTTCTATGTTTTGTTTCCTCTTGATGTAGCCCTAAGCAGTTACTGGCAAGAAACACTTTCATAGAAAGGGGTTGCCAAGCTTCCAAAAATTACGAATCTCCAGAAATCTCAGCAAATAGTTTTTCACCCAAACTGGAAGATACTTTCAGGTAATGATCAGTACACTAAGGCGACTTGGTTCCCAAAAGTTCATTCTTCCATGTTGATGCGTTCGTTTCCAGTAACAGTTTGAATTTTTGCCTTTCCCTGCGTTTTCTCCTATATTGTTAGATGTATTTGGAACTCTAAATCAAACACGGTTTGTACTAGCTTCTTGAAACTTGACACAATAAAGCATTTTCACGTTCTATCTCTGTGTTCTGTTTCCTCTTGATGTAGCCCTAAGTAGTGACTGGCGAGAAACACTTTCATGGAAAGGGGTTGCCAAGCTTCCAAAAATTACGAATCTCCAGAAATCTCAGCAAATATTTTTTCACCCAAACTGGAAGATACTTTCAAGTAATGATCAGTACACTAAGGCGACTTGGTTCCCCAGAGTTCATTCTTCTATGTTGAAGGGTTCGTTTCCAGTAACAGTTTGAATTTTTGCCTTTCCCTGTGTTTTCTCCTATATTGATAGATGTATTTGGAACTCTAAATCAAACACGGTTTGTGCTAGCTTCTTGAAACTTGACACAATAAAGCATATTCACGTTCTATCTCTGTGTTCCGTTTCCTCTTGATGTAGCTTTAAGCAGTGACTGGGGAGAAACACTTTCATGGAAAGGGGTTGCCAAGCTTCCAAAAATTACGAGTCTCCAGAAATCTCAGCAACCATTTTTTCACCCAAACTGGATGATACTTTTAGATAATGATCAAAACAATAAGCCCACGTGGTTCCCCAAATTTCGTTTTTCTATGTTGAAGCGTTCGTTTCCAGTAATAGTTTGAATTTTGGCGTTTCACTCTGTTTTCTCCTATGTTGATAGATATATTTGGAACTCAAAATCAAACACGGTTTGTGCTAGCTTATTGAAACTTGACACAATAAAGCAGTTTCACGTTCTATCTCTGAGTTCTGTTTCCTCTTGATTTAGCCCTAAGCAGTGACTGGCGAGAAACACTTTCAAGGAAAGGGGTTGCCAAGCTTCCAAAAATTACGAATCTCCAGAAATCTCAGCAAATATTTTTTTCATCCAAACTGGATGATTCTTTCAGGTAATGATCAGTACACTAAGGTGACTTGGTTCCCCAAAGTTCATTCTTCTATGTTGAAGCGTTCGTTTCCAGTAACAGTTTGAATTTTTGCCTTTCACTCTGTTTTCTCCTATATTGATAGATGCGTTTGGACCTCTAAATCAAAAACGGTTTGTGCTAGATTCTTGAAACTTGACACAATAAAGTAGTTTCACGTTCTATCTCTATGTTTTTTTTCCTCTCGTTGTAGCTCTAAGCAGTGACTGGCAAGAAACACTTTCATGGAAAGGGGTTGCGAAGCTTCCAAAAATTACGAATCTCCACAAATCTCAGCAAATATTTTTACACCCAAACTGGATGATACTTTCAGGTAATGATCAGTACACTAAGGAGACTTGGTTCCCCAAATTTCTTTCTTCTATGTTTAAGCGTTCATTTCCAGTAACAGTTTGAATTTTTGGGTTTAACTCTCTTTTCTCCTATATTGATAGACGTATTTGGAACTATAAATCCAACACGGTTTGTGCTAGCTACTTGAAACTTGACACAATAAAGTAGTTCCATGTTCTATCTCTATGGTTTTTTTTTCTCTTGATATAGCCCTAAGCAGTGACTGGTGAGAAACACTTTCATGGAATGGGGTTGCCAAGCTTCCCAAAATTACGAATCTCTAGAAATCTCAGCAAATATTTTTTCACCCAAACTGGATGATACTTTCAGGTAATGATCAGTACACTAAGGCGACTTGGTTCCCCAAATTTCGTTCTTCTATTTTGAAGCGTTCATTTCCAGTAACACTTTGAATTTTTAGGTTTCACTCTGTTTTCTCCTATATTGATAGATGTGTTTGGAACTCTAAATCAAACATGGTTTGTGCTAGCTTCTTGAAACTTGACACAATAAAGTAGTTTCACATTCTATCTCTATGTTTTGTTTCCTCTTGTTGTAGCTCTAAGCAGTGACTGGCGAGAAACACTTTCATGGAAAGGGGTTGCGAAGCTTCCAAAAATTACGATCTCCAGAAATCTCAGCAAATATTTTTACACCCAAACTGGATGATACTTTCAGGTAATGATCAGGACACTAAGCCCACTTGGTTCACCAAATTTCTTTCTTCTATGTTGAAGCGTTCGTTTCCAGTAACAGTTTGAATTTTTAGGTTTCACTCTCTCTTCTCCTATATTGATAGATGTGTTTAGAACTCTAAATCCAACACGGTTTGTGCTAGCTTCTTGAAACTTGACACAAAGTAGTTTCACGTTCTATCTCTATGTTTTGTTTCCTCTTGATGTAGCCCTAAGCAGTGACTGGCGTGAAACACTTTCATGGAAACGGGTTGCCAAGCTTCCAAAAATTACAAATCTCCATAAATCTCAGCAAATAGTTTTTCACCCAAACTGGAAGATACTTTCAGGTAATGATCAGTACACTAAGGCGACTTGGTTCCCCAGAGTTCATTCTTCTATGTTGAAGGGTTCGTTTCCAGTAACAGTTTGAATTTTTGCCTTTCCCTGTGATTTCTCCTATATTGATAGATGTATTTGGAACTCTAAATCAAACACGGTTTGTGCTAGCTTCTTGAAACTTGACACAATAAAGCATATTCACGTTCTATCTCTGTGTTTCGTTTCCACTTGATGTAGCTCTAAGCAGTGACTGGGGAGAAACACTTTCATGGAAAGGGGTTGCCAAGCTTCCAAAAATTACGAGTCTCCAGAAATCTCAGCAACCATTTTTTTACCCAAACTGGATGATACTCTTAGATAATGATCAAAACACTAAGCCCACGTGGTTCCCTAAATTTCGTTTTTCTATGTTGAAGCGTTCGTTTCCAGTAATAGTTTGAATTTTGGCGTTTCACTCTGTTTTCTCCTATATTGATAGATGTATTGGAACTCTAAATCCAACACGGTTTGTGCTAGCTTCTTGAAACTTGACACAATAAAGCAGTTTTACGTTCTATCTCTGAGTTCTGTTTCCTCTTGAGTTAGCCCTAAGCAGTGACTGGCGAGAAACACTTTCATAGAAAGGGACTGCCAAGCTTCCAAAAATTACGAATCTCCAGAAATCTCAGCAAATATTTTTTTCTTCCAAACTGGATGATACTTTCAGGTAATGATCAGTACACTAAGGCGACTTGCTTCCCCAAAGTTCGTTCTTTTAGGTTGAAGCGTTCATTTCCAGTAACAGTTTGAATTTTTAGGTTTCACTCTCTTTTCTCCTATATTGATAGATGTATTTGGAACTCTAAATCCAACACGGTTTGTGCTAGCTTCTTGAAACTTGACACAAAGTAGTTTCACGTTCTATCTCTATGTTTTTTTTTCCTGTTGTTGTAGCTCTAAGCAGTGACTGGCGAGAAACCCTTTCATGGAAAGGGGTTGCGAAGCTTCCAAAAATTACGAATCTCCACAAATCTCAGCAAATATTTTTACACCCAAACTGGATGATACTTTCAGGTAATGATCAGTACACTAAGCGAACTTGCTTCACCAAAGTTCTTTGTTCTATGTTGAAGCGTTCGTTTCCAGTAACATTTTGAATTTTTAGGATTCACTCTGTTTTCTCCTATATTGATAGATGTATTTGGAACTCTAAATCCAACACGGTTTGTGCTAGCTTCTTGAAACTTGACACAATAAAGTAGTTTCACGTTCTATGTCTATGTTTGTTTCCTCTTGATGCAGCCCTAAGCAGTGACTGGCGAGAAACACTTTCATAGAAAGGGGTTGCCAAGCTTCCAAAAATTACGAATCTCCAGAAATCTCAGCAAATAGTTTTTCACCCAAACTGGAAGATACGTTCAGGTAATGATCAGTACACTAAGGCGACTTGGTTCCCCAGAGTTCATTCTTCTATGTTGAAGGGTTCGTTTCCAGTAACAGTTTGAATTTTTGCCTTTCCCTGTGTTTTCTCCTATATTGATAGATGTATTTGGAACTCTAAATCAAACACGGTTTGTGCTAGCTTCTTGAAACTTGACACAATAAAGAATTTTCACGTTCTATCTCTGTGTTCTGTTTCCTCTTGATGTAGCTCTAAGCAGTGACTGGGGAGAAACACTTTAATGGAAAGGGGTTGCCAAGCTTCCAAAAATTACGAGTCTCCAGAAATCTCAGCAACCATTTTTTCAGCCAAACTGGATGATACTTTTAGATAATGATCAAAACACTAAGCCCACGTGGTTCACCAAATTTCGTTTTTCTATGTTGAAGCGTTCGTTTCCAGTAATAGTTTGAATTTTGGCGTTTCACTCTGTTTTCTCCTATATTGATAGATGTATTTGGAACTCTAAATCCAACACAGTTTGTGCTAGCTTCTTGAATCTTGACACAATAAAGCAGTTTTACGTTCCATCTCTGAGATCTGTTTCCTCTTGATTTAGCCCTAAGCAGTGACTGGCGAGAAACACTTTCATGGAAAGGGATTGCCAAGCTTCCAAAAATTACGAATCTCCAGAAATCTCAGCAAATATTTTTTTCTTCCAAACTGTATGATACTTTCAGGTAATGATCAGTACACTAAAGCGACTTGGTTCCCCAAAGTTCGTTCTTCTATGTTGAAGCGTTCATTTCCAGTAACGGTTTGAATTTTTAGGTTTCACTCTCTTTTCTCCTATATTGATAGATGTATTTGGAACTCTAAATAAAACACGGTTTGTGCTAGCTTCTTGAAACTTGACACAATAAAGTAGTTTCACATTCTATTTCTATGTTTTGTTTCCTCTTGATGTAGCCCTAAGCAGTGGCTGGCGAGAAACACTTTCATGGAAAGGGATTGCCAAGCTTCCAAAAATTACGAATCTCCAGAAATCTCAGCAAATATTTTTTCACCCAAAATGGATGATACATTCAGGTAATGATCAGTACACTAAGGAGACTTGGTTCCCCAAAGTTCGGTCTTCTATGTTTAAGCGTTCATTTCCAGTAACAGTTTGAATTTTTGGGTTTCACTCTCTTTTCTCCTATATTGATAGATGTATTTGGAACTATAAATCCAACACGGTTTGTGCTAGCTTCTTGAAACTTGACACAATAAAGAAGTTCCATGTTCTATCTCTATGTTTTGTTTCCTCTTGATGTAGCTCTAAGCAGTGACTGGGGAGAAACACTTTCATTGAAAGGGGTTGCCAAGCTTCCAAAAATTACAAATCTCCAGAAATCTCAGCAACTATTTTTTCACCCAAACTGGATGATACTTTCAGGTAATGATCAGTACACTACGCACACTTGGTTTCCCAAATTTCTTTCTTCTATGTTGAAGCGTTCGTTTCCAGTAACAGTTTGAATTTTGGCGTTTCACTCTGTTTTCTCCTATATTGATAGATGTATTTGGAACTCTAAATCAAACACGGTTTGTGCTAGCTTCTTGAAACTTGACACAATAAAGCAGTTTCATGTTCTATCTCTGAGTTCTGTTTCCTCTTGATTTAGCCCTAAGCAGTGACTGGCGAGAAACACTTTCATGGAAAGGGGTTGCCAAGCTTCCAAAAATTACGAATCTCCAGAAATCTCAGCAAATATTTTTTTCATCCAAACTGGATGATACTTTCAGGTAATGATCAGTACACTAAGGCAACTTGGTTCCCCAAAGTTCGTTCTTCTATGTTGAAGCATTCATTTCCAGTAACACTTTGAATTTTTAGGTTTCACTCTCTTTTCTCCTATATTGATAGATGTATTTGGAACTCTAAATCCAACACGGTTTGTGCTAGCTTCTTCAAACTTGACACAATAAAGTAGTTTCACGTTCTATTTCTATGATTTGTTTCCTCTTGATGTAGCCCTAAGCAGTGGCTGGCGAGAAACACTTTCATGGAAAGGGGTTGCCAAGCTTCCAAAAATTACGAATCTCCAGAAATCTCAGCAAATATTTTTTCACCCAAACTGGATGATACTTTCAGGTAATGATCAGTACACTAAGGCGACTTGGTTCCCCAAATTTCGTTCTTCTATTTTGAAGCGTTCATTTCCAGTAACACTTTGAATTTTTAGGTTTCACTCTGTTTTCTCCTATATTGATAGATGTATTTGGAACTCAAAATCAAACAAGGTTTGTGCTAGCTTATTGAAATTTGACACAATAAAGTAGTTTCAAGTTCTATCTCTATGTTTTGTTCCTCTTGATGTAGCCCTATGCAGTGACTGGCGAACAACACTTTCATGGAAAGGGGTTCCGAAGCTTCCAAAAATCATGAATCTCCAGAAGTCTCAGCAAATATTTTTTAACCCAAACTGGATGATACTTTCAGGTAATGATCAGTACACTAAGGCGACTTGGTTCCCCAAAGTTCGTTCTTCTATGTTGAAGCGTTCGTTTCCAGTAACAGTTTGAATTTTTAGGTTTCACTCTCTTTTCTCCTATATTGATAGATGTATTTGGAACTCTAAATCCAACATTGTTTGTGCTAGCTTCTTGAAACTTGACAAAAAGTAGTTTCACGTTCTATCTCTATGTTTTGTTTCCTCTTGATGTAGCCCTAAGCAGTGACTGGCGAGAAACACTTTCATGGAAAGGGGATGCCAAGCTTCCAAAAATTACAAATCTCCAGAAATCTCAGCAAATAATTTTTCACCCAAACTGGAAGATACTTTCAGGTAATGATCAGTACACTAAGGCGACTTGGTTCCCCAAAGTTCATTCTTCTATGTTGAAGCATTCGTTTCCAGTAACTGTTTGAATTTTTGCCTTTCACTCTGTTTTCTCCTATATTGATAGATGTGTTTGGAACTCTAAATCAAACACGGTTTGTGCTAGCTTCTTGAAACTTGACACAATAAAGTAGTTTCACGTTCTATCTCTATGTTTTTTTTCCTCTTGTTGTAGCTCTAAGCAGTGACTGGCGAGAAACACTTTCATGGAAAGGGGTTGCCAAGCTTCCAAAAATTACGAGTCTCCAGAAATCTCAGCAACTATTTTTTCACCCAAACTGGATGATACTTTCAGGTAATGATCAGTACACTACGCACACTTGGTTTCCCAAATTTCTTTCTTTTATGTTGAAGCGTTCGTTTCCAGTAACAGTTTGAATTTTGGCGTTTCACTCTGTTTTCTCCTATATTGATAGATGTATTTGGAACTCTAAATCAAACACGGTTTGTGCTAGCTTCTTGAAACTTGACACAATAAAGCAGTTTCACGTTCTATCTCTGAGTTCTGTTTCCTCTTGATTTAGCCCTAAGCAGTGACTGGCGAGAAACACTTTCATGGAAAGGGGTTGCCAAGCTTCCAAAAATTACGAATCTCCAGAAATCTCAGCAAATATTTTTTTCATCCAAACTGGATGATACTTTCAGGTAATGATCAGTACACTAAGGCGACTTGGTTCCCCAAAGTTCATTCTTCTATGTTGAAGCGTTCGTTTCCAGTAACTGTTTGAATTTTTGCCTTTCACTCTGTTTTCTCCTATATTGATAGATGTGTTTGGAACTCTAAATCAAACACGGTTTGTGCTAGCGTCTTGAAACTTGACACAATAAAGTAGTTTCACGTTCTATCTCTATGTTTTTTTTTCCTCTCGTTGTAGCTCTAAGCAGTGACTGGGGAGAAACACTTTAATGGAAAGGGGTTGCCAAGCTTCCAAAAATTACGAGTCTCCAGAAATCTCAGCAACCATTTTTTCAGCCAAACTGGATGATACTTTTAGATAATGATCAAAACACTAAGCCCACGTGGTTCACCAAATTTCGTTTTTCTATGTTGAAGCGTTCGTTTCCAGTAATAGTTTGAATTTTGGTGTTTCACTCTGTTTTCTCCTATATTGATAGATGTATTTGGAACTCTAAATCCAACACGGTTTGTGCTAGCTTCTTGAAACTTGACACAAAGTAGTTTCACGTTCTATCTCTATGTTTTGTTTCCTCTTGATGTAGCCTTAAGCAGTGACTGGCGAGAAACACTTTCAAGGATAGGGGTTGCCAAGCTTCCAAAAATTACGAGTCTCCAGAAATCTCAGCAAATATTTTTTCACCCAATGTGGAAGATACTTTCAGGTAATGATCAGTACACTAAGGCGACTTGGTTCCCCAAAGTTCATTCTTCTATGTTGAAGCGTTCGTTTCCAGTAACAGTTTGAATTTTTGCCTTTCACTCTGTTTTCTCCTACATTGATAGATGTGTTTAGAACTCTAAATCCAACACGGTTTGTGCTAGCTTCTTGAAACTTGACACAATAAAGTAGTTTCACGTTCTATCTCTATGTTTTGTTTCCTCTTGATGTAGCCCTAAGTAGTGGCTGGCGAGAAACACTTTCATGGAAAGGGGTTGACAAGCTTCCAAAAATTACGAATCTCCAGAAATCTCAGCAAATATTTTTTCACCCAAACTGGATGATCCTTTCAGGTAATGATCAGTACACTAAGGCGACTTGGTTCCCCTAAGTTCGTTCTTCTATGTTGAGGCGTTCATTTAGAGTAGCAGTTTGAAATTTTAGGTTTCACTCTCTTTTCTCCTATATTGATAGAAATATTTGGAACTCTAAATCAAACACCGTTTGTGCAAGCCTCATGAAACTTGACACAATAAAGCAGTTTCACGTTCTATCCTATGTTCTGTTTCCTGTTGATGTAGCGCTAAGCAGTGACTGGGAACAAACACTTCCATTGAAAGGGGTTGCCAAGCATCCAAAAATTACGAGTCTCCAGAAATCACAGCAACGATTTTGTCACCCAAACTGGATGATACTTTCAGCTAATAATCAGTACAGTATGCCCACTTGGTTCGCCAAATTTCGTTTTTCTATGTTGAAGCGTTCGTATCCAGTAACAGTTTGAATTTTGACGTTTCAATCTGTGTTCTCCTATATTGATAGATGTATTTGGAACTCTAAATCAAACACAGTTTGTGCTAGCTTCTTGAAACTTGACACAATAATGCAGTTTCACGTTCTATCTCTATGTTGTGTTTCCTCTTGATGTAGCCCTAAGCAGTGACTGGGGAGAAACACTTTCATTGAAAGGGGTTGCCAAGCTTCCAAAAATTACGAGTCTCCAGAAATCTCAGCAACTATTTTGTCACCCAAACTGGATGATACTTTCAGGTAATGATCAGTACACTAAGCCCACTTTGTTCCCCAAATTTCGTTTTCTATGTTGAAGCGTTCGTTTCCAGTAACAGTTTAAATTTTAGCGTTTCACTTTGTTTTCTCCTATATTGAAAGATGTATTTTTAACTCTAAATCAAACACGGTGTGTGCTAGCTTCTTGATACTTGACAAGACAAAGCAGTTTCACGTTCTACTCTATGTTCTGTTTCCTCTTGATATAGACCTAAGCAGTGACTGGTGAGAAACACTTTCATGGAAAGGGGTTGCCAAGCTTTCAAAAATTACGAATCTCCAGAAATATCAGCAACTATTTTTTCAACCAAACTGGATGATACTTTCAGTAATGATCAGTACACTAAGGCGACTTGGTTCCCCAAAGTTCGTTCTTCTATGTTGAAGCATTCATTTTCAGTAACAGCTTGAATTTTTAGGTTTCACTCTGTTTTCTCCTATATTGATAGGTGTATTTGGAACTCTAAATCCAACACGGTTTGTGCTAGCTTCTTGAAACTTGACACAATAAAGTAGTTTCACGTTCTCTATCTATGTTTTGTTTCCTATTGATGTAGCCCTAAGCAGTGACTGGCGAGAAACACTTTCATGGAAAGGGGTTGCCAAGCTTCCAAAAATTACGAATCTCCAGAAATCTCAGCAACTATTTTTTTTCATCCAAACTGGATGATACTTTCAGGTAATGATCAGTACACTAAGGCGACTTGGTTCCCCAAAGTTTGTTCTTCTATGTTGAAGCGTTCATTTCCAGTAACAGTTTGAATTTTTAGGTTTCACTCTCTTTTCTCCTATATTGATAGATGTATTTGGAACTCTAAATCCAACACGGTTTGTGCTAGCTTCTTGAAACTTAACACAATAAAGTAGTATCACCTTCTATTTCTATGTTTTGTTTCCTCTTGATGTAGCCCTAAGAAGTGGCTGGCGAGAAACACTTTCATGGAAAGGGGTTGCCAAGCCTCCAAAAATTACGAATCTCCAGAAATCTCAGCAAATATTTTTTCACACAAACTGGATGATACTTTCAGGTAATGATCATTACGCTAAGGAGACTTGGTTCCCCAAAGTTCGGTCTTCTATGTTTAAGCGTTCATTTCCAGTAACAGTTTGAATTTTTGAGTTTCACTCTCTTTTCTCCTATATTGATAGATTTATTTGGAACTATAAATCCAACACGGTTTGTGCTAGCTTCATGAAACTTGACACAATAAAGTAGTTCCATGTTCTATCTCTATGTTTTTTTTTTCTCTTGATATAGCCCTAAGCAGTGACTGGTGAGAAACACATTCATGGAAAGGGGTTGCCAAGCTTCCCAAAATTACGAGTCTCCAGAAATCTCAACAACCATTTTTTCACCCAAACTGGATGATACTTTTAGATAATGATCAAAACACTAAGCCCACGTGGTTCCCCAAATTTCGTTTTTCTATGTTGAACCGTTCGTTTCCAGTAATAGTTTGAATTTTGGCGTTTCACTCTGTTTTCTCCTATATTGATAGATGTATTTGGAACTCTAAATCCAACACGGTTTGTGCTAGCTTCTTGAAACTTAACACAATAAAGTAGTTTCACGTTCTATCTCTATGTTTTGTTTCCTCTTGATGTAGCCCTAAGCAGTGGCTGGCGAGAAACACTTTCATGGAAAGGGGTTGCCAAGCTTCCAAAAATTACGAATCTCCAGAAATCTCAGCAAATATTTTTTCACCCAAACCGGATGATACTTTCAGGTAATGATCAGTACACTAAGGCGACTTGGTTCCCCAAAGTTCGTTCTTCTATGATGAAGCGTTCATTTCCAGTAACAGCTTGAATTTTTAGGTTTCACTCTCTTTTCTCCTACATTGATAGATGTATTTGGAACTCTAAATCCAACACGGTTTGTGCTAGCTTCTTGAAAATTGACACAATAAAGTAGTTGCACGTTCTATCTCTATGTTTTGTTTCCTCTTGATGTAGCCCTAAGCAGTGACTGGCGAAAAACACTTTCATGGAAAGGGGTTCCAAAGCTAGCAAAAATTACGAATCTCCAGATATCTCAGCAAATATTTTTTCACCCAAACTGAATGACTTTCAGGTAATGATCAGTACGCTAAGGCGACTTGGTTCCCCAAAGTTCGTTCTTCTATGTTGAAGCGTTCATTTCCAGTAATACTTTGAATTTTTAGGATTCACTCTGTCATCTCCTATATTGATAGATGTATTTGGAACTCTAAATCCAACACGGTTTGTGCTAGCTTCTTGAAACTTGACACAATAAATTAGTTTCACGTTGTATCTCTATGTTTTGTTTCCTCTTGATGTAGCTCTAAGCAGTGACTGGGGAGAAACCCTTACATTGAAAGGGGTTGCCAAGCTTTCAAATATTACAAATCTCCAGAAATCTCAGCAAATGTTTTTACACCCAAACTGGATGATACTTTCAGATAATGATCAGTACACTAAGGCGACTTGGTTCCACAAAGTTCGTTCTTCTATGTTGAAGCTTTCGTTTCCAGTAACAGTTTGAATTATGGCGTTTCACTCTGTTTTCTCATATATTTATATATGTATTTGGAACTCTAAATCAAACACGGTTTGTGCTAGCTTCTTGAAACTTGACACAATAATGCAGTTTCACGTTCTATCTCTATGTTCTGTTTCTTCTTGATGTAGCCCTAAGCAGTGTCTGGGGAGAAACACTTTCATTGAAAGGGGTTGCCAAGCTTCCAAAAATTACAAGTCTCCAGAAATCTCAGCAACAATTTTGTCACCCAAACAGGATGATACTTTCAGGTAATTATCAGTACACTAAGCCCACTTGGTTCCCCAAATTTCGTTCTTCTTTGTTGAAGCGTTCGTTTCCAGTAACAGTTTAAATTTTGGCGTTTTACTCTGTTTTCTACTATATTGAAAGATGTATTTTTAACTCTAAATCAAACACGGTTTGTGCTAGCTTCTTGAAACTTGACACGACAAAGCAGATTCACATTCTATCTCTATGTTCTGTTTCTTCTTGATGTAGCCCTAAGCAGTGACTGGGGAGAAACACTTTCATTGAAAGGGGTTGCCAAGCTTCCAAAAATTACGAGTCTCCCGAAATCTCAGCAACTATTTTTTCACCCAAACTGGATGATACTTTCAGGTAATGATCAGTACACTAAGGCGACTTGGTTGTCCAAAGTTCGTTCTTCTATGTTGAAGCGTTCATTTCCAGTAACAGTTTGAATTTTTAGGTTTCACTCTCCTTTCTCCTATATTGATAGATGTATTTGGAACTCTAAATTCAACACGGTTTGTGCTAGCTTCTTGAAACTTGACACAATAAAGTAGTTTCACGTTCTATCTCTATGTTTTGTTTCCTCTTGATATAGCCCTAGTCAGTGACTGGTGAGCAACACTTTCATGGAAAGGGGTTGCCAAGCTTTCAAAAATTACGAATCTCCAGAAATCTCAGTAAATATTTTTTCACCCAAACTGGATGATACTTTCAGGTAATGATCAGTACACTAAGGCGACTTGGTTCCCCAAAGTTCGTTCTTCTATGTTGAAGCATTCATTTCCAGTAACAGTTTGAATTTTTAGGTTTCACTCTGTTTTCTCCTATATTGATAGATGTATTTGGAACTCTAAATCCAACACTGTTTGTACTAGCTTCTTGAAACTTTACAAATTAAACCAGTTTCACGTTCTATTTGTATGTTTTGTTTCCTCTTGATGTAGCCCTAAGCAGTGACTGGCGAGAAACACTTTCATGGAAGGGGTTGCCAAGCTTCCAAAAATTACGAATCTCCAGAAATCTCAGCAAATATTTTTTCACGCAATCTGGAAGATACTTTCAGGTAATGATCAGTACATTAAGGCGACTTGCTTCCCCAAAGTTCATTCTTCCATGTTGAAGCGTTCCTTTCCAGTAACAGTTTGAATTTTTGCCTTTCACACTGTTTTCTCCTATATTGATAGATGTGTTTGGAACTCTAAATCAAACACGGTTTGTGCTAGCTTCTTGAAACTTGACACAATAAAGCAGTTTCAGGTTCTATCTATATGTTCTGTTTCCTCTTGATGTAGCCCTAAGCAGTGACTGGTGAGAAACACTTTCATGGAAAGGGGTTGCCAAGGTTCCAAATATTACGAATCTCCAGAAATCTCAGCAAATATTTTTTCACCCAAACTGGATGATACGTTCAGGTAATGATCAGTACAGTAAGGTGACTTGGTTCCCCAAAGGTCTTTCTTCTATGATGAAGCGTTCATTTCCAGTAACAGCTTGAATTTTTAGGTTTCACTCTGTTTTCTCCTCTATTGATAGGTGTATTTGGAAGTCTAAATCCAACACGGTTTGTGCTAGCTTCTTGAAACTTGACACAATAAAGTAGTTTCACGTTCTATCTCTATGTTTTGTTTTCTCTTGATGTAGCCCTAAGCAGAGACTGGCGAAAAACACTTTCATGGAAAGGGGTTCCCAATCTACCAAAAATTACGAATCTCCAGAAATCTCAGCAAATATTTTTTCACCCAAACTGGATGATAATTTCAGGTAATGATCAGTACACTAAGCCCACTTGGTTCACCAAATTTCTTTCTTCTATGTTGAAGCGTTCATTTCCAGTAACAGTTTGAATTTTTAGGTTTCACTCTCTTTTCTCCTACATTGATAGATGTATTTGGAACTCTAAATCCAACACGGTTTGTGCTAGCTTCTAGAAACTTGACCCAATAAAGTAGTTTCATGTTCTATCTCTATGTTTTTTTTCCTCTTGATGTAGCCCTAAGCAGTGACTGGTGAGAAACACTTTCATGGAAAGGGGTTGCCAATCTTTCAAGAATTACGAATCTCCAGAAATCTCAGCAAATATTTTTTCTCCCAAACTGGATGATACTTTCAGGTAATGATCAGTACACTAAGGCGACTTGGTTCCCAAAAGTTCGATCTTCTATGTTGAAGCGATCGTTTCCAGTAACAGTTTGAATTTTGACATTTCACTCTGTTTTCTCCTATATTTATAGATGTATTTGGAACTCTAAATCAAACACGGTTTGTGCTAGCTTCTTGAAACTTGACACAATAAACCACTTTCACGTTCTATTTGTATGTTTTGTTTTTTCTTGATGTAGCCCTAAGCAGTGACTGGCGAGAAACACTTTCAAGGAAAGAGGTTGCCAAGCTTCCAAAATTACGAATCTCCAGAAATCTCAGCAAATATTTTTTCACCCAAACTGGAGGATACTTTCAGGTAATGATCAGTACACTAAGGCGACTTGGTTCCCCAAAGTTCGTTCTTCTATGTTGAAGCGTTCATTTCCAGTAACAGTTTGAATTTTTAGGTTTCACTCTGTTTTCTCCTATATTGATAGATGTATTTGGAACTCTTAATCCAACACGGTTTGTGCTACCTTCTTGAAACTTGACACAATAAAGTAGTTTCACGTTCTATCTCGACGTTTTGTTTCCTCTTGTTGTAGCTCTAAGCAGTGACTGGCCGCGAAACAGTTTCATGGAAAAGGGTTGCGAAGCTTCCAAAAATTACGAATCTCCAGAAATCTCAGCAAATATTTTGACACCCAAACTGGATGATACTTTCAGGTAATGATCAGTACACTAAGCCCACTTGCTTCACCAAATTTCTTTCTTCTATGTTGAAGTGTTCGTTTCCAGTAACAGTTTGAATTTTTAGGATTCACTCTGTTTTCTCCAATATTGATAGATGTATTTGGAACTCTAAATCCAACATGGTTTGTGCTAGCTTCTTGAAACTTGACACAATAAAGTAGTTCCACGTTCTATCTCTATGTTTTGTTTCCTCTTGATGTAGCCCTAAGCAGTGACTGGCGAGAAACTCTTTCATGGAAAGGGGTTGCCAATCTTCCAAAAATTACGAATCTCAGAAATCTCAGCAAATATTTTTTCACCCAAACTGGAGGATACTTTCAGGTAATGATCAGTACACTAAGGTGACTTGATTCCCCAATGTTCATTCTTCTATGTTGAAGCGTTCGTTTCCTGTAAGACTTTGAATTTTGGCCTCTCACTCCGTTTACTCCTATATTGATAGATGTGTTTGGAACTCTAAATCAAACACGGTTTGTGCTAGCTTCGTGAAACTTGACACAATAAAGTAGTTTCACGTTCTATCTCTATGTTCTGTTTCCTCTTGATGTAGCCCTAAGCAGTGACTGGGGAGAAACACTTTCATTGAAAAATATTGCCAAGCTTCCAAAAATTACGAGTCTCCAGAAATCTCACCAACTATTTTTGCACCCAAACTGGATGATACTTTTAGATAATGATCAGAATACTAAGCCCACGTGGTTCCCCAAATTTTGTTTTTCTATGTTGAAGCGTTCATTTCCAGTAACAGTTTGAATTTTGGCGTTTCACTCTGTTTTCTCCTATATTGATAGATGTATTTGGAACTCTAAATCAAACACGGTTTGTGCTAGCTTCTTGAAACTTGACACAATAAACCAGTTTCACGTTCTATTTGTATGTTTTGTTTCCTCTTGATGTAGCCCTAAGCAGTGACTGGCGAGAAACACTTTCATGGAAAGGGTTTGCCAAGCTTCCAAAAATTAAGAATCTCCAGAAATCTCAGCAAATATTTTTTCACCCAAACTGGATGATACTTTCAGGTAATGATCAGTACACTAAGGCGACTTGGTTCCCCAAAGTTCGTTCTTCTATGTTGAAGCGTTCATTTCCAGTAATAGTTTGAATTTTTATGTTTCACTCTCTTTTCTCCTATATTGATAGATGTATTCGGTACTCTAAACCCAACAAGGTTTGTGCTAGCTTCTTGAAACTTGACACAATAAAGTAGTTTCACGTTCTATCTCTATGTTTTGTTTCCTCTTGATATAACCCTAAGCAGTGACTGGCGAGAAACATTTTCATGGAAAGGGGTTGCCAAGCTTCCAAGAATTACGAATCTCCAGAAATCTCAGCAAATATTTTTTCACCCAAACTGGATGATACTTTCAGGTAATGATCACTACACTAATTCGACATTGTTCTCCAAATTTCGTTCTTCTATTTTGAAGCGTTCATTTCCAGTAACACTTTGAATTTTTAGGTTTCACTCTGTTTTCTCCTATATTGATAGATGTATTTGGAACTCTGAATCCAACACAGTTTCTGCTAGCTTCTTGAAATTTGACACAATAAATTAGTTTCACTTTTGATCTCTATGTTTTGTTTTCTCTTGATGTAGCCCTAAGCAGTGATTGGCGAAAAACACTTTAATGGAAAGGTTTTGCCAAGCTTCCAAAAATTACGAATCTCCAGAAATCTCAGCAAATATTTTTTCACCCAAACTGGATGATACTTTCAGGTAATGATCAGTACACTAAGGTGACTTGGTTCCCCAAAGTTCGTTCTTCTATGTTGAAGCGTTCATTTCCAGTAACAGTTTGAATTTTGGCGTTTCACTCTCTTTTCTCCTATATTGATACATGTATTTGGAACTCTATATCCAACACGGTTTGTGCTAGCTTTTTGAAACTTGACACAATAAAGTAGTTTCACGTTCTATCTCTATGTTTTGTTTCCTCTTGATGTAGCCCTAAGCTGTGACTGGCCACAAACACTTTATTGGGAAGGGGTTGCCAAGCTTCCAAAAATTACGAATCTCCAGAAATCTCAGCAAATATTTATTCACCCAAACTGGAAGATACTTTCAGGTAATGATCAGTACACTAAGGCGACTTGGATCCCCAAAGTTCGTTCTTCTATGTTGAAGCTTTCATTTCCAGTAACAGTTTCAATTTTGGCCTTTCACTTTGTTTTCTCCTATATTGATAGATGTATTTGGAACTCTAAATCAAACACGGTTTGTGCTAGCTTCTTGAAACTTGACACAATAAAGCAGTTTCACGTTCTATCTCTGTGTTCTGTTTCCTCTTGATGTAGCCCTAAGCAGTGACTGGGGAGAAACACTTTCATTGAAAGGGGTTGCCAAGCTTCCAAAAATTACGAATCTCCAGAAATCTCAGCAACTATTTTTTCACCCAAACTGGATGATACTTTTAGATAATTATCAGAACACTAAGCCCAAGTGCTTCCCCAAATTTCGTTTTTCTATGTTGAAGCGTTCATTTCCAGTAACAGGCTGAATTTTTAGGTTTCACTCTCTTTTCTCCTATACTGATAGAAGTATTTGGAACTCTAAATCCAACACGGTTTGTGCTAGCTTCTTGAAACTTGACACAATAAAGTAGTTTCACGTTCTATTTCTATGTTTTGTTTCCTCTTGATATAGCCCTAAGCAGGGACTGGCGAGAAACACTTTCATTGAAAGGGGTTGCCAAGCTTCCAAAAATTACGAATCTCCAGAAAACTCAGCAAATATTTTTTGACCCAAACTGGATGATACTTTCAGGTAATGATCAGTACACTAAGGCGACTTGGTTCCCCAAAGTTCGTTCTTCATTGTTGAAGTGTGCATTTCCAGTAACAGTTTGAATTTTTAGGTTTCACTCTGTTTTCTGTTATATTGATAGATGTATTTCGAACTCTAAATCCAACACGGTTTGTGCTAGCTTCTTGAAACTTGACACAATAAAGTAGTTCCACGTTCTATCTCTATGTTTTGTTTCCTCTTGATGTAGCCCTTACCAGTGACTGGTGAGAAACACTTTCATGGAAAGGGGTTGCCAAGCTTCCAAAAATTACGAATCTCCAGAAATCTCAACAACTATATTTTCATCCAAACTGGATGATACTTTCAGGTAATGATCAGTACACTATGGCGACTTGGTTCCCCAAAGTTCGTTCTTCTATGTTGAAGCGTTCATTTCCAGTAACAGTTTGAATTTTTAGGTTTCACTCTGTTTTCTCCTATATTAATACATGTATTTGGAACTCTAAATCCAACAAGGTTTGTGCTAGCTTCTTGAAACTTGACACAATAAAGTAGTTTCACGTTCTATCTCTATGTTTTGTTTCCTCTTCATGTAGCCCTAAGCAGTGACTGGTGAGAAACACTTTCATGGAAAGGGGTTGCCAAGCTTTCAAAAATTACGAATCTCCAGAAATATCAGCAAATATTTTTTCACCCAAACTGGATGATACTTTCAGGTAATGATCAGTACACTAAGGCGACTTGGTTCCCCCAAGTTCGTTCTTCTATGTTGAAGCGTTCATTTCCAGTAACAGTTTGAATTTTTAGGTTTCACTCTGTTTTCTCCTATATTGATAGATGTATTTGGAACTCTAAATCCAACACAGTTTGTGCTAGCTTCTTGAAACTTTACACAACAAAGTAGTTTCACGTTCTATCTCTATGTTTTGTTTCCTCTTGTTGTAGCTCTAAGCAGTGACTGGCGAGAAACACTTTCATGGAAAGGGGTTGCGAAGCTTCCAAAAATTACGAATCTCCAGAAATCTCAGCAACTATATTTTCATCCAACCTGGATGATACTTTTAGATAATGATCAGAACACTAAGCCCAAGTGGTTCCCAAAATTTCGTTCTTCTATGTTGAAGCGTTCGTTTCCAGTAACAGTTTGAATTTTTAGGTTTCACTCTGTTTTCTCCTATATTGATAGATATATTTGGAACGCTAAATCCAACACCGTTTGTGCTAGCTTCTTGAAACTTAACACAATAAAGTAGTTTCACATTCTATCTCTACGTTTTGTTTCCTCTTGATGTAGCCCTAAGCAGTGAGTGCGGAAAACACTTTCATTGAAAGGGGTTGCCAAGCTTCCAAAAATTACGAGTCTCCAGAAATCTCAGCAAATATTTTTTCACCCAAACTGGATGATACTTTCAGGTAATGATCAGTACACTAAGGTGACTTGGTTCCCCAAAAGTCCGTTCTTCTATGTTGAAGCGTTTATTTCCAGTAACAATTTGAATTTTTGGGTTTCACTCTCTTTTCTCCTATATTGGTAGATATATTTGGAACTCTAAATCCAACATGGTTTGTGCTAGCTTCTTGAAACTTGACACAATAAAGTAGTTTCACGTTCTAATTCTATGTTTTGTTTCCTCTTGATGTAGCCCTAAGCACTGACTGGCGAGAAACACTTTCATGGAAAGGGGTTGCCAAGCTTCCAAAAATTATGAATCTCCAGAAATCTCAGCAAATATTTTTTCATCCAAAGTGGATGATACTTTCAGGTAATGATCAGTACATGAAGGCGAGTTGGTTCCCCAAAGTTCGATCTTCTATGTTGAAGCGTTCATTTCCAGTAACCGTTTGAATTTTTAGGTTTCACTCTGTTTTCTCCTATATTGATAGATGTATTTGGAACTCTAAATCCAACACGGTTTGTGCTAGATTCTGGAAACTTGACACAATAAAGTAGTTTCACCTTCTATCTCTATGTTTTGTTTCCTCTTGATATAGCCCAAGCAGTGACTGGCGAGAAACATTTTCATGGAAAGGGGTTGCGAAGCTTCCAAAAATTACGAATCTCCAGAAATCTCAGCAACTATATTTTCATCCAAACTGGATGATACTTTTAGATAATGATGAGAACACTAAGCCCAAGTGGTTCCCCAAATTTCGTTCTTCTATGTTGAAGCGTTCATTTCCAGTAACAGTTTTAATTTTTAGGTTTCACTCTCTTTTCTCCTATATTGATAGATGTATTTGGAACTCTAAATCCAACATGGTTTGTGCTAGCTTCTTGAAACTTGACACAACAAAGTAGTTTCACTTTCTATCTCTATGTTTTGTTTCCTCTTGTTGTAGCTCTAAGCAGTGACTGGCGAGAAACACTTTCATTGAAAGGGGTTGCCAAGCTTCCAAAAATTACGAATCTCCGGAAATCTCAGCAAATATTTTTTCACCCAAACTGGATGATACGTTCAGGTAATGATCAGTACACTAAGGCGACTTGGTTCCCCAAAGTTCGTTCTTCTATGTTGAAGCATTCATTTCTAGTAACAGTTTGAATTTTTAGGTTTCACTCTCTTTTCTCCTATATTGATAGATATATTTGGAACTCTAAATCCAACACGGATTGTGCTAGCTACTTGAAACTTGACACAACAAAGTAGTTTCACATTCTATCTCTAAGTTTTGTATCCTCTTCTTGTAGCTCTAAGCGGTGACTGGCGAGAAACACTTTCATGGAAAGGGGTTGCGAAGCTTCCAAAAATTACGTATCTCAGGAAATCTCAGCAACTAGTTTTTCACCCAAACTGGTTGATACTTTTAGATAATGATCAGAACACTAACCCAAGTGTTTCCGCAAATTTCGTTTTTCTATGTTGAAGCATTCTTTTCCAGTAAGAGTTTGAATTTTTAGGTTTCACTCTGTTTTCTCCTATATTGATAGATGTATTTGGAACTGTAAATCCAACACGGTTTGTGCTAGCTTCTTGAAACTTAACACAATAAAGTAGTTTCACGTTCTATCTCCATGTTTTGTTTCCTCTTGATGTAGCCCTAAACAGTGAGTGGGGAGAAACACTTTCATTGAAAGGGGTTGCGAAGCTTCCAAAAATTACGAATCTCCAGAAATCTCAGCAAATATTTTTTCACCCAAACTGGATGATACTTTCAGGTAATGATCAGTACACTAAGGCGACTTGGTTCCCCAAAGTTCGTTCTTCTATGTTGAAGCGTTCATTTCCAGTAACAGTTTGAACTTTTAGGTTTCACTCTCTTTTCTCCTATATTGATAGATGTATTTGGAACTCTAAATCCAACACGGTTTGTGCTAGCTTCTTGAAACTTGACACAACAAAGTAGTTTCACATTCTATCTGTATGTTTTTTTTCCTCTTGTTGTAGCTCTAAGCGGTGACTGGCGAGAAACACTTTCATGGAAAGGGGTTGCCAAGCTTCCAAAAATTACGAATCTCCAGAAATCTCAGCAACTATTTTTTCACCCAAACTGGATGATACTTTTAGATAATGATCAGAACACTAAGCCCAAGTGGTTCGCCAAATTTCGTTTTTCTATGTTGAAGCGTTCATTTCCAGTAACAGGTTGAATTTTTAGGTTTCACTCTCTTTTCTCCTATACTGATAGAAGTATTTGGAATTCTAAATCATACACGGTTTGTGCTAGCTTCTTGAAACTTGACACAATAAAGTAGTTTCACGTTCTATTTCTATATTTTGTTGCCTCTTGATGTACCTCTAAGCAGTGACTGGCGAGAAACACTTTCATGGAAAGGGGTTGCCAAGCTTCCAAAAATTACGAATCTCCAGAAATCTCAGCAAATATTTTTTCATCCAAACTGGATGATACTTTCAGGTAATGATCAGTACACTAAGGCCACTTGGTTCCCCAAAGTTCGTTCTTTTATGTTGAAGTGTTCATTTTCAGTAACAGTTTGAATTTTTAGGTTTCACTCTCTTTTCTCCTATATTGATAGATGTATTTGAAACTCCAAATCCAACACGGTTTGTGCTAGCTTCTTGAAACTTGACACAATAAAGTAGTTTCACGTTCTATCTCTATGTTTTGTTTCCTCTTGATATAGCCCTAAGCAGGGACTGGCGATAAACACTTTCATTGAAAGGGGTTGCCAAGCTTCCAAAAATTACGAATCTCCAGAAAACTCAGCAAATATTTTTTGACCCAAACTGGATGATACTTTCAGGTAATGATCAGTACACTAAGGCGACTTGGTTCCCCAAAGTTCGTTCTTCATTGTTGAAGTGTTCATTTCCAGTAACAGTTTGAATTTTTAGGTTTCACTCTGTTTTCTGCTATATTGATAGATGTATTTGGAACTCTAAATCCAACACGGTTTGTGCTAGCTTCTTGAAACTTGACACAATAAAGTAGTTTCACGTTCTATCTCTATGTTTTGTTTCCTCTTGATGTAGCCCTTACCAGTGACTGGTGAGAAACACTTTCATGGAAAGGGGTTGCCAAGCTTCCAAAAATTACGAATCTCCAGAAATCTCAGCAAATTTTTTTTCACCAAACTGGGTGATACTTTCAGGTAATGATCAGTACACTAAGGCGACTTGGTTCCCCAAAGTTCGTTCTTCTATGTTGAAGCATTCATTTCCAGTAACAGTTTGAATTTTTAGGTTTCACTCTCTTTTCTCCTATATTGATAGATGTATTTGGAACTCTAAATCCAACACGGTTTGTGCTAGCTTCTTGAAACTAGACACAACAAATTAGTTTCATATTCTATCTCTATGTTTTTTTTCCTCTTGTTGTAGCTCTAAGCGGTGACTGGCGAGAAACACTTTCATGGAAAGAGGTTGCGAAGCTTCCAAAAATTACGAATCTCCAGAAATCTCAGCAACTATTTTTTCACCCAAACTGGATGATACTTTTAGATAATGATCAGAACACTAAGCCCAAGTGGTTCCCCAAATTTCGTTTTTCTATGTTGAAGCGTTCGTTTCCAGTAACCCTTTGAATTTTTAGGTTTCCCTCTGTTTTCTCCTATATTGATAGATGCATTTGGAACTCTAAATCCAACACGGTTTGTGCTAGCTTCTTGAAACTTGACACAATAAAGTAGTTTCACGTTCTATCTCTATGTTTTGTTTCCTCTTTATGTAGCCCTATGCAGTGAGTGCGGAGAAACACTTTCATTGAAAGGGGTTGCCAAGCTTCCAAAAATTACGAGTCTCCAGAAATCTCAGCAAATATTTTTTCACCCAAACTGGATGATACTTTCAGGTAATGATCAGTATACTAAGGCAACTTGGTTCCCCAAAGTCCGTTCTTCTATGTTGAAGCGTTCATTTCCAGTAACAGTTTGAATTTTTAGGTTTTACTCTCTTTTCACCTATATTGATAGATGTATCTGGAATCCTAAATCCAACACGGTTTGTGCTAGCTTCTTGAAACTTGACACAATAAAGTAGTTTCACGTTCTATCTCTATGTTTTGTTTCCTCTTGATGTAGCCCTAAGCACTGACTGGCGAGAAACACTTTCATAGAAAGGGGTTGCCCAGCTTCCAAAAATTACGAATCTCCAGAAATCTCAGCAAATATTTTTTCATCCAAACTGGATGATACTTTCAGGTAATGATCAGTACATGAAGGCGACTTGGTTCCCCAAAGTTCGTTCTTCTATGTTGAAGCGTTCATTTCCAGTAACAGTTTGAATTTTAAGGTTTCACTCTCTTTTCTCCTATATTGATAGATGTATTTGGAACTCTAAATCCAACACGGTTTGTGCTAGCTTCTTGAAACTTGACACAACAAAGTAGTTTCACGTTCTATCTCTATGTTTTGTTTCCTCTTGTTGTAGCTCTAAGCAGTGACTGGCGAGAAACACTTTCATGGAAAGGTGTTGCGAAACTTCCAAAACTTACGAATCTCCAGATATCTCAGCAACTATATTTTCATCCCAACTGGATGATACTTTTAGATAATGATCAGAACACTAAGCCCAAGTGGTTCCCCAAATTTCGTTCTTCTATGTTGAAGCGTTCGTTTCCAGTAACAGTTTGAATTTTTAGGTTTCACTCTCTTTTCACCTATATTGATAGATGTATTTGGAACTCTAAGTCCAACACGGTTTGTGCTAGCTTCTTGAAACTTGACACAATAAAGTAGTTTCACGTTCTATTTCTATGTTTTGTTTCCTCTTGATGTAGCCCTAAGCACTGACTGGCGAGAAACACTTTCATGGAAAGGGGTTGCCAAGCTTCCAAAAACTACGAATCTCCAGAAATCTCAGCAAATATTTTTTCATCCAAACTGGATGATACTTTCAGGTAATGATCAGAACATGAAGGCGACTTGGTTCCCCAAAGTTCGTTCTTCTATGTTGAAGCGTTCATTTCCAGTAACAGTTTGAATTTTTAGGTTTCACTCTCTTTTCTCCTATATTGATAGATATATTTGGAACTCTAAATCCAACACAGTTTGTGCTAGCTTCTTGAAACTTTACACAACAAAGTAGTTTCACGTTCTATCTCTATGTTTTGTTTCCTCTTGTTGTAGCTCTAAGCAGTGACTGGCGAGAAACACTTTCATGGAAACGGGTTGCGAAGCTTCCAAAAATTACGAATCTCCAGAATTCTCAGCAACTATATTTTCATCCAAACTGGATGATACTTTTAGATAATGATCAGAACACTAAGCCCAAGTGGTTCCCCAAATTTCGTTCTTCTATGTTGAAGCGTTCGTTTCCAGTAACAGTTTGAATTTTTAGGTTTCACTCTGTTTTCTCCTATATTGATAGATATATTTGGAACGCTAAATCCAACACCGTTTGTGCTAGCTTCTTGAAACTTAACACAATAAAGTAGTTTCACATTCTATCTCTACGTTTTGTTTCCTCTTGATGTAGCCCTAAGCAGTGAGTGCGGAAAACACTTTCATTGAAAGGGGTTGCCAAGCTTCCAAAAATTACGAGTCTCCAGAAATCTCAGCAAATATTTTTTCACCCAAACTGGATGATACTTTCAGGTAATGATCTGTACACTAAGGCGACTTGGTTCCCCAAAGTCCGTTCTGCTGTGTTGAAGCGTTCATTTCCAGTAACAGTTTGAATTTTTAGTTTTCACTCTCTTTTCTCCTATATTGATAGATGTATTTGGAACTCTAAATCCAACACGGTTTGTGCTAGCTTCTTGAAACTTGACACAATAAAGTAGTTTCACGTTCTATTTCTATGTTTTGTTTCATCTTGATGTAGCCCTAAGCACTGACTGGCGAGAAACACTTTCATGGAAAGGGGTTGCCAAGCTTCCAAAAATTATGAATCTCCAGAAATCTCAGCAAATATTTTTTCATCCAAACTGGATGATACTTTCAGGTAATGATCAGTACACGAAGGCGACTTTGTTCCCCAAAGTTCGTTCTTCTATGTTGAGGCGTTCATTTCCAGTAACAGTTTGAATTTTTAGGTTTCACTCTCTTTTCTCCTATATTGATAGATGTATTTGGAACTCTAAATCCAACACGGTTTGTGCTAGCTTCTTGAAACTTGACACAATAAAGTAGTTTCACGTTCTAATTCTATGTTTTGTTTCCTCTTGATGTAGCCCTAAGCACTGACTGGCGAGAAACACTTTCATGGAAAGGGGTTGCCAAGCTTCCAAAAATTATGAATCTCCAGAAATCTCAGCAAATATTTTTTCATCCAAACTGGATGATACTTTCAGGTAATGATCAGTACACGAAGGCGACTTGGTTCCCCAAAGTTCGTTCTTTTATGTTGAAGCGTTCATTTACAGTAACAGTTTGAATTTTTAGGTTTCACTCTGTTTTCTCCTATATTGATAGATGTATTTGGAACTCTAAATCCAACACGGTTTGTGCTAGCTTCTTGAAACTTGACACAACAAAGTAGTTTCACGTTCTATCTCTATGTTTTGTTTCCTCTTTTTGTAGCTCTAAGCAGTGACTGGCGAGAAACACTTTCATGGAAAGGGGTTTCGAAGCTTCCAAAAATTACGAATCTCCAGAAATCTCAGCAACTATATTTTCATCCCAACTGGATGATACTTTTAGATAATGATCAGAACACTAAGCCCAAGTGGTTCCCCAAATTTCGTTTTTCTATGTTGAAGCGTTCGTTTCCAGTAACCGTTTGAATTTTTAGGTTTCCCTCTGTTTTCTCCTATATTGATAGATGCATTTGGAACTCTAAATCCAACACGGTTTGTGCTAGCTTCTTGAAACTTGACACAATAAAGTAGTTTCACGTTCTATTTCTATGTTTTGTTTCGTCTCGATGTAGCCCTAAACACTGAGTGGAGAGAAACACTTTCATTGAAATGGGTTGCCCAGCTTCCAAAAATTACGAATCTCCAGAAATCTCAGCAAATATTTTTTCACCCAAACTGAATAATACTTTCAGGTAATGATCAGTACACTAAGGCGACTTGGTTCCCAAAAGTTCGTTCTTCTATGTTGAATCGTTCATTTCCAGTAACCGTTTGAATTTTTAGGTTTCACTCTGTTTTCTCCTATATTGATACATGTATTTGGAACTCTAAATCCAACACAGTTTGTGCTAGCTTCTTGAAACTTAACACAATAAAGTAGTTTCACGTTCTATCTCTATGTTTTGTTTCCTCTTTATGTAGCCCTATGCAGTGAGTGCGGAGAAACACTTTCATTGAAAGGGGTTGCCAAGCTTCCAAAAATTACGAGTCTCCAGAAATCTCAGCAAATATTTTTTCACCCAAACTGGATGATACTTTCAGGTAATGATCAGTATACTAAGGCAACTTGGTTCCCCAAAGTCCGTTCTTCTATGTTGAAGCGTTCATTTCCAGTAACAGTTTGAATTTTTAGGTTTTACTCTCTTTTCACCTATATTGATAGATGTATCTGGAATCCTAAATCCAACACGGTTTGTGCTAGCTTTTTGAAACTTGACACAATAAAGTAGTTTCACGTTCTATCTCTATGTTTTGTTTCCTCTTGATGTAGCCCTAAGCACTGACTGGCGAGAAACACTTTCATAGAAAGGGGTTGCCCAGCTTCCAAAAATTACGAATCTCCAGAAATCTCAGCAAATATTTTTTCATCCAAACTGGATGATACTTTCAGGTAATGATCAGTACATGAAGGCGACTTGGTTCCCCAAAGTTCGTTCTTCTATGTTGAAGCGTTCATTTCCAGTAACAGTTTGAATTTTAAGGTTTCACTCTCTTTTCTCCTATATTGATAGATGTATTTGGAACTCTAAATCCAACACGGTTTGTGCTAGCTTCTTGAAACTTGACACAACAAAGTAGTTTCACGTTCTATCTCTATGTTTTGTTTCCTCTTGTTGTAGCTCTAAGCAGTGACTGGCGAGAAACACTTTCATGGAAAGGTGTTGCGAAACTTCCAAAAATTATGAATCTCCAGATATCTCAGCAACTATATTTTCATCCCAACTGGATGATACTTTTAGATAATGATCAGAACACTAAGCCCAAGTGGTTCCCCAAATTTCGTTCTTCTATGTTGAAGCGTTCGTTTCCAGTAACAGTTTGAATTTTTAGGTTTCACTCTCTTTTCACCTATATTGATAGATGTATTTGGAACTCTAAGTCCAACACGGTTTGTGCTAGCTTCTTGAAACTTGACACAATAAAGTAGTTTCACGTTCTATTTCTATGTTTTGTTTCCTCTTGATGTAGCCCTAAGCACTGACTGGCGAGAAACACTTTCATGGAAAGGGGTTGCCAAGCTTCCAAAAACTACGAATCTCCAGAAATCTCAGCAAATATTTTTTCATCCAAACTGGATAATACTTTCAGGTAATGATCAGAACACGAAGGCGACTTGGTTCCCCAAAGTTCGTTCTTCTATGTTGAAGCGTTCACTTCCAGTAACAGTTTGAATTTTTAGGTTTCACTCTCTTTTCTCCTATATTGATAGATATATTTGGAACTCTAAATCCAACACAGTTTGTGCTAGCTTCTTGAAACTTTACACAACAAAGTAGTTTCACGTTCTATCTCTATGTTTTGTTTCCTCTTGTTGTAGCTCTAAGCAGTGACTGGCGAAAAACACTTTCATGGAAACGGGTTGCGAACCTTCCAAAAATTACGAATCTCCAGAATTCTCAGCAACTATATTTTCATCCAAACTGGATGATACTTTTAGATAATGATCAGAACACTAAGCCCAAGTGGTTCCCCAAATTTCGTTCTTCTATGTTGAAGCGTTCGTTTCCAGTAACAGTTTGAATTTTTAGGTTTCACTCTGTTTTCTCCTATATTGATAGATGTATTTGGAACTCTAAATCCAACACGGTTTGTGCTAGCTTTTTGAAACTTGACACAACAAAGTAGTTTCACATTCTATCTCTATGTTTTGTTTCCTCTTGTTGTAGCTCTAAGCAGTGACTGGCGAGAAACACTTTCATGGAAAGGGGTTGCGAATCTTCCAAAAATTACATATCTCAGGAAATCTCAGCAACTATTTTTTCACCCAAACTGGATGTACTTTTAGATAATGATCAGAACACTAAGCCTAAGTGGTTCCCCAAATTTCGTTCTTCTATGATGAAGCGTTCGTTTCCACTAACTTTTTGAATTTTTAGGTTTCACTCTGTTTTCTCCTATATTGATAGATGTATTTGGAACTCTAAATCCAACACGGTTTGTGCTAGCTTCTTGAAACTTGACACAATAAAGTAGTTTCATGTTCTATCTCTATGTTTTGTTTCCTCTTGATGTAGCCCTAAGCACTGACTGGCGAGAAACACTTTCATGGAAAGAGGTTGCCAAGCTTCCAAGAATTATGAATCTCCAGAAATCTCAGAAAATATTTTTTCATCCAAACTGGATGATACTTTCAGGTAATGATCAGTACACTATGGCGACTTGGTTCCCCAAAGTTCGTTCTTCTATGTTGAGGCGTTCATTTCCAGTAACAGTTTGAATTTTTAGGTTTCACTCTCTTTTCTCCTATATTGATAGATGTATTTGGAACTCTAAATCCAACACGGTTTGTGCTAGCTTCTTGAAACTTGACACAATAAAGTAGTTTCACGTTCTAATTCTATGTTTTGTTTCCTCTTGATGTAGCCCTAAGCACTGACTGGCGAGAAACACTTTCATGGAAAGGGGTTGCCAAGCTTCCAAAAATTATGAATCTCCAGAAATCTCAGCAAATATTTTTTCATCCAAACTGGATGATACTTTCAGGTAATGATCAGTACACGAAGGCGACTTGGTTCCCCAAAGTTCGTTCATTTATGTTGAAGTGTTCATTTCCAGTAACAGTTTGAATTTTTAGGTTTCACTCTGTTTTCTCCTATATGGATAGATGTATTTGGAACTCTAAATCCTACACGGTTTGTGCTAGCTTCTTGAAACTTGACACAATAAAGTAGTTTCACGTTCTCTCTTTATGTTTTGTTTCCTCTTGATATAGCCCTAAGCAGTGACTGGCGAGAAACACTTTCATGGAAAGGGGTTGCGAAGCTTCCAAAAATTACGAATCTCCAGAAATCTCAGCAACTATATTTTCATCAAAACTGGATGATAGTTTTAGATAATGATGACAACACTAAGCCCAAGTGGTTCCCCAAATTTCGTTCTTCTATGTTGAAGTGTTCATTTCCAATAACAGTTTGAATTTTTAGGTTTCACTCTGTATTCTCCTATATTGATAGATGTATTTGGAACTCTAAATCCAACACGGTTTGTGCTAGCTTCTTGAAACTTGACACAATAAAGTAGTTTCACGTTCTATCTCTATGTTTTGTTTCCTCTTGATGTAGCCCTAAGCAGTGAATGGTGAGAAACACTTTCATGGAAAGGGGTTGCAAAGCTTTCAAAAATTACGAATCTCCAGAAATCTCAGCAAATATTTTTTCATCCAAACTGGGTGATACTTTCAGGTAATGATCAGTACACTAAGGCGACTTGGTTCCCCAAACTTCGTTCTTTTATGTTGAAGCGTTCATTTCCAGTAACAGTTTGAATTTTTAGGTTTCACTCTCTTTTCTCATATATTGATAGATATATTTGGAACTCTAAATCCAACACGGTTTGTGCTAGCTTCTTGAAACTTGACACAATAAAGTAGTTTCACGTTCTATCTCTATATTTTGTTTCCTCTTGATGTAGCCCTAAGCAGTGACTGGCGAGAAACACTTTCATGGAAAGGGGTTGCCCAGCTTCCAAAAATTACGAATCTCCAGAAATGTCAGCAAATATTTTTTCACCCAAACTGGATGATACTTTCAGGTAATGATCTGTACACTAAGGCGACTTGGTTCCCCAAAGTTCGTTCTTTTATATTGAAGTGTTCATTTCCAGTAACAGTTTGAATTTTTAGGTTTCACTCTGTTTTCTCCTATATGGATATATGTATTTGGAACTCTAAATCCAACACGGTTTGTGCTAGCTTCTTGAATCTTGTCACAATTAAGTAGTTTCACGTTCTCTCTTTATGTTTTGTTTCCTCTTGATATAGCCCTAAGCAGTGACTGGCGAGAAACACTTTCATGGAAAGGGGTTGCCAATCTTCCAAAAATTACGAATCTCCAGAAATCTCAGCAAATATTTTTTCACCCAAACTGCATGATACTTTCAGGTAATGCTCAGAACAATAAGGCGTCTTGGTTCCCCAAAGTTCGTTCTTCTATGTTGAAGTGTTCATTTCCAGTAACAGTTTGAATTTTTAGGTTTCACTCTGTATTCTCCTATATTGATAGATGTATTTGGAACTCTAAATCCAACACGGTTTGTGCTAGCTTCTTGAAACTTGACACAATAATGTAGTTTCACGTTCTATCTCTATGTTTTGTTTCCTCTTGATGTAGCCCTAAGCACTGACTGGCGAGAAACACTTTCATGGAAAGGGGTTGCCAAGCTTCCAAAAATTATGAATCTCCAGAAATCTCAGCAAATATTTTTTCATCCAAACTGGATGATACTTTCAGGTAATGATCAGTACACTAAGGCCACTTGGTTCCCCAAAGTTCGTTCTTTTATGTTGAAGCGTTCATTTCCAGTAACAGTTTGAATTTTTAGGTTTCACTCTCTTTTCTCATATATTGATAGATATATTTGGAACTCTAAATCCAACACGGTTTGTGCTAGCTCTTTGAAGCTTGACACAATAAAGTAGTTTCACGTTCTATCTCTATGTTTTGTTTCTTCTTGATGTAGCCCTAAGCAGTGACTGGCGAGAAACACTTTCATGGAAAGGGGTTGCCCAGCTTCCAAAAATTACGAATCTCCAGAAATCTCAGCAAATATTTTTTCACCCAAACTGGATGATACTTTCAGGTAATGATCTGTACACTAAGGCGACTTGGTTCCCCAAAGTTCGTTCTTTTATGTTGAAGTGTTCATTTCCAGTAACAGTTTGAATTTTTAGGTTTCACTCCGTTTTCTCCTATATGGATAGAAGTATTTGGAACTCTAAATCCAACACGTTTTGTGCTAGCTTCTTGAATCTTGACACAATAAAGTAGTTTCACGTTCTCTCTCTATGTTTTGTTTCCTCTTGATATAGCCCTAAGCAGTGACTGGCGAGAAACACTTTCATGGAAAGGGGTTGCCAAACTTCCAAAAATTACGAATCTCCAGAAATCTCAGCAAATATTTTTTCACCCAAACTGGATGATACTTTCAGGTAATGCTCAGAACAATAAGGCGACTTGGTTCCCCAAAGTTCGTTCTTCTATGTTGAAGCGTTCATTTCCAGTAACAGTTTGAATTTTTAGGTTTCACTCTGTATTCTCCTATATTGATAGATGTATTTGGAACTCTAAATCCAACACGGTTTGTGCTAGCTTCTTGAAACTTGACACAATAAAGTAGGTTCCCTTTCTATCTCTATGTTTTGTTTCCTCTTGATGTAGCCCTAAGCAGTGACTGGTGAGAAACACTTTCATGGAAAGGGGTTGCCAAGCTTTCAAAAATTACGAATCTCTAGAAATCTCAGCAAATATTTTTTCATCCAAACTGGGTGATACTTTCAGGTAATGATCAGTACACTAAGGCGACTTGGTTCCCCAAAGTTCGTTCTTCTATGTTGAAGCATTCATTTCCAGTCACAGTTTTAATTTTTAGGTTTCACTCTGTTTTCTCCTATATGGATAGATGTATTTGGAACTCTAAATCCTGCACGGTTTGTGCTAGCTTCTTGAAACTTGACACAATAAAGTAGTTTCACGTTCTATCTCTATGTTTTGTTTCCTCTTGATGTAGCCCTAACCACTGACTGGCGAGAAACACTTTCATGGAAAGGGGTTGCCAAGCTTCCAAAAATTATGAATCTCCAGAAATTTCAGCAAATATTTTTTCATCCAAACTGGATGATACTTTCAGGTAATGATCAGTACACTAAGGCCACTTGGTTCCCCAAAGTTCGTTCTTTTATGTTGAAGCGTTCATTTCCAGTAACAGTTTGAATTTTTAGGTTTCACTCTCTTTTCTCCTATATTGATAGGTATATTTGGAACTCTAAATCCAACACGGTTTGTGTTAGCTTCTTGAAACTTGACACAATAAAGTAGTTTCACGTTCTATCTCTATGTTTTGTTTCCTCTTGATGTAGCCCTAAGCAGTGACTGGCGAGAAACACTTTCATGGAAAGGGGTTGCCCAGCTTCCAAAAATTACGAATCTCCAGAAATCTCAGCAAATATTTTTTCACCCAAACTGGATGATACTTTCAGGTAATGATATGTACACTAAGGCGACTTGGTTCCCAAAAGTTCGTTCTTTTATGTTGAAGTGTTCATTTCCAGTAACAGTTTGAATTTTTAGGTTTCACTCCGTTTTCTCCTATATGGATAGAAGTATTTGGAACTCTAAATCCAACACGGTTTGTGCTAGCTTCTTGAATCTTGACACAATAAAGTAGTTTCACGTTCTCTCTCTATGTTTTGTTTCCTCTTGATATAGCCCTAAGCAGTGACTGGCGAGAAAAACGTTAATGGAAAGGGGTTGCCCAGCTTCCAAAAATTACGAATCTCCAGAAATATCAGCAAATATTTTTTCACCCAAAATGGATGATACTTTCAGGTAATGATCAGTACACGAAGGCGACTTGGTTCCCCAAAGTTCGATCTTCTATGTTGAAGCGTTCATTTCCAGTAACCGTTTGAATTTTTAGGTTTCACTCTGTTTTCTCCTATATTGATAGATGTATTTGGAACTCTAAATCCAACACGGTTTGTGCTAGCTTCTGGAAACTTGACACAATAAAGTAGTTTCACCTTCTATCTCTATGTTTTGTTTCCTCTTGATATAGCCCTAAGCAGTGACTGGCGAGAAACACTTTCATGGAAAGGTGTTGGGAAGCTTCCAAAAATTACGAATCTCCAGAAATCTCAGCAACTATATTTTCATCAAACTGGATGATACTTTTAGATAATGATGAGAACACTAAGCCCAAGTGGTTCCCCAAATTTCGCTCTTCTATGTTGAAGCATTCGTTTCCAGTAACAGTTTGAATTTTTAGGTTTCACTCTGTTTTCTCCTATATTGATAGATGTATTTGGAACTCTAAATCCAACACCATTTGTGCTAGCTTCTTGAAACTTAACACAAGAAAGTAGTTTCACTTTCTATCTCTTTGTTTTGTTTCCTCTTGATGTAGCCCTAAGCAGTGAGTGCGGAGAAACACTTTCATTGAAAGTGGTTGCCAAGCTTCCAAAAATTACGAGTCTCCAGAAATCTCAGCAAATATTTTTTCACCCAAACTGGATGATACATTCAGATAATGATCTGTACACTAAGGCGACTTGGTTCCCCAACGTCCGTTCTTCTATGTTGAAGCGTTCATTTCCAGTAACAGTTTGAATTTTTAGGTTTCACTCTCTTTTCTCCTATATTGATAGATGTATTTGGAACTCTAAATCCAACACGGTTTGTGCTAGCTTCTTGAAACTTGACACAATAAAGTAGTTTCACGTTCTATTTCTATGTTTTGTTTCCTCTTGATGTAGCCCTAAGCACTGACTGGCGAGAAACACTTTCATGGAAAGGGGTTGCCAAGCTTCCAAAAATTATGAATCTCCAGAAATCTCAGCAAATATTTTTTCATCCAAACTGGATGATACTTTCAGGTAATGATCAGTACACGAAGGCGACTTGGTTCCCCAAAGTTCGTTCTTCTATGTTGAAGCGTTCATTTCCAGTAACAGTTTGAATTTTTAGGTTTCTCTCTCTTTTCTCCTATATTGATAGATGCATTTGGAACTCTAAATCCAACACGGTTTGTGCTAGCTTCTTGAAACTTGACACAATAAAGTAGTTTCACGTTCTATTTCTATGTTTTGTTTCCTCTTGATGTAGCCCTAAGCACTGACTGGCGAGAAACACTTTCATGGAAAGGGGTTGCCCAGCTTCCAAAAATTGTGAATCTCCAGAAATCTCAGCAAATATTTTTTCACCCAAACTGGATGATACTTTCAGGTAATGATCTGTACACTAAGGCGACTTGGTTCCAAAAAGTTCGTTCTTTTATTTTGAAGTGTTCATTTCCAGTAACAGTTTGAATTTTTAGGTTTCACTCTGTTTTCTCCTATATGGATAGATGTATTTGGAACTCTAAATCCAACACGGTTTGTGCTAGTTTCTTGAATCTTTACACAATGAAGTAGTTTCACGTTCTATCTCTATGTTTTGTTTCCACTTGATGTAGCCCTAAGCACTGACTGGCAAGAAACACTTTCATGGAAAGGGGTTGCCAAGCTTCCAAAAATTATGAATCTCCAGAAATTTCAGCAAATATTTTTTCTTCCAAAGTGGATGATACTTTCAGGTAATGATCAGTACACTAAGGCGACTTGGTTCCCCAAAGTTCGTTCTTTTATGTTGAAGCGTTCATTTCCAGTAACAGTTTGAATTTTTAGTTTTCACTCTCTTTTCTCCTATATTGATAGATATATTTGGAAATCTAAATCCAACACGGTTTGTGCTAGCTTCTTGAAATTTGACACAATAAAGTAGTTTCACGTTCTATCTCTATGTTTTGTTTCCTCTTTATGTAGCCCTATGCAGTGAGTGCGGAGAAACACTTTCATTGAAAGGGGTTGCCAAGCTTCCAAAAATTACGAATCTCCAGAAATCTCAGCAAATATTTTTTCACCCAAACTGGATGATACTTTCAGGTAATGATCTGTACACTAAGGCGACTTGGTTCCCCAAAGTTCGTTCTTCTATGTTGAAGCCTTCATTTCCAGTAACTGTTTGAAATTTTAGGTTTCACTCTCTTTTCTCCTATATTGATAGATGTATTTGGAACTCTAAATCCAACACGGTTTGTGCTAGCTTCTTGAAACTTGACACAATAAAGTACTTTCACCTTCAATCTCTATGTTTTGTTTCCTCTTGATATAGCCCTAGCAGTGACTGGCGAGAAACACTTTAATGGAAAGGGGTGGCCCAGCTTCCAAAAATTACGAATCTCCAGAAATATCAGCAAATATTTTTTCACCCGAACTGGATGATACTTTCAGGTAATGATCAGTACACTAAGGCAACCTGGTTCCCCAAAGTTCGTTCTTCTATGTTGAAGCATTCATTTCCAGTAACAGTTTGAATTTTTAGGTTTCACTCTGTTGTCTCCTATATTGATAGATGTATTTGGAACTCTAAATCCAACACGGTTTGTGCTAGCTTCTTGAAACTTGACACAATAAAGTAGTTTCACGTTCTATCTCTATGTTTTGTTTCCTCTTGATGTAGCCCTAAGCAGTGAGTGGTGAGAAACACTTTCATGGAAAGGGGTTGCCAAGCATTCAAAAATTAAGAATCTCCAGAAATCTCAGCAAATATTTTTTCACCCAAACTTGATGATACTTTCAGGTAATGATCAGTACACTATGGCGACATGGTTCCCCATATTCGTTCTTCTATGTTGAAGCGTTCATTTCCAGTAACAGTTTGAATTTTTAGGTTTCACTCTGTTTTCTCCTATATTGATAGATGTATTTGGAACTCTAAATTCAACACGGTTTGTGCTAGCTTCTTGAAACTTGACACAACAATGTAGTTTCACGTTCTATCTCTATGTTTTGTTTCCTCTTGTTGTAGCTCTAAGCAGTGACTGGCGAGAAACTCTTTCATGGAAAGGGGATGCAAAGCTTCCAAAAATTACGAATCTCCAGAAATCTCAGCAACTATATTTTCATCCAAACTGGATGATACTTTTAGATAATGATCAGAACACTAAGCCCAAGTGGTTCCCCAAATTTCGTTCTTCTATGTTGAAGCGTTCGTTTCCAGTAACAGTTTGAATTTTTAGGTTTCACTCTGTATTCTCCTATATTGATAGATGTATTTGGAACTCTAAATCCAACACGGTTTGTGCTAGCTTCTTGAAACTTGACACAATAAAGTAGTTTCACGTTCTATCTCTATGTTTTGTTTCCTCTTGATGTAGCCCTAAGCAGTGACTGGTGAGAAACACTTTCATGGAAAGGGGTTGCCAAGCTTTCAAAAATTACGAATCTCCAGAAATCTCAGCAAATATTTTTTCATCCAAACTGGGTGATACTTTCAGGTAATGATCAGTACACTAAGGCGACTTGGTTCCCCAAAGTTCGTTCTTCTATGTTGAAGCGTTCATTTCCAGTCACAGTTTTAATTTTTAGGTTTCACTCTGTTTTCTCCTATATGGATAGATGTATTTGGAACTCTAAATCCTACAGGGTTTGTGCTAGCTTCTTGAAACTTGACACAATAAAGTAGTTTTACGTTCTATCTCTATGTTTTGTTTCCTCTTGATGTAGCCCTAAGCACTGACTGGCGAGAAACACTTTCATGGAAAGGGGTTGCCAAGCTTCCAAAAATTATGAATCTCAAGAAATCTCAGCAAATATTTTTTCACCCAAACTGAATGATACTTTCAGGTAATGATCAGTACACTAAGGCGACTTGGTTCCCCAAAGTTCGTTCTTTTATTTTGAAGCGTTCATTTCCAGTAACAGTTTGAATTTTTAGGTTTCACTCTCTTTTCTCCTATATTGATAGATGTATTTGGAACTCTAAATCCAACACGGTTTGTGCTAGCTTCTTGAATCTTGACACAATAAAGTAGTTTCACGTTCTCTCTCTATGTTTTGTTTCCTCTTGATATAGCCCTAAGCAGTGACTGGCGAGAAACACTTTCATGGAAAGGGGTTGCCAAACTTCCAAAAATTACGAATCTCCAGAAATCTCAGCAAATATTTTTTCACCCAAACTGGATGATACTTTCAGGTAATGCTCAGAACAATAAGGCGACTTGGTTCCCCAAAGTTCGTTCTTCTATGTTGAAGCGTTCATTTCCAGTCACAGTTTTAATTTTTAGGTTTCACTCTGTATTCTCTTATATTCATAGATGTATTTGGAACTCTAAATCCAACACGGTTTGTGCTAGCTTCTTGAAACTTGACACAATAAAGTAGTTTCACGTTCTATCACTATGTTTTGTTTCCTCTTGATGTAGCCCTAAGCAGTGACTGGTGAGAAACACTTTCATGGAAAGAGGTTGCCAAGCTTCCAAAAATTACGAATCTCCAGAAATCTCAGCAAATATTTTTTCACCCAAACTGGATGATACTTTCAGGTAATGATCAGTACACTAAGGCAACTTGGTTCCCCAAAGTTCGTTCTTTTATGTTGAAGCGTTCATTTCCAGTAACAGTTTGAATTTTTAGGTTTCACTCTCTTTTCTCCTATACTGATAGATATATTTGGAACTCTAAATCCAACACGGTTTGTGCTAGCTTCTTGAAACTTGACACAATAAAGTAGTTTCAAGTTCTATCTCTATGTTTTTTTTCCTCTTGATGTATCCCTAAGCAGTGACTGGCGAGAAACACTTTCATGGAAAGGGGTTGCCCAGCATCCAAAAATTACGAATCTCCAGAAATCTTAGCAAATATTTTTTCACCCAAGCTGGATGATACTTTCAGGTAATGATCTGTACACTAAGGCGACTTGGATCCCCAAAGTTCATTCTTTTATGTTGAAGTGTTCATTTCCAGTAACAGTTTGAATTTTTAGGTTTCACTCCGTTTTCTCCTATATGGATAGAAGTATTTGGAACTCTAAATCCAACACGGTTTGTGCTAGCTTCTTGAAACTTGACAAAATAAAGTAGTTTCACGTTCTACCTCTATGTTTTGTTTCCTCTTGATGTAGCCCTAAGCAGTGACTGGTGAGAAACACTTTCATGGAAAGGGCTTGCCAAGCTTTCAAATATTACGAAGCTCCAGAAATCTCAGCAAATATTTTTTCATCCAAACTGGGTGATATTTTTAGGTAATGATCAGTACACTAAGGCGACTTGGTACCCAATGTTCATTCTTCTATGTTGAAGCGTTCATTTCCAGTAACTGTTTGAATTTTTAGGTTTCACTCTCTTTTCTCCTATATTGATAGATGTATTTGGAACTCTAAATCCAACACGGTTTGTGCTAGCTTCTTGAAACTTGACAAAATAAAGTACTTTCACCTTCTATCTCTATGTTTTGTTTCCTCTTGATATAGCCCTACCAGTGACTGGCGAGAAACACTTTAATGGAAAGGGGTTGCCCAGCTTCCAAAAATTACGAATCTCCAGAAATATCAGCAAATATTCTTTCACCCAAACTGGATGATACTTTCAGGTAATGATCAGTACACTAAGGCAACTTGGTTCCCCAAAGTTCGTTCTTCTATGTTGAAGCGTTCATTTCCAGTAACCGTTTGAATTTTTAGGTTTCACTCTGTTGTCTCCTATATTGATAGATGTATTTGGAACTCTAAATCCAACACGGTTTTTGCTAGCTTCTTGAAACTTGACACAATAAAGCAGTTTCACGTTCTATCTCTATGTTTTGTTTCCTCCTTATGTAGCCCTAAGCAGTGACTGGTGAGAAACACTTTCATGGAAAGGGGTTGCCAAGCTTTCAAAAATTAAGAATCTCCAGAAATCTCAGCAAATATTTTTTCACCCAAACTAGATGATACTTTCAGGTAATGATCAGTACACTAAGGCGACTTGGTTCCCCAAAGTTCGTTCTTCTATGTTGAAGCGTTCATTTCCAGTAACAGTTTGAATTTTTAGGTTTCACTCTGTTTTCTCCTATATTGATAGATGTATTTGGAACTCTAAATCCAACACGGTGTGTGCTAGCTTCTTGAAACATGACACAACAATGTAGTTTCACGTTCTATCTCTATGTTTTGTTTCCTCTTGTTGTAGCTCTAAGCAGTGACTGGCGAGAAACACTTTCATGGAAAGGGGTTGCGAAGCTTCCAAAAATTACGAATCTCCAGAAATCTCAGCAACTATATTTTCATCCAAACTGGATGATACTTTTAGATAATGATCAGAACACTAAGCCCAAGTGGTTCCCCAAATTTCGTTCTTCTATGTTGAAGCGTTCGTTTCCAGTAACAGTTTGAATTTTTGGTTTCACTCTGTTTTCTCCTATATTGATAGATGTATTTGGAACTCTAAATCCAACACGGTTTGTGCTAGCTTCTTGAAACTTGACACAATAAAGTAGTTTCACGTTCTATCTCTATGTTTTGTTTCCTCTTGATGTAGCCCTAAGCAGTGACTGGTGAGAAACACTTTCATGGAAAGGGATTGCCAAGCTATCAAAGATTACGAATCTCCAGAAATCTCAGCAAATATTTTTTCATCCAAACTGAGTGATACTTTCAGGTAATGATCAGTACACTAAGGCGACTTGGTTCCCCAAAGTTCGTTCTTCTATGTTGAAGCGTTCATTTCCAGTCACAGTTTTAATTTTTAGGTTTCACTCTGTTTTCTCCTATATGGATAGATGTATTTGGAACTCTAAATCCTACACGGTTTGTGCTAGCTTCTTGAAACTTGACACAACAAAGTAGTTTCACGTTTTATCTCTATGTTTTGTTTCCTCTTGATGTAGCCCTAAGCAGTGACTGGTGAGAAACACTTTCATGGAAAGGGCTTGCCAAGCTTTCAAAAATTACGAAGCTCCAGAAATCTCAGCAAATATTTTTTCATCCAAACTGGGTGATATTTTCAGGTAATGATCAGTACACTAAGGCGACTTGGTTCCCCAAAGTTCGTTCTTTTATGTTGAAGTGTTCATTTCCAGTAACAGTTTGAATTTTTAGGTTTCACTCCGTTTTCTCCTATATGGATAGAAGTATTTGGAACTCTAAATCCAACACGGTTTGTGCTAGCTTCTTGAATCTTGACACAATAAAGTAGTTTCACGTTCTCTCTCTATGTTGTGTTTCCTCTTGATATAGCCCTAAGCAGTGACTGGCGAGAAACACTTACATGGAAAGGGATTGCCAAACTTCCAAAAATTACGAATCTCCGGAAATCTCAGCAAATATTTTTTCACCCAAAGTGGATGACACTTTCAGGTAATGCTCAGAACAATAAGGCAACTTGGTTCCCCAAAGTTCGTTCTTCTATGTTGAAGCGTTCATTTCCAGTAACAGTTTGAATTTTTAGGTTTCACTCTGTATTTTCCTATATTGATAGATGTATTTGGAACTCTAAATCCAACACGGTTTGTGCTAGCTTCTTGAAACTTGACACAATAAAGTAGTTTCACGTTCTATCTCTATGTTTTGTTTCCTCTTGATGTAGCCCTAAGCAGTGACTGGTGAGAAACACTTTCATGGAAAGGGGTTGCCAAGGTTTCAAAAATTACGAATCTCCAGAAATCTCAGCAAATATTTTTTCATCCAAACTGGATGATACTTCCAGGTAATGATCAGTACACTAAGGCGACTCGGTTCCCCAAAGTTCGTTCTTCTATGTTGAAGCGTTCATTTCCAGTAACTGTTTGAATTTTTAGGTTTCATTCTCTTTTCTCCTATATTGATAGATGTATTTGAAACTCTAAATCCAACACGGTTTGTGCTAGCTTCTTGAAACTTGACACAATAAAGTAGTTTCCCTTTCTATCTCTATGTTTTGTTTCCTCTTGATGTAGCCCTAAGCAGTGACTGGTGAGAAACACTTTCATGGAAAGGGGTTGCCAAGCTTTCAAAAATTACGAATCTCCAGAAATCTCAGCAAATATTTTTTCATCCAAACTGGGTGATACTTTCTGGTGATGATCAGTACACTAAGGCGACTTGGTTCCCCAATGTTCGTTCTTCTATGTTGAAGCGTTCATTTCCAGTAACAGTTTGAATTTTTAGATTTCACTCTGTTTTCTCCTATATTGATAGATGTATTTGGAACTCGAAATCCAACACGGTTTGTGCTAGCTTCTTGAGACTTAACACAATAAAGTAGTTTCACGTTCTATCTCTATGTTTTGTTTCCTCTTGATGTAGCCCTAAGCAGTGAGTGGGGAGAAACACTTTCATTGAAAGTGGTTGCCATGCTTCCAAAAATTACGAATCTCCAGAAATCTCAGCAAATATTTTTTCACCCAAACTGGATGATAATTTCAGGTAATGATCAGTACACTAAGGCGACTCGGTTCCCCAAAGTTCGTTCTTCTATGTTGAAGCGTTCATTTCCAGTAACTGTTTGAATTTTTAGGTTTCACTCTCTTTTCTCCTATATTGATAGATGTATTTGGAACTCTAAATCCAACACGGTTTGTGCTAGCTTCTTGAAACTTGACACAATAAAGTACTTTCACCTTCTATCTCTATGTTTTGTTTCCTCTTGATATAGCCCTAAGCACTGACTGGCGAGAAACACTTTCATGGAAAGGGGTTACCCAGCTTCCAAAAATTACGAATCTCCAGAAATATCAGCAAATATTTTTTCACCCAAACTGGATGATACTTTCAGGTAATGATCAGTACACTAAGGCGACTTGGTTCCCCAAAGTTCGTTCTTCTATGTTGAAGCATTCATTTCCAGTAACCGTTTGAATTTTTAGGTTTCACTCTGTTGTCTCCTATATTGATAGTTGTATTTGGAACTCTAAATCCAACACGGTTTGTGCTAGCTTCTTGAAACTTGACACAATAAAGTAGGTTCCCTTTCTATCTCTATGTTTTGTTTCCTCTTGATGTAGCCCTAAGCAGTGACTGGTGAGAAACACTTTCATGGAAAGGGGTTGCCAAGCTTTCAAAAATTAAGAATCTCCAGAAATCTCAGCAAATATTTTTTCACCCAAACTAGATGATACTTTCAGATAATGATCAGTACACTAAGGCGACTTGGTTCCCCAAAGTTCGTTCTTCTATGTTGAAGCGTTCATTTCCAGTAACAGTTTGAATTTTTAGGTTTCACTCTGTTTTCTCCTATATTGATAGATGTATTTGGAACTCTAAATCCAACACGGTTTGTGCTAGCTTCTTGAAACTTGACACAACAAAGTAGTTTCACATTCTAACTCTATGTTTTGTTTCCTCTTGTTGTAGCTCTAAGCAGTGACTGGCGAGAAACACTTTCATGGAAAGGGGTTGCGAAGCTTCCAAAAATTACGAATCTCCAGAAATCTCAGCAACTATATTTTCATCCAAACTGGATGATACTTTTAGATAATGATCAGAACACTAAGCCCAAGTGGTTCCCATTTTCGTTCTTCTATGTTGAAGCGTTCGTTTCCAGTAACAGTTTGAATTTTTAGGTTTCACTCTGTTTTCTTCTATATTGATACATGTATTTGGAACTCTAAATCCCACACCGTTTGTGCTAGCTTCTTGAAACTTAACACAATAAAGTAGTTTCACGTTCTATCTCTACGTTTTGTTTCCCCTTGATGTAGCCCTAAGCAGTGAGTGCGGAGAAACACTTTCATTGAAAGGGGTTGCCAAGCTTCCAAAAATTACGAGTCTCCAGAAATCTCAGCAAATATTTTTTCACCCAAACTGGATGATACTTTCAGGTAATGATCAGTACACTAAGGTGACTTGGTTCCCCATAGTTCGTTCTTCTATGTTGAAGCGTTCATTTCCAGTAACAGTTTGAAATTTTAGGTTTCACTCTCTTTTCTCCTATATTGATAGATATATTTGGAACTCTAAATCCAACACGGTTTGTGCTAGCTTCTTGAATCTTGACACAATAAAGTAGTTTCACGTTCTCTCTTTATGTTTTGTTTCCTCTTGATATAGCCCTAAGCAGTGACTGGCGAGAAACACTTTCATGGAAAGGGGTTGCCAATCTTCCAAAAATTACGAATCTCCAGATAGCTCAGCAAATATTTTTTCACACAAACTGGATGATACTTTCAGGTAATGCTCAGAACAATAAGGCGACTTGGTTCCCCAAAGTTCGTTCTTCTATGTTGAAGTGTTCATTTCCAGTAACAGTTTGAATTTTTAGGTTTCACTCTGTATTCTCGTATATTGATAGATGTATTTGGAACTCTAAATCCAACACGGTTTGTGCTAGCTTCTTGAAATTTGACACAATAAAGTAGTTTCACGTTCTATCTCTATATTTTGTTTCCTCTTGATGTAGCCCTAAGCAGTGACTGGCGAGAAACACTTTCATGGAAAGGGGTTGCCCAGCTTCCAAAAATTACGAATCTCCAGAAATATCAGCAAATATTTTTTCACCCAAACTGGATGATACTTTCAGGTAATGATCTGTACACTAAGGCGACTTGGTTCCCCAAAGTTCGTTCTTTTATGTTGAAGTGTTCATTTCCAGTAACAGTTTGAATTTTTAGGTTTCACTCTCTTTTCTCCTATATTGATAGATATATTTGGAACTCTAAATCCAACACGGTTTGTGCTAGTTTCTTCAATCTTGACACAATAAAGTAGTTTCACGTTCTCTCTCTATGTTATTTTTCCTCTTGATATAGCCCTAAGCAGTGACTGGCGAGAAACACTTTCATGGAAAGGGGTTGCCAAACTTCCAAAAATTACGAATCTCCAGAAATCTCAGCAAATATTTTTTCACCCAAACTGGATGATACTTTCAGGTAATGCTCAGAACAATAAGGCGACTTGGTTCCCCAAAGTTCGTTCTTCTATGTTGAAGCGTTCATTTCCAGTAACAGTTTGAATTTTTAGGTTTCACTCTGTATTCTCCTATATTGATAGATGTATTTGGAACTCTAAATCCAACACGGTTTGTGCTAGCTTCTTGAAACTTGACACAATAAAGTACTTTCACCTTCTATCTCTATGTTTTGTTTCCTCTTGATATAGCCCTAAGCAATGACTGGCGAGAAACACTTTAATGGAAAGGGATTACCCAGCTTCCAAAAATTACGAATCTCCAGAAATATCAGCAAATATTTTTTCACCCAAACTGGATGATACTTTCAGGTAATGATCAGTACACTAAGGCGACTTGGTTCCCCAAAGTTCGATCTTCTATGTTGAAGCGTTCATTTCCAGTAACAGTTTGAATTTTTAGGTTTCACTCTGTTTTCTCCTATATTGATAGATGTATTTGGAACTCTAAATCCAACACGGTTTGTGCTAGCTTCTTGAAACTTGACACAACAAAGTAGTTTCACATTCTATCTCTATGTTTTGTTTCCTCTTGTTGTAGCTCTAAGCAGTGACTGGCGAGAAACACTTTCATGGAAAGGGGTTGCGAAGCTTCCAAAAATTACGAATCTCCAGAAATCTCAGCAACTATATTTTCATCCAAACTGGATGATACTTTTAGATAATGATCAGAACACTAAGCCCAAGTGGTTCCCATTTTCGTTCTTCTATGTTGAAGCGTTCGTTTCCAGTAACAGTTTGAATTTTTAGGTTTCACTCTGTTTTCTTCTATATTGATACATGTATTTGGAACTCTAAATCCCACACCGTTTGTGCTAGCTTCTTGAAACTTAACACAATAAAGTAGTTTCACGTTCTATCTCTACGTTTTGTTTCCCCTTGATGTAGCCCTAAGCAGTGAGTGCGGAGAAACACTTTCATTGAAAGGGGTTGCCAAGCTTCCAAAAATTACGAGTCTCCAGAAATCTCAGCAAATATTTTTTCACCCAAACTGGATGATACTTTCAGGTAATGATCAGTACACTAAGGTGACTTGGTTCCCCATAGTTCGTTCTTCTATGTTGAAGCGTTCATTTCCAGTAACAGTTTGAAATTTTAGGTTTCACTCTCTTTTCTCCTATATTGATAGATATATTTGGAACTCTAAATCCAACACGGTTTGTGCTAGCTTCTTGAATCTTGACACAATAAAGTAGTTTCACGTTCTCTCTTTATGTTTTGTTTCCTCTTGATATAGCCCTAAGCAGTGACTGGCGAGAAACACTTTCATGGAAAGGGGTTGCCAATCTTCCAAAAATTACGAATCTCCAGATAGCTCAGCAAATATTTTTTCACACAAACTGGATGATACTTTCAGGTAATGCTCAGAACAATAAGGCGACTTGGTTCCCCAAAGTTCGTTCTTCTATGTTGAAGTGTTCATTTCCTGTAACAGTTTGAATTTTTAGGTTTCACTCTGTATTCTCGTATATTGATAGATGTATTTGGAACTCTAAATCCAACACGGTTTGTGCTAGCTTCTTGAAATTTGACACAATAAAGTAGTTTCACGTTCTATCTCTATATTTTGTTTCCTCTTGATGTAGCCCTAAGCAGTGACTGGCGAGAAACACTTTCATGGAAAGGGGTTGCCCAGCTTCCAAAAATTACGAATCTCCAGAAATCTCAGCAAATATTTTTTCACCCAAACTGGATGATACTTTCAGGTAATGATCTGTACACTAAGGCGACTTGGTTCCCCAAAGTTCGTTCTTTTATGTTGAAGTGTTCATTTCCAGTAACAGTTTGAATTTTTAGGTTTCACTCTCTTTTCTCCTATATTGATAGATATATTTGGAACTCTAAATCCAACACGGTTTGTGCTAGTTTCTTCAATCTTGACACAATAAAGTAGTTTCACGTTCTCTCTCTATGTTATTTTTCCTCTTGATATAGCCCTAAGCAGTGACTGGCGAGAAACACTTTCATGGAAAGGGGTTGCCAAACTTCCAAAAATTACGAATCTCCAGAAATCTCAGCAAATATTTTTTCACCCAAACTGGATGATACTTTCAGGTAATGCTCAGAACAATAAGGCGACTTGGTTCCCCAAAGTTCGTTCTTCTATGTTGAAGTGTTCATTTCCAGTAACAGTTTGAATTTTTAGGTTTCACTCTGTATTCTCCTATATTGATAGATGTATTTGGAACTCTAAATCCAACACGGTTTGTGCTAGCTTCTTGAAACTTGACACAATAAAGTACTTTCACCTTCTATCTCTATGTTTTGTTTCCTCTTGATATAGCCCTAGCAGTGACTGGCGAGAAACACTTTCATGGAAAGGGGTTGCCCAGCTTCCAAAAATTACGAATCTCCAGAAATATCTGCAAATATTTTTTCACCCAAACTGGATGATACTTTCAGGTAATGATCAGTACACTAAGGCAACTTGGTTGCCCAAAGTTCGTTCTTCTATGTTGAAGCGTTCATTTCCAGTAACCATTTGAATTTTTAGGTTTCACTCTGTTGTCTCCTATATTGATAGATGTATTTGGAACTCTAAATCCAACACTGTTTTTGCTAGCTTCTTGAAACTTGACACAATAATGTAGTTTCACGTTCTATCTCTATGTTTTGTTTCCTCCTTATGTAGCCCTAAGCAGTGACTGGTGAGAAACACTTTCATGGAAAGGGGTTGCCAAGCTTTCAAAAATTATGAATCTCCAGAAATCTCACCAAATATTTTTTCATCCAAACTGGGTGATACTTTCAGGTAATGATCAGTACACTAAAGCGACTTGGTTCCCCAATGTTCGTTCTTCTATGTTGAAGCGTTCATTTCCAGTAACAGTTTGAATTTTTAGGTTTCACTCTGTTTTCTCCTATATTGATAGATGTATTTGGAACCTAAATCCAACACGGTTTGTGCTAGCTTCTTGAGACTTAACACAATAAAGTAGTTTCACGTTCTATCTCTATGTTTTGTTTCCTCTTGATGTATCCCTAAGCAGTGAGTGGAGAGAAACACTTTCATTGAAAGGGGTTGCCATGCTTCCAAAAATTACGAATCTCCAGAAATCTCAGCAAATATTTTTTCACCCAAACTGGATGATATTTTCAGGTAATGATCAGTACACTAAGGCGACTTGGTTCCCCAAAGTTCGTTCTTCTATGTTGAAGCGTTCATTTCCAGTAACTGTTTGAATTTTTAGGTTTCACTCTCTTTTCTCCTATATTGATAGATGTATTTGGAACTCTAAATCCAACACGGTTTGTGCTAGCTTCTTGAAACTTGACACAATAAAGTACTTTCACCTTCTATCTCTATGTTTTGTTCCCTCTTGATGTAGCCCTAAGCAATGACTGGCGAGAAACACTTTAATGGAAAGGGGTTGCCCAGCTTCCAAAAATTACGAATCTCCAGAAATATCAGCAAATATTTTTTCACCCAAACTGGATGATACTTTCAGGTAATTATCAGTACACTAAGGCGACTTGGTTCCCCAAAGTTCGTTCTTCTATGTTGAAGCATTCATTTCCAGTAACCGTTTGAATTTTTAGGTTTCTCTCTGTTGTCTCCTATATTGATAGTTGTATTTGGAACTCTAAATCCAACACGGTTTGTGCTAGCTTCTTGAAACTTGACACAATAAAGTAGTTTCCCTTTCTATCTCTATGTTTTGTTTCCTCTTGATGTAGCCCTAAGCAGTGACTGGTGAGAAACACTTTCATGGAAAGGGGTTGCCAAGCTTTCAAAAATTAAGAATCTCCAGAAATCTCAGCAAATATTTTTTCACCCAAACTAGATGATACTTTCAGGTAATGATCAGTACACTAAGGCGACTTGGTTCCCCAAAGTTTGTTCTTCTATGTTGAAGCGTTCATTTCCAGTAACAGTTTGAATTTTTAGGTTTCACTCTGTTTTCTCCTATATTGATAGATGTATTTGGAACTCTAAATCCAACACGGTTTGTGCTAGCTTCTTGAAACTTGACACAACAAAGTAGTTTCACGTTCTATCTCTATGTTTTGTTTCCTCTTGTTGTAGCTCTAAGCAGTGACTGGCGAGAAACACTTTCATGGAAAGGGGTTGCGAAGCTTCCAAAAATTACGAATCTCAAGAAATCTCAGCAACTATATTTTCATCCAAACTGGATGATACTTTTAGATAATGATCAGAACACTAAGCCCAAGTGGTTCCCCAAATTTCGTTCTTCTATGTTGAAGCGTTCGTTTCCAGTAACAGTTTGAATTTTTAGGTTTCACTCTGTTTTCTCCTATAATGATAGATGTATTTGGAACTCTAAATCCAACACCGTTTGTGCTAGCTTCTTGAAACTTAACACAATAAAGTAGTTTCACGTTCTATCTCTACGTTTTGTTTCCCCTTGATGTAGCCCTAAGCAGTGAGTGCGGAGAAACACTTTCATTGAAAGGGGTTGCCAAGCTTCCAAAAATTACGAGTCTCCAGAAATCTCAGCAAATATTTTTTCACCCAAACTGGATGATACTTTCAGGTAATGATCAGTACACTAAGGTGACATGGTTCCCCAAAAGTCCGTTCTTCTATGTTGAAGCGTTCATTTCCAGTAACAGTTTGAAATTTTGGTTTCACTCTCTTTTCTCCTATATTGATAGATATATTTGGAACTCTAAATCCAACACGGTTTGTGCTAGCTTCTTGAATCTTGACACAATAAAGTAGTTTCACGTTCTCTCTTTATGTTTTGTTTCCTCTTGATATAGCCCTAAGCAGTGACTGGCGAGAAACACTTTCATGGAAAGGGGTTGCCAATCTTCCAAAAATTACGAATCTCCACACAGCTCAGCAAATATTTTTTCACACAAACTGGATGATACTTTCAGGTAATGCTCAGAACAATAAGGCGACTTGGTTCCCCAAAGTTCGTTCTTCTATGTTGAAGTGTTCATTTCCAGTAACAGTTTGAATTTTTAGGTTTCACTCTGTATTCTCCTATATTGATAGATGTATTTGGAACTCTAAATCCAACATGGTTTGTGCTAGCTTCTTGAAATTTGACACAATAAAGTAGTTTCACGTTCTATCTCTATGTTTTGTTTCCTCTTGATGTAGCCCTAAGCAGTGACTGGTGAGAAACACTTTCATGGAAAGGGGTTGCCAAGCTTTCAAAAATTACGAATCTCCAGAAATCTCAGCAACTATTTTTTCATCCAAACTGGGTGATACTTTCAGGTAATGATCAGTACACTAAGGCGACTTGGTTCCCCAAAGTTCGTTCTTCTATGTTGAAGCGTTCATTTCCAGTCACAGTTTTAATTTTTACGTTTCACTCTGTTTTCTCCTATATGGATAGATGTATTTGGAACTCTAAATCCTACACGGTTTGTGCTAGCTTCTTGAAACTTGACACAATAAAGTAGTTTCACGTTCTATCTCTATGTTTTGTTTCCTCTTGATGTAGCCCTAAGCACTGACTGGCGAGAAACACTTTCATGGAAAGGGGTAGCCAAGCTTCCAAAAATTACGAATCTCCAGAAATCTCAGCAAATATTTTTTCATCCAAACTGGATGATACTTTCAGGTAATGATCAGTACACTAAGGCCACTTGGTTCCCCAAAGTTCGTTCTTTTATGTTGAAGCGTTCATTTCCAGTAACAGTTTGAATTTTTAGGTTTCACTCTCTTTTCTCCTATATTGATAGATATATTTTGAACTCTAAATCCAACACGGTTTGTGCTAGCTTCTTGAAACTTGACACAATAAAGTAGTTTCAAGTTCTATCTCTATGTTTTGTTTCCTCTTGATGTAGCCCTAAGCAGTGACTGGCGAGAAACACTTTCATGGAAAGGGGTTGCCCAGCTTCCAAAAATTACGAATCTCCAGAAATCTCAGCAAATACTTTTTCACCCAAACTGGATGATACTTTCAGGTAATGATCTGTACACTAAGGCGACTTGGTTCCCCAAAGTTCGTTCTTTTATGTTGAAGTGTTCATTTCCAGTAACAGTTTGAATTTTTAGGTTTCACTCTCTTTTCTCCTATATTGATAGATATATTTGGAACTCTAAATCCAACACGGTTTGTGCTAGCTTCTTGAATCTTGACACAATAAAGTAGTTTCATGTTCTCTCTCTATGTTTTGTTTCCTCTTGATATAGCCCTAAGCAGTGACTGGCGAGAAACACTTTCATGGAAAGGGGTTGCCAAACTTCCAAAAATTACGAATCTCCAGAAATCTCAGCAAATATTTTTTCACCCAAACTGGATGATACTTTCAGGTAATGCTCAGAACAATAAGGCGACTTGGTTCCCCAAAGTTCGTTCTTCTATGTTGAAGTGTTCATTTCCAGTAACAGTTTGAATTTTTAGGTTTCACTCTGTATTCTCCTATATTGATAGATGTATTTGGAACCTAAATCCAACACGGTTTGTGCTAGCTTCTTGAGACTTAACACAATAAAGTAGTTTCACGTTCTATCTCTATGTTTTGTTTCCTCTTGATGTATCCCTAAGCAGTGAGTGGAGAGAAACACTTTCATTGAAAGGGGTTGCCATGCTTCCAAAAATTACGAATCTCCAGAAATCTCAGCAAATATTTTTTCACCCAAACTGGATGATATTTTCAGGTAATGATCAGTACACTAAGGCGACTTGGATCCCCAAAGTTCGTTCTTCTATGTTGAAGCGTTCATTTCCAGTAACTGTTTGAATTTTTAGGTTTCACTCTCTTTTCTCCTATATTGATAGATGTATTTGGAACTCTAAATCCAACACGGTTTGTGCTAGCTTCTTGAAACTTGACACAATAAAGTACTTTCACCTTCTATCTCTATGTTTTGTTTCCTCTTGATGTAGCCCTAAGCAATGACTGGCGAGAAACACTTTAATGGAAAGGGGTTGCGAGCTTCCAAAAATTACGAATCTCCAGAAATATCAGCAAATATTTTTTCACCCAAACTGGATGATACTTTCAGGTAATGATCAGTACACTAAGGCGACTTGGTTCCCCAAAGTTCGTTCTTCTATGTTGAAGCATTCATTTCCAGTAACCGTTTGAATTTTTAGGTTTCTCTCTGTTGTCTCCTATATTGATAGTTGTATTTGGAACTCTAAATCCAACACGGTTTGTGCTAGCTTCTTGAAACTTGACACAATAAAGTAGTTTCCCTTTCTATCTCTATGTTTTGTTTCCTCTTGATGTAGCCCTAAGCAGTGACTGGTGAGAAACACTTTCATGGAAAGGGGTTGCCAAGCTTTCAAAAATTAAGAATCTCCAGAAATCTCAGCAAATATTTTTTCACCCAAACTAGATGATACTTTCAGGTAATGATCAGTACACTAAGGCGACTTGGTTCCCCAAAGTTTGTTCTTCTATGTTGAAGCGTTCATTTCCAGTAACAGTTTGAATTTTTAGGTTTCACTCTGTTTTCTCCTATATTGATAGATGTATTTGGAACTCTAAATCCAACACGGTTTGTGCTAGCTTCTTGAAACTTGACACAACAAAGTAGTTTCACGTTCCATCTCTATGTTTTGTTTCCTCTTGTTGTAGCTCTAAGCAGTGACTGGCGAGAAACACTTTCATGGAAAGGGGTTGCGAAGCTTCCAAAAATTACGAATCTCCAGAAATCTCAGCAACTATATTTTCATCCAAACTGGATGATACTTTTAGATAATGATCAGAACACTAAGCCCAAGTGGTTCCCCAAATTTCGTTCTTCTATGTTGAAGCGTTCGTTTCCAGTAACAGTTTGAATTTTTAGGTTTCACTCTGTTTTCTCCTATATTGATAGATGTATTTGGAACTCTAAATCCAACACCGTTTGTGCTAGCTTCTTGAAACTTAACACAATAAAGTAGTTTCACGTTCTATCTCTACGTTTTGTTTCCCCTTGATGTAGCCCTAAGCAGTGAGTGCGGAGAAACACTTTCATTGAAAGGGGTTGCCAAGCTTCCAAAAATTACGAGTCTCCAGAAATCTCAGCAAATATTTTTTCACCCAAACTGGATGATACTTTCAGGTAATGATCAGTAAACTAAGGCGACTTGGTTACCCAAAGTTCGTTCTTCTATGTTGAAGCGTTCATTTCCAGTAACAGTTTGAAATTTTAGGTTTCACTCTCTTTTCTCCTATATTGATAGATATATTTGGAACTCTAAATCCAACACGGTTTGTGCTAGCTTCTTGAATCTTGACACAATAAAGTAGTTTCACGTTCTCTCTTTATGTTTTGTTTCCTCTTGATATAGCCCTAAGCAGTGACTGGCGAGAAACACTTTCATGGAAAGGGGTTACCAATCTTCCAAAAATTACGAATCTCCAGAAATCTCAGCAAATATTTTTTCACACAAACTGGATGATACTTTCAGGTAATGCTCAGAAAAATAAGGCGACTTGGTTCCCCAAAGTTCGTTCTTCTATGTTGAAGTGTTCATTTCCAGTAACAGTTTGATTTTTTAGGTTTCACTCTGTATTCTCCTATATTGATAGATGTATTTGGAACTCTAAATCCAACACGGTTTGTGCTAGCTTCTTCAAATTTGACACAATAAAGTAGTTTCACGTTCTATCTCTATGTTTTGTTTCCTCTTGATGTAGCCCTAAGCAGTGACTGGTGAGAAACACTTTCATAGAAAGGGGTTGCCAAGCTTTCAAAAATTACGAATCTCCAGAAATCTCAGCAACTATTTTTTTCATCCAAACTGGGTGATACTTTCAGGTAATGATCAGTACACTAAGGCGACTTGGTTCCCCAAAGTTCGTTCTTCTATGTTGAAGCGTTCATTTCCAGTCACAATTTTAATTTTTAGGTTTCACTCTGTTTTCTCCTATATGGATAGATGTATTTGGAACTCTAAATCCTACACGGTTTGTGCTAGCTTCTTGAAACTTGACACAATAAAGTAGTTTCACGTTCTATCTCTATGTTTTGTTTCCTCTTGATGTAGCCCTAAGCAGTGACTGGCGAGAAACACTTTCATGGAAAGGGGTTGCCCAGCTTCCAAAAATTACGAATCTCCAGAAATATCAGCAAATATTTTTTTACCCAAACTGGAGGATACTTTCATGTAATGATCTGTACACTAAGGCGACTTGGTTCCCCAAAGTTCGTTCTTTATGTTGAAGTGTTCATTTCCTGTAACAGTTTGAATTTTTAGGTTTCACTCTGTTTTCTCCTATATGGATAGAAGTATTTGGAACTCTAAATCCAACACGGTTTGTGCTAGCTTCTTGAATCTTGACACAATAAAGTAGTTTCACGTTCTCTCTCTATGTTTTGTTTCCTCTTGATATAGCCCTAAGCAGTGACTGGCGAGAAACACTTTCATGGAAAGCGGTTGCCAAACTTCCAAAAATTACGAATCTCCAGAAATCTCAGCAAGTATTTTTTCACCCAAACTGGATGATACTTTCAGGTAATGATCAGTACACTAAGGCGACTTGGTTCCCCAATGTTCCTTCTTCTATGTTGAAGCGTTCATTTCCAGTAACAGTTTGAATTTTTAGGTTTCACTCTGTATTCTCCTATATTGATAGATGTATTTGGAACTCTAAGTCCAACACGGTTTGTGCTAGCTTCTTGAAACTTGACACAATAAAGTAGTTTCACGTTCTATCTCTATGTTTTGTTTCCTCCTTATGTAGCCCTAAGCAGTGACTGGTGAGAAACACTTTCATGGAAAGGGGTTGCCAAGCTTTCAAAAATTACGAATCTCCAGAAATCTCACCAAATATTTTTTCATCCAAACTGGGTGATACTTTCAGGTAATGATCAGTACACTAAGGCGACTTGGTTCCCCAATGTTCGTTCTTCTATGTTGAAGCGTTCATTTCCAGTAACAGTTTGAATTTTTAGGTTTCACTCTGTTTTCTCCTATATTGATAGATGTATTTGGAACTCTAAATCCAACACGGTTTGTGCTAGCTTCTTGAGACTTAACACAATAAAGTAGTTTCACGTTCTATCTCTATGTTTTGTTTCCTCTTGATGTATCCCTAAGCAGTGAGTGGAGAGAAACACTTTCATTGAAAGGGGTTGCCATGCTTCCAAAAATTACGAATCTCCAGAAATCTCAGCAAATATTTTTTCACCCAAACTGGATGATAATTTCAGGTAATGATCAGTACACTAAGGAGACTTGGTTCCCCAAAGTTCGTTCTTCTATGTTGAAGCGTTCATTTCCAGTAACTGTTTGAATTTTTAGGTTTCACTCTGTTTTCTCCTATATGGATAGATGTATTTGGAACTCTAAATCCAACACGGTTTGTGCTAGCTTCTTGAAACTTGACACAATAAAGTACTTTCACCTTCTATCTCTATGTATTGTTTCCTCTTGATGTAGCCCTAAGCAATGACTGGCGAGAAACACTTTAATGGAAAGGGGTTGCCCAGCTTCCAAAAATTACGAATCTCCAGAAATATCAGCAAATATTTTTTCACCCAAACTGGATGATACTTTCAGGTAATGATCAGTACACTAAGGCGACTTGGTTCCCCAAAGTTCCTTCTTCTATGTTGAAGCATTCATTTCCAGTAATCGTTTGAATTTTTAGGTTTCACTCTGTTGTCTCCTATATTGATAGTTGTATTTGGAACTCTAAATCCAACACGGTTTGTACTAGCTTCTTGAAACTTGACACAATAAAGTAGTTTCACGTTCTATCTCTATGTTTTGTTTCCTCTTGATGTAGCCCTAAGCAGTGACTGGTGAGAAACACTTTCATGGAAAGGGGTTGCCAAGCTTTCAAAAATTACGAATCTCCAGAAATCTCAGCAAATATTTTTTCACCCAAACTAGATGATACTTTCACGTAATGATCAGTACACTAAGGCGACTTGGTTCCCCAAAGTTCGTTCTTCTATGTTGAAGCATTCATTTCCAGTAACAGTTTGAATTTTTAGGTTTCACTCTGTTTTCTCCTATATTGATAGATGTATTTGGAACTCTAAATCCAACACGGTTTGTGCTAGCTTCTTGAAACTTGACAGAACAAAGTAGTTTCACGTTCTATCTCTAAGTTTTGTTTCCTCTTGTTGTAGCTCTAAGCAGTGACTGGCGAGAAACACTTTCATGGAAAGGGGTTGCGAAGCTTCTAAAAATTATGAATCTCCAGAAATCTCAGCAACTATATTTTCATCCAAACTGGATGATATTTTAGATAATGATCAGAACACTAAGCCCAAGTGGTTCCCCAAATTTCGTTCTTCTATGTTGAAGCGTTCGTTTCCAGTAACAGTTTGAATTTTTAGGTTTCACTCTGTATTCTCCTATATTGATAGATGTATTTGGAACTCTAAATCCAACACGGTTTGTGCTAGCTTCTAGAAACTTCACACAATAAAGTAGTTTCACGTTCTATCTCTATGTTTTGTTTCCTCTTGATGTAGCCCTAAGCAGTGACTGGTGAGAAACACTTTCATGGAAAGGGGTTGCCAAGCTTCCAAAAATTATGAATCTCCAGAAATCTCAGCAACTATTTTTTCATCCAAACTGGGTGATACTTTCAGGTAATGATCAGTACACTAAGGCGACTTGGTTCCCCAAAGTTCGTTATTCTATGTTGAAGCGTTCATTTCCAGTCACAGTTTTAATTTTTAGGTTTCACTCTGTTTTCTCCTATATGGATAGATATATTTGGAACTCTAAATCCTACACGGTTTGTGCTAGCTTCTTGAAACTTGACACAATAAAGTAGTTTCACGTTCTGTCTCTATGTTTTCTTTCCTCTTGATGTAGCCCTAAGCACTGACTGGCGAGAAACACTTTCATGGAAAGGGGTTGCCATGCTTCCAAAAATTACGAATCTCCAGAAATCTCAGCAAATATTTTTTCATCCAAACTAGGTGATACTTCCAGGTAATGATCAGTACACTAAGGCGACTTGGTTCCCCAATGTTCGTTCTTCTATGTTGAAGCGTTCATTTCCAGTAACAGTTTGAATTTTTAGGTTTCACTCTGTTTTCTCCTATATTGATAGATTTATTTGGAACTCTAAATCCAACACGGTTTGTGCTAGCTTCTTGAGACTTAACACAATAAAGTAGTTTCACGTTCTATCTCTATGTTTTGTTTCCTCTTGATGTAGCCCTAAGCAGTGAGTGGGGAGAAACACTTTCATTGAAAGGGGTTGCCATGCTTCCAAAAATTACGAATCTCCAGAAATCTCAGCAAATATTTTTTCACCCAAACTGGATGATAATTTCAGGTAATGATCAGTACACTAAGGCGACTTGGTTCCCCAAAGTTCGTTCTTCTATGTTGAAGCGTTCATTTCCAGTAACTGTTTGAATTTTTAGGTTTCACTCTCTTTTCTCCTATATTGATAGATGTATTTGGAACTATAAATCCAACACGGTTTGTGCTAGCTTCTTGAAAATTGACACAATAAAGTACTTTCACCTTCTATCTCTATGTATTGTTTCCTCTTGATATAACCCTAAGCAGTGACTGGCGAGAAACACTTTAATGGAAAGGGGTGGCCCAGCTTCCAAAAATTATGAATCTCAAGAAATATCAGCAAATATTTTTTCACCCAAACTGGATGATACTTTCAGGTAATGATCAGTACACTAAGGCGACTTGGTTCCTTAAAGTTCGTTCTTCTATGTTGAAGCGTTAATTTCCAGTAACCGTTTGAATTTTTAGGTTTCACTCTGTTGTCTCCTATATTGATAGATGTATTTGGAACTCTAAATCCAACACGGTTTGTGCTAGCTTCTTGAAACTTGACAAAACAAAGTAGTTTCACGTTCTATCTCTATGTTTTGTTTCCTCTTGTTGTAGCTCTAAGCAGTGACTGGCGAGAAACACTTTCATGGAAAGGGGTTGCGAAGCTTCCAAAAATTCCGAATCTCCAGAAATCTCAGCAGCTATATTTTCATCCAAACTGGATGATACTTTTAGATAATGATCAGAACACTAAGCCCAAGTGGTGCCCCAAATTTCGTTCTTCTATGTTGAAGTGTTCGTTTCCAGTAACAGTTTGAATTTTTAGGTTTCACTCTGTTTTCTCCTATATTGATAGATGTATTTGGAACTCTAAATCCAACACGGTTTGTGCTAGCTTCTTGAATCTTGACAAAATAAAGTAGTTTCACGTTCTCTCTTTATGTTTTGTTTCCTCTTGATATAGCCCTAAGCAGTGACTGGCGAGAAACACTTTCATGGAAAGGGGTTGCCAAGCTTTCAAAAATTACGAATCTCCAGAAATCTCAGCAAATATTTTTTCATCCAAAGTGGGTGATACTTTCAGGTAATGATCAGTACACTAAGGCGACTTGGTTCCCCAATGTTTGTTCTTCTATGTTGAAGTGTTCATTTCCAGTAACAGTTTGAATTTTTAGGTTTCACTCTGTATTTTCCTATATTGATAGATGTATTTGGAACTGTAAATCCAACACGGTTTGTGCTAGCTTCTTGAGACTTAACACAATAAAGTAGTTTCACGTTCTATCTCTATGTTTTCTTTCCTCTTGATGTAGCCCTAAGCAGTGAGTGGGGAGAAACACTTTCATTGAAAGGGGTTGCCATGCTTCCAAAAATTACGAATCTCCAGAAATCTCAGCAAATATTTTTTCACCCAAATTGGATGATAATTTCAGGTAACGATCAGTAGACTAAGGCGACTTGGTTGCCCAAAGTTCGTTCTTCTATGTTGAAGCGTTCATTTCCAGTAACTGTTTGAATTTTTAGACTTCACTCTCTTTTCTCCTATATTGATAGATGTATTTGGAACTCTAAATCCAACACGGTTTGTGCTAGCTTCTTGAAACTTGACACAATAAAGTACTTTCACCTTCTATCTCTATGTTTTGTTTCCTCTTGATATAGCCCTAAGCAGTGACTGGCGAGAAACACTTTAATGGAAAGGGGTTGCCCAGCTTCCAAAAATTACGAATCTCCAGAAATATCAGCAAATATTTCTTCACCCAAACTGGATGATACTTTCAGGTAATGATCAGTACACTAAGGCGACTTGGTTCCCCAAAGTTCGTTCTTCTCTGTTGAAGCGTTCATTTCCAGTAACCGTTTGAATTTTTAGGTTTCACTCTTTAGTCTCCTATATTGATAGATGTATTTGGAACTCTAAATCCAACACGGTTTGTGCTAGCTTCTTGAAACTTGACACAATAAAGTAGTTTCACGTTCTATCTCTATGTTTTGTTTCCTCTTGATGTAGCCCTAAGCACTGACTGGCGAGAAACACTTTCATGGAAAGGGGTTGCCAAGCTTCCAAAAATTATGAATCTCCAGAAATCTCAGCAAATATTTTTTCATCCAAACTGGATGATACTTTCAGGTAATGATCAGTACACTAAGGCGACTTGGTTCCCCAAAGTTCATTCTTCTATGTTGAAGCGTTCATTTCCAGTAACTGTTTGAATTTTTAGGTTTCACTCTGTTTTCAACTATATTGATAGATGTATTTGGAACTCTAAATCCAACACGGTTTGTGCTAGCTTCTTGAAACTTGACACAATAAAGTACTTTCACCTTCTGTCTCTATGTATTGTTTCCTCTTGATATAGCCCTAAGCAGTGACTGGCGAGAAACACTTTAATGGAAAGGGGTTGCCCAGCTTCCAAAAATTACGAATCTCCAGAAATATCAGCAAATATTTTTTCACCCAAACTGGATGATACTTTCAGGTAATGATCAGTACACTAAGGCGTCTTGGTTCCCCAAAGTTCGTTCTTCTATGTTGAAGCGTTCATTTCCAGTAACAGTTTGAATTTTTAGGTTTCACTCTGTTGTCTCCTATATTGATAGATGTATTTGGAACTCTAAATCCAACACGGTTTGTGCTAGCTTCTTGAAACTTGACAAAACAAAGTAGTTTCACGTTCTATCTCTATGTTTTGTTTCCTCTTGATGTAGCCCTAAGCAGTCACTGGCGAGAAACACTTTCATGGAAAGGGGTTGGCCAGCTTCCAAAAATTATGAATCTCCAGAAATCTCAGCAACTATATTTTCATCCAAACTGGATGATACTTTTAGATAATGATCAGAACACTAAGCCCAAGTGGTTCCCCAAATATCGTTCTTCTATGTTGAAGCGTTCGTTTCCAGTAACAGTTTGAATTTTTAGGTTTCACTCTGTTTTCTCCTATATTGATTGATGTATTTGGAACTCTAAATCCAACACCGTTTGTGCTAGCTTCTTGAAACTTAACACAATAAAGTAGTTTCACATTCTATCTCTTCGTTTTGTTTCCTCTTGATGTAGCCCTAAGCAGTGATTGCGGAGAAACACTTTCATTGAAAGGGGTTGCCAAGCTTCCAAAAATTACGAGTCTCCAGAAATCTCAGCAAATATTTTTTCACCCAACCTGGATGATACTTTCAGGTAATGATCAGTACACTAAGTCGACTTGGTTCCACAAAGTTCGTTCTTGTATGTTGAAGCGTTCATTTCCAGTAACAGTTTGAATTTTTAGGTTTCACTCTGTTTTCTCCTATATTCATAGATGTATTTGGAACTCTAAATCCAACACGGTTTGTGCTAGCTTCTTGAAACTTGACACAACAATGTAGTTTCACGTTCTATCTGTATGTTTTGTTTCCTCTTGATGTAGCCCTAAGCAGTGACCGGCGAGAAACACATTCATGGAAAGGGGTTCCAAGCTTCCAAAAATTACGAATCTCCAGAAATCTCAGCAAATATTTTTTCATCCAAACTGGATGATACTTTCAGGTAATGATCAGTACACTAAGGCGACTTGGTTCCCCAAGTTTGTTCTTCTATGTTGAAGCGTTCACTTCCAGTAACAGTTTGAATTTTTAGGTTTCACTCTCTTTTGTCCTATATTGATAGATGTATTTGGAACTCTAAATCCAACACGGTTTGTGCTAGCTTCTTGAAACTTGACACAACAAAGTAGTTTCATGTTCTATCTCTATGTTTTGTTTCCTCTTGATGTAGCCCTAAGCAGTGACTGGCGAGAAATACTTTCATGGAAAGTGGTGCCAAGCTTCCAAAAATTACGAATCTCCAGAAATCTCAGCAAATATTTTTTCACCCAAACTGCATGATACTTTCAGGTAATGATCAGTACACTAAGGCGACTTGGTTCCCCAAATTTCGTTCTTCTATGTTGAAGCGTTCATTTCCAGTAACAGTTTGAATTTTTAGGTTTCACTCTCTTTTCTCCTATATTGATAGATGAATTTGGAACTCTAAATCCAACACGGTTTGTGCTAGCTTCTTCAAATTTGACACAATAAAATAGTTTCACGTTCTATCTCTATGTTTTGTTTCCTCTTGTTGTAGCTCTAAGCAGTGACTGGCGAGAAACACTTTCATGGAAAGGGGTTGCCAAGCTTCTAAAAATTACGAATCTCCAGAAATATCAGCAAATATTTTTTCACCCAAACTGGATGATACTTTCAGGTAATGATCAGTTCGCAAAGCCCACTTGGATCCCCCAAGTTCGTTCTTCTATGTTGAAGCGTTCATTTCCAGTAACAGTTTGAATTTTTAGGTGTCACTCTCTTTTCTCCAATATTGATAGATGTATTTGGAACTCTAAATCCAACACGGTTTGTGCTAGCTTCTTGATATTTGACACAATAAAATAGTTTCACGTTCTATCTCTATGTTTTCTTTCCTCTTGATGTAGCCCTAAGCATTGACTGGTGAGAAACACTTTCATTGAAAGGGGTTGCCAAGCTTCCAAAAATTACGAATCTCCTGAAATCTCAGCAAATATTTTTTAAACCCAAACTGGATGATACTTTAAGGTAATGATCAGTACTCTAAGCTGTCTTGGTTCCCCAAATTTCGTTCTTCTATGTTGTAGCGTTCGTTTCCAGTAACCGTTTGAATTTTGGCATTTCACTCTGTTTTCTCCTATATTGATAGATGTATTTGGAACTCTAAATCAAACACGGTTTGTGCTAGCTTCTTGAAACTTGACACAATAAAGCAGTTTCATGTTCTATGTCCATGTTCTGTTTCCTCTTGATGTAGCCCTAAGCCGTGACTGGGGAGAAACACTTTCATTGAAAGGGGTTGCCAAGCTTCCAAAAATTACGAGTCTCCAGAAATCTCAGCAACTATTTTTTCATCCAAACTGGATGATACTTTCAGGTAATGATCAGTACACTAAGCCCACTTGGTTCCCCGAATTTTGTTTTTCTATGTTGAAGCGTTCGTTTCCAGTAACAGTTTGAATTTTGGCGTTTCACTCTGTTTTCTCCTATATTGATAGATGAATTTGGTACTCAAAATCAAACACCATTTGTGCAAGCCTCTTGAAACTTGACACAATAAAGCAGTTTCATGTTCTATCTCTATGTTCTGTTTCCTCTTGATGTAGCCCTAAGAAGTGATTGGGGAGAAAAACTTTCTTTGAAAGTGGTTGCCAAGCTTCCAAAAATTACGAGTCTCCAGAAATCTCAGCAACTATTTTTTCACCCAAACTGGATGATACTTTCAGGTAATGATCAGTACACTAAGCCCACTTGGTTCCCCAAATTTCGTTTCTCTATGTTGTAGCGTTCGTTTCCTGTAACAGTTTGAATTTTGGCGTTTCACTCTGTTTTCTCCTATACTGATAGATGTATTTGAAATTCTAAATCAAACACGGTTTGTGCTAGCTTCTTGAAACTTTACACATTAAAGCAGTTTCACGTTCTATCTCTATGTTCTGTTTCTTCTTTATGTAGTCCTAAGCAGTGACTGGGAGAAACACTTTCATTGAAAGGGGTTGCCAAGCTTCCAAAAATTGCGAGTCTCCAGAAATCTCAGCAACTATTTTTTCACCCAAACTGGATGATACTTTCAGGTAATGATCAGTACACTAAGCCCATTTGGTTCCACAAGTTTCGTTCTTCTATGTTGAAGCGTTCGTTTCCAGTAAAAGTTTGAATTTTGGCGTTTCACTCTGTTTTCTCCTATATTGATAGATGTATTTGGAACTCTAAATCAAACACGGTTTGCGCTAGCTTCTTGAAACTTGACACAATAATGCAGCTTCACGTTCTATCACTATGTTCTGTTTCCTCTGGATGTAGCCCTAAGGAGTGACTGGCGAGAAACACTTTCATGGAAAGGGGTTGCCAAGCTTCCAAAAATTAAGAATCTCCAGAAATCTCAGCAAATATTTTTTCACCCAATATGGAAGATACTTTCAGGTAATGATCAGTACACTAAGGCGACTTGGTTCCCCAAAGTTCATTCTTCTATGTTGAAGCGTTCGTTTCCAGTAACAGTTTGAATTTTGGCCTTTCACTCTGTTTTCTCCTATATTGATACATGTATTTGGAACTCTAAATCAAACACCGTTTGTGCTAGCTTCTTGAAACTTGACAGAATAATGCAGTTTCACGTTCTATCTCTGTGTTCTGTTTCCTCTTGATGTAGCCCAAAGCAGTGACTGGCAAGAAACACTTTCATGGAAAGGCGTAGCCAAGCTTCCAAATATTACGAATCTCCAGAAATCACAGCAAATATTTTTTCACCCAAACTGGATGATACTTTTACATAATGATCAGAACACTAAGCTCACGTTGTTCCCCAAATTTTGTTTTTCTATGTTGAAGCGTTCGTTTCCAGTAACAGTTTGAATTTTGGCGTTTCACTCTGTTTTCTCCTATAATGATAGATGTATTTGGAACTCTAAGTCAAACACGGTTTGTGCTAGCTTCTTGAAAATTGACACAATAATGCAGTTTCACGTTCTATCTCTGTGTTCTGTTTCCTCTTGATGTAGCCCTAAGCAGTGACTGGCGAGAAACACTTTCATGGAAAGGGGTAGCCAAGCTTCCAAATATTACGAATCTCCAGAAATCACAGCAAATATTTTTTCACCCAAACTGGATGATACTTTTAAATAATGATCAGAACACTCAGCTCACGTGGTTCTCCAAATTTTGATTTTCTATGTTGAAGAGTTCGTTTCCAGTAACAGTTTGAATTTTGGTGTTTCACTCTGTTTTCTCCTATATTGATAGATGTATTGGGAACTCTAAATCCAACACGGTTTGTGCTAGCTTCTTGAAACTTGACATAATAAAGTAGTTTCACGTTCTGTCTCTATGTTTTGTTTCCTCTTGATGTAGCCCTAAGCAGTGACTGGCGAGAAACACTTTCATGGAAAGGGATTGCGAAGCTTCCAAAATTACGAATCTCCAGAAATCTCAGCAAATATTTTTAGACCCAAACTGAGTGATACCTTCAGGTAATGATCAGTACACTAAGGCGACTTGGTTCCCCAAAGTTCAATCTTCTATGTTGAAGCGTTCATTTCCAGTAACAGTTTGAATTTTTAGGTTTCACTCTCTTTTCTCCTATATTGATAGATGTATTTGGAACTCTAAATCCAACACGGTTTGTGCTAGCTTCTTGAAACTTGACACAATAAAGTAGTTTCACGTTCTATCTCTACGTTTTGTTTGATCTTGATGTAGCCCAAAGCAGTGATGGGCGAGAAACACTTTCATGGAAAGGGTTGCCAAGCTTCCAACAATTACGTATATCCTGAAATCTCAGCAAATATTTTTTCACCCAAACTGGAAGATACTTTCAGGTAATGATCAGTACACTAAGGCGACTTGGGTCCCCAAAGTTCATTCTTCTATGTTGAAGCGTTCGTTTCCCGTAACAGTTTGAATTTTGGCCTTTCACTCTGTTTTTTCCTATATTGATAGATGTATTTGGAACTCTAAATCAAACACCATTTGTGCTAGCTTTTTGAAACTTGACACAATAATGCAGTTTCACGTTCTATCTCTGTGTTCTGTTTCCTCTTGATGTAGCCGTAAGCAGTGACTGGCGAGAAACACTTTCATGGAAAAGGGTAGCCAAGCTTCCAAATATTACGAATCTCCAGAAATCACAGCAAATATTTTTTCACCAAAAATGGATGATACTTTTAAATAATGATCAGAACACTAAGCTCAGGTGGTTCCCCAAATTTTGTTTTTCTATGTTGAAGCGTTCGTTTCCAGTAACAGTTTGAATTTTTAGGATTCACTCTGTTTTCTCCTATATTGATAGATGTATTTGGAACTCTAAATCCAACACGGTTTGTGCTAGCTTCTTGATACTTGACACAATAAAGTAGTTTCACGTTCTATCTCTATGTTTTGTTTCCTCTTGATGTAGCCCTAAGCAGTGATTGGCGAGAAACACTTACATGGAAAGGGGTTGCCAAGCTTCCAAAAATTACGATTCTCCAGAAATCTCAGCAATATTTTTTCACCCAAACTGGATGATACTTTCAGGTAATGATCAGTACACTAAGGAGACTTGGTTCACCAAAGTTCGTTCTTCAATGTTGAAGCGTTCATTTCCAGTAACAGTTTGAATTTTTAGCTTTCACTCTCTTTTCTCCTATATTGATTGCTGTATTGGGAACTCTAAATCCAACACGGTTTGTGCTAGCTTCTTGAAACTTGACACAATAAACTAGTTTCACGTTCTATTTCTATGTTTTGTTTCCTCTTGATGTAGTCCTAAGCAGTGACTGCGAGAAACACTTTCATGGAAAGGGGTTGCCAAGCTTCCAAAAATTACGAATCTCCAGAAATCTCAGCAAATATTTTTTTGTTCAAACTGGATGATACTTTCATGTAATGATCAGTACACTAAGGTGACTTGGTTCCCCAAAGTTCGTTCTTCTATGTTGAAGCGTTCATTTCCAGTAACAGTTTGAATTTTTAGGTTTCACTCTCTTTTCTCCTATATTGATAGATGTATTTGGAACTCTAAATCCATCACGGTATGTGCTAGCTTCTTGAAACTTGACACAATAATGTAGTTTCACGTTCTATCTCTATGTTTTGTTTCCTCCTGATGTAGCCCTAACCAGTGACTGGCGAAAAACACTTTCATGGAAAGGGGATGCCAAGCTTCCAAAAATTACGAATCTCCAGAAATCTCAGCAAATATTTTTTCAACCAAACTGGATGATATTTTCAGGTAATGATCAGTACACTAAGGAGACTTGGTTCCCCAAAGTTCGTTCTTCTATGTTGAAGCGTTCATTTCCAGTAACAGTTTGAATTTTTAGGTTTCACTCTCTTTTCTCCTATATTGATAGATGTATTTGGAACTCTAAATCCAACACGGTTTGTGCTAGCTTCTTGAAACTTGACACAATAAAGTAGTTTCTCTTTCTATCTCTATGTTTTGTTTCCTCTTTATATAGCCCTAAGCAGTGACTGAAGAGAAACACTTTCATTGAAAGGGGTTGCCAAGCTTCCAAAAATTACGCGTCTCCAGAAATCTCAGCAACTATTTTTTCACCCAAACTGGATGATACTTTCAGGTAATGATCAGTACACTAAGCCTACTGGGTTTCCCAAATTTCTTTCTCTATGTTGAAGCATTCGTTTCCAGTAACAGTTTGAATTTTGGCGTTTCACTCTGTTTTCTCCAATATTGATAGATGTATTTGGAACTCTAAATCAAACACGGTTTGTGCTAGCTTCTTGAAACTTGACAGAATAAAGTAGTTTCACGTTCTATCTCTATGTTCTGTTTCCTCTTGATGTAGCCCTAACCAGTGACTGGGAGAAACACTTTCATGGAAAGGGGTTGCCAAGCTTCCAAAAGTTACGAATCTCCAGATATGTCAGCAAACATTTTTTCATGCAATCTGGATGATACTTTCAGGTAATCATCAATACACTAAGGCGACTTGGTTCCCCAAAGTTCGTTCTTCTATGTTGAATTGTTCATTTCCAGTAACAGTTTGAATTTTTAGGTTTCACTCTGTTTTCTCCTATATTGATAGATGTATTTGGAACTCTAAATCTAACACGGTTTGTGCTAGCTTCTTGAAACTTGACACAATAAATAGTTTCACGTTCTATCTCTGTTTTGTTTCCTCTTGATGTAGCCCTACCAGTGACTGGCAAAAAACACTTTCATGGAAAGAGGATGCCAAGCTTCCAAAAATTACGAATCTCCAGAAATCTCAGCAAATATTTTTTCAACCAAACTGGATGATATTTTCATGTAATGATCAGTACACTAAGGAGACTTGGTTCCCCAAAGTTCGTTCTTCTATGTTGAAGCGTTCATTTCCAGTAAGAGTTTGAATTTTTAGGTTTCACTCTCTTTTCTCCTATATTGATAGATGTATTTGGAACTCTAAATCCAACATGGTTTGTGCTAGCTTCTTGAAACTTGACACAATAAAGGTGTTTCACGTTCTATCTCTGTGTTCTGTTGACTCTTGATGTAGCCCTAAGCAGTGACTGGGGAGAAACACTTTCATTGAAAGGGGTTGCCAAGCTTCCAAAAATTACGAGTCTCTAGAAATCTCAGCAAATATTTTTTCACCCCAACTGGATGATAATTTTAGTTAATGATCAGAACACTAAGCCCACGTGGTTCCCCAAATTTTGTTCTTCTATTTTTAAGCATTCATTTCCAGTAACAGTTTGAATTTTTAGGTTTCACTCTCTTTTCTCCTATATTGACAGATGTATTTGGAACTCTAAATCCAACACGGTTTTTGCTAGCTCTTGATATTTGACACAATAAAGTAGTTTCAAGTTCTATCTCTATGTTTTGTTTCCTCTTGATGTAGCCCTAAGCAGTGACTGGCGAAAAAACTTTCATGGAAAGGGGTTGCCAAGCTTCCAAAAATTACGAATCTCCAGAAATCTCATCAAAAATTTTTGCACCCAAACTGGATGATACTTTCAGGTAATGATCTGTACACTAAGGCGACTTGGTTCCCCAACGTTCGTTTTTCTATGTTGAAGAGTTCATTTCCAGTAACAGTTTGAATTTTTAGGTTTCACTCTGTTTTCTCCTATATTGATAGATGTATTTGGAACTCTATATCCAACACGGTTTGTGCTAGCTTCTTGAAACTTGACACAATAAAGTAGTTTCACGTTCTATCTCTATGTTTTGTTTCCTCTTGATGTAGCGCTAAGCAGTGACTGGTGAGAAACACTTTCATGGAAAGGTGTTGCCAAGCTTTCAAAAATTACGAATCTCCAGAAATCTCAGCAAATATTTTTTCACCCAAACTGGATGATACTTTCAGGTAATGATCAGTACACTAAGCCCACTTGCTTCACCAAATTTCTTTCTTCTATGTTGAAGCGTTCATTTCCAATAACAGTTTGAAATTTTAGGATTCACTCTCTTTTCTCCTATATTGATAGATGTATTTGGAACTCTAAATCCAACACGGTTTGTGCTAGCTTCTTGAACTTGACACAACAAAGTAGTTTCAGGTGATGATCAGAACACTAAGCTCACTTGGTTCGCCAAAGTTCATTCTTCTATGTTGAACCGTTCGTTTCCAGTAACATTTTGAATTTTGGCATTTCACTTTGTTTTCTCGTATATTAAAAGATATATTTTTAACTTAAATCAAACACGGTTTGTGCTAGCTTCTTGAAACTTGACACAGAAAAGCAGTTTCACGTTCAATCTCTATGTTTTGTTTCCTCTTCATGTAGCCCTAAGCAGTGACTGGGGAGAAACAGTTTAATTGAAAGGGGTTGCCAAGCTTCCAAAAATTACGAGTCTCCAGAAATCTCAGCAACTATTTTTGCACCCAAACTGGATGATACTTTTAGATAATGATCAGAACACTAAGCCCACGTGGTTCCACAAATTTTGTTTTTCTATGTTGAAGCGTTCGTTTCCAGTAACAGTTTGAATTTTGGTGTTTCACTCTCTTGTCTCCTATATTGATAGATGTATTTGGAACTCTAAATCAAACACCGTTTGTGCAAGCCTCTTGAAACTTGACACAATAAAGCAGTTTAACGTTCTATCTCTATGTTCTGTTTCCTCTTGATGTAGCCCTAAGCAGTGACGGGGGACAAACACTTTCATTGAAAGGGGTTGCCAAGCTTCCAAAAATTACGAGTCTCCAGAAATCTCAGCAACTATTTTGTCACCCAAACTGGATGATACTTTCAGGTAATGATCAGTACACTAAGCCCACTTTGTTCCCCATATTTCGTTCTTCTATGTTGAAGCGTTCGTTTCCAGTAACAGTTTAAATTTTGGCATTTCACTCTGTTTTCTCCTATATTAATAGATATATTTTTAACTTAAATCCAACACGGTTTGTGCTAGCTTCTTGAAACTTGACACGACAAAGCAGTTTCACGTTCCATCTCTATGTTCTGTTTCTTCTTGATGTAGCCCTAAGCAGTGATTGGCGAGAAACAATTTCATTGAAAGGGGTTGCCAAGCTTCGAAAAATTACGAGTCTCCAGAAATCTCAGCAAATATTTTTTCATCCAAACTGGATGATAGTTTCAGGTAATTATCAGTACACTAAGGCGACTTGGTTCCCCAAAGTTCATTCTTCTATGTTCAAGTGTTCGTTTCCACTAACAGTTCGAATTTTGGCCTTTCACTCTGTTTTCTCCTATATTGATAGATGTATTTGGAACTCTAAATCAAACACCATTTGTACTAGCTCCTTGAAACTTGACACAATAAAGCAGTTTCACGTTCTATCTCTGTGTTCTGTTTTCTCTTGATATAGCCCTAAGCAGTGACTGGGAAGAAACACTTTAATTGAAAGGGGTTGCCAAGCTTTCAAAAATTACGAATCTCCAGAGATCTCAGCAAATATTTTTTCACCCAAACTGGATGATACTTTCAGGTATCAGTACACTAAGGCGACTTGGTTCCCCAAAGTTCGTTCTTCTATGTTGAAGCGTTCATTTCCAGTAACAGTTTGAATTTTTAGGTTTCACTCTGTTTTCTCCTATATTGATAGATGTATTTGGAACTCTAAATCCAACAGGGTTTGTGCTAGCTTCTTGAAACTTTCCTCAACAAAGTAGTTTCACGTTCTATCTCTATGCTTTGTTTCCTCTTGTTGTAGCTCTAAGCAGTGACTGGCGAAAAACACTTTCATGGAAAGTTGTTGCGAAGCCTCCAAAAATTACGAATCTCCAGAAATCTCAGCAAATAGTTTTTCACCGAAACTGGAAGATACTTTCAGGTAATGATCAGTACACTAAGGCAACTTGGTTCCCCAAAGCTCATTTTTCTATGTTGACGCGTTCGTTTTCAGTAACAGTTTGAATTTTCGCTTTTCACTCTATTTTCTTTTATATTGATAGATGTATTTGGAACTCTAAATCAAACACCGTTTGTGCTAGCTTCTTGAAACTTGACACAATAAAGCAGTTTCACGTTCTATCTCTGTGTTCTGTTTCCTCTTGATGTAGCCCTAAGTAGTGACTGGCGAGAAACACTTTCATGGAAAGGGGTTGCCAAGCTTCCAAATATTACGTATCTCCAGAAATCTAAGCAAATATTTTTTCACCCAAACTGGATGATACTTTCAGGTGATGATCAGAACAGTAAGCTCACTTCGATCCCCAAAGTTCGTTCTTCTATGTTGAAGCGTTCGTTTCCAGTAACATTTTGAATTTTGGCGTTTCACTTTGTTTTCTCCTATATTAAAAGATGTATTTTTAACTTAAATCAAACACGGTTTGTGCTAGCTTCTTGAAACTTGACACGACAAAGCAGTTTCACGTTCTATCTCTATGTTCTGTTTCTTCTTGATGTAGCCCTAAGCAGTGACTGGCGAGAAATACTTTCATTGAAAGGGGTTGACAAGCTTCTAAAAATAACGAGTCTCCAGAAATCTCAGCAAGTATTTTTTCATCCAAACTGGATGATAGTTTCAGGTAATTATCAGTACACTAAGGCGACTTGGGTCCCCAAAGTTCATTCTTCTATGTTGAAGCGTTCGTTTCCACTAACAGTTCGAATTTTGGCCTTTCACTCTGTTTTCTCCTATATTGATAGATGTATTTGGAACTCTATATCAAACACCATTTGTACTAGCTCCTTGAAACTTGACACAATAAAGCAGTTTCACTTTCTATCTCTGTGTTCTGCTTCCTCTTGATGTAGCCCTAAGCAGTGACTGGGGAGAAACAGTTTAATTGAAAGGGGTCGCCAAGCTTCCAAAAATTACGAGTCTCCAGAAATCTCAGCAAGTATTTTTGCCCCCACACTGGGTGATACTTTTAGATAATGATCAGAAAACTAAGCCCACGTGGTTCCCCAAATTTTGTTTTTCTATGTTGAAGCGTTCGTTTCCAGTAACAGTTTGAATTTTGGCGTTTCACTCTGTTTTCTCCTATATTGATAGATGTATTTGGAACACTAAATCAAACACCGTTTGTGCAAGCCTCTTGAAACTTGACACAATAAAGCAGTTTCACGTTCTATCTCTATGTTCTGTTTCCTCTTGATGTAGCCCTAAGCAGTGACTGGGGACAAACACTTTTATTGAAAGGGGTTGCCAAGCATCCAAAAATTACGAGTCTCCAGAAATCACAGCAACTATTTTTTCACCCAAACTGGATGATACTTTCCGGTAATGATCAGTACACTAAGGCGACTTGGTTCCCCAAAGTTCGTTCTTCTATGTTGAAGTGTTCGTTTCCAGTAACAGTTTGAATTTTTAGGTTTCACTCTCTTTTCTCCTGTATTGATAGATGTGTTTGGAACTCTAAATCAAACACGGTTTGTGCTAGGTTCTTGAAACTTGACACAATAAAGTAGTTTCACGTTCTATCTCTATGTTTTTTTTTCCTCTTGTTGTAGCTCTAAGCAGTGACTGGCGAGAAACACTTTCATGGAAGGTGTTGCGAAGCTTCCAAAAATTACGAATCTCCAGAAATCTCAGCAAATATTTTTTCACCCAAACTGGATGATACTTTCAGGTAATGATCAGTACACTAAGTGCACTTGCTTCACCAAATTTCTTTCTTCTATGTTGAAGCGTTCGTTTCCAGTAACATTTTGAAATTTTAGTATTCACTCTGTTTTCTCTTATATGGATAGATGTATTTGGAACACTAAATCAAACACCGTTTTTGCAAGCCTCTTGAAACTTGACACAATAAAGCAGTTTCACGTTCTATCTCTATGTTCTGTTTCCTCTTGATATAGCCCTAAGCAGTGACTGGGGACAAACACTTTCATTGAAAGGGGTTGCCAAGCATCCAAAAATTACGAGTCTCCAGAAATCACAGCAACTATTTTTTCACCCAAACTGGATGATACTTTCCGGTAATGATCAGTACACTAAGGCGACTTGGTTCCCCAAAGTTCGTTCTTCTATGTTGAAGTGTCCGTTTCCAGTAACAGTTTGAATTTTTAGGTTTCACTCTCTTTTCTCCTGTATTGATAGATGTATTTGGAACTCTAAATCCAACACGGTTTGTGCTAGCTTCTTCAAATTTGACACAATAAAATAGTTTCACGTTCTATCTTTATGTTTTGTTTCCTCTTGTTGTAGCTCTAAGCAGTGACTGGCGAGAAACACTTTCATGGAAAGGGGTTACCAAGCTTCCAAAAATTACGAATCTCCAGATATCTCAGCAAATATTTTTTTACCCAAAGTGGAAGATACTTTCAGGTAATGATCAGTACACTAAGGCGACTTGGTTCCCCAAAGTTCATTCTTCTATGTTGAAGCGTTCGTTTCCAGTAACAGTTTAAATTTTTGCCTTTCATCTGTTTTCTCCTATATTGATAGATGTGTTTGGAACTCTAAATCAAACACGGTTTGTGCTAGGTTCTTGAAACTTGACACAATAAAGTAGTTTCACGTTCTATTTCTATGTTTTGTTTCCTCTTGATGTAGCCCTAATACTGACTGGCGAGAAACACTTTCAAGGAAAGGTGTTGCCAAGCTTCCAAAAATTACGAATCTCCAGAAATCTCAGCAACTATTCTTTCACCCAAACTGGATGATACTTTCAGGTAATGATCAGTACCCTAAGCAAACTTGGTTCCCCAAAGTTCGTTCTTCTTTGTTGAAGTGTTCATTTCCAGTAACAGTTTGAATTTTTAGGTTTCACTCTGTTTTCTCCTATATTGATAGATGTATTTGGAACTCTAAATCAAACACGGTTTGTGCTAGCTTCTTGAAACTTGAAACAGTAAAGTAGTTTCATGTTCTATTTCTATATTTTGTTTCCTCTTGATGTAGCCCTAAGCAGTGACTGGCGAGAAACACTTTCATGGAAAGGGGTTGCCAAGCTTCCAAAAATTACGAATCTCCAGAAATCTCAGCAAATAGTTTTTCACCCAAACTGGAAGATACTTTCAGGTAATGATCAGTACACTAAGGCGACTTGGTTCCCAAAAGTTCATTCTTCCATGTTGATGCGTTCGTTTCCAGTAACAGTTTGAATTTTTGCCTTTCCCTGCGTTTTCTCCTATATTGATAGATGTATTTGGAACTCTAAATCAAACACGGTTTGTAGTAGCTTCTTGAAACTTGACACAATAAAGCATTTTCACATTCTATCTCTGTGTTCTGTTTCCTCTTGATGTAGCTCTAAGCAGTGACTGGGGAGAAACACTTTCATGGAAAGGGGTTGCCAAGCTTCCAAAAATTACGAGTCTCCAGAAATTTCAGCAACCATTTTTTCACCCAAACTGGATGATACTTTTAGATAATGATCAGAACACTAAGCTCACGTGGTTCCCCAAATTTCGTTTTTCTATGTTGAAGCGTTCGTTTCCAGTAATAGTTTGAATTTGGCGTTTCACTCTGTTTTCTCCTATATTGATAGATGTATTTGGAACTCTAAATACAATACGGTTTGTGCTAGCTTCTTGAAACATGACACAATAAAGTAGTTTCACGTTCTGTTTCTATGTTTTGTTTCCTCTTGATGTAGCCCTAAGCAGTGACTGGCGAGAAACACTTTCAAGGAACGGGGTTGCCAAGCTTCCAAATATTACGAATCTCCAGAAATCTCAGCAACTATTCTTTCACCCATACTGGATGATACTTTCAGGTAATGATCAGTACACTAAGGCGACTTGGTTCCCCAAAGTTCATTCTTCTTTGTTGAAGCATTCATTTCCAGTAACAGTTTGAATTTTTAGGTTTCACTCTGTTTTCTCCTATATTGATAGATGTATTTGGAACTCTAAATCAAACACGGTTTGTGCTAGCTTCTTGAAACTTGACACAATAAAGTAGTTTCACGTTCTATCTCTGTGTTCTGTTTCCTCTTGATGTAGCTTTAAGCAGTGACTGGGGAGAAACAATTACATGGAAAGGTGTTGCCAAGCTTCCAAAACTTACGAGTCTCCAGAAATCTCAGCAACCATTTTTTCACCCAAACTGGATGATACTTTTAGATAATGATCAGAACACTAAGCTCACGTGGTTCCCCAAATTTCGTTTTTCTATGTTGAAGTGTTCGTTTCCAGTAATAGTTTGAATTTTGGCGTTTCACTTTGTTTTCTCCTATATTGATAGATGTATTTGGAACTCTAAATACAATAAGGTTTGTGCTAGCTTCTTGAAACTTGACACAGTAAAGTAGTTTCACGTTCTATTTCTATGTTTTGTTTCCTCTTGATGTAGCCCTAAGCAGTGACTGGCGAGAAACACTTTCAAGGAAAGGGGTTGCCAAGCTTCCAAAAATTACGAATCTCCAGAAATCTCAGCAACTATTCTTTCACCCAAACTGGATGATACTTTCAGGTAATGATCAGTACACTAAGGCGACTTGGTTCCCCAAAGTTCGTTCTTCTTTGTTGAAGCGTTCATTTCCAGTAACAGTTTGAATTTTTAGATTTCACTGTTTTCTCCTATATTGATAGATGTATTTGGAACTCTAAATCAAAAACGGTTTGTGCTAGCTTCTTGAAACTTGACACAATAAAGTAGTTTCACGGTCTATCTCTATGTTTTGTTTCCTCTTGATATAGCCCTAAGAGTGACTGGCGAAAAACACTTTCATGGAAAGGGGTTGCCAAGCTTCGAAAAATTACGAATCTCCAGAAATCTCAGCAAATATTTTTTCACCCAAACTGGATGATACTTTCCGGTAATGATCAGGACACTAAGGCGACTTGTTTCCCCAAAGTTCGTTCTGCTATTTTGAAGCATTCATTTCCAGTAACACTTTGAATTTTTAGGTTTCACTCTGTTTTCTCCTATATTGATAGATGTATTTGGAACTCTAAATACAATACGGTTTGTGCTAGCTTCTTGAAACTTGACACAATAAAGTAGTTTCACGTTCTATTTCTATGTTTTGTTTCCTCTTGATGTAGCCCTAAGCAGTGACTGGCGAGAAACACTTTCAAGGAAAGGGGTTGCCAAGCTTCCAAAAATTACGAATCTCCAGAAATCTCAGCAACTATTCTTTCACCCAAACTGGATGATACTTTCAGGTAATGATCAGTACACTAAGCCCACTTTGTTCCCCAAATTTCGTTCTTCTATGTTGAAGCGTTCGTTTCCAGTAACAGTTTAAATTTTAGCGTTTCACTTTGTTTTCTCCTATATTGAAAGATGTATTTTTAACTCTAAATCAAACACGGTTTGTGCTAGCTTCTTGAAACTTGACACGACAACGCAGTTTCACGTTCTATCTCTATGTTCTGTTTCTTCTTGATGTAGCCCTAAGCAGTGACTGGGGAGAAACACTTACATTGAAAGGGGTTGCCAAGCTTCCAAAAATTACGAGTCTCCCGAAATCTCAGCAACTATTTTTTCACACAAACTGGATGATAATTTCAGGTAATGATCAGTACACTAAGGCGACTTGGTTCCCCAAAGTTCGTTCTTCTATGTTGAAGCGTTCATTTCCAGTAACAGTTTGAATTTTTAGGTTTCACTCTCTTTTCTCCTATATCGATAGATGTATTTGGAACTCTAAATCAAACACGGTTTGTGCTAGCTTCTTGAAACTTGACACAATAAACCAGTTTCACGTTCTATTTGTATGTTTTGTTTACTCTTGATGTAGCCCTAAGCAGTGACTGGCGAGAAACACTTTCATGGAAAGGGGTTGCCAAGCTTCCAAAAATTACGAATCTCCAGAAATCTCAGCAAATATTTTTTCACCCAAACTGGATTATACTTTCAGGTAATGATCAGTACACTAAGGCGACTTGGATCTCCAAAGTTCGTTCTTCTATGTTGAAGCGTTCATTTCCAGTAACAGTTTGAATTTTTAGGTTTCACTCTCCTTTCTCCTATATTGATAGATGTATTTGGAACTCTAAATTCAACATGGTTTGTGCTAGCTTCTTGAAACTTGACACAATAAAGTAGTTTCACGTTCTATCTCTATGTTTTGTTTCCTCTTAATATAGCCCTAAGCAGTGACTGGCGAGAAACACTTTCATGGAAAGGGGTTGCCAAGCTTTCAAAAATTACGAATCTCCAGATATCTCAGCAAATATTTTTTTCACCCAAACTGGATGATACTTTCAGGTAATGATCAGTACACTAAGGCGACATGGTTCCCCAAAATTCGTTCTTCTATGTTGAAGCGTTCATTTCCAGTAACAGTTTGAATTTTTAGGTTTCACTCTGTTTTCTCCTATATTGATAGATGTATTTGGAACTCTAAATCCAACACGGTTTGTGCTAGCTTCTTGAAACTTGGCACAACAAAGTAGTTTCACGTTCTATCTCTATGTTTTGTTTCCTATTGTTGTAGCTCTAAGCAGTGACTGGCGAGAAACACTTTCATGGAAAGGGGTTGCCAAGCTTCCAAAAATTACGAATCTCCAGAAATCTCAGCAAATAGTTTTTCACCCAAACTGGAAGATAATTTCAGGTAATGATCAGTACACTAAGGCGACTTGGTTCCCCAAAGTTCATTCTTCAATGTTGAAGCGTTCGTTTCCAATAACAGTTTGAATTGTTGCCTTTCCCTGTGTTTTCTCCTATATTGATAGATGTATTTGGAACTCTAAATCCAACACGGTTTGTGCTGGATTCTTGAAACTTGACACAATAAAGTAGTTTCACGTTCTATCTCTGTGTTTTGTTTCCTCTTGATGTAGCCCTAAGCAGTGACTTGCGAGAAACACTTTCATGGAAAGGGGTTGCCAAGCTTCGAAAATTACGAATCTCCAGAAATCTCAGCAAATATTTTTTCACCCAAACTGGACGATACTATCCGGTAATGATCAGTACACTAAGGAGACTAGGTTCCCCAAAGTTCATTCTTCTATGTTGAAGCGTTCGTTTCCAGTAACAGTTTGAATTTTTGCCTTTCACTCTGTTTTCTCCTATATTGATAGATGTGTTTGGAACTCTAAATCAAACACGGTTTGTGCTAGCTTCTTGAAACTTGACACAATAAAGCAGTTTCACGTTCTATCTATATGTTCTGTTTCCTCTTGATGTAGCCCTAAGCAGTGACTCGTGAGAAACACTTTCATGGAAAGGGGTAGCCAAGCTTCCAAATATTACGAATCTCCAGAAATCTCAGCAAATATTTTTTCACCCAAACTGGATGATACGTTAAGGTAATGATCAGTACACTAAGGTGACTTGGTTTCCCAAAGTTCTTTCTTCTATGATGAAGCGTTCATTTCCAGTAACAGCTTGAATTTTTAGGTTTCACTCTGTATTCTCCTCTATTGATAGGTGTATTTGGAAGTATAAATCCAACACGGTTTGTGCTAGCTTCTTGAAACTTGACACAATAAAGTAGTTGCACGTTCTATCTCTATGTTTTGTTTCCTCTTGATGTAGCCCTAAGCAGTGACTGGCAAAAAACACTTTCATGGAAAGAGGTTCCCAAGCTACCAAAAATTACGAATCTCCAGAAATCTCAGCAAATATTTTTTCACCAAAACTGGATGATACTTTCAGTTAATGATCAGTACACTAAGGCGACTTGGTTCCCCAAAGTTCGTTCTTCTATGTTGAAGCGTTCATTTCCAGTAACAGTTTGAATTTTTAGGTTTCACTCTCTTTTCTCCTACATTGATAGATGTATTCGGAACTCTAAATCCAACACGGTTTGTGCTAGCTTCTTGAAACTTGGCACAACAAAGTAGTATCACGTTCTATCTCCATGTTTTGTTTCCTCTTGTTGTAGCTCTAAGCGGTGACTGGCGAGAAACACTTTCATGGAAAGGGGTTGCGAAGCTTCCAAAAATTACGAATCTCCAGAAATCTCAGCAAATCTTTTTACACCCAAACTGGATGATACTTTCAGGTATTGATCAGTACACTAAGGCCACTTGGTTCACCAAATTTCTTTCTTCTATGTTGAAGCGTTCGTTTCCAGTAATACTTTGAATTTTTAGGATTCACTCTGTTATCTCCTATATTGATAGATGTATTTGGAACTCTAAATCCAACACGCTTTGTGCTAGCTTCTTGAAACTTGACACAATAAATTACTTTCACGTTCTATCTCTATGTTTTGTTTCCTCTTGATGTAGCCCTAAGCAGTACTGGTGAGAAACACTTTCATGGAAAGGGGTTGCCAAGCTTTCAAAAATTACGAATCTCCAGAAATCTCAGAAAATATTTTTACACCCAAACTGGATGATACATTCAGGTAATGATCAGTACACTAAGCCCACTTTGTTCCCCAAATTTCGTTCTTCTATGTTGAAGCGTTCGTTTCCAGTAACAGTTTGAATTTTGGCGTTTCACTCTGTTTTCTCCTATATTTATAGATGTATTTTTAACTCTAAATCAAACACGGTTTGTGCTAGCTTCTTGAAACTTGACACAATAAAGCAGTTTCACGTTCTATCTCTATGTTCTGATTCCTCTTGATGTAGCCCTAAGCAGTGACTGGTGAGAAACACTTTCATGGAAAGGGGTTGCCAAGCTTCCCAAAATTACGAATCTCCAGAAATCTCAGCAAATATTTTTTCATCCAAAATGGATGATACTTTCAGGTAATGATCAGTACACTAAGGCGACTTGGTTCCCCAAAGTTCGTTCTTCTATGTTGAAGCGTTCATTTCCAGTAACAGTTTAAATTTTTAGGTTTCACTCTCCTTTCTCCTATATTGATAGATATATTTGGAACTCTAAATCCAACAAGGTTTGTGCTAGCTTCTTGAAACTTGACACAATAAAGTAGTTTCACGTTCTATTTCTATGTTTTGTTTCCTCTTGATATAACCCTAAGCAGTGACTGGCGAGAAACATTTTCATGGAAAGGGGTTGCCAAGCTTTCAAGAATTACGAATCTCCAGAAATCTCAGCAAATATTTTTTCACCCAAACTTGATGATACTTTCAGTTAATGATCACTACACTAATTCGACTTCGTTCTCCAAATTTCGTTCTTCTATTTTGAAGTGTTCATTTCCAGTAACACTTTGAATTTTTAGGTTTCACTCTCTTTTCTCCTATATTGATAGATGTATTTGGAACTCTGAATCCAACACAGTTTCTGCTAGCTTCTTGAAATTTGACACCATAAAGTAGTTTCACGTTCTATCTCTATGTTTTGTTTCCTCTAGATGTAGCCCTAAGCAGTGACTGGCGAAAAACACTTTAATGGAAAAGGGTTGCCAAGCTTCCAAAAATTACGAATCTCCAGAAATCTCAGCAAATATTTTTTCACCCAAACTGGATGATACTTTCAGGTAATGATCAGTACACTAAGGCGACTTGGTTCCCCAAAGTTCGTTCTTCTATGTTGAAGCGTTCATTTCCAGTAACAGTTTGAATTTTTATGTTTCACTCTCTTTTCTCCTATATTGATACATGTATTTGGAACTCTATATCCAACACGGTTTGTGCTAGCTTCTTGAAACTTGACACAATAAAGTAGTTTCACGTTCTATCTCTATGTTTTGTTTCCTCTTGATGTAGCCCTAAGCAGTGACTGGTGAGAAACACTTTCATGGAAAGGGGTTGCCAAGCTTCCAAAAATTACAAATCTCCAGAAATCTCAGCAAATATTTTTTCATCCAAAATGGATGATACTTTCAGGTAATGATCAGTACACTAAGGCGACTTGGTTCCCCAAAGTTCGTTCTTCTATGTTGAAGCGTTCATTTCCAGTAATAGTTTGAATTTTTATGTTTCACTCTCTTTTCTCCTATATTGATAGATATATTTGGAACTCTAAATCCAACAAGGTTTGTGCTAGCTTCTTGAAACTTGACACAATAAAGTAGTTTCACGTTCTATTTCTATGTTTTGTTTCCTCTTGATATAACCCTAAGCAGTGACTGGCGAGAAACATTTTCATGGAAAGGGGTTGCCAAGCTTTCAAGAATTACGAATCTCCAGAAATCTCAGCAAATATTTTTTCACCCAAACTTGATGATACTTTCAGTTAATGATCACTACACTAATTCGACTTCGTTCTCCAAATTTCGTTCTTCTATTTTGAAGTGTTCATTTCCAGTAACACTTTGAATTTTTAGGTTTCACTCTCTTTTCTCCTATATTGATAGATGTATTTGGAACTCTGAATCCAACACAGTTTCTGCTAGCTTCTTGAAATTTGACACCATAAAGTAGTTTCACGTTCTATCTCTATGTTTTGTTTCCTCTTGATGTAGCCCTAAGCAGTGACTGGCGAAAAACACTTTAATGGAAAAGGGTTGCCAAGCTTCCAAAAATTACGAATCTCCAGAAATCTCAGCAAATATTTTTTCACCCAAACTGGATGATACTTTCAGGTAATGATCAGTACACTAAGGCGACTTGGTTCCCCAAAGTTCGTTCTTCTATGTTGAAGCGTTCATTTCCAGTAACAGTTTGAATTTTTATGTTTCACTCTCTTTTCTCCTATATTGATACATGTATTTGGAACTCTATATCCAACACGGTTTGTGCTAGCTTCTTGAAACTTGACACAATAAAGTAGTTTCACGTTCTATCTCTATGTTTTGTTTCCTCTTGTTGTAGCCCTAAGCAGTGACTGGTGAGAAACAATTTCATGGAAAGGGGTTGCCAAGCTTTCAAAAATTACGAATCTCCAGAAATCTCAGCAAATATTTTTTCACCCAAACTGGATGATATTTTCAGGTAATGATCAGTATACTAAGCCCACTTGCTACACCAAATTTCTTTCTTCTATGTTGAAGCTTTCGTTTCCAGTAACAGTTTGAATTTTGGCCTTTCACTTTGTTTTCTCCTATATTGATAGATGTATTTGGAATTCTAAATCAAACACGGTTTGTGCTAGCTTCTTGAAACTTGACACAATAAAGCAGTTTCACGTTCTATCTCTGTGTTCTGTTTCCTCTTGATGTACCCCTAAGCAGTGACTGGGGAGAAACACTTTCATTGAAAGGGGTTGCCAAGCTTCCAAAAATTACGAATCTCCAGAAATCTCAGCAACTATTTTGTCACCCAAACTTAATGATACTTTCAGCTAATGATTAGTACACTAAACCCACTTGGTTCGCCATATTTCGTTTTTCTATGTTGAAGCGTTCGTTTCCATTAACAGTTTGAATTTTGATGTTTCACTCTGTTTTCTCCTATATTGATAGATATATTTGGAACACTAAATCAAACACGGTTTGTGCTAGCTTCTTGAAACTTGACACAATAAAGCAGTTTCACGTTCTATCTCTGTGTTTTGTTTCCTCTTGATGTAGCCCTAAGCAGTGACTGGTGAGAAACACTTTCATGGAAGGGGTTGCCAAGCTTTCAAAAATTACGAATCTCCAGAAATCTCAGCAAATATTTTTTCACCCAAACTGGGTGATACTTTCAGGTAATGATCAGTACACTAAGGCGACTTGGTTCCCCAAAGTTCGTTCTTCTATGTTGAAGCGTTCATTTCCAGTAACAGTTTGAATTTTTAGGTTTCACTCTGTTTTCTCCTATATTGATAGATGTATTTGGAACTCTAAATCAAACACGGTTTGTGCTAGCTTCTTGAAACTTGACACAATAAAGCAGTTTCACGTTCTATCTTTGTGTTCTGTTTCCTCTTGATGTAGCCCTAAGCAGTGACTGGGGAGAAAAACTTTCATTGAAAGGGGTTGCCAAGCTTCCAAAAATTACGAATCTCCAGAAATCTCAGCAACTATTTTTTCACCCAAACTGGATGATACTTTTAGATAATGATCAGAATACTAAGCCCAAGTGGTTCCCCAAATTTCGTTTTTCTATGTTGAAGCGTTCGTTTCCAGTAACAGTTTAAATTTTGGCGTTTTACTCTGTTTTCTCCTATATTGATAGATGAATTTGGTACTCAAAATCAAACACCGTTTGTGCAAGCCTTTTGAAACTTGAAACAATAAAGCAGTTTCACGTTCTATCTCTATGTTCTGTTTCCTCTTGATGTAGCCCTAAGCAGTGACTGGGGACAAACTCTTTCATTGAAAGGGGTTGCCAAGCATCCAAAAATTACGAGTCTCCAGAAATCTCAGCAACTATTTTGTCACCCAAACTGGATGATACTTTCAGCTGATGATCAGTACACTAAGCCCACTTGGTTCGCCAAATTTCGTTTTTCTATGTTGAAGCATTCGTTTCCAGTAACAGTTTGAATTTTGACGTTTCACTCTGTTTTCTCCTATATTGATAGATGTATTTGGAACTCTAAATCAAACACGGTTTGTGCTAGCTTCTTGAAACTTTACACAATAAAGCAGTTTCACGTTCTATCTCTGTGTTCTGTTTCCTCTTTTTTTTTTTATTGGATGTTCACAACATTACAAACTCATGACAAATCATATTTCATAGATTAGAATCAATTGGGTTATGAACTCCCATTTTTACCCCAAATACAGATTGCAGAATCACATCGGCTACACATCACATTTTTACATACTGCCATATTAATGTCTGTTGTATTCTGCTACCTTTACTATCCTCTAAAATCCCCCCTCCCCTTCCCTCCCATCTTCTCTCTCTACCCCATCTATTGAAATTCATTTCCCTCCATGTTTGTTATCCCATTCCCCTCGTAAACTCTTATATATAATTTTGTATTACAATGAGGGTCTCCCTCCATTTCCATGTGATTTCCCTTTTTTTTTTCTCCCTTTCCCTCCCGCCTCATGTCTCTCTTTAATGCTAGTCTTTTCTTCCTGCTCAGCCTCACTGTTCTGCTCTTAGTTGCTCTCATTATATCAAAGAAGACATTTGGTATTTGTGTTTTAGGGATTGGCTAGCTTCACTAAGCATAATCTGCTCTAGTGCCATCCATTTCCCTGCAAATTCCGTGATTTTGTCATTTTTAGTGCTGCATAATATTCCATGGTATATAAATGCCACATTTTTTTTATCCATTCATCTATTGAAGGGCATCTGGGTTGATTCCACAGTCTAGCAATTGTGAATTGTGCTGCTATGAACATCGATGTGGCAGTATCCCTGTAGTGTGCTCTTTTAAGGTCTTCAGGAAATAGTCCGAGTAGGGCAATAGCTGGGTCAAATGGTGGTTCCATTCCCAGCTTTCCCAGGAATCTCCATACTGCTTTCCAAATTGGCCGCACCCGTTTGCAGTCCCACCAGCAGCGTACAAGAGTACCCTTTTCCCCACATCCTCGCCAGCACTTGTTGTTGTTTGACTTCATCATGGCTGCCAATCTTACTGGGGTGAGGTGGTATCTTAGGGTGGTTTTGATTTGCATTTCCTTGACTGCTAGAGATGGTGAGCATTTTTTCATGTACTTATTGATTGATTGTATGTCCTCCTCTGAGAAGTGTCTGTTCAGGTCCTTGGCCCATTTGTTGATTGGGTTGTTTGTTTTCTTATTGTCTAATTTTTTGAGTTCTTTGTATACTCTGGATATTAGGGCTCTATCTGAAGTGTGAGGAGTAAAAATTTGTTCCCAGGATGTAGGCTCCCTATTTACCTCTCTTATTGTTTCTCTTGCTGAGAAAAAACTTTTCAGTTTAAGAAAGTCCCATTTGTTGATTCTTGTTATTAACTCTTGTGCTATGGGTGTCCTATTAAGGAATTTGGAGCCTGTCCCCACAATCTGTAGATCGGAACCCACTTTTTCTTCTATCAGACGTAGAGTCTCTGATTTGATATCTAGCTCCTTTATCCACTTTGAGTTGACTTTTGTGCGTGGCGAGAGGAGGGGATTTAGTTTCATTTTGTTGCATATGGATTTCCAATTTTCCCAACACCATTTGTTGAAGATACTATCCTTTCTCCATTGCATGTTTTTAGCTCCTTTATCAAATATAAGATAGTTGTAGCTTTGTGGATTAGTCTCTGTGTCCTCTATCCTGTACCATTGGTCCACCCGCCTGTTCTGGTACCAGTACCATGCTGTTTTTATTACTATTGCTCTGTAGTATAGTTTGAAGTCTGGTATCGCTATACCACCTGATTCACACTTCCTGCTTAGAATTGTTTTTGCTATTCTGGGTCTTTTGTTTTTCCATATGAATTTCATGATTGCTTTATCTATTTCTACAAGAAATGCCATTGGGATTTTGATTGGCATTGCATTGAACCTATAGAGAACTTTTGGTAATATCGCCATTTTGATGATGTTAATTCTGCCTAACCATGAACAGGGTATATTTTTCCATCTTCTAAGATCCTCTTCTATTTCTTTCTTTAGGGTTCTGTAGTTTTCATTGTATAGATCCTTCACCTCTTTTGTTAGGTTGATTCCCAAGTACTTTATTTTTTTTGAGGATATTGTGAATGGAGTGTTTTTCCTCATTTCCATTTCAGAAGTTTTGTCGCTGATATACAGAAATGCCTTTGATTTATGTGTGTTGATTTTATATCCTGCCACATTACTGAATTCATTTATTAGTTCTAGTAGTTTTTTTGTAGACCCTTTTGGGTCTTCTAGGTATAGAATCATGTCATCCACAAATAATGATAATTTAAGTTCTTCTTTTCCTATTTTTATGCCTTTAATTTCTTTCGTTTGTCTAATTGCTCTGGCCAGTGTTTCAAGAACTATATTGAATAGAAGTGGTGATAGGGGGCATCCCTGTCGTGTTCCAGATTTTAGAGGGAATGCCTTCAATTTTTCTCCATTCAGAATGATGCTAGCCTGAGGCTTGGCATAGATAGCTTTTACAATGTCGAGGTAAGTTCCTGTTATCCCTATTTTTTCTAACGTTTTGAACATAAAGGGATGCTGTACTTTGTCAAATGTTTTTTCTGCGTCTATTGAGAAGATCATATGGTTCTTCTCTTTAAGCCTATTGATGTGGTGAATAACATTTATTGATTTCCGTATATTGAACCATCCTTGCATCCCAGGGATGAATCCTACTTGATCATGGTGCACAATTTTTTTGATATGCCTTTGTATCCGATTCACCAGAATTTTATTGAGGATTTTTGCATCTAGGTTCATTAGAGATATTGGTCTGTAGTTTTCTTTCTTTGAGGTGTCTTTGTCTGGTTTCGGAATCAGGGTGATGTTGGCCTCATAGAATGAATTTGGAAGAGCTCCCTCCTTTTCTATTTCCTGAAATAACTTGAAAAGTACTGGTATTAATTCTTCTTTAAAGGTTTTGTAGAAGTCCACTGTATACCCATCCGGTCCTGGGCTTTTCTTGGTTGGAAGTTTTTTAATTGCTTCTTCTATTTCATCTATTGATATTGGTCTGTTTAGGTTGTGAGTTTCCTCCTGACTCAGTCTGGGCAAATCATATGACTTAAGGAATTTATCGATGTCTTCACTTTCTTCTATTTTATTGGAATATAGGTTTTCAAAATAATTTCTAATTGTTTTCTGTATTTCTGAAGCGTCTGCTGTAACATTGCCTTTTTCATCCCGTATGTTAGTGATTTGAGTTCTCTCTCTTCCTCTCTTCGTTAGTATGGCTAGGGGTCTGTCGATCTAATTTATTTTTTCAAAGAACCAACTTTTTGTTTTGTTAATTTTTTCAATAGTTTCTTTTGTTTCAATTTCATTGATTTCTGCTCTGATTTTAATTAGTTCTTGCCTTCTGCTACATTTGCTATTGTTTTGCTCTTCCTTTCCTAGGGCTTTGAGATGAAGTGTGAGCTCATTTATTTGTTGGTTTTTCCTTTTTTTGAGGAATGACCTCCAGGCGATGAATTTCCCTCTTAAAACTGCTTTCATTGTGTCCCATAGATTCCGATATGTTGTGTCTGTATTTTCATTTATCTCTAAGAATTTTTTGATTTCCTCCTTTATGTCTTCTATAACCCATTGATCATTTAGTAACGTATTGTTCATTGTCCATGTGATGTAGGATTTTTCCTTCCTTCTCTTATCATTGATTTCCAGTTTCATTCCATTATGATCTGATAAAGTGCATGGTATTATCTCAACCCCTTTATATTTACTGAGGGTTGCCTTATGGCATAATATATGATCTATTTTTGAGAAGGTTCCATGTGCTGCTGAGAAAAAAGTATATCCACTTGATGATGGTTGATATATTCTATATATGTCAGTTAAGTCTAAGTTATTGATTGTGATATTGAGGTCAATAGTTTCTTTATTCAACTTTTGTTTGGAGGATCTGTCCAATGGTGAGAGAGGTGTGTTGAAGTCACCCGTGATTATTGTGTTGTGGTCTATTTGATTCTTGAACTTGAGGAGTGCTTGTTTTATGAACGTCGCAGCACCATTATTTGGTGCATAAATATTGATAATTGTTATGTCTTGTTGGTGAATGGTTCCTTTTAACAGTATATAATGTCCTTCCTTATCCCTTTTGATTAACTTAGTCTTGAAGTCGATTTTATTCAATATGAGAATGGCCACGCCTGCTTGCTTACAAGGACCGTGTGCTTGGTATATTTTTTCCCAACCTTTTACCTTGAGCCTGTGTATGTCTTTTCCAGTCAGATGTGTCTCCTGGAGGCAGTATATCGTTGGATTTGTTTTTTTAATCCATGTTACCAGCCTATGTCGCTTTATTGGAGAGTTTAAGCCATTAACATTTAGAGTTACTATTGATATATGGTTTGTACTTCCTGCCATGTTTGATTATTTATCTCTTTTTTTTCCCTAATTTAGTTTGTTTCTCCATGATTAGCTTTCCTCCCATCCTCTGTCTTTACTGAGGCACTTCCCGCTGATGGTTTTGGTTATTGTTTTCCATTTCTTCCTCGTGTAGAGTTTTGCTCAAGACACTTTGCAATGCTGGTTTTCTGGCTACAAATTCTTTTAGCTTTTGTTTATCATGGAAGATTTTTATTTCGTTGTCGTATCTGAAGCTTAATTTTGCTGGATACAGGATTCTTGGTTGGCATCCATTGTCTTTCAGTGTTTGAAATACATTGTTCCAGGATCTTCTCGCTTTCAGCGTCTGTGATGAAAAATCCGTTGTCAACCTTATTGGTTTACCCCTAAATGTAATCTGCCTCTTTTCTCTTCTAGCTTTTAATATTTTCTCTTTGTTCCGTATATTGGATAGCTTCATAACAATGTGTCTTGTCGTTGGTCTATTGTGATTTTGTGTGCTCGGTGTCCTGTATGCATCTACAATTTGTATATCTGTATCCTTTTTTATTTCTGGAAAGTTTTCTGTAATTATTTCCTTCAGTAAGTTACCCATTCCCTTGGCATGAATCTCTGTGCCCTCCTCTATCCCGATGACTCGTAAGTTTGGTTTATTTATGTTATCCCAAATCTCTTGGATGTTTTTCTCGTGGTTTTTTACCAGCCTATCTGAGTTGGCTAGACTCTTTTCAAGGTGATATATTTTGTCTTTATTATCTGACGTTCTGGCTTCTACTTGCTCCACTCTGTTAGTGATACTCTCGATTGAGTTTTTAATTTGGTTTATCGTTTCCTTCATTTCTAGAATTATTGTTTGATTTTTTTTTATAATTTCTATCTCCTGATAAAGATGCTTAACTTCCTCTTTTATCTGTTTTTGTAATTCATTTTCAATGTGATCTTTAAGGTTCCTTTCCATCTGTCTAAGGTGTTCCTTGAGTTCTTTATATGGCCATTTTTCTGATGACTCCAGGTCCTCCTGAATATTTAGGCTGTCTTTCATTGTTTGTATTCCTTTTCTTCCTTGCTTTTTTATGCTCATGATACTTCTTGTTCTGTTTGACTGTTGAGTTACTGTTTACTCTTACAAGTTTATTTGATGCTTGGGAGGAGAGGTATTAGAAGCGAAGGGAAGAAGTCACTAAAAAGAGCAAGTGTAGGCAGGTGGAGTTCAAGAGAGGGGGAATAAGAAAGTTGAAAAGAAATGAAAAGACAAAAGAAAAAAAAAGTGAGAAGAAAGAGAGAAAAAATGAAAAAATAGAAATTTAAAAGAAATGAAAAAAAATTATAATGGTAATAAAAATGGAACTTGAAGTTTATAAAATAATAGTAATAATAATAGAATAAGAAAAATTAACAAAATAATTGAAACCATTAGTAAGAAAGTTAAAGAACACAACAACGTCAACTACAAAAAGTGAGAATAAAAAAAAATACTAATAATAATCTTTAAAAAAATAAAAAAAATTACTAATAATAAATGCAGTCATAAAGCTCGATTGAGTTCTCTTCCAGTGGGTGGAGCTATGCCCACTGGGCCAGGCTTCTCCTCTTGATAGGTGGGAGCCAATCACTGTGCCTCAGCTCTTCTTCCCAGACTGTGCGGGTCTCCAGTCCTGAATGCCTGGGTCCTTTTCTTGTGGTTCCTCAATCCGGGCCCCACTCGCCTGTGATGCTTATCGCATTACTGTCTACACGTCGGGTCTGCTGCTCCTGGGAGCCCTGTTTTCATGGATGTCTGGGCACACCCTTTCTGTTTGCCTCCTTCAGGCCCTAAGTTTGTAGGGTTTGGGGCTGAGGACCCCCAGCGAATTTGTTTGCCCTCAGGTAGCAACTCCCCTGGTAGGTGGTGCAAGGGACCTCTGTTGTCGGCCCTGGTGGGGGCGATAGCCGGGAATTCTGTGCCGCTAGTCCCACATCACTCCCGATTCCCTGGGTCTGGCTATGGTGCTCTGTTTTTTTTTTTTTTTTACCTCTGTGAGATCATGTGGGCCGACTAGTTATTTCAGCTGGGTCGTTAGTGCTGAGTCACGAGAAGCAGGCGATCCGGGACTAAAACGCCGCAGATACGTGCTCAGTGTGCGTTTTCTGAGGGGCCCAAACTGTATGCCCTAGCTCCACGTCAGCTCAGCATTGCCTAGTGATCCTGAGCAAATAGGCTTTAGATAGCAGCGCCGCCACAGCCTCCGCTGTTCCTCGGCCCGGTGCCTAGCTCCCGGGGCCCAAGCGGCTGCCGCCGCGGCTCTCCAACCGCCTCCTCCAGAGCACGGGTCCTCTCGCAGGGGGATGCCGAATGACCCAGCCTTCGCAGGACAGGGCTCGGCACGCCGCCCCGTTTTAGTCTCTAGCTGCTGCAGCTAGAGCGAGTAGACAGGGCCCTCAAGACAGCATGCCGAAAGCAAATGGCGGCTCCCGCGGAGTGGATTTTCGGCCCCGAAACCCCAGCCCAGCCAACAATTTCAGTCCACTAATTCTCCCTGTATAGACAATATTAAAAAAAAAAAAGGCGGGGTGTACTGAGCTTTCTTAGCCTCAGGTACTTAGGATCCACTGCTGATTACCCATTCAGCTTCTCTGCGGGGAGCGAAGTGGAAGAGGAAGCACATGGGCACAAAGCGCCCGTGGCTCTGAGCAGAAAAGCATCAGGGAGCCAAGCGTCTCTTTTTCAATCTTTTTGTTTTTTTTGCTGCTTGGCCTGGTGGTCCACTACAGACTAATGGTGAAAGGAGCTCTAACAAGCTGCGCAAAGTCTCAATTAAAGCCTCTGCTCTGAGCTCCAGGCTCAGCACTTCAGCCACCCCCGTACGCAGCCCAGTTCGCTATTTCATAGAGGCTTGGTTAGATTGCCTTCACATCGCCTCCTGGGCTGGGCGGGCTGGGGGCTGTTTGATGAGAGGGCGGAGACCCTTCTCACCACGCCAGGTCCTGCAGCCAGGGGCCATTTGCGGAACGGGCAGGCAGCGGGGACCCTTCCCGCTGTGCCAGGTCCCGCCTCCGGGGGCCGTTTGCAGAACCGGGCGGGCAGCACCGGCTGCCTTTGGCGGCGGCTGGCAGTAGGACTAGTCCTCTGCACCGCGTGGCCAAGATTCACTCCTCTGGGACAAACTGTCACCTCTAATCAACTTACTAATTTCCGGCAGGTCTCTTTTCAGCGGAGATTTGCTCGAAGTTCATCAGTAGGTAGAATCTGGGTGTATTAATGGATCTTTTTGATCCCGTTACTGTAGAGATACTGAACGTGCTGTTTCCTCGCCAGCTGCCATATTTGTCACCCTGTTTCCTCTTGATGTAGCCCTAAGCAGTGATTGGGGAGAGACACTTTCATTCAAAGGGGTTGCCAAGCTTCCAAAAATTACGAGTCTCCAGAAATCTCAGCAACTATTTTGTCACCCAAACTGGATGATACTTTCAGGTAATGATCAGTACACTAAGCCCACTTGGTTCCACAAGTTTCATCCTTCTATGTTGAAGCGTTCGTTTCCAGTAACAGTTTGAATTTTGGCGTTTCACTCTGTTTTCTCCTATATTGATAGATGTATTTGGAACTCTAAATCCAACACGGTTTGTGCTAGCTTCTTGAAACTTGATGCAATAAAGTAGTTTCACGTTCTATTTCTATGTTTTGTTTCCTCTTGATGTAGCCCTAAGCAGTGACTGGCGAGAAACACTTTCATGGAAAGAGGTTGCCAACTTCCAAAATTTACGAATCTCCAGAAATCTCAGCAAACATTTTTTCATGCAAACTGGATGATACTTTCAGGTAATGATCTTTACACTAAGGTGACTTGGGTCCCCAAAGTTCGTTCTTCTATGTTGAAGCGTTCATTTCCAGTAACAGTTTGAATTTTTAGGTTTCACTCTGTTTTCTCCTATATTGATAGATGTATTTGGAACTCTAAATCCAACACGGTTTGTGCTAGCTTCTTGAAACTTGACACAATAAAGGAGTTTCACGTTCTATCTCTATGTTTTGTTTCCTCTTGATGTAGCCCTAAGCAGTGACTGGCGAGAAACACTTTCATGGAAAGGGGTTGCCAAGCTTCCAAAGATTACGAATCTCCAGAAATCTCAGCAAATATATTTTCATCCAAACTAGATGATACTTTCATGTAATGATCAGTACACTAAGGAGACTTGGTTCCCCAAAGTTTGTTCTTCTATGTTGAAGCGTTCATTTCCAGTAACAGTTTGAATTTTTAGGTTTCACTCTCTTTTCTCCTATATTGATAGATGTATTTGGAACTCTAAATCCAACACGGTTTGTGCTAGCTTCTTGAAACTTGACACAATAAAGTAGTTTCACGTTCTATTTTTATGTTTTGTTTCCTCTTGATGTAGCCCTAAGCAGTGACTGGGGAGAAACACTTTCATTGAAAGGGGTTGCCAAGTTTCCAAAAATTACGAGTCTCCAGAAATCTCAGCAACTATTTTGTCACCCAAACTGGATGATACTTTCAGGTAATGATCAGTACCCTAAGCCCACTTTGTTCCCCAAATTTTGTTCTTCTATGTTGAAGCGTTCGTTTCCAGTAACAGTTTAAATTTTGGCGTTTCACTCTGTTTTCTCCTATATTGAAAGATGTATTTTTAACTTAAATCAAACACGGTTTGTGCTAGCTACTTGAAACTTGACACGACAAAGCAGTTTTCATGTTCTATCTCTATGTTCTGTTTCTTCTTGATGTAGCCCTAAGCAGTGACTGGTGAGAAACACTTTCATTGAAAGGGGTTGCCAAGCTTCCAAAAATTACGAGTCTCCCGAAATCTCAGCAAATATTTTTTCATCCAAACTGGATGATACTTTCAGGTAATGATCAGTACACTAAGGCGACTTGGTTACCCAAAGTTCGTTCTTCTATGTTGAAGCGTTCGTTTCCAGTAACAGTTTGAATTTTGGCCTTTCACTCTGTTTTCTCCTATATTGTTAGATGTATTTGGAACTCTAAATCAAACAGCATTTGTGCTAGCTTCTTGAAACTTGACACAATAAAGCAGTTTCACGTTTTATCTCTATGTTCTCTTTCCTCTTGATGTAGCCCTAAGCAGTGACTGGCGAGAAACACTTTCATGGAAAGGGGTTGCCAAGCTTAAAAATATTACGAATCTCCAGAAATCTCAGCAAATATTTTTTCACCCAAAATGGATGATACTTTTAAATAATTATCAGAACACTAATCTCACGTGGTTCTCCAAATTTTGTTATTCTATGTTGAAGCGTTCGTTTCCTGTAACAGTTTGAATTTTGGTCTTTCACTCTGTTTTCTCCTATATTGATAGATGTATTTGGAACTCTAAATACAATACGGTTTGTGCTAGCTTCTTGAAACTTGACACAAGAAAGCAGTTTCACGTTCTGTCTCTATGTTCTGTTTCTTCTTGATGCAGCCCTAAGCAGTGACTGGCGAGAAACACTTTCATGGAAAGGGATTGCCAAGCTTCCAAAAGTTACGAATCTCAAAAATCACAGCAAACATTTTTTTCATGCACACTGGATGATACTTTCAGGTAATGATCAGTACACTAAGGAGACTTGGGTCCCCAAAGTTCGTTCTTCTATATTGAAGCTTTCATTTCCAGTAACAGTTTGAATTTTTAGGTTTCACTCTCTTTTCTCCTATATTGATAGATGTATTTGGAACTCTAAATCCAACACGGTTTGGGCTAGCTTCTTGAAACTTGACACAATAAAGTAGTTTCACGTTCTATTTCTATGTTTTGTTTCCTCTTAATGTAGCCCTAAGCAGTGACTGACAAGAAACACTTTCATGGAAAGGGCTTGCCAAGCTTCCAAAAATTACGAATCTCCAGAAATCTCAGCAAATATTTTTTTAATCCAAACTGGATGATACTTTCAGGTAATGATCAGTACACTAAGGCGACTTGGTTCCCCAAAGTTCATTCCTCTATGTTGAAGCGTTCATTTCCTGTAACAGTTTGAATTTTTAGGTTTCACTCTCTTTTCTCCTATATTGATAGATGTATTTGGAATTCTAATTCCAACACGGTTTGTGCTAGCTTCTTGAAACTTGAGACAATAAAGTAGTTTCACGTTCTATTTCTATGTATTTTTTTTCCTCTTGTTGTAGCTCTAAGCAGTGACTGCCGAGAAACACTTTCATGGAAAGGGGTTGCCAAGCTTCCAAATTTTACGAATCTCCAGAAATCTCAGCAAATATTTTTTCACCCAAACTGGATGATACTTTCAGGTAATGATCAGTACACTAAGGCGACTTGGTTCCCCAATGTTCGTTCTTCTATATTGAAGCGTTCATTTCCAGTAACAGTTTGAATTTTGGCCTTTCACTCTGTTTTCTCCTATATTGATAGATGTGTTTGGAACTCTAAATCCAACACGGTTTGTGCTAGCTTCTTGAAACTTGACACAATAAAGCAGTTTCACGTTCTATCTCTATGTTCTGTTTTCTCTTGATGTAGCCCTAAGCAGTGACTGGCGAGAAACACTTTCATGGAAAGGGGTTGCCAAGCTTCCAAAATTACGAATCTCCAGAAATCTCAGCAAATATTTTTTTTTCCAAACTGGATGATACTTTCAGGTAATGATCAGTCCACTAAGGCGACTTGGTTCCCCAAAGTTCGTTCTTCTATGTTGAAGCGTTCATTTCCATTAACAGGTTGAATTTTTAGGTTTCACTCTGTTTTCTCCTATATTGATAGATGTATTTGGAAATCCAAATCAAACACAGTTTGTGCTAGCTTCTTGAAACTTGACACAATAAAGTAGTTTCAAGTTCTATTTCTATGTTTTTTTTTTCCTCTTGATGTAGCCCTAAGCAGTGACTGGCGAGAACCACATTCATGGAAAAGGCTTGCCAAGCTTCCAAAAATTACGAATCTCCAGAAATCTCAGCAAATATTTTTTCACCCAAACTGGATGATACTTTCAGGTAATAATCAGTACACTAAGGAGAATTGGTTCCCCAAACTTCATTCTTCTATGTTGAAGCATTCATTTCCAGTAACAGTTTGAATTTTTAGGTTTCACTCTCTTTTCTCCTATATTGATAGATGTATTTGGAACTCTAAATCCAACACGGTTTGTGCTAGCTTCTTGAAACTTGACACAATAAAGTAGTTTCACGTTCTATTTCTATGTATTTTTTTCCTCTTGTTGTAGGTCTAAGCAGTGACTGGCGAGAAATACTTTCATGGAAAGGGGTTTCCAAGTTCCAAATTTTACGAATCTCCAGAAATCTCAGCAAATATTTTTTCACCCAAACTGGATGATACTTTCAGGTAATGATCAGTACACTAAGGTGACTTGGTTCCCCAATGTTCGTTCTTCTATGTTGAAGCGTTCGTTTGCACTAACAGTTTGAATTTTGGCCTTTCACTCTGTTTTCTCCTATATTGATAGATGTGTTTGGAACTCTAAATCAAACACGGTTTGTGCTAGCTTCTTGAAACTTGACACAATAAAGCAGTTTCACGTTCTATCTCTTTGTTCTGTTTTCTCTTGATGTAGCCCTAAGCAGTGACTGGCGAGAAACACTTTCATGGAAAGGGGTTGCCAAGCTTCCAAAAATTACGAATCTCCAGAAATCTCAGCAAATATTTTTTCATCCAAACTGGATGATACTTTCAGGTGATGATCAGTACACTAAGGCGACTTGGTTCCCCAAAGTTCGTTCCTCTATGTTGAAGCGTTCATTTCCAGTAACAGTTTGAATTTTTAGGTTTCACTCTCTTTTCTCCTATATTGATAGATGTATTTGGAACTCTAAATCCAACACGGTTTGTGCTAGCTTCTTGAAACTTGACACAATAAAGTAGTTTCACGTTCTATTTCTATGTTTTGTTTCCTCTTGATGTAGCCCTAAGCAGTGACTGGCGAGAAACACTTTCATGGAAAGGGGTTGCCAAGCTTCCAAAATTACGAATCTCCAGAAATCTCAGCAAATATTTTTTCTTCCAAACTGGATGATAATTTCAGGTAATTATCAGAACACTAAGGCGACTTGGTTCCCCAAAGTTCGTTCTTCTCTGTTGAAGCGTTCATTTCCAGTAACACTTTGAATTTTTAGGTTTCACTCTGTTTTCTCCTATATTGATAGATGTATTTGGAACTCTAAATCAAACACGGTTTGTGCTAGCTTCTTGAAACTTGACACAATAAACAAGTTTCACGTTCTATTTGTATGTTTTGTTTCCTCTTGATGTAGCCCTAAGCAGTGACTGGCGAAAAACACATTCATGGAAAGGGGTTGCCAAGCTTCCAAATATTACGAATCTCCAGAAATCTCAGCAACTATTTTGTCACCCAAACTGGATGATACTTTCAGGTAATGATCAGTACACTAAGCCCACTTTGTTCCCCAAATTTTGTTCTTCTATGTTGAAGTATTCGTTTCCAGTAACAGTTTGAATTTTTAGGATTCACTCTGTTTTCTCCTATATTGATAGATATATTTGGAACTCTAAATCCAACAGGGTTTCTGCTAGCTTCTTGAAACTTGACACAATAAAGTAGTTTCACGTTCTATCTCTATGTTTTGTTTCCTCTTGATGTACACCTAAGCAGTGACTGGCGAGAAACACTTTCATGGAAAGGGTTTACCAAGCTTCCAAAAATTAAGAATCTCCAGAAATCTCAGCAAATATTTTTTCACCCAATCTGGAAGATACTTTCAGGTAATGATCAGTACACTAAGGCGACTTGGTTCCCCAAAGTTCATTCTTCTATGTTGAAGCGTTCTTTTCCAGTAACAGTTTGAATTGTTAGGATTCACTCTGTTTTCTCCTATATTGATAGATGTATTTGGAACTCTAAATCAAACACCACTTGTACTAGCGCCTTGAAACTTGACACAACAAAGCAGTTTCACGTTCTATCTCTGTGTTCTGTTTCCTCTTGATGTAGCCCTAAGCAGTTACTGGCAAGAAACACTTTCATGGAAAGGCGTAGCCAAGCTTCCAAATATTACGAATCTCCAGAAATCACAGCAAATATTTTTTCACCCAACGTGGATGATACTTTTAAATAATGATCAGAACACTAAGCTCACGTTGTTCCCCAAATTTTGTTTTTCTATGTTGAAGCGTTCGTTTCCAGTAACAGTTTCAATTTTGGCGTCTCACTCTGTTTTCTCCTATATTGATAGATGTATTTGGAACTCTAAATCAAACACGGTTTGTGCTAGCTTCTTGAAACTTGACACAATAAAGCAGTTTCACGTTCTATCTCTGTGTTCTGTTTCCTCTTGATGTAGCCCTAAGCAGTGACTGGCGAGAAACACTTTCATGGAAAGGGGTTGCCAAGCTTCCAAAAATTACGAGTCTCCAGAAATCTCAGCAACAATTTTGTCACCCAAACTGGAAGATACTTTCAGGTAATGATCAGTACACTAAGGAGACTTGGTTCCCCAAGTTCGTTCTTCTATGTTGAAGCGTTCATTTCCAGTAACAGTTTGAATTTTTAGGTTTCACTCTCTTTTCTCCTATATTGATAGAGGTATTTGGAACTCTAAATCAAACACGGTGTGTGCCAGCTTTTTGAAACGTGACACAATAAAGTAGTTTCATGTTCTATTTCTATGTTTTTTTCCTCTTGATGTAGGCCTAAGCAGTGACTGGCGAGAAACACTTTCATGGAAAGGGGTTGCCAAGCTTCCAAAAATTACGAATCTCCAGAAATCTCAGCAGCTATTTTGTCACCCAAACTGGATGATACTTTCCTTTAATGATCAGTACTCTAAGCCCACTTTGTTCCCCAAATGTCGTTCCTCTATGATGAAGCGTGCGTTTCCAGTAACAGTTTAAATTTTGGCGTTTCACTTTGTTTTCTCCTATATTGAAAGATGTATTTTTAACTCTAAATCAAACACGGTTTGTGCTAGCTTCTTGAAACTTGACAAGACAAAGTAGTTTCACGTTCTATCTCTATGTTCTGTTTCTTCTTCATGTAGCCCTAAGCAGTGACTGGCGAGAAACACTTTCATGGAAAGGGGTTGCGAAGCTTCCAAAATTACGAATCTCCAGAAATCTCAGCAAATATTTTTACACCCAAACTGGGTGATACTTTCAGGTAATGATCAGTACACTAAGGCGACTTGGTTCCCCAAAGTTCGTTCTTCTACGTTGAAGCGTTCATTTCCAGTAACAGTTTGAATTTTTAGGTTTCACTCTGTTTTCTCCTATATTGATAGATGTATTTGGAACTCTAAATCGAACACGGTTTGTGCTAGCTTCTTGAAACTTGACACAATAAAGTAGTTTCACGTTCTATCTCTATGTTTTGTTTCCTCTTGATGTAGCCCTAAGCAGTGACTGGCGAGAAACACTTTCATGGAAAGGGATTGCGAAGCTTCCAAAATTACGAATCTCCAGAAATCTCAGCAAATATTTTTACACCCAAACTGGGTGATACTTTCAGGTAATGATCAGTACACTAAGGTGACTTGGTTCCCCAAAGTTCAATATTCTATGTTGAAGCGTTCATTTCCAGTAACAGTTTGAATTTTTAGGTTTCACTCTCTTTTCTCCTATATTGATAGATGTATTTGGAACTCTAAATCAAACACGGTTTGTGCTAGCTTTTTGAAACTTGACACAATAAATTAGTTTCACGTTCTATCTCTATGTTTTGTTTGCTCTTGATGTAGCCCTAAGCAGTAACTGGGGAGAAACACTTTCATGGAAAGGGTTGCCAAGCTTCCAAAAATTAAGAATCTCCTGAAATCTCAGCAACTATTTTTTCACCCAAACTGGAAGATACCTTCAGGTAATGATCAGTACACTAAGGCGACTTGGTTCCCTAAAGTTCATTCTTCTATGTTGAAGCGTTCGTTTCCAGTAACAGTTTGAATTTTGGCCTTTCACTCTGTTTTTTCCTATATTGATAGATGTAATTTTAACTCTAAATCAAACACCGTTTGTGCTAGCTTTTTGAAACTTGACACAATAATGCAGTTTAACGTTCTATCTCTGTGTTCTGTTTCCTCTCAATGTAGCCCTAAGCAGTGACAGGAGAGAAACACTTTCATGGAAAAGGGTAGCCAAGCTTCCAAATATTACGAATCTACAGAAATCACAGAAAATATTTTTTCACCCAAAATGGATGATACTTTAAAATAATGATCAGAACACTAAGCTCACGTGGTTCCCCAAATTTTGTTTTTCTATGTTGAAGCGTTCGTTTCCAGTAACAGTTTGAATTGTTAGGATTCACTCTCTTTTCTCCTATATTGATAGATGTATTTGGAACTCTAAATCCAACAGGGTTTGTGCTAGCTTCTTGATACTTGACACAATAAAGTAGTTTCACGTTCTATCTCTATGTTTTGTTTCCTCTTGATGTAGCCCTAAGCAGTGATTGGCGAGAAACACTTTCATGGAAAGGGGTTGCCAAGCTTCCAAAAATTACGAATCTCCAGAAATCTCAGCAAATATTTTTTCACCCAAACTGGATGATACTTTCAGGTAATGATCAGTACACTAAGGCGACTTGGTTCCCCAAAGTTCGTTCTTCTATGTTGAAGCGTTCGTTTCCAGTAACAGTTTGAATTTTTAGGTTTCACTCTCTTTTCTCCTATATTGATAGCTGTATTTGGAACTCTAAATCCAACACGGTTTGTGCTAGCTTCTTGAAACTTGACACCATAAAGTAGTTTCACGTTCTATTTCTATGTTTTGTTTCCTCTTGATGTAGCCCTAAGCAGTGACTGTCGAGAAACACTTTCATGGAAAGGGGTTGCCAAGCTTACAAAAATTACGAATCTCCAGAAATCTCAGCAAATATTTTTTCGTTCAAACTGGATGATACTTTCAGGTAATGATCAGTACACTAAGGCGACTTGGTTCCCCAAAGTTCGTTCTTCTATGTTGAAGCGTTCATTTCCAGTAACAGTTTGAATTTTTAGTTTTCACTCTCTTTTCTCCTATATTGATAGATGTATTTGGAACTCTAAATCCAACACGGTTTGTGCTAGCTTCTTGAAACTTGACACAATAAAGTAGTTTCACGTTCTATCTCTATGTTTTTTTTCCTCTTGATATAGCTCTAAGCAGTGACTGAAGAGAAACACTTTCATTGAAAGGGGTTGCCAAGCTTCCAAAAATTACGAGTCTCCAGAAATCTCAGCAAATAGTTTTTCACCCAAACTGGATGACACTTTCAGGTAATGATCAGTACACAACGCACACTTGGTTTCCCAAATTTCTTTCTTCTATGTTGAAGCGTTCGTTTCCAGTAACAGTTTGAATTTTGGCATTTCACTCTGTTTTCTCCTATATTGATAGATGTGTTTGGAACTCTAAATCAAACACGGTTTGTGCTAGCTTCTTGAAACTTGACACAATAAAGTAGTTTCACGTTCTATCTCTATGTTTTTTTTTCCTCTCGTTGTAGCTCTAAGCAGTGACTGGCGAGAAACACTTTCATGGAAAGGGGTTGCGAAGCTTCCAAAAATTACGAATCTCCACAAATCTCAGCAAATATTTTTACACCCAAACTGGATGATACTTTCAGATAATGATCAGTACACTAAGGAGACGTGGTTCCCCAAAGTTCGGTCTTCTATGTTTAAGCGTTCATTTCCAGTAACAGTTTGAATTTTTGGGTTTCACTCTCTTTTCTCCTATATTGATAGACGTATTTGGAACTATAAATCCAACACGGTTTGTGCTAGCTACTTGAAACTTTACACAATAAAGTAGTTTCACGTTCTATCTCTATGTTTTTTTTCCTCTTGATATAGCTCTAAGCAGTGACTGAAGAGAAACACTATCATTGAAAGGGGTTGCCAAGCTTCCAAAAATTACGAGTCTCCAGAAATCTCAGCAAATAGTTTTTCACCCAAACTGGATGATACTTTCAGGTAATGATCAGTACACTACGCACACTTGGTTTCCCAAATTTCTTTCTTCTATGTTGAAGCGTTCGTTTCCAGTAACAGTTTGAATTTTGGCATTTCACTCTGTTTTCTCCTATATTGATAGATGTGTTTGGAACTCTAAATCAAACACGGTTTGTGCTAGCTTCTTGAAACTTGACACAATAAAGTAGTTTCACGTTCTATCTCTATGTTTTTTTTTCCTCTCGTTGTAGCTCTAAGCAGTGACTGGCGAGAAACACTTTCATGGAAAGGGGTTGCGAAGCTTCCAAAAATTACGAATCTCCACAAATCTCAGCAAATATTTTTACACCCAAACTGGATGATACTTTCAGGTAATGATCAGTACACTAAGGAGACTTGGTTCCCCAAAGTTCGGTCTTCTATGTTTAAGCGTTCATTTCCAGTAACAGTTTGAATTTTTGGGTTTCACTCTCTTTTCTCCTATATTGATAGACGTATTTGGAACTATAAATCCAACACGGTTTGTGCTAGCTACTTGAAACTTTACACAATAAAGTAGTTCCATGTTCTATCTCTATGTTTTTTTTTTCTCTTGATATAGCCCTAAGCAGTGACTGGTGAGAAACACTTTCATGGAAAGGGGTTGCCAAGATTCCCAAAATTACGAATGTCTAGAAATCCCAGCAAATATTTTTTCACCCAAACTGGATGATACTTTCAGGTAATGATCAGTACTCTAAGGCGACTTGGTTCCCCAAAGTTCATTCTTCTATTTTGAAGCGTTCATTTCCAGTAACACTTTGAATTTTTAGGTTTCACTCTGTTTTCTCCTATATTGATAGATGTATTTGGAACTCTAAATCCAACACGGTTTGTGCTAGCTTCTTGAAACTTGACACAATAAAGTAGTTTCAGGTTCTATCTCTATGTTTTGTTTCCTCTTGATGCAGCCCTAAGCAGTGACTGCCGAGAAACACTTTCATAGAAAGGGGTTGCCAAGCTTCCAAAAATTACGAATCTCCAGAAATCTCAGCAAATAGTTTTTCACCCAAACTGGAAGATACTTTCAGGTAATGATCAGTACACTAAGGCGACTTGATTCCCCAGAGTTCATTCTTCTATGTTGAAGGGTTCGTTTCCAGTAACAGTTTGAATTTTTGCCTTTCCCTGTGTTTTCTCCTATATTGATAGATGTATTTGGAACTCTAAATCAAACACGGTTTGTGCTAGCTTCTTGAAACTTGACACAATAAAGAATTTTCACGTTCTATCTCTGTGTTCTGTTTCCTCTTGATGTAGCTCTAAGCAGTGACTGGGGAGAAACACTTTCATGAAAGGGGTTGCCAAGCTTCCAAAAATTACGAGTCTCCAGAAATCTCAGCAACCATTTTTTCACCCAAACTGGATGATACTTTTAGATAATGATCAAAACACTAAGCCCACGTGGTTCACCAAATTTCGTTTTTCTATGTTGAAGCGTTCGTTTCCAGTAACAGTTTGAATTGTTAGGATTCACTCTCTTTTCTCCTATATTGATAGATGTATTTGGAACTCTAAATCCAACACGGTTTGTGCTAGCTTCTTGAAACTTGACACAAAGTAGTTTCACGTTCTATCTCTATGTTTTGTTTCCTCTTGATGTAGCCCTAAGCAGTGACTGGCGAGAAACACTTTAATAGAAAGGGGTTTCCAAGCTTCCAAAAATTACGAATCTCCAGAAATCTCAGCAAATAGTTTTTCACCCAAACTGGAAGATACTTTCAGGTAATGATCAGTACACGAAGGCGACTTGGTTCCCCAAAGTTCATTCTTCCATGTTGATGCGTTCGTTTCCAGTAACAGTTTGAATTTTTGCCTTTCCCTGTGTTTTCTCCTATATTGATAGATGTATTTGGAACTCTAAATCAAACACGGTTTGTGCTAGCTTCTTAAAACTTGAGACAATAAAGCAGTTTCACGTTCTATCTCTATGTTCTGTTTCCTCTTGATGTAGCTCTAAGCAGTGACAGGGGAGAAACACTTTCATGGAAAGGGGTTGCCAAGCTTCCAAAAATTACGAGTCTCCAGAAATCTCAACAACCATTTTTTCACCCAAACTGGATGATACTTTTAGATAATGATCAAAACACTAAGCCCACGTGGTTCCCCAAATTTCGTTTTTCTATGTTGAAGCGTTCGTTTCCAGTAATAGTTTGAATTTTGGCGTTTCACTCTGTTTTCTCCTATATTGATAGATGTATTTGGAACTCTAAATCCAACACGGTTTGTGCTAGCTTCTTGAAACTTAACACAATAAAGTAGTTTCACGTTCTATTTCTATGTTTTGTTTCCTCTTGATGTAGCCCTAAGCAGTGGCGGGCGAGAAACACTTTCATGGAAAGGGGTTGCCAAGCTTCCAAAAATTACGAATCTCCAGAAATCTCAGCAAATATTTTTTCACCCAAACTGGATGATACTTTCAGGTAATGATCAGTACACTAAGGCGACTTGGTTCCCCCAAGTTCGTTCTTCTATGTTGAAGTGTTCATTTCCAGTAACAGTTTGAATTTTTAGGTTTCACTCTGTTTTCTCCTATATTGAGAGATGTATTTGGAACTCTAAATCCAACACGGTTTGTGCTAGCTTCTTGAAACTTGACACAATAAAGAGGTTTCACGTTCTATCTCTATGTTTTGTTTCCTCTTGATGTAGCCCTAAGCAGTGACTGGTGAGAAACACTTTCATGAAAAGTGGTTGTCAAGCTTGCAAAAATTACGAATCTACAGAAATCTCAGCAAATATTTTTTCACCCAAACTGGATGATACTTTCAGGTAATGATCAGTACACTAAGCCCACTTGGTTCACCAAATTTCTTTCTTCTATGTTGAAGCGTTCGTTTCCAGTAACAGTTTGAATTGTTAGGATTCACTCTGTTTTCTCCTATATTGATAGATGTATTTGGAACTCTAAATCCAACACGGTTTGTGCTACCTTCTTGAAACTTGACACAATAAAGTAGTTTCACGTTCTATCTCTATGTTTTGTTTCCTCTTGATGTAGCCCTAAGCAGTGACTGGCGAGAATCAATTTCATGGAAAGGGGTTGCCAAGCTTCCAAAAATTACGAGTCTCCAGAAATCTCAGCAACCATTTTTTCACCCAAACTCGATGATACTTTTAGATAATGATCAAAACACTAAGCCCACGTGGTTCCCCAAATTTTGTTTTTCTATGTTGAAGCGTTCGTTTCCAGTAATTGTTTGAATTTTGGCGTTTCACTCTGTTGTCTTTTACATTGATAGATGTATTTGGAACTCTAAATCCAACACGGTTTGTGCTAGCTTCTTGATACTTGACACAATAAAGTAGTTTCACGTTCTATCTCTATGTTTTGTTTCCTCTTCATGTAGCCCTAAGCAGTGACTGGCGAGAAACACTTTCATAGAAAGGGGTTGCCAAGCTTCCAAAAATTACAAATCTCCAGAAATCTCAGCAAATAGTTTTTCACCCAAACTGGAAGAAACTTTCAGGTAATGATCAGTACACTAAGGCGACTTGGTTCCCCAAAGTTCATTCTTCTATGTTGAAGCGTTCGTTTCCTGTAGCAGTTTGAATTTTTGCCTTTCACTCTGTTTTCTCCTATATTGATAGATGTGTTTGGAACTCTAAATCAAACACGGTTTGTGCTAGCTTCTTGAAACTTGACACAATAAAGTAGTTTTACGTTCTATTTCTATGTTTTTTTTCCTCTTGTTGTAGCTCTTAGCAGTGACTGGCAAGAAACACTTTCATGGAAAGGGGTTGTGAAGCTTCCAAAAATTACGAATCTCCACAAATTTCAGGAAATATTTTTACACCCAAACTGGATGATACTTTCAGGTAATGATCAGTACACTAAGCGCACTTGCTTCACCAAAGTTCTTTCTTCTATGTTGAAGTGTTCGTTTCCAGTAACATTTTGAATTTTTAGGATTCACTCTGTTTTCTGCTTTATTCATAGATGTATTTGGAACTCTAAATTAAACACGGTTTGTGCTAGCTTCTTGAAACTTGACACAAAAAAGTAGTTTCACGTTCTATCTCTATGTTTTGTTTCCTCTTGATGCAGCCCTAAGTAGTGACGGGCGAGAAACACTTTCATAGAAAGGGGTTGCCAAGCTTCCAAAAATTACGAATCTACAGAAATCTCAGCAAATAGTTTTTCAACCAAACTGGAAGATACTTTCAGGTAATGATCTGTACACTAAGGCGACTTGGTTCCCCAAAGTTCATTCTTCTATGTTGAAGCATTCGTTTCCTGTAACAGTTTGAATTTTTGCCTTTCCCTGTGTTTTCTCCTATATTGATAGATGTATTTGGAACTCTAAATCAAACACGGTTTGTGCTAGCTTCTTGAAACTTGACACAATAAAGCATTTTCACGTTCTATCTCTGTGTTCCGTTTCCTCTTGATGTAGCTCTAAGCAGTGACTGGGGAGAAACACTTTCATGGAAAGGGGTTGCCAAGCTTCCAAAAATTACGAGTCTCCAGAAATCTCAGCAACCATTTTTTCACCCAAACTGGATGATACTTTTAGATAATGATCAAAACACTAAGCCCACGTGGTTCCCCAAATTTCGTTTTTCTATGTAAAAGCGTTTGTTTCCAGTAATAGTTTGAATTTTGGCGTTTCACTCTGTTTTCTCCTATATTGATAGATGTATTTGGAACTCTAAATCAAACACGGTTTGTGCTAGCTTCTTGAAACATGACACGACAAAGCAGTTTCACGTTCTATCTCTATGTTCTGTTTCTTCGTGATGTAGCCCTAAGCCGTGACTGGGGAGAAACACTTTCATTGAAAGGGGTTGCCAAGCTTTCAAAAATTACGAGTCTCCCGAAATCTCAGCAACTATTTTTTCACCCAAACTGGATGATAATTTCAGGTAATTATCAGTACACTAAGGCGACTTGGTTCCCCAAAGTTCGTTCTTCTATGTTGAAGCGTTCATTTCCAGTAACACTTTGAATTTTTAGGTTTCACTCTGTTTTCTCCTATATTGATAGATGTATTTGGAACTCTAAATCAAACACGGTTTGTGCTAGCTTCTTGAAACTTGACACAATAAACCAGTTTCACGTTCTATTTGTATGTTTTGTTTCCTCTTGATGTAGCCCTAAGCAGTGACTGGCGAAAAACACTTTCATGGAAAGGGGTTCCCAAGCTACCAAAAATTACGAATCTCCAGAAATCTCAGCAAATATTTTTTCACCCAAACTGGATGATACTTTCAGGTAATGATCAGTACACTAAGGTGACTTGGTTCCCCAAAGTTCGTTCTTCTATGTTGTAGCGTTCATTTCCAGTAACAGTTTGAATTTTTAGGTTTCACTCTCTTTTCTCCTACATTGATAGATGTATTTGGAACTCTAAATCCAACATGGTTTGTGCTAGCTTCTTGAAACTTGACCCAATAAACTAGTTTCACGTTCTATCTCTATGTTTTGTTTCCTCTTGTTGTAGCTCTAAGCGGTGACTGGCGAGAAAAACTGTCATGGAAAGGGGTTGCCAAGCTTCCAAAAATTACGAATCTCCAGAAATCTCAGCAAATATTTTTTCAACCAAACCGGATGATACTTTCAGGTAATGATCAGTACACTAAGGCGACTTGGTTCCCCAAAGTTCGTTCTTCTATGATGAAGCGTTCATTTCCAGTAACAGCTTGAATTTTTAGGTTTCACTCTGTTTTCTCCTCTATTGATAGGTGTATTTGGAAGTCTAAATCCAACACGGTTTGTGCTAGCTTCTTGAAACTTGACACAATAAAGTAGTTGCACGTTCTATCTTTATGTTTTGTTTCCTCTTGATGTAGCCCTAAGCAGTGACTGGCGAAAAACACTTTCATGGAAAGGGGTTCCAAAGCTAGCAAAAATTACGAATCTCGAGAAATCTCAGCAAATATTTTTTCACCCAAACTGAATGACTTTCAGGTAATGATCAGTACACTAAGGCGACTTGGTTCCCCAAAGTTCGTTCTTCTATGTTGAAGCGTTCGTTTCCAGTAATACTTTGAATTTTTAGGATTCACTCTGTTATCTCCTATATTGATAGATGTATTTGGAACTCTAAATCCAACACAGTTTGTGCTAGCTTCTTGAAACTTGACACAATAAATTAATTTCACGTTGTATCTCTATGTTTTGTTTCCTCTTGATGTAGCCCTAAGCAGTGAATGGTGAGAAACACTTTCATGGAAAGGGGTTGCCAAGCTTTCAAATATTACAAATCTCCAGAAATCTCAGCAAATATTTTTACACCCAAACTGGATGATACTTTCAGGTAATGATCAGTACACTAAGGCGACTTGGTTCCACAAAGTTCGTTCTTCTATGTTGAAGCTTTCGTTTCCAGTAACAGTTTGAATTATGGCGTTTCACTCTGTTTTCTCCTATATTTATATATGTATTTGGAACTCTAAATCAAACACGGTTTGTGCTAGCTTCTTGAAACTTGACACAATAATGCAGTTTCACGTTCTATCTCTATGTTCTGTTTCTTCTTGATGTAGCCCTAAGCAGTGACTGGGGAGAAACACTTTCATTGAAAGGGGTTGCCAAGCTTCCAAAAATTACGAGTCTCCCGAAATCTCAGCAACTATTTTTTCACCAAACTGGATGATAATTTCAGGTAATGATCAGTACACTAAGGCGACTTGGTTCCCCAAAGTTCGTTCTTCTATGTTGAAGCGTTCATTTCCAGTAACAGTTTGAAATTTTAGGATTCACTCTCTTTTCTCCTATATTGATAGATGTATTTGGAACTCTAAATCAAACACGGTTTGTGCTAGCTTCTTGAAACTTGACACAATAAACCAGTTTCACGTTCTATTTGTATGTTTTGTTTCCTCTTGATGTAGCCCTAAGCAGTGACTGGCGAGAAACACTTTCATGGAAAGGGGTTGCCAAGCTTCCAAAAAGTATGAATCTCCAGAAATCTCAGCAAATATTTTTTCACCCAAACTGGATGATACTTTCAGGTAATGATCAGTACACTAAGGCGACTTGATTGTCCAAAGTTCGTTCTTCTATGTTGAAGCGTTCATTTCCAGTAACAGTTTGAATTTTTAGGTTTCACTCTCCTTTCTCCTATATTGATAGATGTATTTGGAACTCTAAATCCAACATGGTTTGTGCTAGCTTCTTGAAACTTGACCCAATAAACTAGTTTCACGTTCTATCTCTATGTTTTGTTTCCTCTTGTTGTAGCTCTAAGCGGTGACTGGCGAGAAACACTTCCATGGAAAGGGGTTGCCAAGCTTCCAAAAATTACGAATCTCCAGAAATCTCAGCAAATATTTTTTCAACCAAACCGGATGATACTTTCAGGTAATGATCAGTACACTAAGGCGACTTGGTTCCCCAAAGTTCGTTCTTCTATGATGAAGCGTTCATTTCCAGTAACAGCTTGAATTTTTAGGTTTCACTCCGTTTTCTCCTCTATTGATAGGTGTATTTGGAAGTCTAAATCCAACACGGTTTGTGCTAGCTTCTTGAAACTTGACACAATAAAGTAGTTGCACGTTCTATCTCTATGATTTGTTTCCTCTTGATGTAGCCCTAAGCAGTGACTGGCGAAAAACACTTTCATGGAAAGGGGTTCCAAAGCTAGCAAAAATTACGAATCTCCAGAAATCTCAGCAAATATTTTTTCACCCAAACTGAATGACTTTCAGGTAATGATCAGTACGCTAAGGCGACTTGGTTCCCCAAAGTTCGTTCTTCTATGTTGAAGCGTTCGTTTCCAGTAATACTTTGAATTTTTAGGATTCACTCTGTTATCTCCTATATTGATAGATGTATTTGAAACTCTAAATCCAACACGGTTTGTGCTAGCTTCTTGAAACTTGACACAATAAATTAGTTTCACGTTGTATCTCTATGTTTATTTCCTCTTGATGTAGCCCTAAGCAGTGACTGGTGAGAAACACTTTCATGGAAAGGGGTTGCCAAGCTTCCAAAAATTACGAATCTCCAGAAATCTCAGCAAATATTTTTTCAACCAAACCGGATGATACTTTCAGGTAATGATCAGTACGCTAAGGCGACTTGGTTCCCCAAAGTTCGTTCTTCTATGTTGAAGCGTTCGTTTCCAGTAATACTTTGAATTTTTAGGATTCACTCTGTTATCTCCTATATTGATAGATGTATTTGGAACTCTAAATCCAACACGGTTTGTGCTAGCTTCTTGAAACTTGACACAATAAATTAGTTTCACGTTGTATCTCTATGTTTTGTTTCCTTTTGATGTAGCCCTAAGCAGTGACTGGTGAGAAACACTTTCATGGAAAGGGGTTGCCAAGCTTTCAAATATTACAAATCTCCAGAAATCTCAGCAAATGTTTTTACACCCAAACTGGATGATACTTTCAGGTAATGATCAGTACACTAAGGCGACTTGGTTCCACAAAGTTCGTTCTTCTATGTTGAAGCTTTCGTTTCCTGTAACAGTTTGAATTATGGCGTTTCACTCTGTTTTCTCCTATATTTATATATGTATTTGGAACTCTAAATCAAACACGGTTTGTGCTAGCTTCTTGAAACTTGACACAATAATGCAGTTTCACGTTCTATCTCTATGTTCTGTTTCTTCTTGATGTAGCCCTAAGCAGTGACTGGGGAGAAACACTTTCATTGAAAGGGGTTGCCAAGCTTCCAAAAATTACGAGTCTCCCGAAATCTCTGCAACTATTTTTTCACCAAACTGGATGATAATTTCAGGTAATGATCAGTACACTAAGGCGACTTGGTTCCCCAAAGTTCGTTCTTCTATGTTGAAGCGTTCATTTCCAGTAACAGTTTGAAATTTTAGGATTCACTCTCTTTTCTCCTATATTGATAGATGTATTTGGAACTCTAAATCAAACACGGTTTGTGCTAGCTTCTTGAAACTTGACACAATAAACCAGTTTCACGTTCTATTTGTATGTTTTGTTTCCTCTTGATGTAGCCCTAAGCAGTGACTGGCGAGAAACACTTTCATGGAAAGGGGTTGCCAAGCTTCCAAAAAGTATGAATCTCCAGAAATCTCAGCAAATATTTTTTCACCCAAACTGGATGATACTTTCAGGTAATGATCAGTACACTAAGGCGACTTGATTGTCCAAAGTTCGTTCTTCTATGTTGAAGCGTTCATTTCCAGTAACAGTTTGAATTTTTAGGTTTCACTCTCCTTTCTCCTATATTGATAGATGTATTTGGAACTCTAAATCCAACATGGTTTGTGCTAGCTTCTTGAAACTTGACCCAATAAACTAGTTTCACGTTCTATCTCTATGTTTTGTTTCCTCTTGTTGTAGCTCTAAGCGGTGACTGGCGAGAAACACTTCCATGGAAAGGGGTTGCCAAGCTTCCAAAAATTACGAATCTCCAGAAATCTCAGCAAATATTTTTTCAACCAAACCGGATGATACTTTCAGGTAATGATCAGTACACTAAGGCGACTTGGTTCCCCAAAGTTCGTTCTTCTATGATGAAGCGTTCATTTCCAGTAACAGCTTGAATTTTTAGGTTTCACTCCGTTTTCTCCTCTATTGATAGGTGTATTTGGAAGTCTAAATCCAACACGGTTTGTGCTAGCTTCTTGAAACTTGACACAATAAAGTAGTTGCACGTTCTATCTCTATGATTTGTTTCCTCTTGATGTAGCCCTAAGCAGTGACTGGCGAAAAACACTTTCATGGAAAGGGGTTCCAAAGCTAGCAAAAATTACGAATCTCCAGAAATCTCAGCAAATATTTTTTCACCCAAACTGAATGACTTTCAGGTAATGATCAGTACGCTAAGGCGACTTGGTTCCCCAAAGTTCGTTCTTCTATGTTGAAGCGTTCGTTTCCAGTAATACTTTGAATTTTTAGGATTCACTCTGTTATCTCCTATATTGATAGATGTATTTGGAACTCTAAATCCAACACGGTTTGTGCTAGCTTCTTGAAACTTGACACAATAAATTAGTTTCACGTTGTATCTCTATGTTTATTTCCTCTTGATGTAGCCCTAAGCAGTGACTGGTGAGAAACACTTTCATGGAAAGGGGTTGCCAAGCTTCCAAAAATTACGAATCTCCAGAAATCTCAGCAAATATTTTTTCAACCAAACCGGATGATACTTTCAGGTAATGATCAGTACGCTAAGGCGACTTGGTTCCCCAAAGTTCGTTCTTCTATGTTGAAGCGTTCGTTTCCAGTAATACTTTGAATTTTTAGGATTCACTCTGTTATCTCCTATATTGATAGATGTATTTGGAACTCTAAATCCAACACGGTTTGTGCTAGCTTCTTGAAACTTGACACAATAAATTAGTTTCACGTTGTATCTCTATGTTTTGTTTCCTTTTGATGTAGCCCTAAGCAGTGACTGGTGAGAAACACTTTCATGGAAAGGGGTTGCCAAGCTTTCAAATATTACAAATCTCCAGAAATCTCAGCAAATGTTTTTACACCCAAACTGGATGATACTTTCAGGTAATGATCAGTACACTAAGGCGACTTGGTTCCACAAAGTTCGTTCTTCTATGTTGAAGCTTTCGTTTCCTGTAACAGTTTGAATTATGGCGTTTCACTCTGTTTTCTCCTATATTTATATATGTATTTGGAACTCTAAATCAAACACGGTTTGTGCTAGCTTCTTGAAACTTGACACAATAATGCAGTTTCACGTTCTATCTCTATGTTCTGTTTCTTCTTGATGTAGCCCTATGCAGTGACTGGGGAGAAACACTTTCATTGAAAGGGGTTGCCAAGCTTCCAAAAATTACGAGTCTCCCGAAATCTCAGCAACTATTTTTTCACCCAAACTGGATGATAATTTCAGGTAATTATCAGTACACTAAGGCGAATTGGTTCCCCAAAGTTCGTTCTTCTATGTTGAAGCGTTCATTTCCAGTAACAGTTTGAAATTTTAGGATTCACTCTCTTTTCTCCTATATTGATAGATGTATTTGGAACTCTAAATCAAACACGGTTTGTGCTAGCTTCTTGAAACTTGACACAATAAAGCAGTTTCAGGTTCTATCTATATGTTCTGTTTCCTCTTGATGTAGCCCTAAGCAGTGACTGGTGAGAAACACTTTCATGGAAAGGGGTTGCCAAGCTTCCAAATATTACGAGTCTCCAGAAATCTCAGCAAATATTTTTTTACCCAAACTGGATGATACGTTCAGGTAATGATCAGTACAGTAAGGTGACTTGGTTCCCCAAAGTTCTTTCTTCTATGATGAAGCGTTCATTTCCAGTAACAGCTTGAATTTTTAGGTTTCACTCTGTTTTCTACTCTATTGTTAGGTGTATTTGGAAGTCTAAATCCAACACGGTTTGTGCTAGCTTCTTGAAACTTGACACAATAAAGTAGTTTCACATTCTATCTCTATGTTTTGTTTCCTCTTGATGTAGCCCTAAGCAGAGACTGGCGAAAAACACTTTCATGGAAAGGGGTTCCCAAGCTACCAAAAATTACAAATCTCCAGAAATCTCAGCAAATATTTTTACACCCAAACTGGATGATACTTTCAGGTAATGATCAGTACACTAAGCCCACTTGGTTCACCAAATTTCTTTCTTCTATGTTGAAGCGTTCGTTTCCAGTAATACTTTGAATTTTTAGGATTCACTCTGTTATCTCCTATATTGATAGATGTATTTGGAACTCTAAATCCAACACGGTTTGTGCTAGCTTCTTGAAACTTGACGCAATAAATTAGTTTCACGTTCTATCTCTATGTTTTGTTTCCTCTTGATGTAGCCCTAAGCAGTGACTGGTGAGAAACACTTTCATGGAAAGGGGTTGCCAAGCTTTCAAAAATTACGAATCTCCAGAAATCTCAGCAAATATTTTTTCACCCAAACTGGATGATACTTTCAGGTAATGATCAGTACACTAAGCCCACTTTGTTCCCCAAATTTCGTTCTTCTATGTTGAAACGTTCGTTTCCAGTAACAGTTTAAATTTTAGCGTTTCACTTTGTTTTCTCCTATATTGAAAGATGTATTTTTAACTCTAAATCAAACACGGTTTGTGCTAGCTTCTTGAAACTTGACACTACAACGCAGTTTCACGTTCTATCTCTATGTTCTGTTTCTTCTTGATGTAGCCCTAAGCAGTGACTGGGGAGAAACCCTTACATTGAAAGGGGTTGCCAAGCTTCCAAATATTACGAATCTCCAGAAAACTCAGCAAATATTTTTTCACCCAAACTGGATGATACTTTCAGGTAATGATCAGTACACTAAGGCGACTTGGTTCCCCAAAGTTCGTTCTTCTATGTTGAAGCGTTCATTTCCAGTAACAGTTTGAATTTTGGTGTTTCTCTGTTTTCTCCTATATGTATAGATGTATTTGGAACTCTAAATCAAACACGGTTTGTGCTAGCTTCTTGAAACTTGACACAATAATGCAGTTTCACGTTCTATCACTATGTTCTATTTCTTCTTGATGTAGCCCTAAGCAGTGACTGGGGAGAAACACTTTCATTGAAAGGGGTTGCCAAGCTTCCAAAAATTACGAGTCTCCAGAAATCTCAGCAACTATTTTGTCACCCAAACAGGATGATACTTTCAGGTAATTATCAGTACACTAAGCCCACTTGGTTCCCCAAATTTCGTTCTTCTTTGTTGAAGCGTTCGTTTCCAATAACAGTTTAAATTTTAGCGTTTCACTTTGTTTTCTCCTATATCGAAAGATGTATTTTTAACTCTAAATCAAACACGGTTTGTGCTAGCTTCTAGAAACTTGACACAATAAAGCAGTTTCACGTTCTATCTCTATGTTCTGTTTCTTCTTGATGTAGCCCTAAGCAGTGACTGTTGAGAAACACTTTCATTGAAAGGGGTTGCCAAGCTTCCAAATATTACGAATCTTCAGAAATCTCAGCAAATATTTTTTAACCCAAACTGGATGATACTTTCAGGTAATGATCAGTACACTAAGGTGACTTGGTTCCCCAAAGTTCGTTCTTCTATGTTGAAGCGATCGTTTCCAGTAACAGTTTGAATTTTGACATTTCATTCTGTTTTCTCCTATATTTATAGATGTATTTGGAACTCTAAATCAAACAAGGTTTGTGCTAGCTTCTGGAAACTTGACACAATAAACCACTTTCACGTTCTATTTGTATGTTTTGTTTTTTCTTGATGTAGCCCTAAGCAGTGACTGGCGAGAAACACTTTCATGGAAAGGGGTTGCGAAGCTTCCAAAAATTACGAATCTCCAGAAATCTCAGCAAATATTTTTTCACCCAAACTGGATGATACTTTCAGGTAATGATCAGTACACTAAGCCCACTTGCTTCACCAAATTTCTTCCTTCTATGTTGAAGCGTTCGTTTCCAGTAACAGTTTGAATTTTTAGGATTCACTCTGTTTTCTCCTATATTGATAGATGTATTTGGAACTCTAAATCAAACACTGTTTGTGCAAGCCTCTTGAAACTTGACACAATAAAGTAGTTTCAAGTTCTATCACTATGTTCTGTTTCCTCTTGATGTAGCCCTAAGCAGTGACTGGGGAGAAGCACTTTCATTGAAAAATGTTGCCAAGCTTCCAAAAATTACGAGTCTCCAGAAATCTCACCAACTATTTTTGCACCCAAACTGGATGATACTTTTAGATAATGATCAGAACACTAAGCCCACGTGGTTCCCCAAATTTTGTTTTTCTATATTGAAGCGTTCGTTTCCAGTAACAGTTAGAATTTTGGCGTTTCACTCTGTTTTCTCCTATATTGATAGACATATTTGGAACTCTAAATCAAACACTGTTTGTGCAAGCCTCTTGAAACTTGACACAATAAAGCAGTTTCACGTTCTATCTCTATGTTCTGTTTCCTCTTGTTGTAGCCCTAATCAGATACTGGAGAGAAACACTTTCATTGAAAGGGGTTGCCAAGCTTCCAAAAATTACGAGTCTCCAGAAATCTCAGCAACTATTTTTACACCCAAACTGGAAGATACTTTCAGGTAATGATCAGTACACTAAGGCGACTTGGTTCCACAAAGTTCGTTCTTCTATGTTGAAGCTTTCGTTTCCTGTAACAGTTTGAATTATGGCGTTTCACTCTGTTTTCTCCTATATTTATATATGTATTTGGAACTCTAAATCAAACACGGTTTGTGCTAGCTTCTTGAAACTTGACACAATAATGCAGTTTCACGTTCTATCTCTATGTTCTGTTTCTTCTTGATGTAGCCCTATGCAGTGACTGGGGAGAAACACTTTCATTGAAAGGGGTTGCCAAGCTTCCAAAAATTACGAGTCTCCCGAAATCTCAGCAACTATTTTTTCACCCAAACTGGATGATAATTTCAGGTAATTATCAGTACACTAAGGCGAATTGGTTCCCCAAAGTTCGTTCTTCTATGTTGAAGCGTTCATTTCCAGTAACAGTTTGAAATTTTAGGATTCACTCTCTTTTCTCCTATATTGATAGATGTATTTGGAACTCTAAATCAAACACGGTTTGTGCTAGCTTCTTGAAACTTGACACAATAAAGCAGTTTCAGGTTCTATCTATATGTTCTGTTTCCTCTTGATGTAGCCCTAAGCAGTGACTGGTGAGAAACACTTTCATGGAAAGGGGTTGCCAAGCTTCCAAATATTACGAGTCTCCAGAAATCTCAGCAAATATTTTTTTACCCAAACTGGATGATACGTTCAGGTAATGATCAGTACAGTAAGGTGACTTGGTTCCCCAAAGTTCTTTCTTCTATGATGAAGCGTTCATTTCCAGTAACAGCTTGAATTTTTAGGTTTCACTCTGTTTTCTACTCTATTGTTAGGTGTATTTGGAAGTCTAAATCCAACACGGTTTGTGCTAGCTTCTTGAAACTTGACACAATAAAGTAGTTTCACATTCTATCTCTATGTTTTGTTTCCTCTTGATGTAGCCCTAAGCAGAGACTGGCGAAAAACACTTTCATGGAAAGGGGTTCCCAAGCTACCAAAAATTACAAATCTCCAGAAATCTCAGCAAATATTTTTACACCCAAACTGGATGATACTTTCAGGTAATGATCAGTACACTAAGCCCACTTGGTTCACCAAATTTCTTTCTTCTATGTTGAAGCGTTCGTTTCCAGTAATACTTTGAATTTTTAGGATTCACTCTGTTATCTCCTATATTGATAGATGTATTTGGAACTCTAAATCCAACACGGTTTGTGCTAGCTTCTTGAAACTTGACGCAATAAATTAGTTTCACGTTCTATCTCTATGTTTTGTTTCCTCTTGATGTAGCCCTAAGCAGTGACTGGTGAGAAACACTTTCATGGAAAGGGGTTGCCAAGCTTTCAAAAATTACGAATCTCCAGAAATCTCAGCAAATATTTTTTCACCCAAACTGGATGATACTTTCAGGTAATGATCAGTACACTAAGCCCACTTTGTTCCCCAAATTTCGTTCTTCTATGTTGAAACGTTCGTTTCCAGTAACAGTTTAAATTTTAGCGTTTCACTTTGTTTTCTCCTATATTGAAAGATGTATTTTTAACTCTAAATCAAACACGGTTTGTGCTAGCTTCTTGAAACTTGACACTACAACGCAGTTTCACGTTCTATCTCTATGTTCTGTTTCTTCTTGATGTAGCCCTAAGCAGTGACTGGGGAGAAACCCTTACATTGAAAGGGGTTGCCAAGCTTCCAAATATTACGAATCTCCAGAAAACTCAGCAAATATTTTTTCACCCAAACTGGATGATACTTTCAGGTAATGATCAGTACACTAAGGCGACTTGGTTCCCCAAAGTTCGTTCTTCTATGTTGAAGCGTTCATTTCCAGTAACAGTTTGAATTTTGGTGTTTCTCTGTTTTCTCCTATATGTATAGATGTATTTGGAACTCTAAATCAAACACGGTTTGTGCTAGCTTCTTGAAACTTGACACAATAATGCAGTTTCACGTTCTATCACTATGTTCTATTTCTTCTTGATGTAGCCCTAAGCAGTGACTGGGGAGAAACACTTTCATTGAAAGGGGTTGCCAAGCTTCCAAAAATTACGAGTCTCCAGAAATCTCAGCAACTATTTTGTCACCCAAACAGGATGATACTTTCAGGTAATTATCAGTACACTAAGCCCACTTGGTTCCCCAAATTTCGTTCTTCTTTGTTGAAGCGTTCGTTTCCAATAACAGTTTAAATTTTAGCGTTTCACTTTGTTTTCTCCTATATCGAAAGATGTATTTTTAACTCTAAATCAAACACGGTTTGTGCTAGCTTCTAGAAACTTGACACAATAAAGCAGTTTCACGTTCTATCTCTATGTTCTGTTTCTTCTTGATGTAGCCCTAAGCAGTGACTGTTGAGAAACACTTTCATTGAAAGGGGTTGCCAAGCTTCCAAATATTACGAATCTTCAGAAATCTCAGCAAATATTTTTTAACCCAAACTGGATGATACTTTCAGGTAATGATCAGTACACTAAGGTGACTTGGTTCCCCAAAGTTCGTTCTTCTATGTTGAAGCGATCGTTTCCAGTAACAGTTTGAATTTTGACATTTCATTCTGTTTTCTCCTATATTTATAGATGTATTTGGAACTCTAAATCAAACAAGGTTTGTGCTAGCTTCTGGAAACTTGACACAATAAACCACTTTCACGTTCTATTTGTATGTTTTGTTTTTTCTTGATGTAGCCCTAAGCAGTGACTGGCGAGAAACACTTTCATGGAAAGGGGTTGCGAAGCTTCCAAAAATTACGAATCTCCAGAAATCTCAGCAAATATTTTTTCACCCAAACTGGATGATACTTTCAGGTAATGATCAGTACACTAAGCCCACTTGCTTCACCAAATTTCTTCCTTCTATGTTGAAGCGTTCGTTTCCAGTAACAGTTTGAATTTTTAGGATTCACTCTGTTTTCTCCTATATTGATAGATGTATTTGGAACTCTAAATCAAACACTGTTTGTGCAAGCCTCTTGAAACTTGACACAATAAAGTAGTTTCAAGTTCTATCACTATGTTCTGTTTCCTCTTGATGTAGCCCTAAGCAGTGACTGGGGAGAAGCACTTTCATTGAAAAATGTTGCCAAGCTTCCAAAAATTACGAGTCTCCAGAAATCTCACCAACTATTTTTGCACCCAAACTGGATGATACTTTTAGATAATGATCAGAACACTAAGCCCACGTGGTTCCCCAAATTTTGTTTTTCTATATTGAAGCGTTCGTTTCCAGTAACAGTTAGAATTTTGGCGTTTCACTCTGTTTTCTCCTATATTGATAGACATATTTGGAACTCTAAATCAAACACTGTTTGTGCAAGCCTCTTGAAACTTGACACAATAAAGCAGTTTCACGTTCTATCTCTATGTTCTGTTTCCTCTTGTTGTAGCCCTAATCAGATACTGGAGAGAAACACTTTCATTGAAAGGGGTTGCCAAGCTTCCAAAAATTACGAGTCTCCAGAAATCTCAGCAACTATTTTTACACCCAAACTGGATGATACGTACAGGTAATGATCAGTACACTAAGCCCACTTGGTTTCCCAAGTTTCTTTCTTCTATGTTGAAGCGTTTGTTTCCAGTAACAGTTTGAATTTTGGCGTTTCAATCTGTTTTCTCCTATATTGATAGATGTATTTGGAACTCTAAATCAAACACGGTTTGTGCTAGCTTCTTGAAACTTGACACAATAATGCAGTTTCACGTTCTATCTCTGAGTTCTGTTTCCACTTGATGTAGCCCTAAGCATTGATTGGGGAAAACATTTTCATTGAAAGGGGTTGCCAAGCTTCCAAAAATTACGAGGCTCCAGAAATCTCAGCAACTATTTTTTCACCCAAACTGGATGATACTTTTAGATAATGATCAGAACACTAAGCCCATTTGGTTTCCCAAATTTTGTTTTTCTATGTTGAAGCGTTCGTTTCCAGTAACAGTTTGAATTTTTGCGTTTCACTCTGTTTTCTCCTATATTGATAGATGTATTTGGAACTCAAAATCAAACACCGTTTGTGCAAGCCTCATGAAACTTGACACAATAAAGCAGTTTCACGTTCTATTTCTATGTTCTGTTTCCTTTTGATGTAGCCCTAAGCAGTTACTGGGGAGAAACACTTTCATGGAAAGCGGTTGCCAAGCTTCCAAAAATTACGAGTTTACAGAAATCTCAGCAACTATTTTGTCACCCAAACAGGATGATACTTTCAGGTAATTATCAGTACACTAAGCCCACTTGGTTCCCCAAATTTCGTTCTTCTTTGTTGAAGCGTTCATTTCCAGTAACAGTTTAAATTTTGGCGTTTTACTCTGTTTTCTCCTATATTGAAAGATGTATTTTTAACTCTAAATCAATCACGGTTTGTGCTAGCTTCTAGAAACTTGACACAATAAAGCAGTTTCACGTTCTATCTCTATGTTCTTTTTCTTCTTGATGTAGCCCTAAGCAGTGACTGTTGAGAAACACTTTCATTGAAAGGGGTTGCCAAGCTTCCAAATATTACGAATCTTCAGAAATCTCAGCAAATATTTTTTCACCCAAACTGGATGATACTTTCAGGTAATGATCAGTACACTAAGGCGACTTGGTTCCCCAAAGTTCGTTCTTCTATGTTGAAGCGATCGTTTCCAGTAACAGTTTGAATTTTGACATTTCATTCTGTTTTCTCCTATATTTATAGATGTATTTGGAACTCTAAATCAAACACGGTTTGTGCTAGCTTCTTGAAACATGACACAATAAACCACTTTCACGTTCTATTTGTATGTTTTGTTTTTTCTTGATGTACCCCTAAGCAGTGACTGGCGAGAAACACTTTCATGGAAAGGGGTTGCCAAGCTTCCAAAATTACGAATCTCCAGAAATCTCAGCAAATATTTTTTCACCCAAACCGGAGGATACTTTCAGGTAATGATCAGTACACTAAGGCGACTTGGTTCCCCAAAGTTCGTTCTTCTATGTTGAAGCGTTTATTTCCAGTAACAGTTTGAATTTTTAGGTGTCACTCTGTTTTCTCCTATATTGATAGATGTATTTGTAACTCTTAATCCAACACGGTTTGTGCTAAATTCTTGAAACTTGACACAATAAAGTAGTTTCACGTTCTATCTCGACGTTTTGTTTCCTCTTGTTGTAGCTCTAAGCAGTGACTGGCCGCGAAACAGTTTCATGGAAAGGGGTTGTGAAGCTTCCAAAAATTACGAATCTCCAGAAATCTCAGCAAATATTTTGACACCCAAACTGGATGATACTTTCAGGTAATGATCAGTACACTAAGCCCACTTGCTTCACCAAATTTCTTTCTTCTATGTTGAAGCATTCGTTTCCAGTAACAGTTTGAATTTTTAGGATTCACTCTGTTTTCTCCTATATTGATAGATGTATTTGGAACTCTGAATCCAACACAGTTTCTGCTAGCTTCTTGAAATTTAACACAATAAGTTAGTTTCACTTTCGATCTCTATGTTTTGTTTTCTCTTGATGTAGCCCTAAGCAGTGATTGGCGAAAAACACTTTAATGGAAAGGGGTTGCCAAGCTTCCAAAAATTACGAATCTCCAGAAATCTCAGCAAATATTTCTTCACCCAAACTGGATGATACTTTCAGGTAATGATCAGTACACTAAGGCGACTTGGTTCCCCAAAGTTCGTTCTTCTATGTTGCGCGTTCATTTCCAGTAACAGTTTGAATTTTGGCGTTTCACTCTCTTTTCTCCTATATTGATACATGTATTTGGAACTCTATATCCAACACGGTTTGTGCTAGCTTCTTGAAACTTGACACAATAAAGTAGTTTCACGTTCTATCTCTATGTTTTGTTTCCTCTTGATGTAGCCCTAAGCTGTGACTGGCCAGAAACACTTTAATGGAAAGGGGTTGCCAAGCTTCCAAAAATTACCAATCTCCAGAATTCTCAGCAAATATTTTTTTACCCAAACTGGATGATACTTTCAGGTAATGATCAGTACACTAAGGCGACTTTGTTCCACAAAGTTCGTTCTTCTATGTTGAAGCGTTCATTTCCAGTAACAGTTTGAATTTTTAGGTTTCACTCTCTTTTCTCCTATATTGATAGATGTATTTGGAACTCTAAATCCAACACGGTTTGTGCTAGCTTCTTGAAACTTGACACAACAAAGTAGCTTCACGTTCTATCTCTATGTTTTCTTTCCTCTTGTTGTAGCTCTAAGCAGTGACTGGCGAGAAACACTTTCATGGAAAGGGGTTGCCAAGCTTCCAAAAATTACGAATCTCCAGAAATCTCAGCAAATATTTATTCACCCAAACTGGAAGATACTTTCAGGAAATGATCAGTACACTAAGGCGACTTGGATCCCCAAAGTTCATTCTTCTATGTTGAAGCTTTCATTTCCAGTAACAGTTTGAATTTTGGCCTTTCACTTTGTTTTCTCCTATATTGATAGATGTATTTGGAACTCTAAATCAAACATGGTTTGTGCTAGCTTCTTGAAACTTGACACAATAATGCAGTTTCACGTTCTATCTCTGTGTTCTGTTTCCTCTTGAGGTAGCCCTAAGCAGTGACTGGGGAGAAACACTTTCATTGAAAGGGGTTGCCAAGCTTCCAAAAATTACGAATCTCCAGAAATCTCAGCAACTATTTTTTCACCCAAACTGGATGATACTTTTAGATAATGATCAGAACACTAAGCCCAAGTGGTTCCCCAAATTTCGTTTTTCTATGTTGAAGCGTTCGTTTCCAGTAACAGTTTGAATTTTGGCGTTTCACTCTGTTTCCTCCTATATTGATAGATGAATTTGGTACTCAAAATCAAACACTGTTTGTGCAAGCCTCTTGAAACTTGAAACAATAAAGCAGTTTCACGTTCTATCTCTATGTTCTGTTTCCTCTTGATGTAGCCCTAAGCAGTGACTGGGGACAAACACTTTCATTGAAAGGGGTTGCCAAGCATCCAAAAATTACGAGTCTCCAGAAATCTCAGCAACTATTTTGTCACCCAAACTGGATGATACTTTCAGCTAATGATTAGTACACAAAACCCACTTGGTTCACCAAATTTCGTTTTTCTATGTTGAAGCGTTCGTTTCCAGTAACAGTTTGAATTTTGACGTTTCACTCTGGTTTCTCCTATATTGATAGATGTATTTGGAACACTAAATCAAACACGGTTTGTGCTAGCTTCGTGAAACCTGACACAATAAAGCAGTTTCACGTTCTATCTCTGTGTTCTGTTTCCTCTTGATGTAGCCCTAAGCAGTGACTGGCGAGAAACACTTTCAAGGAAAGGGGTTGCCAAGCTTCCAAAAATTACGAATCTCCAGAAATCTCAGCAACTATTCTTTCACCCAAACTGGATGATACTTTCAGGTAATGATCAGTACACTAAGCCCAAGTTGTTCCCCAAATTTCGTTCTTCTATGTTGAAGCGTTCGTTTCCAGTAACAGTTTAAATTTTAGCGTTTCACTTTGTTTTCTCCTATATTGAAAGATGTATTTTTAACTCTAAATCAAACACGGTTTGTGCTAGCTTCTTGAAACTTGACACGACAACGCAGTTTCACGTTCTATCTCTATGTTCTGTTTCTTCTTGATGTAGCCCTAAGCAGTGACTGGGGAGAAACACTTACATTGAAAGGGGTTGCCAAGCTTCCAAATATTACGAATCTCCAGATATCTCAGCAAATATTTTTTCACCCAAACTGGATGATACTTTCAGGTAATGATCAGTTCACTAAGGTGACTTGGTTCCCTAAAGTTCGTTCTTCTATGTTGAAGCTTTCGTTTCCAGTAACAGTTTGAATTTTGGCGTTTCACTCTGTTTTCTCCTATATTTATAGAGGTATTTGGAACTCTAAATCAAACACGGTTTGTGCTAGCTTCTTGAAACTTGACACAATAATGCAGTTTCACGTTCTATCTCTATGTTCTGTTTCTTCTTGATGTAGCCCTAAGCAGTGACTGGGGAGAAACACTTTCATTGAAAGGGGTTGCCAAGCTTCCAAAAATTACAAGTCTCCAGAAATCTCAGCAACTATTTTGTCACCCAAACAGGATGATACTTTCAGGTAATTATCAGTACACTAAGCCCACTTGGTTCCCCAAATTTTGTTCTTTTTTGTTGTAGCGTTCGTTTCCAGTAACAGTTTAAATTTTGGCGTTTTACTCTGTTTTCTCCTATATTGAAAGATGTATTTTTAACTCTAAATCAAACACGGTTTGTGCTAGCTTCTTGAAACTTGACACGACAAAGCAGTTTCACGTTCTATCTCTATGTTTTGTTTCCTCTTGATGTAGCCCTAAGCAGTGACTGGCGAAAAACACTTTAATGGAAAAGGGTTGCCAATCTTCCAAAATTAGGAATCTCCAGAAATCTCAGCAAATATTTTTTCACCCAAACTGGATGATACTTTCAGGTAATGATCAGTACACTAAGGCGACTTGGTTCCCCAAAGTTCGTTCTTCTATGTTGAAGCGTTCATTTCCAGTAACAGTTTGAATTTTTATGTTTCACTCTCTTTTCTCCTATATTGATACATGTATTTGGAACTCTATATCCAACACGGTTTGTGCTAGCTTCTTGAAACTTGACACAATAAAGTAGTTTCACGTTCTATCTCTATGTTTTGTTTCCTCTTGATGTAGCCCTAAGCAGTGACTGGTGAGAAACAATTTCATGGAAAGGGGTTGCCAAGCTTTCAAAAATTACGAATCTCCAGAAATCTCAGCAAATATTTTTTCACCCAAACTGGATGATACTTTCAGGTAATGATCAGTATACTAAGCCCACTTGCTACACCAAATTTCTTTCTTCTATGTTGAAGCTTTCGTTTCCAGTAACAGTTTGAATTTTGGCCTTTCACTTTGTTTTCTCCTATATTGATAGATGTATTTGGAATTCTAAATCAAACACGGTTTGTGCTAGCTTCTTGAAACTTGAAACAATAAAGCAGTTTCACGTTCTATCTCTGTGTTCTGTTTCCTCTTGAGGTAGCCCTAAGCAGTGACTGGGGAGAAACACTTTCATTGAAAGGGGTTGCCAAGCTTCCAAAAATTACGAATCTCCAGAAATCTCAGCAACTATTTTGTCACCCAAACTTAATGATACTTTCAGCTAATGATTAGTACACTAAACCCACTTGGTTCGCCATATTTCGTTTTTCAATGTTGAAGCGTTCGTTTCCAGTAACAGTTTGAATTTTGACGTTTCACTCTGTTTTCTCCTATATTGATAGATATATTTGGAACACTAAATCAAACACGGTTTGTGCTAGCTTCTTGAAACTTGACACAATAAAGCAGTTTCACGTTCTATCTCTGTGTTTTGTTTCCTCTTGATGTAGCCCTAAGCAGTGACTGGTGAGAAACACTTTCATGGAAGGGGTTGCCAAGCTTTCAAAAATTACGAATCTCCAGAAATCTCAGCAAATATTTTTTCACCCAAACTGGGTGATACTTTCAGGTAATGATCAGTACACTAAGGCGACTTGGTTCCCCAAAGTTCGTTCTTCTATGTTGAAGCGTTCATTTCCAGTAACAGTTTGAATTTTTAGGTTTCACTCTGTTTTCTCCTATATTGATAGATGTATTTGGAACTCTAAATCCAACACGGTTTGTGCTGGATTCTTGAAACTTGACACAATAAAGTAGTTTCACGTTCTATCTCTGTGTTTTGTTTCCTCTTGATGTAGCCCTAAGCAGTGACTTGCGAGAAACACTTTCATGGAAAGGGGTTGCCAAGCTTCGAAAATTACGAATCTCCAGAAATCTCAGCAAATATTTTTTCACCCAAACTGGACGATACTTTCCGGTAATGATCAGTACACTAAGGCGACTTGGTTCCCCAAAGTTCATTCTTCTATGTTGAACCGTTCGTTTCCAGTAACAGTTTGAATTTTTGCCTTTCACTCTGTTTTCTCCTTATTGATAGATGTGTTTGGAACTCTAAATCAAACACGGTTTGTGCTAGCTTCTTGAAACTTGACACAATAAAGCAGTTTCACGTTCTATCTATATGTTCTGTTTCCTCTTGATGTAGCCCTAAGCAGTGACTCGTGAGAAACACTTTCATGGAAAGGGGTAGCCAAGCTTCCAAATATTACGAATCTCCAGAAATCTCAGCAAATATTTTTTCACCCAAACTGGATGATACGTTCAGGTAATGATCAGTACACTAAGGTGACTTGGTTCCCCAAAGTTCTTTCTTCTATGATGAAGCGTTCATTTCCAGTAACAGCTTGAATTTTTAGGTTTCACTCTGTTTTCTCCTCTATTGATAGGTGTATTTGGAAGTATAAATCCAACACGGTTTGTGCTAGCTTCTTGAAACTTGACACAATAAAGTAGTTGCACGTTCTATCTCTATGTTTTGTTTCCTCTTGATGTAGCCCTAAGCAGTGACTGGCGAGAAACACTTTCATGGAAAGAGGTTCCCAAGCTACCAAAAATTACGAATCTCCAGAAATCTCAGCAAATATTTTTTCACCCAAACTGGATGATACTTTCAGGTAATGATCAGTACACTAAGGCGACTTGGTTCCCCAAAGTTCGTTCTTCTATGTTGAAGCGTTCATTTCCAGTAACAGTTTGAATTTTTAGGTTTCACTCTCTTTTCTCCTACATTGATAGATGTATTCGGAACTCTAAATCCAACACGGTTTGTGCTAGCTTCTTGAAACATGGCACAACCAAGTAGTATCACGTTGTATCTCCATGTTTTGTTTCCTCTTGTTGTAGCTCTTAGCGGTGACTGGCGAGAAACACTTTCATGGAAAGGGGTTGCGAATCTTCCAAAAATTACGAATCTCCAGAAATCTCAGCAAATATTTTTACACCCAAACTGGATGATACTTTCAGGTAATGGTCAGTACACTAAGCCCACTTGGTTCACCAAATTTCTTTCTTCTATGTTGAAGCGTTCGTTTCCATTAACAGTTTGAATTTTTAGGATTCACTCTGTTTTCTCCTATATTGATAGATGTATTTGGAACTCTAAATCCAACACGGTTTGTGCTACCTTCTTGAAACTTGACACAATAATGTAGTTTCACGTTCTATCTCTACGTTTTGTTTTCTCTTGATGTAGCCCTAAGCAGTGACTGGCGAGAAACACTTTCATGGAAAGTGGTTGCCAAGTTTCCAAAAATTACGAATCTCCAGAAATCTCAGCAAATATTTTTTCACCCACATTGGAAGATACTTTCAGGTAATGATCAGTACACTAAGGCGACTTGGTTCCCCAAAGTTCATTCTTCTATGTTGAAGCATTCGTTTCCAGTAACAGTTTGAATTTTGGCGTTTCACTCTGTTTTCTCCTATATTTATACATGTATTTGGAACTCTAAATCAAACACGGTTTGTGCTAGCTTCTTGAAACTTGACACAATAATGCAGTTTCATGTTCTATCTCTATGTTGTGTTTCCTCTTGATGTAGCCCTAAGCAGTGACTTGGGAAAAACACTTTCATTGAAAGGGGTTGCCAAGCTTCCAAAAATTACGAGTTTCCAGTAATCTCAGCAACTATTTTGTCACCCAAACAGGATGATACTTTCAGGTAATTATCAGTACACTAAGCCCACTTGGTTCCCCAAATTTCGTTCTTCTTTGTTGAAGCATTCATTTCCAGTAACAGTTTAAATTTTGGCGTTTTACTCTGTTTTCTCCTATATTGAAAGATGTATTTTTAACTCTAAATCAAACACGGTTTGTGCTAGCTTCTTGAAACTTGACACGACAAACAGTTTCACGTTCTATCTCTATGTTCTGTTTCTTCTTGATGTAGTCCTAAGCAGTGACTGGTGAGAAACACTTTCATGGAAAGGGGTTGCCAAGCTTCCAAAAATTACAAATCTCCAGAAATCTCAGCAAATATTTTTTCATCCAAAATGGATGATACTTTCAGGTAATGATCAGTACACTAAGGCGACTTGGTTCCCCAAAGTTCGTTCTTCTATGTTGAAGCGTTCATTTCCAGTAATAGTTTGAATTTTTATGTTTCACTCTCTTTTCTCCTATATTGATAGATGTATTTGGAACTCTAAATCCAACAAGGTTTGTGCTAGCTTCTTGAAACTTGACACAATAAAGTAGTTTCACGTTCTATTTCTATGTTTTGTTTCCTCTTGATATAACCCTAAGCAGTGACTGGCGAGAAACATTTTCATGGAAAGCGGTTGCCAAGCTTTCAAGAATTACGAATCTCCAGAAATCTCAGCAAATATTTTTTCACCCAAACTTGATGATACTTTCAGTTAATGATCACTACACTAATTCGACTTCGTTCTCCAAATTTCGTTCTTCTATTTTGAAGCGTTCATTTCCAGTAACACTTTGAATTTTTAGGTTTCACTCTCTTTTATCCTATATTGATAGATGTATTTGGAACTCTGAATCCAACACAGTTTCTGCTAGATTCTTGAAATTTGACACCATAAAGTAGTTTCACGTTCTATCTCTATGTTTTGTTTCCTCTTGATGTAGCCCTAAGCAGTGACTGGCGAAAAACACTTTAATGGAAAAGGGTTGCCAAGCTTCCAAAAATTACGAATCTCCAGAAATCTCAGCAAATATTTTTTCACCCAAACTGGATGATACTTTCAGGTAATGATCAGTACACTAAGGCGACTTGGTTCCCCAAAGTTCGTTCTTCTATGTTGAAGCGTTCATTTCCAGTAACAGTTTGAATTTTTATGTTTCACTCTCTTTTCTCCTATATTGATACATGTATTTGGAACTCTATATCCAACACGGTTTGTGCTAGCTTCTTGAAACTTGACACAATAAAGTAGTTTCACGTTCTATCTCTATGTTTTGTTTCCTCTTGATGTAGCCCTAAGCAGTGACTGGTGAGAAACAATTTCATGGAAAGGGGTTGCCAAGCTTTCAAAAATTACGAATCTCCAGAAATCTCAGCAAATATTTTTTCACCCAAACTGGATGATACTTTCAGGTAATGATCAGTATACTAAGCCCACTTGCTACACCAAATTTCTTTCTTCTATGTTGAAGCTTTCGTTTCCAGTAACAGTTTGAATTTTGGCCTTTCACTTTGTTTTCTCCTATATTGATAGATGTATTTGGAATTCTAAATCAAACACGGTTTGTGCTAGCTTCTTGAAACTTGACACAATAAAGCAGTTTCACGTTCTATCACTGTGTTCTGTTTCCTCTTGATGTACCCCTAAGCAGTGACTGGGGAGAAACACTTTCATTGAAAGGGGTTGCCAAGCTTCCAAAAATTACGAATCTCCAGAAATCTCAGCAACTATTTTGTCACCCAAACTTAATGATACTTTCAGCTAATGATTAGTACACTAAACCCACTTGGTTCGCCATATTTCGTTTTTCAATGTTGAAGCGTTCGTTTCCAGTAACAGTTTGAATTTTGACGTTTCACTCTGTTTTCTCCTATATTGATAGATATATTTGGAACACTAAATCAAACACGGTTTGTGCTAGCTTCTTGAAACTTGACACAATAAAGCAGTTTCACGTTCTATCTCTGTGTTTTGTTTCCTCTTGATGTAGCCCTAAGCAGTGACTGGTGAGAAACACTTTCATGGAAGGGGTTGCCAAGCTTTCAAAAATTACGAATCTCCAGAAATCTCAGCAAATATTTTTTCACCCAAACTGGGTGATACTTTCAGGTAATGATCAGTACACTAAGGCGACTTGGTTCCCCAAAGTTCGTTCTTCTATGTTGAAGCGTTCATTTCCAGTAACAGTTTGAATTTTTAGGTTTCACTCTGTTTTCTCCTATATTGATAGATGTATTTGGAACTCTAAATCAAACACGGTTTGTGCTAGCTTCTTGAAACTTGACACAATAAAGCAGTTTCACGTTCTATCTTTGTGTTCTGTTTCCTCTTGATGTAGCCCTAAGCAGTGACTGGGGAGAAAAACTTTCATTGAAAGGGGTTGCCAAGCTTCCAAAAATTACGAATCTCCAGAAATCTCAGCAACAATTTTTTCACCCAAACTGGATGATACTTTTAGATAATGATCAGAATACTAAGCCCAAGTGGTTCCTCAAATTTCGTTTTTCTATGTTGAAGCGTTCGTTTCCAGTAACAGTTTAAATTTTGGCGTTTTACTCTGTTTTCTCCTATATTGATAGATGAATTTGGTACTCAAAATCAAACACCGTTTGTGCAAGCCTTTTGAAACTTGAAACAATAAAGCAGTTTCACGTTCTATCTCTATGTTCTGTTTCCTCTTGATGTAGCCCTAAGCAGTGACTGGGGACAAACTCTTTCATTGAAAGGGGTTGCCAAGCATCCAAAAATTACGAGTCTCCAGAAATCTCAGCAACTATTTTGTCACCCAAACTGGATGATACTTTCAGCTAATGATCAGTACACTAAGCCCACTTGGTTCGCCAAATTTCGTTTTTCTATGTTGAAGCATTCGTTTCCAGTAACAGTTTGAATTTTGACGTTTCACTCTGTTTTCTCCTATATTGATAGATGTATTTGGAACTCTAAATCAAACACGGTTTGTGCTAGCTTCTTGAAACTTTACACAATAAAGCAGTTTCACGTTCTATCTCTGTGTTCTGTTTCCTCTTTTTTTTTTTATTGGATGTTCACAACATTACAAAACTCATGACAAATCATATTTCATAGATTAGAATCAATTGGGTTATGAACTCCCATTTTTACCCCAAATACAGTTTGCAGAATCACATCGGCTACACATCACATTTTTACATACTGCCATATTAATGTCTGTTGTATTCTGCTACCTTTACTATCCTCTAAAATCCCCCCTCCCCTTCCCTCCCAACTTCTCTCTCTACCCCATCTATTGAAATTCATTTCCCTCCATGTTTGTTATCCCATTCCCCTCGTAAACTCTTATATATAATTTTGTATTACAATGAGGGTCTCCCTCCATTTCCATGTGATTTCCCTTTTTTTTTTCTCCCTTTCCCTCCCGCCTCATGTCTCTCTTTAATGCTAGTCTTTTCTTCCTGCTCAGCCTCACTGTTCTGCTCTTAGTTGCTCTCATTATATCAAAGAAGACATTTGGTATTTGTGTTTTAGGGATTGGCTAGCTTCACTAAGCATAATCTGCTCTAGTGCCATCCATTTCCCTGCAAATTCCGTGATTTTGTCATTTTTAGTGCTGCGTAATATTCCATGGTATATAAATGCCACATTTTTTTTATCCATTCATCTATTGAAGGGCATCTGGGTTGATTCCACAGTCTAGCAATTGTGAATTGTGCTGCTATGAACATCGATGTGGCAGTATCCCTGTAGTGTGCTCTTTTAAGGTCTTCAGGAAATAGTCCGAGTAGGGCAATAGCTGGGTCAAATGGTGGTTCCATTCCCAGCTTTCCCAGGAATCTCCATACTGCTTTCCAAATTGGCCGCACCCGTTTGCAGTCCCACCAGCAGTGTACAAGAGTACCCTTTTCCCCACATCCTCGCCAGCACTTGTTGTTGTTTGACTTCATCATGGCTGCCAATCTTACTGGGGTGAGGTGGTATCTTAGGGTGGTTTTGATTTGCATTTCCTTGACTGCTAGAGATGGTGAGCATTTTTTCATGTACTTATTGATTGATTGTATGTCCTCCTCTGAGAAGTGTCTGTTCAGGTCCTTGGCCCATTTGTTGATTGGGTTGTTTGTTTTCTTATTGTCTAATTTTTTGAGTTCTTTGTATACTCTGGATATTAGGGCTCTATCTGAAGTGTGAGGAGTAAAAATTTGTTCCCAGGATGTAGGCTCCCTATTTACCTCTCTTATTGTTTCTCTTGCTGAGAAAAAACTTTTCAGTTTAAGAAAGTCCCATTTGTTGATTCTTGTTATTAACTCTTGTGCTATGGGTGTCCTATTAAGGAATTTGGAGCCTGTCCCCACAATCTGTAGATCGGAACCCACTTTTTCTTCTATCAGACGTAGAGTCTCTGATTTGATATCTAGCTCCTTTATCCACTTTGAGTTGACTTTTGTGCGTGGCGAGAGGAGGGGATTTAGTTTCATTTTGTTGCATATGGATTTCCAATTTTCCCAACACCATTTGTTGAAGATACTATCCTTTCTCCATTGCATGTTTTTAGCTCCTTTATCAAATATAAGATAGTTGTAGCTTTGTAGATTAGTCTCTGTGTCCTCTATCCTGTACCATTGGTCCACCCGCCTGTTCTGGTACCAGTACCATGCTGTTTTTATTACTATTGCTCTGTAGTATAGTTTGAAGTCTGGTATCGCTATACCACCTGATTCACACTTCCTGCTTAGAATTGTTTTTGCTATTCTGGGTCTTTTGTTTTTCCATATGAATTTCATGATTGCTTTATCTATTTCTACAAGAAATGCCATTGGGATTTTGATTGGCATTGCATTGAACCTATAGAGAACTTTTGGTAATATCGCCATTTTGATGATGTTAATTCTGCCTAACCATGAACAGGGTATATTTTTCCATCTTCTAAGATCCTCTTCTATTTCTTTCTTTAGGGTTCTGTAGTTTTCATTGTATAGATCCTTCACCTCTTTTGTTAGGTTGATTCCCAAGTACTTTATTTTTTTTGAGGATATTGTGAATGGAGTGTTTTTCCTCATTTCCATTTCAGAAGTTTTGTCGCTGATATACAGAAATGCCTTTGATTTATGTGTGTTGATTTTATATCCTGCCACATTACTGAATTCATTTATTAGTTCTAGTAGTTTTTTTGTAGACCCTTTTGGGTCTTCTAGGTATAGAATCATGTCATCCGCAAATAATGATAATTTAAGTTCTTCTTTTCCTATTTTTATGCCTTTAATTTCTTTTGTTTGTCTAATTGCTCTGGCCAGTGTTTCGAGAACTATATTGAATAGAAGTGGTGATAGGGGGCATCCCTGTCGTGTTCCAGATTTTAGAGGGAATGCCTTCAATTTTTCTCCATTCAGAATGATGCTAGCCTGAGGCTTGGCATAGATAGCTTTTACAATGTCGAGGTAAGTTCCTGTTATCCCTATTTTTTCTAACGTTTTGAACATAAAGGGATGCTGTACTTTGTCAAATGGTTTTTCTGCGTCTATTGAGAAGATCATATGGTTCTTCTCTTTAAGCCTATTGATGTGGTGAATAACATTTATTGATTTCCGTATATTGAACCATCCTTGCATCCCAGGGATGAATCCTACTTGATCATGGTGCACAATTTTTTTGATATGCCTTTGTATCCGATTCACCAGAATTTTATTGAGGATTTTTGCATCTAGGTTCATTAGAGATATTGGTCTGTAGTTTTCTTTCTTTGAGGTGTCTTTGTCTGGTTTCGGAATCAGGGTGATGTTGGCCTCATAGAATGAATTTGGAAGAGCTCCCTCCTTTTCTATTTCCTGAAATAACTTGAAAAGTACTGGTATTAATTCTTCTTTAAAGGTTTTGTAGAAGTCCGCTGTATACCCATCCGGTCCTGGGCTTTTCTTGGTTGGAAGTTTTTTAATTGCTTCTTCTATTTCATCTATTGATATTGGTCTGTTTAGGTTGTGAGTTTCCTCCTGACTCAGTCTGGGCAAATCATATGACTTAAGGAATTTATCGATGTCTTCACTTTCTTCTATTTTATTGGAATATAGGTTTTCAAAATAATTTCTAATTGTTTTCTGTATTTCTGAAGCGTCTGCTGTAACATTGCCTTTTTCATCCCGTATGTTAGTGATTTGAGTTCTCTCTCTTCTTCTCTTCGTTAGTATGGCTAGGGGTCTGTCGATCTTATTTATTTTTTCAAAGAACCAACTTTTTGTTTTGTTAATTTTTTCAATAGTTTCTTTTGTTTCAATTTCATTGATTTCTGCTCTGATTTTAATTAGTTCTTGCCTTCTGCTACATTTGCTATTGTTTTGCTCTTCCTTTTCTAGGGCTTTGAGATGAAGTGTGAGCTCATTTATTTGTTGGTTTTTCCTTTTTTTGAGGAATGACCTCCAGGCGATGAATTTCCCTCTTAAAACTGCTTTCATTGTGTCCCATAGATTCCGATATGTTGTGTCTGTATTTTCATTTATCTCTAAGAATTTTTTGATTTCCTCCTTTATGTCTTCTATAACCCATTGATCATTTAGTAACGTATTGTTCATTGTCCATGTGATGTAGGATTTTTCCTTCCTTCTCTTATCATTGATTTCCAGTTTCATTCCATTATGATCTGATAAAGTGCATGGTATTATCTCAACCCCTTTATATTTACTGAGGGTTGCCCTATGGCATAATATATGATCTATTTTTGAGAAGGTTCCATGTGCTGCTGAGAAAAAAGTATATCCACTTGATGATGGTTGATATATTCTATATATGTCAGTTAAGTCTAAGTTATTGATTGTGATATTGAGGTCAATAGTTTCTTTATTCAACTTTTGTTTGGAGGATCTGTCCAATGGTGAGAGACGTGTGTTGAAGTCACCCGTGATTATTGTGTTGTGGTCTATTTGATTCTTGAACTTGAGGAGTGTTTGTTTTATGAACGTCGCAGCACCATTATTTGGTGCATAAATATTGATAATTGTTATGTCTTGTTGGTGAATGGTTCCTTTTAACAGTATATAATGTCCTTCCTTATCCCTTTTGATTAACTTAGTCTTGAAGTCGATTTTATTCGATATGAGAATGGCCACGCCTGCTTGCTTACAAGGACCGTGTGCTTGGTATATTTTTTCCCAACCTTTTACCTTGAGCCTGTGTATGTCTTTTCCAGTCAGATGTGTCTCCTGGAGGCAGCATATCGTTGGATTTGTTTTTTTAATCCATGTTACCAGCCTATGTCGCTTTATTGGAGAGTTTAAGCCATTAACATTTAGAGTTACTATTGATATATGGTTTGTACTTCCTGCCATGTTTGATTATTTATCTCTTTTTTTTTCCCTAATTTAGTTTGTTTCTCCATAATTAGCTTTCCTCCCATCCTCTGTCTTTACTGAGGCACTTCCCGCTGATGGTTTTGGTTATTGTTTTCCATTTCTTCCTCGTGTAGAGTTTTGCTCAAGACGCTTTGCAATGCTGGTTTTCTGGCTACAAATTCTTTTAGCTTTTGTTTATCATGGAAGATTTTTATTTCGTTGTCGTATCTGAAGCTTAATTTTGCTGGATACAGGATTCTTGGTTGGCATCCATTGTCTTTCAGTGTTTGAAATACATTGTTCCAGGATCTTCTCGCTTTCAGCGTCTGTGATGAAAAATCCGTTGTCAACCTTATTGGTTTACCCCTAAATGTAATCTGCCTCTTTTCTCTTCTAGCTTTTAATATTTTCTCTTTGTTCCGTATATTGGATAGCTTCATAACAATGTGTCTTGTCGTTGGTCTATTGTGATTTTGTGTGCTCGGTGTCCTGTATGCATCTACAATTTGTATATCTGTATCCTTTTTTATTTCTGGAAAGTTTTCTGTAATTATTTCCTTCAGTAAGTTACCCATTCCCTTGGCATGAATCTCTGTGCCCTCCTCTATCCCGATGACTCGTAAGTTTGGTTTTTTTATGTTATCCCAAATCTCTTGGATGTTTTTCTCGTGGTTTTTTACCAGCCTATCTGAGTTGGCTAGACTCTTTTCAAGGTGATATATTTTGTCTTCATTATCTGACGTTCTGGCTTCTACTTGCTCCACTCTGTTAGTGATACTCTCGATTGAGTTTTTAATTTGGTTTATCGTTTCCTTCATTTCTAGAATTATTGTTTGATTTTTTTTTATAATTTCTATCTCCTGATAAAGATGCTTAACTTCCTCTTTTATCTGTTTTTGTAATTCATTTTCAATGTGATCTTTAAGGTTCCTTTCCATCTGTCTAAGGTGTTCCTTGAGTTCTTTATATGGCCATTTTTCTGATGACTCCAGGTCCTCCTGAATATTGAGGCTGTCTTTCATTGTTTGTATTCCTTTTCTTCCTTGCTTTTTTATGCTCATGATACTTCTTGTTCTGTTTGACTGTTGAGTTACTGTTTACTCTTACAAGTTTATTTGATGCTTGGGAGGAGAGGTATTAGAAGCGAAGGGAAGAAGTCACTAAAGAGAGCAAGTGTAGGCAGGTGGAGTTCAAGAGAGGGGGAATAAGAAAGTTGAAAAGAAATGAAAAGACAAAAGAAAAAAAAAGTGAGAAGAAAGAGAGAAAAAATGAAAAAATAGAAATTTAAAAGAAATGAAAAAAAATTATAATGGTAATAAAAATGGAACTTGAAGTTTATAAAATAATAGTAATAATAATAGAATAAGAAAAATTAACAAAATAATTGAAACCATTAGTAAGAAAGTGAAAGAACACAACAACGTCAACTACAAAAAGTGAGAATAAAAAAAATACTAATAATAATCTTTAAAAAAATAAAAAAAACTACTAATAATAAATGCAGTCATAAAGCTCGATTGAGTTCTCTTCCAGTGGGTGGAGCTATGCCCACTGGGCCAGGCTTCTCCTCTTGATAGGTGGGAGCCAATCACTGTGCCTCAGCTCTTCTTCCCAGACTGTGCGGGTCTCCAGTCCTGAATGCCTGGGTCCTTTTCTTGTGGTTCCTCAATCCGGGCCCCACTCGCCTGTGATGCTTATCGCATTACTGTCTACACGTCGGGTCTGCTGCTCCTGGGAGCCCTGTTTTCATGGATGTCTGGGCACACCCTTTCTGTTTGCCTCCTTCAGGCCCTAAGTTTGTAGGGTTTGGGGCTGAGGACCCCCAGCGAATTTGTTTGCCCTCAGGTAGCAACTCCCCTGGTAGGTGGTGCAAGGGACCTCTGTTGTCGGCCCTGGTGGGGGCGATAGCCGGGAATTCTGTGCCGCTAGTCCCACATCACTCCCGATTCCCTGGGTCTGGCTATGGTGCTCTGTTTTTTTTTTTTTTTTTTTTACCTCTGTGAGATCATGTGGGCCGACTAGTTATTTCAGCTGGGTCGTTAGTGCTGAGTCACGAGAAGCAGGCGATCCGGGGCTAAAACGCCGCAGATACGTGCTCAGTGTGCGTTTTCTGAGGGGCCCAAAGTGTATGCCCTAGCTCCACGTCAGCTCAGCATTGCCTAGTGATCCTGAGCAAATAGGCTTTAGATAGCAGCGCCGCCACAGCCTCCGCTGTTCCTCGGCCCGGTGCCTAGCTCCCGGGGCCCAAGCGGCTGCCGCCGTGGCTCTCCAACCGCCTCCTCCAGAGCACGGGTCCTCTCGCAGGGGGATGCCGAATGACCCAGCCTTCGCAGGACAGGGCTCGGCACGCAGCCCCGTTTTAGTCTCTAGCTGCTGCAGCTAGACCGAGTAGACAGGGCCCTCAAGGCAGCATGCCGAAAGCAAATGGCGGCTCCCACGGAGTGGATTTTCGGCCCCGAAACCCCAGCCCAGCCAACAATTTCAGTCCACTAATTCTCCCTGTATAGACAATATTAAAAAAAAAAAAAAAGGGCGGGCTGTACTGAGCTTTCTTAGTCTCAGGTACTTAGGATCCACTGCTGATTACCCATTCAGCTTCTCTGTGGGGAGCGAAGTGGAAGAGGAAGCACATGGGCACAAAGCGCCCGTGGCTCTGAGCAGAAAAGCGTCAGGGAGCCAAGCGTCTCTTTTTCAATCTTTTTGTTTTTTTTGCTGCTTGGCCTGGTGGTCCACTACAGACTAATGGTGAAAGGAGCTCTAACAAGCTGCGCAAAGTCTCGATTAAAGCCTCTGCTCTGAGCTCCAGGCTCAGCACTTCAGCCACCCCTGTACGCAGCCCAGTTCGCTATTTCATAGAGGCTTGGTTAGATTGCCTTCACATCGCTTCCTGGGCTGAACGGGCTGGGGGCTGTTTGATGAGCGGGCGGAGACCCTTCTCACCATGCCAGGTCCTGCAGCCAGGGGCCATTTGCGGAACTGGCAGGCAGCGGGGACCATTCCCACCGTGCCAGGTCCCGCCTCCGGGGCCCGTTTGCAGAACCGGGCGGGCAGCACCGGCTGCCGTTTGGCAGCGGCTGGCAGTGGGACTAGTCCTCTGCACCGCGTGGCCAAGATTCACTCCTCTGGGACAAACTGTCACCTCTAATCAACTTACTAATTTCCGGCAGGTCTCTTTTCAGCGGAGTTTTGCTCGAAGTTCATCAGTAGGTAGAATCTGGGTGTATTAATGGATCTTTTTGATCCCGTTACTGTAGAGATACTGAACGTGCTGTTTCCTCGCCGGCTGCCATATTTGTCACCCTGTTTCCTCTTGATGTAGCCCTAAGCAGTGACTGGGGAGAAACACTTTCATTGAAAGGGGTTGCCAACCTTCCAAAAATTACGAGTCTCCAGAAATCTCAGCAACTATTTTGTCACCCAAACTGGATGATACTTTCAAGTAATGATCAGTACACTAAGCCCACTTGGTTTCCCAAATTTCTTTGTTCTATGTTGAAGCGTTCGTTTCCAGTAACAGTTTGAATTTTGGCGTTTCACTCTGTTTTCTCCTATATTGATAGATGTATTCGGAACTCTAAATCAAACACGGTTTGTGCTAGCTTCTTGAAACTTGACACAATAAAGCAGTTTCACGTTCTATCTCTATGTTCTGTTTCCTCTTGATGTAGCCCTAAGCAGTGACTGGCGAGAAACACTTTCATCGAAAGGGGTTGCCAAGCTTCCAAAAATTACGAATCTCGAGAAATCTCAGCAAATATTTTTTCACGCAAACTGGATGATAATTTCAGGTAATGATCAGTACACTAAGGCGACTTGGTTCCAAAAAGTACGTACTTCTATGTTGAAGCATTCATTTCCAGTAACAGTTTGAATTTTCAGGTTTCACTCTCTTTTCTCCTATATTGATACATGTATTTGGAACTCTAAATCCAACACGGTTTGTGCTAGCTTCTTGAAACTTGACACAATAAAGTAGTTTCATGTTGTATCTCTACGTTCTGTTTCCTCTTGATGTAGCCCTAAGCAGTGACTGGGGAGAAACACGTTCATGGAAAGGGGTTGCCAAGCTTCCAAAAATTACGAATCTCGAGAAATCTCAGCAAATATTTTTTCACGCAAACTGGATGATACTTTCAGGTAATGATCAGTACACTAAGCCCACTTTGTTCCCCAAATTTCATTCTTCTATATTGAAGCGTTCGTTTCCAGTAACAGTTTGAATTTTGCCATTTCACTCTGTTTTCTCCTATATTGATAGATGAATTTGGTACTCAAAATCAAACACCGTTTGTGCAAGCCTCTTGAAACCTGAAACAATAAAGCAGTTTCACGTTCTATCTCTATGTTCTGTTTCCTCTTGATGTAGCCCTAAGCAGTGACTGGTGACAAAAACTTTCATTGAAAGGGGTTGCCAAGCATCCAAAAATTATGAGTCTCCAGAAATCTCAGCAACTATTTTGTCACCCAAATTGGATGATACTTTCAGCTAATGATTAGTACACTAAACCCACTTGGTTCGCCAAATTTCGTTTTTCTATGTTGAAGCGTTCGTTTCCAGTAACAGTTTGAATTTTGATGTTTCACTCTGTTTTCTCCTATATTGATAGATGTATTTGGAACACTAAATCAATCACGGTTTGTGCTAGCTTCTTGAAACTTGACACAATAAAGCAGTTTCACGTTCTATCTCTGTGTTCTGTTTCCTCTTGATGTAGCCCTAAGCAGTGACTGTGGAGAAACAATTTCATTGAAAGGGGTTGCCAAGCTTCCAAAAATTACGAATCTCCAGAAATCTCAGCAACTATTTTTTCACCCAAACTGGATGATACTTTTAGATAATGATCAGAACACTAAGCCCAAGTGGTTCCCCAAATTTCGTTTTTCTATGTTGAAGCGTTCGTTTCCAGTAACAGTTTGAATTTTGGCGTTTCACTCTGTTTTCTCCTATGTTGATAGATGAATTTGGTACTCAAAATCAAACACCATTTGTGCAAGCCTCTTGAAACTTGACACAATAAAGCAGTTTCACGATCTATCTCTATGTTTTGTTTCGCCTTCATGTAGTCCTAAGCAGTGACTGGGGACAAACACTTTCATTGAAAGGGGTTGCCAAGCATCCAAAAATTACGAGTCTCCAGAAATCTCAGCAACTATTTTGTCACCCAAACTGGATGATACTTACAGCTAATGATCAGTACACTAAGCCCACTTGGTTCGCCAAATTTTGTTTTTCTATGTTGAAGCGTTCGTTTCCAGTAACAGTTTGAATTTTGACGTTTCACTCTGTTTTCTCCTATATTGATAGATGTATTTCGAACTCTAAATCCAACACGGTTTTTGCTAGCTTCTTGAAACTTGACACAATAAATTAGTTTCACGTTCTATCTCTATGTTTTGTTTCCTCTTGATGTAGCCCTAAGCAGTGACTGGTGAGAAACACTTTCATGGAAGGGGTTGCCAAGCTTTCAAAAATTACGAATCTCCAGAAATCTCAGCAAATATTTTTTCACCCAAACTGGGTGATACTTTCAGGTAATGATCAGTACTCTAAGGCGACTTGGGTCCCCAAAGTTCGTTCTTCTATGTTGAAGCGTTCATTTCCAGTAACAGTTTGAATTTTGGCCTTTCACTCTGTTTTCTCCTATATTGATAGATGTATTTGGAACTCTAAATCCAACACGGTTTGTGCTAGCTTCTTGAAACTTGACACAATAAAGCAGTTTCACGTTCTATCTCTATGTTCTATTTCCTTTTGATGTAGCCCTAAGCAGTGACTGGCGAGAAACACTTTAATGGAAAGGGGTTGCCAAGCTTCCAAAAGTTACGAATCTCCAGAAATCTCAGCAAATATTTTTTGACCCAAACTGGATGATACTTTCAGGTAATTATCAGTACACTAAGGAGACTTGGTTCCCCAAACTTCATTCTTCTATGTTGAAGCGTTCATTTCCAGTAAGAGTTTGAATTTTTAGGTTTTACTCTGTTTTCTCCTATATTGATAGATGTATTTGGAACTCTAAATCCAACATGGTTTGTGCTAGCTTCTTGAAACTTGACACAAAAAAGTAGTTTCACGTTCTATCTCTATGTTTTGTTTCCTCTTGTTGTAGCTCTAAGCAGTGACTGGCGAGAAATAGTTTCATGGAAAGGGGTTGCCAAGCTTCCAAAAATTACGAATCTCCAGAAATCTCAGCAAATATTTTTTCACCGAAACTGGATGATACTTTCATGTAATGATCAGTACACTAAGTAGACTTGGTTCCCCAAAGTTTGTTCTTCTACGTTGAAGCGTTCATTTCCAGTAACAGTTTGAATTTTTAGGTTTCACTCTCTTTTCTCCTATATTGATAGATGTATTTGGAACTCTAAATCCAACACGGCTTGTGCTAGCTTCTTGAAACTTGACACAATAAAGTAGTTTCACGTTCTATTTTTATGTTTTGTTTCCTCGTGATGTAGCCCTAAGCAGTGACTGGCGAGAAACTCTTTCATGGAAAGGGCTTGCCAAGCTTCCAAAAATTACGAATCTCCAGAATCTCAGCAAATATTTTTTCATGCAAGCTGGATGATACTTTCAGGTAATGATCAGTACACTAAGGCGACTTGGTTCCCCAAAGTTCGTTCCTCTATGTTGAAGCGTTCATTTCCAGTAACAGTTTGAATTTTTAGGTTTCACTCTCTTTTCTCCTATATTGATAGATGTATTTGGAACTCTAAATCAAACACGGTTTGTGCTAGCTTCTTGAAACTTGACACAATAAAGCAGTTTCATGTTCTATCTCTATGTTTTCTTTCGTCTTGTTGTAGCTCTAAGCAGTGACTGGCGAGAAACACTTTCATGGAAAGGGGTTGCAAAGCTTCCAAAAATTACGAATCTCCAGAAATCTCAGCAAATATTTTTTCACCCAAACTGGAAGATACTTTCAGGTAATGATCAGTACACTAAGGTGACTTGGTTCCCCAAAGTTCATTCTTCTATGTTGAAGCGTTCATTTCCAGTAACAGTTTGAATTTTGGCCTTTCACTTTGTTTTCTCCTATATTGATAGATAATTTTGGAACTCTAAATCAAACACCGTTTGTGCTAGCTTCTTGAAACTTGACACAATAAACTGTTTCACGGTCTATCTCTGTGTTCTGTTTCCTCTTGATGTAGCCCTAAGCAGTGACTCGTGAGAAACACTTTCATGGAAAGGGGTTGCCAAGCTTCCAAAAATTACGAATCTCGAGAACCTCAGCAAATATTTTTTCACGCAAACTTGACGATGCTTTCAGGTAATGATCAGTACAATAAGGCAACTTGGTTCCCTAAGTTCATTTTTCTATGTTGAAGCATTCATTTCCAGTAACAGTTTGAATTTTTAGGTTTCACTCTGTTTTCTCCTATATTGATAGATGTATTTGGAACTCTAAATCCAACACGGTTTGTGCTAGCTTCTTGAAACTTGACACGACAAAGCAGTTTCACGTTCTATCTCTATGTTCTGTTTCCTCTTGATGTAGCCCTAAGCAGTGACTGGGGAGAAACACTTTCATGGAAAGGGGTTGCCAAGGTTCCAAAATTTATGAGTCTCCAGAAATCTCAGCAACTATTTTGTCACCCAAACTGGATGCCACTTTCAGGTAATGATCTTTACACTAAGCCCACTTTGTTCCCCAAATTTCGTTCTTCTATGTTGAAGCGTTCGTTTCCAGTAACAGTTTAAATTTTGGCGTTTCACTCTGTTTTCTCCTATATTGAAAGATGTATTTTTAACTCTAAATCAAACAGGGTTTGTGCTAGCTTCTTGAAACTTGACACGACAAAGCAGTTTCACGTTCTATCTCTACGTTCTGTTTCTTCTTGATGGAGCCCTAAGCAGTGACTGGGGAGAAACACTTTCATTGAAAGGGGTTGCCAACTTCCAAAAATTACGAGTCTCCAGAAATCTCAGCAAATATTTTTTCATCCAAACTGGATGATCCTTTCAGGTAATGATCAGTACACTAAGGCGACTTGGTTCCCCAAAGTTCATTCTTCTATGTTGAAGCGTTCGTTTCCACTAACAGTTTGAATTTTGGCCTTTCACTCTGTTTTCTCCTATATTGATAGATGTATTTGGAACTCTAAATCAAACACGGTTTGTGCTAGCTTCTTGAAACTTGACACAATAAAGTAGTTTCACGTTCTATCTCTATGTTTTGTTTCCTCTTGATGTAGCCCTAAGCAGTGACTGGCGAGAAACACTTTCATGGAAAGGGGTTGCCAAGCTTCCAAAAATTACGAATCTCCAGAAATCTCAGCAAATATTTTTTTCATCCAAACTGGATGATACTTTCAGGTAATGATCAGTACACTAAGGCGACTTGGTTCCCCAAAGTTCGTTCCTCTATGTTGAAGCGTTCATTTCGAGTAACAGTTTGAATTTTTAGGTTTCACTCTCTTTTCTCCTATATTGATAGATGTATTTGGAACTCTAAATCAAACACGGTTTGTGCTAGCTTTTTGAAACTTGACACAATAAAGCAGTTTCATGTTCTATCTCTATGTTCTGTTTCCTCTTGATGTAGCCCTAAGCAGTGACTGGCGAGAAACACTTTCATGGAAAGAGGTTGCCAACTTCCAAAATTTACGAATCTCCAGAAATCTCAGCAAACATTTTTTCATGCAAACTGGATGATACTTTCAGGTAATGATCAGTACAGTAAGGAGACTTGGGTCCCCAAAGTTCGTTCTTCTATGTTGAAGCGTTCATTTCCAGTAACAGTTTGAATTTTTAGGTTTCACTCTGTTTTCTCCTATATTGATAGATGTATTTGGAACTCTAAATCCAACACGGTTTGTGCTAGCTTCTTGAAACTTGACACAATAAAGTAGTTTCACCTTCTATCTCTATGTTTTGTTTCCTCTTGATGTAGCCCTAAGCAGTGACTGGCGAGAAACACTTTCATGGAAAGGGGTTGCCAAGCTTCCAAAGATTACGAATCTCCAGAAATCTCAGCAAATATTTTTTCACCCAAACTGGATGATACTTTCAGGTAATGATCAGTACACTAAGGAGACTTGGTTCCCCAAACTTCATTCTGCTATGTTGAAGCGTTCATTTCCAGTAAGAGTTTGAATTTTTAGGTTTCACTCTGTTTTCTCCTATATTGATAGATGTATTTGGAACTCTAAATCAAACACGGTTTGTGCTAGCTTCTTGAAACTTGACACAATAAAGCAGTTTCATGTTCTATCTCTATGTTTTGTTTCCTCTTGTTGTAGCTCTAAGCAGTGACTGGCGAGAAACACTTTCATGGAAAGGGGTTGCGAAGCTTCCAAAAATTACGAATCTCCAGAAATCTCAGCAAATATTTTTTCACCCAAACTGGATGATACTTTTAAATAATGATCAGAACACTAAGCTCACGTGGTTCTCCAAATTTTGTTTTTCTATGTTGAAGCGTTCGTTTCCAGTAACAGTTTGAATTTTGGCCTTTCACTCTGTTTTCTCCTATATTGATAGATGTATTTGGAACTCTAAATCCAACACGGTTTGTGCTAGCTTCTTGAAACTTGACACGACAAAGCAGTTTCACGTTCTATCTCTATGTTCTATTTCCTCTTGTTGTAGCCCTAAGCAGTGACTGGGGAGAAACACTTTCATTGAAAGGGGTTGCCAAGCTTCCAAAATTTACGAGTCTCCAGAAATCACAGCAAGTATTTTGTCACCCAAACTGGATGCCACTTTCAGGTAATGATCATTACACTAAGCCCACTTTATTCCCCTAATTTCGTTCTTCTATGTTGAAGCGTTCGTTTGCAGTAACAGTTTAAATTTTGGCATTTCACTCTGTTTTCTCCTATATTGAAACATGTATTTTTAACTCTAAATCAAACACGGTTTTTTGCTAGCTTCTTGAAACTTGACACGACAAAGCAGTTTCACGTTCTATCTCTACGTTCTATTTCTTCTTGATGTAGCCCTAAGCAGTGACTGGGGAGAAACACTTTCATTGAAAGGGGTTGCCAACTTCCAAAAATTACGCGTCTCCAGAAATCTCAGCAAATATTTTTTCATCCAAACTGGATGGTCCTTTCAGGTAATGATCAGTACACTAAGGCGACTTGGTTCCCCAAATTTCATTCTTCTATGTTGAAGCGTTCGTTTCCACTAACAGTTTGAATTTTGGCCTTTCACTCTGTTTTCTCCTATATTGATAGATGTATTTGGAACTCTAAATCAAACACGGTTTGTGCTAGCTTCTTGAAACTTGACACAATAAAGCAGTTTCATGTTCTATCTCTATGTTCTGTTTCCTCTTGATGTAGCCCTAAGCAGTGACGGCGAGAAACACTTTAATGGAAACGGGTTGCCAAGCTTCCAAAAGTTACGAATCTCCAGAAATATCGGCAAACATTTTTTCATGCAAACTGGATGATACTTTCAGGTAATGATCAGTACACTACGGCGACTTGGTTCCCCAAAGTTTGTTCTTCTATGTTGAAGCGTTCATTTCCAGTAACAGTTTGAATTTTTATGTTTCACTCTCTTTTCTCCTATATTGATAGATGTATTTGGAACTCTAAATCCAACACGGTTTGTGCTAGCTTCTTGAAACTTGACACAATAAAGTAGTTTCACGTTCTATCTCTATGTTTTGTTTCCTCTTGATGTAGCCCTAAGCAGTGACTGGCGAGAAACACTTTCATGGAAAGGGATTGCGAAGCTTCCTAAAATTACGAATCTCCAGAAATCTCAGCAAATATTTTTTCACCCAAACTGGATGATACTTTCAGGTAATGATCAGTACACTAAGGAGACTTGGTTCCCCAAAGTTCATTCTTGTATGTTGAAGCGTTCATTTCCAGTAACAGTTTGAATTTTGGCCTTTCACTCTGTTTCCTCCTATATTGATAGATGTATTTGGAACTCTAAATCAAACACGGTTTGTGCTAGCTTCTTGAAATTTGACACAATAAAGCAGTTTCACGTTCTATCTCTATGTTCTGTTTCCTCTTGATGTAGCCCTAAGCAGTGACTGGTGAGAAACACTTTCATTGAAAGGGATTGCCAAGCTTCCAAAAGTTAAAAATCTAGAGAAATCACAGCAAATGTTTTTTCATGCAAACTGGATGATACTTTCAGGTAATGATCAGTACACTAAGGCGACTTGGGTCCCCAAAGTTCGTTCTTCTATGTTGAAGCGTTCATTTCCAGTAACTGTTTGAATAATTAGGTTTCACTCTCTTTTCTCCTATATTGATAGATGTATTTGGAACTCTAAATCCAACACGGTTTGTGCTAGCTTCTTGAAACTTGACACAATGAAGAAGTTTCACGTTCTATCTCTATGTTTTGTTTCCTCTTGATGTAGCCCTAAGCAGTGATGGCGAGAAACACTTTCATGGAAAGGGGTTGCCAAGCTTCCTAAAATTACGAATCTCCAGAAATCTCAGCAAATATTTTTTCACCCAAACTGGATGATACTTTCATGTAATGATCAGTACACTAAGGAGACTTGGTTCCCCAAAGTTCGTTCTTCTATGTTGAAGCGTTCATTTCCAGTAACAGTTTGAAATTTTAGGTTTCACTGTCTTTTCTCCTATATTGATAGATGTATTTGGAACTCTAAATCCAACACGGTTTGTGCAAGCTTCTTGAAACTTGACACAAGAAAGTAGTTTCACGTTCTCTTTCTATGTTTTGTTTCCTCTTGATGTAGCCCTAAGCAGTGACTGGCGAGAAACACTTTCATGGAAAGGGGTTGCCAAGCTTCCAAAAATTACGAATCTCCAGAAATCTCAGCAAATATTTTTTCATCCAAACTGGATGATACTTTCAGGTAATGATCAGTACACTAAGGCGACTTGGTTCCCCAAAGTTCGTTCCTCTATGTTGAAGCGTTCATTTCCAGTAACAGTTTGAATTTTTAGGTTTCACTCTCTTTTCTCCTATATTGATAGATGTATTTGGAACTCTAAATCAAACAACGTTTGTGCTAGCTTCTTGAAACTTGACACAATAAAGCAGTTTCACGTTTTATCTCTGTGTTCTGTTTCCTCTTGATGTAGCCCAAAGCAGTAACTGGCGAGAAACACTTTCATGGAAAGGGGTTGCCAAGCTTAAAAATATTACGAATCTCCAGAAATCTCAGCAAATATTTTTTCACCCAAACTGGATGATACTTTTAAATAATGATCAGAACACTAAGCTCCCGTGGTTCTCCAAATTTTGTTTTTCTATGTTGAAGCGTTCGTTTCCAGTAACAGTTTGAATTTTGGTCTTTCACTCTGTTTTCTCCTATATTGATAGATGTATTTGGAACTCTAAATGAAACACGGTTTGTGCTAGCTTCTTGAAACTTGACACAATAAAGCAGTTTCACGTTCTGTCTCTATGTTCTGTTTCCTCTTGATGCAGCCCTAAGCAGTGACTGGCGAGAAACACCTTCATGGAAAGGGATTGCCAAGCTTCCAAAAGTTACGAACCTCAAAAATCACAGCAAATATTTTTTCATGCACACTAGATGATACTTTCAGGGAATGATCAGTACACTAAGGAGACATGGGTCCCCAAAGTTCGTTCTTCTATGTTGAAGAGTTCATTTCCCGTAACAGTTTGAATTTTTAGGTTTCACTCTGTTTTCTCCTATATTGACAGATGTATTTGGAACTCTAAATCCAACACGGTTTGTGCTAGTTTCTTGAAACTTGACACAATGAAGTAGTTTCACGTTCTATCTCTATGTTTTGTTTCCTCTTGTTGTAGTTCTAAGCAGTGACTGGCGAGAAATAGTTTCATGGAAAGGGGTTGCGAAGCTTCCAAAAATTACGAATCTCCAGAAATCTCAGCCAATATTTTTTCACCCAAACTGGAAGATACTTTAAGGTAATGATCAGTACACTAAGGCGACTTGGTTGCCCAAAGTTCGTTCTTCTATGTTGAAGCGTTCGTTTCCAGAAACAGTTTGAATTTTGGCCTTTCACTCTGTTTTCTTCTATATTGATAGATGTATTTGGAACTCTAAATCAAACACCGTTTGTGCTAGCTTCTTGAAACTTGACACAATAAAGCAGTTTCACGTTCTATGTCTGTGTTCTGTTTCCTCTTGATGTAGCACTAAGCAGTGACTGGGGAGAAACACTTTCATTGAAAGGGGTTGACAAGTTTCCAAAAATTACGAGTCTCCAGAAATCTCAGCAACTATTTTGTCACCCGAACTGGATGATACTTTGAGGTAATGATCAGTACACTAAGGCGACTTGGTTCCCCAAATGTCGTTCTTCTATATTGAAGCGTTCATTTCCAGTAACAGTTTGAATTTTTAGATTTCACTCTGTTTTCTCCTATATTGATACATGTATTTGGAACTCTAAATCCAACACGGTTTGTGCTAGCTTCTTGAAACTTGACACGACAAAGCAGTTTCACGTTCTATCTCTACGTTCTGTTTCTTCTTGATGTAGCCCTAAGCAGTGACTGGCGAGAAACACTTTCATTGAAACGGGTTGCCAAGCTTCCAAAAGTTACGAATCTCCAGAAATATCGGAAAACTTTTTTTCATGCGAACTGGATGATACTTTCAGGTAATGATCAGTACACTAAGGCGACTTGGTTCCCCAAAGTTCGTTCTTCTATGTTGAAGCGTTCATTTCCAGTAACAGTTTGAATTTTTATGTTTCACTCTCTTTTCTCCTATATTGATAGATGTATTTGGAACTCTAAATCAAACACGGTTTGTGCTAGCTTCTTGAAACTTGACACAATAAAGCAGTTTCATGTTCTATCTCTATGTACTGTTTCCTCGTGATGTAGCCCTAAGCAGTGACTGGCGAGAAACACTTACATGGAAAGAGGTTGCCAACTTCCAAAATTTACGAATCTCCAGAAATCTCAGCAAACATTTTTTCATGCAAACTGGATGATACTTTCAGGTAATGATCAGTACACTAAGGAGACTTGGGTCCCCAAAGTTCGTTCTTCTATGTTGAAGCGTTCATTTCCAGTAACAGTTTGAATTTTTAGGTTTCACTCTGTTTTCTCCTATATTGATAGATGTATTTGGAACTCTAAATCCAACACGGTTTGTGCTAGCTTCTTGAAACTTGACACAATAAAGTAGTTTCACGTTCTATCTCTATGTTTTGTTTCCTCTTGATGTAGCCCTAAGCAGTGACTGGCGAGAAACACTTTCATGGAAAGGGGTTGCCAATCTTCCAAAGATTACGAATCTCCAGAAATCACAGCAAATATTTTTTGACCCAAACTGGATGATACTTTCAGGTAATGATCAGTACACTAAGGAGACTTGGTTCCCCAAACTTCATTCTTCTATGTTGAAGCGTTCATTTCCAGTAACAGTTTGAATTTTTAGGTTTCACTCTGTTTTCTCCTATATTGATAGATGTATTTGGAACTCTAAATCCAACATGGTTTGTGCTAGCTTCTTGAAACTTGACACAAAAAAGTAGTTTCACGTTCTATCACTATGTTTTGTTTCCTCTTGTTGTAGCTCTAAGCAGTGACTGGCGAGAAATAGTTTCATGGAAAGGGGTTGCCAAGCTTCCAAAAATTATGAATCTCCAGAAGTCTCAGCATATATTTTTTCACCCAAACTGGATGATACTTTCATGTAATGATCAGTACACTAAGGAGACTTGGTTCCCCAAAGTTTGTTCTTCTATGTTGAAGTGTTCATTTCCAGTAACAGTTTGAATTTTTAGGTTTCACTCTCTTTTCTCCTATATTGAAAGATGTATTTGGAACTCTAAATTCAACACGGTTTGTGCTACCTTTATGAAACTTGACACAATGAAGTAGTTTCATGTTCTATTTTTATGTTTTCTTTCCTCTTGATGTAGCCCTAAGCAGTGACTGGCGGGAAACACTTTCATGGAAAGGGGTTGCCAAGCTTCCAAAAATTACGAATCTCCAGAAATCTCAGCAAATATTTTTTCATCCAAGCTGGATGATACTTTCAGGTAATGATCAGTACACTAAGACGATTTGGTTCCCCAAAGTTCGTTCCTCTTTGTTGAAGCGTTCATTTCCAGTAACAGTTTGAATTTTTAGGTTTCACTCTCTTTTCTCCTATATTGATAGATGTATTTGGAACTCTAAATCAAACACGGTTTGTGCTAGCTTCTTGAAACTTGACACAATAAAGCAGTTTCATGTTCTATCTCTATGTTTTGTTTCCTCTTGTTGTAGCTCTAATCAGTGACTGGCGAGAAACACTTTCATGGAAAGGGGTTGCGAAGCTTCCAAAAATTACGAATCTCCAGAAATTTCAGCAAATATTTTTTCATCCAAACTGGATGATTTTTTCAGGTAATGATCAGTACACTAAGGCGACTTGGTTCCCCAAAGTTCATTCTTCTATGTTGAAGCGTTCGTTTCCACTAACACTTTGAATTTTGGCCTTTCACTCTGTTTTCTCCTATATTGATAGATGTATTTGGAACTCTAAATCAAACACGGTTTGTGCTAGCCTCTTGAAACTTGACACAATAAAGCAGTTTCACGTTCTATCTCTATGTTCTGTTTCCTCTTGATATAGCCCTAAGCAGTGACGGCGAGAAACACTTTAATGGAAACGGGTTGCCAAGCTTCCAAAAGTTACGAATCTCCAGAAATATCGGCAAACATTTTTTCATGCAAACAGGATGATACTTTCAGGTAATGATCAGGACACTAAGGCGACTTGGTTCCCCAAAGTTTGTTCTTCTATGTTGAAGCGTTCATTTCCAGTAACAGTTTGAATTTTTATGTTTCACTCTCTTTTCTCCTATATTGATAGATGTATTTGGAACTCTAAATCCAACACGGTTTGTGCTAGCTTCTTGAAACTTGACACAATAAAGTAGTTTCACGTTCTATCTCTATGTTTTGTTTCCTCTTGATGTACCCCTAAGCAGTGACTGGCGAGAAACACTTTCATGGAAAGGGGTTGCCAAGCTTCCAAAAATTACGAATCTCCAGAAATCTCAGCAAATATTTTTTCATCCAAACTGATGATACTTTCAGATAATGATCAGTACACTAAGGCGACTTGGTTCCCCAAAGTTCGTTCCTCTATGTTGAAGCGTAAATTTCCAGTAACAGTTTGAATTTTTAGGTTTCACTCTCTTTTCTCCTATGTTGATAGATGTATTTGGAACTCTAAATCCAAAACGGTTTGTGCTAGCTTCTTGAAACTTGACACAATGAAGAAGTTTCATGTTCTAACTCTATGTTCTGTTTCCTTGTGATGTAGCCCTAAGAGGTGACAGGGGAGAAACACTTTCATTGAAAGGGGTTGCCAAGCTTCCAAAAATTACGAATCTCCAGAAATCTCAGCAAATATTTTTTCATCCAAACTGATGATACTTTCAGATAATGATCAGTACACTAAGGCGACTTGGTTCCCCAAAGTTCGTTCCTCTATGTTGAAGCGTAAATTTCCAGTAACAGTTTGAATTTTTAGGTTTCACTCTCTTTTCTCCTGTGTTGATAGATGTATTTGGAACTCTAAATCCAAAACGGTTTGTGCTAGCTTCTTGAAACTTGACACAATGAAGAAGTTTCATGTTCTAACTCTATGTTCTGTTTCCTTGTGATGTAGCCCTAAGCAGTGACAGGGGAGAAACACTTTCATTGAAAGGGGTTGCCAAGCTTCCAAAAATTACGAGTCTCCGGAAATCTCAGCAAGTATTTTTTCATCCAAACTGGATGATACTTTCAGGTAATGATCAGTACACTAAGGCGACTTGGTTCCCAAAAGGTCGTTCTTCTATGTTGAAGCGTTCGTTTCCAGTAACAGTTTGAATTTTGGCCTTTCACTCTGTTTTCTCCTATATTGATAGATGTATTTGGAACTCTAAATCAAACACCGTTTGTGCTAGCTTCTTGAAACTTGACACAATAAAGCAGTTTCACGTTTTATCTCTGTGTTCTGTTTCCTCTTGATGTAGCCCTAAGCAGTGACTGGCGAGAAACACTTTCATGGAAAGGGGTTGCCAAGCTTAAAAATATTACGAATCTCCAGAAATATCAGCAAATATTTTTCACCCAAACTGGATGATATTTTCAGGTAATGATCAGTACACTAAGGCGACTTGGTTCCCCAAAGTTCGTTCTTCTATGTTGAAGCGTTCGTTTGCAATAAAAGTTAGAATTTTGGCCTTTCACTCTGTGTTCTCCTATATTGATAGATGTATTTGGAACTCTAAATCAAACACGGTTTGTACTAGCTTCTTGAAACTTGACACAATAAAGCAGTGTCACGTTCTGTCTCTATGTTCTGTTTCCTCTTGATGCAGCCCTAATCAGTGACTGGCGAGAAACACTTTCATGGAAAGGGATTGCCAAGCTTCCAAAAGTTACGAATCTCAAAAATCACAGCCTATATTTTTTCATGCACACTGAATGATACTTTCAGGGAATGATCGGTACACTAAGGAGACTTGGGTCCCCAAAGTTCGTTCTTCTATGTTGAAGCGTTCATTTCCCGTAACAGTTTGAATTTTTAGGTTTCACTCTGTTTTCTCCTATATTGACAGATGTATTTGGAACTCTAAATCCAACATGGTTTGTGCTAGCTTCTTGAAACTTGACACAATGAAGTAGTTTCACGTTCTATCTCTATGTTTTGTTTCCTCTTGTTGTAGTTCTAAGCAGTGACTGGCGAGAAATAGGTTCATGGAAAGGGGTTGCGAAGCTTCCAAAAATTATGAATCTCCAGAAATCTCAGCCAATATTTTTTCACCCAAACTGGAAGATACTTTAAGGTAATGATCAGTACACTAAGGCGACTTGGTTCCCCAAAGTTCGTTCTTCTATGTTGAAGCGTTCGTTTCCAGAAACGGTTTGAATTTTGGCCTTTCACTCTGTTTTCTTCTATATTGATAGATGTATTTGGAACTCTAAATCAAACACCGTTTGTGCTAGCTTCTTGAAAGTTGACACAATAAAGCAGTTTCACGTTCTATGTCTGTGTTCTGTTTCCTCTTGATGTAGCACAAAGCAGTGACTGGGGAGAAACACTTTCATTGAAAGGGGTTGCCAAGTTTCCAAAAATTACGAGTCTCCAGAAATCTCAGCAACTATTTTGTCACCCAAACTGGATGATACTTTCAGGTAATGATCAGTACACTAAGCCCACTTTGTTCCCCAAATTTCGTTCTTCTATGTTGAAGCGTTCGTTTGCAGTAACAGTTTAAATTTTGGCGTTTCACTCTGTTTTCTCCTATATTTTAAGATGTATTTTTAACTCTAAATCAAACACGGTTTGTGCTAGCTACTTGAAACTTGACACGACAAAGCAGTTTTCATGTTCTATTTCTATGTTCTGTTTCTTCTTGATGTAGCCATAAGCAGTGACTTGGGAGAAACACTTTCATTGAAAGGGATTGCCAAGTTTCCAAAAATTACGAGTCTCCAGAAATCTCAGCAAACATTTTTGCATGCAAACTGGATGATACTTTCAGGTAATGATCAGTGCACTAAGGCGACTTGGGTCCCCAAAGTTCGTTCTTCTATTTTGAAGCGTTCGTTTCCAGTAACAGTTTGAATTTTGGCCTTTCACTCTGTTTTCTTCTATATTGATAGATGTATTTGGAACTCTAAATCACACACGGTTTGTGCTAGCTTCTTGAAACTTGACACAATAAAGCAGTTTCACGTTCTTTCTCTATGTTTTGTTTCCTCTTGATGTAGCCCTAAGCAGTGACTGGCGAGAAACACTTTCATGGAAAGGGGTTGCCAAGCTTCCAAAAGTTACGAATCTCCAGAAATCTCAGCAAATATTTTTTCACCCAAACTGGATGATACTTTCAGGTAATCATCAGTATACTAAGGAGAATTGGTTCCCAAAAGTTCGTTCTTCTATGTTGAAGCGTTCATTTCCAGTAACAGTTTGAATTTTTAGGTTTCACTCTGTTTTCTCCTATATTGATAGATGCATTTGGAACTCTAAATCCAACACAGTTTGTGCTCGCTTCTTGAAACTTGCCATAATAATTTAGTTTCACATTCTATCTCTATGTTTTGTTTCCCCTTGATGTAGCCCTAAGCAGTGACTGGCGAGAAACACTTTCATTTAAAGTGGTGCCAAGCTTCCAAAAATTACGAATCTCCAGAAATCCCAGCAAATATTTTTTCGCCCAAACTGGATGATACTTTCAGGTAATGATCAGTACACTAAGTCGACTTGGTTCCACAAAGTTCGTTCTTGTATGTTGAAGCGTTCATTTCCAGTAACAGTTTGAATTTTTAGGTTTCACTCTCTTTTCTCCTATATTTATAGATGTATTTGGAACTCTAAATCCAACACGGTTTGTGCTAGCTTCTTGAAACTTGACACAACAATGTAGTTTCACGTTCTATCTCTATGTTTTGTTTCCTCTTGATGTCTCCCTAAGCAGTGACTGGCGAGAAACACTTTCATGGAAAGGGGTTGCCAAGCTTCCAAAAATTACGAATCTCCAGATATCTCAGCAAATATTTTTTCATCCAAACTGGATGATACTTTCAGGTAATGATCAGTACACTAAGGCGACTTGGTTCCCCAAAGTTCGTTCTTCTATGTTGAAGCGTTCATTTCCAGTAACAGTTTGAATTTTTAGGTTTCACTCTCTTTTCTCCTATATTGTTAGATATATTTGGAACTCTAAATCCAACACGGTTTGTGCTAGCTTCTTGAAACTTGACACAACAAAGTAGTTTCACGTTCTATCTCTATGTTTTGTTTCCTCTTGATGTAGCCCTAAGCAGGGACTGGCGAGAAACACTTTCATGGAAAGTGGTGCCAAGCTTCCAAAAATTACGAATCTCCAGAAATCTCAGCAAATATTTTGTCACCCAAACTGGATGATACTTTCAGGTAATGATCAGTACACTAAGGCGACTTGGTTCCCCAAAGTTCGTTCTTCTATGTTGAAGCGTTCATTTCCAGTAACGGTTTGAATTTTTAGGATTCACATCTTTTCTCCTATATTGATAGATGTATTAGGAACTCTAAATCCAACACGGTTTGTGCTAGCTTCTTGAAACTTGACACAATAAACTAGTTTCACGTTCCATCTCTATGTTTTGTTTCATCTTGATGTAGCCCTAAGCAGTGACTGGCGAGAAACACTTTCATGGAAAGGGGTTGCCAAGCTTCCAAAAATTATGAATCTTCAGAAATCTCAGCAAATATTTTTTAACCAAAACTGGATGATACTTTCAGGTAATGATCAGTACACTAAGTAGACTTGGTTCCCCAAAGTTCGTTCTTCTATGTTGAAGCGTTCATTTCCAGAAACAGTTTGAATTTTTATGTTTCACTCTCTTTTCTCCTATATTGATAGATGTATTTGGAACTCTAAATCCAACACGGTTTGTGCTAGCTTCTTGAAACTTGACACAATAAAGTAGTTTCACGTTCTATTTCTATGTTTTGTTTCCTCTTGATGTAGCCCTAAGCAGTGACTGGCGAGAAACACTTTCATGGAAAGTGGTGCCAAGCTTCCAAAAATTACGAATCTCCAGAAATCCCAGCAAATATTTTTTCACCCAAACTGGATGATACTTTCAGGTAATGATCAGTACACTAAGGCGACTTGGTTCCCCAAAGTTCGTTCTTCTATGTTGAAGCGTTCATTTCCAGTAACAGTTTGAATTTTTAGGTTTCACTCTCTTTTCTCCTATATTGATAGATGCATTTGGAACTCTAAATCCAACACGGTTTGTGCTCGCTTCTTGAAACATGACACAATAAAGTAGTTTCACTTTCTATCTCTATGTTTTGTTTCCTCTTGATATAGCCCTAAGCAGTGACTGGAGAGAAACACTTTCATGGAAAGGGGTTGCCAAGCTTCCAAAAATTACGAATCTCCAGAAATCTCAGCAAATATTTTTCACCCAAACCTGATGATACTTTCAGGTAATGATCAGTACACTAAGGCGACTTGGTTCCACAAAGTTCGTTCTTCTATGTTGAAGCGTTCATTTCCAGTAACAGTTTGAATTTTTAGGTTTCACTCTCTTTTCTCCTATATTGATAGATGTATTTGGAATTCTAAATCCAACACGGTTTGTGCTAGCTTCTTGAAACTTGACACAATAAAGGAGTTTCACGTTCTATTTCTATGTTTTGTTTCCTCTTGATAGAGCCCTAAGCAGTGACTGGCGAGAAACACTTTCATGGAAATGGGTTGCCAAGCTTCCAAATTTACGAATCTCCAGAAATCTCAGCAAATATTTTTTCATCCAAACTGGATGATACTTTCAGGTAATGATCAGTACACTAAGGCAACTTGGTTCCCCAAAGTTCGTTCTTCTATGTTGAAGCGTTCATTTCCAGTGACAGTTTGAATTTTTAGGTTTCACTCTCTTTTCTCCTATATTGATAGATGTATTTGGAACTCTAAATCCAACACGGTTTGTGCTAGCTTCTTGAAACTTGACACAATAAAGTAGTTTCACGTTCTATTTCTATGTTTTGTTTCCTCTTGATATAGCCCTAAACAGTGACTGGCGAGAAACACTTTCATGGAAAGGGGTTGCCAAGCTTCCAAATATTACTAATCTCCAGAAATCTCAGCAACTATTTTGTCACCCAAACTGGATGATACTTTCAGGTAAAGACCAGTACACTAAGCCCACTTTTTTCCCCAAATTTCGTTCTTCTATGTTGAAGCGTTCGTTTCCAGTAACAGTTTAAATTTTGGCGTTTCACTTTGTTTTCTCCTATAGTGTAAGATGTATTTTTAATTCTAAATCCAACACGGTTTGTGCTAGCTTCTTGAAACTTGACACGACAAAGCAGTTTCACATTGTATCCTTATGTTCTTTTTCTTCTTGATGTAGCCCTAAGCCGTGACTGGGGAGAAACACTTTCATTTAAAGGGGTTGCCAAGTTTCCAAAAATTACGAGTCTCCAAAAATCTCAGCAACTATTTTTTCACCCAAACTGGATGATACTTTCAGATAATGATCAGTACACTAAGCCCACTTGGTTTCCCAAATTTCTTTCTTCTATGCTGCAGCGTTCGTTTCCAGTAACAGTTTGAATTTTGGCGTTTCACTCTGTTTTCTCCTATATTGATAGATGTATTTGGAACTCTAAATAAAACACGGTTTGTGCTAGATTCTTCAAACTTGACACAATAATGCAGTTTCAAGTTGTACCTCTATGTTCTGTTTCCTCTTGATGTAGCCCTAAGCAGTGAGTGGGGAGAAACACTTTCATTGAAAGGGGTGGCCAAGCTTCCAAAAATTATGAATCTCCAGAAATCTCAGCAAATATTTTTTTTAACCAAACTGGATGATACTTTCAGGTAATGATCAGTACACTAAGGCGACTTGGTTCCCCAAAGTTCGTTCTTCTATGTTGAAGCGTTCATTTCCAGTAACAGTTTGAATTTTTAGGTTTTACTCTCTTTTCTCCTATATTGATAGATGTATTTGGAACTCTAAATCCAACACGGTTTGTGCTAGCTTCTTGAAACTTGACACAATAAAGCAGTTTCCGTTGTATCTCTGTGTTCTTATTCCTCTTGATGTAGCCCTAAGCAGTGACTGGCGAGAAACACTTTCATGGAAAGGGTTTGCCAAGCTTAAAAATATTACGAATCTTCAGAAATGATCAGTACACTAAGGCGACTTGGATCCCCAAAGTTCATTCTTCTATGTTGAAGCTTTCGTTTCCAGTAACAGTTTGAATTTTGGCCTTTCACTCTGTTTTCTCCTATATTGATAGATGTATTTGGAACTCTAAATCAAACATGGTTTGTGCTAGCTTCTTAAAACTTGACACAATAAAGCAGTTTCACGTTCTACCTCTGTGTTCTGTTTCCTCTTGATGTAGCCCTAAGCAGTGACTGGGGAGAAACACTTTCATTGAAAGGGGTTGCCAAGCTTCCAAAAATTACGAATTTCCAGAAATCTCAGCAACTATTTTTTCACCCAAACTGGATGATACTTTTAGATAATGATCAGAACACTAAGCCCAAGTGGTTCCCCAAATTTCATTTTTCTATGTTGGAGTGTACGTTTCCAGTAAGAGTTTGAATTTTGGTGTTTCACTCTGTTTTCTCCTATATTGATAGATGAATTTGGTACTCAAAATCAAACACCATTTGTGCAAGCCCCTTGAAACTTGCCACAATAAAGCAGTTTCACGATCTATCTCTATGTTTTGTTTCCTCTTGATGTAGCCCTAAGCAGTGACTGGGGACAAACACTTTCATTGAAAGAGGTTGCCAAGCATCCAAAAATTACGAGTCTCCAGAAATCTCAGCAACTATTTTGTCACCCAAACTGGATGATACTTTCAGCTAATGATCAGTACACTAAGCCCACTTGGTTCGCCAAATTTCGTTTTTCTATGTTGAAACGTTCGTTTCCAGTAGCAGTTTGAATTTTGACGTTTCACTCTGTTTTCTCCTATATTGATAGATGTATTTGGAACTCTAAATCCAACACGGTTTGTGCCAGCTTCTTTAAACTTGACACAATAAAGTAGTTTCACGTTCTATCTCTATGTTTTGTTTCCTCTTGATGTAGCCCTAAGCAGTGACTGGTGAGCAACACTTTCATTGAAAGGGGTTGCCAAGCTTTCAAAAATTACGAATCTCCAGAAATGTCAGCAAATATTTTTTCACCCAAACTTTGTGATACTTTCAGGTAATGATCAGTACACTAAGGCGACTTGGTTCCCCAAAGTACGTTCTTGTATGTTGAAGCGTTCATTTCCAGTAACAGTTTGAATTTTTATGTTTCACTCTGTTTTCTCCTATATAGATAGATGTATTTGGAACTCTAAATCTAACACGGTTTGTTCTAGCTTCTTGAAACTTGACACAACAAAGTAGTTTCACGTTCTATCTCTATGTTTTGTTTCCTCTTGTTGTAGCTCTAAGCAGTGACTGGCGAGAAACACTTTCATGGAAAGGGGTTGCGAAGCTTCCAAAAATTACGAATCTCCAGAAATTTCAGCAACTATTTTTCAGCCAAACTGGATGATACTTTCAGGTAATGATCAGTACACTAAGGCGACTTGGTTCCACAAAGGTCGTTCTTCTATGTTGAAGCGTTCATCTCCAGTAACAGTTTGAATTTTTAGGTTTCACTGTGTTTTCTCCTATATTGATAGATGTATTTGGAACTCTAAATCCAACAAGGTTTGTGCTAGCTTCTTGAAACTTCACACAATAAAGTAGTTTCACGTTCTATCTCTATGTTTTGTTTCCTCTTGATATAACCCTAAGCAGTGACTTGCGAGATACATTTTCATGGAAAGGGGTTGCCAAGCTTCCAAGAATTACGAATCTCCAGAAATCTCAGCAAATATTTTTTCACCCAAACTGGATGATAGTTTCAGGTAATGATCACTACACTAATTCAACTTCGGTCTCCAAATTTCGTTCTTCTATTTTGAAGCGTTCATTTCCAGTAACACTTTGAATTTTTAGGTTTCACTCTCTTTTCTCCTATATTGATAGATGTATTTGGAACTCTGAATCCAACACAGTTTCTGCTAGCTTCCTGAAATTTGACCCAATAAAGTAGTTTCACGTTCTATCTCTATGTTTTGTCTCCTCTTGATGTAGCCCTAAGCAGTGACTGGCGAAAAATACTTTCATGGAAAGGGGTTGCCAAGCTTCCAAAAATTACGAATCTCCAGAAATCTCATCAAATATTTTTTCACCCAAACTGGATGATACTTTCAGGTAATTATCAGTACACTAAGGCGACTTGGTTCCCCAAAGTTCGTTCTTCTATGTTGAAGCGTTCATTTCCAGTAACAGTTTGAATTTTTATGTTTCACTCTCTTTTCTCCTATATTGATACATGTATTTGGAACTCTATATCCAACACGGTTTGTGCTAGCTTCTTGAAACTTGACACAATAAAGTAGTTTCAGGTTCTATCTCTATGTTTTGTTTCCTCTTGATGTAGCCCTAAGCAGTGACTGGTGAGAAACACTTTCATGGAAAGGGGTTGCCAAGCTTTCAAAAATTACTAATCTACAGAAATCTCAGCAAATATTTTTTCACCCAAACTGGATGATACTTTCAGGTAATAATCAGTATACTAAGCCCACTTGCTACACCAAATTTCTTTCTTCTATGTTGAAGCGTTCATTTCCAGTAACAGTTTGAATTTTTAGGATTCACTCTGTTTTCTCCTACATTGTTAGATGTATTTGGAACTCTAAATCCAACACGGTTTGTGCTAGCTTCTTGAAACTTGACACAATAAAGAAGTTTCACGTTCTATCTCTATGTTTTGTTTCCTCTTGATGTAGCCCTAAGGTGTGACTGGCCAGAAACACTTTCATGGAAAGGGGTTGCCAAGCTTCCAAAAATTACGAATCTCCAGAATTCTCAGCAAATCTTTTTTTACCCAAACTGGAAGATACTTTCAGGTAATGATCAGTACACTAAGGCGACTTGGTTCCCCAAAGTTCATTCTTCTATGCTGAAGCGTTCGTTTCCAGTAACAGTTTGAATTTTGGCCTTTCACTCTGTTTTCTCCTATATTGATAGATGTATTTGGAACTCTAAATCAAACACGGTTTGTGCTAGCTTCTTGAAACTTGACACAATAAAGCAGTTTCACGTTCTATCTCTGTGTTCTGTTTCCTCTTGATGTAGCCCTAAGCAGTGACTGGGGAGAAACACTTTAATTGAAAGGGGTTGCCAAGCTTCCAAAAATTACGAATTTCCAGAAATCTCAGCAACTATTTTTTCACACAAACTGGATGATACTTTTAGATAATGATCAGAACACTAAGCCCAAATGGTTCCCCAAATTTCGTTTTTCTATGTTGAAGCGTTCGTTTCCACTAACAGTTTGAATTTTGGTGTTTCACTCTGTTTTCTCCTATATTGATAGATGTATTTGGTACTCAAAATCAAACACCATTTGTGCAAGCCCCTTGAAACTTGCCACAATAAAGCAGTTTCACGATCTATCTCTATGTTTTGTTTCCTCTTCATGTAGCCCTAAGCAGTGACTGGGGACAAACACTTTCATTGAAAGGGGTTGCCAAGCATCCAAAAATTACGAGTCTCCAGAAATCTCAGCAACTATTTTGTCACCCAAACTGGATGGTACTTACAGCTAATGATCAGTACACTAAGCCCACTTGGTTCACCAAATTTCGTTTTTCTATGTTGAAGCGTTCGTTTCCAGTAACAGTTTGAATTTTGACGTTTCACTCTGTTTTCTCCTATATTGATAGATGTATTTGGAACTCTAAATCCAACACGGTTTGTGCTAGCTTCTTGAAACTTGACACAATCAAGTAGTTTCACGTTCTATTTCTATGTTTTGTTTCCTCTTGATGTAGCCCTAAGCAGTGACTGGTGAGAAACACTTTCATGGAAGGGGTTGCCAAGCTTTCAAAAATTACGAATCTCCAGAAATCTCAGCAAATATTTTTTCACCCAAACTGGGTGATACTTTCAGGTAACGATCAGTACACTAAGGCGACTTGGTTCCCCAAAGTTTGTTCTTCTATGTTGAAGCGTTCATTTCCAGTAACAGTTTGAATTTTTAGGTTTCACTCTCTTTTCTCCTATATTTATAGATGTATTTGGAACTCTAAATCCAACACGGTTTTTTGCTAGCTTCTTGAAACTTGACACAACAAAGTAGCTTCACGTTCTATCTGTATGTTTTGTTTCCTCTTGTTGTAGCTCTAAGCAGTGACTGGCGAGAAACACTTTCATGGAAAGGGGTTGCCAAGCTTCCAAAAATTACGAATCTCCAGAAATCTCAGCAAATATTTTTTCACCCAAACTGGAAGATACTTTCAGGTAATGATCAGTACACTAAGGCGACTTGGTTCCCCAAAGTTCATTCTTCTATGCTGAAGCATTCGTTTCCAGTAACAGTTTGAATTTTGGCCTTTCACTCTGTTTTCTCCTATATTGATAGATGTATTTGGAACTCTAAATCAAACACGGTTTGTGCTAGCTTCTTGAAACTTGACACAATAAAGCAGTTTCACATTCTATCTTTGTGTTCTGTTTCCTCTTGATGTAGCCCTAATCAGTGACTGGGGAGAAAACTTTCATTGAAAGGGGTTGCCATGCATCCAAAAATTACGGGTCTCCAGAAATCTCAGCAACTATTTTGTCACCCAAACTGGATGATAGTTTCAGCTAATGATCAGTACACTAAGCCCACTTGATTCGCCAAATTTCGTTTTTCTATGTTGAAGCGTTCGTTTCCAGTAACAGTTTGAATTTTGACGTTTCACTCTGTTTTCTCCTATATTGATAGATGTATTTGGAACTCTAAATCAAACACGGTTTGTGCTAGCTTCTTGAAACTTGACACAATAAAGCAGTTTCACGTTCTATCTCTGTGTTCTGTTTCCTCTTGATGTAGCCCTAAGCAGTGACTGGGGACAAACACTTTCATTGAAAGGGGTTGCCAAGCTTCCAAAATTACGAATCTCCAGAAATCTCAGCAACTATTTTTTTCACCCAAACTGGATGATGCTATTAGATATTGATCAGAACACTAAGCCCAAGTGGTTCCCCAAATTTCGTTTTTCTATGTTGAAGCGTTCATTTCCAGTAACAGTTTGAATTTTGGCGTTTCACTCTATTTTCTCCTATATTGATAGATGAATTTGCTACTCAAAATCAAACACCGTTGTGCAAGCCTCTTGAAACTTGACACAATAAAGCAGTTTCACGTTCTATCTCTATGTTTTGTTTCCTCTTGATGTAGCCCTAAGCAGTGACTGGGGACAAACACTTTCATTGAAAGGGGTTGCCAAGCATCCAAAAATTACGAGTCTCCAGAAATCTCAGCAACAATTTTGTCACCCAAACTGGATGATACTTTCAGCTAACGATCAGTACACTAAGCCCACTTGGTTCGCCAAATTTCATTTTTCTATGTTGAAGCGTTCGTTTCCAGTAACAGTTTGAATTTTGACATTTCACTCTGTTTTCTCCTATATTGATAGATGTATTTGGAACTCTAAATCAAACACGGTTTGTGCTAGCTTCTTGAAACTTGACACAATAAAGCAGTTTCACGTTCTATCTCTGTGTTCTGTCTCCTCTTTTTTTTTATTGGATGTTCACAACATTACAAAACTCATGACAAATCATATTTCATAGATTAGAATCAATTGGGTTATGAACTCCCATTTTTACCCCAAGTACAGATTGCAGAATCACATCGGCTACACATCACATTTTTACATACTGCCATATTAATGTCTGTTGTATTCTGCTACCTTTACTGTCCTCTAAAATCCCCCCTCCCCTTCCCTCCCATCTTCTCTCTCTACCCCATCTATTGAAATTCATTTCCCTCCATGTTTGTTATCCCATTCCCCTCGTAAACTCTTATATATAATTTTGTATTACAATGAGGGTCTCCCTCCATTTCCATGTGATTTCCCTTTTTTTTTCTCCCTTTCCCTCCCGCCTCATGTCTCTGTTTAATGCTAGTCTTTTCTTCCTGCTCAGCCTCACTGTTCTGCTCTTAGTTGCTCTCATTATATCAAAGAAGACATTTGGTATTTGTGTTTTAGGGATTGGCTAGCTTCACTAAGCATAATCTGCTCTAGTGCCATCCATTTCCCTGCAAATTCCGTGATTTTGTCATTTTTAGTGCTGCGTAATATTCCATGGTATATAAATGTCACATTTTTTTTATCCATTCATCTATTGAAGGGCATCTGGGTTGATTCCACAGTCTAGCAATTGTGAATTGTGCTGCTATGAACATCGATGTGGCAGTATCCCTGTAGTGTGCTCTTTTAAGGTCTTCAGGAAATAGTCCGAGTAGGGCAATAGCTGGGTCAAATGGTGGTTCCATTCCCAGCTTTCCCAGGAATCTCCATACTGCTTTCCAAATTGGCCGCACCCGTTTGCAGTCCCACCAGCAGTGTACAAGAGTACCCTTTTCCCCACATCCTCGCCAGCACTTGTTGTTGTTTGACTTCATCATGGCTGCCAATCTTACTGGGGTGAGGTGGTATCTTAGGGTGGTTTTGATTTGCATTTCCTTGACTGCTAGAGATGGTGAGCATTTTTTCATGTACTTATTGATTGATTGTATGTCCTCCTCTGAGAAGTGTCTGTTCAGGTCCTTGGCCCATTTGTTGATTGGGTTGTTTGTTTTCTTATTGTCTAATTTTTTGAGTTCTTTGTATACTCTGGATATTAGGGCTCTATCTGAAGTGTGAGGAGTAAAAATTTGTTCCCAGGATGTAGGCTCCCTATTTACCTCTCTTATTGTTTCTCTTGCTGAGAAAAAACTTTTCAGTTTAAGAAAGTCCCATTTGTTGATTCTTGTTATTAACTCTTGTGCTATGGGTGTCCTATTAAGGAATTTGGAGCCTGTCCCCACAATCTGTAGATCGGAACCCACTTTTTCTTCTATCAGATGTAGAGTCTCTGATTTGATATCTAGCTCCTTTATCCACTTTGAGTTGACTTTTGTGCGTGGCGAGAGGAGGGGATTTAGTTTCATTTTGTTGCATATGGATTTCCAATTTTCCCAACACCATTTGTTGAAGATACTATCCTTTCTCCATTGCATGTTTTTAGCTCCTTTATCAAATATAAGATAGTTGTAGCTTTGTGGATTAGTCTCTGTGTCCTCTATCCTGTACCATTGGTCCACCCGCCTGTTCTGGTACCAGTACCATGCTGTTTTTATTACTATTGCTCTGTAGTATAGTTTGAAGTCTGGTATCGCTATACCACCTGATTCACACTTCCTGCTTAGAATTGTTTTTGCTATTCTGGGTCTTTTGTTTTTCCATATGAATTTCATGATTGCTTTATCTATTTCTACAAGAAATGCCATTGGGATTTTGATTGGCATTGCATTGAACCTATAGAGAACTTTTGGTAATATCGCCATTTTGATGATGTTAATTCTGCCTAACCATGAACAGGGTATATTTTTCCATCTTCTAAGATCCTCTTCTATTTCTTTCTTTAGGGTTCTGTAGTTTTCATTGTATAGATCCTTCACCTCTTTTGTTAGGTTGATTCCCAAGTACTTTATTTTTTTTGAGGATATTGTGAATGGAGTGTTTTTCCTCATTTCCATTTCAGAAGTTTTGTCGCTGATATACAGAAATGCCTTTGATTTATGTGTGTTGATTTTATATCCTGCCACATTACTGAATTCATTTATTAGTTCTAGTAGTTTTTTTGTAGACCCTCTTGGGTCTTCTAGGTATAGAATCATGTCATCCGCAAATAATGATAATTTAAGTTCTTCTTTTCCTATTTTTATGCCTTTAATTTCTTTCGTTTGTCTAATTGCTCTGGCCAGTGTTTCGAGAACTATATTGAATAGAAGTGGTGATAGGGGGCATCCCTGTCGTGTTCCAGATTTTAGAGGGAATGCCTTCAATTTTTCTCTATTCAGAATGATGCTAGCCTGAGGCTTGGCATAGATAGCTTTTACAATGTCGAGGTAAGTTCCTGTTATCCCTATTTTTTCTAACGTTTTGAACATAAAGGGATGCTGTACTTTGTCAAATGCTTTTTCTGCGTCTATTGAGATGATCATATGGTTCTTCTCTTTAAGTCTATTGATGTGGTGAATAACATTTATTGATTTCCGTATATTGAACCATCCTTGCATCCCAGGGATGAATCCTACTTGATCATGGTGCACAATTTTTTTGATATGCCTTTGTATCCGATTCACCAGAATTTTATTGAGGATTTTTGCATCTAGGTTCATTAGAGATATTGGTCTGTAGTTTTCTTTCTTTGAGGTGTCTTTGTCTGGTTTCGGAATCAGGGTGATGTTGGCCTCATAGAATGAATTTGGAAGAGCTCCCTCCTTTTCTATTTCCTGAAATAACTTGAAAAGTACTGGTATTAATTCTTCTTTAAATGTTTTGTAGAACTCCGCTGTATACCCATCCGGTCCTGGGCTTTTCTTGGTTGGAAGTTTTTTAATTGCTTCTTCTATTTCATCTATTGATATTGGTCTGTTTAGGTTGTGAGTTTCCTCCTGACTCAGTCTGGGCAAATCATATGACTTAAGAAATTTATCGATGTCTTCACTTTCTTCTATTTTATTGGAATATAGGTTTTCAAAATAATTTCTAATTGTTTTCTGTATTTCTGAAGCGTCTGCTGTAACATTGCCTTTTTCATCCCGTATGTTAGTGATTTGAGTTCTCTCTCTTCTTCTCTTCGTTAGTATGGCTAGGGGTCTGTCGATCTTATTTATTTTTTCAAAGAACCAACTTTTTGTTTTGTTAATTTTTTCAATAGTTTCTTTTGTTTCAATTTCATTGATTTCTGCTCTGATTTTAATTAGTTCTTGCCTTCTGCTACATTTGCTATTGTTTTGCTCTTCCTTTTCTAGGGCTTTGAGATGAAGTGTGAGCTCATTTATTTGTTGGTTTTTCCTTTTTTTGAGGAATGACCTCCAGGCGATGAATTTCCCTCTTAAAACTGCTTTCATTGTGTCCCATAGATTCCGATATGTTGTGTCTGTATTTTCATTTATCTCTAAGAATTATTTGATTTTTTCCTTTATGTCTTCTATAACCCATTGATCATTTAGTAACGTATTGTTCATTGTGCATGTGATGTAGGATTTTTCCTTCCTTCTCTTATCATTGATTTCCAGTTTCATTCCATTATGATCTGATAAAGTGCATGGTATTATCTCAACCCCTTTATATTTACTGAGGGTTGCCCTATGGCATAATATATGATCTATTTTTGAGAAGGTTCCATGTGCTGCTGAGAAAAAAGTATATCCACTTGATGATGGTTGATATATTCTATATATGTCAGTTAAGTCTAAGTTATTGATTGTGATATTGAGGTCAATAGTTTCTTTATTCAACTTTTATTTGGAGGATCTGTCCAATGGTGAGAGACGTGTGTTGAAGTCACCCGTGATTATTGTGTTGTGGTCTATTTGATTCTTGAACTTGAGGAGTGTTTGTTTTATGAACGTCGCAGCACCATTATTTGGTGCATAAATATTGATAATTGTTATGTCTTGTTGGTGAATGGTTCCTTTTAACAGTATATAATGTCCTTCCTTATCCCTTTTGATTAACTTAGTCTTGAAGTCGATTTTATTCGATATGAGAATGGCCACGCCTGCTTGCTTACAAGGACCGTGTGCTTGGTATATTTTTTCCCAACCTTTTACCTTGAGCCTGTGTATGTCTTTTCCAGTCAGATGTGTCTCCTGGAGGCAGCATATCGTTGGATTTGTTTTTTTAATCCATGTTACCAGCCTATGTCGCTTTATTGGAGAGTTTAAGCCATTAACATTTAGAGTTACTATTGATATATGGTTTGTACTTCCTGCCATGTTTGATTATTTATCTCTTTTTTTTTCCCTAATTTAGTTTGTTTCTCCATGATTAGCTTTCCTCCCATCCTCTGTCTTTACTGAGGCACTTCCCGCTGATGGCTTTGGTTATTGTTTTCCATTTCTTCCTCGTGTAGAGTTTTGCTCAAGACGCTTTGCAATGCTGGTATTCTGGCTACAAATTCTTTTAGCTTTTGTTTATCATGGAAGATTTTTATTTCGTTGTCGTATCTGAAGCTTAATTTTGCTGGATACAGGATTCTTGGTTGGCATCCATTGTCTTTCAGTGTTTGAAATACATTGTTCCAGGATCTTCCCGCTTTCAGCGTCTGTGATGAAAAATCCGTTGTCAACCTTATTGGTTTACCCCTAAATGTAATCTGCCTCTTTTCTCTTCTAGCTTTTAATATTTTCTCTTTGTTCTGTATATTGGATAGCTTCATAACAATGTGTCTTGGCGTTGGTCTATTGTGATTTTGTGTGCTCGGTGTCCTGTATGCATCTACAATTTGTATATCTGTATCCTTTTTTTACTTCTGGAAAGTTTTCTGTAATTATTTCCTTCAGTAAGTTACCCATTCCCTTGGCATGAATCTCTGTGCCCTCCTCTATCCCGATGACTCGTAAGTTTGGTTTTTTTATGTTATCCCAAATCTCTTGGATGTTTTTCTCGTGGATTTTTACCAGCCTATCTGAGTTGGCTAGACTCTTTTCAAGGTGATATATTTTGTCTTCATTATCTGACGTTCTGGCTTCTACTTGCTCCACTCTGTTAGTGATACTCTCGATTGAGTTTTTAATTTGGTTTATCGTTTCCTTCATTTCTAGAATTATTGTTTGATTTTTTTTTTATAATTTCTATCTCCTGATAAAGATGCTTAACTTCCTCTTTTATCTGTTTTTGTAATTCATTTTCAATGTGATCTTTAAGGTTCCTTTCCATCTGTCTAAGGTGTTCCTTGAGTTCTTTATATGGCCATTTTTCTGATGACTCCAGGTCCTCCTGAATATTTAGGCTGTCTTTCATTGTTTGTATTCCTTTTCTTCCTTGCTTTTTTATGCTCATGATACTTCTTGTTCTGTTTGACTGTTGAGTTACTGTTTACTCTTACAAGTTTATTTGATGCTTGGGAGGAGAGGTATTAGAAGCGAAGGGAAGAAGTCACTAAAGAGAGCAAGTGTAGGCAGGTGAAGTTCAAGAGAGGGGGAATAAAAAAGTTGAAAAGAAATGAAAAGACAAAAGAAAAAAAAAGTGAGAAGAAAGAGAGAAAAAATGAAAAAATAGAAATTTAAAAGAAATGAAAAAAAATTATAATGGTAATAAAAATGGAACTTGAAGTTTAAAAATAATAGTAATAATAATAGAATAAGAAAAATTAACAAAAAAAAAATTGAAACCATTAGTAAGAAAGTTAAAGAACACAACAACGTCAACTACAAAAAGTGAGAATAAAAAAAATACTAATAATAATCTTTAAAAAAATAAAAAAAATTACTAATAATAAATGCAGTCATAAAGCTCGATTGAGTTCTCTTCCAGTGGGTGGAGCTATGCCCACTGGGCCAGGCTTCTCCTCTTGATAGGTGGGAGCCAATCACTGTGCCTCAGCTCTTCTTCCCAGACTGTGCGGGTCTCCAGTCCTGAATGCCTGGGTCCTTTCTTGTGGTTCCTCAATCCGGGCCCCACTCGCCTGTGATGCTTATCGCATTACTGTCTACACGTCGGGTCTGCTGCTCCTGGGAGCCCTGTTTTCATGGATGTCTGGGCACACCCTTTCTGTTTGCCTCCTTCAGGCCCTAAGTTTGTAGGGTTTGGGGCTGAGGACCCCAAGCGAATTTGTTTGCCCTCAGGTAGCAACTCCCCTGGTAGGTGGTGCAAGGGACCTCTGTTGTCGGCCCTGGTGGGGGCGATAGCCGGGAATTCTGTGCCGCTAGTCCCACATCACTCCCGATTCCCTGGGTCTGGCTATGGTGCTCTGTTTTTTTTTTTTGTTTTTTTTTTTTTTTTTTTACCTCTGTGAGATCATGTGGGCCGACTAGTTATTTCAGCTGGGTCGTTAGTGCTGAGTCACGAGAAGCAGGCGATCTGGGGCTAAAACACCGCAGATACGTGCTCAGTGTGCGTTTTCTGAGGGGCCCAAACTGTATGCCCTAGCTCCACGTCAGCTCAGCATTGCCTAGTGATCCTGAGCAAATAGGCTTTAGATAGCAGCGCTGCCACAGCCTCCGCTGTTCCTCGGCCCGGTGCCTAGCTCCCGGGGCCCAAGCGGCTGCCGCCGCGGCTCTCCAACCGCCTCCTCCAGAGCACGGGTCCTCTCGCAGGGGGATGCCGAATGACCCAGCCTTCGGAGGACAGGGCTCGGCACGCAGCCCCGTTTTAGTCTCTAGCTGCTGCAGCTAGACCGAGTAGACAGGGCCCTCAAGGCAGCATGCCGAAAGCAAATGGCGGCTCCCGCGGAGTGGATTTGCGGCCCCGAAACCCCAGCCCAGCCAACAATTTCAGTCCACTAATTCTCCCTGTATAGACAATATTAAAAAAAAAAAAGGGCGGGGTGTACTGAGCTTTCTTAGCCTCAGGTACTTAGGATCCACTGCTGATTACCCATTCAGCTTCTCTGCGGGGAGCGAAGTGGAAGAGGAAGCAGATGGGCACAAAGCGCCCGTGGCTCTGAGCAGAAAAGCGTCAGGGAGCCAAGCGTCTCTTTTTCAATCTTTTTGGTTTTTTTGCTGCTTGGCCTGGTGGCCACTACAGACTAATGGTGAAAGGAGCTCTAACAAGCTGCGCAGAGTCTCGATTAAAGCCTCTGCTCTGAGCTCCAGGCTCAGCACTTCAGCCACCCCCGTACGCAGCCCAGTTCACTATTTCATAGAGGCTTGGTTAGATTGCCTTCACATCGCCTCCTGGGCTGGGCGGGCTGGGGGCTGTTTGATGAGCGGGCGGAGACCCTTCTCACCACGCCAGGTCCTGCAGCCAGGGGCCATTTGCGGAACGGGCAGGCAGCGGGGACCCTTCCCGCTGTGCCAGGTCCCGCCTCCGGGGGCCGTTTGCAGAACCGGGCGGGCAGCACCGGCTGCCGTTTGGCGGCGGCTTGCAGTGGGACTAGTCCTCTGCACCGCGTGGCCAAGATTCACTCCTCTGGGACAAACTGTCACCTCTAATCAACTTACTAATTTCCGGCAGGTCTCTTTTCAGCGGAGTTTTGCTCGAAGTTCATCAGTAGGTAGAATCTGGGTGTATTAATGGATCTTTTTGATCCCGTTACTGTAGAGATACTGAACGTGCTGTTTCCTCGCCGGCCGCCATCATGTCACCCTGTTTCCTCTTGATGTAGCCCTAAGCAGTGACTGGGGAGAAACATTTTCATTGAAAGGGGTTGCCAAACTTCCAAAAATTATGAGTCTCCAGAAATCTCAGCAACTATTTTGTCACCCAAACTGGATGATACTTTCAAGTAATGATCAGTACACTAAGCCCACTTGGTTTCCCTAATTTCTTTGTTCTATGTTGAAGCGTTCGTTTCCAGTAACAGTTTGAATTTTGGCGTTTCACTCTGTTTTCTCCTATATTGATAGATGTATTTGGAACTCTAAATCAAACACGGTTTGTGCTAGCTTCTTGAAACTTGACACAATAAAGCAGTTTCACTTTCTATCTCTATGTTTTGTTTCCTCTTGATGTAGGCCTAAGCAGTGACTGGCGAGAAACAATTTCATGAAAAGGGGTTGCCAAGCTTCCAAAAGTTACGAATCTCCAGAAATCTCAGCAAACATTTTTTCATGCAAACTGCATGATACTTTCAGGTAATGATCAGTACACTAAGGCGACTTGGTTCCCCAAAGTTTGCTCTTCTATGTTGAAGCGTTCATTTCCAGTAACAGTTTGAATTTTTAGGTTTCACTCTCTTTTCTCCTATATAGATAGATGTATTCGGAACTCTAAATCAAACACGGTTTTTGCTAGCTTCTTGAAACTTGACACAATAAAGCAGTTTCACGTTTTATCTCTATGTTCTGTTTCCTCTTGATGTAGCCCTAAGCAGTGACTGGAGAGAAACACTTTCATGGAAAGGGGTTGCCAAGCTTCCAAAAACTACAAATCTCGAGAAATCTCAGCAAATATTTTTTCACGCAAACTGGATGATACTTTCAGGTAATGATCAGTACACTAAGGCGACTTGGTTCCAAAAAGTTCGTTCTTCTATGTTGAAACATTCATTTCTAGTAACAGTTTGAATTTTTAGGTTTCCCTCTCTTTTCTCCTATATTGATACATGTATTTGGAACTCTAAATCCAACACGGTTTGTGCTAGCTTCTTGAAACTTGACACGACAAAGCAGTTTCACGTTCTATCTCTACGTTCTGTTTCTTCTTGATGTAGCCCTAAGCAGTTACTGGGGAGAAACACTTTCATTGAAAGGGGTTGCCAACTTCCAAAAATTACGAGTCTCCAGAAATCTCAGCAAATATTTTTTCATTCAAACTGGATGATCCTTTCAGGTAATGATCAGTACACTAAGGCGACTTGGTTCCCCAAACTTCATTCTTCTATGTTGAAGCGTTCGTTTCCACTAACAGTTTGAATTTTGGCCTTTCACTCTGTTTTCTCCTATATTGATAGATGTATTTGGAAGTCTAAATCAAACACGGTTTGTGCTAGCTTCTTGAAACTTGACACAATAAAACAGTTTCACGTTCTATCTCTATGTTCTGTTTCCTCTTGATGTAGCCCTAACCAGTGACTGGCGAGAAACACTTTCATGGAAAGGGGTTGCCAAGCTTTCAAAAGTTACGAATCTCCAGAAATATCGGCAAACATTTTTTCATGCAAACTGGATGATACTTTCAGGTAATGTTCAGTACACTAAGGCGACTTGGTTCCCCAAAGATCGTTCTTCTATGTTGAAGCGTTCATTTCCAGTAACAGTTTGAATTTTTATGTTTCACTCTCTTTTCTCCTACATTGATCGATGTATTTGGAACTCTAAATCCAACACGGTTTGTGCTAGCTTCTTGAAACTTGACACAATAAAGTAGTTTCACGTTCTATCTCTATGTTTTGTTTCCTCTTCATGTAGCCCTAAGCAGTGACTGGCGAGAAACACTTTCATGGAAAGGGGTTGCCAAGCTTCCTAAAATTACGAATCTCCAGAAATCTCAGCAAATATTTTTTCACCCAAACTGGATGATACTTTCAGGTAATGATCAGTACACTAAGGAGACTTGGTTCCCCAAAGTTCGTTCTTGTATGTTGAAGCGTTCATTTCCAGTAACAGTTTGAATTTTTAGGTTTCACTCTCTTTTCTCCTATATTGATAGATGTGTTTGGAACTCTAAATCAAACACCGTTTCTGCTAGCTTCTTGAAACTTGACACAATAAAACAGTTTCATGTTCTATCTCTATGTTCTGTTTCCTCTTGATGTAGCCCTAAGCAGTGACTGGCGAGAAACACTTTCATGGAAAGAGGTTGCCAACTTCCAAAATTTACGAATCTCCAGAAATCTCAGCAAATATTTTTTCATGCAAACTGGATGATACTTTCAGGTAATGATCAGTACACTAAGGCGACTTGGGTCCCCAAAGTTCGTTCTTCTATGTTGAAGCGTTCATTTCCAGTAACAGTTTGAATTTTTAGGTTTCACTCTCTTTTCTCCTATATTGATAGATGTATTCGGAACTCTAAATCAAACACGGTTTCTGCTAGCTTCTTGAAACTTGACACAATAAAGCAGTTTCACGTTCTATCTCTACGTTCTGTTTCCTCTTGATGTAGCCCTAACCAGTGACTGGCGAGAAACAATTTCATGGAAAGGGGTTGCCAAGCTTTCAAAAGTTACGAATCTCCAGAAATATCGGCAAACATTTTTTCATGCAAACTGGATGATACTTTCAGGTAATGTTCAGTACACTAAGGCGACTTGGTTCCCCAAAGATCGTTCTTCTATGTTGAAGCGTTCATTTCCAGTAACACTTTGAATTTTTATGTTTCACTCTCTTTTCTCCTATATTGATATATGTATTTGGAACTCTAAATCAAACACGGTTTGAGATACCTTCTTGAAACTTGACACAATAAAGCAGTTTCATGTTCTATCTCTATGTTCTGTTTCCTCTTGATGTAGCCCTAAGCAGTGACTGGCGAGAAACACTTTCATGGAAAGATGTTGCCAACTTCCAAAATTTACGAATCTCCAGAAATCTCAGCAAATATTTTTTCATGCAAACTGGATGATACTTTCAGGTAATGTTCAGTACACTAAGGCGACTTGGGTCCCCAAAGTTCGTTCTTCTATGTTGAAGCGTTCATTTCCAGTAACAGTTTGAATTTTTAGGTTTCACTCTCTTTTCTCCTATATTGATAGATGTATTCGGAACTCTAAATCAAACACGGTTTCTGCTAGCTTCTTGAAACTTGACACAATAAAGCAGTTTCACTTTCTATTTCTATGTTCTGTTTCCTCTTGATGTAGCCCTAAGCAGTGACTGGCGTGAAACACTTTCATGGAAAGGGGTTGCCAAGCTTCCAAAAATTACGAATCTCGAGAAATCTCAGCAAATATTTTTTCACGCAAACTGGATGATACTTTCAGGTAATGATCAGTACACTAAGGTGACTTGGTTCCAAAAAGTTCGTTCTTCTATGTTGAAACATTCATTTCTAGTAACAGTTTGAATTTTTAGGTTTCACTCTCTTTTCTCCTATATTGATACATGTATTTGGAACTCTAAATCCAACACGGTTTGTGCTAGCTTCTTGAAACTTGACACAATAAAGTAGTTTCACGTTCTATCTCTACGTTCTGTTTCCTCTTGATGTAGCCCTAAGCAGCGACTGGGGAGAAACACTTCCATGGAAAGTGGTTGCCAAGCTTCCAAAAATTACGAGTCTCCAGAAATCTCAGCAACTATTTTTTCTCCCAAACTGGATGATACTTTAGATAATGATCAGAACACTAAGCCCACGTGGTTCCCCAAATTTTGTTTTTCTATGTTGAAGCGTTCGTTTCCAGTAACAGTTTCAATTTTGGCGCTTCCCTCTGTTTTCTCCTATATTGATAGATGTATTTGGAACTCTAAATCCAACACGGTTTGTGCTATCTTCTTGAAGCTTGACACAATAAAGTAGTTTCACGTTCTATCTCTATGTTTTGTTTCCTCTTGATGTAGCCCTAAGCAGTGACTGGTGACAAACACTTTCATGGAAAGGGGTTGCCAAGCTTTCAAAAATTACGAATCTCAAGAGATCTCAGCAAAAATTTTTTCACCCAAAGAGGAAGATACTTTCAGGTAATGATCAGTACACTAAGGCGACTTGGTACCCCAAAGTTCGTTCTTCTATGTTGAAGCGTTCATTTCCAGTAATAGTTTGAATTTTTAGGTTTCACTCTCTTTTCTCCTATATTGATAGATGTATTTGGAACTCTAAATCCAACACGGTTTGTGCTAGCTACTTGAAACTTTACACAACAAAATAGTTTCACGTTCTATCTCTATGTTTTGTTACCTCTTCTTGTAGCTCTAAGCAGTGACTAGCGAGAAACACTTTCATGGAAAGGGGTTGCCAAGCTTCCAAAAATTACGAATCTCCAGAAATCTCAGGAAATATTTTTTCAATCAAACTGGATAATACTTTCAGGTAATGATCAGTACACTAAGGAGACTTGGTTAACCAAACATCGTTCTTCTATGTTGAAGCGTTCATTTCCAGTAACAGTTTGAATTTTTAGGTATCACTCTGTTTTCTCCTATATTGATAGATGTATTAGGAACCCTAAATCCAACACGGTTTGTGCTAGCTTCTTGAAACTTGACACAACAAGGTAGTTTCACGTTCTATCTCTATGTTTTGTTTCCTCTTGTTGTAGATCTAAGCAGTGACTGGTGAGAAACACTTTCATGGAAAGGGGTTGTGAAGCTTCCAAAAATTACGAATCTCCAGAAATCTCAGCAAATATTTTTTCACCCAAACTGGAAGATACTTTCAGGTAATGATCAGAACACTAAGGTGACTGGTTCCCCAAAGTTCATTCTTCTATGTTGAAGCGTTCATTTCCAGTAACAGTTTGAATTTTGGCCTTTCACTCTGTTTTCTATTATATTGATAGATGATTTTGGAACTCTAAATCAAACACCGTTTGTGCTAGCTTCTTGAAAATTGACACAATAAAATGTTTCACGGTCTTTCTCTGTGTTCTGTTTCCTCTTGATGTAACCCTAACCAGTGACTCGTGAGAAACACTTTCATGGAAAGTGGTTGCCAAGCTTCCAAAAATTACGAATCTCGAGAAACCTCAGCAAATATTTTTTCACGCAAACTGGATGATACTTTCAGGTAATGATCAGTACAATAAGGCGACTTGGTTCCCCAAGTTTGTTTTTCTATGTTGAAGCATTCATTTCCAGTAACAGTTTGAATTTTTAGGTTTCACTCTGTTTTCTCCTATATTGATAGATGTATTTGGAACTCTAAATCCAACACGGTTTGTGCTAGCTTCTTGAAACTTGACACAATAAAGCAGTTTCATGTTCTATCTCTATGTTCTGCTTCCTCGTGATGTAGCCCTAAGCAGTGAATGGCGAGAAACACTTTCATGGAAAGAGGTTGCCAACTTCCAAAATTTACGAATCTCCAGAAATCTCAGCAAATATTTTTTCATGCAAACTGGATGATACTTTCAGGTAATGAACAGTACACTAAGGCGACTTGGTTCCCCAAAGATCGTTCTTCTATGTTGAAGCGTTCATTTCCAGTAACAGTTTGAATTTTTAGGTTTCACTCTCTTTTCTCCTACATTGATCGATGTATTTGGAACTCTAAATCCAACACGGTTTGTGCTAGCTTCTTGAAACTTGACACAATAAAGTAGTTTCACGTTCTATCTCTATGTATTGTTTCCTCTTCATGTAGCCCTAAGCAGTGACTGGCGAGAAACACTTTCATTGAAACGGGTTGCCAAGCTTCCAAAAGTTACGAATCTCCAGAAATATCGGAAAACATTTTTTCATGCAAACTGGATGATACTTTCAGGTAATGATCACTACACTAAGGCGACTTGGTGCCCCAAAGTTCGTTCTTCTATGTTGAAGCGTTCATTTCCAGTAACAGTTTGAATTTTTATGTTTCACTCTCTTTTCTCCTATATTGATAGATGTATTTGGAACTCTAAATCAAACACGGTTTGTGCTAGCTTCTTGAAACTTGACACAATAAAGCAGTTTCATGTTCTATCTCTATGTACTGTTTCCTCGTGATGTAGCCCTAAGCAGTGACTGGCGAGAAACACTTACATGGAAAGAGGTTGCCAACTTCCAAAATTTACGAATCTCCAGAAATCTCAGCAAACATTTTTTCATGCAAACTGGATGATACATTCAGGTAATGATCAGTACACTAAGGAGACTTGGGTCCCCAAAGTTTGTTCTTCTATGTTGAAGCGTTCATTTCCAGTAACAGTTTGAATTTTTAGGTTTCACTCTCTTTTCTCCTATATTGAAAGATGTATTTGGAACTCTAAATTCAACACGGTTTGTGCTACCTTTATGAAACTTGACACAATGAAGTAGTTTCATGTTCTATTTTTATGTTTTCTTTCCTCTTGATGTAGCCCTAAGCAGTGACTGGCGGGAAACACTTTCATGGAAAGGGGTTGCCAAGCTTCCAAAAATTACGAATCTCCAGAAATCTCAGCAAATATTTTTTTATCCAAGCTGGATGATACTTTCAGGTAATGATCAGTACACTAAGACGATTTGGTTCCCCAAAGTTCGTTCCTCTTTGTTGAAGCGTTCATTTCCAGTAACAGTTTGAATTTTTAGGTTTCACTCTCTTTTCTCCTATATTGATAGATGTATTTGGAACTCTAAATCAAACACGGTTTGTGCTAGCTTCTTGAAACTTGACACAATAAAGCAGTTTCATGTTCTATCTCTATGTTTTGTTTCCTCTTGTTGTAGCTCTAATCAGTGACTGGCGAGAAACACTTTCATGGAAAGGGGTTGCCAAGCTTCCAAAAATTACGAATCTCCAGAAATCTCAGCAACTATTTTGTCACCCAAACTGGATGATACTTTCAGGTAATGATCATTACACTAAGCCCACTTTGTTCCCCAAATTTCGTTCTTCTATGTTGAAGCGTTCGTTTCCAGTAACAGTTTAAATTTTGGCGTTTCACTCTGTTTTCTCCTATATTGAAAGATGTATTTTTAACTCTAAATCAAACACGGTTTGTGCTAGCTTCTTGAAACTTGACACGACAAAGCAGTTTCACGTTCTATCTCTACGTTCTGTTTCTTCTTGATGTAGCCCAAAGCAGTGACTGGGGAGAAACACTTTCATTGAAAGGGGTTGCCAACCTCCAAAAATTACGAGTCTCCAGAAATCTCAGCAAATATTTTTTCATCCAAACTGGATGATCCTTTCAGGTAATGATCAGTACACTAAGGAGACTTGGTTCCCCAAAGTTCGTTCTTGTATGTTGAAGCGTTGATTTCCAGTAACAGTTTGAATTTTGGCCTTTCACTCTGTTTTCTCCTATATTGATAGATGTATTTGGAACTCTAAATCCAACACGGTTTGTGCTAGCTTCTTGAAACTTGACACAATAAAGCAGTTTCATGGTCTATCTCTATGTTCTCTTTCCTCTTGATGTAGCCCTAAGCAGTGACTGGCGAGAAACACTTTCAAGGAAAGGGATTGCCAAGCTTCCAAAAGTTACAAATCTCCAGAAATCACAGCAAATATTTTTTCATGCAAACTGGATGATACTTTCAGGTAATGATCAGTACACTAAGGAGACGTGGGTCCCCAAAGTTCGTTCTTCTATGTTGAAGCGTTCATTTCCAGTAACTGTTTGAATTTTTAGGTTTCACTCTGTTTTCTCCTATATTGACAGATGTATTTGGAACTCTAAATCCAACACCGTTTGTGCTAGCTTCTTGAAACTTGACACAATGAAGTAGTTTCACGTTCTATCTCTGTGTTCTGTTTCCTCTTGATGTATCCCTAAGCAGTGACTGGCGAGAAACACTTTCATGGAAAGCGGTTGCCAAGCTTCCAAAGATTACGAATCTCCAGAAATCTCAGCAAATATTTTTTCACCCAAACTGGATGATACTTTCAGGTAATGATCAGTACACTAAGGTGACTTGGGTCCCCAAAGTTTGTTCTTCTATGTTGAAGCGTTCATTTCCAGTAAGAGTTTCAATTTTTAGGTTTCACTCTGTTTTCTCCTATATTGATAGATGTATTTGGAACTCTAAATCCAACATGGTTTGTGCTAGCTTCTTGAAACTTGACACAAAAAAGTAGTTTCACATTCTATCTCTATGTTTTGTTTCCTCTTGTTGTAGCTCTAAGCAGTGACTGGCGAGAAATAGTTTCATGGATAGGGGTTGCAATGCTTCCAAAAATTACGAATCTCCAGAAATCTCAGCAAATATTTTTTCACCCAAACAGGAAGATACTTTCAGGTAATGATCAGTACACTAAGGCGACTTGTTTCCCCAAAGTTCGTTCTTCTATGTTGAAGCGTTCGTTTCCAGTAACAGTTTGAATTTTGATGTTTCACTCTGTTTTCTCCTATATTGATAGAAGTATTTGGAACTCTAAATCCAACACGGTTTGTGCTAGCTTCTTGAAACTTGACACTATAATGCAGTTTCACGTTCTATCACTATGTTCTGTTTCCTCTGGATTTAGCCCTAAGGAGTGACTGGCGAGAAACACTTTCATGGAAAGGGGTTGCCAAGCTTCCAAAAATTACGAATCTCCAGAAATCTCAGCAAATATTTTTTCACCCAAACTGGATGATACTTTCAGGTAATGATCAGTACACTAACGCGACTTGGTTCCCCATATGTCGTTCTTCTATGTTGAAGCGTTCGTTTCCAGTAACAGTTTGAATTTTGGCCTTTCACTCTGTTTTCTCCTATATTGATAGATGTATTTGGAACTCTAAATCAAACACCGTTTGTGCTAGCTTTTTGAAACTTGACAGAATAATGCAGTTTCACGTTCTATCTCTGTGTTCTGTTTCCTCTTTATGTAGCCCTAAGCAGTGACTGGCAAGAAACACTTTCATGGAAAGGCGTAGCCACGCTTCCAAATATTACGAATCTCCAGAAATCACAGCAAATATTTTTTCACCCAAACTGGATGATACTTTTAAATAATGATCAGAACTCTAAGCTCACGTTGTTCCCCAAATTTTGTTTTTCTAAGTTGAAGCGTTCGTTTCCAGTAACAGTTTGAATTTTGGCGTTTCACTCTGTTTTCTCCTATAATGATAGATGTATTTGGAACTCTAAGTCAAACACGGTTTGTGCTAGCTTCTTGAAACTTGACACAATAATGTGTTTCACGTTCTATCTCCGTGTTCTGTTTCCTCTTGATGTAGCCCTAAGCAGTGACTGGCGAGAAACACTTTCATGGAAAAGGGTAGCCAAGCTTCCAAATATTACGAATCTCCAGAAATCACAGCAAATATTTTTTCACCAAAAATGGATGATACTTTTAAATAATGATCAGAACACTAAGCTCAGGTGGTTCCCCAAATTTTGTTTTTCTATGTTGAAGCGTTCGTTTCCAGTAACAGTTTGAATTTTTAGGATTCACTCTGTTTTCTCCTATATTGATAGATGTATTTGGAACTCTAAATCCAACACGGTTTGTGCTAGCTTCTTGATACTTGACACAATAAAGTAGTTTCACGTTCTATCTCTATGTTTTGTTTCCTCTTGATGTAGCCCTAAGCAGTGATTGGCGAGAAACACTTACATGGAAAGGGGTTGCCAAGCTTCCAAAAATTACGAATCTCCAGAAATCTCAGCAATATTTTTTCACCCAAACTGGATGATACTTTCAGGTAATGATCAGTACACTAAGGAGACTTGGTTCCCCAAAGTTCGTTCTTCTATGTTGAAGCGTTCATTTCCAGTAACAGTTTGAATTTTTAGCTTTCACTCTCTTTTCTCCTATATTGATAGCTGTATTTGGAACTCTAAATCCAACACGGTTTGTGCTAGCTTCTTGAAACTTGACACAATAAAGTAGTTTCACGTTCTATTTCTATGTTTTGTTTTTTCTTGATGTAGCCCTAAGCAGTGACTGGCGAGAAACACTTTCATGGAAAGGGGTTGCCAAGCTTCCAAAAATTACGAATCTCCAGAAATCTCAGCAAATATTTTTTCACCCAAACTGGATGATACTTTCAGGTATCAGTACACTAAGGCGACTTGGTTCCCCAAAGTTCATTCTTCTATGTTGAAGCGTTCATTTCCAGTAACAGTTTGAATTTTTAGGTTTCACTCTGTTTTCTCCTATATTGATAGATGTATTTGGAACTCTAAATCCAACACGGTTTGTGCTAGCTTCTTGAAACTTTACTCAACAAAGTAGTTTCACGTTCTATCTCTATGTTTTGTTTCCTCTTGTTGTAGCTCTAAGCAGTGACTGGCAAAAAACACTGTCATGGAAAGTTGTTGCGAAGCCTCCAAAAATTACGAATCTCCAGAAATCTCAGCAAATATTTTTTCACCCAATCTGGAAGATACTTTCAGGTAATGATCAGTACACTAAGGCAACTTGGTTCCCCAAAGCTCATTTTTCTATGTTGACGCATTCGTTTCCAGTAACAGTTTGAATTTTGGCTTTTCACTCTATTTTCTCCTATATTGATAGATGTATTTGGAACTCTAAATCAAACACCGTTTGTGCTAGCTTCTTGAAACTTGACACAATAAAGCAGTTTCACGTTCTATCTCTGTTTTCTGTTTCCTCTTGATGTAGCCCTAAGTAGTGACTGGCGAGAAACACTTTCATGGAAAGGGGTTGCCAAGCTTCCAAATATTACGTATCTCCAGAAATCTAAGCAAATATTTTTTACCCAAACTGGATGATACTTTCAGGTGATGATCAGAAAGTAAGCTCACTTCGTTCCCCAAAGTTCGTTCTTCTATGTTGAAGCGTTCGTTTCCAGTAACATTTTGAATTTTGGCGTTTCACGTTGTTTTCTCCTATATTAAAAGATATATTTTTAACTTAAATCAAACACGGTTTGTGCTAGCTTCTTAAAACTTGACACGACAAAGCAGTTTCACGTTCTATCTCTATGTTCTGTTTCTTCTTGATGTAGCCCTAAGCAGTGACTGGCGAGAAATACTTTCATTGAAAGGGGTTGACAAGCTTCCAAAAATTACGAGTCTCCAGAAATCTCAGCAAGTATTTTTTCATCCAAACTGGATGATAGTTTCAGGTAATTATCAGTACACTAAGGAGACTTGGGTCCCCAAAGTTCATTCTTCTATGTTGAAGCGTTCGTTTCCACTAACAGTTCGAATTTTGGCTTTTCACTCTGTTTTCTCCTATATTGATAGATGTATTTGGAACTCTATATCAAACACCATTTGTACTAGCTCCTTGAAACTTGACACAATAAAGAAGTTTCACTTTCTATCTCTGTGTTCTGTTTCCTCTTGATGTAGCCCTAAGCAGTGACTGGGGAGAAACAGTTTAATTGAAAGGGGTCGCCAAGCTTCCAAAAATTACGAGTCTCCAGAAATCTCAGCAAGTATTTTTGCACCCAAACTGGGTGATACTTTTAGATAATGATCAGAACACTAAGCCCACGTGGTTCCCCAAATTTTGTTTTTCTATGTTGAAGCGTTCGTTTCCAGTAACAGTTTGAATTTTGGCGTTTCACTCTGTTTTCTCCTATATTGATAGATGTATTTGGAACACTAAATCAAACACCGTTTGTGCAAGCCTCTTGAAACTTGACACAATAAAGCAGTTTCGCGTTCTATCTCTATGTTCTGTTTCCTCTTGATGTAGCCCTAAGCAGTGACTGGGGACAAACACTTTCATTGAAAGGGGTTGCCAAGCATCCAAAAATTACGAGTCTCCAGAAATCACAGCAACTATTTTTTCACCCAAACTGGATGATACTTTCCGGTAATGATCAGTACACTAAGTCGACTTGGTTCCCCAAAGTTCGTTCTTCTATGTTGAAGTGTTCGTTTCCAGTAACAGTTTGAATTTTTAGGTTTCACTCTCTTTTCTCCTGTATTGATAGATGTATTTGGAACTCTAAATCCAACACGGTTTGTGCTAGCTTCTTCAAATTTGACACAATAAAATAGTTTCACGTTCTATCACTTTGTTTTGTTTCCTCTTGTTGTAGCTCTATGCAGTGACTGGCGAGAAACACTTTCACGGAAAGGGGTTACCAAGCTTCCAAAAATTACGAACCTCCAGAAATCTCAGCAAATATTTTTTCACCCAAAGTGGAAGATACTTTCAGGTAATGATCAGTACACTAAGGCGACTTGGTTCCCCAAAGTTCATTCTTCTATGTTGAAGCGTTCGTTTCCAGTAACAGTTTAAATTTTTGCCTTTGATCTGTTTTCTCCTATATTGATAGATGTGTTTGGAACTCTAAATCAAACACGGTTTGTGCTAGGTTCTTGAAACTTGACACAATAAAGTAGTTTCACGTTCTATCTCTACGTTTTTTTTCCTCTTGTTGTAGCTCTAAGCAGTGACTGGCGAGAAACACTTTCATGGAAGGTGTTGCGAAGCTTCCAAAAATTACGAATCTCCAGAAATCTCAGCAAATATTTTTTCACCCAAACTGGATGATACTTTCAGGTAATGATCAGTACACTAAGTGCACTTGCTTCACCAAATTTCTTTCTTCTATGTTGAAGCGTTCGTTTCCAGTAACATTTTGAAATTTTAGGATTCACTCTGTTTTCTCCTATATTGATAGATGTATTTGGAACTCTAAATCAAACACGGTTTGTGCTAGCTTCTTGACACTTGACACAATAAAGTAGTTTCACGTTCTATCTCTATGTTTTGTTTCCTCTTGATGTAGCCCTAAGCAGTGACTGGCGAGAAACACTTTTATAGAAAGGGGTTGCCAAGCTTCCAAAAATTGCGAAACTCCAGAAATCTCAGCAAATAATTTTTCACCCAAACTGGAAGATACTTTCAGGTAATGATCAGTACACTAAGGCGACTTGGTTCCCTAAAGTTCGTTCTTCTATTTTGAAGCGTTCATTTCCAGTAACACTTTGAATTTTTAGGTTTCACTCTGTTTTCTCCTATATTGATAGATGTAATTGGAACTCTAAATACAATACGGTTTGTGCTAGCTTCTTGAAACTTGACACAATAACGTAGTTTCACGTTCTATTTCTATGTTTTGTTTCCTCTTGATGTAGCCCTAATAGTGACTGGCGAGAAACACTTTCAAGGAAAGGTGTTGCCAAGCTTCCAAAAATTACGAATCTCCAGAAATCTCAGCAACTATTCTTTCACCCAAACTGGATGATACTTTCAGGTAATGATCAGTACCCTAAGGCAACTTGGTTCCCCAAAGTTCGTTCTTCTTTGTTGAAGCGTTCATTTCCAGTAACAGTTTGAATTTTTAGGTTTCACTCTGTTTTCTCCTATATTGATAGATGTATTTGGAACTCTAAATCAAACACGGTTTGTGCTAGCTTCTTGAAACTTGACACAGTAAAGTAGTTTCACGTTCTATTTCTATGTTTTGTTTCCTCTTGATGTAGCCCTAAGCAGTTACTGGCGAGAAACACTTTCATAGAAAGGGGTTGCCAAGCTTCCAAAAATTACGAATCTCCAGAAATCTCAGCAAATAGTTTTTCACCCAAACTGGAAGATACTTTCAAGTAATGATCAGTACACTAAGGCGACTTGGTTCCCAAAAGTTCATTCTTCCATGTTGATGCGTTCGTTTCCAGTAACAGTTTGAATTTTTGCCTTTCCCTGCGTTTTCTCCTATATTGTTAGATGTATTTGGAACTCTAAATCAAACACGGTTTGTACTAGCTTCTTGAAACTTGACACAATAAAGCATTTTCACGTTCTATCTCTGTGTTCTGTTTCCTCTTGATGTAGCCCTAAGTAGTGACTGGCGAGAAACACTTTCATGGAAAGGGGTTGCCAAGCTTCCAAATATTACGTATCTCCAGAAATCTAAGCAAATATTTTTTCACCCAAACTGGATGATACTTTCAGGTGATGATCAGAACAGTAAGCTCACTTCGTTCCCCAAAATTCGTTCTTCTATGTTGAAGCGTTCGTTTCCAGTAACATTTTGAATTTTGGCATTTCACTTTGTTTTCTCCTATATTAAAAGATATATTTTTAACTTAAATCAAACACGGTTTGTGCTAGCTTCTTGAAACTTGACACGACAAAGCAGTTTCACGTTCTATCTCTGTGTTCTGTTTCTTCTTGATGTAGCCCTAAGCAGTGACTGGCGAGAAATACTTTCATTGAAAGGGGTTGACAAGCTTCCAAAAATTACGAGTCTCCAGAAATCTCAGCAAGTATTTTTTCATCCAAACTGGATGATAGTTTCAGGTAATTATCAGTACACTAAGGCGACTTGGGTCCCCAAAGTTCATTCTTCTATGTTGAAGCGTTCGTTTCCACTAACAGTTCGAATTTTGGCCTTTCACTCTGTTTTCTCCTATATTGATAGATGTATTTGGAACTCTATATCAAACACCATTTGTACTAGCTCCTTGAAACTTGACACAATAATGCAGTTTCACTTTCTATCTCTGTGTTCTGTTTCCTCTTGATGTAGCCCTAAGCAGTGACTTGGGAGAAACAGTTTAATTGAAAGGGGTCGCCAAGCTTCCAAAAATTACGAGTCTCCAGAAATCTCAGCAAGTATTTTTGCACCCAAACTGGGTGATACTTTTAGATAATGATCAGAACACTAAGCCCACGTGGTTCCCCAAATTTTGTTTTTCTATGTTGAAGCGTTCGTTTCCAGTAACAGTTTGAATTTTGGCGTTTCACTCTGTTTTCTCCTATATTGATAGATGTATTTGGAACACTAAATCAAACACCGTTTGTGCAAGCCTCTTGAAACTTGACACAATAAAGCAGTTTCACGTTCTATCTCTATGTTCTGTTTCCTCTTGATGTAGCCCTAAGCAGTGACTGGGGACAAACACTTTCATTGAAAGGGGTTGCCAAGCATCCAAAATTTACGAGTCTCCAGAAATCACAGCAACTATTTTTTCACCCAAACTGGATGATACTTTCCGGTAATGATCAGTAAACTAAGGCGACTTGGTTCCCCAAAGTTCGTTCTTCTATTTTGAAGGGTTCGTTTCCAGTAACAGTTTGAATTTTTAGGTTTCACTCTCTTTTCTCCTGTATTGATAGATGTATTTGGAACTCTAAATCCAACACGGTTTGTGCTAGCTTCTTCAAATTTGACACAATAAAATAGTTTCACGTTCTATCACTTTGTTTTGTTTCCTCTTGTTGTAGCTCTAAGCAGTGACTGGCGAGAAACACTTTCACGGAAAGGGGTTACCAAGCTTCCAAAAATTACGAATCTCCAGAAATCTCAGCAAATATTTTTTCACTCAAAGTGGAAGATACTTTCAGGTAATGATCAGTACACTAAGGCGACTTGGTTCCCCAAAGTTCATTCTTCTATGTTGAAGCGTTCGTTTCCAGTAACAGTTTAAATTTTTGCCTTTCATCTGTTTTCTCCTATATTGATAGATGTGTTTGGAACTCTAAATCAAACACGGTTTGTGCTAGGTTCTTGAAACTTGACACAATAAAGTAGTTTCACGTTCTATCTCTACGTTTTTTTTCCTCTTGTTGTAGCTCTAAGCAATGACTGGCGAGAAACACTTTCATGGAAGGTGTTGCGAAGCTTCCAAAAATTACGAATCTCCAGAAATCTCAGCAAATATTTTTTCACCCAAACTGGATGATACTTTCAGGTAATGATCAGTACACTAAGTGCACTTGCTTCACCAAATTTCTTTCTTCTATGTTGAAGCGTTCGTTTCCAGTAACATTTTGAAATTTTAGGATTCACTCTGTTTTCTCCTATATTGATAGATGTATTTGGAACTCTAAATCAAACACGGTTTGTGCTAGCTTCTTGAAACTTGACACAATAAAGTAGTTTCACGTTCTATCTCTATGTTTTGTTTCCTCTTGATGTAGCCCTAAGCAGTGACTGGCGAGAAACACTTTTATAGAAAGGGGTTGCCAAGCTTCCAAAAATTGCGAATCTCCAGAAATCTCAGCAAATAATTTTTCACCCAAACTGGAAGATACTTTCAGGTAATGATCAGTACACTAAGGCGACTTGGTTCCCTAAAGTTCGTTCTTCTATTTTGAAGCGTTCATTTCCAGTAACACTTTGAATTTTTAGGTTTCACTCTGTTTTCTCCTATATTGATAGATGTAATTGGAACTCTAAATACAATACGGTTTGTGCTAGCTTCTTGAAACTTGACACAATAACGTAGTTTCACGTTCTATTTCTATGTTTTGTTTCCTCTTGATGTAGCCCTAATAGTGACTGGCGAGAAACACTTTCAAGGAAAGGTGTTGCCAAGCTTCCAAAAATTACGAATCTCCAGAAATCTCAGCAACTATTCTTTCACCCAAACTGGATGATACTTTCAGGTAATGATCAGTACCCTAAGGCAACTTGGTTCCCCAAAGTTCGTTCTTCTTTGTTGAAGCGTTCATTTCCAGTAACAGTTTGAATTTTTAGGTTTCACTCTGTTTTCTCCTATATTGATAGATGTATTTGGAACTCTAAATCAAACACGGTTTGTGCTAGCTTCTTGAAACTTGACACAGTAAAGTAGTTTCACGTTCTATTTCTATGTTTTGTTTCCTCTTGATGTAGCCCTAAGCAGTTACTGGCGAGAAACACTTTCATAGAAAGGGGTTGCCAAGCTTCCAAAAATTACGAATCTCCAGAAATCTCAGCAAATAGTTTTTCACCCAAACTGGAAGATACTTTCAAGTAATGATCAGTACACTAAGGCGACTTGGTTCCCAAAAGTTCATTCTTCCATGTTGATGCGTTCGTTTCCAGTAACAGTTTGAATTTTTGCCTTTCCCTGCGTTTTCTCCTATATTGTTAGATGTATTTGGAACTCTAAATCAAACACGGTTTGTACTAGCTTCTTGAAACTTGACACAATAAAGCATTTTCACGTTCTATCTCTGTGTTCTGTTTCCTCTTGATGTAGCCCTAAGTAGTGACTGGCGAGAAACACTTTCATGGAAAGGGGTTGCCAAGCTTCCAAATATTACGTATCTCCAGAAATCTAAGCAAATATTTTTTCACCCAAACTGGATGATACTTTCAGGTGATGATCAGAACAGTAAGCTCACTTCGTTCCCCAAAGTTCGTTCTTCTATGTTGAAGCGTTCGTTTCCAGTAACATTTTGAATTTTGGCATTTCACTTTGTTTTCTCCTATATTAAAAGATATAATTTAACTTAAATCAAACACGGTTTGTGCTAGCTTCTTGAAACTTGACACGACAAAGCAGTTTCACGTTCTATCTCTGTGTTCTGTTTCTTCTTGATGTAGCCCTAAGCAGTGACTGGCGAGAAATACTTTCATTGAAAGGGGTTGACAAGCTTCCAAAAATTACGAGTCTCCAGAAATCTCAGCAAGTATTTTTTCATCCAAACTGGATGATAGTTTCAGGTAATTATCAGTACACTAAGGCGACTTGGGTCCCCAAAGTTCATTCTTCTATGTTGAAGCGTTCGTTTCCACTAACAGTTCGAATTTTGGCCTTTCACTCTGTTTTCTCCTATATTGATAGATGTATTTGGAACTCTATATCAAACACCATTTGTACTAGCTCCTTGAAACTTGACACAATAATGCAGTTTCACTTTCTATCTCTGTGTTCTGTTTCCTCTTGATGTAGCCCTAAGCAGTGACTTGGGAGAAACAGTTTAATTGAAAGGGGTCGCCAAGCTTCCAAAAATTACGAGTCTCCAGAAATCTCAGCAAGTATTTTTGCACCCAAACTGGGTGATACTTTTAGATAATGATCAGAACACTAAGCCCACGTGGTTCCCCAAATTTTGTTTTTCTATGTTGAAGCGTTCGTTTCCAGTAACAGTTTGAATTTTGGCGTTTCACTCTGTTTTCTCCTATATTGATAGATGTATTTGGAACACTAAATCAAACACCGTTTGTGCAAGCCTCTTGAAACTTGACACAATAAAGCAGTTTCACGTTCTATCTCTATGTTCTGTTTCCTCTTGATGTAGCCCTAAGCAGTGACTGGGGACAAACACTTTCATTGAAAGGGGTTGCCAAGCATCCAAAATTTACGAGTCTCCAGAAATCACAGCAACTATTTTTTCACCCAAACTGGATGATACTTTCCGGTAATGATCAGTACACTAAGGCGACTTGGTTCCCCAAAGTTCGTTCTTCTATTTTGAAGGGTTCGTTTCCAGTAACAGTTTGAATTTTTAGGTTTCACTCTCTTTTCTCCTGTATTGATAGACGTATTTGGAACTCTAAATCCAACACGGTTTGTGCTAGCTTCTTCAAATTTGACACAATAAAATAGTTTCACGTTCTATCTCTTTGTTTTGTTTCCTCTTTATGTAGCTCTAAGCAGTGACTGGCGAGAAACACTTTCATGGAAAGGGGTTACCAAGCTTCCAAAAATTATGAATCTCCAGAAATCTCAGCAAATATTTTTTCACCCAAAGTGGAAGATACTTTCAGGTAATGATCAGTACACTAAGGCGACTTGGTTCCCCAAAGTTCATTCTTCTATGTTGAAGCGTTCGTTTCCAGTAACAGTTTAAATTTTTGCTTTTCATCTGTTTTCTCCTATATTGATAGATGTGTTTGGAACTCTAAATCAAACACGGTTTGTGCTAGGTTCTTGCAACTTGACACAATAAAGTAGTTTCACGTTCTATCTCTATGTTTTTTTTTCCTCTTGTTGTAGCTCTAAGCAGTGACTGGCGAGAAACACTTTCATGGAAGATGTTGCGAAGCTTCCAAAAATTACGAATCTCCAGAAATATCAGCAAATATTTTTTCACCCAAACTGGATGATACTTTCAGGTAATGATGAGTACACTAAGTGCACTTGCTTCACCAAATTTCTTTCTTCTATGTTGAAGCGTTCGTTTCCAGTAACGTTTTGAAATTTTAGGATTCACTCTGTTTTCTCCTATATTGATAGATGTATTTGGAACTCTAAATCAAACACGGTTTGTGCTAGCTTCTTGAAACTTGACACAATAAAGTAGTTTCACGTTCTATCTCTATGTTTTGTTTCCTCTTGATGTAGCCCTAAGCAGTGACTGGCGAGAAACACTTTTATAGAAAGGGGTTGCCAAGCTTCCAAAAATTGCGAATCTCCAGAAATCTCAGCAAATAATTTTTCACCCAAACTGGAAGATACTTTCAGGTAATGATCAGTACACTAAGGCGACTTGGTTCCCTAAAGTTCGTTCTTCTATTTTGAAGCGTTCATTTCCAGTAACACTTTGAATTTTTAGGTTTCACTCTGTTTTCTCCTATATTGATAGATGTAATTGGAACTCTAAATACAATACGGTTTGTGCTAGCTTCTTGAAACTTGACACAATAAAGTAGTTTCACGTTCTATTTCTATGTTTTGTTTCCTCTTGATGTAGCCCTAATAGTGACTGGCGAGAAACACTTTCAAGGAAAGGTGTTGCCAAGCTTCCAAAAATTACGAATCTCCAGAAATCTCAGCAACTATTCTTTCACCCAAACTGGATGATACTTTCAGGTAATGATCAGTACCCTAAGGCAACTTGGTTCCCCAAAGTTCGTTCTTCTTTGTTGAAGCGTTCATTTCCAGTAACAGTTTGAATTTTTAGGTTTCACTCTGTTTTCTCCTATATTGATAGATGTATTTGGTACTCTAAATCAAACACGGTTTGTGCTAGCTTCTTGAAACTTGACACAGTAAAGTAGTTTCACGTTCTATTTCTATGTTTTGTTTCCTCTTGATGTAGCCCTAAGCAGTTACTGGCAAGAAACACTTTCATAGAAAGGGGTTGCCAAGCTTCCAAAAATTACGAATCTCCAGAAATCTCAGCAAATAGTTTTTCACCCAAACTGGAAGATACTTTCAGGTAATGATCAGTACACTAAGGCGACTTGGTTCCCAAAAGTTCATTCTTCCATGTTGATGCGTTCGTTTCCAGTAACAGTTTGAATTTTTGCCTTTCCCTGCGTTTTCTCCTATATTGTTAGATGTATTTGGAACTCTAAATCAAACACGGTTTGTACTAGCTTCTTGAAACTTGACACAATAAAGCATTTTCACGTTCTATCTCTGTGTTCTGTTTCCTCTTGATGTAGCCCTAAGTAGTGACTGGCGAGAAACACTTTCATGGAAAGGGGTTGCCAAGCTTCCAAAAATTACGAATCTCCAGAAATCTCAGCAAATAGTTTTTCACCCAAACTGGAAGATACTTTCAGGTAATGATCAGTACACTAAGGCGACTTGGTTCCCAAAAGTTCATTCTTCCATGTTGATGCGTTCGTTTCCAGTAACAGTTTGAATTTTTGCCTTTCCCTGCGTTTTCTCCTATATTGATAGATGTATTTGGAACTCTAAATCAAACACGGTTTGTAGTAGCTTCTTGAAACTTGACACAATAAAGCATTTTCACATTCTATCTCTGTGTTCTGTTTCCTCTTGATGTAGCTCTAAGCAGTGACTGGGGAGAAACACTTTCATGGAAAGGGGTTGCCAAGCTTCCAAAAATTACGAGTCTCCAGAAATTTCAGCAACCATTTTTTCACCCAAACTGGATGATACTTTTAGATAATGATCAGAACACTAAGCTCACGTGGTTCCCCAAATTTCGTTTTAATATGTTGAAGCGTTCGTTTCCAGTAATAGTTTGAATTTTGGCGTTTCACTCTGTTTTCTCCTATATTGATAGATATATTTGGAACTCAAAATCAAACACGGTTTGTGCTAGCTTATTGAAACTTGACACAATAAAGCAGTTTCACGTTCTATCTCTGAGTTCTGTTTCCTCTTGATTTAGCCCTAAGCAGTGACTGGCGAGAAACACTTTCAAGGAAAGGGGTTGCCAAGCTTCCAAAAATTACGAATCTCCAGAAATCTCAGCAAATATTTTTTTCATCCAAACTGGATGATTCTTTCAGGTAATGATCAGTACACTAAGGTGACTTGGTTCCCCAAAGTTCATTCTTCTATGTTGAAGCGTTCGTTTCCAGTAACAGTTTGAATTTTTGCCTTTCACTCTGTTTTCTCCTATATTGATAGATGCGTTTGGACCTCTAAATCAAAAACGGTTTGTGCTAGATTCTTGAAACTTGACACAATAAAGTAGTTTCACGTTCTATCTCTATGTTTTTTTTCCTCTCGTTGTAGCTCTAAGCAGTGACTGGCAAGAAACACTTTCATGGAAAGGGGTTGCGAAGCTTCCAAAAATTACGAATCTCCACAAATCTCAGCAAATATTTTTACACCCAAACTGGATGATACTTTCAGGTAATGATCAGTACACTAAGGAGACTTGGTTCCCCAAATTTCTTTCTTCTATGTTTAAGCGTTCATTTCCAGTAACAGTTTGAATTTTTGGGTTTAACTCTCTTTTCTCCTATATTGATAGACGTATTTGGAACTATAAATCCAACACGGTTTGTGCTAGCTACTTGAAACTTGACACAATAAAGTAGTTCCATGTTCTATCTCTATGGTTTTTTTTTCTCTTGATATAGCCCTAAGCAGTGACTGGTGAGAAACACTTTCATGGAATGGGGTTGCCAAGCTTCCCAAAATTACGAATCTCTAGAAATCTCAGCAAATATTTTTTCACCCAAACTGGATGATACTTTCAGGTAATGATCAGTACACTAAGGCGACTTGGTTCCCCAAATTTCGTTCTTCTATTTTGAAGCGTTCATTTCCAGTAACACTTTGAATTTTTAGGTTTCACTCTGTTTTCTCCTATATTGATAGATGTGTTTGGAACTCTAAATCAAACATGGTTTGTGCTAGCTTCTTGAAACTTGACACAATAAAGTAGTTTCACATTCTATCTCTATGTTTTGTTTCCTCTTGTTGTAGCTCTAAGCAGTGACTGGCGAGAAACACTTTCATGGAAAGGGGTTGCGAAGCTTCCAAAAATTACGATCTCCAGAAATCTCAGCAAATATTTTTACACCCAAACTGGATGATACTTTCAGGTAATGATCAGTACACTAAGCCCACTTGGTTCACCAAATTTCTTTCTTCTATGTTGAAGCGTTCGTTTCCAGTAACAGTTTGAATTTTTAGGTTTCACTCTCTCTTCTCCTATATTGATAGATGTGTTTAGAACTCTAAATCCAACACGGTTTGTGCTAGCTTCTTGAAACTTGACACAAAGTAGTTTCACGTTCTATCTCTATGTTTTGTTTCCTCTTGATGTAGCCCTAAGCAGTGACTGGCGTGAAACACTTTCATGGAAAGGGGTTGCCAAGCTTCCAAAAATTACAAATCTCCATAAATCTCAGCAAATAGTTTTTCACCCAAACTGGAAGATACTTTCAGGTAATGATCAGTACACTAAGGCAACTTGGTTCCCCAGAGTTCATTCTTCTATGTTGAAGGGTTCGTTTCCAGTAACAGTTTGAATTTTTGCCTTTCCCTGTGATTTCTCCTATATTGATAGATGTATTTGGAACTCTAAATCAAACACGGTTTGTGCTAGCTTCTTGAAACTTGACACAATAAAGCATATTCACGTTCTATCTCTGTGTTTCGTTTCCACTTGATGTAGCTCTAAGCAGTGACTGGGGAGAAACACTTTCATGGAAAGGGGTTGCCAAGCTTCCAAAAATTACGAGTCTCCAGAAATCTCAGCAACCATTTTTTTACCCAAACTGGATGATACTCTTAGATAATGATCAAAACACTAAGCCCACGTGGTTCCCTAAATTTCGTTTTTCTATGTTGAAGCGTTCGTTTCCAGTAATAGTTTGAATTTTGGCGTTTCACTCTGTTTTCTCCTATATTGATAGATGTATTGGAACTCTAAATCCAACACGGTTTGTGCTAGCTTCTTGAAACTTGACACAATAAAGCAGTTTTACGTTCTATCTCTGAGTTCTGTTTCCTCTTGAGTTAGCCCTAAGCAGTGACTGGCGAGAAACACTTTCATAGAAAGGGACTGCCAAGCTTCCAAAAATTACGAATCTCCAGAAATCTCAGCAAATATTTTTTTCTTCCAAACTGGATGATACTTTCAGGTAATGATCAGTACACTAAGGCGACTTGCTTCCCCAAAGTTCGTTCTTTTAGGTTGAAGCGTTCATTTCCAGTAACAGTTTGAATTTTTAGGTTTCACTCTCTTTTCTCCTATATTGATAGATGTATTTGGAACTCTAAATCCAACACGGTTTGTGCTAGCTTCTTGAAACTTGACACAAAGTAGTTTCACGTTCTATCTCTATGTTTTTTTTTCCTGTTGTTGTAGCTCTAAGCAGTGACTGGCGAGAAACCCTTTCATGGAAAGGGGTTGCGAAGCTTCCAAAAATTACGAATCTCCACAAATCTCAGCAAATATTTTTACACCCAAACTGGATGATACTTTCAGGTAATGATCAGTACACTAAGCGAACTTGCTTCACCAAAGTTCTTTGTTCTATGTTGAAGCGTTCGTTTCCAGTAACATTTTGAATTTTTAGGATTCACTCTGTTTTCTCCTATATTGATAGATGTATTTGGAACTCTAAATCCAACACGGTTTGTGCTAGCTTCTTGAAACTTGACACAATAAAGTAGTTTCACGTTCTATGTCTATGTTTGTTTCCTCTTGATGCAGCCCTAAGCAGTGACTGGCGAGAAACACTTTCATAGAAAGGGGTTGCCAAGCTTCCAAAAATTACGAATCTCCAGAAATCTCAGCAAATAGTTTTTCACCCAAACTGGAAGATACGTTCAGGTAATGATCAGTACACTAAGGCGACTTGGTTCCCCAGAGTTCATTCTTCTATGTTGAAGGGTTCGTTTCCAGTAACAGTTTGAATTTTTGCCTTTCCCTGTGTTTTCTCCTATATTGATAGATGTATTTGGAACTCTAAATCAAACACGGTTTGTGCTAGCTTCTTGAAACTTGACACAATAAAGAATTTTCACGTTCTATCTCTGTGTTCTGTTTCCTCTTGATGTAGCTCTAAGCAGTGACTGGGGAGAAACACTTTAATGGAAAGGGGTTGCCAAGCTTCCAAAAATTACGAGTCTCCAGAAATCTCAGCAACCATTTTTTCAGCCAAACTGGATGATACTTTTAGATAATGATCAAAACACTAAGCCCACGTGGTTCACCAAATTTCGTTTTTCTATGTTGAAGCGTTCGTTTCCAGTAATAGTTTGAATTTTGGCGTTTCACTCTGTTTTCTCCTATATTGATAGATGTATTTGGAACTCTAAATCCAACACAGTTTGTGCTAGCTTCTTGAATCTTGACACAATAAAGCAGTTTTACGTTCCATCTCTGAGATCTGTTTCCTCTTGATTTAGCCCTAAGCAGTGACTGGCGAGAAACACTTTCATGGAAAGGGATTGCCAAGCTTCCAAAAATTACGAATCTCCAGAAATCTCAGCAAATATTTTTTTCTTCCAAACTGTATGATACTTTCAGGTAATGATCAGTACACTAAAGCGACTTGGTTCCCCAAAGTTCGTTCTTCTATGTTGAAGCGTTCATTTCCAGTAACGGTTTGAATTTTTAGGTTTCACTCTCTTTTCTCCTATATTGATAGATGTATTTGGAACTCTAAATAAAACACGGTTTGTGCTAGCTTCTTGAAACTTGACACAATAAAGTAGTTTCACATTCTATTTCTATGTTTTGTTTCCTCTTGATGTAGCCCTAAGCAGTGGCTGGCGAGAAACACTTTCATGGAAAGGGATTGCCAAGCTTCCAAAAATTACGAATCTCCAGAAATCTCAGCAAATATTTTTTCACCCAAAATGGATGATACATTCAGGTAATGATCAGTACACTAAGGAGACTTGGTTCCCCAAAGTTCGGTCTTCTATGTTTAAGCGTTCATTTCCAGTAACAGTTTGAATTTTTGGGTTTCACTCTCTTTTCTCCTATATTGATAGATGTATTTGGAACTATAAATCCAACACGGTTTGTGCTAGCTTCTTGAAACTTGACACAATAAAGAAGTTCCATGTTCTATCTCTATGTTTTGTTTCCTCTTGATGTAGCTCTAAGCAGTGACTGGGGAGAAACACTTTCATTGAAAGGGGTTGCCAAGCTTCCAAAAATTACAAATCTCCAGAAATCTCAGCAACTATTTTTTCACCCAAACTGGATGATACTTTCAGGTAATGATCAGTACACTACGCACACTTGGTTTCCCAAATTTCTTTCTTCTATGTTGAAGCGTTCGTTTCCAGTAACAGTTTGAATTTTGGCGTTTCACTCTGTTTTCTCCTATATTGATAGATGTATTTGGAACTCTAAATCAAACACGGTTTGTGCTAGCTTCTTGAAACTTGACACAATAAAGCAGTTTCATGTTCTATCTCTGAGTTCTGTTTCCTCTTGATTTAGCCCTAAGCAGTGACTGGCGAGAAACACTTTCATGGAAAGGGGTTGCCAAGCTTCCAAAAATTACGAATCTCCAGAAATCTCAGCAAATATTTTTTTCATCCAAACTGGATGATACTTTCAGGTAATGATCAGTACACTAAGGCAACTTGGTTCCCCAAAGTTCGTTCTTCTATGTTGAAGCATTCATTTCCAGTAACACTTTGAATTTTTAGGTTTCACTCTCTTTTCTCCTATATTGATAGATGTATTTGGAACTCTAAATCCAACACGGTTTGTGCTAGCTTCTTCAAACTTGACACAATAAAGTAGTTTCACGTTCTATTTCTATGATTTGTTTCCTCTTGATGTAGCCCTAAGCAGTGGCTGGCGAGAAACACTTTCATGGAAAGGGGTTGCCAAGCTTCCAAAAATTACGAATCTCCAGAAATCTCAGCAAATATTTTTTCACCCAAACTGGATGATACTTTCAGGTAATGATCAGTACACTAAGGCGACTTGGTTCCCCAAATTTCGTTCTTCTATTGAGAAGCGTTCATTTCCAGTAACACTTTGAATTTTTAGGTTTCACTCTGTTTTCTCCTATATTGATAGATGTATTTGGAACTCAAAATCAAACAAGGTTTGTGCTAGCTTATTGAAATTTGACACAATAAAGTAGTTTCACGTTCTATCTCTATGTTTTGTTCCTCTTGATGTAGCCCTATGCAGTGACTGGCGAACAACACTTTCATGGAAAGGGGTTCCGAAGCTTCCAAAAATCATGAATCTCCAGAAGTCTCAGCAAATATTTTTTAACCCAAACTGGATGATACTTTCAGGTAATGATCAGTACACTAAGGCGACTTGGTTCCCCAAAGTTCGTTCTTCTATGTTGAAGCGTTCGTTTCCAGTAACAGTTTGAATTTTTAGGTTTCACTCTCTTTTCTCCTATATTGATAGATGTATTTGGAACTCTAAATCCAACATTGTTTGTGCTAGCTTCTTGAAACTTGACAAAAAGTAGTTTCACGTTCTATCTCTATGTTTTGTTTCCTCTTGATGTAGCCCTAAGCAGTGACTGGCGAGAAACACTTTCATGGAAAGGGGATGCCAAGCTTCCAAAAATTACAAATCTCCAGAAATCTCAGCAAATAATTTTTCACCCAAACTGGAAGATACTTTCAGGTAATGATCAGTACACTAAGGCGACTTGGTTCCCCAAAGTTCATTCTTCTATGTTGAAGCATTCGTTTCCAGTAACTGTTTGAATTTTTGCCTTTCACTCTGTTTTCTCCTATATTGATAGATGTGTTTGGAACTCTAAATCAAACACGGTTTGTGCTAGCTTCTTGAAACTTGACACAATAAAGTAGTTTCACGTTCTATCTCTATGTTTTTTTTCCTCTTGTTGTAGCTCTAAGCAGTGACTGGCGAGAAACACTTTCATGGAAAGGGGTTGCCAAGCTTCCAAAAATTACGAGTCTCCAGAAATCTCAGCAACTATTTTTTCACCCAAACTGGATGATACTTTCAGGTAATGATCAGTACACTACGCACACTTGGTTTCCCAAATTTCTTTCTTTTATGTTGAAGCGTTCGTTTCCAGTAACAGTTTGAATTTTGGCGTTTCACTCTGTTTTCTCCTATATTGATAGATGTATTTGGAACTCTAAATCAAACACGGTTTGTGCTAGCTTCTTGAAACTTGACACAATAAAGCAGTTTCACGTTCTATCTCTGAGTTCTGTTTCCTCTTGATTTAGCCCTAAGCAGTGACTGGCGAGAAGCACTTTCATGGAAAGGGGTTGCCAAGCTTCCAAAAATTACGAATCTCCAGAAATCTCAGCAAATATTTTTTTCATCCAAACTGGATGATACTTTCAGGTAATGATCAGTACACTAAGGCGACTTGGTTCCCCAAAGTTCATTCTTCTATGTTGAAGCGTTCGTTTCCAGTAACTGTTTGAATTTTTGCCTTTCACTCTGTTTTCTCCTATATTGATAGATGTGTTTGGAACTCTAAATCAAACACGGTTTGTGCTAGCGTCTTGAAACTTGACACAATAAAGTAGTTTCACGTTCTATCTCTATGTTTTTTTTTCCTCTCGTTGTAGCTCTAAGCAGTGACTGGGGAGAAACACTTTAATGGAAAGGGGTTGCCAAGCTTCCAAAAATTACGAGTCTCCAGAAATCTCAGCAACCATTTTTTCAGCCAAACTGGATGATACTTTTAGATAATGATCAAAACACTAAGCCCACGTGGTTCACCAAATTTCGTTTTTCTATGTTGAAGCGTTCGTTTCCAGTAATAGTTTGAATTTTGGTGTTTCACTCTGTTTTCTCCTATATTGATAGATGTATTTGGAACTCTAAATCCAACACGGTTTGTGCTAGCTTCTTGAAACTTGACACAAAGTAGTTTCACGTTCTATCTCTATGTTTTGTTTCCTCTTGATGTAGCCTTAAGCAGTGACTGGCGAGAAACACTTTCAAGGATAGGGGTTGCCAAGCTTCCAAAAATTACGAGTCTCCAGAAATCTCAGCAAATATTTTTTCACCCAATGTGGAAGATACTTTCAGGTAATGATCAGTACACTAAGGCGACTTGGTTCCCCAAAGTTCATTCTTCTATGTTGAAGCGTTCGTTTCCAGTAACAGTTTGAATTTTTGCCTTTCACTCTGTTTTCTCCTACATTGATAGATGTGTTTAGAACTCTAAATCCAACACGGTTTGTGCTAGCTTCTTGAAACTTGACACAATAAAGTAGTTTCACGTTCTATCTCTATGTTTTGTTTCCTCTTGATGTAGCCCTAAGTAGTGGCTGGCGAGAAACACTTTCATGGAAAGGGGTTGACAAGCTTCCAAAAATTACGAATCTCCAGAAATCTCAGCAAATATTTTTTCACCCAAACTGGATGATCCTTTCAGGTAATGATCAGTACACTAAGGCGACTTGGTTCCCCTAAGTTCGTTCTTCTATGTTGAGGCGTTCATTTAGAGTAGCAGTTTGAAATTTTAGGTTTCACTCTCTTTTCTCCTATATTGATAGAAATATTTGGAACTCTAAATCAAACACCGTTTGTGCAAGCCTCATGAAACTTGACACAATAAAGCAGTTTCACGTTCTATCCTATGTTCTGTTTCCTGTTGATGTAGCGCTAAGCAGTGACTGGGAACAAACACTTCCATTGAAAGGGGTTGCCAAGCATCCAAAAATTACGAGTCTCCAGAAATCACAGCAACGATTTTGTCACCCAAACTGGATGATACTTTCAGCTAATAATCAGTACAGTATGCCCACTTGGTTCGCCAAATTTCGTTTTTCTATGTTGAAGCGTTCGTATCCAGTAACAGTTTGAATTTTGACGTTTCAATCTGTGTTCTCCTATATTGATAGATGTATTTGGAACTCTAAATCAAACACAGTTTGTGCTAGCTTCTTGAAACTTGACACAATAATGCAGTTTCACGTTCTATCTCTATGTTGTGTTTCCTCTTGATGTAGCCCTAAGCAGTGACTGGGGAGAAACACTTTCATTGAAAGGGGTTGCCAAGCTTCCAAAAATTACGAGTCTCCAGAAATCTCAGCAACTATTTTGTCACCCAAACTGGATGATACTTTCAGGTAATGATCAGTACACTAAGCCCACTTTGTTCCCCAAATTTCGTTTTCTATGTTGAAGCGTTCGTTTCCAGTAACAGTTTAAATTTTAGCGTTTCACTTTGTTTTCTCCTATATTGAAAGATGTATTTTTAACTCTAAATCAAACACGGTTTGTGCTAGCTTCTTGATACTTGACAAGACAAAGCAGTTTCACGTTCTACTCTATGTTCTGTTTCCTCTTGATATAGACCTAAGCAGTGACTGGTGAGAAACACTTTCATGGAAAGGGGTTGCCAAGCTTTCAAAAATTACGAATCTCCAGAAATATCAGCAACTATTTTTTCAACCAAACTGGATGATACTTTCAGTAATGATCAGTACACTAAGGCGACTTGGTTCCCCAAAGTTCGTTCTTCTATGTTGAAGCATTCATTTTCAGTAACAGCTTGAATTTTTAGGTTTCACTCTGTTTTCTCCTATATTGATAGGTGTATTTGGAACTCTAAATCCAACACGGTTTGTGCTAGCTTCTTGAAACTTGACACAATAAAGTAGTTTCACGTTCTCTATCTATGTTTTGTTTCCTATTGATGTAGCCCTAAGCAGTGACTGGCGAGAAACACTTTCATGGAAAGGGGTTGCCAAGCTTCCAAAAATTACGAATCTCCAGAAATCTCAGCAACTATTTTTTTTCATCCAAACTGGATGATACTTTCAGGTAATGATCAGTACACTAAGGCGACTTGGTTCCCCAAAGTTTGTTCTTCTATGTTGAAGCGTTCATTTCCAGTAACAGTTTGAATTTTTAGGTTTCACTCTCTTTTCTCCTATATTGATAGATGTATTTGGAACTCTAAATCCAACACGGTTTGTGCTAGCTTCTTGAAACTTAACACAATAAAGTAGTATCACCTTCTATTTCTATGTTTTGTTTCCTCTTGATGTAGCCCTAAGAAGTGGCTGGCGAGAAACACTTTCATGGAAAGGGGTTGCCAAGCCTCCAAAAATTACGAATCTCCAGAAATCTCAGCAAATATTTTTTCACACAAACTGGATGATACTTTCAGGTAATGATCATTACGCTAAGGAGACTTGGTTCCCCAAAGTTCGGTCTTCTATGTTTAAGCGTTCATTTCCAGTAACAGTTTGAATTTTTGAGTTTCACTCTCTTTTCTCCTATATTGATAGATTTATTTGGAACTATAAATCCAACACGGTTTGTGCTAGCTTCATGAAACTTGACACAATAAAGTAGTTCCATGTTCTATCTCTATGTTTTTTTTTTCTCTTGATATAGCCCTAAGCAGTGACTGGTGAGAAACACATTCATGGAAAGGGGTTGCCAAGCTTCCCAAAATTACGAGTCTCCAGAAATCTCAACAACCATTTTTTCACCCAAACTGGATGATACTTTTAGATAATGATCAAAACACTAAGCCCACGTGGTTCCCCAAATTTCGTTTTTCTATGTTGAACCGTTCGTTTCCAGTAATAGTTTGAATTTTGGCGTTTCACTCTGTTTTCTCCTATATTGATAGATGTATTTGGAACTCTAAATCCAACACGGTTTGTGCTAGCTTCTTGAAACTTAACACAATAAAGTAGTTTCACGTTCTATCTCTATGTTTTGTTTCCTCTTGATGTAGCCCTAAGCAGTGGCTGGCGAGAAACACTTTCATGGAAAGGGGTTGCCAAGCTTCCAAAAATTACGAATCTCCAGAAATCTCAGCAAATATTTTTTCACCCAAACCGGATGATACTTTCAGGTAATGATCAGTACACTAAGGCGACTTGGTTCCCCAAAGTTCGTTCTTCTATGATGAAGCGTTCATTTCCAGTAACAGCTTGAATTTTTAGGTTTCACTCTCTTTTCTCCTACATTGATAGATGTATTTGGAACTCTAAATCCAACACGGTTTGTGCTAGCTTCTTGAAAATTGACACAATAAAGTAGTTGCACGTTCTATCTCTATGTTTTGTTTCCTCTTGATGTAGCCCTAAGCAGTGACTGGCGAAAAACACTTTCATGGAAAGGGGTTCCAAAGCTAGCAAAAATTACGAATCTCCAGATATCTCAGCAAATATTTTTTCACCCAAACTGAATGACTTTCAGGTAATGATCAGTACGCTAAGGCGACTTGGTTCCCCAAAGTTCGTTCTTCTATGTTGAAGCGTTCGTTTCCAGTAATACTTTGAATTTTTAGGATTCACTCTGTCATCTCCTATATTGATAGATGTATTTGGAACTCTAAATCCAACACGGTTTGTGCTAGCTTCTTGAAACTTGACACAATAAATTAGTTTCACGTTGTATCTCTATGTTTTGTTTCCTCTTGATGTAGCTCTAAGCAGTGACTGGGGAGAAACCCTTACATTGAAAGGGGTTGCCAAGCTTTCAAATATTACAAATCTCCAGAAATCTCAGCAAATGTTTTTACACCCAAACTGGATGATACTTTCAGATAATGATCAGTACACTAAGGCGACTTGGTTCCACAAAGTTCGTTCTTCTATGTTGAAGCTTTCGTTTCCAGTAACAGTTTGAATTATGGCGTTTCACTCTGTTTTCTCATATATTTATATATGTATTTGGAACTCTAAATCAAACACGGTTTGTGCTAGCTTCTTGAAACTTGACACAATAATGCAGTTTCACGTTCTATCTCTATGTTCTGTTTCTTCTTGATGTAGCCCTAAGCAGTGTCTGGGGAGAAACACTTTCATTGAAAGGGGTTGCCAAGCTTCCAAAAATTACAAGTCTCCAGAAATCTCAGCAACAATTTTGTCACCCAAACAGGATGATACTTTCAGGTAATTATCAGTACACTAAGCCCACTTGGTTCCCCAAATTTCGTTCTTCTTTGTTGAAGCGTTCGTTTCCAGTAACAGTTTAAATTTTGGCGTTTTACTCTGTTTTCTACTATATTGAAAGATGTATTTTTAACTCTAAATCAAACACGGTTTTTGCTAGCTTCTTGAAACTTGACACGACAAAGCAGATTCACATTCTATCTCTATGTTCTGTTTCTTCTTGATGTAGCCCTAAGCAGTGACTGGGGAGAAACACTTTCATTGAAAGGGGTTGCCAAGCTTCCAAAAATTACGAGTCTCCCGAAATCTCAGCAACTATTTTTTCACCCAAACTGGATGATACTTTCAGGTAATGATCAGTACACTAAGGCGACTTGGTTGTCCAAAGTTCGTTCTTCTATGTTGAAGCGTTCATTTCCAGTAACAGTTTGAATTTTTAGGTTTCACTCTCCTTTCTCCTATATTGATAGATGTATTTGGAACTCTAAATTCAACACGGTTTGTGCTAGCTTCTTGAAACTTGACACAATAAAGTAGTTTCACGTTCTATCTCTATGTTTTGTTTCCTCTTGATATAGCCCTAGTCAGTGACTGGTGAGCAACACTTTCATGGAAAGGGGTTGCCAAGCTTTCAAAAATTACGAATCTCCAGAAATCTCAGTAAATATTTTTTCACCCAAACTGGATGATACTTTCAGGTAATGATCAGTACACTAAGGCGACTTGGTTCCCCAAAGTTCGTTCTTCTATGTTGAAGCATTCATTTCCAGTAACAGTTTGAATTTTTAGGTTTCACTCTGTTTTCTCCTATATTGATAGATGTATTTGGAACTCTAAATCCAACACTGTTTGTACTAGCTTCTTGAAACTTTACAAATTAAACCAGTTTCACGTTCTATTTGTATGTTTTGTTTCCTCTTGATGTAGCCCTAAGCAGTGACTGGCGAGAAACACTTTCATGGAAGGGGTTGCCAAGCTTCCAAAAATTACGAATCTCCAGAAATCTCAGCAAATATTTTTTCACGCAATCTGGAAGATACTTTCAGGTAATGATCAGTACATTAAGGCGACTTGCTTCCCCAAAGTTCATTCTTCCATGTTGAAGCGTTCCTTTCCAGTAACAGTTTGAATTTTTGCCTTTCACACTGTTTTCTCCTATATTGATAGATGTGTTTGGAACTCTAAATCAAACACGGTTTGTGCTAGCTTCTTGAAACTTGACACAATAAAGCAGTTTCAGGTTCTATCTATATGTTCTGTTTCCTCTTGATGTAGCCCTAAGCAGTGACTGGTGAGAAACACTTTCATGGAAAGGGGTTGCCAAGGTTCCAAATATTACGAATCTCCAGAAATCTCAGCAAATATTTTTTCACCCAAACTGGATGATACGTTCAGGTAATGATCAGTACAGTAAGGTGACTTGGTTCCCCAAAGGTCTTTCTTCTATGATGAAGCGTTCATTTCCAGTAACAGCTTGAATTTTTAGGTTTCACTCTGTTTTCTCCTCTATTGATAGGTGTATTTGGAAGTCTAAATCCAACACGGTTTGTGCTAGCTTCTTGAAACTTGACACAATAAAGTAGTTTCACGTTCTATCTCTATGTTTTGTTTTCTCTTGATGTAGCCCTAAGCAGAGACTGGCGAAAAACACTTTCATGGAAAGGGGTTCCCAATCTACCAAAAATTACGAATCTCCAGAAATCTCAGCAAATATTTTTTCACCCAAACTGGATGATAATTTCAGGTAATGATCAGTACACTAAGCCCACTTGGTTCACCAAATTTCTTTCTTCTATGTTGAAGCGTTCATTTCCAGTAACAGTTTGAATTTTTAGGTTTCACTCTCTTTTCTCCTACATTGATAGATGTATTTGGAACTCTAAATCCAACACGGTTTGTGCTAGCTTCTAGAAACTTGACCCAATAAAGTAGTTTCATGTTCTATCTCTATGTTTTTTTTCCTCTTGATGTAGCCCTAAGCAGTGACTGGTGAGAAACACTTTCATGGAAAGGGGTTGCCAATCTTTCAAGAATTACGAATCTCCAGAAATCTCAGCAAATATTTTTTCTCCCAAACTGGATGATACTTTCAGGTAATGATCAGTACACTAAGGCGACTTGGTTCCCAAAAGTTCGATCTTCTATGTTGAAGCGATCGTTTCCAGTAACAGTTTGAATTTTGACATTTCACTCTGTTTTCTCCTATATTTATAGATGTATTTGGAACTCTAAATCAAACACGGTTTGTGCTAGCTTCTTGAAACTTGACACAATAAACCACTTTCACGTTCTATTTGTATGTTTTGTTTTTTCTTGATGTAGCCCTAAGCAGTGACTGGCGAGAAACACTTTCAAGGAAAGAGGTTGCCAAGCTTCCAAAATTACGAATCTCCAGAAATCTCAGCAAATATTTTTTCACCCAAACTGGAGGATACTTTCAGGTAATGATCAGTACACTAAGGCGACTTGGTTCCCCAAAGTTCGTTCTTCTATGTTGAAGCGTTCATTTCCAGTAACAGTTTGAATTTTTAGGTTTCACTCTGTTTTCTCCTATATTGATAGATGTATTTGGAACTCTTAATCCAACACGGTTTGTGCTACCTTCTTGAAACTTGACACAATAAAGTAGTTTCACGTTCTATCTCGACGTTTTGTTTCCTCTTGTTGTAGCTCTAAGCAGTGACTGGCCGCGAAACAGTTTCATGGAAAAGGGTTGCGAAGCTTCCAAAAATTACGAATCTCCAGAAATCTCAGCAAATATTTTGACACCCAAACTGGATGATACTTTCAGGTAATGATCAGTACACTAAGCCCACTTGCTTCACCAAATTTCTTTCTTCTATGTTGAAGTGTTCGTTTCCAGTAACAGTTTGAATTTTTAGGATTCACTCTGTTTTCTCCAATATTGATAGATGTATTTGGAACTCTAAATCCAACATGGTTTGTGCTAGCTTCTTGAAACTTGACACAATAAAGTAGTTCCACGTTCTATCTCTATGTTTTGTTTCCTCTTGATGTAGCCCTAAGCAGTGACTGGCGAGAAACTCTTTCATGGAAAGGGGTTGCCAATCTTCCAAAAATTACGAATCTCAGAAATCTCAGCAAATATTTTTTCACCCAAACTGGAGGATACTTTCAGGTAATGATCAGTACACTAAGGTGACTTGATTCCCCAATGTTCATTCTTCTATGTTGAAGCGTTCGTTTCCTGTAAGACTTTGAATTTTGGCCTCTCACTCCGTTTACTCCTATATTGATAGATGTGTTTGGAACTCTAAATCAAACACGGTTTGTGCTAGCTTCGTGAAACTTGACACAATAAAGTAGTTTCACGTTCTATCTCTATGTTCTGTTTCCTCTTGATGTAGCCCTAAGCAGTGACTGGGGAGAAACACTTTCATTGAAAAATATTGCCAAGCTTCCAAAAATTACGAGTCTCCAGAAATCTCACCAACTATTTTTGCACCCAAACTGGATGATACTTTTAGATAATGATCAGAATACTAAGCCCACGTGGTTCCCCAAATTTTGTTTTTCTATGTTGAAGCGTTCATTTCCAGTAACAGTTTGAATTTTGGCGTTTCACTCTGTTTTCTCCTATATTGATAGATGTATTTGGAACTCTAAATCAAACACGGTTTGTGCTAGCTTCTTGAAACTTGACACAATAAACCAGTTTCACGTTCTATTTGTATGTTTTGTTTCCTCTTGATGTAGCCCTAAGCAGTGACTGGCGAGAAACACTTTCATGGAAAGGGTTTGCCAAGCTTCCAAAAATTAAGAATCTCCAGAAATCTCAGCAAATATTTTTTCACCCAAACTGGATGATACTTTCAGGTAATGATCAGTACACTAAGGCGACTTGGTTCCCCAAAGTTCGTTCTTCTATGTTGAAGCGTTCATTTCCAGTAATAGTTTGAATTTTTATGTTTCACTCTCTTTTCTCCTATATTGATAGATGTATTCGGTACTCTAAACCCAACAAGGTTTGTGCTAGCTTCTTGAAACTTGACACAATAAAGTAGTTTCACGTTCTATCTCTATGTTTTGTTTCCTCTTGATATAACCCTAAGCAGTGACTGGCGAGAAACATTTTCATGGAAAGGGGTTGCCAAGCTTCCAAGAATTACGAATCTCCAGAAATCTCAGCAAATATTTTTTCACCCAAACTGGATGATACTTTCAGGTAATGATCACTACACTAATTCGACATCGTTCTCCAAATTTCGTTCTTCTATTTTGAAGCGTTCATTTCCAGTAACACTTTGAATTTTTAGGTTTCACTCTGTTTTCTCCTATATTGATAGATGTATTTGGAACTCTGAATCCAACACAGTTTCTGCTAGCTTCTTGAAATTTGACACAATAAATTAGTTTCACTTTTGATCTCTATGTTTTGTTTTCTCTTGATGTAGCCCTAAGCAGTGATTGGCGAAAAACACTTTAATGGAAAGGTTTTGCCAAGCTTCCAAAAATTACGAATCTCCAGAAATCTCAGCAAATATTTTTTCACCCAAACTGGATGATACTTTCAGGTAATGATCAGTACACTAAGGTGACTTGGTTCCCCAAAGTTCGTTCTTCTATGTTGAAGCGTTCATTTCCAGTAACAGTTTGAATTTTGGCGTTTCACTCTCTTTTCTCCTATATTGATACATGTATTTGGAACTCTATATCCAACACGGTTTGTGCTAGCTTTTTGAAACTTGACACAATAAAGTAGTTTCACGTTCTATCTCTATGTTTTGTTTCCTCTTGATGTAGCCCTAAGCTGTGACTGGCCACAAACACTTTATTGGGAAGGGGTTGCCAAGCTTCCAAAAATTACGAATCTCCAGAAATCTCAGCAAATATTTATTCACCCAAACTGGAAGATACTTTCAGGTAATGATCAGTACACTAAGGCGACTTGGATCCCCAAAGTTCGTTCTTCTATGTTGAAGCTTTCATTTCCAGTAACAGTTTCAATTTTGGCCTTTCACTTTGTTTTCTCCTATATTGATAGATGTATTTGGAACTCTAAATCAAACACGGTTTGTGCTAGCTTCTTGAAACTTGACACAATAAAGCAGTTTCACGTTCTATCTCTGTGTTCTGTTTCCTCTTGATGTAGCCCTAAGCAGTGACTGGGGAGAAACACTTTCATTGAAAGGGGTTGCCAAGCTTCCAAAAATTACGAATCTCCAGAAATCTCAGCAACTATTTTTTCACCCAAACTGGATGATACTTTTAGATAATTATCAGAACACTAAGGCCAAGTGGTTCCCCAAATTTCGTTTTTCTATGTTGAAGCGTTCGTTTCCAGTAACAGTTTGAATTTTGGCGTTTCACTCTGTTTTCTCCTATATTGATAGATGAATTTGGTACTCATAATCAAACACCGTTTGTGCAAGCCTCTTGAAACTTGAAACAATAAAGCAGTTTCACGTTCTATCTCTATGTTCTGTTTCCTCTTGATGTAGCCCTAAGCAGTGACTGGGGACAAACACTTTCATTGAAAGGGGTTGCCAAGCATCCAAAAATTACGAGTCTCCAGAAATCTCAGCAACTATTTTGTCACCCAAACTGGATGATACTTTCAGCTAATGATTAGTACACTAAACCCACTTGGTTCACCAAATTTCGTTTTTCTATGTTGAAGCGTTCGTTTCCAGTAACAGTTTGAATTTTGACGTTTCACTCTGGTTTCTCCTATATTGATAGATGTATTTGGAACACTAAATCAAACACGGTTTGTCCTAGCTTCTTGAAACCTGACACAATAAAGCAGTTTCACGTTCTATCTCTGTGTTCTGTTTCCTCTTGATGTAGCCCTAAGCAATGACTGGGGAGAAACACTTTCATGGAAAGGGGTTGCCAAGCTTCCAAAAATTACAAATCTCCAGAAATCTCAGCAACTATTTTTTCACCCAAACTTGATGATACTTTTAGATAATGATCAGTACACTAAGCCCACTTGGTTCGCCAAATTTCGTTTTTCTATGTTGAAGCGTTCGTTTCCAGTAACAGTTTCAATTTTGACGTTTCACTCTGTTTTCTCCTATATTGATAGATGTATTTTGAACTCTAAATCAAACACGGTTTGTGCTAGCTTCTTGAAACTTGACACAATAAAGCAGTTTCACGTTCTATCTCTGTGTTCTGTTTCCTCTTTTTTTTTTATTGGATGTTCACAACATTACAAAACTCATGACAAATCATATTTCATAGATTAGAGTCAATTGGGTTATGAACTCCCATTTTTACCCCAAATACAGATTGCAGAATCACATCGGCTACACATCACATTTTTACATACTGCCATATTAGTGTCTGTTGTATTCTGCTACCTTTACTATCCTCTAAAATCCCCCCTCCCCTTCCCTCCCATCTTCTCTCTCTACCCCATCTATTGAAATTCATTTCCCTCCATGTTTGTTATCCCATTCCCCTCATAAACTCTTATAAATAATTATGTATTACAATGAGGGTGTCCCTCCATTTCCATGTGATTTCCCTTTTTTTTTTCTCCCTTTCCCTCCCGCCTCATTTCTCTCTTTAATGCTAGTCTTTTCTTCCTGCTCAGCCTCACTGTTCTGCTCTTAGTTGCTCTCATTATATCAAAGAAGACATTTGGTATTTGTTTTTTAGGGATTGGCTAGCTTCACTAAGCATAATCTGCTCTAGTGCCATCCATTTCCCTGCAAATTCCGTGATTTTGTCATTTTTTAGTGCTGCGTAATATTCCATGGTATATAAATGCCACATTTTTTTTATCCATTCATCTATTGAAGGGCATCTGGGTTGATTCCACAGTCTAGCAATTGTGAATTGTGCTGCTATGAACATCGATGTGGCAGTATCCCTGTAGTGTGCTCTTTTAAGGTCTTCAGGAAATAGTCCGAGTAGGGCAATAGCTGGGTCAAATGGTGGTTCCATTCCCAGCTTTCCCAGGAATCTCCATACTGCTTTCCAAATTGGCCGCACCCGTTTGCAGTCCCACCAGCAGTGTACAAGAGTACCCTTTTCCCCACATCCTCGCCAGCACTTGTTGTTGTTTGACTTCAGCATGGCTGCCAATCTTACTGGGGTGAGGTGGTATCTTAGGGTGGTTTTGATTTGCATTTCCTTGACTGCTAGAGATGGTGAGCATTTTTTCATGTACTTATTGATTGATTGTATGTCCTCCTCTGAGAAGTGTCTGTTCAGGTCCTTGGCCCATTTGTTGATTGGGTTGTTTGTTTTCTTATTGTCTAATTTTTTGAGTTCTTTGTATACTCTGGATATTAGGGCTCTATCTGAAGTGTGAGGAGTAAAAATTTGTTCCCAGGATGTAGGCTCCCTATTTACCTCTCTTATTGTTTCTCTTGCTGAGAAAAAACTTTTCAGTTTAAGAAAGTCCCATTTGTTGATTCTTGTTATTAACTCTTGTGCTATGGGTGTCCTATTAAGGAATTTGGAGCCTGTCCCCACAATCTGTAGATCGGAACCCACTTTTTCTTCTATCAGACGTAGAGTCTCTGATTTGATATCTAGCTCCTTTATCCACTTTGAGTTGACTTTTGTGCGTGGCGAGAGGAGGGGATTTAGTTTCATTTTGTTGCATATGGATTTCCAATTTTCCCAACACCATTTGTTGAAGATACTATCCTTTCTCCATTGCATGTTTTTAGGTCATTTATCAAATATAAGATAGTTGTAGCTTTGTGGATTAGTCTCTGTGTCCTCTATCCTGTACCATTGGTCCACCCGCCTGTTCTGGTACCAGTACCATGCTGTTTTTATTACTATTGCTCTGTAGTATAGTTTGAAGTCTGGTATCGCTATACCACCTGATTCACACTTCCTGCTTAGAATTGTTTTTGCTATTCTGGGTCTTTTGTTTTTCCATATGAATTTCATGATTGCTTTATCTATTTCTACAAGAAATGCCATTGGGATTTTGATTGGCATTGCATTGAACCTATAGAGAACTTTTGGTAATATCGCCATTTTGATGATGTTAATTCTGCCTAACCATGAACAGGGTATATTTTTCCATCTTCTAAGATCCTCTTCTATTTCTTTCTTTAGGGTTCTGTAGTTTTCATTGTATAGATCCTTCACCTCTTTTGTTAGGTTGATTCCCAAGTACTTTATTTTTTTTGAGGATATTGTGAATGGAGTGTTTTTCCTCATTTCCATTTCTGAAGTTTTGTCGCTGATATACAGAAATGCCTTTGATTTATGTGTGTTGATTTTATATCCTGCCACATTACTGAATTCATTTATTAGTTCTAGTAGTTTTTTTGTAGACCCTTTTGGGTCTTCTAGGTATAGAATCATGTCATCCGCAAATAATGATAATTTAAGTTCTTCTTTTCCTATTTTTATGCCTTTAATTTCTTTCATTTGTCTAATTGCTCTGGCCAGTGTTTCGAGAACTATATTGAATAGAAGTGGTGATAGGGGGCATCCCTGTCGTGTTCCAGATTTTAGAGGGAATGCCTTCAATTTTTCTCCATTCAGAATGATGCTAGCCTGAGGCTTGGCATAGATAGCTTTTACAATGTCGAGGTAAGTTCCTGTTATCCCTATTTTTTCTAACGTTTTGAACATAAAGGGATGCTGTACTTTGTCAAATGCTTTTTCTGCGTCTATTGAGATGATCATATGGTTCTTCTCTTTAAGCCTATTGATGTGGTGAATAACATTTATTGATTTCCGTATGTTGAACCATCCTTGCATCCCAGGGATGAATCCTACTTGATCATGGTGCACAATTTTTTTGATATGCCTTTGTATCCGATTCACCAGAATTTTATTGAGGATTTTTGCATCTAGGTTCATTAGAGATATTGGTCTGTAGTTTTCTTTCTTTGAGGTGTCTTTGTCTGGTTTCGGAATCAGGGTGATGTTGGCCTCATAGAATGAATTTGGAAGAGCTCCCTCCTTTTCTATTTCCTGAAATAACTTGAAAAGTACTGGTATTAATTCTTCTTTAAAGGTTTTGTGGAACTCCGCTGTATACCCATCCGGTCCTGGGATTTTCTTGGTTGGAAGTTTTTTAATTGCTTCTTCTATTTCATCTATTGATATTGGTCTGTTTAGGTTGTGAGTTTCCTCCTGACTCAGTCTGGGCAAATCATATGACTTAAGGAATTTATCGATGTCTTCACTTTCTTCTATTTTATTGGAATATAGGTTTTCAAAATAATTTCTAATTGTTTTCTGTATTTCTGAAGCGTCTGCTGTAACATTGCCTTTTTCATCCCGTATGTTAGTGATTTGAGTTCTCTCTCTTCCTCTCTTCGTTAGTATGGCTAGGGGTCTGTCGATCTTATTTATTTTTTCAAAGAACCAACTTTTTGTTTTGTTAATTTTTTCAATAGTTTCTTTTGTTTCAATTTCATTGATTTCTGCTCTGATTTTAATTAGTTCTTGCCTTCTGCTACATTTGCTATTGTTTTGCTCTTCCTTTTCTAGGGCTTTGAGATGAAGTGTGAGCTCATTTATTTGTTGGTTTTTCCTTTTTTTGAGGAATGACCTCCAGGCGATGAATTTCCCTCTTAAAACTGCTTTCATTGTGTCCCATAGATTCCGATATGTTGTGTCTGTATTTTCATTTATCTCTAAGAATTTTTTGATTTCCTCCTTTATGTCTTCTATAACCCATTGATCATTTAGTAACGTATTGTTCATTGTCCATGTGATGTAGGATTTTTCCTTCCTTCTCTTATCATTGATTTCCAGTTTCATTCCATTATGATCTGATAAAGTGCATGGTATTATCTCAACCCCTTTATATTTACTGAGGGTTGCCCTATGGCATAATATATGATCTATTTTTGAGAAGGTTCCATGTGCTGCTGAGAAAAAAGTATATCCACTTGATGATGGTTGATATATTCTATATATGTCAGTTAAGTCTAAGTTATTGATTGTGATATTGAGGTCAATAGTTTCTTTATTCAACTTTTGTTTGGAGGATCTGTCCAATGGTGAGAGACATGTGTTGAAGTCACCCGTGATTATTGTGTTGTGGTCTATTTGATTCTTGAACTTGAGGAGTGTTTGTTTTATGAACGTCGCAGCACCATTATTTGGTGCATAAATATTGATAATTGTTATGTCTTGTTGGTGAATGGTTCCTTTTAACAGTATATAATGTCCTTCCTTATCCCTTTTGATTAACTTAGTCTTGAAGTCGATTTTATTCGATATGAGAATGGCCACGCCTGCTTGCTTACAAGGACCGTGTGCTTGATATATTTTTTCCCAACCTTTTACCTTGAGCCTGTGTATGTCTTTTCCAGTCAGATGTGTCTCCTGGAGGCAGCATATCGTTGGATTTGTTTTTTTAATCCATGTTACCAGCCTATGTCGCTTTATTGGAGAGTTTAAGCCATTAACATTTAGAGTTACTATTGATATATGGTTTGTACTTCCTGCCATGTTTGATTATTTATCTCTTTTTTTTCCCTAATTTAGTTTGTTTCTCCATGATTAGCTTTCCTCCCATCCTCTGTCTTTACTGAGGCACTTCCCGCTGATGGTTTTGGTTATTGTTTTCCATTTCTTCCTCGTGTAGAGTTTTGCTCAAGACGCTTTGCAATGCTGGTTTTCTGGCTACAAATTCTTTTAGCTTTTGTTTATCATGGAAGATTTTTATTTCGTTGTCGTATCTGAAGCTTAATTTTGCTGGATACAGGATTCTTGGTTGGCATCCATTGCCTTTCAGTGTTTGAAATACATTGTTCCAGGATCTTCTCGCTTTCAGCGTCTGTGATGAAAAATCCGTTGTCAACCTTATTGGTTTACCACTAAATGTAATCTGCCTCTTTTCTCTTCTAGCTTTTAATATTTTCTCTTTGTTCCGTATATTGGATAGCTTCATAACAATGTGTCTTGGCGTTGGTCTATTGTGATTTTGTGTGCTCGGTGTCCTGTATGCATCTACAATTTGTATATCTGTATCCTTTTTTATTTCTGGAAAGTTTTCTGTAATTATTTCCTTCAGTAAGTTACCCATTCCCTTGGCATGAATCTCTGTGCCCTCCTCTATCCCGATGACTCGTAAGTTTGGTTTTTTTATGTTATCCCAAATCTCTTGGATGTTTTTCTCGTGGTTTTTTACCAGCCTATCTGAGTTGGCTAGACTCTTTTCAAGGTGATATATTTTGTCTTCATTATCTGACGTTCTGGCTTCTACTTGCTCCACTCTGTTAGTGATACTCTCGATTGAGTTTTTAATTTGGTTTATCGTTTCCTTCATTTCTAGAATTATTGTTTGATTTTTTTTTATAATTTCTATCTCCTGATAAAGATGCTTAACTTCCTCTTTTATCTGTTTTTGTAATTCATTTTCAATGTGATCTTTAAGGTTCCTTTCCATCTGTCTAAGGTGTTCCTCGAGTTCTTTATATGGCCATTTTTCTGATGACTCCAGGTCCTCCTGAATATTTAGGCTGTCTTTCATTGTTTGTATTCCTTTTCTTCCTTGCTTTTTTATGCTCATGATACTTCTTGTTCTGTTTGACTGTTGAGTTACTGTTTACTCTTACAAGTTTATTTGATGCTTGGGAGGAGAGGTATTAGAAGGGAAGGGAAGAAGTCACTAAAGAGAGCAAGTGTAGGCAGGTGGAGTTCAAGAGAGGGGGAATAAGAAAGTTGAAAAGAAATGAAAAGACAAAAGAAAAAAAAGTGAGAAGAAAGAGAGAAAAAATGAAAAAATAGAAATTTAAAAGAAATGAAAAAAAATTATAATGGTAATAAAAATGGAACTTGAAGTTTAAAAAATAATAGTAATAATAATAGAATAAGAAAAATTAACAAAATAATTGAAACCATTAGTAAGAAAGTTAAAGAACACAACAACGTCAACTACAAAAAGTGAGAATAAAAAAAAATACTAATAATAATCTTTAAAAAAATAAAAAAAATTACTAATAATAAATGCAGTCATAAAGCTCGATTGAGTTCTCTTCCAGTGGGTGGAGCTATGCCCACTGGGCCAGGCTTCTCCTCTTGATAGGTGGGAGCCAATCACTGTGCCTCAGCTCTTCTTCCCAGACTGTGCGGGTCTCCAGTCCTGAATGCCTGGGTCCTTTTCTTGTGGTTCCTCAATCCGGGCCCCACTCGCCTGTGATGCTTATCGCATTACTGTCTACACGTCGGGTCTGCTGCTCCTGGGAGCCCTGTTTTCATGGATGTCTGGGCACACCCTTTCTGTTTGCCTCCTTAAGGCCCTACGTTTGTAGGGTTTGGGGCTGAGGACCCCCAGCGAATATGTTTGCCCTCAGGTAGCAACTCCCCTGGTAGGTGGTGCAAGGGACCTCTGTTGTCGGCCCTGGTGGGGGCGATAGCCGGGAATTCTGTGCCGCTAGTCCCACATCACTCCCGATTCCCTGGGTCTGGCTATGGTGCTCTGTTTTTTTTTTTTTTTTTACCTCTGTGAGATCATGTGGGCCGACTAGTTATTTCAGCTGGGTCGTTAGTGCTGAGTCACGAGAAGCAGGCGATCCGGGGCTAAAACGCCGCAGATACGTGCTCAGTGTGCGTTTTCTGAGGGGCCCAAAGTGTATGCCCTAGCTCCACGTCAGCTCAGCATTGCCTAGTGATCCTGAGCAAATAGGCTTTAGATAGCAGCGCCGCCACAGCCTCCGCTGTTCCTCGGCCCGGTGCCTAGCTCCCGGGGCCCAAGCGGCTGCCGCCGCGGCTCTCCAACCGCCTCCTCCAGAGCACGGGTCCTCTCGCAGGGGGATGCCGAATGACCCAGCCTTCGCAGGACAGGGCTCGGCACGCCGCCCCGTTTTAGTCTCTAGCTGCTGCAGCTAGACCGAGTAGACAGGGCCCTCAAGGCAGCATGCTGAAAGCAAATGGCGGCTCCCGCGGAGTGGATTTTTGGCCCCGAAACCCCAGCCCAGCCAACAATTTCAGTCCACTAATTCTCCCTGTATAGACAATATTAAAAAAAAAAAAAGGGCGGGGTGTACTGAGCTTTCTTAGCCTCAGGTACTTAGGATCCACTGCTGATTACCCATTCAGCTTCTCTGCGGGGAGCGAAGTGGAAGAGGAAGCAGATGGGCACAAAGCGCCCATGGCTCTGAGCAGAAAAGCGTCAGGGAGCCAAGCGTCTCTTTTTCAATCTTTTTGGTTTTTTTGCTGCTTGGCCTGGTGGCCACTACAGACTAATGGTGAAAGGAGCTCTAACAAGCTGCGCAGAGTCTCGATTAAAGCCTCTGCTCTGAGCTCCAGGCTCAGCACTTCAGCCACCCCCGTACGCAGCCCAGTTCGCTATTTCATAGAGGCTTGGTTAGATTGCCTTCACATCGCCTCCTGGGCTGGGCGGGCTGGGGGCTGTTTGATGAGCGGGCGGAGACCCTTCTCACCACGCCAGGTCCTGCAGCCAGGGGCCATTTGCGGAACGGGCAGGCAGCGGGGACCCTTCCCGCCATGCCAGGTCCCGCCTCCGGGGGCCGTTTGCAGAACCAGGCGGGCAGCACCGGCTGCCGTTTGGCGGCGGCTGGCAGTGGGACTAGTCCTCTGCACCGTGTGGCCAAGATTCACTCCTCTGGGACAAACTGTCACCTCTAATCAACTTACTAATTTCCGGCAGGTCTCTTTTCAGCGGAGTTTTGCTCGAAGTTCATCAGTAGGTAGAATCTGGGTGTATTAATGGATCTTTTTGATCCCGTTACTGTAGAGATACTGAACGTGCTGTTTCCTCGCCGGCCGCCATCTTTGTCACCCTGTTTCCTCTTGATGTAGCCCTAAGCAGTGACTGGGGAGAAACACTTTCATTGAAAGGGGTTGCCAAACTTCCAAAAATTATGAGTCTCCAGAAATCTCAGCAACTATTTTGTCACCCAAACTGGATGATACTTTCAAGTAATGATCAGTACACTAAGCCCACTTGGTTTCCCTAATTTCTTTGTTCTACGTTGAAGCGTTTGTTTCCAGTAACAGTTTGAATTTTGGCGTTTCACTCTGTTTTCTCCTATATTGATAGATGTATTTGGAACTCTAAATCAAACACGGTTTGTGCTAGCTTCTTGAAACTTGACACAATAAAGCAGTTTCACTTTCTATCTCTATGTTCTGTTTCCTCTTGATGTAGGCCTAAGCAGTGACTGGCGAGAAACACTTTCATGGAAAGGGGTTGCCAAGCTTCCAAAAATTACGAGTCTCCAGAAATCTCAGCAACTATTTTGTCACACAAACTGGATGATACTTTCAGGTAATGATCAGTACACTAAGCCCACTTTGTTCCCCAAATTTCGTTCTTCTATGTTGAAGCGTTCGTTTCCAGTAACAGTTTAAATTTTGGCGTTTCACTCTGTTTTCTCCTATATTGAAAGATGTATTTTTAACACTAAATCAAACACGGTTTGTGCTAGCTACTTGAAACTTGACACGACAAAGCAGTTTTTATGTTCTATCTCTATGTTCTGTTTCCTCTTGATGTAGCCCTAAGCAGTGACTGGGGAGAAACACTTTCATTGAAAGGGGCTGCCAAGCTTCCAAAATTTATGAGTCTCCAGAAATCTCAGCAACTATTTTGTCACCCAAACTGGATGCAACTTTCAGGTAATGATCATTACACTAAGCCCAGTTTGTTCCCCAAATTTCGTTCTTCTATGTTGAAGCGTTCGTTTCCAGTAACAGTTTAAATTTTGGCGTTTCACTCTGTTTTCTCCTATATTGAAAGATGTATTTTTAACTCTAAATCAAACAGGGTTTGTGCTAGCTTCTTGAAACTTGACACGACAAAGCAGTTTCACGTTCTATCTCTATGTTCTGTTTCTTCTTGATGGAGCCCTAAGCAGTGACTGGCGAGAAACACTTTCATGGAAAGAGGTTGCCAACTTCCAAAATTTACGAATCTCCAGAAATCTCAGCAAACATTTTTTCATGCAAACTGGATGATACTTTCAGGTAATGATCAGTACAGTAAGGAGACTTGGGTCCCCAAAGTTCGTTCTTCTATGTTGAAGCGTTCATTTCCAGTAACAGTTTGAATTTTTAGGTTTCACTCTGTTTTCTCCTATATTGATAGATGTATTTGGAACTCTAAATCCAACACGGTTTGTGCTAGCTTCTTGAAACTTGACACAATAAAGTAGTTTCATGTTCTATCTCTATGTTTTGTTTCCTCTTGATGTAGCCCTAAGAGGTGACTGGCGAGAAACACTTTCATGGAAAGGGGTTGCCAAGCTTCCAAAGATTACGAATCTCCAGAAATCTCAGCAAATATTTTTTCACCCAAACTGGATGATACTTTCAGGTAATGATCAGTACACTAAGGAGACTTGGTTCCCCAAACTTCATTCTGCTATGTTGAAGCGTTCATTTCCAGTAAGAGTTTGAATTTTTAGGTTTCACTCTGTTTTCTCCTATATTGATAGATGTATTTGGAACTCTAAATCCAACACGGTTTGTGCTAGCTTCTTGAAACTTGACACAAAAAAGTAGTTTCACGTTCTATCTCTATGTTTTGTTTCCTCTTGTTGTAGCTCTAAGCAGTGACTGGAAAGAAATAGTTTCATGGAAAGGGGTTGCCAAGCTTCCAAAAATTACGAATCTCCAGAAATCTCAGCATATATTTTTTCAACCAAACTGGATGATACTTTCATGTAATGATCAGTACACTAAGGAGACTTGGTTCCCCAAAGTTTGTTCTTCTATGTTGAAGCGTTCATTTCCAGTAACAGTTTGAATTTTTAGGTTTCACTCTCTTTTCTCCTATATTGATAGATGTATTTGGAACTCTAAATTCAACACGGTTTGTGCTACCTTCATGAAACTTGACACAATAAAGTAGTTTCACGTTCTATTTTTATGTTTTGTTTCCTCTTGATGTAGCCCTAAGAAGTGACTGGCGAGAAACACTTTCATGAAAAGGGGTTGCCAAGCTTCCAAAAATTACGAATCTCCAGAAATCTCAGCAAATATTTTTTCATCCAAGCTGGATGATACTTTCAGGTAATGATCAGTACACTAAGGCGACTTGGTTCCCCAAACTTCGTTCCTCTATGTTGAAGCGTTCATTTCCAGTAACAGTTTGAATTTTTAGGTTTCACTCTCTTTTCTCCTATATTGATAGATGTATTTGGAACTCTAAATTCAACACGGTTTGTGGTAGCTTCTTGAAACTTGACACAATAAAGCAGTTTCATGTTCTATCTCTATGTTTTGTTTCCTCTTGTTGTAGCTCTAAGCAGTGACTGGCGAGAAACACTTTCATGGAAAGGGGTTGCGAAGCTTCCAAAAATTACGAATCTCCAGAAATCTCAGCAAATATTTTTTCACCCAAACTGGAAGATACTTTCAGGTAATGATCATTACACTAAGGTGACTTGGTTCCCCAAAGTTCATTCTTCAATGTTGAAGCGTTCATTTCCAGTAACAGTTTGAATTTTGGCCTTTCACTCTGTTTTCTCCTATATTGATAGATGTATTTGGAACTCTAAATCCAACACGGTTTGTGCTAGCTTCTTGAAACTTGACACGACAAAGCAGTTTCACGTTCTATCTCTGTGTTCTGTTTCCTCTTGATGTAGCCCTAAGCATTGACTGGGGAGAAACACTTTCATTGAAAGGGGTTGCCAAGCTTCCAAAATTTACGAGTCTCCAGAAATCTCAGCAACTATTTTTTCACCCAAACTGGATGCCACTTTCAGGTACTGATCATTACACTAAGCCCACTTTGTTCCCCAAATTTCGTTCTTCTATGTTGAAGCGTTCGTTTGCAGTAACAGTTTAAATTTTGGCATTTCACTCTGTTTTCTCCTATATTGAAAGATGTATTTTTAACTCTAAATCAAACACGGTTTGTGCTAGCTTCTTGAAACTTGACACGACAAAGCAGTTTCACGTTCTATCTCTACGTTCTGTTTCTTCTTGATGTAGCCCTAAGCAGTGACTGGGGAGAAACACTTTCATTGAAAGGGGTTGCCAACTTCCAAAAATTACGAGTCTCCAGAAATCTCAGCAAATATTTTTTCATCCAAACTGGATGGTCCTTTCAGGTAATGATCAGTACACTAAGGCGACTTGGTTCCCCAAAGTTTGTTCTTCTATGTTGAAGCGTTCGTTTCCACTAACAGTTTGAATTTTTATGTTTCACTCTCTTTTCTCCTATATTGATAGATGTATTTGGAACTCTAAATCCAACACGGTTTGTGCTAGCTTCTTGAAACTTGACACAATAAAGTAGTTTCACGTTCTATCTCTATGTTTTGTTTCCTCTTGATATAGCCCTAAGCAGTGACTGGCGAGAAACACTTTCATGGAAAGGGGTTGCGAAGCTTCCTAAAATTATGAATCTCCAGAAATCTCAGCAAATATTTTTTTCACCCAAACTGGATGATACTTTCAGGTAATGATCAGTACACTAAGGAGACTTGGTTCCCCAAAGTTCGTTCTTGTATGTTGAAGCGTTCATTTCCAGTAACAGTTTGAATTTTGGCCTTTCACTCTGTTTTCTCCTATATTGATAGATGTATTTGGAACTCTAAATCAAACACGGTTTGTGCTAGCTTCTTGAAATTTGACACAATAAAGCAGTTTCACGTTCTATATCTATGTTCTGTTTCCTCTTGATGTAGCCCTAAGCAGTGACTGGCGAGAAACACTTTCATGGAAAGGGATTGCCAAGCTTCCAAAAGTTACAAATCTACAGAAATCAAAGCAAATATTTTTTCATGCAAACTGCATGATACTTTCAGGTAATGATCAGTACACTAAGGCGACTGGGTTCCCCAAAGTTCGTTCTTCCATGTTGAAGCGTTCATTTCCAGTAACAGTTTGAATTTTGGCGTTTCACTCTGTTTTCTCCTATATTGATAGATGTATTTGGAACTCTAAATCCAACACGGTTTGTGCTAGCTTCTTGAAACTTGACACAATAAAGCAGTTTCACGTTCTATCTCTATGTTCTGTTTCCTCTTGACGTAGCCCTAAGCAGTGACTGGGGAGAAACACTTTCATGGAAAGTGGTTGCCAATCTTCCAAAAATTACGAGTCTCCAGAAATCTCAGCAACTATTTTTTCACCCAAACTGGATGATACTTTTAGATTATGATCAGAACACTAAGCCCACGTGGTTCCCCAATTTTTGTTTTTCTATGTTGAAGCGTTCGTTTCCAGTAACAGTTTGAATTTTGGCGCTTCCCTCTGTTTTCTCCTATATTGCTAGATGTATTTGGAACTCTAAATCAAACACGGTTTGTGCTAGCTTCTTGAAACTTGACACAATAAAGTAGTTTCACGTTCTATCTCTATGTTTTGTTTCCTCTTGATGTAGCCCTAAGCAGTGACTGGTGACAAACACTTTCATGGAAAGGGGTTGTCAAGCTTTCAAAAAATACGAATCTCAAGAGATCTGAGCAAAAATTTTTTCACCCAAAGTGGAAGATACTTTCAGGTAATGATCAGTACACTAAGGCGACTTGGTTCCCCAAAGTTCGTTCTTCTATGTTGAAGCGTTCATTTCCAGTAACAGTTTGAATTTTTAGGTATCACTCTCTTTTCTCCTATATTGATAGATGTATTTGGAACTCTAAATTCAACACGGTTTGTGCTAGCTACTTGAAACTTTACACAACAAAATAGTTTTACGTTCTATCTCTATGTTTTGTTTCCTCTTGTTGTAGCTCTAAGCAGTGACTGGCGAGAAACACTTTCATGGAAAGGGGTTGCCAAGCTTCCAAAAATTACGAATTTCCAGAAATCTCAGCAAATATTTTTTCAATCAAACTGGATAATACATTCAGGTAATGATCAGTACACTAAGGAGACTTGGTTAACCAAACTTCGTTCTTCTATGTTGAAGCGTTCATTTCCAGTAACAGTTTGAATTTTTAGGTATCACTCTGTTTTCTCCTATATTGATAGATGTATTAAGAACCCTAAATCCAACACGGTTTGTGCTAGCTTCTTGAAACTTGACACAACAAAGTAGTTTCACGTTCTATCTCTATGTTTTGTTTCCTCTTGTTGTAGCTCTAAGCAGTGACTGGCGAGAAATACTTTCATGGAAAGGGGTTGCGAAGCTTCCAAAAATTACGAATCTCCAGAAATCTCAGCAAATATTTTTTTACCCAAACTGGATGATACTTTCATGTAATGATCAGGACACTAAGGAGACTTGGTTCCCCAAAGTTCGTTCTTCTATGTTGAAGCGTTCACTTCCAGTAACAGTTTGAATTTTTAGGTTTCACTCTCTTTTCTCCTATATTGATAGATGTATTTGGAACTCTAAATCCAACACGGTTTGTGCTAGCTTCTTGAAACTTGACGCAATAAAGTAGTTTCACGTTCTATTTCTATGTTTTGTTTCCTCTTGATGTAGCCCTAAGCAGTGACTTCGAGAAACACTTTCATGGAAAGAGGTTGCCAACTTCCAAAATTTACGAATCTCCAGAAATCTCAGCAAACATTTTTTCATGCAAACTGGATGATACTTTCAGGTAATGATCGGTACACTAAGGCGACTTGGTTCCCCAAAGTTCGTTCTTCTATGTTGAAGCGTTCATTTCCAGTAACAGTTTGAATTTTTAGGTTTCACTCTGTTTTCTCCTATATTGATAGATGTATTTGGAACTCTAAATCCAACACGGTTTGTGCTAGCTTCTTGAAACTTGACACAATAAAGTAGTTTCACGTTCTATCTCTATGTTTTGTTTCCTCTTGATGTAGCCCTAAGCAGTGACTGGCGAGAAACACTTTCATGGAAAGGGGTTGCCAAGCTTCCAAAGATTACGAATCTCCAGAAATCTCAGCATATATTTTTTCACCCAAACTAGATGATACTTTCATGTAATGATCAGTACACTAAGGAGACTTGGTTCCCCAAAATTTGTTCTTCTATGTTGAAGCGTTCATTTCCAGTAACAGTTTGAATTTTTAGGTTTCACTCTCTTTTCTCCTATATTGATAGATGTATTTGGAACTCTAAATCCAACACGGTTTGTGCTAGCTTCTTGAAACTTGACACAATAAAGTAGTTTCACGTTCTATTTTTATGTTTTGTTTCCTCTTGATGTAGCCCTAAGCAGTGACTGGCGAGAAACACTTTCATGGAAAGGGGTTGCCAAGCTTAAAAATATTACGAATCTCCAGAAATCTCAGCAACTATTTTTTCACCCAAACTGGATGATACTTTCAGGTAATGATCAGTACACTAAGCCCACTTTGTTCCCCAAATTTCGTTCTTCTATGTTGAAGCGTTCGTTTCCAGTAACAGTTTAAATTTTGGCGTTTCACTCTGTTTTCTCCTATATTGAAAGATGTATTTTTAACTTAAATCAAACACGGTTTGTGCTAGCTACTTGAAACTTGACACGACAAAGCAGTTTTCATGTTCTATCTCTATGTTCTGTTTCTTCTTGATGTAGCCCTAAGCAGTGACTGGTGAGAAACACTTTCATTGAAAGGGGTTGCCAAGCTTCCAAAAATTACGAGTCTCCCGAAATCTCAGCAAATATTTTTTCATCCAAACTGGATGATACTTTCAGGTAATGATCAGTACACTAAGGCGACTTGGTTACCCAAAGTTCGTTCTTCTATGTTGAAGCGTTCGTTTCCAGTAACAGTTTGAACTTTGGCCTTTCACTCTCTTTTATCCTATATTGATAGATGTATTTGGAACTCTAAATCAAACACCATTTGTGCTAGCTTCTTGAAACTTGACACAATAAAGCAGTTTCACGTTCTATCTCTATATTCTGTTTCCTCTTGATGTAGCCCTAAGCAGTGACTGGGGAGAAACACTTTCATGGAAAGTGGTTGCCAATCTTCCAAAAATTACGAGTCTCCAGAAATCTCAGCAACTATTTTTTCACCCAAACTGGATGATACTTTTAGATTATGATCAGAACACTAAGCCCACGTGGTTCCCCAATTTTTGTTTTTCTATGTTGAAGCGTTCGTTTCCAGTAACAGTTTGTATTTTGGCGCTTCCCTCTGTTTTCTCCTATATTGATAGATGTATTTGGAACTCTAAATCAAACACGGTTTGTGCTAGCTTCTTGAAACTTGTCACAATAAAGTAGTTTCACGTTCTATCTCTATGTTTTGTTTCCTCTTGATGTAGCCCTAAGCAGTGACTGGTGACAAACACTTTCATGGAAAGGGGTTGTCAAGCTTTCAAAAAATACGAATCTCAAGAGATCTGAGCAAAAATTTTTTCACCCAAAGTGGAAGATACTTTCAGGTAATGATCAGTACACTAAGGCGACTTGGTTCCAAAAGTTCGTTCTTCTATGTTGAAGCGTTCATTTCCAGTAACAGTTTGAATTTTTAGGTATCACTCTCTTTTCTCCTATATTGATAGATGTATTTGGAACTCTAAATTCAACACGGTTTGTGCTAGCTACTTGAAACTTTACACAACAAAATAGTTTTACGTTCTATCTCTATGTTTTGTTTCCTCTTTTTGTAGCTCTAAGCAGTGACTGGCGAGAAACACTTTCATGGAAAGGGGTTGCCAAGCTTCCAAAAATTACGAATTTCCAGAAATCTCAGCAAATATTTTTTCAATCAAACTGGATAATACATTCAGGTAATGATCAGTACACTAAGGAGTCTTGGTTAACCAAACTTCGTTCTTCTATGTTGAAGCGTTCATTTCCAGTAACAGTTTGAATTTTTAGGTATCACTCTGTTTTCTCCTATATTGATAGATGTATTAGGAACCCTAAATCCAACACGGTTTGTGCTAGCTTCTTGAAACTTGACACAACAAAGTAGTTTCACGTTCTATCTCTATGTTTTGTTTCCTCTTGTTGTAGCTCTAAGCAGTGACTGGCGAAAAACACTTTCATGGAAAGGGGTTGCGAAGCTTCCAAAAATTACGAATCTCCAGAAATCTCAGCAAATATTTTTTTACCCAAACTGGATGATACTTTCATGTAATGATCAGGACACTAAGGAGACTTGGTTCCCCAAAGTTCGTTCTTCTATGTTGAAGCGTTCACTTCCAGTAACAGTTTGAATTTTTAGGTTTCACTCTCTTTTCTCCTATATTGATAGATGTATTTGGAACTCTAAATCCAACACGGTTTGTGCTAGCTTCTTGAAACTTGACGCAATAAAGTAGTTTCACGTTCTATTTCTATGTTTTGTTTCCTCTTGATGTAGCCCTAAGCAGTGACTGGCGAGAAACACTTTCATGGAAAGAGGTTGCCAACTTCCAAAATTTACGAATCTCCAGAAATCTCAGCAAACATTTTTTCATGCAAACTGGATGATACTTTCAGGTAATGATCGGTACACTAAGGCGACTTGGTTCCCCAAAGTTCGTTCTTCTATGTTGAAGCGTTCATTTCCAGTAACAGTTTGAATTTTTAGGTTTCACTCTGTTTTCTCCTATATTGATAGATGTATTTGGAACTCTAAATCCAACACGGTTTGTGCTAGCTTCTTGAAACTTGACACAATAAAGTAGTTTCACGTTCTATCTCTATGTTTTGTTTCCTCTTGATGTAGCCCTAAGCAGTGACTGGCGAGAAACACTTTCATGGAAAGGGGTTGCCAAGCTTAAAAATATTATGAATCTCCAGAAATCTCAGCAACTATTTTTTCACCCAAACTGGATGATACTTTCAGGTAATGATCAGTACACTAAGCCCACTTTGTTCCCCAAATTTCCTTCTTCTATGTTGAAGCGTTCGTTTCCAGTAACAGTTTAAATTTTGGCGTTTCACTCTGTTTTCTCCTATATTGAAAGATGTATTTTTAACTTAAATCAAACACGGTTTGTGCTAGCTACTTGAAACTTGACACGACAAAGCAGTTTTCATGTTCTATCTCTATGTTCTGTTTCTTCTTGATGTAGCCCTAAGCAGTGACTGGTGAGAAACACTTTCATTGAAAGGGGTTGCCAAGCTTCCAAAAATTACGAGTCTCCCGAAATCTCAGCAAATATTTTTTCATCCAAACTGGATGATACTTTCAGGTAATGATCAGTACACTAAGGCGACTTGGTTACCCAAAGTTCGTTCTTCTATGTTGAAGCGTTCGTTTCCAGTAACAGTTTGAACTTTGGCCTTTCACTCTCTTTTATCCTATATTGATAGATGTATTTGGAACTCTAAATCAAACACCATTTGTGCTAGCTTCTTGAAACTTGACACAATAAAGCAGTTTCACGTTTTATCTCTATGTTCTGTTTCCTCTTGATGTAGCCCTAAGCAGTGACTGGCGAGAAACACTTTCATGGAAAGGGGTTTCCAAGCTTAAAAATATTACGAATCTCCAGAAATCTCAGCAAATATTTTTTCACCCAAAATGGATGATACTATTAAATAATGATCAGAACACTAATCTCACGTGTTTCTCCAAATATTGTTTTTCTATGTTGAAGCGTTCGTTTCCTGTAACAGTTTGAATTTTGGTCTTTCACTCTGTTTTCTCCTATATTGATAGATGTATTTGGAACTCTAAATCCAACACGGTTTGTGCTAGCTTCTTGAAACTTGACACAATAAAGTAGTTTCACGTTCTGTTTCTATGTTTTGTTTCCTCTTGATGTAGCCCTAAGCAGTGACTGACGAGAAACACTTTCATGGAAAGGGCTTGCCAAGCTTCCAAAAATTATGAATCTCCAGAAATCTCAGCAAATATTTTTTTAATCCAAACTTGATGATACTTTCAGGTAATGATAAGTACACTAAGGCGACTTGGTTCCCCAAAGTTCATTCCTCTATGTTGAAGCGTTCATTTCCTGTAACAGTTTGAATTTTTAGGTTTCACTCTCTTTTCTCCTATATTGATAGATGTATTTGGAATTCTAATTCCAACACGGTTTGTGCTAGCTTCTTGAAACTTGACACAATAAAGTAGTTTCACGTTCTATTTCTATGTATTTTTTTTCCTCTTGTTGTAGATCTAAGCAGTGACTGGCGAGAAATACTTTCATGGAAAGGGGTTGCCAAGCTTCCAACTTTTACGAATCTCCAGAAATCTCAGCAAATATTTTTTCACCCAAACTGGATGATACTTTCAGGTAATGATCAGTACACTAAGGAGACTTGGTTCCCCAATGTTCGTTCTTCTATGTTGAAGCGTTCGTTTGCACTAACAGTTTGAATTTTGGCCTTTCACCCTGTTTTCTCCTATATTGATAGATGTGTTTGGAACTCTAAATCCAACACGGTTTGTGCTAGCTTCTTGAAACTTGACACAATAAAGCAGTTTCACGTTCTATCTCTATGTTCTGTTTTCTCTTGATGTAGCTCTAAGCAGTGACTGGCGAGAAACACTTTCATGGAAAGGGGTTGCCAAGCTTCCAAAAATTACAAATCTCCAGAAATCTCAGCAAATATTTTTTCATCCAAACTGGATGATACTTTCAGGTGATGATCAGTACACTAAGGGGACTTGGTTCCCCAAAGTTCGTTCCTCTATGTTGAAGCGTTCATTTCCAGTAACAGTTTGAATTTTTAGGTTTCACTCTCTTTTCTCCTATATTGATAGATGTATTTGGAACTCTAAATCCAACACGAATTGTGCGAGTTTCTTGAAACTTGACACAATAAAGTAGTTTCACGTTCTATTTCTATGTTTTGTTTCCTCTTGATGTAGCCCTAAGCAGTGACTGGGGAGAAACACTTTCATGGAAAGGGGTTGCCAAGCTTCCAAAATTACGAATCTCCAGAAATCTCAGCAAATATTTTTTCTTCCAAACTGGATGATACTTTCAGGTAATGATCAGTCCACTAAGGCGACTTGGTTCCCCAAAGTTCGTTCCTCTATGTTGAAGCGTTCATTCCCAGTAACAGTTTGAAATTTTATGTTTCACTCTGTTTTCTCCTATATTGATAGATGTATTTAGAACTCTAAATCCAACACGGTTTGTGCTAGCTTCTTGAAACTTGACACAATAAAGTAGTTTCACGTTCTATCTCTATGTTTTTTTTTTTCCTCTTGATGTAGCCCTAAGCAGTGACTGGCGAGAACCACTTTCATGGAAAGGGCTTGCCAAGCTTCCAAAAATTACGAATCTCCAGAAATCTCAGCAAATATTTTTTCACCCAAACTGGATGATACTTTCAGGTAATGATCAGTACACTAAGGCGACTTGGTTCCCCAATGTTCGTTCTTCTATGTTGAAGCGTTCGTTTGCACTAACAGTTTGAATTTTGGCCTTTCACTCTGTTTTCTCCTATATTGATAGATGTGTTTGGAACTCTAAATCAAACACGGTTTGTGCTAGCTTCTTGAAACTTGAAAAGACAAAGTAGTTTCACGTTCTATCTCTATGTTCTGTTTCTTCTTGATGTAGCCCTAAGCAGTGACTGGCGAGAAACACTTTCATGGAAAGGGGTTAAGAAGCTTCCAAAATTACGAATCTCCAGAAATCTCTGCAAATATTTTTACACCCAAACTGGGTGATACTTTCAGGTAATGATCAGTACACTAAGGCGAACTGGTTCCCCAAAGTTCGTTCTTCTATGTTGAAGCGTTCATTTCCAGTAACAGTTTGAATTTTTAGGTTTCACTCTGTTTTGTCCTATATTGATAGATGTATTTGGAACTCTAAATCCAACACGGTTTGTGCTAGCTTCTTGAAACTTGACACAATAAAGTAGTTTCACGTTCTATCTCTATGTTTTGTTTCCTCTTGATATAGCCCTAAGCAGTGACTGGCGAGAAACACATTCATGGAAAGGGGTTGCCAAGCTTCCAAAATTACGAATCTCCAGAAATCTCAGCAAATATTTTTTCTTCCAAACTGGATGATACTTTCAGGTAATGATCAGTACACTAAGGCGACTTGGTTCCCCAATGTTCGTTCTTCTATGTTGAAGCGTTCGTTTGCACTAACAGTTTGAATTTTGGCCTTTCACTCTGTTTTCTCCTATATTGATAGATGTGTTTGGAACTCTAAATCAAACACGGTTTGTGCTAGCTTCTTGAAACTTGAAAAGACAAAGTAGTTTCACGTTCTATCTCTATGTTCTGTTTCTTCTTGATGTAGCCCTAAGCAGTGACTGGCGAGAAACACTTTCATGGAAAGGGGTTAAGAAGCTTCCAAAATTACGAATCTCCAGAAATCTCTGCAAATATTTTTACACCCAAACTGGGTGATACTTTCAGGTAATGATCAGTACACTTAGGCGAACTGGTTCCCCAAAGTTCGTTCTTCTATGTTGAAGCGTTCATTTCCAGTAACAGTTTGAATTTTTAGGTTTCACTCTGTTTTGTCCTATATTGATAGATGTATTTGGAACTCTAAATCCAACACGGTTTGTGCTAGCTTCTTGAAACTTGACACAATAAAGTAGTTTCACGTTCTATCTCTATGTTTTGTTTCCTCTTGATATAGCCCTAAGCAGTGACTGGCGAGAAACACATTCATGGAAAGGGGTTGCCAAGCTTCCAAAATTACGAATCTCCAGAAATCTCAGCAAATATTTTTTCTTCCAAACTGGATGATACTTTCAGGTAATGATCAGTCCACTCAGGCGACTTGGTTCCCCAAAGTTCGTTCCTCTATGTTGAAGCGTTCATTCCCAGTAACAGTTTGAATTTTTAGGTTTCACTCTGTTTTCTCCTATATTGATAGATGTATTTGGAACTCTAAATCCAACACGGTTTGTGCTAGCTTCTTGAAACTTGACACAATAAAGTAGTTTCACGTTCTATTTCTATGTTTTGTTTCCTCTTGATGTAGCCCTAAGCAGTGACTGGCGAGAAACACTTTCATGGAAAGGGGTTGCCAAGCTTCCAAAAGTTACGAATCTCCAGAAATCTCAGCAACATTTTTTCATGCAAACTGGATGATACTTTGAGGTAATGATCAGTACACTAAGGCGACTTGGGTCCCCAAAGTTCGTTATTCTATGTTGAAGTGTTCATTTCCATTAACAGGTTGAATTTTTAGGTTTCACTCTGTTTTCTCCTATATTGATAGATGTATTTGGAAATCTAAATCAAACACAGTTTGTGCTAGCTTCTTGAAACTTGACACAATAAAGTAGTTTCACGTTCTATCTCTATGTTTTTTTTTTCCTCTTGATGTAGCCCTAAGCAGTGACTGGCGAGAACCACTTTCATGGAAAGGGCTTGCCAAGCTTTCAAAAATTACGAATCTCCAGGAATCTCAGCAAATATTTTTTCAACCTAACCGGATGATACTTTCAGGTAATGATCAGTACACTAAGGCGACTTGGTTTCCCAAAGTTCGTTCTTCTATGATGAAGCGTTCATTTCCAGTAACAGCTTGAATTTTTAGGTTTCACTCTCTTTTCTCCTACATTGATAGATGTATTTGGAACTCTAAATCCAACACGGTTTGTGCTAGCTTCTTGAAAATTGACACAAAAAAGTAGTTGCACGTTCTATCTCTATGTTTTGTTTCCTCTTGATGTAGCCCTAAGCAGTGACTGGCGAAAAACTCTTTCATGGAAAGGGGTTCCAAAGCTAGCAAAAATTACGAATCTCCAGATATCTCAGCAAATATTTTTTCACCCAAACTGAATGACTTTCAGGTAATGATCAGTACGCTAAGGCGACTTGGTTCCCCAAAGTTCGTTCTTCTATGTTGAAGCGTTCGTTTCCAGTAATACTTTGAATTTTTAGGATTCACTCTGTCATCTCCTATATTGATAGATGTATTTGGAACTCTAAATCCAACACGGTTTGTGCTAGCTTCTTGAAACTTGACACAATAAATTAGTTTCACGTTGTATCTCTATGTTTTGTTTCCTCTTGATGTAGCTCTAAGCAGTGACTGGGGAGAAACCCTTACATTGAAAGGGGTTGCCAAGCTTTCAAATATTACAAATCTCCGGAAATCTCAGCAAATGTTTTTACACCCAAACTGGATGATACTTTCAGATAATGATCAGTACACTAAGGCGACTTGGTTCCACAAAGTTCGTTCTTCTATGTTGAAGTTTTCGTTTCCAGTAACAGTTTGAATTATGGCGTTTCACTCTGTTTTCTCATATATTTATATATGTATTTGGAACTCTAAATCAAACACGGTTTGTGCTAGCTTCTTGAAACTTGACACAATAATGCAGTTTCACGTTCTATCTCTATGTTCTGTTTCTTCTTGATGTTGCCCTAAGCAGTGTCTGGGGAGAAACACTTTCATTGAAAGGGGTTGCCAAGCTTCCAAAAATTACAAGTCTCCAGAAATCTCAGCAACTATTTTGTCACCCAAACAGGATGATACTTTCAGGTAATTATCAGTACACTAAGTCCACTTGGTTCCCCAAATTTCGTTCTTCTTTGTTGAAGCGTTCGTTTCCAGTAACAGTTTAAATTTTGGCGTTTTACTCTGTTTTCTACTATATTGAAAGATGTATTTTTAACTCTAAATCAAACAGGGTTTGTGCTAGCTTCTTGAAACTTGACACGACAAAGCAGTTTCACATTCTATCTCTATGTTCTGTTTCTTCTTGATGTAGCCCTAAGCAGTGACTGGGGAGAAACACTTTCATTGAAAGGGGTTGCCAAGCTTCCAAAAATTACGAGTCTCCCGAAATCTCAGCAACTATTTTTTCACCCAAACTGGATGATAATTTCAGGTAATTATCAGTACACTAAGGCGACTTGGTTCCCCAAAGTTTGTTCTTCTATGTTGAAGCATTCATTTCCAGTAACAGTTTGAAATTTTAGGATTCACTCTCTTTTCTCCTATATTGATAGATGTATTTGGAACTCTAAATCAAACACGGTTTGTGCTAGCTTCTTGAAACTTGACACAATAAACCAGTTTCACGTTCTATTTGTATGTTTTGTTTCCTCTTGATGTAGCCCTAAGCAGTGACTGGCGAGAAACACTTTCATGGAAAGGGGTTGCCAAGCTTCCAAAAGTTATGAATCTCCAGAAATCTCAGCAAATATTTTTTCACCCAAACTGGATGATACTTTCAGGTAATGATCAGTACACTAAGGCGACTTGGTTCCCCAAAGTTCGTTCTTCTATGTTGAAGCGTTCATTTCCAGTAACAGTTTGAATTTTTAGGTTTCACTCTGTTTTCTCCTATATTGATAGATGTATTTGGAACTCTAAATCCAACACGGTTTGTACTAGCTTCTTGAAACTTGACAAATTAAACCAGGTTCACGTTCTATTTGTATGTTTTGTTTCCTCTTGATGTAGCCCTAAGCAGTGACTGGCGAGAAACACTTTCATGGAAGGGGTTGCCAAGCTTCCAAAAATTACGAATCTCCAGAAATCTCAGCAAATATGTTTTCACCCAATCTGGAAGATACTTTCAGGTAATGATCAGTACATTAAGGCGACTTGCTTCCCCAAAGTTCATTCTTCCATGTTGAAGCGTTCCTTTCCAGTAACAGTTTGAATTTTTGCCTTTCACACTGTTTTCTCCTATATTGATAGATGTGTTTGGAACTCTAAATCAAACACGGTTTGTGCTAGCTTCTTGAAACTTGACACAATAAAGCAGTTTCAGGTTCTATCTATATGTTCTGTTTCCTCTTGATGTAGCCCTAAGCAGTGACTGGTGAGAAACACTTTCATGGAAAGGGGTTGCCAAGCTTCCAAATATTACGAATCTCCAGAAATCTCAGCAAATATTTTTTCACCCAAACTGGATGATACGTTCAGGTAATGATCAGTACAGTAAGGTGACTTGGTTCCCCAAAGTTCTTTCTTCTATGATGAAGCGTTCATTTCCAGTAACAGCTTGAATTTTTAGGTTTCACTCTGTTTTCTCCTCTATTGATAGGTGTATTTGGAAGTCTAAATCCAACACGGTTTGTGCTAGCTTCTTGAAACTTGACACAATAAAGTAGTTTCACGTTCTATCTCTATGTTTTGTTTCCTCTTGATGTAGCCCTAAGCAGAGACTGGCGAAAAACACTTTCATGGAAAGGGGTTCCCAAGCTACCAAAAATTACGAATCTCCAGAAATCTCAGCAAATATTTTTTCACCCAAACTGGATGATACTTTCAGGTAATGATCAGTACACTAACGCCACTTGGTTCCCCAAAGTTCGTTCTTCTATGTTGAAGCGTTCATTTCCAGTAACAGTTTGAATTTTTAGGTTTCACTCTCTTTTCTCCTACATTGATAGATGTATTTGGAACTCTAAATCCAAAACGGTTTGTGCTAGCTTCTAGAAACTTGACCCAATAATGTAGTTTCATGTTCTATCTCTATGTTTTTTTTCCTCTTGATGTAGCCCTAAGCAGTGACTGGTAAGAAACACTTTCATGGAAAGGGGTTGCCAATCTTTCAAGAATTACGAATCTCCAGAAATCTCAGCAAATATTTTTTCTCCCAAACTGGATGATACTTTCAGGTAATGATCAGTACACTAAGGCGACTTGGTTCCCCAAAGTTCGTTCTTCTATGTTGAAGCGTTCATTTCCAGTAACAGTTTGAATTTTTAGGTTTCACTCTGTTTTCTCCTATATTGATAGATGTATTCGGAACTCTAAATCCAACACGGTTTGTGCTAGCTTCTTGAAACTTGGCACAACAAAGTAGTTTCACGTTCTATCTCTATGTTTTCTTTCCTCTTGTTGTAGCTCTATGCGGTGACTGGCGAGAAACACTTTCATGGAAAGGGGTTGCGAAGCTTCCAAAAATTACAAATCTCCAGAAATCTCCGCAAATATTTTTACACCCAAACTGGATGATACTTTCAGGTAATGATCAGTACACTAAGCCCACTTGGTTCACCAAATTTCTTTCTTCTATGTTGAAGCGTTCGTTTCCAGTAATACTTTGAATTTTTAGGATTCACTCTGTTATCTCCTATATTGATAGATGTATTTGGAACTCTAAATCCAACACGGTTAGTGCTAGCTTCTTGAAACTTGACACAATAAATTAGTTTCATGTTCTATCTCTATGTTTTTTTTCCTCTTGATGTAGCCCTAAGCAGTGACTGGTGAGAAACACTTTCATGGAAAGGAGTTGCCAAGCTTTCAAAAATTACGAATCTCCAGAAATCTCAGCAAATATTTTTACACCCAAACTGGATGATACTTTCAGGTAATGATCAGTACACTAAGGCGACTTGGTTCCCAAAAGTTCGATCTTCTATGTTGAAGCGATCGTTTCCAGTAACAGTTTGAATTTTGACATTTCACTCTGTTTTCTCCTATATTTATAGATGTATTTGGAACTCTAAATCAAACACGGTTTGTGCTAGCTTCTTGAAACTTGACACAATAAACCACTTTCACGTTCTATTTGTATGTTTTGTTTTTTCTTGATGTAGCCCTAAGCAGTGACTGGCGAGAAACACTTTCAAGGAAAGGGGTTGCCAAGCTTCCAAAATTACGAATCTCCAGAAATCTCAGCAAATATTTTTTCACCCAAACTGGAGGATACTTTCAGGTAATGATCAGTACACTAAGGCGACTTGGTTCCCCAAAGTTCGTTCTTCTATGTTGAAGCGTTCATTTCCAGTAACAGTTTGAATTTTTAGGTTTCACTCTGTTTTCTCCTATATTGATAGATGTATTTGGAACTCTTAATCCAACACGGTTTGTGCTACCTTCTTGAAACTTGACACAATAAAGTAGTTTCACGTTCTATCTCGACGTTTTGTTTCCTCTTGTTGTAGCTCTAAGCAGTGACTGGCCGCGAAACAGTTTCTTGGAAAGGGGTTGCGAAGCTTCCAAAAATTACGAATCTCCAGAAATCTCAGCAAATATTTTGACACCCAAACTGGATGATACTTTCAGGTAATGATCAGTACACTAAGCCCACTTGCTTCACCAAATTTCTTTCTTCTATGTTGAAGTGTTCGTTTCCAGTAACAGTTTGAATTTTTAGGATTCACTCTGTTTTCTCCAATATTGATAGATGTATTTGGAACTCTAAATCCAACATGGTTTGTGCTAGCTTCTTGAAACTTGACACAATAAAGTAGTTCCACGTTCTATCTCTATGTTTTGTTTCCTCTTGATGTAGCCCTAAGCAGTGACTGGCGAGAAACTCTTTCATGGAAAGGGGTTGCCAATCTTCCAAAAATTACGAATCTCAGAAATCTCAGCAAATATTTTTTCACCCAAACTGGAGGATACTTTCAGGTAATGATCAGTACACTAAGGTGACTTGATTCCCCAATGTTCATTCTTCTATGTTGAAGCGTTCGTTTCCTGTAAGACTTTGAATTTTGGCCTCTCACTCCGTTTACTCCTATATTGATAGATGTGTTTGGAACTCTAAATCAAACACGGTTTGTGCTAGCTTCGTGAAACTTGACACAATAAAGTAGTTTCACGTTCTATCTCTATGTTCTGTTTCCTCTTGATGTAGCCCTAAGCAGTGACTGGGGAGAAACACTTTCATTGAAAAATATTGCCAAGCTTCCAAAAATTACGAGTCTCCAGAAATCTCACCAACTATTTTTGCACCCAAACTGGATGATACTTTTAGATAATGATCAGAACACTAAGCCCACGTGGTTCCCCAAATTTTGTTTTTCTATGTTGAAGCGTTCATTTCCAGTAATAGTTTGAATTTTGGCGTTTCACTCTCTTTTCTCCTATATTGATACATGTATTTGGAACTCTATATCCAACACGGTTTGTGCTAGCTTTTTGAAACTTGACACAATAAAGTAGTTTCACGTTCTATCTCTATGTTTTGTTTCCTCTTGATGTAGCCCTAAGCTGTGACTGGCCACAAACACTTTATTGGGAAGGGGTTGCCAAGCTTCCAAAAATTACGAATCTCCAGAAATCTCAGCAAATATTTATTCACCCAAACTGGAAGATACTTTCAGGTAATGATCAGTACACTAAGGCGACTTGGATCCCCAAAGTTCGTTCTTCTATGTTGAAGCTTTCATTTCCAGTAACAGTTTCAATTTTGGCCTTTCACTTTGTTTTCTCCTATATTGATAGATGTATTTGGAACTCTAAATCAAACACGGTTTGTGCTAGCTTCTTGAAACTTGACACAATAAAGCAGTTTCACGTTCTATCTCTGTGTTCTGTTTCCTCTTGATGTAGCCCTAAGCAGTGACTGGGGAGAAACACTTTCATTGAAAGGGGTTGCCAAGCTTCCAAAAATTACGAATCTCCAGAAATCTCAGCAACTATTTTTTCACCCAAACTGGATGATACTTTTAGATAATTATCAGAACACTAAGGCCAAGTGGTTCCCCAAATTTCGTTTTTCTATGTTGAAGCGTTCGTTTCCAGTAACAGTTTGAATTTTGGCGTTTCACTCTGTTTTCTCCTATATTGATAGATGAATTTGGTACTCATAATCAAACACCGTTTGTGCAAGCCTCTTGAAACTTGAAACAATAAAGCAGTTTCACGTTCTATCTCTATGTTCTGTTTCCTCTTGATGTAGCCCTAAGCAGTGACTGGGGACAAACACTTTCATTGAAAGGGGTTGCCAAGCATCCAAAAATTACGAGTCTCCAGAAATCTCAGCAACTATTTTGTCACCCAAACTGGATGATACTTTCAGCTAATGATTAGTACACTAAACCCACTTGGTTCACCAAATTTCGTTTTTCTATGTTGAAGCGTTCGTTTCCAGTAACAGTTTGAATTTTGACGTTTCACTCTGGTTTCTCCTATATTGATAGATGTATTTGGAACACTAAATCAAACACGGTTTGTCCTAGCTTCTTGAAACCTGACACAATAAAGCAGTTTCACGTTCTATCTCTGTGTTCTGTTTCCTCTTGATGTAGCCCTAAGCAATGACTGGGGAGAAACACTTTCATGGAAAGGGGTTGCCAAGCTTCCAAAAATTACAAATCTCCAGAAATCTCAGCAACTATTTTTTCACCCAAACTTGATGATACTTTTAGATAATGATCAGTACACTAAGCCCACTTGGTTCGCCAAATTTCGTTTTTCTATGTTGAAGCGTTCGTTTCCAGTAACAGTTTCAATTTTGACGTTTCACTCTGTTTTCTCCTATATTGATAGATGTATTTTGAACTCTAAATCAAACACGGTTTGTGCTAGCTTCTTGAAACTTGACACAATAAAGCAGTTTCACGTTCTATCTCTGTGTTCTGTTTCCTCTTTTTTTTTTTTATTGGATGTTCACAACATTACAAAACTCATGACAAATCATATTTCATAGATTAGAGTCAATTGGGTTATGAACTCCCATTTTTACCCCAAATACAGATTGCAGAATCACATCGGCTACACATCACATTTTTACATACTGCCATATTAGTGTCTGTTGTATTCTGCTACCTTTACTATCCTCTAAAATCCCCCCTCCCCTTCCCTCCCATCTTCTCTCTCTACCCCAACTATTGAAATTCATTTCCCTCCATGTTTGTTATCCCATTCCCCTCATAAACTCTTATAAATAATTATGTATTACAATGAGGGTGTCCCTCCATTTCCATGTGATTTGCCTTTTTTTTTTCTCCCTTTCCCTCCCGCCTCATTTCTCTCTTTAATGCTCGTCTTTTCTTCCTGCTCAGCCTCACTGTTCTGCTCTTAGTTGCTCTCATTATATCAAAGAAGACATTTGGTATTTGTGTTTTAGGGATTGGCTAGCTTCACTAAGCATAATCTGCTCTAGTGCCATCCATTTCCCTGCAAATTCCGTGATTTTGTCATTTTTAGTGTTGCATAATATTCCATGGTATATAAATGCCACATTTTTTTTATCCATTCATCTATTGAAGGGCATCTGGGTTGATTCCACAGTCTAGCAATTGTGAATTGTGCTGCTATGAACATCGATGTGGCAGTATCCCTGTAGTGTGCTCTTTTAAGGTCTTCAGGAAATAGTCCGAGTAGGGCAATAGCTGGGTCAAATGGTGGTTCCATTCCCAGCTTTCCCAGGAATCTCCATACTGCTTTCCAAATTGGCCGCACCCGTTTGCAGTCCCACCAGCAGTGTACAAGAGTACCCTTTTCCCCACATCCTCGCCAGCACTTGTTGTTGTTTGACTTCATCATGGCTGCCAATCTTACTGGGGTGAGGTGGTATCTTAGGGTGGTTTTGATTTGCATTTCCTTGACTGCTAGAGATGGTGAGCATTTTTTCATGTACTTATTGATTGATTGTATGTCCTCCTCTGAGAAGTGTCTGTTCAGGTCCTTGGCCCATTTGTTGATTGGGTTTGTTTTCTTATTGTCTAATTTTTTGAGTTCTTTGTATACTCTGGATATTAGGGCTCTATCTGAAGTGTGAGGAGTAAAAATTTGTTCCCAGGATGTAGGCTCCCTATTTACCTCTCTTATTGTTTCTCTTGCTGAGAAAAAACTTTTCAGTTTAAGAAAGTCCCATTTGTTGATTCTTGTTATTAACTCTTGTGCTATGGGTGTCCTATTAAGGAATTTGGAGCCTGTCCCCACAATCTGTAGATCGGAACCCACTTTTTCTTCTATCAGACGTAGAGTCTCTGATTTGATATCTAGCTCCTTTATCCACTTTGAGTTGACTTTTGTGCGTGGCGAGAGGAGGGGATTTAGTTTCATTTTGTTGCATATGGATTTCCAATTTTCCCAACACCATTTGTTGAAGATACTATCCTTTCTCCATTGCATGTTTTTAGGTCATTTATCAAATATAAGATAGTTGTAGCTTTGTGGATTAGTCTCTGTGTCCTCTATCCTGTACCATTGGTCCACCCACCTGTTCTGGTACCAGTACCATGCTGTTTTTATTACTATTGCTCTGTAGTATAGTTTGAAGTCTGGTATCGCTATACCACCTGATTCACACTTCCTGCTTAGAATTGTTTTTGCTATTCTGGGTCTTTTGTTTTTCCATATGAATTTCATGATTGCTTTATCTATTTCTACAAGAAATGCCATTGGGATTTTGATTGGCATTGCATTGAACCTATAGAGAACTTTTGGTAATATCGCCATTTTGATGATGTTAATTCTGCCTAACCATGAACAGGGTATATTTTTCCATCTTCTAAGATCCTCTTCTATTTCTTTCTTTAGGGTTCTGTAGTTTTCATTGTATAGATCCTTCACCTCTTTTGTTAGGTTGATTCCCAAGTACTTTATTTTTTTTGAGGATATTGTGAATGGAGTGTTTTTCCTCATTTCCATTTCTGAAGTTTTGTCGCTGATATACAGAAATGCCTTTGATTTATGTGTGTTGATTTTATATCCTGCCACATTACTGAATTCATTTATTAGTTCTAGTAGTTTTTTTGTAGACCCTTTTGGGTCTTCTAGGTATAGAATCATGTCATCCGCAAATAATGATAATTTAAGTTCTTCTTTTCCTATTTTTATGCCTTTAATTTCTTTCATTTGTCTAATTGCTCTGGCCAGTGTTTCGAGAACTATATTGAATAGAAGTGGTGATAGGGGGCATCCCTGTCGTGTTCCAGATTTTAGAGGGAATGCCTTCAATTTTTCTCCATTCAGAATGATGCTAGCCTGAGGCTTGGCATAGATAGCTTTTACAATGTCGAGGTAAGTTCCTGTTATCCCTATTTTTTCTAACGTTTTGAACATAAAGGGATGCTGTACTTTGTCAAATGCTTTTTCTGCGTCTATTGAGATGATCATATGGTTCTTCTCTTTAAGCCTATTGATGTGGTGAATAACATTTATTGATTTCCGTATGTTGAACCATCCTTGCATCCCAGGGATGAATCCTACTTGATCATGGTGCACAATTTTTTTGATATGCCTTTGTATCCGATTCACCAGAATTTTATTGAGGATTTTTGCATCTAGGTTCATTAGAGATATTGGTCTGTAGTTTTCTTTCTTTGAGGTGTCTTTGTCTGGTTTCGGAATCAGGGTGATGTTGGCCTCATAGAATGAATTTGGAAGAGCTCCCTCCTTTTCTATTTCCTGAAATAACTTGAAAAGTACTGGTATTAATTCTTCTTTAAAGGTTTTGTGGAACTCCGCTGTATACCCATCCGGTCCTGGGATTTTCTTGGTTGGAAGTTTTTTAATTGCTTCTTCTATTTCATCTATTGATATTGGTCTGTTTAGGTTGTGAGTTTCCTCCTGACTCAGTCTGGGCAAATCATATGACTTAAGGAATTTATCGATGTCTTCACTTTCTTCTATTTTATTGGAATATAGGTTTTCAAAATAATTTCTAATTGTTTTCTGTATTTCTGAAGCGTCTGCTGTAACATTGCCTTTTTCATCCCGTATGTTAGTGATTTGAGTTCTCTCTCTTCCTCTCTTCGTTAGTATGGCTAGGGGTCTGTCGATCTTATTTATTTTTTCAAAGAACCAACTTTTTGTTTTGTTAATTTTTTCAATAGTTTCTTTTGTTTCAATTTCATTGATTTCTGCTCTGATTTTAATTAGTTCTTGCCTTCTGCTACATTTGCTATTGTTTTGCTCTTCCTTTTCTAGGGCTTTGAGATGAAGTGTGAGCTCATTTATTTGTTGGTTTTTCCTTTTTTTGAGGAATGACCTCCAGGCGATGAATTTCCCTCTTAAAACTGCTTTCATTGTGTCCCATAGATTCCGATATGTTGTGTCTGTATTTTCATTTATCTCTAAGAATTTTTTGATTTCCTCCTTTATGTCTTCTATAACCCATTGATCATTTAGTAACGTATTGTTCATTGTCCATGTGATGTAGGATTTTTCCTTCCTTCTCTTATCATTGATTTCCAGTTTCATTCCATTATGATCTGATAAAGTGCATGGTATTATCTCAACCCCTTTATATTTACTGAGGGTTGCCCTATGGCATAATATATGATCTATTTTTGAGAAGGTTCCATGTGCTGCTGAGAAAAAAGTATATCCACTTGATGATGGTTGATATATTCTATATATGTCAGTTAAGTCTAAGTTATTGATTGTGATATTGAGGTCAATAGTTTCTTTATTCAACTTTTGTTTGGAGGATCTGTCCAATGGTGAGAGACATGTGTTGAAGTCACCCGTGATTATTGTGTTGTGGTCTATTTGATTCTTGAACTTGAGGAGTGTTTGTTTTATGAACGTCGCAGCACCATTATTTGGTGCATAAATATTGATAATTGTTATGTCTTGTTGGTGAATGGTTCCTTTTAACAGTATATAATGTCCTTCCTTATCCCTTTTGATTAACTTAGTCTTGAAGTCGATTTTATTCGATATGAGAATGGCCACGCCTGCTTGCTTACAAGGACCGTGTGCTTGATATATTTTTTCCCAACCTTTTACCTTGAGCCTGTGTATGTCTTTTCCAGTCAGATGTGTCTCCTGGAGGCAGCATATCGTTGGATTTGTTTTTTTAATCCATGTTACCAGCCTATGTCGCTTTATTGGAGAGTTTAAGCCATTAACATTTAGAGTTACTATTGATATATGGTTTGTACTTCCTGCCATGTTTGATTATTTATCTCTTTTTTTTCCCTAATTTAGTTTGTTTCTCCATGATTAGCTTTCCTCCCATCCTCTGTCTTTACTGAGGCACTTCCCGCTGATGGTTTTGGTTATTGTTTTCCATTTCTTCCTCGTGTAGAGTTTTGCTCAAGACGCTTTGCAATGCTGGTTTTCTGGCTACAAATTCTTTTAGCTTTTGTTTATCATGGAAGATGTTTATTTCGTTGTCGTATCTGAAGCTTAATTTTGCTGGATACAGGATTCTTGGTTGGCATCCATTGCCTTTCAGTGTTTGAAATACATTGTTCCAGGATCTTCTCGCTTTCAGCGTCTGTGATGAAAAATCCGTTGTCAACCTTATTGGTTTACCACTAAATGTAATCTGCCTCTTTTCTCTTCTAGCTTTTAATATTTTCTCTTTGTTCCGTATATTGGATAGCTTCATAACAATGTGTCTTGGCGTTGGTCTATTGTGATTTTGTGTGCTCGGTGTCCTGTATGCATCTACAATTTGTATATCTGTATCCTTTTTTATTTCTGGAAAGTTTTCTGTAATTATTTCCTTCAGTAAGTTACCCATTCCCTTGGCATGAATCTCTGTGCCCTCCTCTATCCCGATGACTCGTAAGTTTGGTTTTTTTATGTTATCCCAAATCTCTTGGATGTTTTTCTCGTGGTTTTTTACCAGCCTATCTGAGTTGGCTAGACTCTTTTCAAGGTGATATATTTTGTCTTCATTATCTGACGTTCTGGCTTCTACTTGCTCCACTCTGTTAGTGATACTCTCGATTGAGTTTTTAATTTGGTTTATCGTTTCCTTCATTTCTAGAATTATTGTTTGATTTTTTTTATAATTTCTATCTCCTGATAAAGATGCTTAACTTCCTCTTTTATCTGTTTTTGTAATTCATTTTCAATGTGATCTTTAAGGTTCCTTTCCATCTGTCTAAGGTGTTCCTCGAGTTCTTTATATGGCCATTTTTCTGATGACTCCAGGTCCTCCTGAATATTTAGGCTGTCTTTCATTGTTTGTATTCCTTTTCTTCCTTGCTTTTTTATGCTCATGATACTTCTTGTTCTGTTTGACTGTTGAGTTACTGTTTACTCTTACAAGTTTATTTGATGCTTGGGAGGAGAGGTATTAGAAGGGAAGGGAAGAAGTCACTAAAGAGAGCAAGTGTAGGCAGGTGGAGTTCAAGAGAGGGGGAATAAGAAAGTTGAAAAGAAATGAAAAGACAAAAGAAAAAAAAGTGAAAAGAAAGAGAGAAAAAATGAAAAAATAGAAATTTAAAAGAAATGAAAAAAAATTATAATGGTAATAAAAATGGAACTTGAAGTTTAAAAAATAATAGTAATAATAATAGAATAAGAAAAATTAACAAAATAATTGAAACCATTAGTAAGAAAGTTAAAGAACACAACAACGTCAACTACAAAAAGTGAGAATAAAAAAAAATACTAATAATAATCTTTAAAAAAATAAAAAAAATTACTAATAATAAATGCAGTCATAAAGCTCGATTGAGTTCTCTTCCAGTGGGTGGAGCTATGCCCACTGGGCCAGGCTTCTCCTCTTGATAGGTGGGAGCCAATCACTGTGCCTCAGCTCTTCTTCCCAGACTGTGCGGGTCTCCAGTCCTGAATGCCTGGGTCCTTTTCTTGTGGTTCCTCAATCCGGGCCCCACTCGCCTGTGATGCTTATCGCATTACTGTCTACACGTCGGGTCTGCTGCTCCTGGGAGCCCTGTTTTCATGGATGTCTGGGCACACCCTTTCTGTTTGCCTCCTTAAGGCCCTACGTTTGTAGGGTTTGGGGCTGAGGACCCCCAGCGAATATGTTTGCCCTCAGGTAGCAACTCCCCTGGTAGGTGGTGCAAGGGACCTCTGTTGTCGGCCCTGGTGGGGGCGATAGCCGGGAATTCTGTGCCGCTAGTCCCACATCACTCCCGATTCCCTGGGTCTGGCTATGGTGCTCTGTTTTTTTTTTTTTTTTACCTCTGTGAGATCATGTGGGCCGACTAGTTATTTCAGCTGGGTCGTTAGTGCTGAGTCACGAGAAGCAGGCGATCCGGGGCTAAAACGCCGCAGATACGTGCTCAGTGTGCGTTTTCTGAGGGGCCCAAAGTGTATGCCCTAGCTCCACGTCAGCTCAGCATTGCCTAGTGATCCTGAGCAAATAGGCTTTAGATAGCAGCGCCGCCACAGCCTCCTCTGTTCCTCGGCCCGGTGCCTAGCTCCCGGGGCCCAAGCGGCTGCCGCCGCGGCTCTCCAACCGCCTCCTCCAGAGCACGGGTCCTCTCGCAGGGGGATGCCGAATGACCCAGCCTTCGCAGGACAGGGCTCGGCACGCCGCCCCGTTTTAGTCTCTAGCTGCTGCAGCTAGACCGAGTAGACAGGGCCCTCAAGGCAGCATGCTGAAAGCAAATGGCGGCTCCCGCGGAGTGGATTTTCGGCCCCGAAACCCCAGCCCAGCCAACAATTTCAGTCCACTAATTCTCCCTGTATAGACAATATTAAAAAAAAAAAAAAAAGGGCGGGGTGTACTGAGCTTTCTTAGCCTCAGGTACTTAGGATCCACTGCTGATTACCCATTCAGCTTCTCTGCGGGGAGCGAAGTGGAAGAGGAAGCAGATGGGCACAAAGCGCCCGTGGCTCTGAGCAGAAAAGCGTCAGGGAGCCAAGCGTCTCTTTTTCAATCTTTTTGGTTTTTTTGCTGCTTGGCCTGGTGGTCCACTACAGACTAATGGTGAAAGGAGCTCTAACAAGCTGCGCAAAGTCTCGATTAAAGCCTCTGCTCTGAGCTCCAGGCTCAGCACTTCAGCCACCCCCGTACGCAGCCCAGTTCGCTATTTCATAGAGGCTTGGTTAGATTGCCTTCACATCGCCTCCTGGGCTGGGCGGGCTGGGGGCTGTTTGATGAGCGGGCGGAGACCCTTCTCACCACGCCAGGTCCTGCAGCCAGGGGCCATTTGCGGAACGGGCAGGCAGCGGGGACCCTTCCCGCCATGCCAGGTCCCGCCTCCGGGGGCCGTTTGCAGAACCAGGCGGGCAGCACCGGCTGCCGTTTGGCGGCGGCTGGCAGTGGGACTAGTCCTCTGCACCGCGTGGCCAAGATTCACTCCTCTGGGACAAACTGTCACCTCTAATCAACTTACTAATTTCCGGCAGGTCTCTTTTCAGCGGAGTTTTGCTCGAAGTTCATCAGTAGGTAGAATCTGGGTGTATTAATGGATCTTTTTGATCCCGTTACTGTAGAGATACTGAACGTGCTGTTTCCTCGCCGGCCGCCATCTTTGTCACCCTGTTTCCTCTTGATGTAGCCCTAAGCAGTGACTGGGGAGAAACACTTTCATTGAAAGGGGTTGCCAAACTTCCAAAAATTATGAGTCTCCAGAAATCTCAGCAACTATTTTGTCACCCAAACTGGATGATACTTTCAAGTAATGATCAGTACACTAAGCCCACTTGGTTTCCCTAATTTCTTTGTTCTACGTTGAAGCGTTTGTTTCCAGTAACAGTTTGAATTTTGGCGTTTCACTCTGTTTTCTCCTATATTGATAGATGTATTTGGAACTCTAAATCAAACACGGTTTGTGCTAGCTTCTTGAAACTTGACACGACAAAGCAGTTTTCATGTTCTATCTCTATGTTCTGTTTCTTCTTGATGTAGCCCTAAGCAGTGACTGGCGAGAAACACTTTCATGGAAAGGGGTTGCCAAGCTTCCAAAAATTACGAATCTCCAGAAATCTCAGCAAATATTTTTTCACCAAAACTGGATGATACTTTCATGTAATGATCAGTACACTAAGGAGACTTGGTTCCCCAAAGTTTGTTCTTCTATGTTGAAGCGTTCATTTCCAGTAACAGTTTGAATTTTTAGGTTTCACTCTCTTTTCTCCTATATTGATAGATGTATTTGGAACTCTAAATCAAACACGGTTTGTGCTAGCTTCTTGAAACTTGACACAATAAAGCAGTTTCATGTTCTATCTCTATGTTCTGTTTCCTCGTGATGTAGCCCTAAGCAGTGACTGGCGAGAAACACTTTCATGGAAAGAGGTTGCCAACTTCCAAAATTTACGAATCTCCAGAAATCTCAGCAAACATTTTTTCATGCAAACTGGATCATACTTTCAGGTAATGATCAGTACTCTAAGGCGACTTGGGTCCCCAAAGTTCGTTCTTCTATGTTGAAGCGTTCATTTCCAGTAACAGTTTGAATTTTGGCCTTTCACTCTGTTTTCTCCTATATTGATAGATGTATTTGGAACTCTAAATCAAACACGGTTTGTGCTAGCTTCTTGAAACTTGACACAATATAGCAGTTTCACGTTCTATCTCTATGTTCTGTTTCCTTTTGATGTAGCCCTAAGCAGTGACTGGCGAGAAACACTTACATGGAAAGGGGTTGCCAAGCTTCCAAAAGTTACGAATCTTCAGAAATCTCAGCAAATATTTTTTCACCCAAACTGGATGATACTTTCAGGTAATTATCAGTACACTAAGGAGACTTGGTTCCCCAAACTTCATTCTTCTATGTTGAAGCGTTCATTTCCAGTAAGAGTTTGAATTTTTAGGTTTTACTCTGTTTTCTCCTATATTGATAGATTTATTTAGAACTCAAATCCAACATGGTTTGTGCTAGCTTCTTGAAACTTGACACAAAAAAGTAGTTTCACTTTCTATCTCTATGTTTTGTTTCCTCTTGTTGTAGCTCTAAGCAGTGACTGGCGAGAAATAGTTTCATGGAAAGGGGTTGCCAAGCTTCCAAAAATTACGAATCTCCAGAAATCTCAGCAAATATTTTTTCACCAAAACTGGATGATACTTTCATGTAATGATCAGTACACTAAGGAGACTTGGTTCCCCAAAGTTTGTTCTTCTATGTTGAAGCGTTCATTTCCAGTAACAGTTTGAATTTTTAGGTTTCACTCTCTTTTCTCCTATATTGATAGATGTATTTGGAACTCTAAATCCAACACGGTTTGTGCTAGCTTCTTGAAACTTGACACAATAAAGTAGTTTCACGTTCTATTTTTATGTTTTGTTTCCTCTTGATGTAGCCCTAAGCAGTGACTGGCGAGAAACTCTTTCATGGAAAGGGGTTGCCAAGCTTCCAAAAATTACGAATCTCCAGAATCTCAGCAAATATTCTTTCATCCAAGCTGGATGATACTTTCAGGTAATGATCAGTACACTAAGGCAACTTGGTTCCCCAAAGTTCGTTCCTCTATGTTGAAGCGTTCATTTCCAGTAACAGTTTGAATTTTTAGGTTTCACTCTCTTTTCTCCTATATTGATAGATGTATTTGGAACTCTAAATCCAACACGGTTTGTGCTAGCTTCTTGAAACTTGACACAATAAAGTAGTTTCACGTTCTATTTCTACGTTTTGTTTCCTCTTGATGTAGCCCTAAGCAGTGACTGGCGAGAAACACTTTCATGGAAAGGGGTTGCCAAGCTTCCAAAAATTACGAATCTCCAGAAATCTCAACAAATATTTTTTCACCCAAACTGGATGATACTTTCATGTAATGATCAGTACCCTAAGGAGACTTGGTTCCCCAAAGTTCGTTCTTCTATGTTGAAGCGTTCATTTCCAGTAACAGTTTGAATTTTTAGGTTTCACTCTCTTTTCTCCTATATTGATAGCTGTATTTGGAACTCTAAATCCAACACGCTTTGTGCTAGCTTCTTGAAACTTGACACAATAAAGTAGTTTCACGTTCTATTTTTATGTTTTGTTTCCTCTTGATGTAGCCCTAAGCAGTGACTGGCGAGAAACACTTTCATGGAAAGGGGTTGCCAAGCTTCCAAAAATTACGAATCTCCAGAAATCTCAGCAAATATTTTTTCATCCAAGCTGGATGATACTTTCAGGTAATGATCAGTACACTAAGGCGACTTGGTTCCCCAAACTTCGTTCCTCTATGTTGAAGCGTTCATTTCCAGTAACAGTTTGAATTTTTAGGTTTCACTCTCTTTTCTCCTATATTGATAGATGTATTTGGAACTCTAAATCAAACACGGTTTGTGCTAGCTTCTTGAAACTTGACACAATAAAGCAGTTTCATGTTCTATCTCTATGTTTTCTTTCTTCTTGTTGTAGCTCTAAGCAGTGACTGGCGAGAAACACTTTCATGGAAAGGGGTTGCGAAGCTTCCAAAAATTACGAATCTCCAGAAATCTCAGCAAATATTTTTTCACCCAAACTGGAACATACTTTCAGGTAATGATCAGTACACTAAGGTGACTTGGTTCCCCAAAGTTCATTCTTCTATGTTGAAGCGTTCATTTCCAGTAACAGTTTGAATTTTGGCCTTTCACTTTGTTTTCTCCTATATTGATAGATAATTTTGGAACTCTAAATCAAACACCGTTTGTGCTAGCTTCTTGAAACTTGACACAATAAAGCAGTTTCACGTTCTATCTCTGTGTTCTGTTTACTCTTGATATAGCCCTAAGCAGTGACTCGTGAGAAACACTTTCATGGAAAGGGGCTGCCCAGCTTCCAAAAATTACGAATCTCGAGAACCTCAGCAAATATTTTTTCACGCAAACTTGATGATACTTTCAGGTAATGATCAGTACAATAAGGCGACTTGGTTCCCTAAGTTCGTTTTTCTATGTTGAAGCATTCATTTCCAGCAACAGTTTGAATTTTTAGGTTTCACTCTGTTTTCTCCTATATTGATAGATGTATTTGGAACTCGAAATCCAACACGGTTTGTGCTAGCTTCTTGAAACTTGACACGACAAAGCAGTTTCACGTTCTATCTCTATGTTCTGTTTCCTCTTGATGTAGCCCTAAGCAGTGACTGGGGAGAAACACTTTCATTGAAAGGGGTTGCCAAGCTTCCAAAATTTATGAGTCTCCAGAAATCTCAGCAACTATTTTGTCACCCAAACTGGATGCCACTTTCAGGTAATGATCATTACACTAAGCCCAGTTTGTTCCCCAAATTTCGTTCTTCTATGTTGAAGCGTTCTTTTCCAGTAACAGTTTAAATTTTGGCGTTTCACTCTGTTTTCTCCTATATTGAAAGATGTATTTTTAACTCTAAATCAAACAGGGTTTGTGCTAGCTTCTTGAAACTTGACACGACAAAGCAGTTTCACGTTCTATCTCTATGTTCTGTTTCTTCTTGATGGAGCCCTAAGCAGTGACTGGGGAGAAACACTTTCATTGAAAGGGGTTGCCAACTTCCAAAAATTACGAGTCTCCAGAAATCTCAGCAAATATTTTTTCATCCAAACTGGATGATCCTTTCAGGTAATGATCAGTACACTAAGGCGACTTGGTTCCCCAAAGTTCATTCTTCTATGTTGAAGCGTTCGTTTCCACTAACACTTTGAATTTTGGCCTTTCACTCTGTTTTCTGCTATATTGATAGATGTATTTGGAACTCTAAATCAAACACGGTTTGTGCTAGCTTCTTGAAACTTGACACAATAAAGCAGTTTCACGTTCTATCTCTATGTTCTGTTTCCTCTTGATGTAGCCCTAAGCAGTGACTGGGGAGAAACACTTTCATGGAAACGGGTTGCCAAGCTTCCAAAAGTTACGAATCTCCAGAAATATCGGCAAACATTTTTTCATGCAAACTGGATGATACTTTCAGGTAATGATCAGTACACTAAGGCGACTTGGTTCCCCAAAGTTCGTTCTTCTATGTTGAAGCGTTCATTTCCAGTAACAGTTTGAATTTTTATGTTTCACTCTCTTTTCTCCTATATTGATAGATTTATTTGGAACTCTAAATCCAACACGGTTTGTGCTAGCTTCTTGAAACTTGACACAATAAAGTAGTTTCACGTTCTATCTCTATGTTTTGTTTCCTCTTGATGTAGCCCTAAGCAGTGACTGGCGAGAAACACTTTCATGGAAAGGGGTTGCCAAGCTTCCAAAAATTACGAATCTCCAGAAATCTCAGCAAATATTTTTTTCATCCAAACTGGATGATACTTTCAGGTAATGATCAGTACACTAAGGCGACTTGGTTCCCCAAAGTTCGTTCCTCTATGTTGAAGCGTTCATTTCCAGTAACAGTTTGAATTTTTAGGTTTCACTCTCTTTTCTCCTATATTGATAGATTTATTTGGAACTCTAAATCCAACACGGTTTGTGCTAGCTTCTTGAAACTTGACACAATAAAGTAGTTTCACGTTCTATCTCTATGTTTTGTTTCCTCTTGATGTAGCCCTAAGCAGTGACTGGCGAGAAACACTTTCATGGAAAGGGGTTGCCAAGCTTCCAAAAATTACGAATCTCCAGAAATCTCAGCAAATATTTTTTTCATCCAAACTGGATGATACTTTCAGGTAATGATCAGTACACTAAGGCGACTTGGTTCCCCAAAGTTCGTTCCTCTATGTTGAAGCGTTCATTTCCAGTAACAGTTTGAATTTTTAGGTTTCACTCTCTTCTCCTATATTGATAGATGTATTTGGAACTCTAAATCAAACACGGTTTGTGCTAGCTTCTTGAAACTTGACACAATAAAGCAGTTTCATGTTCTATCTCTATGTTCTGTTTCCTCGTGATGTAGCCCTAAGCAGTGACTGGCGAGAAACACTTTCATGGAAAGAGGTTGCCAACTTCCAAAATTTACGAATCTCCAGAAATCTCAGCAAACATTTTTTCATGCAAACTGGATGATACTTTCAGGTAATGATCAGTACACTAAGGCGACTTGGTTCCCCAAAGTTCGTTCCTCTATGTTGAAGCGTTCATTTCCAGTAACAGTTTGAATTTTTAGGTTTCACTCTCTTCTCCTATATTGATAGATGTATTTGGAACTCTAAATCAAACACGGTTTGTGCTAGCTTCTTGAAACTTGACACAATAAAGCAGTTTCATGTTCTATCTCTATGTTTTGTTTCCTCTTGATGTAGCCCTAAGCAGTGACTGGCGAGAAACACTTTCATGGAAAGGGGTTGCCAAGCTTCCAAAGATTACGAATCTCCAGAAATCTCAGCAAATATTTTTTCACCCAAACTGGATGATACTTTCAGGTAATGATCAGTACACTAAGGAGACTTGGTTCCCCAAACTTCATTCTGCTATGTTGAAGCGTTCATTTCCAGTAAGAGTTTGAATTTTTAGGTTTCACTCTGTTTTCTCCTATATTGATAGATGTATTTGGAACTCTAAATCCAACACGGTTTGTGCTAGCTTCTTGAAACTTGACACAAAAAAGTAGTTTCACGTTCTATCTCTATGTTTTGTTTCCTCTTGTTGTAGCTCTAAGCAGTGACTGGAAAGAAATAGTTTCATGTAAAGGGGTTGCTAAGCTTCCAAAAATTACGAATCTCCAGAAATCTCAGCATATATTTTTTCAACCAAACTGGATGATACTTTCATGTAATGATCAGTACACTAAGGAGACTTGGTTCCCCAAAGTTTGTTCTTCTATGTTGAAGCGTTCATTTCCAGTAACAGTTTGAATTTTTAGGTTTCACTCTCTTTTCTCCTATATTGATAGATGTATTTGGAACTCTAAATTCAACACGGTTTGTGCTACCTTCATGAAACTTGACACAATAAAGTAGTTTCACGTTCTATTTTTATGTTTTGTTTCCTCTTGATGTAGCCCTAAGCAGTGACTGGCGAGAAACACTTTCATGAAAAGGGGTTGCCAAGCTTCCAAAAATTACGAATCTCCAGAAATCTCAGCAAATATTTTTTCATCCAAGCTGGATGATACTTTCAGGTAATGATCAGTACACTAAGGCGACTTGGTTCCCCAAACTTCGTTCCTCTATGTTGAAGCGTTCATTTCCAGTAACAGTTTGAATTTTTAGGTTTCACTCTCTTTTCTCCTATATTGATAGATGTATTTGGAACTCTAAATCAAACACGGTTTGTGCTAGCTTCTTGAAACTTGACACAATAAAGCAGTTTCATGTTCTATCTCTATGTTTTGTTTCCTCTTGTTGTAGCTCTAAGCAGTGACTGGCGGGAAACACTTTCATGGAAAGGGGTTGCAAAGCTTCCAAAAATTACGAATCTCCAGAAATCTCAGCAAATATTTTTTCACCCAAACTGGAAGATACTTTCAGGTAATGATCAGTACACTAAGGTGACTTGGTTCCCCAAAGTTCATTCTTCAATGTTGAAGCGTTCATTTCCAGTAACAGTTTGAACTTTGGCCTTTCACTCTGTTTTCTCCTATATTGATAGATGTATTTGGAACTCTAAATCCAACACGGTTTGTGCTAGCTTCTTGAAACTTGACACGACAAAGCAGTTTCACGTTCTATCTCTATGTTCTGTTTCCTCTTGATGTAGCCCTAAGCATTGACTGGGGAGAAACACTTTCATTGAAAGGGGTTGCCAAGCTTCCAAAATTTACGAGTCTCCAGAAATCTCAGCAACTATTTTGTCACCCAAACTGGATGCCACTTTCAGGTACTGATCATTACACTAAGCCCACTTTGTTCCCCAAATTTCGTTCTTCTATGTTGAAGCGTTCGTTTGCAGTAACAGTTTAAATTTTGGCATTTCACTCTGTTTTCTCCTATATTGAAAGATGTATTTTTAACTCTAAATCAAACACGGTTTGTGCTAGCTTCTTGAAACTTGACACGACAAAGCAGTTTCACGTTCTATCTCTACGTTCTGTTTCTTCTTGATGTAGCACTAAGCAGTGACTGGGGAGAAACACTTTCATTGAAAGGGGTTGCCAACTTCCAAAAATTACGAGTCTCCAGAAATCTCAGCAAATATTTTTTCATCCAAACTGGATGGTCCTTTCAGGTAATGATCAGTACACTAAGGCGACTTGGTTCCCCAAAGTTCATTCTTCTATGTTGAAGCGTTCGTTTCCACTAACAGTTTGAATTGTGGCCTTTCACTCTGTTTTCTCCTATATTGATAGATGTATTTGGAACTCTAAATCAAACTCGGTTTGTGCTAGCTTCTTGAAACTTGACACAATAAAGCAGTTTCACGTTCTATCTCTATGTTCTGTTTCCTCTTGATGTAGCCCTAAGCAGTGACGGCGAGAAACACTTTAATGGAAACGGGTTGCAAAGCTTCCAAAAGTTACGAATCTCCAGAAATATCGGCAAACATTTTTTCATGCAAACTGGATGATACTTTCAGGTAATGATCAGTACACTAAGGCGACTTGGTTCCCCAAAGTTTGTTCTTCTATGTTGAAGCGTTCATTTCCAGTAACAGTTTGAATTTTTATGTTTCACTCTCTTTTCTCCTATATTGATAGATGTATTTGGAACTCTAAATCCAACACGGTTTGTGCTAGCTTCTTGAAACTTGACACAAGAAAGTAGTTTCACGTTCTATCTCTATGTTTTGTTTCCTCTTGATATAGCCCTAAGCAGTGACTGGCGAGAAACACTTTCATGGAAAGGGGTTGCGAAGCTTCCTAAAATTATGAATCTCCAGAAATCTCAGCAAATATTTTTTTCACCCAAACTGGATGATACTTTCAGGTAATGATCAGTACACTAAGGAGACTTGGTTCCCCAAAGTTCGTTCTTGTATGTTGAAGCGTTCATTTCCAGTAACAGTTTGAATTTTGGCCTTTCACTCTGTTTTCTCCTATATTGATAGATGTATTTGGAACTCTAAATCAAACACGGTTTGTGCTAGCTTCTTGAAATTTGACACAATAAAGCAGTTTCACGTTCTATATCTATGTTCTGTTTCCTCTTGATGTAGCCCTAAGCAGTGACTGGCGAGAAACACTTTCATGGAAAGGGATTGCCAAGCTTCCAAAAGTTACAAATCTACAGAAATCAGTGCAAATATTTTTTCATGCAAACTGGATGATACTTTCAGGTAATGATCAGTACACTAAGGCGACTTGGGTCCCCAAAGTTCGTTCTTGTATGTTGAAGCGTTCATTTCCAGTAACTGTTTGAATTTTTAGGTTTCACTCTCTTTTCTCCTATATTGATAGAAGTATTTGGAACTCTAAATCCAACACGGTTTGTGCTAGCTTCTTGAAACTTGACACAAAAAAGTAGTTTCACGTTCTATTTCTATGTTTTGTTTCCTCTTGATGTAGCCCTAAGCAGTGACTGGCGAGAAACACTTTCATTGAAAGGGGTTGCCAAGCTTCCAAAAATTACGAATCTCTAGAAATCTCAGCAAATATTTTTTCATCCAAACTGGATGATACTTTCAGGTAATGATCAGTACACTAAGGCGACTTGGTTCCCCAAATTCGTTCCTCTATGTTGAAGCGTTCATTTCCAGTAACAGTTTGAATTTTTAGGTTTCACTCTCTTTTCTCCTATATTGATACATGTATTTGGAACTCTAAATCAAACACCGTTTGTGCTAGCTTCTTGAAACTTGACACAATAAAGCAGTTTCACGTTTTATCTCTCTGTTCTCTTTCCTCTTGATGTAGCCCTAAGCAGTGACTGGCGAGAAACACTTTCATGGAAAGGGGTTGCCAAGCTTAAAAATATTACGAATCTCCAGAAATCTCAGCAAATATTTTTTCACCCAAACTGGATGATACTTTTAAATAATGATCAGAACACTAAGCTCCCGTGGTTCTCCAAATTTTGTTTTTTTATGTTGAAGCGTTCGTTTCCAGTAACAGTTTGAATTTTGGTCTTTCACTCTGTTTTCTCCTATATTGATAGATGTATTTGGAACTCTAAATCAAACACGGTTTGTGCTAGCTTCTTGAATCTTGACACAATAAAGCAGTTTCACGTTCTATCTCTATGTTCTGTTTCCTCTTGTTGTAGCCCTAAGCAGTGACTGGCGAGAAACGCTTTCATGGAAATGGGTTGCCAAGCTTCCAAATATTACGAATCTCCAGAAATCTCAGCAAATATTTTTTCCCCCAAACTGGATGATATTTTCAGGTAATGATCAGTACACTAAGGCGACTTGGTTCCCCAAAGTTCGTTCTTCTATGTTGAAGCGTTCGTTTGCACTAAAAGTTTGAATTTTGGCCTTTCACTCTGTGTTCTCCTATATTGATAGATGTATTTGGAACTCTAAATCAAACACGGTTTGTGCTAGCGTCTTGAAACTTGACACAATAAAGCAGTTTCACGTTCTGTCTCTATGTTCTGTTTCCTCTTGATGCAGCCCTAAGCAGGGACTGGCGAGAAACACTTTCATGGAAAGGGATTGCCAAGCTTCCAAAAGTTACGAATCTCAGAAATCACAGCAAATATTTTTTCATGCACACTAGATGATACTTTCAGGGAATGATCAGTACACTAAGGAGACTTGGGTCCCCAAAGTTCATTCTTCTATGTTGAAGCGTTCATTTCCCGTAACAGTTTGAATTTTTAGGTTTCACTCTGTTTTCTCCTATATTGACAGATGTATTTGGAACTCTAAATCCAACACGGTTTGTGCTAGCTTCTTGAAACTTGACACAGTAAAGTAGTTTCACGTTCTATCTCTATGTTTTGTTTCCTCTTGTTGTAGTTCTAAGCAGTGACTGGCGAGAAATAGTTTCATGGAAAGGGGTTGCGAAGCTTCCAAAAATTACGAATCTCCAGAAATCTCAGCCAATATTTTTTCACCCAAACTGGAAGATACTTTAAGGTAATGATCAGTACACTAAGGCGACTTGGTTCCCCAAAGTTCGTTCTTCTATGTTGAAGCGTTCGTTTCCAGAAACAGTTTGAATTTTGGCCTTTCACTCTGTTTTCTTCTATATTGATAGATGTATTTGGAACTCTAAATCAAACACCGTTTGTGCTAGCTTCTTGAAACTTGACACAATAAACCAGTTTCACGTTCTATGTCTGTGTTCTGTTTCCTCTTGATGTAGCACTAAGCAGTGACTGCGGAGAAACACTTTCATTGAAAGGGGTTGCCAAGTTTCCAAAAATTACGAGTCTCCAGAAATCTCAGCAACTATTTTGTCACCCAAACTGGATGATACTTTCAGGTAATGATCAGTACACTAAGCCCACTTTGTTCTCCAAATTTCGTTCTTCTATGTTGAAGCGTTCGTTTGCAGTAACAGTTTAAATTTTGGCGTTTCACTCTGTTTTCTCCTATATTGAAAGATATATTTTTAACTCTAAATCAAACACGGATTGTGCTACCTTCTTGAAACTTGACACAGTAATGTAGTTTCACGTTCTGTCTCTATGTTTTGTTTCCTCTTGATGTAGCCCTAAGCAGTTACTGGCGAGAAACACTTTCATGGAAAGGGGTTGCCAAGCTTCCAAAAATTACGAATCTCCAGAAATCTCAACAAATGTTTTTTCACCCAAACTGGATGATACTTTCAGGTAATGATCAGTACACTAAGGCGACTTGGTTCCCCAAATGTCGTTCTTCTATGTTGAAGCGTTCATTTCCAGTAACAGTTTGAATTTTTAGGTTTTACTCTGTTTTCTCCTATATTGATACATGTATTTGGAACTCTAAATCCAACACGGTTTGTGCTAGCTTCTTGAAACTTGACACGACAAAGCAGTTTCACGTTCTATCTCTACGTTCTGTTTCTTCTTGATGTAGCCCTAAGCAGTGACTGGAGAGAAACACTTTAATTGAAAGGGGTTGCCAACTTCCAAAAATTACAAGTCTCCAGAAATCTCAGCAAATATTTTTTCATCCAAACTGGATGATCCTTTCAGGTAATGATCAGTACACTAAGGCGACTTGGTTCCCCAAAGTTCATTCTTCTATGTTGAAGCATTCATTTCCAGTAACAGTTTGAATTTTTAGGTTTCACTCTGTTTTCTCCTATATTGATAGATGTATTTGGAACTCTAAATCCAACACGGTTTGTGCTAGCTTCTTGAAACTTGACAAAATAAAGTAGTTTCACGTTCTATCTCTATGTTCTGTTTCCTCTTGATGTAGCCCTAAGCAGTGACTGGCGAGAAACACTTTCATGGAAAGGGGTTGCCAAGCTTCCAAAGATTACGAATCTCCAGAAATCATGGCAAATATTTTTACACCCAAACTGGATGATACTTTCAGGTAATGATCACTACACTAAGGAGACTTGGTTCCCCAAACTTCATTCTTCTATGTTGAAGCGTTCATTTCCAGTAACAGTTTGAATTTTTAGGTTTCACTCTCTTTTCTCCTATATTGATAGATGTATTTGGAACTCTAAATTCAACATGGTTTGTGCTACCTTTATGAAACTTGACACAATAGTCAAGAGCTTTGTAATGTTGTGAACAACCAATAAAAAAAATGTAAAAAAAAAGAAAAAAACAAATTTAACTCAAAAGGAATAAAACAGAAATACTACAATAAAAAAAAAAAGTAGTTTCACGTTCTATTTTTATGTTTTCTTTCCTCTTGATGTAGCCCTAAGCAGTGACTGGCGAGAAACACTTTCATGGAAAGGGGTTGCCAAGCTTCCAAAAATTACGAATCTTCAGAAATCTCAGCAAATATTTTTACACCCAAAATGGATGATACTTTCAGGTAATGATCAGTACACTAAGGCGACTTGTTTCCCTAAAGTTCGTTCTTCTATGTTGAAGCGATCATTTCCAGTAACAGTTTGAATTTTAGGTTTCACTCTCTTTTCTCCTATATTGATAGACGTATTTGGAACTCTAAATCCAACACGGTTTGTGCTAGCTTCTTCAGACTTGACAAAATAAAGTAGTTTCACGTTCTATCTCTATGTTTTGTTTCCTCTTGATATAGCCCTAAGCAGTGACTGGCGAGAGACACTTTCATGGAAAGGGGTTGCCAAGCTTCCCAAAATTACGAATCTCCAGAAATCTCAGAAAATATTTTTTCACACAAAGTGGATGATTCTTTCAGGTAATGATCAGTACACTAAGGCGACTTGGTTCCCCAAAGTTCATTCTTCTATGTTGAAGCGTTCATTTCCAGTAACAGTTTGAATTTTTAGGTTTCACTATGTTTTCTCCTATATTGATAGATGTATTTGGTACTCTAAATCCAACACGGTTTGTGCTAGTTTCTTGAAACTTGACACAACAAAGTAGTTTCACGTTCTATCTCTATGTTTTGTTTCCTCTTGTTGTAGCTCTAAGCAGTGACTGGCGAGAAACACTTTCATGGAAATTGGTGGGGAAGCTTCCAAAAATTACGAATCTCCAGAAATTCAGCAAATATTTTTACACCCAAACTGGATGATACTGTCAAATAATGATCAGTACACTAAGCCCACTTGCTTCACCAAGTTTCTTTCTTCTATGTTGAAGCGTTCGTTTCCAGTAACAGTTTGAATTTTTAGGTTTCACTCTGTTTTCTCCTATATTGATAGATGTATTTGGAATAATAAATCCAACACGGTTTGTTCTATCTTCTTGAAACTTGACACAAAAAAGTAGTTTCACGTTCTATCTCTATGTTTTGTTTCCTCTTCATGTAGCCCTAAGCAGTGACTGGCGAGAAACACTTTCATTGAAAGGGGTTGCCAAGCTTCCAAAAATTATGAATCTCCAGAAATCTCAGCAAATATTTTTTTCACCCAAACTGGACGATACTTTCAGGTAATGATCAGTACACGAAGGCGACTTGGTACCCAAAAGTTCATTCTTCTATGTTGAAGCGTTCGTTTCCAGTAACAGTTTGAATTTTGGCCTTTCACTCTCTTTTCTCCTATATTGATAGATGTGTTTGGAACTCTAAATCAAACACGGTTTGAGCTAGCTTCTTGAAACTTGACACAATAAAGTTGTTTAACGTTCTATCTCTATGTTTTGTTTCAACTTGTTGTAGCTCTAAGCAGTGACTGGCGAGAAACACTTTCATAGAAAGGGGTTGCGAAGCTTCCAAAAATTACGAATCTCCAGAAATATCAGCAAATATTTTTACGCCCAAACTGGATGATACTTTCAGGTAATGATCAGTACACTTAGCCCACTTGCTTCACCAAATTTCTTTCTTCTATGTTGAAGCGTTCGTTTCCAGTAACATTTTGAATTTTTAGTATTCACTCTGTTTTCTCCTATATTGATAGATGTATTTGGAACTCTAAATCCAACACGGTTTGTGCTAGCTTCTTGAAACTTGACACAATAAAGTAGTTTCACGTTCTATCCCTATGTCTTGTTTCCTCTTGATGTAGCCCTAAGCAGTGACTGGTGAGAAACTCTTTCATGGAAAGGGGTTGCCAAGGTTTCAAAAATTACGAATCTCCAGAAATCTCAGCAAATATTTTTACACCCAAACTGGATGATACTTTCAGGTAATGATCAGTACACTAAGCCCACTTTGTTCCCCAAATTTCGTTCTTCTATTTTGAAGCGTTTGTTTCCAGTAGCAGTTTAAATTTTAGCATTTCACTTTGTTTTCTCCTATATTGAAAGATGTTTTTTTAACTCTTAATCAAACACGGTTTGTGCTAGCTTCTTGAGACTTGACACGACAAAGCAGTTTCACGTTCTACCTCTATGTTCTCTTTCTTCTTTATGTAACCCTAAGCAGTGACTGGGGAGAAACACTTTCATTGAAAGGGGTTGCCAAGCTTCCAAATATTACGAATCTCCAGAAATCTCAGCAAATATTTTTTCACCAACACTGGATAATACTTTCAGGTAATGATCAGTACACTAAGGCGACTTGTTTCCCCAAAGTTCGTTCTTCTATGTTGAAGCGTTCATTTCCAGTAACAGTTTGAATTTTTAGGTTTCACTCTCTTTTCTCCTATATTGATAGATATATTTGGAACTCTAAATCCAACACAGTTTGTGCTACCTTCTTAAAACTTGACACAATAAAGTAGTTTCACGTTCTATCCCTATGTTTTGTTTCCTCTTGATATAGCCCTAAGCAGTGACTGGCGAGAAACACTTTCATGGAAAGGGGTTGCCAAGCTTCCCAAAATTACGAATCTCCAGAAATCGCAGCAAATATTTTTTCACCCAAACTGGATGATACTTTCAGGTAATGATCAGTACACTAAGCCCACTTTGTTCCCCAAATTTCGTTCTTTTATTTTTAAACGTTCGTTTCCAGTAGCAGTTTAAATTTTAGCGTTTCACTTTGTTTTCTCCTATATTGAAAGATGTTTTTTTAACTCTAAATCAAACACGGTTTGTGCTAGCTTCTTGAAACTTGACACGACAAACCAGTTTCATGTTCTATCTCTGTTCTGTTTCTTCTTTATGTAACCCTAAGCAGTGACTGGGGAGAAACACTTTCATTGAAAGGGGTTGCCAACCTTCCAAATATTACGAATCTCCAGAAATCTCAGCAAATATTTTTTCACCCAAACTGGATGATACTTTCAGGTAATGATCAGTACACTAAGGCGACTTGTTTCCCCAAAGTCCGTTCTTCTATGTTGAAGCGTTCATTTCCAGTAACAGTTTGAATTTTTAGGTTTCACTCTGTTTTCTCCTATATTGATAGATGTATTTGGAACTCTAAATCCAACACGGTTTGTGCTAGCTTCTTGAAACTTGACACAACAAAGTAGTTTCACGTTCTATCTCTATGTATTGTTTCCTCTTGTTTTAGCTCTAAGAAGTGACTGGCGAGAAACACTTTCATGGAAAGGGCTTGCGAATCTTCCAAAAATTACGAATCTCCAGAAATCGCAGGAAACATTTTTTAACCCAAACTGGATGATACTTTCAGGTAATGATCAGTACACTAAGCCCACTTGCTTCACCAAATTTCTTTCTTCTATGTTGAAGCGTTCGTTTCCAGTAACAGTTTGAATTTTTAGGATTCACTCTGTTTTTTCCTATATTGATAGATATATTTGGAACTCTAAATCCAACGCGGTTTGTGCTAGCTTCTTGAAACTTGACACAATAAAGTAGTTTCACGTTCTATCTCTATGTTTTGTTTCCTCTTGATGTAGCACCTAAGCAGTGACTGGGGAGAAACACTTTCATTGAAAGGGGTTGCCAAGCGTCCAAAAATTACGAGTCTCCAAAATCTCAGCAACTATTTTGCCACCCAAACTCGATGGTACTATCAGGTAATGATCAGTACACTAAGCCCAATTTGTTCCCCAAATTTCTTTCTTCTATGTTGAAGCGTTCGTTTCCAGTAACAGTTTAAATTTTGGCGTTTTACTCTGTTTTCTCCTATATTGAAAGATGTATTTTTTACTCTAAATCAAACACGGTTTGTTCTAGCTTCTTGAAACTTAACACAATAAAGTAGTTTCACATTCTGTCTCTATGTTTTGTTTCCTCTTGATGTAGCCCTAAGCAGTGACTGGCGAGAAACACTTTCATGGAAATGGTTGCCAAGCTTCCAAAAATTATGAACCTCCAGAAATCTCAGCAAATATTTTTTCACCCAAACTAGATGATACTTTCAGGTAATGATCAGTACACTAAGGTGACTTGTTTCCCTAAAGTTCGTTCTTCTATGTTGAAGCGTTCATTTCCAGTAACGGTTTGAATTTTTAGGTTTCACTCTCTTTTCTCCTATATTGATAGATGTATTTGGAACTCTAAATCAAACACGGTTTGTGCTACCTTCTTCAGACTTGACAAAATAAAGTAGTTTCACGTTCTATCTCTATGTTTTGTTTCCTCTTGATGTAGCCCTAGGCAGTGACTGGCTAGAAACACTTTCATGGAAAGGGGTTGCCAAGCTTCCAAAAATTACGAATCTCCAGAAATCTCAGCAACTATTTTTTCACCCAATCTGGATGATACTTTCAGGTAATGATCAGTACACTAAGGCGACTTGGTTCCCCAAAGTTCATTCTTCTATGTTGAAGCGTTCGTTTCCAGTAACAGTTTGAATTTTGGCCTTTCACTCTGTTTTCTCCTATATTGATAGATGTGTTTGGAACTCTAAATCAAACACGGTTTGTGCTAGCTTCTTGAAACTTGACACAATAAAGCAGTTTCACGTTCTATCTCTATGTTCTGTTTCCTCTTGCTGTAGCCCTAAGCAGTGACTGGCTAGGAACACTTTCATGGAAAGTGGTTGCGAAGCTTCCAAAAATTACGAATCTCCAGAAATCTCAGCAAATATTTTTTCACCCAAACTGGATGATAATTTCAGGTAATGATCAGTACACTAAGCCGACTTGGTTCCCCAAAGTTCGTTATTCTATATCGAAGCGTTCATTTCCAGTAACAGTTTGAATGTTTAGGTTTCACTCTCTTTTCTCCTATATTGATAGAAGTATTTGGAACTCTAAATCCAACACGAGTTTTGCTAGCTTCTTGAAACTTGACACAATAAAGTAGTTTCACGTTCTATTTCTACGTTTTGTTTCCTCTTGATGTAGCCCTAAGCAGTGACTGGCGAGAAACACTTTCATGGAAAGGAGTTGCCAAGCTTCCAAAAATTACGAACCTCCAGAAATCTCAGCAAATATTTTTTCACCCAAACTGGATGATACTTTCAGGTAATGATCAGTACACTAAGGCGACTTGTTTCCCTAAAGTTCGCTCTTCTATGTTGAAGCGTTCATTTCCAGTAACAGTTTGAATTTTAGGTTTCACTCTCTTTTCTCCTATATTGATAGACCTATTTGGAACTCTAAATCCAACACGGTTTGAGCTAGCTTCTTCAGACTTGACAAAATAAAGTAGTTTCACGTTCTATCTCTATGTTTTGTTTCCTCTTGATATAGCCCTAAGCAGTGACTGGCGAGAAACACTTTCATGGAAAGGGGTTGCCAAGCTTCCCAAAATTACGAATCTCCAGAAATCTCAGCAAATATTTTTTCACACAAAGTGGATGATTCTTTCAGGTAATGATCAGTACACTAAGGCGACTTGGTTCCCCAAAGTTCATTCTTCTATGTTGAAGCGTTCACTTCCAGTAACAGTTTGAATTTTTAGGTTTCACTCTGTTTTCTCCTATATTTATAGATGTATTTGGTACTCTAAATCCAACACGGTTTATGCTAGCTTCTTGAAACTTGACACAACAAAGTAGTTTCACGTTCTATCTCTATGTTTTGTTTCCTCTTGTTGTAGCTCTAAGCAGTGACTGGCGAGAAACACTTTCATGGAAATTGGTGGGGAAGCTTCCAAAAATTACGAATCTCCAGAAATCTCAGCAAATATTTTTACACCCAAACTGGATGATACTGTCAAATAATGATCAGTACACTAAGCCCACTTGCTTCACCAAGTTTCTTTCTTCTATGTTGAAGCGTTCGTTTCCAGTAACAGTTTGAATTTTTAGGTTCCACTCTGTTTTCTCCTATATTGATAGATGTATTTGGAACAATAAATCCAACATGGTTTGTGCTAGCTTTTTGAAACTTGACAAAATAAAGTAGTTTCACGTTCTATCTCTATGTTTTGTTTCCTCTTGATGTAGCCCTAAGCAGTGACTGGCGAGTAACACATTCATGGAAAGGGGTTGCCAAGCTTCCCAAAATTACGAATCTCCTGAAATCACAGAAACTATTTTTTCACCCAAACTGGATGATACTTTCAGGTAATGATCAGTACACTAAGCCCACTTGGTTTCAAAATTTCTTTCTTCTATGTTGAAGCGTTCGTTTCCAGTAACAGTTTGAATTTTGGCGTTTCACTCTGTTTTCTCCTATATTGATAGATGTATTTGGACCTCTAAATCAAACACGGTTTGTGCTAGGTTCTTGAAACTTGACACAATAAAGCAGTTTCACGTTCTATCTCTATGTTCTGTTTCCTCTTGATGTAGCCCTAAGCAGTGATTGGTAAGAAACACTTTCATGGAAAGGGCTTGCCAAGCTTTCAAAAATTACGAATCTCCAGAAATCTCAGCAACTATTTTTTCACCCAAACTGGATGATACTTTCAGTAATGATCAGTACACTAAGGCGACTTGGTTCCCCAAAGTTTGTTCTTCCATGTTGAAGCGTTCATTTCAAGTAACAGCTTGAATTTTTAGGTTTCACTCTGTTTTCTCCTATATTGATAGATGTTTTTGGAACTCTAAATCCAACACGGTTTGTTCTAGCTTCTTGAAACTTGACACAAAAAAGTAGTTTCACGTTCTATCTCTATGTTTTGTTTCCTCTTCATGTAGCCCTAAGCAGTGACTGGCGAGAAACACTTTCATTGAAAGGGGTTGCCAAGCTTCCAAAAATTATGAATCTCCAGAAATCTCAGCAAATATTTTTTTCACCCAAACTGGACGATACTTTCAGGTAATGATCAGTACACTAAGGCGACTTGGTACCCAAAAGTTCATTCTTCTATGTTGAAGCGTTCGTTTCCAGTAACAGTTTGAATTTTGGCCTTTCACTATCTTTTCTCCTATATTGATAGATGTGTTTGGAACTCTAAATCAAACACGGTTTGTGCTAGCTTCTTGAAACTTGACACAATAAAGTAGTTTCACGTTCTATCTCTATGTTTTGTTTCAACTTGTTGTAGCTCTAAGCAGTGACTGGCGAGAAACACTTTCATAGAAAGGGGTTGCGAAGCTTCAAAAATTACGAATCTCCAGAAATATCACCAAATATTTTTACACCCAAACTGGATGATACTTTCAGGTAATGATCAGTACACTTAGCCCACTTGCTTCACCAAATTTCTTTCTTCTATGTTGAAGCGTTCGATTCCAGTAACATTTTGAATTTTTAGTATTCACTCTGTTTTCTCCTATATTGATAGATGTATTTGGAACTCTAAATCCAACACGGTTTGTGCTAGCTTCTTGAAACTTGACACAATAAAGTAGTTTCACGTTCTATCCCTATGTCTTGTTTCCTCTTGATGTAGCCCTAAGCAGTGACTGGTGAGAAACTCTTTCATGGAAAGGGGTTGCCAAGGTTTCAAAAATTACGAATCTCCAGAAATCTCAGCAAATATTTTTACACCCAAACTGGATGATACTTTCAGGTAATGATCAGTACACTAAGCCCACTTTGTTCCCCAAATTTCGTTCTTCTATTTTGAAGCGTTTGTTTCCAGTAGCAGTTTAAATTTTAGCGTTTCACTTTGTTTTCTCCTATATTGAAAGATGTTTTTTTAACTCTTAATCAAACACGGTTTGTGCTAGCTTCTTGAGACTTGACACGACAAAGCAGTTTCACGTTCTACCTCTATGTTCTCTTTCTTCTTTATGTAACCCTAAGCAGTGACTGGGGAGAAACACTTTCATTGAAAGGGGTTGCCAAGATTCCAAATATTACGAATCTCCAGAAATCTCAGCAAATATTTTTTCACCAACACTGGATAATACTTTCAGGTAATGATCAGTACACTAAGGCGACTTGTTTCCCCAAAGTTCGTTCTTCTATGTTGAAGCGTTCATTTCCAGTAACAGTTTGAATTTTTAGGTTTCACTCTCTTTTCTCCTATATTGATAGATATATTTGGAACTCTAAATCCAACACAGTTTGTGCTACCTTCTTAAAACTTGACACAATAAAGTAGTTTCACGTTCTATCCCTATGTTTTGTTTCCTCTTGATATAGCCCTAAGCAGTGACTGGCGAGAAACACTTTCATGGAAAGGGGTTGCCAAGCTTCCCAAAATTACGAATCTCCAGAAATCGCAGCAAAGATTTTTTCACCCAAACTGGATGATACTTTCAGGTAATGATCAGTACACTAAGGCAACTTGGTTCCCCAAAGTTCGGTCTTCTATGTTGAAGCGTTCATTTCCAGTAACAGTTTGAATTTTTAGGTTTCACTCTGTTTTCTCCTATATTGATAGATGTATTTGGAACTCTAAATCCAACGCGGTTTGTGCTAGCTTCTTGAAACTTGACACAATAAAGTAGTTTCACGTTCTATCTCTATGTTTTGTTTCCTCTTGATGTAGCCCTAAGCAGTGACTGGTGAGAAATACTTTCATGGAAAGGGGTTGCGAAGCTTTCAAAAATTACGAATCTCCAGAAATCTCAGCAAATATTTTTACACCCAAACTGGATGATACTTTCAGGTAATGATCAGTACACGAAGCCCACTTTGTTCCCCAAATTTCGTTTTTCTATGTTGAAGCGTTTGTTTCCAGTAACAGTTTAAATTTTAGCGTTTCACTTTGATTTCTCCTATATTTAAGATGTATTTTTAACTCTAAATCAAACACGGTTTGTGCTAGCTTCTTGAAACTTGACACGAAAATGCAGTTTCACGTTCTATCTCTATGTTCTGTTTCTTCTTGATGTACCCCTAAGCAGTGACTGGGGAGAAACACTTTCATTGAAAGGGGTTGCCAAGCTTCCACATATTATGAATCTCCAGAAATCTCAGCAAATATTTTTTCACCCAAACTGGATGATACTTTCAGGAAATGATCAGTACACTAAGGCGACTTGGTTCCCAAAAGTTCGTTCTTCTATATTGAAGCGTTCGTTTCCAGTAACAGTTTGAATTTTGACGTTACACTCTGTTTTCTCCTATATTGATAGATGTATTTGGACCTGTAAATCAAGCACGGTTTGTGCTACGTTCTTGAAACTTGACACAATAAAGCAGTTTCACGTTCTAACTCTATGTTCTGTTTCCTCTTGTTGTAGCCCTAAGCAGTGTCTGGTGAGAAACACTTTCATGGAAAGGGGTTGCCAAGCTTTCAAAAATTACGAATCTCCAGAAATCCCAGCAAATATTTTTACACCCAAATTGGATGATACTTTCAGGTAATGATCAGTACACTAAGGCTACTTGCTTCCCCCAAGTTCATTCTTCTATGTTGAAGCATTCGTTTCCAGTAACAGTTTGAATTGTGGCCTTTCACTCTATTTTCTCCTATATTGATAGATGTGTTTGGAACTCTAAATCAAACACCGTTGTGCTAGTTTCTTGAAACTTGACACAATAAAGCCGTTTCACGTTCTATCACTGAGTTCTGTTTCCTCTTGATGTAGCCCTAAGCAGTGACTGGTGAGAAACACTTTCATTGAAAGGGGTTGCCACGCGTCCAAAAATTACGAGTCTGCAGAAATCTCAGCAACTATTTTGTCACCCAAACTGGATGATACTTTCAGCTAATGTTCAGAACACTAAGCCCACGTGGTTCCCCAAATTTTGTTTTTCTATGTTGAAGCGTTCGTTTCCAGTAACAGTTTAAATTTTGGCGTTTTACTCTGTTTTCTCCTATATTGAAAGATGTATTTTTAACTCTAAATCAAACACGGTTTGTGCTAGCTTCTTGAAACTTGACACAATAAAGCAGTTTCACGTTCTATCTCTGTGTTCTGTTTCCTCTTGTTGTAGCTCTAAGCAGTGACTGGCGAGAAACACTTTCATGGAAAGGGGTTGCCAAGCTTCCAAAAATTACGGGTCTCAAGAAATCTCAGCAACTATTTTTTCACCCAAACTGGATGATACTTTAGATAATGATGAGAACACTAAGCCCACGTGGTTCCCCAAATTTCGTTTTTCTATGTTGAAGCGTTCGTTTCCAGTAATAGTTTGAATAGTCGCGTTACACTCTATTTTCTCCTATATTGATAGATGTATTTGGAACTCTAAATCCAACACAGTTTGTGCTAGCTTCTTGAAACTTGACACAATAAAGTAGTTTCACGTTCTATCTCTATGTTTTGTTTCCTCTTGATGTAGCCCTAAGCAGTGACTGGCGAGAAACACTTTCATGGAAAGGGGTTGCCAAGCTTCGAAAAATTACGAATCTCCAGAAATCTCAGGAAATATTTTTTCACCCAAACTGGATGATACTTTCCGGTAATGATCAGTACACTAAGGCAACTTGGTTCCCCAAAGTTCGTTCTTCTATTTTGAAGCGTTCATTTCCAGTAACACTTTGAAATTTTAGGTTTCACTCTGTTTTCTCCTATATTGATAGATGTATTTGGAACTCTAAATCCAACATGGTTTGTGCTAGCTTCTTGAAAGATGACACAATAAAGTAGTTTCACGTTCTATTTCTATGTTTTATTTCCTCTTGATGTAGCCCTAAGCAGTGACTGGCGAGAAACACTTTCATGGAAAGCGGCTGCCAAGCTTCCAAAAATTACGAATCTCCAGAAATCTCAGCAAATATTTTTTCACCCAAACTGGATGATACTTTCAGGTAATGATCAGTACACTAAGGCGACTTGGTTCCCCAAAGTTCGTTCTTCTTTGTTGAAGCGTTCGTTTCCAGTAACAGTTTGAATTTTTAGGTTTCACTCTGTTTTCTCCTATATTGATAGAGGTATTTGGAACTCTAAATCCAACACGGTTTGTGCTAGCTTCTTGAAACTTGACACAATAAAGTAGTTTCACGTTCTATCTCTATGTTTTGTTTCCTCTTGTTGTAGCTCTAAGCAGTGACTGGCGAGAAACACTTTCATGGAAAGGGGTTGCCAAGCTTCCAAAAATTACGAATCTCCAGAAATCTCAGCAAATATTTTTACAACCAAACTGGATGATACTTTCAGGTAATGATCAGTACACTAAGGCGACTTGGTTCCCCAAAGTTCGTTCTTCTTTGTTGAAGCATTCGTTTCCAGTAACAGTTTGAATTTTTAGGTTTCACTCTGTTTTCTCCTATATTGATAGAGGTATTTGGAACTCTAAATCCAACACGGTTTGTGCTAGCTTCTTGAAACTTGACACAATAAAGGAGTTTCACGTTGTATCTCTATGTTTTGTTTCCTCTTGTTGTAGCTCTAAGCAGTGACTGGCGAGACACACTTTCATGGAAAGGAGTTGCGAAGCTTCCAAAAATTACGAATCTCCAGAAATCTCAGCAAATATTTTTACAACCAAACTGGATGATACTTTCAGGTAATGATCAGTACACTAAGCCCACTAGCTTCACCAAAGTTCTTAGTTCTATGTTGAAGCATTCGTTTCCAGTAACAGTTTGAATTTTTAGGATTCACTCTGTTTCCTCCGATATTGATAGATGTATTTGGAACTCTAAATCCAACACGGTTTTTGCTAGCTTCTTGAAACTTGACACAATAAAGTAGTTTCACATTATATCTCTATGTTTTTTTTCCTCTTAATGTAGCCCTAAGCAGTGACAGGCGAGAAACACTTTCATGGAAAGGGGTTGCCAAGCTTCCAAAAATTACGAATCTCCAGAAATCTCATCAAATATTTTTTCACCCAAACTGGAAGATAATTCAGGTAATGATCAGTACACTAAGGAGACTTGGTTCCCCAAAGTTCATTCTTCTATGTTGAAGCGTTCGTTTCCAGTAACAGTTTGAATTTAGGCCTTTCACTCTGTTTTCTCCTATATTGATAGATGTATTTGGAACTCTAAATCCAACACAGTTTCTCCTAGCTTCTTGAAACTTGACACAATAAAGTAGTTTCACGTTCTATCTCTATGTTTTGTTTCCTCTTGATGTAGCCCTAAGCAGTGACAGGCGAGAAACACTTTAATGGAAAGGGGTTGCCAAGCTTCCAAATATTACGAATCTCCAGAAATCTCAGCAAATATTTTTTCACCCAAACTGGATGATACGTTCAGGTAATGATCAGTACGGTAAGGTGACTTGGTACCCCAAAGTTCGTTCTTCTATGTTGAAGCGTTCATTTCCAGTAACAGCTTGAATTTTTAAGTTTCACTCTGTTTTCTCCTATATTGATAGGTGTATTTGGAAGTCTAAATCCAACAAGGTTTGTGCTAGCTTCTTGAAACTTGACACAATAAAGTAGTTTCACGTTCTATCTCTATGTTTTGTTTCCTCTTGATGTAGCCCTAAGTAGTGACTGGCGAGAAACACTTTCATGGAAAGGGGTTGCCAAGCTTCCAAAAATTAAGAATCTCCAGAAATCTCAGCAAATATTTTTCCCCCAAACTGGATGATACTTTCAGGTAATGATCAGTACACTAAGGCGACTTGGTTCCCCAAAGATCGTTCTTCTATGTTGAAGCGTTCATTTCCAGTAACAGTTTCAATTTTTAGGTTTCACTCTGTTTTCCCCTATATTGATAGATGTATTTGGAACTCTAAATCCAACACGGTTTGTGCTAGCTTCTTGAAACTTGACACAACAACGCAGTTTCACGTTCTATCTCTATGTTCTGTTTCTTTTTGATGTAGCCCTAAGCAGTGACTGGGGAGAAACACTTTCATTGAAAGGGGTTGCCCAGCTTCCAAATATTACGAATCTCCAGAAATCTCAGCAAATATTTTTTCACCCAAACTGGATGATACTTTCAGGTAATGATCAGTACACTAAGGAGATTGGTTCCCCAAAGTTCGTTCTTGTATGTTGAAGCGTTCATTTTCAGTAACTATTTGAATTTTGGTCTTTCAATCTGTTTTCTCCTATGCTGATAGATATATTTAGAACTCTAAATCAAACCCGGTTTGTGCTAGCTTCTTGAAACTTGACACTACAACGCAGTTTCTTGTTCTATCTCTATGTTCTGTTTCTTCTTGATGTAGCCCTAAGCAGTGACTGGGGAGAAACACTTTCATTGAAAGGGGTTGCCAAGCTTCCAAATATTACGAATCTCCAGAAATCTCAGCAAATATTTTTTCACCCAAACTGGATGATACTTTCAGGTAATGATCAGTACACTAAGGCGACTTGGTTCCTTAAAGTTCGTTCTTCTATGTTGAAGCGTTCGTTTCCAGTAACAGTTTGAATTTTGGCGTTTCACTCTGTTTTCTCCTATATATATAGATGTATTTGGAACTCTAAATCAAATACAGTTTGTGCTAGCTTCTTGAAAGTTGACACAATAAATTAGTTTCACGTTCTATCTCTATGTTTTGTTTCCTCTTGATGCAGCCCTAAGCAGTGACTGGTGAGCAACACTTTCATGGAAAGGGGTTGCCAAGCTTCCAAAAATTACGAGTCTCCAGAAATCTCAGCAACTATTTTGTCACCCAAACTGGATGATAATTTCAGGTAATGATCAGTACACTAAGGCGACTTGGTTCCCCAAAGTTCGTTCTTCTATGTTGAAGCGTTCATTTCCAGTAAAAGTTTGAATTTTTAGGTTTCACTCTCTTTTCTCCTATATTGATAGATGTATTTGGAACTCTAAATCAAACAAGGTTTGTGCTAGCTTCTTGAAACTTGACACAATAAACCAGTTTCACGTTCTATTTGTATGTTTTGTTTCCTCTTGATGTAGCCCTAAGCAGTGACTGGCGAGAAACACTTTTATGGAAAGGGGTTGCCAAGCTTCCAAAAATTACGAATCTCCAGAAATCTCAGCAAATATTTTTTCTCCCAACTGGATGATACTTTCAGGTAATGATCAGTACACTAAGGTGACTTGGTTCTCCAAAGTTCGTTCTTCTATATTGAAGCGTTCATTTCCAGTAACAGTTTGAATTTTTAGGTTGCACTCTCCTTTCTCCTATATTGATAGATGTATTTGGAACTCTAAATTCAACACGGTTTCTGCTAGCTTCTTGAAACTTGACACAATAAACCAGTTTCACGTTCTATTTGTATGTTTTGTTTCCTCTTGATGTAGCCCTAAGCAGTGACTGGCGAGAAACACTTTCATGGAAAGGGGTTACCAAGCTTCCCAAAATTACGAATCTCCAGAAATCTCAGCAAATATTTTTTCACCCACACTGGAGGATACTTTCAGGTAATGATCAGTACACTAATGCAACTTGGTTCCCCAAATTTTGTTCTTCTATTTTGAAGCGTTCATTTCCAGTATCACTTTGAATTTTTAGGTTTCACTCTGTTTTCTCCTATATTGATAGATGTATTTGGAACTCTAAATCCAACACGGTTTGTGCTAGCTTCTTGAAATTTGACACAATAAAGTAGTTTCACGTTCTATCTCTATGTTTTGTTTCCTATTGATGTAGCCCTAAGCAGTGACTGGCGAGAAACAATTTCATGGAAAGGGGATGCCAAGCTTCCAAAAATTACAAAACTCCAGAAATCTCAGCAAATATTTTTCCACCCAAACAGGAAGATACTTTCAGATAATGATCAGTACACTAAGCCCACTTTTTTCCCCAAATTTCATTCTTCTATGTTGAAGCGTTCGTTTCCAGTAACAGTTTAAATTTTAGTGTTTCACTTTGTTTTCTCCTATATTGAAAGATGTATTTTTAAATCTAAATCAAACACGGTTTGTGCTAGCTTCTTGAAACTTGACACGACAACGCAGTTTCATGTTCTATCTCTATGTTCTGTTTCTTCTTGATGTAGCCCTAAGCAGTGACTGGGGAGAAACACTTTCATTGAAAGGGGTTGCCAAGCTTCCAAATATTACGAATCTCCAGAAATCTCAGCAAATATTTTTTCAACCAAACTGGATGATACTTTCAGGTAATGATCAGTACACTAAGGCGACTTGGTTCCCCAAAGTTCGTTCTTCTATGTAGAAGCGTTCGTTTCCAGTAACAGTTTGAATTTTGGCGTTTCACTCTGTTTTCACCTATATTTATAGATGTATTTGGAACTCTAAATCAAATACGGTTTGTGCTAGCTTCTTGAAACTTGACACAATAAATTAGTTTCACGTTCTATCTCTATGTTTTGTGTCCTCTTGATGTAGCCCTAAGCAGTGACTGGTGAGAAACACTTTCATGGAAAGGGGTTGCCAAGCTTCCAAAAATTACGAGTCTCCAGAAATCTCAGCAACTATTTTTTCACCCAAACTGGATGATAATTTCAGGTAATGATCAGTACACTAAGGCGACTTGGTTCCCCAAAGTTCGTTCTTCTATGTTGAAGCGGTCATTTTCAGTAAAAGTTTGAATTTTTAGGTCTCACTCTGTTTTCTCCTATATTGATAGATGTATTTGGAACTCTAAATCAAACACGGTTTGTGCTAGCTTCTTGAAACTTGACACAATAAACCAGTTTCACGTTCTATTTGTATGTTTTGTTTCCTCTTGATGTAGCCCTAAGCAGTGACTGGCGAGAAACACTTTCATGGAAAGGGGTTGCCAAGCTTCCAAAAATTACGAATCTCCAGAAATCTCAGCAAATATTTTTTATCCCAACTGGATGATACTTTCAGGTAATGATCAGTACACTAAGGTGACTTGGTTCTCCAAAGTTCATTCTTCTATGTTGAAGCGTTCATTTCCAGTAACTGTTTGAATTTTTAGGTTGCACTCTCCTTTCTCCTATATTGATAGATGTATTTGGAACTCTAAATTCAACACGGTTTGTGCTAGCTTCTTGAAACTTGACACAATAAACCAGTTTCACGTTCTATTTGTATGTTTTGTTTCCTCTTGATGTAGCCCTAAGCAGTGACTGGTGAGAAACACTTTAATGGAAAGGGGTTACCAAGCTTCCCAAAATTACGAATCTCCAGAAATCTCAGCAAATATTTTTTCACCCACCCTGGAGGATACTTTCAGGTAATGATCAGTACTCTAATGCGACTTGGTTCCCCAAATTTTGTTCTTCTATTTTGAAGCGTTCATTTCCAGTAACACTTTGAATTTTTAGGTTTCACTCTGTTTTCTCCTATATTGATAGATGTATTTGGAACTCTAAATCCAACACGGTTTGTGCTAGCTTCTTGAAATTTGACACAATAAAGTAGTTTCACGTTCTATCTCTATGTTTTGTTTCCTCTTGATGTAGCCCTAAGCAGTGACTGGCGAGAAACACTTTCATGGAAAGGGGTTGCCAAGCTTCCAAAAATTACAAAACTCCAGAAATCTCAGCAAATATTTTTCCACCCAAACAGGAAGATACTTTCAGATAATGATCAGTACACTAAGCCCACTTTTTTCCCCAAATTTTGTTCTTCTATGTTGAAGCGTTCGTTTCCAGTAACAGTTTAAATTTTAGTGTTTCACTTTGTTTTCTCCTATATTGAAAGATGTATTTTTAAATCTAAATCAAACACGGTTTGTACTAGCTTCTTGAAACTTGACACGACAACGCAGTTTCATGTTCTATCTCTATGTTCTGTTTCTTCTTGATGTAGCCCTAAGCAGTGACTGGGGAGAAACACTTTCATTGAAAGGGGTTGCCAAGCTTCCAAATATTACGAATCTCCAGAAATCTCAGCAAATATTTTTTCAACCAAACTGGATGATACTTTCAGGTAATGATCAGTACACTAAGGCGACTTGGTTCTCCAAAGTTCATTCTTCTATGTTGAAGCGTTCATTTCCAGTAACAGTTTGAATTTTTAGGTTGCACTCTCCTTTCTCCTATATTGATAGATGTATTTGGAACTCTAAATTCAACACGGTTTCTGCTAGCTTCTTGAAACTTGACACAATAAACCAGTTTCACGTTCTATTTGTATGTTTTGTTTCCTCTTGATGTAGCCCTAAGCAGTGAATGGCGAGAAACACTTTCATGGAAAGGGGTTACGAAGCTTCCCAAAATTACGAATCTCCAGAAATCTCAGCAAATATTTTTTCACCCACACTGGAGGATACTTTCAGGTAATGATCAGTACACTAATGCAACTTGGTTCCCCAAATTTTGTTCTTCTATTTTGAAGCGTTCATTTCCAGTAACACTTTGAATTTTTAGGTTTCACTCTGTTTTCTCCTATATTGATAGATGTATTTGGAACTCTAAATCCAACACGGTTTGCGCTAGCTTCTTGAAACTTGACAAAATAAAGTAGTTTCACGTTCTATCTCTATGTTTTGTTTCCTCTTGATGTAGCCCTAAGCAGTGACTGGTGAGAAACACTTTCATGGAAAGGGGTTGCCAAGCTTCCAAATATTACGAGTCTCCAGAAATCTCAACAAGTAGTTTTTCACCCAAACTGGAAGATACTTTCAGGTAATGATCAGTACACTAAGTGCACTTGCTTCACCAAAGTTCTTTCTTCTATGTTGAAGCGTTCGTTTCCAGTAACATTTTGAATTTTTAGGATTCACTCTGTTTTCTCCTATATTGATAGATGTATTTGTAACTCTGAATCCAACACGGTTTGTGCTAGCTGCTTGAAACTTGACACAATAAAGTAGTTTCACGTTCTATCTCTATGTTTTGTTTCCTCTTGATGCAGCCCTAAGCAGTGACTGGCGAGAAACACGTTCATAGAAAGGGGTTGCCAATCTTCCAAAAATTACAAATCTCCAGAAATCTCAGCAAATAATTTTTCACCCAAACTGGAAGATACTTTCAGGTAATGATCAGTACACTAAGGTGACATGGTTCCCCAAAGTTCATTCTTCTATGTTGAAGCGTTCGTTTCCAGTAACTGTTTGAATTTTTGCCTTTCCCTGTGTTTTCTCCTATATTGATAGATGTATTTGGAACTCTAAATCAAACACGGTTTGTGCTAGCTTCTTGAAACTTGACACAATAAAGCATTTTCACGTTCTATCTCTGTGTTCTGATTCCTCTTGATGTAGCTCTAAGCAGTGACTGGGGAGAAACACTTTCATGGAAAGGGGTTGCCAAGCTTCCAAAAATTACGAGTCTCCAGAAATCTCAGCAAACATTTTTTCAACCAAACTGGATGATACTTTTAGATAATGATCAAAACACTAAGCCCACGTGGTTCCCCAAATTTCGTTTTTCTATGTAGAAGCGTTCGTTTCCAGTAATAGTTTGAATTTTGGCGTTTCACTCTGTTTTCTCCTATATTGATAGATGTATTTGGAACTCTAAATCCAACACGGTTTGTGCTAGCTTCTTGAAACTTGACACAAAGTAGTTTCACGTTCTATCTCTATGTTTTGTTTCCTGTTGATGTAGCCTAAAGCAGTGACTGGCGAGAAACACTTTCATGGAAAGGGGTTGCCAAGCTTCCAAAAATTACGAATCTCCAGAAATCTCAGGAAATATTTTTTCACCCAATGTGGAAGATACTTTCAGGTAATGATCAGTACACTAAGGCGACTTGGTTCCCCAAAGTTCATTCTTCTATGTTGAAGCGTTCGTTTCCAGTAACAGTTTGAATTTTTGCCTTTGACTCTGTTTTCTCCTATATAGATAGATGTGTTTGGAACTCTAAATCAAACACGGTTTGTGCTAGCTTCTTGAAACTTGACACAATAAAGTAGTTTTACGTTCTATCTCTATGTTTTTTTTTCCTCTTGTTGTAGCTCTAAACAGTGACTGGCGAGAAACACTTTCATGGAAAGGGGTTGCGAAGCTTCCAAAAATTATGAATCTCCAGAAATCTCAGCAAATTTTTTTCACCCTAACTGGTTGATACTTTCAGGTAATGATCAGTACACTAAGTGCACTTGCTTCACCAAAGTTCTTTCTTCTATGTTGAAGTGTTCGTTTCCAGTAACATTTTGAATTTTTAGGATTCACTCTGTTTTCTCCTATATTGATAGATGTATTTGGAACTCTAAATCCAACACGGTTTGTGCTAGCTTCTTGAAACTTGACACAATAGAGTAGTTTCACGTTCTATCTCTATGGTTTGTTTCCTCTTGATGTAGCCCTAAGCAGTGACTGGCGAGAAACACTTTCATGGAAAGGGGTTGCCAAGCTTCCAAAAATTACGAATCTCCAGAAATCTCAGCAAATAGTTTTTCACCCAAACTGGAAGATAATTTCAGGTAATGATCAGTACCCTAAGGCGACTTGGTTCCCCAAAGTTCATTCTTCTATGTTGAAGCGTTCGTTTCCAGTAACAGTTTGAATTTTTGCCTTTCCCTGTGTTTTCTCCTATACTGATAGATGTATTTGGAACTCTTAATCAAACAGGGTCTGTGCTAGCTTCTTGAAACTTGACACAATAAAGTAGTTTCACGTTCTATCTCTGTGTGTTGTTTCCTCTTGATATAGCCCTAAGCAGTGACTGGCGAGAAACACTTTCATGGAAAGGGGTTGCCAAGCTTCCAAAAATTACGAATCTCCAGAAATCTCAGCAAATATTTTTTCACCCAATCTGGATGATACTTTCAGGTAATGATCATTACACTAAGGCGACTTGGTTCCCCAAAGTTCGTTCTTCTATGTTGAAGCGTTCATTTCCAGTAACAGTTTGAATTTTTAGGTTTCACTCTGTTTTCTCCTATATTGATAGATGTATTTGGAACTCTAAATCCAACACGGTTTGTGCTAGCTTCCTGAAACTTGACACAATAAACTAGTTTCACATTCTATTTCTATGTTTTGTTTCCTGTTGATATAGACCTAAGCAGTGACTGGCGAGAAACACTTTCATGGAAAGGAGTTGCCAAGCTTCCAAAAATTACGAATCTCCAGAAATCTCAGCAAATATTTTTTCACCCAAACTGGATGATACTTTCAGGTAATGATCAGTACACTAAGGCGACTTGGTTCCCCAAAGTTCGTTCTTCTATGTTGAAGCGGTCATTTTCAGTAAAAGTTTGAATTTTTAGGTCTCACTCTGTTTTCTCCTATATTGATAGATGTATTTGGAACTCTAAATCAAACACGGTTTGTGCTAGCTTCTTGAAACTTGACACAATAAACCAGTTTCACGTTCTATTTGTATGTTTTGTTTCCTCTTGATGTAGCCCTAAGCAGTGACTGGCGAGAAACACTTTCATGGAAAGGGGTTGCCAAGCTTCCAAAAATTACGAATCTCCAGAAATCTCAGCAAATATTTTTTATCCCAACTGGATGATACTTTCAGGTAATGATCAGTACACTAAGGTGACTTGGTTCTCCAAAGTTCATTCTTCTATGTTGAAGCGTTCATTTCCAGTAACTGTTTGAATTTTTAGGTTGCACTCTCCTTTCTCCTATATTGATAGATGTATTTGGAACTCTAAATTCAACACGGTTTGTGCTAGCTTCTTGAAACTTGACACAATAAACCAGTTTCACGTTCTATTTGTATGTTTTGTTTCCTCTTGATGTAGCCCTAAGCAGTGACTGGTGAGAAACACTTTAATGGAAAGGGGTTACCAAGCTTCCCAAAATTACGAATCTCCAGAAATCTCAGCAAATATTTTTTCACCCACCCTGGAGGATACTTTCAGGTAATGATCAGTACTCTAATGCGACTTGGTTCCCCAAATTTTGTTCTTCTATTTTGAAGCGTTCATTTCCAGTAACACTTTGAATTTTTAGGTTTCACTCTGTTTTCTCCTATATTGATAGATGTATTTGGAACTCTAAATCCAACACGGTTTGTGCTAGCTTCTTGAAATTTGACACAATAAAGTAGTTTCACGTTCTATCTCTATGTTTTGTTTCCTCTTGATGTAGCCCTAAGCAGTGACTGGCGAGAAACACTTTCATGGAAAGGGGTTGCCAAGCTTCCAAAAATTACAAAACTCCAGAAATCTCAGCAAATATTTTTCCACCCAAACAGGAAGATACTTTCAGATAATGATCAGTACACTAAGCCCACTTTTTTCCCCAAATTTTGTTCTTCTATGTTGAAGCGTTCGTTTCCAGTAACAGTTTAAATTTTAGTGTTTCACTTTGTTTTCTCCTATATTGAAAGATGTATTTTTAAATCTAAATCAAACACGGTTTGTACTAGCTTCTTGAAACTTGACACGACAACGCAGTTTCATGTTCTATCTCTATGTTCTGTTTCTTCTTGATGTAGCCCTAAGCAGTGACTGGGGAGAAACACTTTCATTGAAAGGGGTTGCCAAGCTTCCAAATATTACGAATCTCCAGAAATCTCAGCAAATATTTTTTCAACCAAACTGGATGATACTTTCAGGTAATGATCAGTACACTAAGGCGACTTGGTTCTCCAAAGTTCATTCTTCTATGTTGAAGCGTTCATTTCCAGTAACAGTTTGAATTTTTAGGTTGCACTCTCCTTTCTCCTATATTGATAGATGTATTTGGAACTCTAAATTCAACACGGTTTCTGCTAGCTTCTTGAAACTTGACACAATAAACCAGTTTCACGTTCTATTTGTATGTTTTGTTTCCTCTTGATGTAGCCCTAAGCAGTGAATGGCGAGAAACACTTTCATGGAAAGGGGTTACGAAGCTTCCCAAAATTACGAATCTCCAGAAATCTCAGCAAATATTTTTTCACCCACACTGGAGGATACTTTCAGGTAATGATCAGTACACTAATGCAACTTGGTTCCCCAAATTTTGTTCTTCTATTTTGAAGCGTTCATTTCCAGTAACACTTTGAATTTTTAGGTTTCACTCTGTTTTCTCCTATATTGATAGATGTATTTGGAACTCTAAATCCAACACGGTTTGCGCTAGCTTCTTGAAACTTGACAAAATAAAGTAGTTTCACGTTCTATCTCTATGTTTTGTTTCCTCTTGATGTAGCCCTAAGCAGTGACTGGTGAGAAACACTTTCATGGAAAGGGGTTGCCAAGCTTCCAAATATTACGAGTCTCCAGAAATCTCAACAAGTAGTTTTTCACCCAAACTGGAAGATACTTTCAGGTAATGATCAGTACACTAAGTGCACTTGCTTCACCAAAGTTCTTTCTTCTATGTTGAAGCGTTCGTTTCCAGTAACATTTTGAATTTTTAGGATTCACTCTGTTTTCTCCTATATTGATAGATGTATTTGTAACTCTGAATCCAACACGGTTTGTGCTAGCTGCTTGAAACTTGACACAATAAAGTAGTTTCACGTTCTATCTCTATGTTTTGTTTCCTCTTGATGCAGCCCTAAGCAGTGACTGGCGAGAAACACGTTCATAGAAAGGGGTTGCCAATCTTCCAAAAATTACAAATCTCCAGAAATCTCAGCAAATAATTTTTCACCCAAACTGGAAGATACTTTCAGGTAATGATCAGTACACTAAGGCGACATGGTTCCCCAAAGTTCATTCTTCTATGTTGAAGCGTTCGTTTCCAGTAACTGTTTGAATTTTTGCCTTTCCCTGTGTTTTCTCCTATATTGATAGATGTATTTGGAACTCTAAATCAAACACGGTTTGTGCTAGCTTCTTGAAACTTGACACAATAAAGCATTTTCACGTTCTATCTCTGTGTTCTGATTCCTCTTGATGTAGCTCTAAGCAGTGACTGGGGAGAAACACTTTCATGGAAAGGGGTTGCCAAGCTTCCAAAAATTACGAGTCTCCAGAAATCTCAGCAAACATTTTTTCAACCAAACTGGATGATACTTTTAGATAATGATCAAAACACTAAGCCCACGTGGTTCCCCAAATTTCGTTTTTCTATGTAGAAGCGTTCGTTTCCAGTAATAGTTTGAATTTTGGCGTTTCACTCTGTTTTCTCCTATATTGATAGATGTATTTGGAACTCTAAATCCAACACGGTTTGTGCTAGCTTCTTGAAACTTGACACAAAGTAGTTTCACGTTCTATCTCTATGTTTTGTTTCCTGTTGATGTAGCCTAAAGCAGTGACTGGCGAGAAACACTTTCATGGAAAGGGGTTGCCAAGCTTCCAAAAATTACGAATCTCCAGAAATCTCAGGAAATATTTTTTCACCCAATGTGCAAGATACTTTCAGGTAATGATCAGTACACTAAGGCGACTTGGTTCCCCAAAGTTCATTCTTCTATGTTGAAGCGTTCGTTTCCAGTAACAGTTTGAATTTTTGCCTTTGACTCTGTTTTCTCCTATATAGATAGATGTGTTTGGAACTCTAAATCAAACACGGTTTGTGCTAGCTTCTTGAAACTTGACACAATAAAGTAGTTTTACGTTCTATCTCTATGTTTTTTTTTCCTCTTGTTGTAGCTCTAAACAGTGACTGGCGAGAAACACTTTCATGGAAAGGGGTTGCGAAGCTTCCAAAAATTATGAATCTCCAGAAATCTCAGCAAATTTTTTTCACCCTAACTGGTTGATACTTTCAGGTAATGATCAGTACACTAAGTGCACTTGCTTCACCAAAGTTCTTTCTTCTATGTTGAAGTGTTCGTTTCCAGTAACATTTTGAATTTTTAGGATTCACTCTGTTTTCTCCTATATTGATAGATGTATTTGGAACTCTAAATCCAACACGGTTTGTGCTAGCTTCTTGAAACTTGACACAATAGAGTAGTTTCACGTTCTATCTCTATGGTTTGTTTCCTCTTGATGTAGCCCTAAGCAGTGACTGGCGAGAAACACTTTCATGGAAAGGGGTTGCCAAGCTTCCAAAAATTACGAATCTCCAGAAATCTCAGCAAATAGTTTTTCACCCAAACTGGAAGATAATTTCAGGTAATGATCAGTACCCTAAGGCGACTTGGTTCCCCAAAGTTCATTCTTCTATGTTGAAGCGTTCGTTTCCAGTAACAGTTTGAATTTTTGCCTTTCCCTGTGTTTTCTCCTATACTGATAGATGTATTTGGAACTCTTAATCAAACAGGGTCTGTGCTAGCTTCTTGAAACTTGACACAATAAAGTAGTTTCACGTTCTATCTCTGTGTGTTGTTTCCTCTTGATATAGCCCTAAGCAGTGACTGGCGAGAAACACTTTCATGGAAAGGGGTTGCCAAGCTTCCAAAAATTACGAATCTCCAGAAATCTCAGCAAATATTTTTTCACCCAATCTGGATGATACTTTCAGGTAATGATCATTACACTAAGGCGACTTGGTTCCCCAAAGTTCGTTCTTCTATGTTGAAGCGTTCATTTCCAGTAACAGTTTGAATTTTTAGGTTTCACTCTGTTTTCTCCTATATTGATAGATGTATTTGGAACTCTAAATCCAACACGGTTTGTGCTAGCTTCCTGAAACTTGACACAATAAACTAGTTTCACATTCTATTTCTATGTTTTGTTTCCTGTTGATATAGACCTAAGCAGTGACTGGCGAGAAACACTTTCATGGAAAGGAGTTGCCAAGCTTCCAAAAATTACGAATCTCCAGAAATCTCAGCAAATATTTTTTCACCCAAACTGGATGATACTTTCAGGTAATGATCAGTACACTAAGGCGACTTGGTTCCCCAAATTTCGTACTTCTATTTTGAAGCGTTCATTTCCAGTAACACTTTGAATTTTTAGGTTTCACTCTGTTTTCTCCTATATTGATAGATGTATTTGGAACTCAAAATCAAACACGGTTTTTGCTAGCTTCTTGAAATTTGACACAATAAAGTAGTTTCACGTTCTATCTCTATGTTTTGTTTCCTCTTGATGTAGCCCTATGCAGTGACTGGCGAACAACACTTTCATGGAAAGGGGTTGCCAAGCTTCCAAAAATTATGAATCTCCAGAAATCTCAGCAAATATTTTTTAACCCAAACTGGATGATACTTTCAGGTAATGATCAGGACACTAAGCCCACTTGCTTGACCAAATTTCTTTCTTCTATGTTGAAGTGTTCGTTTCCACTAACAGTTTGAATTTTGGCCTTTCACTCTGTTTTCTCCTATATTGATAGATGTATTTGGAACTCTAAATCAAACACCATTTTTGCTAGCTTCTTGAAATAGACACAATAAAGCAGTTTCACGTTCTATCTCTATGTTCTGTTTGTTCTTGATGTAGCCCTAAGCAGTGACTGTTAAGAAACACTTTCATTGAAAGGGGTTGCCAAGCTTCCAAATATTACGAATCTTCAGAAATCTCAGCAAATATTTTTTCACCCAAACTGGATGATACTTTCAGCTAATGATCAGTACACTAAGGCGACTTGGTTCCACAAAGTTCGTTTTTCTATGTTGAAGCGATCGTTTCCAGTAACAGTTTGAATTTTGACGTTTCACTCTGTTTTCTCCTATATTTATAGATGTATTTGGAACTCTAAATCAAACACGGTTTGTGCTAGCTTCTTGAAACTTGACACAATAATGCAGTTTCACGTTCTATCTCTACGTTCTGTTTCCTTTTGAAGTAGCCCTAAGCAGTGACTGCAGAGAAACACTTTCATGGAAAGGGGTTGCCAAGCTTCCAAAAATTACGAGTCTCCAGAAATCTCAGCAACTATTTTGCCACCCAAACTGGATGATACTTTCAGGTAATGATCAGTACACTAAGCCCACTTTGTTCCCCAAATTTCGTTCTTCTATGTTGAAGCTTTCCTTTCCAGTAACAGTTTAAATTTTGGCGTTTTACTCTGTTTTCTCCTATATCGAAAGATGTATTTTTAACTCTAAATCAAACACGGTTTGTGTTAGCTTTTTGAAACTTGACAAGACAAAGCAGTTTCACATTCTATCTCTATGTTCTTTTTCTTCTTGATGTAGCCCTAAGCAGTGACTGGGGAGAAACACTTTCATTGGAGGGGTTGCGAAGCTTCCAAAAATTACGAGTCTCCAGAAATCTCAGCAACTATTTTTTCACCCAAACTGGATTATACTTTCAGGTAATTATCAGTACACTAAGCCCACTTGGTTTCCAAAATTTCTTTCTTCTATGTTGAAGCGTTCGTTTACACTAACAGTTTGAATTTTGGCGTTTCACTCTGTTTTCTCCTATATTGATAGATGTATTTGGACCTGTAAATCAAACACGGTTTGTGCTAGGTTCTTGAAACTTGACACAATAAAGCAGTTTCACGTTCTATCTCTATGTTCTGTTTCCTCTTGATGTAGCCCTAAGCAGTGAATGGTAAGAAACACTTTAATGGAAAGGGCTTGCCAAGCTTTCAAAAATTACGAATCTCCAGAAATCTCAGCAACTATTTTTTCACCCAAACTGGATGATACTTTCAGTAATGATCAGTACACTACGGCGACTTGGTTCCCCAACGTTCATTCTTCTATGTTGAAGCGTTCGTTTCCAGTAACAGTTTGAATTTTGGCCTTTCACTCTCTTTTCTCCTATATTGATAGATGTGTTTGGAACTCTAAATCAAACACGGTTTGTGCTAGCTTCTTGAAACTTGACACAATAAAGTAGTTTCACGTTCTATCTCTATGTTTTGTTTCCTCTTGATGCAGCCCTAAGCAGTGACTGGCGAGAAACACGTTCATAGAAAGGGGTTGCCAATCTTCCAAAAATTACAAATCTCCAGAAATCTCAGCAAATAATTTTTCACCCAAACTGGAAGATACTTTCAGGTAATGATCAGTACACTAAGGCGACATGGTTCCCCAAAGTTCATTCTTCTATGTTGAAGCGTTCGTTTCCAGTAACTGTTTGAATTTTTGCCTTTCCCTGTGTTTTCTCCTATATTGATAGATGTATTTGGAACTCTAAATCAAACACGGTTTGTGCTAGCTTCTTGAAACTTGACACAATAAAGCATTTTCACGTTCTATCTCTGTGTTCTGATTCCTCTTGATGTAGCTCTAAGCAGTGACTGGGGAGAAACACTTTCATGGAAAGGGGTTGCCAAGCTTCCAAAAATTACGAGTCTCCAGAAATCTCAGCAAACATTTTTTCAACCAAACTGGATGATACTTTTAGATAATGATCAAAACACTAAACCCACGTGGTTCCCCAAATTTCGTTTTTCTATGTAGAAGCGTTCGTTTCCAGTAATAGTTTGAATTTTGGCGTTTCACTCTGTTTTCTCCTATATTGATAGATGTATTTGGAACTCTAAATCCAACACGGTTTGTGCTAGCTTCTTGAAACTTGACACAAAGTAGTTTCACGTTCTATCTCTATGTTTTGTTTCCTGTTGATGTAGCCTAAAGCAGTGACTGGCGAGAAACACTTTCATGGAAAGGGGTTGCCAAGCTTCCAAAAATTACGAATCTCCAGAAATCTCAGGAAATATTTTTTCACCCAATGTGGAAGATACTTTCAGGTAATGATCAGTACACTAAGGCGACTTGGTTCCCCAAAGTTCATTCTTCTATGTTGAAGCGTTCGTTTCCAGTAACAGTTTGAATTTTTGCCTTTGACTCTGTTTTCTCCTATATAGATAGATGTGTTTGGAACTCTAAATCAAACACGGTTTGTGCTAGCTTCTTGAAACTTGACACAATAAAGTAGTTTTACGTTCTATCTCTATGTTTTTTTTTCCTCTTGTTGTAGCTCTAAACAGTGACTGGCGAGAAACACTTTCATGGAAAGGGGTTGCGAAGCTTCCAAAAATTATGAATCTCCAGAAATCTCAGCAAATTTTTTTCACCCTAACTGGTTGATACTTTCAGGTAATGATCAGTACACTAAGTGCACTTGCTTCACCAAAGTTCTTTCTTCTATGTTGAAGTGTTCGTTTCCAGTAACATTTTGAATTTTTAGGATTCACTCTGTTTTCTCCTATATTGATAGATGTATTTGGAACTCTAAATCCAACACGGTTTGTGCTAGCTTCTTGAAACTTGACACAATAGAGTAGTTTCACGTTCTATCTCTATGGTTTGTTTCCTCTTGATGTAGCCCTAAGCAGTGACTGGCGAGAAACACTTTCATGGAAAGGGGTTGCCAAGCTTCCAAAAATTACGAATCTCCAGAAATCTCAGCAAATAGTTTTTCACCCAAACTGGAAGATAATTTCAGGTAATGATCAGTACCCTAAGGCGACTTGGTTCCCCAAAGTTCATTCTTCTATGTTGAAGCGTTCGTTTCCAGTAACAGTTTGAATTTTTGCCTTTCCCTGTGTTTTCTCCTATACTGATAGATGTATTTGGAACTCTTAATCAAACAGGGTCTGTGCTAGCTTCTTGAAACTTGACACAATAAAGTAGTTTCACGTTCTATCTCTGTGTGTTGTTTCCTCTTGATATAGCCCTAAGCAGTGACTGGCGAGAAACACTTTCATGGAAAGGGGTTGCCAAGCTTCCAAAAATTACGAATCTCCAGAAATCTCAGCAAATATTTTTTCACCCAATCTGGATGATACTTTCAGGTAATGATCATTACACTAAGGCGACTTGGTTCCCCAAAGTTCGTTCTTCTATGTTGAAGCGTTCATTTCCAGTAACAGTTTGAATTTTTAGGTTTCACTCTGTTTTCTCCTATATTGATAGATGTATTTGGAACTCTAAATCCAACACGGTTTGTGCTAGCTTCCTGAAACTTGACACAATAAACTAGTTTCACATTCTATTTCTATGTTTTGTTTCCTGTTGATATAGACCTAAGCAGTGACTGGCGAGAAACACTTTCATGGAAAGGAGTTGCCAAGCTTCCAAAAATTACGAATCTCCAGAAATCTCAGCAAATATTTTTTCACCCAAACTGGATGATACTTTCAGGTAATGATCAGTACACTAAGGCGACTTGGTTCCCCAAAGTTCGTACTTCTATTTTGAAGCGTTCATTTCCAGTAACACTTTGAATTTTTAGGTTTCACTCTGTTTTCTCCTATATTGATAGATGTATTTGGAACTCAAAATCAAACACGGTTTTTGCTAGCTTCTTGAAATTTGACACAATAAAGTAGTTTCACGTTCTATCTCTATGTTTTGTTTCCTCTTGATGTAGCCCTATGCAGTGACTGGCGAACAACACTTTCATGGAAAGGGGTTGCCAAGCTTCCAAAAATTATGAATCTCCAGAAATCTCAGCAAATATTTTTTAACCCAAACTGGATGATACTTTCAGGTAATGATCAGGACACTAAGCCCACTTGCTTGACCAAATTTCTTTCTTCTATGTTGAAGTGTTCGTTTCCACTAACAGTTTGAATTTTGGCCTTTCACTCTGTTTTCTCCTATATTGATAGATGTATTTGGAACTCTAAATCAAACACCATTTTTGCTAGCTTCTTGAAATAGACACAATAAAGCAGTTTCACGTTCTATCTCTATGTTCTGTTTGTTCTTGATGTAGCCCTAAGCAGTGACTGTTAAGAAACACTTTCATTGAAAGGGGTTGCCAAGCTTCCAAATATTACGAATCTTCAGAAATCTCAGCAAATATTTTTTCACCCAAACTGGATGATACTTTCAGCTAATGATCAGTACACTAAGGCGACTTGGTTCCACAAAGTTCGTTTTTCTATGTTGAAGCGATCGTTTCCAGTAACAGTTTGAATTTTGACGTTTCACTCTGTTTTCTCCTATATTTATAGATGTATTTGGAACTCTAAATCAAACACGGTTTGTGCTAGCTTCTTGAAACTTGACACAATAATGCAGTTTCACGTTCTATCTCTACGTTCTGTTTCCTTTTGAAGTAGCCCTAAGCAGTGACTGCAGAGAAACACTTTCATGGAAAGGGGTTGCCAAGCTTCCAAAAATTACGAGTCTCCAGAAATCTCAGCAACTATTTTGCCACCCAAACTGGATGATACTTTCAGGTAATGATCAGTACACTAAGCCCACTTTGTTCCCCAAATTTCGTTCTTCTATGTTGAAGCTTTCCTTTCCAGTAACAGTTTAAATTTTGGCGTTTTACTCTGTTTTCTCCTATATCGAAAGATGTATTTTTAACTCTAAATCAAACACGGTTTGTGTTAGCTTTTTGAAACTTGACAAGACAAAGCAGTTTCACATTCTATCTCTATGTTCTTTTTCTTCTTGATGTAGCCCTAAGCAGTGACTGGGGAGAAACACTTTCATTGGAGGGGTTGCGAAGCTTCCAAAAATTACGAGTCTCCAGAAATCTCAGCAACTATTTTTTCACCCAAACTGGATTATACTTTCAGGTAATTATCAGTACACTAAGCCCACTTGGTTTCCAAAATTTCTTTCTTCTATGTTGAAGCGTTCGTTTACACTAACAGTTTGAATTTTGGCGTTTCACTCTGTTTTCTCCTATATTGATAGATGTATTTGGACCTGTAAATCAAACACGGTTTGTGCTAGGTTCTTGAAACTTGACACAATAAAGCAGTTTCACGTTCTATCTCTATGTTCTGTTTCCTCTTGATGTAGCCCTAAGCAGTGAATGGTAAGAAACACTTTAATGGAAAGGGCTTGCCAAGCTTTCAAAAATTACGAATCTCCAGAAATCTCAGCAACTATTTTTTCACCCAAACTGGATGATACTTTCAGTAATGATCAGTACACTACGGCGACTTGGTTCCCCAACGTTCATTCTTCTATGTTGAAGCGTTCGTTTCCAGTAACAGTTTGAATTTTGGCCTTTCACTCTCTTTTCTCCTATATTGATAGATGTGTTTGGAACTCTAAATCAAACACGGTTTGTGCTAGCTTCTTGAAACTTGACACAATAAAGTAGTTTCACGTTCTATCTCTATGTTTTGTTTCAACTTGTTGTAGCTCTAAGCAGTGACTGGCGAGAAACACTTTCATGGAAAGGGGTTGCGAAGCTTCCAAAAATTACGAATCTGCAGAAATCTCAGCAAATATTTTTACACTCAAACTGCATGATACTTTCAGGTAATGATCAGTACACTAAGCCCACTTTGTTCCCCAAATTTCGTTGTTCTATTTTTAAGCGTTCGTTTCCAGTAGCAGTTTAAATTTTAGCATTTCACTTTGTTTTCTCCTATATTGAAAGATGTTTTTTTAACTCTAAATCAAACACGGTTTGTGCTAGCTTCTTGAAACTTGACACGACAAAGCAGTTTCATGTTCTATCTCTATGTTCTGTTTCTTCTTTATGTAACCCTAAGCAGTGACTGGGGAGAAACACTTTCATTCAAAGGGGTTGCCAAGCTTCCAAATATTACGAATCTCCAGAAATCTCAGCAAATATTTTTTCACCCAAACTGGATGATACTTTCAGGTAATGATCAGTACACTAAGGCGACTTGTTTCCCCAAAGTCCGTTCTTCTATGTTGAAGCGTTCATTTCCAGTAACAGTTTGAATTTTTAGGTTTCACTCTGTTTTCTCCTATATTGATAGATGTATTTGGAACTCTAAATCCAACACGGTTTGTGCTAGCTTCTTGAAACTTGACACAACAAAGTAGTTTCACGTTCTATCTCTATGTATTGTTTCCTCTTGTTTTAGCTCTAAGCAGTGACTGGCGAGAAACACTTTCATGGAAAGGGCTTGCAAAGCTTCCAAAAATTACGAATCTCCAGAAATCGCAGCAAATATTTTTTAACCCTAACTGGATGATACTTTCAGGTAATGATCAGTACACTAAGCCCACTTGCTTCACCAAATTTCTTTCTTTTATGTTGAAGCGTTCGTTTCCAGTAACAGTTTGAATTTTTAGGATTCACTCTGTTTTCTCCTATATTGATAGATGTATTTGGAACTCTAAATCCAAACGCGGCTTGTGCTAGCTTCTTGAAACTTGACACAATAAAGTAGTTTCACGTTCTATCTCTATGTTTTGTTTCCTCTTGATGTAGCCCTAAGCAGTGACTGGGGAGAAACACTTTCATTGAAAGGGGTTGCCAAGCGTCCAAAAATTACGAGTCTCCAAAATCTCAGCAACTATTTTGCCACCCAAACTCGATGATACTTTCAGGTAATGATCAGTACACTAAGCCCAATTTGTTCCCCAAATTTCGTTCTTCTATGTTGAAGCGTTCGTTTCCAGTAACAGTTTAAATTTTGGCGTTTTACTCTGTTTTCTCCTATATTGAAAGATGTATTTTTAACTCTAAATCAAACACGGTTTGTTCTAGCTTCTTGAAACTTAACACAATAAAGGAGTTTCACGTTCTATCTCTATGTTTTGTTTCCTCTTGATGTAGCCTTAAGTAGTGACTGGTGAGAAACACGTTCATGGAAAGGGGTTGCCAAGATTCCAAAAATTATGAATCTCCAGAAATCTCAGCAAATATTTTTTTACCAAACTGGATGATACTTTCAGGTAATGATCAGTACACTAAGGCGACTTGGTTCCCCAAATGCCGTTCTTCTATGTTGAAGCGTTCATTTTTAGTAACAGTTTGAATTTTTAGGTTTCACTCTGTTTTCTCCTATATTGATACATGTATTTGGAACTCTAAATCCAACACGGTTTGTGCTAGCTTCTTGAAACTTGACACAGTAAAGTAGTTTCACGTTCTGTCTCTATGTTTTGTTTCCTCTTGATGTAGCCCTAAGCAGTGACTGGCGAGAAACACTTTCATGGAAAGGGGTTGCCAAGCTTCCAAAAATTACGAATCTCCAGAAATCTCAGCAAATGTTTTTTCACCCAAACTGGATGATACTTTCAGGTAATGATCAGTACACTAAGGCGACTTGGTTCCCCAGATTTCGTTCTTCTATGTTGAAGCGTTCATTTCCAGTAACAGTTTGAATTTTTAGGTTTCACTCTGTTTTCTCCTATATTGATAGATGTATTTGGAACTCTAAATCCAACACGGTTTGTGCTAGCTTCTTGAAACTTGACACAGTAAAGTAATTTCACGTTCTGTCTCTATGTTTTGTTTCCTCTTGATGTAGCCCTAAGCAGTGACTGGCGAGAAACACTTCCATGGAAAGGGGTTGCCAAGCTTCCAAAAATTATCAATCTCCAGAAATCTCAGCAAATATTTTTTCACCCAAACTGGATGATACTTTCAGGTAATGATCAGTACACTAAGGCGACTTGGTTCCCCAAATGTCGTTCTTCTAGGTTGAAGCGTTCATTTCCAGTAACAGTTTGAATTTTTAGGTTTCACTCTGTTTTCTCCTATATTGATAGATGTATTTGGAACTCTAAATCCAACACGGTTTGTGCTAGCTTCTTGAAACTTGACACTGTAAAGTAGTTTCACGTTCTGTCTCTATGTTTTGTTTCCTCTTGATGTAGCCCTAAGCAGTGACTGGCGAGAAACAATTCCATGGAAAGTGGTTGCCAAGCTTCCAAAAATTATGAATCTCCAGAAATCTCAGCAAATATTTTTTCACCCAAACTGGATGATACTTTCAGGTAATGATTAGTACACTAAGGTGACTTGGTTCCCCAAATGTCGTTCTTGTATGTTGAAGCGTTCATTTCCAGTAACAGTTTGCATTTTTAGGTTTCACTCTGTTTTCTCCTATATTGATATATGTATTTGGAACTCTAAATCCAACACGGTTTGTGCTACCTTCTTGAAACTTGACACACTAAAGTAGTTTCAAGTTCTATCTCTATGTTTTGTTTCCTCTTGATGTAGCCCTAAGCACTGACTGGTGTGAAACACTTTCATGGAATGGGGTTGCCAAGCTTCCACAAATTACGAATCTCCAGAAATCTCAGCAAATATTTTTTCACCCAAACTGGATGATACTTTCAGGTAATGATCAGTACACTAAGGCGACTTGGTTCCCCAGATTTCGTTCTTCTATGTTGAAGCATTCATTTCCAGTAACAGTTTGAATTTTTAGGTTTCACTCTGTTTTCTCCTATATTGATAGATATATTTGGAACTCTAAATCCAACACGGTTTGTGCTAGCTTCTTGAAACTTGACACAGTAAAGTAGTTTCACGTTCTGTCTCTATGTTTTGTTTCCTCTTGATGTAGCCCTAAGCAGTGACTGGCGAGAAACACTTCCATGGAAAGGGGTTGCCAAGCTTCCAAAAATTATGAATCTCCAGAAATCTCAGCAAATATTTTTTCACCCAAACTGGATGATACTTTCAGGAAATGATCAGTACACTAAGGCGACTTGGTTCCCCAAATGTCGTTCTTCTATGTTGAAGCGTTCATTTCCAGTAACTGTTTGAATTTTTAGGTTTCACTCTGTTTTCTCCTATATTGATACATGTATTTGGAACTCTAAATCCAACACGGTTTGTGCTAGCTTCTTGAAACTTGACACAGTAAAGTAGTTTCACGTTCTATCTCTATGTTTTGTTTCCTCTTGATGTAGCCCTAAGCAGTGACTGGCGAGAAACACTTCCATGGAAAGGGGTTGCCAAGCTTCCAAAAATTACGAATCTCCAGAAATCTCAGCAAATATTTTTTCACCCAAACTGGATGATACTTTCAGGTAATGATCAGTACACTAAGGCGACTTGGTTCCCCAAATGCCGTTCTTCTATGTTGAAGCGTTCATTTTTAGTAACAGTTTGAATTTTTAGGTTTCACTCTGTTTTCTCCTATATTGATACATGTATTTGGAACTCTAAATCCAACACGGTTTGTGCTAGCTTCTTGAAACTTGACACAGTAAAGTAGTTTCACGTTCTGTCTCTATGTTTTGCTTCCTCTTGATGTAGCCCTAAGCAGTGACTGGCGAGAAACAATTCCATGGAAAGTGGTTGCCAAGCTTCCAAAAATTATGAATCTCCAGAAATCTCAGCAAATATTTTTTCACCCAAACTGGATGATACTTTCAGGTAATGATTAGTACACTAAGGTGACTTGGTTCCCCAAATGTCGTTCTTGTATGTTGAAGCGTTCATTTCCAGTAACAGTTTGCATTTTTAGGTTTCACTCTGTTTTCTTCTATATTGATATATGTATTTGGAACTCTAAATCCAACACGGTTTGTGCTACCTTCTTGAAACTTGACACACTAAAGTAGTTTCAAGTTCTATCTCTATGTTTTGTTTCCTCTTGATGTAGCCCTAAGCACTGACTGGTGTGAAACACTTTCATGGAATGGGGTTGCCAAGCTTCCACAAATTACGAATCTCCAGAAATCTCAGCAAATATTTTTTCACCCAAACTGGATGATACTTTCAGGTAATGATCAGTACACTAAGGCGACTTGGTTCCCCAGATTTCGTTCTTCTATGTTGAAGCATTCATTTCCAGTAACAGTTTGAATTTTTAGGTTTCACTCTGTTTTCTCCTATATTGATAGATATATTTGGAACTCTACATCCAACACGGTTTGTGCTAGCTTCTTGAAACTTGACACAGTAAAGTAGTTTCACGTTCTGTCTCTATGTTTTGTTTCCTCTTGATGTAGCCCTAAGCAGTGACTGGCGAGAAACACTTCCATGGAAAGGGGTTGCCAAGCTTCCAAAAATTATGAATCTCCAGAAATCTCAGCAAATATTTTTTCACCCAAACTGGATGATACTTTCAGGAAATGATCAGTACACTAAGGCGACTTGGTTCCCCAAATGTCGTTCTTCTATGTTGAAGCGTTCATTTCCAGTAACTGTTTGAATTTTTAGGTTTCACTCTGTTTTCTCCTATATTGATACATGTATTTGGAACTCTAAATCCAACACGGTTTGTGCTAGCTTCTTGAAACTTGACACAGTAAAGTAGTTTCACGTTCTATCTCTATGTTTTGTTTCCTCTTGATGTAGCCCTAAGCAGTGACTGGCGAGAAACACTTCCATGGAAAGGGGTTGCCAAGCTTCCAAAAATTACGAATCTCCAGAAATCTCAGCAAATATTTTTTCACCCAAACTGGATGATACTTTCAGGTAATGATCAGTACACTAAGGCGACTTGGTTCCCCAAATGCCGTTCTTCTATGTTGAAGCGTTCATTTTTAGTAACAGTTTGAATTTTTAGGTTTCACTCTGTTTTCTCCTATATTGATACATGTATTTGGAACTCTAAATCCAACACGGTTTGTGCTAGCTTCTTGAAACTTGACACAGTAAAGTAGTTTCACGTTCTGTCTCTATGTTTTGTTTCCTCTTGATGTAGCCCTAAGCAGTGACTGGCGAGAAACACTTTCATGGAAAGGGGTTGCCAAGCTTCCAAAAATTACGAATCTCCAGAAATCTCAGCAAATGTTTTTTCACCCAAACTGGATGATACTTTCAGGTAATGATCAGTACACTAAGGCGACTTGGTTCCCCAGATTTCGTTCTTCTATGTTGAAGCGTTCATTTCCAGTAACAGTTTGAATTTTTAGGTTTCACTCTGTTTTCTCCTATATTGATAGATGTATTTGGAACTCTAAATCCAACACGGTTTGTGCTAGCTTCTTGAAACTTGACACAGTAAAGTAATTTCACGTTCTGTCTCTATGTTTTGTTTCCTCTTGATGTAGCCCTAAGCAGTGACTGGCGAGAAACACTTCCATGGAAAGGGGTTGCCAAGCTTCCAAAAATTATCAATCTCCAGAAATCTCAGCAAATATTTTTTCACCCAAACTGGATGATACTTTCAGGTAATGATCAGTACACTAAGGCGACTTGGTTCCCCAAATGTCGTTCTTCTATGTTGAAGCGTTCATTTCCAGTAACTGTTTGAATTTTTAGGTTTCACTCTGTTTTCTCCTATATTGATACATGTATTTGGAACTCTAAATCCAACACGGTTTGTGCTAGCTTCTTGAAACTTGACACAGTAAAGTAGTTTCACGTTCTATCTCTATGTTTTGTTTCCTCTTGATGTAGCCCTAAGCAGTGACTGGCGAGAAACACTTCCATGGAAAGGGGTTGCCAAGCTTCCAAAAATTATGAATCTCCAGAAATCTCAGCAAATATTTTTTCACCCAAACTGGATGATACTTTCAGGTAATGATCAGTACACTAAGGCGACTTGGTTCCCCAAATGCCGTTCTTCTATGTTGAAGCGTTCATTTTTAGTAACAGTTTGAATTTTTAGGTTTCACTCTGTTTTCTCCTATATTGATACATGTATTTGGAACTCTAAATCCAACACGGTTTGTGCTAGCATCTTGAAACTTGACACAGTAAAGTAGTTTCACGTTCTGTCTCTATGTTTTGTTTCCTCTTGATGTAGCCCTAAGCAGTGACTGGCGAGAAACACTTTCATGGAAAGGTGTTGCCAAGCTTCCAAAAATTACGAATCTCCAGAAATCTCAGCAAATGTTTTTTCACCCAAACTGGATGATACTTTCAGGTAATGATCAGTACACTAAGGCGACTTGGTTCCCCAGATTTCGTTCTTCTATGTTGAAGCGTTCATTTCCAGTAACAGTTTGAATTTTTAGGTTTCACTCTGTTTTCTCCTATATTGATAGATGTATTTGGAACTCTAAATCCAACACGGTTTGTGCTAGCTTCTTGAAACTTGACACAGTAAAGTAATTTCACGTTCTGTCTCTATGTTTTGTTTCCTCTTGATGTAGCCCTAAGCAGTGACTGGCGAGAAACACTTCCATGGAAAGGGGTTGCCAAGCTTCCAAAAATTATGAATCTCCAGAAATCTCAGCAAATATTTTTTCACCCAAACTGGATGATACTTTCAGGTAATGATCAGTACACTAAGGCGACTTGGTTCCCCAAATGTCGTTCTTCTATGTTGAAGCGTTCATTTCCAGTAACAGTTTGAATTTTTAGGTTTCACTCTGTTTTCTCCTATATTGATAGATGTATTTGGAACTCTAAATCCAACACGGTTTGTGCTAGCTTCTTGAAACTTGACACTGTAAAGTAGTTTCACGTTCTGTCTCTATGTTTTGTTTCCTCTTGATGTAGCCCTAAGCAGTGACTGGCGAGAAACAATTCCATGGAAAGTGGTTGCCAAGCTTCCAAAAATTATGAATCTCCAGAAATCTCAGCAAATATTTTTTCACCCAAACTGGATGATACTTTCAGGTAATGATTAGTACACTAAGGCGACTTGGTTCCCCAAATGTCGTTCTTGTATGTTGAAGCGTTCATTTCCAGTAACAGTTTGCATTTTTAGGTTTCACTCTGTTTTCTCCTATATTGATATATGTATTTGGAACTCTAAATCCAACACGGTTTGTGCTACCTTCTTGAAACTTGACACACTAAAGTAGTTTCAAGTTCTATCTCTATGTTTTGTTTCCTCTTGATGTAGACCTAAGCACTGACTGGTGTGAAACACTTTCATGGAAAGGGGTTGCCAAGCTTCCAAAAGTTACGAATCTCCAGAAATCTCAGCAAATATTTTTTCACCCAAACTGGATGATACTTTCAGGTAATGATCAGTACACTAAGGCGACTTGGTTCCCCAGATTTCATTCTTCTATGTTGAAGCATTCATTTCCAGTAACAGTTTGAATTTTTAGGTTTCACTCTGTTTTCTCCTATATTGATAGATATATTTGGAACTCTAAATCCAACACGGTTTGTGCTAGCTTCTTGAAACTTGACACAGTAAAGTAGTTTCACGTTCTGTCTCTATGTTTTGTTTCCTCTTGATGTAGCCCTAAGCAGTGACTGGCGAGAAACACTTCCATGGAAAGGGGTTTCCAAGCTTCCAAAAATTACGAATCTCCAGAAATCTCAGCAAATATTTTTTCACCCAAACTGGATGATACTTTCAGGTAATGATCAGTACACTAAGGCGACTTGGTTCCCCAAATGTCGTTCTTCTATGTTGAAGCATTCATTTCCAGTAACAGTTTGAATTTTTAGGTTTCACTCTGTTTTCTCCTATATTGATACATGTATTTGGAACTCTAAATCCGACACGGTTTGTGCTAGCTTCTCAAACTTGACACAGTAAAGTAGTTTCACGTTCTATCTCTATGTTTTGTTTCCTCTTGATGTAGCCCTAAGCAGTGACTGGCGAGAAACACTTTCATGGAAACGGTTGCCAAGCTTCCAAAAATTACGAATCTCCAGAAATCTCAGCAAATATTTTTTCACCCAAACTGGATGATACTTTCAGGTAATGATCAGTACACTAAGGCGACTTGGTTCCCCAAATGTCGTTCTTCTATGTTGAAGCGTTCATTTCCAGTAACAGTTTGAATTTTTAGGTTTCACTCTGTTTTCTCCTATATTGATACATGTATTTGGAACTCTAAATCCAACACGGTTTGTGCTAGCTTCTTGAAACTTGACACAGTAAAGTAGTTTCACGTTCTGTCTCTATGTTTTGTTTCCTCTTGATGTAGCCGTAAGCAGTGACTGGTGAGAAACACTTTCATGGAAAGGGGTTGCCAAGCTTCCAAAAATTACGAATCTCCAGAAATCTCAGCAAATGTTTTTTCACCCAAACTGGATGATACTTTCAGGTAATGATCAGTACACTAAGGCGACTTGGTTCCCCAAATGTCGTTCTTCTATGTTGAAGCGTTCATTTCCAGTAACAGTTTGAATTTTTAGGTTTCACTCTGTTTTCTCCTATATTGATACATGTATTTGGAACTCTAAATCCAACACGGTTTGTGCTAGCTTCTTGAAACTTGACACAGTAAAGTAGTTTCACGTTCTATCTCTACGTTTTGTTTCCTCTTGATGTAGCCCTAAGCAGTGACTGGCGAGAAACACTTTCATGGAAAGGGGTTGCCAAGCTCCCAAAAATTACGAATCTCCAGAAATCTCAGCAAATATTTTTTCACCCAAACTGGATGATACTTTCAGGTAATGATCAGTACACTAAGGCGACTTGGTTCCCCAAATGCCGTTCTTCTATGTTGAAGCGTTCATTTTTAGTAACAGTTTGAATTTTTAGGTTTCACTCTGTTTTCTCCTATATTGATACATGTATTTGGAACTCTAAATCCAACACGGTTTGTGCTAGCTTCTTGAAACTTGATACAGTAAAGTAGTTTCACGTTCTGTCTCTATGTTTTGTTTCCTCTTGATGTAGCCCTAAGCAGTGACTGGCGAGAAACACTTTCATGGAAAGGGGTTGCCAAGCTTCCAAAAATTACGAATCTCCAGAAATCTCAGCAAATATTTTTTCACCCAAACTGGATGATACTTTCAGGTAATGATAAGTACACTAAGGCGACTTGGTTCCCCAAATGTCGTTCTTCTATGTTGAAGCGTTCATTTCCAGTAACAGTTTGAATTTTTAGGTTTCACTCTGTTTCCTCCTATATTGATACATGTATTTGGAACTCTAAATCCAACACGGTTTGTGCTAGCTTCTTGAAACTTGACACAGTAAAGTAGTTTCACGTTCTGTCTCTATATTTTGTTTCCTCTTGATGTAGCCGTTAGCAGTGACTGGTGAGAAACACTTTCATGGAAAGGGGTTGCCAAGCTTTCAAAAATTACGAATCTCCAGAAATCTCAGCAAATGTTTTTCACCCAAACTGGATGATACTTTCAGGTAATGATCAGTACACTAAGGCGACTTGGTTCCCCAAATGTCGTTCTTCTATGTGGAAGCGTTCATTTCCAGTAACAGTTTGAATTTTTAGGTTTCACTCTGTTTTCTCCTATATTGATACATGTGTTTGGAACTCTAAATCCAACATGGTTTGTGCTAGCTTCTTGAAACTTGACACAGTAAAGTAGTTTCACGTTCTGTCTCTATGTTTTGTTTCCTCTTGATGTAGCCCTAAGCAGTGACTGGCGAGAAACACTTCCATGGAAAGGGGTTTCCAAGCTTCCAAAAATTACGAATCTCCAGAAATCTCAGCAAATATTTTTTCACCCAAACTGGATGATACTTTCAGGTAATGATCAGTACACTAAGGCGACTTGGTTCCCCAAATGTCGTTCTTCTATGTTGAAGCATTCATTTCCAGTAACAGTTTGAATTTTTAGGTTTGACTCTGTTTTCTCCTATATTGATACATGTATTTGGAACTCTAAATCCGACACGGTTTGTGCTAGCTTCTCAAACTTGACACAGTAAAGTAGTTTCACGTTCTGTCTCTATGTTTTGCTTCTTCTTGATGTAGCCCTAAGCAGTGACTGGCGAGAAACACTTTCATGGAAAGGGATTGCCAAGCTTCCAAAAATTACGAATCTCCAGAAATCTCAGCAAATATTTTTTCACCCAAACTGGATGATACTTTCAGGTAATGATCAGTACACTAAGTCGACTTGGTTCCCCAAATGTCGTTCTTCTATGTTGAAGCGTTCATTTCCAGTAACAGTTTGAATTTTTAGGTTTCACTCTGTTTTCTCCTATATTGATACATGTATTTGGAACTCTAAATCCAACACGGTTTGTGCTAGCTTCTTGAAACTTGACACAGTAAAGTAGTTTCACCTTCTGTCTCTATGTTTTGTTTCCTCTTGATGTACCCCTAAGCAGTGACTGGCGAGAAACACTTTCATGGAAAGGGGTTTCCAAGCTTCCAAAAATTACGAATCTCCAGAAATCTCAGCAAATATTTTTTCACCCAAACTGGATGATACTTTCAGGTAATGATCAGTACACTAGGGCGACTTGGTTCCCCAAATGTCGTTCTTCTATGTTGAAGCGTTCATTTCCTGTAACAGTTTGAATTTTTAGGTTTCACTCTGTTTTCTCCTATATTGATACATATATTTGGAACTCTAAATCCAACACGGTTTGTGCTAGCTTCTTGAAACTTGATACAGTAAAGTAGTTTCACGTTCTGTCTCTATGTTTTGTTTCCTCTTGATGTAGCCCTAAGCAGTGACTGGCGAGAAACACTTTCATGGAAAGGGGTTGCCAAGCTTCCAAAAATTACGAATCTCCAGAAATCTCAGCAAATATTTTTTCACCCAAACTGGATGATACTTTCAGGTAATGATCAGTACACTAAGGCGACTTGGTTTCCCAAATTTCATTCTTCTATGTTGAAGCGTTCATTTCCAGTAACAGTTTGAATTTTTAGGTTTCACTCTGTTTTCTCCTATATTGATACATGTATTTGGAACTCTAAATCCAACACGGTTTGTGCTAGCTTCTTGAAACTTGAAACAGTAAAGTAGTTTCACGTTCTATCTCTATATTTTGTTTTCTCTTGATGTAGCCCTAAGCACTGACTGGTGTGAAACACTTTCATGGAAAGGGGTTGCCAAGCATCCAAAAATTACGAATGTCCAGAAATCTCAGCAAATATTTTTTCACCCAAACTGGATGATACTTTCAGGTAATGATCAGTACACTAAGGCGACTTGGTTCCCCAAATGCCGTTCTTCTATGTTGAAGCGTTCATTTTTAGTAACAGTTTGAATTTTTAGGTTTCACTCTGTTTTCTCCTATATTGATACATGTATTTGGAACTCTAAATCCAACACGGTTTGTGCTAGCTTCTTGAAACTTGACAAAGTAAAGTAGTTTCACGTTCCATCTCTATGTTTTGTTTCCTCTTGATGTAGACCTAAGCAGTGACTGGCGAGAAACACTTTCATGGAAAGGGGTTGCCAAGCTTCCAAAAGTTACGAATCTTCAGAAATCTCAGCAAATATTTTGTCACCCAAACTGGATGATACTTTCAGGTAATGATCAGTACACTAACGTGACTTGGTTCCCCATATGTCGTTCTTCTATGTTGAAGCGTTCATTTCCAGTAACAGTTTGAATTTTTAGGTTTCACTCTGTTTTCTCCTATATTGATAGATGTATTTGGAACTCTAAATCCAACACGGTTTCTGCTAGATTCTTGAAACTTGACACAGTAAAGTAGTTTCACGTTCTGTCTCTATGTTTTGTTTCCTCTTGATGTAGCCCTAAGCAGTGACGGGCGAGAAACACTTCCATGGAAAAGGGTTCCCAAGCTTCCAAAAATTACGAATCTCCAGAAATCTCAGCAAATATTTTTTCACCCAAACTGGATGATACTTTCAGGTAATGATCAGTACACTAATGCGACTTGGTTCCCCAAATGTCGTTCTTCTATGTTGAAGCGTTCATTTCCAGTAACAGTTTGAATTTTTAGGTTTCACTCTGTTTTCTCCTATATTGATACATGTGTTTGGAACTCTAAATCCAACATGGTTTGTGCTAGCTTCTTGAAACTTGACACAGTAAAGTAGTTTCACGTTCTGTCTCTATGTTTTGTTTCCTCTTGATGTAGCCCTAAGCAGTGACTGGCGAGAAACACTTCCATGGAAAGGGGTTTCCAAGCTTCCAAAAATTACGAATCTCCAGAAATCTCAGCAAATATTTTTTCACCCAAACTGGATGATACTTTCAGGTAATGATCAGTACACTGAGGCGACTTAGTTCCCCAAATGTCGTTCTTCTATGTTGAAGCATTCATTTCCAGTAACAGTTTGAATTTTTAGGTTTCACTCTGTTTTCTCCTATATTGATACATGTATTTGGAACTCTAAATCCAACACGGTTTGTGCTAGCTTCTTGAAACTTGACACAGTAAAGTAGTTTCACGTTCTATCTCTATGTTTTGTTTCCTCTTGATGTAGCCCTAAGCAGTGACTGGCAAGAAACACTTACATGGAAAGGGGTTGCCAAGCTTCCAAAAATTACGAATCTCCAGAAATCTCAGCAAATGTTTTTTCACCCAAACTGGATGATACTTTCAGGTAATGATCAGTACACTAAGGCGACTTGGTTCCCCAAATGTCGTTCTTCTATGTTGAAGCGTTCATTTCCAGTAACAGTTTGAATTTTTAGGTTTCACTCTGTTTTCTCCTATATTGATACATGTATTTGGAACTCTAAATCCAACACGGTTTGTGCTAGCTTCTTGAAACTTGACACAGTAAAGTAGTTTCACGTTCTATCTCTACGTTTTGTTTCCTCTTGATGTAGCCCTAAGCAGTGACTGGCGAGAAACACTTTCATGGAAAGGGGTTGCCAAGCTCCCAAAAATTACGAATCTCCAGAAATCTCAGCAAATATTTTTTCACCCAAACTGGATGATACTTTCAGGTAATGATCAGTACACTAAGGCGACTTGGTTCCCCAAATGCCGTTCTTCTATGTTGAAGCGTTCATTTTTAGTAACAGTTTGAATTTTTAGGTTTCACTCTGTTTTCTCCTATATTGATACATGTATTTGGAACTCTAAATCCAACACGGTTTGTGCTAGCTTCTTGAAACTTGACAAAGTAAAGTAGTTTCACGTTCCATCTCTATGTTTTGTTTCCTCTTGATGTAGACCTAAGCAGTGACTGGCGAGAAACACTTTCATGGAAAGGGGTTGCCAAGCTTCCAAAAGTTACGAATCTTCAGAAATCTCAGCAAATATTTTTTCACCCAAACTGGATGATACTTTCAGGTAATGATCAGTACACTAAGGCGACTTGGTTCCCCATATGTCATTCTTCTATATTGAAGCGTTCATTTCCAGTAACAGTTTGAATTTTTAGGTTTCACTCTGTTTTCTCCTATATTGATAGATGTATTTGGAACTCTAAATCCAACACGGTTTCTGCTAGCTTCTTGAAACTTGACACAGTAAAGTAGTTTCACGTTCTATCTCTACGTTTTGTTTCCTCTTGATGTAGCCCTAAGCAGTGACTGGCGAGAAACACTTTCATGGAAAGGGGTTGCCAAGCTCCCAAAAATTACGAATCTCCAGAAATCTCAGCAAATATTTTTTCACCCAAACTGGATGATACTTTTAGGTAATGATCAGTACACTAAGGCGACTTGGTTCCCCAAATGCCGTTCTTCTATGTTGAAGCGTTCATTTTTAGTAACAGTTTGAATTTTTAGGTTTCACTCTGTTTTCTCCTATATTGATACATGTATTTGGAACTCTAAATCCAACACGGTTTGTGCTAGCTTCTTGAAACTTGATACAGTAAAGTAGTTTCACGTTCTGTCTCTATGTTTTGTTTCCTCTTGATGTAGCCCTAAGCAGTGACTGGCGAGAAACACTTTCATGGAAAGGGGTTGCCAAGCTTCCAAAAATTACGAATCTCCAGAAATCTCAGCAAATATTTTTTCACCCAAACTGGATGATACTTTCAGGTAATGATAAGTACACTAAGGCGACTTGGTTCCCCAAATGTCGTTCTTCTATGTTGAAGCGTTCATTTCCAGTAACAGTTTGAATTTTTAGGTTTCACTCTGTTTCCTCCTATATTGATACATGTATTTGGAACTCTAAATCCAACACGGTTTGTGCTAGCTTCTTGAAACTTGACACAGTAAAGTAGTTTCACGTTCTGTCTCTATATTTTGTTTCCTCTTGATGTAGCCGTTAGCAGTGACTGGCGAGAAACACTTTCATGGAAAGGGGTTGCCAAGCTTTCAAAAATTACGAATCTCCAGAAATCTCAGCAAATGTTTTTTCACCCAAACTGGATGATACTTTCAGGTAATGATCAGTACACTAAGGCGACTTGGTTCCCCAAATGTCGTTCTTCTATGTGGAAGCGTTCATTTCCAGTAACAGTTTGAATTTTTAGGTTTCACTCTGTTTTCTCCTATATTGATAGATATATTTGGAACTCTAAATCCAACACGGTTTGTGCTGGCTTCTTGAAACTTGACACAGTAAAGTAGTTTCACGTTCTGTCTCTATGTTTTGTTTCCTCTTGATGTAGCCCTAAGCAGTGACTGGCGAGAAACACTTCCATGGAAAGGGGTTTCCAAGCTTCCAAAAATTACGAATCTCCAGAAATCTCAGCAAATATTTTTTCACCCAAACTGGATGATACTTTCAGGTAATGATCAGTACACTAAGGCGACTTGGTTCCCCAAATGTCGTTCTTCTATGTTGAAGCATTCATTTCCAGTAACAGTTTGAATTTTTAGGTTTCACTCTGTTTTCTCCTATATTGATACATGTATTTGGAACTCTAAATCCGACACGGTTTGTGCTAGCTTCTCAAACTTGACACAGTAAAGTAGTTTCACGTTCTATCTCTATGTTTTGTTTCCTCTTGATGTAGCCCTAAGCAGTGACTGGCGAGAAACACTTTCATGGAAACGGTTGCCAAGCTTCCAAAAATTACGAATCTCCAGAAATCTCAGCAAATATTTTTTCACCCAAACTGGATGATACTTTCAGGTAATGATCAGTACACTAAGGCGACTTGGTTCCCCAAATGTCGTTCTTCTATGTTGAAGCGTTCATTTCCAGTAACAGTTTGAATTTTTAGGTTTCACTCTGTTTTCTCCTATATTGATACATGTATTTGGAACTCTAAATCCAACACGGTTTGTGCTAGCTTCTTGAAACTTGACACAGTAAAGTAGTTTCACGTTCTGTCTCTATGTTTTGTTTCCTCTTGATGTAGCCGTAAGCAGTGACTGGTGAGAAACACTTTCATGGAAAGGGGTTGCCAAGCTTCCAAAAATTACGAATCTCCAGAAATCTCAGCAAATGTTTTTTCACCCAAACTGGATGATACTTTCAGGTAATGATCAGTACACTAAGGCGACTTGGTTCCCCAAATGTCGTTCTTCTATGTTGAAGCGTTCATTTCCAGTAACAGTTTGAATTTTTAGGTTTCACTCTGTTTTCTCCTATATTGATACATGTATTTGGAACTCTAAATCCAACACGGTTTGTGCTAGCTTCTTGAAACTTGACACAGTAAAGTAGTTTCACGTTCTATCTCTACGTTTTGTTTCCTCTTGATGTAGCCCTAAGCAGTGACTGGCGAGAAACACTTTCATGGAAAGGGGTTGCCAAGCTCCCAAAAATTACGAATCTCCAGAAATCTCAGCAAATATTTTTTCACCCAAACTGGATGATACTTTCAGGTAATGATCAGTACACTAAGGCGACTTGGTTCCCCAAATGCCGTTCTTCTATGTTGAAGCGTTCATTTTTAGTAACAGTTTGAATTTTTAGGTTTCACTCTGTTTTCTCCTATATTGATACATGTATTTGGAACTCTAAATCCAACACGGTTTGTGCTAGCTTCTTGAAACTTGACAAAGTAAAGTAGTTTCACGTTCCATCTCTATGTTTTGTTTCCTCTTGATGTAGACCTAAGCAGTGACTGGCGAGAAACACTTTCATGGAAAGGGGTTGCCAAGCTTCCAAAAGTTACGAATCTTCAGAAATCTCAGCAAATATTTTTTCACCCAAACTGGATGATACTTTCAGGTAATGATCAGTACACTAAGGCGACTTGGTTCCCCAGATTTCGTTCTTCTATATTGAAGCGTTCATTTCCAGTAACAGTTTGAATTTTTAGGTTTCACTCTGTTTTCTCCTATATTGATAGATGTATTTGGAACTCTAAATCCAACACGGTTTCTGCTAGCTTCTTGAAACTTGACACAGTAAAGTAGTTTCACGTTCTATCTCTACGTTTTGTTTCCTCTTGATGTAGCCCTAAGCAGTGACTGGCGAGAAACACTTTCATGGAAAGGGGTTGCCAAGCTCCCAAAAATTACGAATCTCCAGAAATCTCAGCAAATATTTTTTCACCCAAACTGGATGATACTTTCAGGTAATGATCAGTACACTAAGGCGACTTGGTTCCCCAAATGCCGTTCTTCTATGTTGAAGCGTTCATTTTTAGTAACAGTTTGAATTTTTAGGTTTCACTCTGTTTTCTCCTATATTGATACATGTATTTGGAACTCTAAATCCAACACGGTTTGTGCTAGCTTCTTGAAACTTGATACAGTAAAGTAGTTTCACGTTCTGTCTCTATGTTTTGTTTCCTCTTGATGTAGCCCTAAGCAGTGACTGGCGAGAAACACTTTCATGGAAAGGGGTTGCCAAGCTTCCAAAAATTACGAATCTCCAGAAATCTCAGCAAATATTTTTTCACCCAAACTGGATGATACTTTCAGGTAATGATAAGTACACTAAGGCGACTTGGTTCCCCAAATGTCGTTCTTCTATGTTGAAGCGTTCATTTCCAGTAACAGTTTGAATTTTTAGGTTTCACTCTGTTTCCTCCTATATTGATACATGTATTTGGAACTCTAAATCCAACACGGTTTGTGCTAGCTTCTTGAAACTTGACACAGTAAAGTAGTTTCACGTTCTGTCTCTATATTTTGTTTCCTCTTGATGTAGCCGTTAGCAGTGACTGGTGAGAAACACTTTCATGGAAAGGGGTTGCCAAGCTTTCAAAAATTACGAATCTCCAGAAATCTCAGCAAATGTTTTTTCACCCAAACTGGATGATACTTTCAGGTAATGATCAGTACACTAAGGCGACTTGGTTCCCCAAATGTCGTTCTTCTATGTGGAAGCGTTCATTTCCAGTAACAGTTTGAATTTTTAGGTTTCACTCTGTTTTCTCCTATATTGATACATGTGTTAGGAACTCTAAATCCAACATGGTTTGTGCTAGCTTCTTGAAACTTGACACACTAAAGTAGTTTCACGTTCTGTCTCTATGTTTTGTTTCCTCTTGATGTAGCCCTAAGCAGTGACTGGCGAGAAACACTTCCATGGAAAGGGGTTTCCAAGCTTCCAAAAATTACGAATCTCCAGAAATCTCAGCAAATATTTTTTCACCCAAACTGGATGATACTTTCAGGTAATGATCAGTACACTAAGGCGACTTGGTTCCCCAAATGTCGTTCTTCTATGTTGAAGCATTCATTTCCAGTAACAGTTTGAATTTTTAGGTTTGACTCTGTTTTCTCCTATATTGATACATGTATTTGGAACTCTAAATCCGACACGGTTTGTGCTAGCTTCTCAAACTTGACACAGTAAAGTAGTTTCACGTTCTGTCTCTATGTTTTGCTTCTTCTTGATGTAGCCCTAAGCAGTGACTGGCGAGAAACACTTTCATGGAAAGGGATTGCCAAGCTTCCAAAAATTACGAATCTCCAGAAATCTCAGCAAATATTTTTTCACCCAAACTGGATGATACTTTCAGGTAATGATCAGTACACTAAGTCGACTTGGTTCCCCAAATGTCGTTCTTCTATGTTGAAGCGTTCATTTCCAGTAACAGTTTGAATTTTTAGGTTTCACTCTGTTTTCTCCTATATTGATACATGTATTTGGAACTCTAAATCCAACACGGTTTGTGCTAGCTTCTTGAAACTTGACACAGTAAAGTAGTTTCACGTTCTGTCTCTATGTTTTGTTTCCTCTTGATGTACCCCTAAGCAGTGACTGGCGAGAAACACTTTCATGGAAAGGGGTTTCCAAGCTTCCAAAAATTACGAATCTCCAGAAATCTCAGCAAATATTTTTTCACCCAAACTGGATGATACTTTCAGGTAATGATCAGTACACTAGGGCGACTTGGTTCCCCAAATGTCGTTCTTCTATGTTGAAGCGTTCATTTCCTGTAACAGTTTGAATTTTTAGGTTTCACTCTGTTTTCTCCTATATTGATACATATATTTGGAACTCTAAATCCAACACGGTTTGTGCTAGCTTCTTGAAACTTGATACAGTAAAGTAGTTTCACGTTCTGTCTCTATGTTTTGTTTCCTCTTGATGTAGCCCTAAGCAGTGACTGGCGAGAAACACTTTCATGGAAAGGGGTTGCCAAGCTTCCAAAAATTACGAATCTCCAGAAATCTCAGCAAATATTTTTTCACCCAAACTGGATGATACTTTCAGGTAATGATCAGTACACTAAGGCGACTTGGTTTCCCAAATTTCATTCTTCTATGTTGAAGCGTTCATTTCCAGTAACAGTTTGAATTTTTAGGTTTCACTCTGTTTTCTCCTATATTGATACATGTATTTGGAACTCTAAATCCAACACGGTTTGTGCTAGCTTCTTGAAACTTGAAACAGTAAAGTAGTTTCACGTTCTATCTCTATGTTTTGTTTTCTCTTGATGTAGCCCTAAGCACTGACTGGTGTGAAACACTTTCATGGAAAGGGGTTGCCAAGCATCCAAAAATTACGAATGTCCAGAAATCTCAGCAAATATTTTTTCACCCAAACTGGATGATACTTTCAGGTAATGATCAGTACACTAAGGCGACTTGGTTCCCCAAATGCCGTTCTTCTATGTTGAAGCGTTCATTTTTAGTAACAGTTTGAATTTTTAGGTTTCACTCTGTTTTCTCCTATATTGATACATGTATTTGGAACTCTAAATCCAACACGGTTTGTGCTAGCTTCTTGAAACTTGACAAAGTAAAGTAGTTTCACGTTCCATCTCTATGTTTTGTTTCCTCTTGATGTAGACCTAAGCAGTGACTGGCGAGAAACACTTTCATGGAAAGGGGTTGCCAAGCTTCCAAAAGTTACGAATCTTCAGAAATCTCAGCAAATATTTTGTCACCCAAACTGGATGATACTTTCAGGTAATGATCAGTACACTAACGCGACTTGGTTCCCCATATGTCGTTCTTCTATGTTGAAGCGTTCATTTCCAGTAACAGTTTGAATTTTTAGGTTTCACTCTGTTTTCTCCTATATTGATAGATGTATTTGGAACTCTAAATCCAACACGGTTTCTGCTAGATTCTTGAAACTTGACACAGTAAAGTAGTTTCACGTTCTGTCTCTATGTTTTGTTTCCTCTTGATGTAGCCCTAAGCAGTGACGGGCGAGAAACACTTCCATGGAAAAGGGTTGCCAAGCTTCCAAAAATTACGAATCTCCAGAAATCTCAGCAAATATTTTTTCACCCAAACTGGATGATACTTTCAGGTAATGATCAGTACACTAAGGCGACTTGGTTCCCCAAATGTCGTTCTTCTATGTTGAAGCGTTCATTTCCAGTAACAGTTTGAATTTTTAGGTTTCACTCTGTTTTCTCCTATATTGATACATGTGTTTGGAACTCTAAATCCAACATGGTTTGTGCTAGCTTCTTGAAACTTGACACAGTAAAGTAGTTTCACGTTCTGTCTCTATGTTTTGTTTCCTCTTGATGTAGCCCTAAGCAGTGACTGGCGAGAAACACTTCCATGGAAAGGGGTTTCCAAGCTTCCAAAAATTACGAATCTCCAGAAATCTCAGCAAATATTTTTTCACCCAAACTGGATGATACTTTCAGGTAATGATCAGTACACTGAGGCGACTTAGTTCCCCAAATGTCGTTCTTCTATGTTGAAGCATTCATTTCCAGTAACAGTTTGAATTTTTAGGTTTCACTCTGTTTTCTCCTATATTGATACATGTATTTGGAACTCTAAATCCAACACGGTTTGTGCTAGCTTCTTGAAACTTGACACAGTAAAGTAGTTTCACGTTCTATCTCTATGTTTTGTTTCCTCTTGATGTAGCCCTAAGCAGTGACTGGCAAGAAACACTTACATGGAAAGGGGTTGCCAAGCTTCCAAAAATTACGAATCTCCAGAAATCTCAGCAAATGTTTTTTCACCCAAACTGGATGATACTTTCAGGTAATGATCAGTACACTAAGGCGACTTGGTTCCCCAAATGTCGTTCTTCTATGTTGAAGCGTTCATTTCCAGTAACAGTTTGAATTTTTAGGTTTCACTCTGTTTTCTCCTATATTGATACATGTATTTGGAACTCTAAATCCAACACGGTTTGTGCTAGCTTCTTGAAACTTGACACAGTAAAGTAGTTTCACGTTCTATCTCTACGTTTTGTTTCCTCTTGATGTAGCCCTAAGCAGTGACTGGCGAGAAACACTTTCATGGAAAGGGGTTGCCAAGCTCCCAAAAATTACGAATCTCCAGAAATCTCAGCAAATATTTTTTCACCCAAACTGGATGATACTTTCAGGTAATGATCAGTACACTAAGGCGACTTGGTTCCCCAAATGCCGTTCTTCTATGTTGAAGCGTTCATTTTTAGTAACAGTTTGAATTTTTAGGTTTCACTCTGTTTTCTCCTATATTGATACATGTATTTGGAACTCTAAATCCAACACGGTTTGTGCTAGCTTCTTGAAACTTGACAAAGTAAAGTAGTTTCACGTTCCATCTCTATGTTTTGTTTCCTCTTGATGTAGACCTAAGCAGTGACTGGCGAGAAACACTTTCATGGAAAGGGGTTGCCAAGCTTCCAAAAGTTACGAATCTTCAGAAATCTCAGCAAATATTTTTTCACCCAAACTGGATGATACTTTCAGGTAATGATCAGTACACTAAGGCGACTTGGTTCCCCATATGTCATTCTTCTATATTGAAGCGTTCATTTCCAGTAACAGTTTGAATTTTTAGGTTTCACTCTGTTTTCTCCTATATTGATAGATGTATTTGGAACTCTAAATCCAACACGGTTTCTGCTAGCTTCTTGAAACTTGACACAGTAAAGTAGTTTCACGTTCTATCTCTACGTTTTGTTTCCTCTTGATGTAGCCCTAAGCAGTGACTGGCGAGAAACACTTTCATGGAAAGGGGTTGCCAAGCTCCCAAAAATTACGAATCTCCAGAAATCTCAGCAAATATTTTTTCACCCAAACTGGATGATACTTTCAGGTAATGATCAGTACACTAAGGCGACTTGGTTCCCCAAATGCCGTTCTTCTATGTTGAAGCGTTCATTTTTAGTAACAGTTTGAATTTTTAGGTTTCACTCTGTTTTCTCCTATATTGATACATGTATTTGGAACTCTAAATCCAACACGGTTTGTGCTAGCTTCTTGAAACTTGATACAGTAAAGTAGTTTCACGTTCTGTCTCTATGTTTTGTTTCCTCTTGATGTAGCCCTAAGCAGTGACTGGCGAGAAACACTTTCATGGAAAGGGGTTGCCAAGCTTCCAAAAATTACGAATCTCCAGAAATCTCAGCAAATATTTTTTCACCCAAACTGGATGATACTTTCAGGTAATGATAAGTACACTAAGGCGACTTGGTTCCCCAAATGTCGTTCTTCTATGTTGAAGCGTTCATTTCCAGTAACAGTTTGAATTTTTAGGTTTCACTCTGTTTCCTCCTATATTGATACATGTATTTGGAACTCTAAATCCAACACGGTTTGTGCTAGCTTCTTGAAACTTGACACAGTAAAGTAGTTTCACGTTCTGTCTCTATGTTTTGCTTCCTCTTGATGTAGCCCTAAGCAGTGACTGGCGAGAAACACTTTCATGGAAAGGGATTGCCAAGCTTCCAAAAATTACGAATCTCCAGAAATCTCAGCAAATATTTTTTCACCCAAACTGGATGATACTTTCAGGTAATGATCAGTACACTAAGTCGACTTGGTTCCCCAAATGTCGTTCTTCTATGTTGAAGCGTTCATTTCCAGTAACAGTTTGAATTTTTAGGTTTCACTCTGTTTTCTCCTATATTGATACATGTATTTGGAACTCTAAATCCAACACGGTTTTTGCTAGCTTCTTGAAACTTGACACAGTAAAGTAGTTTCACGTTCTGTCTCTATGTTTTGTTTCCTCTTGATGTACCCCTAAGCAGTGACTGGCGAGAAACACTTTCATGGAAAGGGGTTTCCAAGCTTCCAAAAATTACGAATCTCCAGAAATCTCAGCAAATATTTTTTCACCCAAACTGGATGATACTTTCAGGTAATGATCAGTACACTAAGGCGACTTGGTTTCCCAAATTTCATTCTTCTATGTTGAAGCGTTCATTTCCAGTAACAGTTTGAATTTTTAGGTTTCACTCTGTTTTCTCCTATATTGATACATGTATTTGGAACTCTAAATCCAACACGGTTTGTGCTAGCTTCTTGAAACTTGAAACAGTAAAGTAGTTTCACGTTCTATCTCTATGTTTTGTTTTCTCTTGATGTAGCCCTAAGCACTGACTGGTGTGAAACACTTTCATGGAAAGGGGTTGCCAAGCATCCAAAAATTACGAATGTCCAGAAATCTCAGCAAATATTTTTTCACCCAAACTGGATGATACTTTCAGGTAATGATCAGTACACTAAGGCGACTTGGTTCCCCAAATGCCGTTCTTCTATGTTGAAGCGTTCATTTTTAGTAACAGTTTGAATTTTTAGGTTTCACTCTGTTTTCTCCTATATTGATACATGTATTTGGAACTCTAAATCCAACACGGTTTGTGCTAGCTTCTTGAAACTTGACAAAGTAAAGTAGTTTCACGTTGCATCTCTATGTTTTGTTTCCTCTTGATGTAGACCTAAGCAGTGACTGGCGAGAAACACTTTCATGGAAAGGGGTTGCCAAGCTTCCAAAAGTTACGAATCTTCAGAAATCTCAGCAAATATTTTGTCACCCAACCTGGATGATACTTTCAGGTAATGATCAGTACACTAACGCGACTTGGTTCCCCATATGTCGTTCTTCTATGTTGAAGCGTTCATTTCCAGTAACAGTTTGAATTTTTAGGTTTCACTCTGTTTTCTCCTATATTGATACATGTGTTTGGAACTCTAAATCCAACATGGTTTGTGCTAGCTTCTTGAAACTTGACACAGTAAAGTAGTTTCACGTTCTGTCTCTATGTTTTGTTTCCTCTTGATGTAGCCCTAAGCAGTGACTGGCGAGAAACACTTTCATGGAAAGGGGTTGCCAAGCTTCCAAAAATTACGAATCTCCAGAAATCTCAGCAAATATTTTTTCACCCAAACTGGATGATACTTTCAGGTAATGATCAGTACACTAAGGCGACTTGGTTTCCCAAATTTCATTCTTCTATGTTGAAGCGTTCATTTCCAGTAACAGTTTGAATTTTTAGGTTTCACTCTGTTTTCTCCTATATTGATACATGTATTTGGAACTCTAAATCCAACACGGTTTGTGCTAGCTTCTTGAAACTTGACACAGTAAAGTAGTTTCACGTTCTGTCTCTATGTTTTGTTTCCTCTTGATGTACCCCTAAGCAGTGACTGGCGAGAAACACTTTCATGGAAAGGGGTTTCCAAGCTTCGAAAAATTACGAATCTCCAGAAATCTCAGCAAATATTTTTTCACCCAAACTGGATGATACTTTCAGGTAATGATCAGTACACTAGGGCGACTTGGTTCCCCAAATGTCGTTCTTCTATGTTGAAGCGTTCATTTCCTGTAACAGTTTGAATTTTTAGGTTTCACTCTGTTTTCTCCTATATTGATACATATATTTGGAACTCTAAATCCAACACGGTTTCTGCTAGATTCTTGAAACTTGATACAGTAAAGTAGTTTCACGTTCTGTCTCTATGTTTTGTTTCCTCTTGATGTAGCCCTAAGCAGTGACTGGCGAGAAACACTTTCATGGAAAGGGGTTGCCAAGCTTCCAAAAATTACGAATCTCCAGAAATCTCAGCAAATATTTTTTCACCCAAACTGGATGATACTTTCAGGTAATGATCAGTACACTAAGGCGACTTGGTTTCCCAAATTTCATTCTTCTATGTTGAAGCGTTCATTTCCAGTAACAGTTTGAATTTTTAGGTTTCACTCTGTTTTCTCCTATATTGATACATGTATTTGGAACTCTAAATCCAACACGGTTTGTGCTAGCTTCTTGAAACTTGAAACAGTAAAGTAGTTTCACGTTCTATCTCTATGTTTTGTTTTCTCTTGATGTAGCCCTAAGCACTGACTGGTGTGAAACACTTTCATGGAAAGGGGTTGCCAAGCATCCAAAAATTACGAATGTCCAGAAATCTCAGCAAATATTTTTTCACCCAAACTGGATGATACTTTCAGGTAATGATCAGTACACTAAGGCGACTTGGTTCCCCAAATGCCGTTCTTCTATGTTGAAGCGTTCATTTTTAGTAACAGTTTGAATTTTTAGGTTTCACTCTGTTTTCTCCTATATTGATACATGTATTTGGAACTCTAAATCCAACACGGTTTGTGCTAGCTTCTTGAAACTTGACAAAGTAAAGTAGTTTCACGTTCCATCTCTATGTTTTGTTTCCTCTTGATGTAGACCTAAGCAGTGACTGGCGAGAAACACTTTCATGGAAAGGGGTTGCCAAGCTTCCAAAAGTTACGAATCTTCAGAAATCTCAGCAAATATTTTGTCACCCAAACTGGATGATACTTTCAGGTAATGATCAGTACACTAACGCGACTTGGTTCCCCATATGTCGTTCTTCTATGTTGAAGCGTTCATTTCCAGTAACAGTTTGAATTTTTAGGTTTCACTCTGTTTTCTCCTATATTGATACATGTGTTTGGAACTCTAAATCCAACATGGTTTGTGCTAGCTTCTTGAAACTTGACACAGTAAAGTAGTTTCACGTTCTGTCTCTATGTTTTGTTTCCTCTTGATGTAGCCCTAAGCAGTGACTGGCGAGAAACACTTCCATGGAAAGGGGTTTCCAAGCTTCCAAAAATTACGAATCTCCAGAAATCTCAGCAAATATTTTTTCACCCAAACTGGATGATACTTTCAGGTAATGATCAGTACACTGAGGCGACTTAGTTCCCCAAATGTCGTTCTTCTATGTTGAAGCATTCATTTCCAGTAACAGTTTGAATTTTTAGGTTTCACTCTGTTTTCTCCTATATTGATACATGTATTTGGAACTCTAAATCCAACACGGTTTGTGCTAGCTTCTTGAAACTTGACACAGTAAAGTAGTTTCACGTTCTATCTCTATGTTTTGTTTCCTCTTGATGTAGCCCTAAGCAGTGACTGGCGAGAAACACTTACATGGAAAGGGGTTGCCAAGCTTCCAAAAATTACGAATCTCCAGAAATCTCAGCAAATGTTTTTTCACCCAAACTGGATGATACTTTCAGGTAATGATCAGTACACTAAGGCGACTTGGTTCCCCAAATGTCGTTCTTCTATGTTGAAGCGTTCATTTCCAGTAACAGTTTGAATTTTTAGGTTTCACTCTGTTTTCTCCTATATTGATACATGTATTTGGAACTCTAAATCCAACACGGTTTGTGCTAGCTTCTTGAAACTTGAAACAGTAAAGTAGTTTCACGTTCTATCTCTATGTTTTGTTTTCTCTTGATGTAGCCCTAAGCACTGACTGGTGTGAAACACTTTCATGGAAAGGGGTTGCCAAGCATCCAAAAATTACGAATGTCCAGAAATCTCAGCAAATATTTTTTCACCCAAACTGGATGATACTTTCAGGTAATGATCAGTACACTAAGGCGACTTGGTTCCCCAAATGCCGTTCTTCTATGTTGAAGCGTTCATTTTTAGTAACAGTTTGAATTTTTAGGTTTCACTCTGTTTTCTCCTATATTGATACATGTATTTGGAACTCTAAATCCAACACGGTTTGTGCTAGCTTCTTGAAACTTGACAAAGTAAAGTAGTTTCACGTTGCATCTCTATGTTTTGTTTCCTCTTGATGTAGACCTAAGCAGTGACTGGCGAGAAACACTTTCATGGAAAGGGGTTGCCAAGCTTCCAAAAGTTACGAATCTTCAGAAATCTCAGCAAATATTTTGTCACCCAACCTGGATGATACTTTCAGGTAATGATCAGTACACTAACGCGACTTGGTTCCCCATATGTCGTTCTTCTATGTTGAAGCGTTCATTTCCAGTAACAGTTTGAATTTTTAGGTTTCACTCTGTTTTCTCCTATATTGATACATGTGTTTGGAACTCTAAATCCAACATGGTTTGTGCTAGCTTCTTGAAACTTGACACAGTAAAGTAGTTTCACGTTCTGTCTCTATGTTTTGTTTCCTCTTGATGTAGCCCTAAGCAGTGACTGGCGAGAAACACTTTCATGGAAAGGGGTTGCCAAGCTTCCAAAAATTACGAATCTCCAGAAATCTCAGCAAATATTTTTTCACCCAAACTGGATGATACTTTCAGGTAATGATCAGTACACTAAGGCGACTTGGTTTCCCAAATTTCATTCTTCTATGTTGAAGCGTTCATTTCCAGTAACAGTTTGAATTTTTAGGTTTCACTCTGTTTTCTCCTATATTGATACATGTATTTGGAACTCTAAATCCAACACGGTTTGTGCTAGCTTCTTGAAACTTGACACAGTAAAGTAGTTTCACGTTCTGTCTCTATGTTTTGTTTCCTCTTGATGTACCCCTAAGCAGTGACTGGCGAGAAACACTTTCATGGAAAGGGGTTTCCAAGCTTCGAAAAATTACGAATCTCCAGAAATCTCAGCAAATATTTTTTCACCCAAACTGGATGATACTTTCAGGTAATGATCAGTACACTAGGGCGACTTGGTTCCCCAAATGTCGTTCTTCTATGTTGAAGCGTTCATTTCCTGTAACAGTTTGAATTTTTAGGTTTCACTCTGTTTTCTCCTATATTGATACATATATTTGGAACTCTAAATCCAACACGGTTTCTGCTAGATTCTTGAAACTTGATACAGTAAAGTAGTTTCACGTTCTGTCTCTATGTTTTGTTTCCTCTTGATGTAGCCCTAAGCAGTGACTGGCGAGAAACACTTTCATGGAAAGGGGTTGCCAAGCTTCCAAAAATTACGAATCTCCAGAAATCTCAGCAAATATTTTTTCACCCAAACTGGATGATACTTTCAGGTAATGATCAGTACACTAAGGCGACTTGGTTTCCCAAATTTCATTCTTCTATGTTGAAGCGTTCATTTCCAGTAACAGTTTGAATTTTTAGGTTTCACTCTGTTTTCTCCTATATTGATACATGTATTTGGAACTCTAAATCCAACACGGTTTGTGCTAGCTTCTTGAAACTTGAAACAGTAAAGTAGTTTCACGTTCTATCTCTATGTTTTGTTTTCTCTTGATGTAGCCCTAAGCACTGACTGGTGTGAAACACTTTCATGGAAAGGGGTTGCCAAGCATCCAAAAATTACGAATGTCCAGAAATCTCAGCAAATATTTTTTCACCCAAACTGGATGATACTTTCAGGTAATGATCAGTACACTAAGGCGACTTGGTTCCCCAAATGCCGTTCTTCTATGTTGAAGCGTTCATTTTTAGTAACAGTTTGAATTTTTAGGTTTCACTCTGTTTTCTCCTATATTGATACATGTATTTGGAACTCTAAATCCAACACGGTTTGTGCTAGCTTCTTGAAACTTGACAAAGTAAAGTAGTTTCACGTTCCATCTCTATGTTTTGTTTCCTCTTGATGTAGACCTAAGCAGTGACTGGCGAGAAACACTTTCATGGAAAGGGGTTGCCAAGCTTCCAAAAGTTACGAATCTTCAGAAATCTCAGCAAATATTTTGTCACCCAAACTGGATGATACTTTCAGGTAATGATCAGTACACTAACGCGACTTGGTTCCCCATATGTCGTTCTTCTATGTTGAAGCGTTCATTTCCAGTAACAGTTTGAATTTTAAGGTTTCACTCTGTTTTCTCCTATATTGATACATGTGTTTGGAACTCTAAATCCAACATGGTTTGTGCTAGCTTCTTGAAACTTGACACAGTAAAGTAGTTTCACGTTCTGTCTCTATGTTTTGTTTCCTCTTGATGTAGCCCTAAGCAGTGACTGGCGAGAAACACTTCCATGGAAAGGGGTTTCCAAGCTTCCAAAAATTACGAATCTCCAGAAATCTCAGCAAATATTTTTTCACCCAAACTGGATGATACTTTCAGGTAATGATCAGTACACTGAGGCGACTTAGTTCCCCAAATGTCGTTCTTCTATGTTGAAGCATTCATTTCCAGTAACAGTTTGAATTTTTAGGTTTCACTCTGTTTTCTCCTATATTGATACATGTATTTGGAACTCTAAATCCAACACGGTTTGTGCTAGCTTCTTGAAACTTGACACAGTAAAGTAGTTTCACGTTCTATCTCTACGTTTTGTTTCCTCTTGATGTAGCCCTAAGCAGTGACTGGCGAGAAACACTTTCATGGAAAGGGGTTGCCAAGCTCCCAAAAATTACGAATCTCCAGAAATCTCAGCAAATATTTTTTCACCCAAACTGGATGATACTTTCAGGTAATGATCAGTACACTAAGGCGACTTGGTTCCCCAAATGCCGTTCTTCTATGTTGAAGCGTTCATTTTTAGTAACAGTTTGAATTTTTAGGTTTCACTCTGTTTTCTCCTATATTGATACATGTATTTGGAACTCTAAATCCAACACGGTTTGTGCTAGCTTCTTGAAACTTGACAAAGTAAAGTAGTTTCACGTTCCATCTCTATGTTTTGTTTCCTCTTGATGTAGACCTAAGCAGTGACTGGCGAGAAACACTTTCATGGAAAGGGGTTGCCAAGCTTCCAAAAGTTACGAATCTTCAGAAATCTCAGCAAATATTTTTTCACCCAAACTGGATGATACTTTCAGGTAATGATCAGTACACTAAGGCGACTTGGTTCCCCATATGTCATTCTTCTATATTGAAGCGTTCATTTCCAGTAACAGTTTGAATTTTTAGGTTTCACTCTGTTTTCTCCTATATTGATAGATGTATTTGGAACTCTAAATCCAACACGGTTTCTGCTAGCTTCTTGAAACTTGACACAGTAAAGTAGTTTCACGTTCTATCTCTACGTTTTGTTTCCTCTTGATGTAGCCCTAAGCAGTGACTGGCGAGAAACACTTTCATGGAAAGGGGTTGCCAAGCTCCCAAAAATTACGAATCTCCAGAAATCTCAGCAAATATTTTTTCACCCAAACTGGATGATACTTTCAGGTAATGATCAGTACACTAAGGCGACTTGGTTCCCCAAATGCCGTTCTTCTATGTTGAAGCGTTCATTTTTAGTAACAGTTTGAATTTTTAGGTTTCACTCTGTTTTCTCCTATATTGATACATGTATTTGGAACTCTAAATCCAACACGGTTTGTGCTAGCTTCTTGAAACTTGATACAGTAAAGTAGTTTCACGTTCTGTCTCTATGTTTTGTTTCCTCTTGATGTAGCCCTAAGCAGTGACTGGCGAGAAACACTTTCATGGAAAGGGGTTGCCAAGCTTCCAAAAATTACGAATCTCCAGAAATCTCAGCAAATATTTTTTCACCCAAACTGGATGATACTTTCAGGTAATGATAAGTACACTAAGGCGACTTGGTTCCCCAAATGTCGTTCTTCTATGTTGAAGCGTTCATTTCCAGTAACAGTTTGAATTTTTAGGTTTCACTCTGTTTCCTCCTATATTGATACATGTATTTGGAACTCTAAATCCAACACGGTTTGTGCTAGCTTCTTGAAACTTGACACAGTAAAGTAGTTTCACGTTCTGTCTCTATATTTTGTTTCCTCTTGATGTAGCCGTTAGCAGTGACTGGCGAGAAACACTTTCATGGAAAGGGGTTGCCAAGCTTTCAAAAATTACGAATCTCCAGAAATCTCAGCAAATGTTTTTTCACCCAAACTGGATGATACTTTCAGGTAATGATCAGTACACTAAGGCGACTTGGTTCCCCAAATGTCGTTCTTCTATGTGGAAGCGTTCATTTCCAGTAACAGTTTGAATTTTTAGGTTTCACTCTGTTTTCTCCTATATTGATAGATATATTTGGAACTCTAAATCCAACACGGTTTGTGCTGGCTTCTTGAAACTTGACACAGTAAAGTAGTTTCACGTTCTGTCTCTATGTTTTGTTTCCTCTTGATGTAGCCCTAAGCAGTGACTGGCGAGAAACACTTCCATGGAAAGGGGTTTCCAAGCTTCCAAAAATTACGAATCTCCAGAAATCTCAGCAAATATTTTTTCACCCAAACTGGATGATACTTTCAGGTAATGATCAGTACACTAAGGCGACTTGGTTCCCCAAATGTCGTTCTTCTATGTTGAAGCATTCATTTCCAGTAACAGTTTGAATTTTTAGGTTTCACTCTGTTTTCTCCTATATTGATACATGTATTTGGAACTCTAAATCCGACACGGTTTGTGCTAGCTTCTCAAACTTGACACAGTAAAGTAGTTTCACGTTCTATCTCTATGTTTTGTTTCCTCTTGATGTAGCCCTAAGCAGTGACTGGCGAGAAACACTTTCATGGAAACGGTTGCCAAGCTTCCAAAAATTACGAATCTCCAGAAATCTCAGCAAATATTTTTTCACCCAAACTGGATGATACTTTCAGGTAATGATCAGTACACTAAGGCGACTTGGTTCCCCAAATGTCGTTCTTCTATGTTGAAGCGTTCATTTCCAGTAACAGTTTGAATTTTTAGGTTTCACTCTGTTTTCTCCTATATTGATACATGTATTTGGAACTCTAAATCCAACACGGTTTGTGCTAGCTTCTTGAAACTTGACACAGTAAAGTAGTTTCACGTTCTGTCTCTATGTTTTGTTTCCTCTTGATGTAGCCGTAAGCAGTGACTGGTGAGAAACACTTTCATGGAAAGGGGTTGCCAAGCTTCCAAAAATTACGAATCTCCAGAAATCTCAGCAAATGTTTTTTCACCCAAACTGGATGATACTTTCAGGTAATGATCAGTACACTAAGGCGACTTGGTTCCCCAAATGTCGTTCTTCTATGTTGAAGCGTTCATTTCCAGTAACAGTTTGAATTTTTAGGTTTCACTCTGTTTTCTCCTATATTGATACATGTATTTGGAACTCTAAATCCAACACGGTTTGTGCTAGCTTCTTGAAACTTGACACAGTAAAGTAGTTTCACGTTCTATCTCTACGTTTTGTTTCCTCTTGATGTAGCCCTAAGCAGTGACTGGCGAGAAACACTTTCATGGAAAGGGGTTGCCAAGCTCCCAAAAATTACGAATCTCCAGAAATCTCAGCAAATATTTTTTCACCCAAACTGGATGATAGTTTCAGGTAATGATCAGTACACTAAGGCGACTTGGTTCCCCAAATGCCGTTCTTCTATGTTGAAGCGTTCATTTTTAGTAACAGTTTGAATTTTTAGGTTTCACTCTGTTTTCTCCTATATTGATACATGTATTTGGAACTCTAAATCCAACACGGTTTGTGCTAGCTTCTTGAAACTTGACAAAGTAAAGTAGTTTCACGTTCCATCTCTATGTTTTGTTTCCTCTTGATGTAGACCTAAGCAGTGACTGGCGAGAAACACTTTCATGGAAAGGGGTTGCCAAGCTTCCAAAAGTTACGAATCTTCAGAAATCTCAGCAAATATTTTTTCACCCAAACTGGATGATACTTTCAGGTAATGATCAGTACACTAAGGCGACTTGGTTCCCCAGATTTCGTTCTTCTATATTGAAGCGTTCATTTCCAGTAACAGTTTGAATTTTTAGGTTTCACTCTGTTTTCTCCTATATTGATAGATGTATTTGGAACTCTAAATCCAACACGGTTTCTGCTAGCTTCTTGAAACTTGACACAGTAAAGTAGTTTCACGTTCTATCTCTACGTTTTGTTTCCTCTTGATGTAGCCCTAAGCAGTGACTGGCGAGAAACACTTTCATGGAAAGGGGTTGCCAAGCTCCCAAAAATTACGAATCTCCAGAAATCTCAGCAAATATTTTTTCACCCAAACTGGATGATACTTTCAGGTAATGATCAGTACACTAAGGCGACTTGGTTCCCCAAATGCCGTTCTTCTATGTTGAAGCGTTCATTTTTAGTAACAGTTTGAATTTTTAGGTTTCACTCTGTTTTCTCCTATATTGATACATGTATTTGGAACTCTAAATCCAACACGGTTTGTGCTAGCTTCTTGAAACTTGACACAGTAAAGTAGTTTCACGTTCTATCTCTATGTTTTGTTTCCTCTTGATGTACCCCTAAGCACTGACTGGTGTGAAACACTTTCATGGAAAGGGGTTGCCAAGCATCCAAAAATTACGAATGTCCAGAAATCTCAGCAAATATTTTTTCACCCAAACTGGATGATACTTTCAGGTAATGATCAGTACACTAGGGCGACTTGGTTCCCCAAATGTCGTTCTTCTATGTTGAAGCGTTCATTTCCTGTAACAGTTTGAATTTTTAGGTTTCACTCTGTTTTCTCCTATATTGATACATATATTTGGAACTCTAAATCCAACACGGTTTCTGCTAGATTCTTGAAACTTGATACAGTAAAGTAGTTTCACGTTCTGTCTCTATGTTTTGTTTCCTCTTGATGTAGCCCTAAGCAGTGACTGGCGAGAAACACTTTCATGGAAAGGGGTTGCCAAGCTTCCAAAAATTACGAATCTCCAGAAATCTCAGCAAATATTTTTTCACCCAAACTGGATGATACTTTCAGGTAATGATCAGTACACTAAGGCGACTTGGTTTCCCAAATTTCATTCTTCTATGTTGAAGCGTTCATTTCCAGTAACAGTTTGAATTTTTAGGTTTCACTCTGTTTTCTCCTATATTGATACATGTATTTGGAACTCTAAATCCAACACGGTTTGTGCTAGCTTCTTGAAACTTGAAACAGTAAAGTAGTTTCACGTTCTATCTCTATGTTTTGTTTTCTCTTGATGTAGCCCTAAGCACTGACTGGTGTGAAACACTTTCATGGAAAGGGGTTGCCAAGCATCCAAAAATTACGAATGTCCAGAAATCTCAGCAAATATTTTTTCACCCAAACTGGATGATACTTTCAGGTAATGATCAGTACACTAAGGCGACTTGGTTCCCCAAATGCCGTTCTTCTATGTTGAAGCGTTCATTTTTAGTAACAGTTTGAATTTTTAGGTTTCACTCTGTTTTCTCCTATATTGATACATGTATTTGGAACTCTAAATCCAACACGGTTTGTGCTAGCTTCTTGAAACTTGACAAAGTAAAGTAGTTTCACGTTCCATCTCTATGTTTTGTTTCCTCTTGATGTAGACCTAAGCAGTGACTGGCGAGAAACACTTTCATGGAAAGGGGTTGCCAAGCTTCCAAAAGTTACGAATCTTCAGAAATCTCAGCAAATATTTTGTCACCCAAACTGGATGATACTTTCAGGTAATGATCAGTACACTAACGCGACTTGGTTCCCCATATGTCGTTCTTCTATGTTGAAGCGTTCATTTCCAGTAACAGTTTGAATTTTTAGGTTTCACTCTGTTTTCTCCTATATTGATACATGTGTTTGGAACTCTAAATCCAACATGGTTTGTGCTAGCTTCTTGAAACTTGACACAGTAAAGTAGTTTCACGTTCTGTCTCTATGTTTTGTTTCCTCTTGATGTAGCCCTAAGCAGTGACTGGCGAGAAACACTTCCATGGAAAGGGGTTTCCAAGCTTCCAAAAATTACGAATCTCCAGAAATCTCAGCAAATATTTTTTCACCCAAACTGGATGATACTTTCAGGTAATGATCAGTACACTGAGGCGACTTAGTTCCCCAAATGTCGTTCTTCTATGTTGAAGCATTCATTTCCAGTAACAGTTTGAATTTTTAGGTTTCACTCTGTTTTCTCCTATATTGATACATGTATTTGGAACTCTAAATCCAACACGGTTTGTGCTAGCTTCTTGAAACTTGACACAGTAAAGTAGTTTCACGTTCTATCTCTATGTTTTGTTTCCTCTTGATGTAGCCCTAAGCAGTGACTGGCGAGAAACACTTACATGGAAAGGGGTTGCCAAGCTTCCAAAAATTACGAATCTCCAGAAATCTCAGCAAATGTTTTTTCACCCAAACTGGATGATACTTTCAGGTAATGATCAGTACACTAAGGCGACTTGGTTCTCCAAATGTCGTTCTTCTATGTTGAAGCGTTCATTTCCAGTAACAGTTTGAATTTTTAGGTTTCACTCTGTTTTCTCCTATATTGATACATGTATTTGGAACTCTAAATCCAACACGGTTTGTGCTAGCTTCTTGAAACTTGACACAGTAAAGTAGTTTCACGTTCTATCTCTACGTTTTGTTTCCTCTTGATGTAGCCCTAAGCAGTGACTGGCGAGAAACACTTTCATGGAAAGGGGTTGCCAAGCTCCCAAAAATTACGAATCTCCAGAAATCTCAGCAAATATTTTTTCACCCAAACTGGATGATACTTTCAGGTAATGATCAGTACACTAAGGCGACTTGGTTCCCCAAATGCCGTTCTTCTATGTTGAAGCGTTCATTTTTAGTAACAGTTTGAATTTTTAGGTTTCACTCTGTTTTCTCCTATATTGATACATGTATTTGGAACTCTAAATCCAACACGGTTTGTGCTAGCTTCTTGAAACTTGACAAAGTAAAGTAGTTTCACGTTCCATCTCTATGTTTTGTTTCCTCTTGATGTAGACCTAAGCAGTGACTGGCGAGAAACACTTTCATGGAAAGGGGTTGCCAAGCTTCCAAAAGTTACGAATCTTCAGAAATCTCAGCAAATATTTTTTCACCCAAACTGGATGATACTTTCAGGTAATGATCAGTACACTAAGGCGACTTGGTTCCCCATATGTCATTCTTCTATATTGAAGCGTTCATTTCCAGTAACAGTTTGAATTTTTAGGTTTCACTCTGTTTTCTCCTATATTGATAGATGTATTTGGAACTCTAAATCCAACACGGTTTCTGCTAGCTTCTTGAAACTTGACACAGTAAAGTAGTTTCACGTTCTATCTCTACGTTTTGTTTCCTCTTGATGTAGCCCTAAGCAGTGACTGGCGAGAAACACTTTCATGGAAAGGGGTTGCCAAGCTCCCAAAAATTACGAATCTCCAGAAATCTCAGCAAATATTTTTTCACCCAAACTGGATGATACTTTCAGGTAATGATCAGTACACTAAGGCGACTTGGTTCCCCAAATGCCGTTCTTCTATGTTGAAGCGTTCATTTTTAGTAACAGTTTGAATTTTTAGGTTTCACTCTGTTTTCTCCTATATTGATACATGTATTTGGAACTCTAAATCCAACACGGTTTGTGCTAGCTTCTTGAAACTTGATACAGTAAAGTAGTTTCACGTTCTGTCTCTATGTTTTGTTTCCTCTTGATGTAGCCCTAAGCAGTGACTGGCGAGAAACACTTTCATGGAAAGGGGTTGCCAAGCTTCCAAAAATTACGAATCTCCAGAAATCTCAGCAAATATTTTTTCACCCAAACTGGATGATACTTTCAGGTAATGATCAGTACACTAAGGCGACTTGGTTTCCCAAATTTCATTCTTCTATGTTGAAGCGTTCATTTCCAGTAACAGTTTGAATTTTTAGGTTTCACTCTGTTTTCTCCTATATTGATACATGTATTTGGAACTCTAAATCCAACACGGTTTGTGCTAGCTTCTTGAAACTTGACACAGTAAAGTAGTTTCACGTTCTGTCTCTATGTTTTGTTTCCTCTTGATGTACCCCTAAGCAGTGACTGGCGAGAAACACTTTCATGGAAAGGGGTTTCCAAGCTTCGAAAAATTACGAATCTCCAGAAATCTCAGCAAATATTTTTTCACCCAAACTGGATGATACTTTCAGGTAATGATCAGTACACTAGGGCGACTTGGTTCCCCAAATGTCGTTCTTCTATGTTGAAGCGTTCATTTCCTGTAACAGTTTGAATTTTTAGGTTTCACTCTGTTTTCTCCTATATTGATACATATATTTGGAACTCTAAATCCAACACGGTTTCTGCTAGATTCTTGAAACTTGATACAGTAAAGTAGTTTCACGTTCTGTCTCTATGTTTTGTTTCCTCTTGATGTAGCCCTAAGCAGTGACTGGCGAGAAACACTTTCATGGAAAGGGGTTGCCAAGCTTCCAAAAATTACGAATCTCCAGAAATCTCAGCAAATATTTTTTCACCCAAACTGGATGATACTTTCAGGTAATGATCAGTACACTAAGGCGACTTGGTTTCCCAAATTTCATTCTTCTATGTTGAAGCGTTCATTTCCAGTAACAGTTTGAATTTTTAGGTTTCACTCTGTTTTCTCCTATATTGATACATGTATTTGGAACTCTAAATCCAACACGGTTTGTGCTAGCTTCTTGAAACTTGAAACAGTAAAGTAGTTTCACGTTCTATCTCTATGTTTTGTTTTCTCTTGATGTAGCCCTAAGCACTGACTGGTGTGAAACACTTTCATGGAAAGGGGTTGCCAAGCATCCAAAAATTACGAATGTCCAGAAATCTCAGCAAATATTTTTTCACCCAAACTGGATGATACTTTCAGGTAATGATCAGTACACTAAGGCGACTTGGTTCCCCAAATGCCGTTCTTCTATGTTGAAGCGTTCATTTTTAGTAACAGTTTGAATTTTTAGGTTTCACTCTGTTTTCTCCTATATTGATACATGTATTTGGAACTCTAAATCCAACACGGTTTGTGCTAGCTTCTTGAAACTTGACAAAGTAAAGTAGTTTCACGTTCCATCTCTATGTTTTGTTTCCTCTTGATGTAGACCTAAGCAGTGACTGGCGAGAAACACTTTCATGGAAAGGGGTTGCCAAGCTTCCAAAAGTTACGAATCTTCAGAAATCTCAGCAAATATTTTGTCACCCAAACTGGATGATACTTTCAGGTAATGATCAGTACACTAACGCGACTTGGTTCCCCATATGTCGTTCTTCTATGTTGAAGCGTTCATTTCCAGTAACAGTTTGAATTTTTAGGTTTCACTCTGTTTTCTCCTATATTGATACATGTGTTTGGAACTCTAAATCCAACATGGTTTGTGCTAGCTTCTTGAAACTTGACACAGTAAAGTAGTTTCACGTTCTGTCTCTATGTTTTGTTTCCTCTTGATGTAGCCCTAAGCAGTGACTGGCGAGAAACACTTCCATGGAAAGGGGTTTCCAAGCTTCCAAAAATTACGAATCTCCAGAAATCTCAGCAAATATTTTTTCACCCAAACTGGATGATACTTTCAGGTAATGATCAGTACACTGAGGCGACTTAGTTCCCCAAATGTCGTTCTTCTATGTTGAAGCATTCATTTCCAGTAACAGTTTGAATTTTTAGGTTTCACTCTGTTTTCTCCTATATTGATACATGTATTTGGAACTCTAAATCCAACACGGTTTGTGCTAGCTTCTTGAAACTTGACACAGTAAAGTAGTTTCACGTTCTATCTCTATGTTTTGTTTCCTCTTGATGTAGCCCTAAGCAGTGACTGGCGAGAAACACTTACATGGAAAGGGGTTGCCAAGCTTCCAAAAATTACGAATCTCCAGAAATCTCAGCAAATGTTTTTTCACCCAAACTGGATGATACTTTCAGGTAATGATCAGTACACTAAGGCGACTTGGTTCCCCAAATGTCGTTCTTCTATGTTGAAGCGTTCATTTCCAGTAACAGTTTGAATTTTTAGGTTTCACTCTGTTTTCTCCTATATTGATACATGTATTTGGAACTCTAAATCCAACACGGTTTGTGCTAGCTTCTTGAAACTTGACACAGTAAAGTAGTTTCACGTTCTATCTCTACGTTTTGTTTCCTCTTGATGTAGCCCTAAGCAGTGACTGGCGAGAAACACTTTCATGGAAAGGGGTTGCCAAGCTCCCAAAAATTACGAATCTCCAGAAATCTCAGCAAATATTTTTTCACCCAAACTGGATGATACTTTCAGGTAATGATCAGTACACTAAGGCGACTTGGTTCCCCAAATGCCGTTCTTCTATGTTGAAGCGTTCATTTTTAGTAACAGTTTGAATTTTTAGGTTTCACTCTGTTTTCTCCTATATTGATACATGTATTTGGAACTCTAAATCCAACACGGTTTGTGCTAGCTTCTTGAAACTTGACAAAGTAAAGTAGTTTCACGTTCCATCTCTATGTTTTGTTTCCTCTTGATGTAGACCTAAGCAGTGACTGGCGAGAAACACTTTCATGGAAAGGGGTTGCCAAGCTTCCAAAAGTTACGAATCTTCAGAAATCTCAGCAAATATTTTTTCACCCAAACTGGATGATACTTTCAGGTAATGATCAGTACACTAAGGCGACTTGGTTCCCCATATGTCATTCTTCTATATTGAAGCGTTCATTTCCAGTAACAGTTTGAATTTTTAGGTTTCACTCTGTTTTCTCCTATATTGATAGATGTATTTGGAACTCTAAATCCAACACGGTTTCTGCTAGCTTCTTGAAACTTGACACAGTAAAGTAGTTTCACGTTCTATCTCTACGTTTTGTTTCCTCTTGATGTAGCCCTAAGCAGTGACTGGCGAGAAACACTTTCATGGAAAGGGGTTGCCAAGCTCCCAAAAATTACGAATCTCCAGAAATCTCAGCAAATATTTTTTCACCCAAACTGGATGATACTTTCAGGTAATGATCAGTACACTAAGGCGACTTGGTTCCCCAAATGCCGTTCTTCTATGTTGAAGCGTTCATTTTTAGTAACAGTTTGAATTTTTAGGTTTCACTCTGTTTTCTCCTATATTGATACATGTATTTGGAACTCTAAATCCAACACGGTTTGTGCTAGCTTCTTGAAACTTGATACAGTAAAGTAGTTTCACGTTCTGTCTCTATGTTTTGTTTCCTCTTGATGTAGCCCTAAGCAGTGACTGGCGAGAAACACTTTCATGGAAAGGGGTTGCCAAGCTTCCAAAAATTACGAATCTCCAGAAATCTCAGCAAATATTTTTTCACCCAAACTGGATGATACTTTCAGGTAATGATAAGTACACTAAGGCGACTTGGTTCCCCAAATGTCGTTCTTCTATGTTGAAGCGTTCATTTCCAGTAACAGTTTGAATTTTTAGGTTTCACTCTGTTTCCTCCTATATTGATACATGTATTTGGAACTCTAAATCCAACACGGTTTGTGCTAGCTTCTTGAAACTTGACACAGTAAAGTAGTTTCACGTTCTGTCTCTATATTTTGTTTCCTCTTGATGTAGCCGTTAGCAGTGACTGGCGAGAAACACTTTCATGGAAAGGGGTTGCCAAGCTTTCAAAAATTACGAATCTCCAGAAATCTCAGCAAATGTTTTTTCACCCAAACTGGATGATACTTTCAGGTAATGATCAGTACACTAAGGCGACTTGGTTCCCCAAATGTCGTTCTTCTATGTGGAAGCGTTCATTTCCAGTAACAGTTTGAATTTTTAGGTTTCACTCTGTTTTCTCCTATATTGATAGATATATTTGGAACTCTAAATCCAACACGGTTTGTGCTGGCTTCTTGAAACTTGACACAGTAAAGTAGTTTCACGTTCTGTCTCTATGTTTTGTTTCCTCTTGATGTAGCCCTAAGCAGTGACTGGCGAGAAACACTTCCATGGAAAGGGGTTTCCAAGCTTCCAAAAATTACGAATCTCCAGAAATCTCAGCAAATATTTTTTCACCCAAACTGGATGATACTTTCAGGTAATGATCAGTACACTAAGGCGACTTGGTTCCCCAAATGTCGTTCTTCTATGTTGAAGCATTCATTTCCAGTAACAGTTTGAATTTTTAGGTTTCACTCTGTTTTCTCCTATATTGATACATGTATTTGGAACTCTAAATCCGACACGGTTTGTGCTAGCTTCTCAAACTTGACACAGTAAAGTAGTTTCACGTTCTATCTCTATGTTTTGTTTCCTCTTGATGTAGCCCTAAGCAGTGACTGGCGAGAAACACTTTCATGGAAACGGTTGCCAAGCTTCCAAAAATTACGAATCTCCAGAAATCTCAGCAAATATTTTTTCACCCAAACTGGATGATACTTTCAGGTAATGATCAGTACACTAAGGCGACTTGGTTCCCCAAATGTCGTTCTTCTATGTTGAAGCGTTCATTTCCAGTAACAGTTTGAATTTTTAGGTTTCACTCTGTTTTCTCCTATATTGATACATGTATTTGGAACTCTAAATCCAACACGGTTTGTGCTAGCTTCTTGAAACTTGACACAGTAAAGTAGTTTCACGTTCTGTCTCTATGTTTTGTTTCCTCTTGATGTAGCCGTAAGCAGTGACTGGTGAGAAACACTTTCATGGAAAGGGGTTGCCAAGCTTCCAAAAATTACGAATCTCCAGAAATCTCAGCAAATGTTTTTTCACCCAAACTGGATGATACTTTCAGGTAATGATCAGTACACTAAGGCGACTTGGTTCCCCAAATGTCGTTCTTCTATGTTGAAGCGTTCATTTCCAGTAACAGTTTGAATTTTTAGGTTTCACTCTGTTTTCTCCTATATTGATACATGTATTTGGAACTCTAAATCCAACACGGTTTGTGCTAGCTTCTTGAAACTTGACACAGTAAAGTAGTTTCACGTTCTATCTCTACGTTTTGTTTCCTCTTGATGTAGCCCTAAGCAGTGACTGGCGAGAAACACTTTCATGGAAAGGGGTTGCCAAGCTCCCAAAAATTACGAATCTCCAGAAATCTCAGCAAATATTTTTTCACCCAAACTGGATGATAGTTTCAGGTAATGATCAGTACACTAAGGCGACTTGGTTCCCCAAATGCCGTTCTTCTATGTTGAAGCGTTCATTTTTAGTAACAGTTTGAATTTTTAGGTTTCACTCTGTTTTCTCCTATATTGATACATGTATTTGGAACTCTAAATCCAACACGGTTTGTGCTAGCTTCTTGAAACTTGACAAAGTAAAGTAGTTTCACGTTCCATCTCTATGTTTTGTTTCCTCTTGATGTAGACCTAAGCAGTGACTGGCGAGAAACACTTTCATGGAAAGGGGTTGCCAAGCTTCCAAAAGTTACGAATCTTCAGAAATCTCAGCAAATATTTTTTCACCCAAACTGGATGATACTTTCAGGTAATGATCAGTACACTAAGGCGACTTGGTTCCCCAGATTTCGTTCTTCTATATTGAAGCGTTCATTTCCAGTAACAGTTTGAATTTTTAGGTTTCACTCTGTTTTCTCCTATATTGATAGATGTATTTGGAACTCTAAATCCAACACGGTTTCTGCTAGCTTCTTGAAACTTGACACAGTAAAGTAGTTTCACGTTCTATCTCTACGTTTTGTTTCCTCTTGATGTAGCCCTAAGCAGTGACTGGCGAGAAACACTTTCATGGAAAGGGGTTGCCAAGCTCCCAAAAATTACGAATCTCCAGAAATCTCAGCAAATATTTTTTCACCCAAACTGGATGATACTTTCAGGTAATGATCAGTACACTAAGGCGACTTGGTTCCCCAAATGCCGTTCTTCTATGTTGAAGCGTTCATTTTTAGTAACAGTTTGAATTTTTAGGTTTCACTCTGTTTTCTCCTATATTGATACATGTATTTGGAACTCTAAATCCAACACGGTTTGTGCTAGCTTCTTGAAACTTGATACAGTAAAGTAGTTTCACGTTCTGTCTCTATGTTTTGTTTCCTCTTGATGTAGCCCTAAGCAGTGACTGGCGAGAAACACTTTCATGGAAAGGGGTTGCCAAGCTTCCAAAAATTACGAATCTCCAGAAATCTCAGCAAATATTTTTTCACCCAAACTGGATGATACTTTCAGGTAATGATAAGTACACTAAGGCGACTTGGTTCCCCAAATGTCGTTCTTCTATGTTGAAGCGTTCATTTCCAGTAACAGTTTGAATTTTTAGGTTTCACTCTGTTTCCTCCTATATTGATACATGTATTTGGAACTCTAAATCCAACACGGTTTGTGCTAGCTTCTTGAAACTTGACACAGTAAAGTAGTTTCACGTTCTGTCTCTATATTTTGTTTCCTCTTGATGTAGCCGTTAGCAGTGACTGGTGAGAAACACTTTCATGGAAAGGGGTTGCCAAGCTTTCAAAAATTACGAATCTCCAGAAATCTCAGCAAATGTTTTTTCACCCAAACTGGATGATACTTTCAGGTAATGATCAGTACACTAAGGCGACTTGGTTCCCCAAATGTCGTTCTTCTATGTGGAAGCGTTCATTTCCAGTAACAGTTTGAATTTTTAGGTTTCACTCTGTTTTCTCCTATATTGATACATGTGTTAGGAACTCTAAATCCAACATGGTTTGTGCTAGCTTCTTGAAACTTGACACACTAAAGTAGTTTCACGTTCTGTCTCTATGTTTTGTTTCCTCTTGATGTAGCCCTAAGCAGTGACTGGCGAGAAACACTTCCATGGAAAGGGGTTTCCAAGCTTCCAAAAATTACGAATCTCCAGAAATCTCAGCAAATATTTTTTCACCCAAACTGGATGATACTTTCAGGTAATGATCAGTACACTAAGGCGACTTGGTTCCCCAAATGTCGTTCTTCTATGTTGAAGCATTCATTTCCAGTAACAGTTTGAATTTTTAGGTTTGACTCTGTTTTCTCCTATATTGATACATGTATTTGGAACTCTAAATTCGACACGGTTTGTGCTAGCTTCTCAAACTTGACACAGTAAAGTAGTTTCACGTTCTGTCTCTATGTTTTGCTTCTTCTTGATGTAGCCCTAAGCAGTGACTGGCGAGAAACACTTTCATGGAAAGGGATTGCCAAGCTTCCAAAAATTACGAATCTCCAGAAATCTCAGCAAATATTTTTTCACCCAAACTGGATGATACTTTCAGGTAATGATCAGTACACTAAGTCGACTTGGTTCCCCAAATGTCGTTCTTCTATGTTGAAGCGTTCATTTCCAGTAACAGTTTGAATTTTTAGGTTTCACTCTGTTTTCTCCTATATTGATACATGTATTTGGAACTCTAAATCCAACACGGTTTGTGCTAGCTTCTTGAAACTTGACACAGTAAAGTAGTTTCACGTTCTGTCTCTATGTTTTGTTTCCTCTTGATGTACCCCTAAGCAGTGACTGGCGAGAAACACTTTCATCGAAAGGGGTTTCCAAGCTTCGAAAAATTACGAATCTCCAGAAATCTCAGCAAATATTTTTTCACCCAAACTGGATGATACTTTCAGGTAATGATCAGTACACTAGGGCGACTTGGTTCCCCAAATGTCGTTCTTCTATGTTGAAGCGTTCATTTCCTGTAACAGTTTGAATTTTTAGGTTTCACTCTGTTTTCTCCTATATTGATACATATATTTGGAACTCTAAATCCAACACGGTTTGTGCTAGCTTCTTGAAACTTGATACAGTAAAGTAGTTTCACGTTCTGTCTCTATGTTTTGTTTCCTCTTGATGTAGCCCTAAGCAGTGACTGGCGAGAAACACTTTCATGGAAAGGGGTTGCCAAGCTTCCAAAAATTACGAATCTCCAGAAATCTCAGCAAATATTTTTTCACCCAAACTGGATGATACTTTCAGGTAATGATCAGTACACTAAGGCGACTTGGTTTCCCAAATTTCATTCTTCTATGTTGAAGCGTTCATTTCCAGTAACAGTTTGAATTTTTAGGTTTCACTCTGTTTTCTCCTATATTGATACATGTATTTGGAACTCTAAATCCAACACGGTTTGTGCTAGCTTCTTGAAACTTGAAACAGTAAAGTAGTTTCACGTTCTATCTCTATGTTTTGTTTTCTCTTGATGTAGCCCTAAGCACTGACTGGTGTGAAACACTTTCATGGAAAGGGGTTGCCAAGCATCCAAAAATTACGAATGTCCAGAAATCTCAGCAAATATTTTTTCACCCAAACTGGATGATACTTTCAGGTAATGATCAGTACACTAAGGCGACTTGGTTCCCCAAATGCCGTTCTTCTATGTTGAAGCGTTCATTTTTAGTAACAGTTTGAATTTTTAGGTTTCACTCTGTTTTCTCCTATATTGATACATGTATTTGGAACTCTAAATCCAACACGGTTTGTGCTAGCTTCTTGAAACTTGACAAAGTAAAGTAGTTTCACGTTCCATCTCTATGTTTTGTTTCCTCTTGATGTAGACCTAAGCAGTGACTGGCGAGAAACACTTTCATGGAAAGGGGTTGCCAAGCTTCCAAAAGTTATGAATCTTCAGAAATCTCAGCAAATATTTTGTCACCCAAACTGGATGATACTTTCAGGTAATGATCAGTACACTAACGCGACTTGGTTCCCCATATGTCGTTCTTCTATGTTGAAGCGTTCATTTCCAGTAACAGTTTGAATTTTTAGGTTTCACTCTGTTTTCTCCTATATTGATACATGTGTTTGGAACTCTAAATCCAACATGGTTTGTGCTAGCTTCTTGAAACTTGACACAGTAAAGTAGTTTCACGTTCTGTCTCTATGTTTTGTTTCCTCTTGATGTAGCCCTAAGCAGTGACTGGCGAGAAACACTTCCATGGAAAGGGGTTTCCAAGCTTCCAAAAATTACGAATCTCCAGAAATCTCAGCAAATATTTTTTCACCCAAACTGGATGATACTTTCAGGTAATGATCAGTACACTGAGGCGACTTAGTTCCCCAAATGTCGTTCTTCTATGTTGAAGCATTCATTTCCAGTAACAGTTTGAATTTTTAGGTTTCACTCTGTTTTCTCCTATATTGATACATGTATTTGGAACTCTAAATCCAACACGGTTTGTGCTAGCTTCTTGAAACTTGACACAGTAAAGTAGTTTCACGTTCTATCTCTATGTTTTGTTTCCTCTTGATGTAGCCCTAAGCAGTGACTGGCGAGAAACACTTACATGGAAAGGGGTTGCCAAGCTTCCAAAAATTACGAATCTCCAGAAATCTCAGCAAATGTTTTTTCACCCAAACTGGATGATACTTTCAGGTAATGATCAGTACACTAAGGCGACTTGGTTCCCCAAATGTCGTTCTTCTATGTTGAAGCGTTCATTTCCAGTAACAGTTTGAATTTTTAGGTTTCACTCTGTTTTCTCCTATATTGATACATGTATTTGGAACTCTAAATCCAACACGGTTTGTGCTAGCTTCTTGAAACTTGACACAGTAAAGTAGTTTCACGTTCTATCTCTACGTTTTGTTTCCTCTTGATGTAGCCCTAAGCAGTGACTGGCGAGAAACACTTTCATGGAAAGGGGTTGCCAAGCTCCCAAAAATTACGAATCTCCAGAAATCTCAGCAAATATTTTTTCACCCAAACTGGATGATACTTTCAGGTAATGATCAGTACACTAAGGCGACTTGGTTCCCCAAATGCCGTTCTTCTATGTTGAAGCGTTCATTTTTAGTAACAGTTTGAATTTTTAGGTTTCACTCTGTTTTCTCCTATATTGATACATGTATTTGGAACTCTAAATCCAACACGGTTTGTGCTAGCTTCTTGAAACTTGACAAAGTAAAGTAGTTTCACGTTCCATCTCTATGTTTTGTTTCCTCTTGATGTAGACCTAAGCAGTGACTGGCGAGAAACACTTTCATGGAAAGGGGTTGCCAAGCTTCCAAAAGTTACGAATCTTCAGAAATCTCAGCAAATATTTTTTCACCCAAACTGGATGATACTTTCAGGTAATGATCAGTACACTAAGGCGACTTGGTTCCCCATATGTCATTCTTCTATATTGAAGCGTTCATTTCCAGTAACAGTTTGAATTTTTAGGTTTCACTCTGTTTTCTCCTATATTGATAGATGTATTTGGAACTCTAAATCCAACACGGTTTCTGCTAGCTTCTTGAAACTTGACACAGTAAAGTAGTTTCACGTTCTATCTCTACGTTTTGTTTCCTCTTGATGTAGCCCTAAGCAGTGACTGGCGAGAAACACTTTCATGGAAAGGGGTTGCCAAGCTCCCAAAAATTACGAATCTCCAGAAATCTCAGCAAATATTTTTTCACCCAAACTGGATGATACTTTCAGGTAATGATCAGTACACTAAGGCGACTTGGTTCCCCAAATGCCGTTCTTCTATGTTGAAGCGTTCATTTTTAGTAACAGTTTGAATTTTTAGGTTTCACTCTGTTTTCTCCTATATTGATACATGTATTTGGAACTCTAAATCCAACACGGTTTGTGCTAGCTTCTTGAAACTTGATACAGTAAAGTAGTTTCACGTTCTGTCTCTATGTTTTGTTTCCTCTTGATGTAGCCCTAAGCAGTGACTGGCGAGAAACACTTTCATGGAAAGGGGTTGCCAAGCTTCCAAAAATTACGAATCTCCAGAAATCTCAGCAAATATTTTTTCACCCAAACTGGATGATACTTTCAGGTAATGATAAGTACACTAAGGCGACTTGGTTCCCCAAATGTCGTTCTTCTATGTTGAAGCGTTCATTTCCAGTAACAGTTTGAATTTTTAGGTTTCACTCTGTTTCCTCCTATATTGATACATGTATTTGGAACTCTAAATCCGACACGGTTTGTGCTAGCTTCTCAAACTTGACACAGTAAAGTAGTTTCACGTTCTATCTCTATGTTTTGTTTCCTCTTGATGTAGCCCTAAGCAGTGACTGGCGAGAAACACTTTCATGGAAACGGTTGCCAAGCTTCCAAAAATTACGAATCTCCAGAAATCTCAGCAAATATTTTTTCACCCAAACTGGATGATACTTTCAGGTAATGATCAGTACACTAAGGCGACTTGGTTCCCCAAATGTCGTTCTTCTATGTGGAAGCGTTCATTTCCAGTAACAGTTTGAATTTTTAGGTTTCACTCTGTTTTCTCCTATATTGATACATGTGTTAGGAACTCTAAATCCAACATGGTTTGTGCTAGCTTCTTGAAACTTGACACACTAAAGTAGTTTCACGTTCTGTCTCTATGTTTTGTTTCCTCTTGATGTAGCCCTAAGCAGTGACTGGCGAGAAACACTTCCATGGAAAGGGGTTTCCAAGCTTCCAAAAATTACGAATCTCCAGAAATCTCAGCAAATATTTTTTCACCCAAACTGGATGATACTTTCAGGTAATGATCAGTACACTAAGGCGACTTGGTTCCCCAAATGTCGTTCTTCTATGTTGAAGCATTCATTTCCAGTAACAGTTTGAATTTTTAGGTTTGACTCTGTTTTCTCCTATATTGATACATGTATTTGGAACTCTAAATCCGACACGGTTTGTGCTAGCTTCTCAAACTTGACACAGTAAAGTAGTTTCACGTTCTGTCTCTATGTTTTGCTTCTTCTTGATGTAGCCCTAAGCAGTGACTGGCGAGAAACACTTTCATGGAAAGGGGTTGCCAAGCTTCCAAAAGTTACGAATCTTCAGAAATCTCAGCAAATATTTTTTCACCCAAACTGGATGATACTTTCAGGTAATGATCAGTACACTAAGGCGACTTGGTTCCCCAGATTTCGTTCTTCTATATTGAAGCGTTCATTTCCAGTAACAGTTTGAATTTTTAGGTTTCACTCTGTTTTCTCCTATATTGATAGATGTATTTGGAACTCTAAATCCAACACGGTTTCTGCTAGCTTCTTGAAACTTGACACAGTAAAGTAGTTTCACGTTCTATCTCTACGTTTTGTTTCCTCTTGATGTAGCCCTAAGCAGTGACTGGCGAGAAACACTTTCATGGAAAGGGGTTGCCAAGCTCCCAAAAATTACGAATCTCCAGAAATCTCAGCAAATATTTTTTCACCCAAACTGGATGATACTTTCAGGTAATGATCAGTACACTAAGGCGACTTGGTTCCCCAAATGCCGTTCTTCTATGTTGAAGCGTTCATTTTTAGTAACAGTTTGAATTTTTAGGTTTCACTCTGTTTTCTCCTATATTGATACATGTATTTGGAACTCTAAATCCAACACGGTTTGTGCTAGCTTCTTGAAACTTGATACAGTAAAGTAGTTTCACGTTCTGTCTCTATGTTTTGTTTCCTCTTGATGTAGCCCTAAGCAGTGACTGGCGAGAAACACTTTCATGGAAAGGGGTTGCCAAGCTTCCAAAAATTACGAATCTCCAGAAATCTCAGCAAATATTTTTTCACCCAAACTGGATGATACTTTCAGGTAATGATAAGTACACTAAGGCGACTTGGTTCCCCAAATGTCGTTCTTCTATGTTGAAGCGTTCATTTCCAGTAACAGTTTGAATTTTTAGGTTTCACTCTGTTTCCTCCTATATTGATACATGTATTTGGAACTCTAAATCCAACACGGTTTGTGCTAGCTTCTTGAAACTTGACACAGTAAAGTAGTTTCACGTTCTGTCTCTATATTTTGTTTCCTCTTGATGTAGCCGTTAGCAGTGACTGGTGAGAAACACTTTCATGGAAAGGGGTTGCCAAGCTTTCAAAAATTACGAATCTCCAGAAATCTCAGCAAATGTTTTTTCACCCAAACTGGATGATACTTTCAGGTAATGATCAGTACACTAAGGCGACTTGGTTCCCCAAATGTCGTTCTTCTATGTGGAAGCGTTCATTTCCAGTAACAGTTTGAATTTTTAGGTTTCACTCTGTTTTCTCCTATATTGATACATGTGTTAGGAACTCTAAATCCAACATGGTTTGTGCTAGCTTCTTGAAACTTGACACACTAAAGTAGTTTCACGTTCTGTCTCTATGTTTTGTTTCCTCTTGATGTAGCCCTAAGCAGTGACTGGCGAGAAACACTTCCATGGAAAGGGGTTTCCAAGCTTCCAAAAATTACGAATCTCCAGAAATCTCAGCAAATATTTTTTCACCCAAACTGGATGATACTTTCAGGTAATGATCAGTACACTAAGGCGACTTGGTTCCCCAAATGTCGTTCTTCTATGTTGAAGCATTCATTTCCAGTAACAGTTTGAATTTTTAGGTTTGACTCTGTTTTCTCCTATATTGATACATGTATTTGGAACTCTAAATCCGACACGGTTTGTGCTAGCTTCTCAAACTTGACACAGTAAAGTAGTTTCACGTTCTGTCTCTATGTTTTGCTTCTTCTTGATGTAGCCCTAAGCAGTGACTGGCGAGAAACACTTTCATGGAAAGGGATTGCCAAGCTTCCAAAAATTACGAATCTCCAGAAATCTCAGCAAATATTTTTTCACCCAAACTGGATGATACTTTCAGGTAATGATCAGTACACTAAGTCGACTTGGTTCCCCAAATGTCGTTCTTCTATGTTGAAGCGTTCATTTCCAGTAACAGTTTGAATTTTTAGGTTTCACTCTGTTTTCTCCTATATTGATACATGTATTTGGAACTCTAAATCCAACACGGTTTGTGCTAGCTTCTTGAAACTTGACACAGTAAAGTAGTTTCACGTTCTGTCTCTATGTTTTGTTTCCTCTTGATGTACCCCTAAGCAGTGACTGGCGAGAAACACTTTCATGGAAAGGGGTTTCCAAGCTTCCAAAAATTACGAATCTCCAGAAATCTCAGCAAATATTTTTTCACCCAAACTGGATGATACTTTCAGGTAATGATCAGTACACTAGGGCGACTTGGTTCCCCAAATGTCGTTCTTCTATGTTGAAGCGTTCATTTCCTGTAACAGTTTGAATTTTTAGGTTTCACTCTGTTTTCTCCTATATTGATACATATATTTGGAACTCTAAATCCAACACGGTTTGTGCTAGCTTCTTGAAACTTGATACAGTAAAGTAGTTTCACGTTCTGTCTCTATGTTTTGTTTCCTCTTGATGTAGCCCTAAGCAGTGACTGGCGAGAAACACTTTCATGGAAAGGGGTTGCCAAGCTTCCAAAAATTACGAATCTCCAGAAATCTCAGCAAATATTTTTTCACCCAAACTGGATGATACTTTCAGGTAATGATCAGTACACTAAGGCGACTTGGTTTCCCAAATTTCATTCTTCTATGTTGAAGCGTTCATTTCCAGTAACAGTTTGAATTTTTAGGTTTCACTCTGTTTTCTCCTATATTGATACATGTATTTGGAACTCTAAATCCAACACGGTTTGTGCTAGCTTCTTGAAACTTGAAACAGTAAAGTAGTTTCACGTTCTATCTCTATGTTTTGTTTTCTCTTGATGTAGCCCTAAGCACTGACTGGTGTGAAACACTTTCATGGAAAGGGGTTGCCAAGCATCCAAAAATTACGAATGTCCAGAAATCTCAGCAAATATTTTTTCACCCAAACTGGATGATACTTTCAGGTAATGATCAGTACACTAAGGCGACTTGGTTCCCCAAATGCCGTTCTTCTATGTTGAAGCGTTCATTTTTAGTAACAGTTTGAATTTTTAGGTTTCACTCTGTTTTCTCCTATATTGATACATGTATTTGGAACTCTAAATCCAACACGGTTTGTGCTAGCTTCTTGAAACTTGACAAAGTAAAGTAGTTTCACGTTCCATCTCTATGTTTTGTTTCCTCTTGATGTAGACCTAAGCAGTGACTGGCGAGAAACACTTTCATGGAAAGGGGTTGCCAAGCTTCCAAAAGTTACGAATCTTCAGAAATCTCAGCAAATATTTTGTCACCCAAACTGGATGATACTTTCAGGTAATGATCAGTACACTAACGCGACTTGGTTCCCCATATGTCGTTCTTCTATGTTGAAGCGTTCATTTCCAGTAACAGTTTGAATTTTTAGGTTTCACTCTGTTTTCTCCTATATTGATAGATGTATTTGGAACTCTAAATCCAACACGGTTTCTGCTAGATTCTTGAAACTTGACACAGTAAAGTAGTTTCACGTTCTGTCTCTATGTTTTGTTTCCTCTTGATGTAGCCCTAAGCAGTGACGGGCGAGAAACACTTCCATGGAAAAGGGTTGCCAAGCTTCCAAAAATTACGAATCTCCAGAAATCTCAGCAAATATTTTTTCACCCAAACTGGATGATACTTTCAGGTAATGATCAGTACACTAATGCGACTTGGTTCCCCAAATGTCGTTCTTCTATGTTGAAGCGTTCATTTCCAGTAACAGTTTGAATTTTTAGGTTTCACTCTGTTTTCTCCTATATTGATACATGTATTTGGAACTCTAAATCCAACACGGTTTGTGCTAGCTTCTTGAAACTTGACACAGTAAAGTAGTTTCACGTTCTGTCTCTATGTTTTGTTTCCTCTTGATGTACCCCTAAGCAGTGACTGGCGAGAAACACTTTCATGGAAAGGGGTTTCCAAGCTTCCAAAAATTACGAATCTCCAGAAATCTCAGCAAATATTTTTTCACCCAAACTGGATGATACTTTCAGGTAATGATCAGTACACTAGGGCGACTTGGTTCCCCAAATGTCGTTCTTCTATGTTGAAGCGTTCATTTCCTGTAACAGTTTGAATTTTTAGGTTTCACTCTGTTTTCTCCTATATTGATACATATATTTGGAACTCTAAATCCAACACGGTTTGTGCTAGCTTCTTGAAACTTGATACAGTAAAGTAGTTTCACGTTCTGTCTCTATGTTTTGTTTCCTCTTGATGTAGCCCTAAGCAGTGACTGGCGAGAAACACTTTCATGGAAAGGGGTTGCCAAGCTTCCAAAAATTACGAATCTCCAGAAATCTCAGCAAATATTTTTTCACCCAAACTGGATGATACTTTCAGGTAATGATCAGTACACTAAGGCGACTTGGTTTCCCAAATTTCATTCTTCTATGTTGAAGCGTTCATTTCCAGTAACAGTTTGAATTTTTAGGTTTCACTCTGTTTTCTCCTATATTGATACATGTATTTGGAACTCTAAATCCAACACGGTTTGTGCTAGCTTCTTGAAACTTGAAACAGTAAAGTAGTTTCACGTTCTATCTCTATGTTTTGTTTTCTCTTGATGTAGCCCTAAGCACTGACTGGTGTGAAACACTTTCATGGAAAGGGGTTGCCAAGCATCCAAAAATTACGAATGTCCAGAAATCTCAGCAAATATTTTTTCACCCAAACTGGATGATACTTTCAGGTAATGATCAGTACACTAAGGCGACTTGGTTCCCCAAATGCCGTTCTTCTATGTTGAAGCGTTCATTTTTAGTAACAGTTTGAATTTTTAGGTTTCACTCTGTTTTCTCCTATATTGATACATGTATTTGGAACTCTAAATCCAACACGGTTTGTGCTAGCTTCTTGAAACTTGACAAAGTAAAGTAGTTTCACGTTCCATCTCTATGTTTTGTTTCCTCTTGATGTAGACCTAAGCAGTGACTGGCGAGAAACACTTTCATGGAAAGGGGTTGCCAAGCTTCCAAAAGTTACGAATCTTCAGAAATCTCAGCAAATATTTTGTCACCCAAACTGGATGATACTTTCAGGTAATGATCAGTACACTAACGCGACTTGGTTCCCCATATGTCGTTCTTCTATGTTGAAGCGTTCATTTCCAGTAACAGTTTGAATTTTTAGGTTTCACTCTGTTTTCTCCTATATTGATAGATGTATTTGGAACTCTAAATCCAACACGGTTTCTGCTAGATTCTTGAAACTTGACACAGTAAAGTAGTTTCACGTTCTGTCTCTATGTTTTGTTTCCTCTTGATGTAGCCCTAAGCAGTGACGGGCGAGAAACACTTCCATGGAAAAGGGTTGCCAAGCTTCCAAAAATTACGAATCTCCAGAAATCTCAGCAAATATTTTTTCACCCAAACTGGATGATACTTTCAGGTAATGATCAGTACACTAATGCGACTTGGTTCACCAAATGTCGTTCTTCTATGTTGAAGCGTTCATTTCCAGTAACAGTTTGAATTTTTAGGTTTCACTCTGTTTTCTCCTATATTGATACATGTGTTTGGAACTCTAAATCCAACATGGTTTGTGCTAGCTTCTTGAAACTTGACACAGTAAAGTAGTTTCACGTTCTGTCTCTATGTTTTGTTTCCTCTTGATGTAGCCCTAAGCAGTGACTGGCGAGAAACACTTCCATGGAAAGGGGTTTCCAAGCTTCCAAAAATTACGAATCTCCAGAAATCTCAGCAAATATTTTTTCACCCAAACTGGATGATACTTTCAGGTAATGATCAGTACACTGAGGCGACTTAGTTCCCCAAATGTCGTTCTTCTATGTTGAAGCATTCATTTCCAGTAACAGTTTGAATTTTTAGGTTTCACTCTGTTTTCTCCTATATTGATACATGTATTTGGAACTCTAAATCCAACACGGTTTGTGCTAGCTTCTTGAAACTTGACACAGTAAAGTAGTTTCACGTTCTATCTCTATGTTTTGTTTCCTCTTGATGTAGCCCTAAGCAGTGACTGGCAAGAAACACTTACATGGAAAGGGGTTGCCAAGCTTCCAAAAATTACGAATCTCCAGAAATCTCAGCAAATGTTTTTTCACCCAAACTGGATGATACTTTCAGGTAATGATCAGTACACTAAGGCGACTTGGTTCCCCAAATGTCGTTCTTCTATGTTGAAGCGTTCATTTCCAGTAACAGTTTGAATTTTTAGGTTTCACTCTGTTTTCTCCTATATTGATACATGTATTTGGAACTCTAAATCCAACACGGTTTGTGCTAGCTTCTTGAAACTTGACACAGTAAAGTAGTTTCACGTTCTATCTCTACGTTTTGTTTCCTCTTGATGTAGCCCTAAGCAGTGACTGGCGAGAAACACTTTCATGGAAAGGGGTTGCCAAGCTCCCAAAAATTACGAATCTCCAGAAATCTCAGCAAATATTTTTTCACCCAAACTGGATGATACTTTCAGGTAATGATCAGTACACTAAGGCGACTTGGTTCCCCAAATGCCGTTCTTCTATGTTGAAGCGTTCATTTTTAGTAACAGTTTGAATTTTTAGGTTTCACTCTGTTTTCTCCTATATTGATACATGTATTTGGAACTCTAAATCCAACACGGTTTGTGCTAGCTTCTTGAAACTTGACAAAGTAAAGTAGTTTCACGTTCCATCTCTATGTTTTGTTTCCTCTTGATGTAGACCTAAGCAGTGACTGGCGAGAAACACTTTCATGGAAAGGGGTTGCCAAGCTTCCAAAAGTTACGAATCTTCAGAAATCTCAGCAAATATTTTTTCACCCAAACTGGATGATACTTTCAGGTAATGATCAGTACACTAAGGCGACTTGGTTCCCCATATGTCATTCTTCTATATTGAAGCGTTCATTTCCAGTAACAGTTTGAATTTTTAGGTTTCACTCTGTTTTCTCCTATATTGATAGATGTATTTGGAACTCTAAATCCAACACGGTTTCTGCTAGCTTCTTGAAACTTGACACAGTAAAGTAGTTTCACGTTCTATCTCTACGTTTTGTTTCCTCTTGATGTAGCCCTAAGCAGTGACTGGCGAGAAACACTTTCATGGAAAGGGGTTGCCAAGCTCCCAAAAATTACGAATCTCCAGAAATCTCAGCAAATATTTTTTCACCCAAACTGGATGATACTTTCAGGTAATGATCAGTACACTAAGGCGACTTGGTTCCCCAAATGCCGTTCTTCTATGTTGAAGCGTTCATTTTTAGTAACAGTTTGAATTTTTAGGTTTCACTCTGTTTTCTCCTATATTGATACATGTATTTGGAACTCTAAATCCAACACGGTTTGTGCTAGCTTCTTGAAACTTGATACAGTAAAGTAGTTTCACGTTCTGTCTCTATGTTTTGTTTCCTCTTGATGTAGCCCTAAGCAGTGACTGGCGAGAAACACTTTCATGGAAAGGGGTTGCCAAGCTTCCAAAAATTACGAATCTCCAGAAATCTCAGCAAATATTTTTTCACCCAAACTGGATGATACTTTCAGGTAATGATAAGTACACTAAGGCGACTTGGTTCCCCAAATGTCGTTCTTCTATGTTGAAGCGTTCATTTCCAGTAACAGTTTGAATTTTTAGGTTTCACTCTGTTTCCTCCTATATTGATACATGTATTTGGAACTCTAAATCCAACACGGTTTGTGCTAGCTTCTTGAAACTTGACACAGTAAAGTAGTTTCACGTTCTGTCTCTATGTTTTGCTTCCTCTTGATGTAGCCCTAAGCAGTGACTGGCGAGAAACACTTTCATGGAAAGGGATTGCCAAGCTTCCAAAAATTACGAATCTCCAGAAATCTCAGCAAATATTTTTTCACCCAAACTGGATGATACTTTCAGGTAATGATCAGTACACTAAGTCGACTTGGTTCCCCAAATGTCGTTCTTCTATGTTGAAGCGTTCATTTCCAGTAACAGTTTGAATTTTTAGGTTTCACTCTGTTTTCTCCTATATTGATACATGTATTTGGAACTCTAAATCCAACACGGTTTGTGCTAGCTTCTTGAAACTTGACACAGTAAAGTAGTTTCACGTTCTGTCTCTATGTTTTGTTTCCTCTTGATGTAGCCCTAAGCAGTGACTGGCGAGAAACACTTTCATGGAAAGGGGTTTCCAAGCTTCCAAAAATTACGAATCTCCAGAAATCTCAGCAAATATTTTTTCACCCAAACTGGATGATACTTTCAGGTAATGATCAGTACACTAGGGCGACTTGGTTCCCCAAATGTCGTTCTTCTATGTTGAAGCGTTCATTTCCTGTAACAGTTTGAATTTTTAGGTTTCACTCTGTTTTCTCCTATATTGATACATATATTTGGAACTCTAAATCCAACACGGTTTGTGCTAGCTTCTTGAAACTTGATACAGTAAAGTAGTTTCACGTTCTGTCTCTATGTTTTGTTTCCTCTTGATGTAGCCCTAAGCAGTGACTGGCGAGAAACACTTTCATGGAAAGGGGTTGCCAAGCTTCCAAAAATTACGAATCTCCAGAAATCTCAGCAAATATTTTTTCACCCAAACTGGATGATACTTTCAGGTAATGATCAGTACACTAAGGCGACTTGGTTTCCCAAATTTCATTCTTCTATGTTGAAGCGTTCATTTCCAGTAACAGTTTGAATTTTTAGGTTTCACTCTGTTTTCTCCTATATTGATACATGTATTTGGAACTCTAAATCCAACACGGTTTGTGCTAGCTTCTTGAAACTTGAAACAGTAAAGTAGTTTCACGTTCTATCTCTATGTTTTGTTTTCTCTTGATGTAGCCCTAAGCACTGACTGGTGTGAAACACTTTCATGGAAAGGGGTTGCCAAGCATCCAAAAATTACGAATGTCCAGAAATCTCAGCAAATATTTTTTCACCCAAACTGGATGATACTTTCAGGTAATGATCAGTACACTAAGGCGACTTGGTTCCCCAAATGCCGTTCTTCTATGTTGAAGCGTTCATTTTTAGTAACAGTTTGAATTTTTAGGTTTCACTCTGTTTTCTCCTATATTGATACATGTATTTGGAACTCTAAATCCAACACGGTTTGTGCTAGCTTCTTGAAACTTGACAAAGTAAAGTAGTTTCACGTTGCATCTCTATGTTTTGTTTCCTCTTGATGTAGACCTAAGCAGTGACTGGCGAGAAACACTTTCATGGAAAGGGGTTGCCAAGCTTCCAAAAGTTACGAATCTTCAGAAATCTCAGCAAATATTTTGTCACCCAACCTGGATGATACTTTCAGGTAATGATCAGTACACTAACGCGACTTGGTTCCCCATATGTCGTTCTTCTATGTTGAAGCGTTCATTTCCAGTAACAGTTTGAATTTTTAGGTTTCACTCTGTTTTCTCCTATATTGATACATGTGTTTGGAACTCTAAATCCAACATGGTTTGTGCTAGCTTCTTGAAACTTGACACAGTAAAGTAGTTTCACGTTCTGTCTCTATGTTTTGTTTCCTCTTGATGTAGCCCTAAGCAGTGACTGGCGAGAAACACTTTCATGGAAAGGGGTTGCCAAGCTTCCAAAAATTACGAATCTCCAGAAATCTCAGCAAATATTTTTTCACCCAAACTGGATGATACTTTCAGGTAATGATCAGTACACTAAGGCGACTTGGTTTCCCAAATTTCATTCTTCTATGTTGAAGCGTTCATTTCCAGTAACAGTTTGAATTTTTAGGTTTCACTCTGTTTTCTCCTATATTGATACATGTATTTGGAACTCTAAATCCAACACGGTTTGTGCTAGCTTCTTGAAACTTGAAACAGTAAAGTAGTTTCACGTTCTATCTCTATGTTTTGTTTTCTCTTGTTGTAGCCCTAAGCACTGACTGGTGTGAAACACTTTCATGGAAAGGGGTTGCCAAGCATCCAAAAATTACGAATGTCCAGAAATCTCAGCAAATATTTTTTCACCCAAACTGGATGATACTTTCAGGTAATGATCAGTACACTAAGGCGACTTGGTTCCCCAAATGCCGTTCTTCTATGTTGAAGCGTTCATTTTTAGTAACAGTTTGAATTTTTAGGTTTCACTCTGTTTTCTCCTATATTGATACATGTATTTGGAACTCTAAATCCAACACGGTTTGTGCTAGCTTCTTGAAACTTGACAAAGTAAAGTAGTTTCACGTTCCATCTCTATGTTTTGTTTCCTCTTGATGTAGACCTAAGCAGTGACTGGCGAGAAACACTTTCATGGAAAGGGGTTGCCAAGCTTCCAAAAGTTACGAATCTTCAGAAATCTCAGCAAATATTTTGTCACCCAAACTGGATGATACTTTCAGGTAATGATCAGTACACTAACGCGACTTGGTTCCCCATATGTCGTTCTTCTATGTTGAAGCGTTCATTTCCAGTAACAGTTTGAATTTTTAGGTTTCACTCTGTTTTCTCCTATATTGATAGATGTATTTGGAACTCTAAATCCAACACGGTTTCTGCTAGATTCTTGAAACTTGACACAGTAAAGTAGTTTCACGTTCTGTCTCTATGTTTTGTTTCCTCTTGATGTAGCCCTAAGCAGTGACGGGCGAGAAACACTTCCATGGAAAAGGGTTGCCAAGCTTCCAAAAATTACGAATCTCCAGAAATCTCAGCAAATATTTTTTCACCCAAACTGGATGATACTTTCAGGTAATGATCAGTACACTAATGCGACTTGGTTCCCCAAATGTCGTTCTTCTATGTTGAAGCGTTCATTTCCAGTAACAGTTTGAATTTTTAGGTTTCACTCTGTTTTCTCCTATATTGATACATGTGTTTGGAACTCTAAATCCAACATGGTTTGTGCTAGCTTCTTGAAACTTGACACAGTAAAGTAGTTTCACGTTCTGTCTCTATGTTTTGTTTCCTCTTGATGTAGCCCTAAGCAGTGACTGGCGAGAAACAATTCCATGGAAAGGGGTTTCCAAGCTTCCAAAAATTACGAATCTCCAGAAATCTCAGCAAATATTTTTTCACCCAAACTGGATGATACTTTCAGGTAATGATCAGTACACTGAGGCGACTTAGTTCCCCAAATGTCGTTCTTCTATGTTGAAGCATTCATTTCCAGTAACAGTTTGAATTTTTAGGTTTCACTCTGTTTTCTCCTATATTGATACATGTATTTGGAACTCTAAATCCAACACGGTTTGTGCTAGCTTCTTGAAACTTGACACAGTAAAGTAGTTTCACGTTCTATCTCTATGTTTTGTTTCCTCTTGATGTAGCCCTAAGCAGTGACTGGCAAGAAACACTTACATGGAAAGGGGTTGCCAAGCTTCCAAAAATTACGAATCTCCAGAAATCTCAGCAAATGTTTTTTCACCCAAACTGGATGATACTTTCAGGTAATGATCAGTACACTAAGGCGACTTGGTTCCCCAAATGTCGTTCTTCTATGTTGAAGCGTTCATTTCCAGTAACAGTTTGAATTTTTAGGTTTCACTCTGTTTTCTCCTATACTGATACATGTATTTGGAACTCTAAATCCAACACGGTTTGTGCTAGCTTCTTGAAACTTGACACAGTAAAGTAGTTTCACGTTCTATCTCTACGTTTTGTTTCCTCTTGATGTAGCCCTAAGCAGTGACTGGCGAGAAACACTTTCATGGAAAGGGGTTGCCAAGCTCCCAAAAATTACGAATCTCCAGAAATCTCAGCAAATATTTTTTCACCCAAACTGGATGATACTTTCAGGTAATGATCAGTACACTAATGCGACTTGGTTCCCCAAATGCCGTTCTTCTATGTTGAAGCGTTCATTTTTAGTAACAGTTTGAATTTTTAGGTTTCACTCTGTTTTCTCCTATATTGATACATGTATTTGGAACTCTAAATCCAACACGGTTTGTGCTAGCTTCTTGAAACTTGACAAAGTAAAGTAGTTTCACGTTCCATCTCTATGTTTTGTTTCCTCTTGATGTAGACCTAAGCAGTGACTGGCGAGAAACACTTTCATGGAAAGGGGTTGCCAAGCTTCCAAAAGTTACGAATCTTCAGAAATCTCAGCAAATATTTTTTCACCCAAACTGGATGATACTTTCAGGTAATGATCAGTACACTAAGGCGACTTGGTTCCCCATATGTCATTCTTCTATATTGAAGCGTTCATTTCCAGTAACAGTTTGAATTTTTAGGTTTCACTCTGTTTTCTCCTATATTGATAGATATATTTGGAACTCTAAATCCAACACGGTTTCTGCTAGCTTCTTGAAACTTGACACAGTAAAGTAGTTTCACGTTCTATCTCTACGTTTTGTTTCCTCTTGATGTAGCCCTAAGCAGTGACTGGCGAGAAACACTTTCATGGAAAGGGGTTGCCAAGCTCCCAAAAATTACGAATCTCCAGAAATCTCAGCAAATATTTTTTCACCCAAACTGGATGATACTTTCAGGTAATGATCAGTACACTAAGGCGACTTGGTTCCCCAAATGCCGTTCTTCTATGTTGAAGCGTTCATTTTTAGTAACAGTTTGAATTTTTAGGTTTCACTCTGTTTTCTCCTATATTGATACATGTATTTGGAACTCTAAATCCAACACGGTTTGTGCTAGCTTCTTGAAACTTGATACAGTAAAGTAGTTTCACGTTCTGTCTCTATGTTTTGTTTCCTCTTGATGTAGCCCTAAGCAGTGACTGGCGAGAAACACTTTCATGGAAAGGGGTTGCCAAGCTTCCAAAAATTACGAATCTCCAGAAATCTCAGCAAATATTTTTTCACCCAAACTGGATGATACTTTCAGGTAATGATAAGTACACTAAGGCGACTTGGTTCCCCAAATGTCGTTCTTCTATGTTGAAGCGTTCATTTCCAGTAACAGTTTGAATTTTTAGGTTTCACTCTGTTTCCTCCTATATTGATACATGTATTTGGAACTCTAAATCCAACACGGTTTGTGCTAGCTTCTTGAAACTTGACACAGTAAAGTAGTTTCACGTTCTGTCTCTATATTTTGTTTCCTCTTGATGTAGCCGTTAGCAGTGACTGGCGAGAAACACTTTCATGGAAAGGGGTTGCCAAGCTTTCAAAAATTACGAATCTCCAGAAATCTCAGCAAATGTTTTTTCACCCAAACTGGATGATACTTTCAGGTAATGATCAGTACACTAAGGCGACTTGGTTCCCCAAATGTCGTTCTTCTATGTGGAAGCGTTCATTTCCAGTAACAGTTTGAATTTTTAGGTTTCACTCTGTTTTCTCCTATATTGATACATGTGTTTGGAACTCTAAATCCAACATGGTTTGTGCTAGCTTCTTGAAACTTGACACAGTAAAGTAGTTTCACGTTCTGTCTCTATGTTTTGTTTCCTCTTGATGTAGCCCTAAGCAGTGACTGGCGAGAAACACTTCCATGGAAAGGGGTTTCCAAGCTTCCAAAAATTACGAATCTCCAGAAATCTCAGCAAATATTTTTTCACCCAAACTGGATGATACTTTCAGGTAATGATCAGTACACTAAGGCGACTTGGTTCCCCAAATGTCGTTCTTCTATGTTGAAGCATTCATTTCCAGTAACAGTTTGAATTTTTAGGTTTGACTCTGTTTTCTCCTATATTGATACATGTATTTGGAACTCTAAATCCGACACGGTTTGTGCTAGCTTCTCAAACTTGACACAGTAAAGTAGTTTCACGTTCTGTCTCTATGTTTTGCTTCCTCTTGATGTAGCCCTAAGCAGTGACTGGCGAGAAACACTTTCATGGAAAGGGATTGCCAAGCTTCCAAAAATTACGAATCTCCAGAAATCTCAGCAAATATTTTTTCACCCAAACTGGATGATACTTTCAGGTAATGATCAGTACACTAAGTCGACTTGGTTCCCCAAATGTCGTTCTTCTATGTTGAAGCGTTCATTTCCAGTAACAGTTTGAATTTTTAGGTTTCACTCTGTTTTCTCCTATATTGATACATGTATTTGGAACTCTAAATCCAACACGGTTTGTGCTAGCTTCTTGAAACTTGACACAGTAAAGTAGTTTCACGTTCTGTCTCTATGTTTTGTTTCCTCTTGATGTACCCCTAAGCAGTGACTGGCGAGAAACACTTTCATGGAAAGGGGTTTCCAAGCTTCCAAAAATTACGAATCTCCAGAAATCTCAGCAAATATTTTTTCACCCAAACTGGATGATACTTTCAGGTAATGATCAGTACACTAGGGCGACTTGGTTCCCCAAATGTCGTTCTTCTATGTTGAAGCGTTCATTTCCTGTAACAGTTTGAATTTTTAGGTTTCACTCTGTTTTCTCCTATATTGATACATATATTTGGAACTCTAAATCCAACACGGTTTGTGCTAGCTTCTTGAAACTTGATACAGTAAAGTAGTTTCACGTTCTGTCTCTATGTTTTGTTTCCTCTTGATGTAGCCCTAAGCAGTGACTGGCGAGAAACACTTTCATGGAAAGGGGTTGCCAAGCTTCCAAAAATTACGAATCTCCAGAAATCTCAGCAAATATTTTTTCACCCAAACTGGATGATACTTTCAGGTAATGATCAGTACACTAAGGCGACTTGGTTTCCCAAATTTCATTCTTCTATGTTGAAGCGTTCATTTCCAGTAACAGTTTGAATTTTTAGGTTTCACTCTGTTTTCTCCTATATTGATACATGTATTTGGAACTCTAAATCCAACACGGTTTGTGCTAGCTTCTTGAAACTTGAAACAGTAAAGTAGTTTCACGTTCTATCTCTATGTTTTGTTTTCTCTTGATGTAGCCCTAAGCACTGACTGGTGTGAAACACTTTCATGGAAAGGGGTTGCCAAGCATCCAAAAATTACGAATGTCCAGAAATCTCAGCAAATATTTTTTCACCCAAACTGGATGATACTTTCAGGTAATGATCAGTACACTAAGGCGACTTGGTTCCCCAAATGCCGTTCTTCTATGTTGAAGCGTTCATTTTTAGTAACAGTTTGAATTTTTAGGTTTCACTCTGTTTTCTCCTATATTGATACATGTATTTGGAACTCTAAATCCAACACGGTTTGTGCTAGCTTCTTGAAACTTGACAAAGTAAAGTAGTTTCACGTTCCATCTCTATGTTTTGTTTCCTCTTGATGTAGACCTAAGCAGTGACTGGCGAGAAACACTTTCATGGAAAGGGGTTGCCAAGCTTCCAAAAGTTACGAATCTTCAGAAATCTCAGCAAATATTTTGTCACCCAAACTGGATGATACTTTCAGGTAATGATCAGTACACTAACGCGACTTGGTTCCCCATATGTCGTTCTTCTATGTTGAAGCGTTCATTTCCAGTAACAGTTTGAATTTTTAGGTTTCACTCTGTTTTCTCCTATATTGATACATGTGTTTGGAACTCTAAATCCAACATGGTTTGTGCTAGCTTCTTGAAACTTGACACAGTAAAGTAGTTTCACGTTCTATCTCTACGTTTTGTTTCCTCTTGATGTAGCCCTAAGCAGTGACTGGCGAGAAACACTTTCATGGAAAGGGGTTGCCAAGCTCCCAAAAATTACGAATCTCCAGAAATCTCAGCAAATATTTTTTCACCCAAACTGGATGATACTTTCAGGTAATGATCAGTACACTAAGGCGACTTGGTTCCCCAAATGCCGTTCTTCTATGTTGAAGCGTTCATTTTTAGTAACAGTTTGAATTTTTAGGTTTCACTCTGTTTTCTCCTATATTGATACATGTATTTGGAACTCTAAATCCAACACGGTTTGTGCTAGCTTCTTGAAACTTGACACAGTAAAGTAGTTTCACGTTCTATCTCTACGTTTTGTTTCCTCTTGATGTAGCCCTAAGCAGTGACTGGCGAGAAACACTTTCATGGAAAGGGGTTGCCAAGCTTCCAAAAATTACGAATCTCCAGAAATCTCAGCAAATGTTTTTTCACCCAAACTGGATGATACTTTCAGGTAATGATCAGTACACTAAGGCGACTTGGTTCCCCAGATTTCGTTCTTCTATGTTGAAGCATTCATTTCCAGTAACAGTTTGAATTTTTAGGTTTCACTCTGTTTTCTCCTATATTGATAGATGTATTTGGAACTCTAAATCCAACACGGTTTGTGCTACCTTCTTGAAACTTGACACACTAAAGTAGTTTCAAGTTCTATCTCTATGTTTTGTTTCCTCTTGATGTAGCCCTAAGCACTGACTGGTGTGAAACACTTTCATGGAAAGGGGTTGCCAAGCTTCCAAAAGTTACGAATCTCCAGAAATCTCAGCAAATATTTTTTCACCCAAACTGGATGATACTTTCAGGTAATGATCAGTACACTAAGGCGACTTGGTTCCCCAGATTTCGTTCTTCTATGTTGAAGCGTTCATTTCCAGTAACAGTTTAAATTTTTAGGTTTCACTCTGTTTTCTCCTATATTGATAGATGTATTTGGAACTCTAAATCCAACACGGTTTGTGCTAGCTTCTTGAAACTTGACACAGTAAAGTAGTTTCACGTTCTATCTCTATGTTTTGTTTCCTCTTGATGTAGCCCTAAGCAGTGACTGGCGAGAAACACTTCCATGGAAAGGGGTTGCCAAGCTTCCAAAAATTACGAATCTCCAGAAATCTCAGCAAATATTTTTTCACCCAAACTGGATGATACTTTCAGGTAATGATCAGTACACTAAGGCGACTTGGTTCCCCAAATGCCGTTCTTCTATGTTGAAGCGTTCATTTTTAGTAACAGTTTGAATTTTTAGGTTTCACTCTGTTTTCTCCTATATTGATACATGTATTTGGAACTCTAAATCCAACACGGTTTGTGCTAGCTTCTTGAAACTTGACACAGTAAAGTAGTTTCACGTTCTGTCTCTATGTTTTGTTTCCTCTTGATGTAGCCCTAAGCAGTGACTGGCGAGAAACACTTTCATGGAAAGGGGTTGCCAAGCTTCCAAAAATTACGAATCTCCAGAAATCTCAGCAAATGTTTTTTCACCCAAACTGGATGATACTTTCAGGTAATGATCAGTACACTAAGGCGACTTGGTTCCCCAAATGTCGTTCTTCTATGTTGAAGCGTTCATTTCCAGTAACAGTTTGAATTTTTAGGTTTCACTCTGTTTTCTCCTATATTGATACATGTATTTGGAACTCTAAATCCAACACGGTTTGTGCTAGCTTCTTGAAACTTGACACAGTAAAGTAGTTTCACGTTCTATCTCTACGTTTTGTTTCCTCTTGATGTAGCCCTAAGCAGTGACTGGCGAGAAACACTTTCATGGAAAGGGGTTGCCAAGCTTCCAAAAATTACGAATCTCCAGAAATCTCAGCAAATGTTTTTTCACCCAAACTGGATGATACTTTCAGGTAATGATCAGTACACTAAGGCGACTTGGTTCCCCAGATTTCGTTCTTCTATGTTGAAGCATTCATTTCCAGTAACAGTTTGAATTTTTAGGTTTCACTCTGTTTTCTCCTATATTGATAGATGTATTTGGAACTCTAAATCCAACACGGTTTGTGCTACCTTCTTGAAACTTGACACACTAAAGTAGTTTCAAGTTCTATCTCTATGTTTTGTTTCCTCTTGATGTAGCCCTAAGCACTGACTGGTGTGAAACACTTTCATGGAAAGGGGTTGCCAAGCTTCCAAAAGTTACGAATCTCCAGAAATCTCAGCAAATATTTTTTCACCCAAACTGGATGATACTTTCAGGTAATGATCAGTACACTAAGGCGACTTGGTTCCCCAGATTTCGTTCTTCTATGTTGAAGCATTCATTTCCAGTAACAGTTTAAATTTTTAGGTTTCACTCTGTTTTCTCCTATATTGATAGATGTATTTGGAACTCTAAATCCAACACGGTTTGTGCTAGCTTCTTGAAACTTGACACAGTAAAGTAGTTTCACGTTCTATCTCTATGTTTTGTTTCCTCTTGATGTAGCCCTAAGCAGTGACTGGCGAGAAACACTTCCATGGAAAGGGGTTGCCAAGCTTCCAAAAATTACGAATCTCCAGAAATCTCAGCAAATATTTTTTCACCCAAACTGGATGATACTTTCAGGTAATGATCAGTACACTAAGGCGACTTGGTTCCCCAAATGCCGTTCTTCTATGTTGAAGCGTTCATTTTTAGTAACAGTTTGAATTTTTAGGTTTCACTCTGTTTTCTCCTATATTGATACATATATTTGGAACTCTAAATCCAACACGGTTTGTGCTAGCTTCTTGAAACTTGACACAGTAAAGTAGTTTCACGTTCTGTCTCTATGTTTTGTTTCCTCTTGATGTAGCCCTAAGCAGTGACTGGCGAGAAACACTTTCATGGAAAGGGGTTGCCAAGCTTCCAAAAATTACGAATCTCCAGAAATCTCAGCAAATATTTTTTCACCCAAACTGGATGATACTTTCAGGTAATGATCAGTACACTAAGGCGACTTGGTTCCCCAAATGTCGTTCTTCTATGTTGAAGCGTTCATTTCCAGTAACAGTTTGAATTTTTAGGTTTCACTCTGTTTTCTCCTATATTGATACATGTATTTGGAACTCTAAATCCAACACGGTTTGTGCTAGCTTCTTGAAACTTGACACAGTAAAGTACTTTCACGTTCTATCTCTACGTTTTGTTTCCTCTTGATGTAGCCCTAAGCAGTGACTGGCGAGAAACACTTTCATGGAAAGGGGTTGCCAAGCTTCCAAAAATTATGAATCTCCAGAAATCTCAGCAAATATTTTTTCACCCAAACTGGATGATACTTTCAGGTAATGATCAGTACACTAAGGCGACTTGGTTCCCCAAATGTCTTTCTTCTATGTTGAAGCGTTCATTTCCAGTAACAGTTTGAATTTTTAGGTTTCACTCTGTTTTCTCCTATATTGATAGATGTATTTGGAACTCTAAATCCAACACGGTTTGTGCTAGCTTCTTGAAACTTGAGACTGTAAAGTAGTTTCACGTTCTGTCTCTATGTTTTGTTTCCTCTTGATGTAGCCCTAAGCAGTGACTGGCGAGAAACACTTTCATGGAAAGGGGTTGCCAAGCTTCCAAAAATTACGAATCTCCAGAAATCTCAGCAAATGTTTTTTCACCCAAACTGGATGATACTTTCAGGTAATGATCAGTACACTAAGGCGACTTGGTTCCCCAAATGTCGTTCTTCTATGTTGAAGCGTTCATTTCCAGTAACAGTTTGAATTTTTAGGTTTCACTCTGTTTTCTCCTATATTGATACATGTATTTGAAACTCTAAATCCAACACGGTTTGTGCTACCTTCTTGAAACTTGACACACTAAAGTAGTTTCAAGTTATATCTCTATGTTTTGTTTCCTCTTGATGTAGCCCTAAGCACTGACTGGTGTGAAACACTTTCATGGAAAGGGGTTGCCAAGCTTCCAAAAATTACGAATCTCCAGAAATCTCAGCAAATATTTTTTCACCCAAACTGGATGATACTTTCAGGTAATGATCAGTACACTAAGGCGACTTGGTTCCCCAGATTTCGTTCTTCTATGTTGAAGCATTCATTTCCAGTAACAGTTTGAATTTTTAGGTCTCACTCTGTTTTCTCCTATATTGATAGATATATTTGGAACTCTAAATCCAACACGGTTTGTGCTAGCTTCTTGAAACTTGACACAGTAAAGTAGTTTCACGTTCTGTCTCTATGTTTTGTTTCCTCTTGATGTAGCCCTAAGCAGTGACTGGCGAGAAACACTTCCATGGAAAGGGGTTGCCAAGCTTCCAAAAATTATGAATCTCCAGAAATCTCAGCAAATATTTTTTCACCCAAACTGGATGATACTTTCAGGAAATGATCAGTACACTAAGGCGACTTGGTTCCCCAAATGTCGTTCTTCTATGTTGAAACGTTCATTTCCAGTAACAGTTTGAATTTTTAGGGTTCACTCTGTTTTCTCCTATATTGATACATGTTTTTGGAACTCTAAATCCAACACGGTTTGTGCTAGCTTCTTGAAACTTGACACAGTAAAGTAGTTTCACGTTCTGTCTCTATGTTTTGTTTCCTCTTGATGTAGCCCTAAGCAGTGACTGGCGAGAAACACTTTCATGGAAAGGGGTTGCCAAGCTTCCAAAAATTACGAATCTCCAGAAATCTCAGCAAATATTTTTTCACCCAACTGGATGATACTTTCAGGTAATGATCAGTACACTAAGGCGACTTGGTTCCCCAAATGTCGTTCTTCTATGTTGAAGCGTTCATTTCCAGTAACAGTTTGAATTTTTAGGTTTCACTCTGTTTTCTCCTATATTGATACATGTATTTGGAACTCTAAATCCAACACGGTTTGTGCTAGCTTCTTGAAACTTGACACAGTAAAGTAGTTTCACGTTCTGTCTCTATGTTTTGTTTCCTCTTGATGTAGCCCTAAGCAGTGACTGGCGAGAAACACTTTCATGGAAAGGGGTTGCCAAGCTTCCAAAAATTACGAATCTCCAGAAATCTCAGCAAATATTTTTTCACCCAACTGGATGATACTTTCAGGTAATGATCAGTACACTAAGGCGACTTGGTTCCCCAAATGTCGTTCTTCTATGTTGAAGCGTTCATTTCCAGTAACAGTTTGAATTTTTAGGTTTCACTCTGTTTTCTCCTATATTGATACATGTATTTGGAACTCTAAATCCAACACGGTTTGTGCTAGCTTCTTGAAACTTGACACAGTAAAGTAGTTTCACGTTCTATCTCTACGTTTTGTTTCCTCTTGATGTAGCCCTAAGCAGTGACTGGCGAGAAACACTTTCATGGAAAGGGGTTGCCAAGCTTCCAAAAATTACGAATCTCCAGAAATCTCAGCAAATGTTTTTTCACCCAAACTGGATGATACTTTCAGGTAATGATCAGTACACTAAGGCGACTTGGTTCCCCAGATTTCGTTCTTCTATGTTGAAGCATTCATTTCCAGTAACAGTTTGAATTTTTAGGTTTCACTCTGTTTTCTCCTATATTGATAGATGTATTTGGAACTCTAAATCCAACACGGTTTGTGCTAGCTTCTTGAAACTTGACACAGTAAAGTAGTTTCACGTTCTATCTCTATGTTTTGTTTCCTCTTGATGTAGCCCTAAGCAGTGACTGGCGAGAAACAATTCCATGGAAAGGGGTTTCCAAGCTTCCAAAAATTACGAATCTCCAGAAATCTCAGCAAATATTTTTTCACCCAAACTGGATGATACTTTCAGGTAATGATCAGTACACTGAGGCGACTTAGTTCCCCAAATGTCGTTCTTCTATGTTGAAGCATTCATTTCCAGTAACAGTTTGAATTTTTAGGTTTCACTCTGTTTTCTCCTATATTGATACATGTATTTGGAACTCTAAATCCAACACGGTTTGTGCTAGCTTCTTGAAACTTGACACAGTAAAGTAGTTTCACGTTCTATCTCTATGTTTTGTTTCCTCTTGATGTAGCCCTAAGCAGTGACTGGCAAGAAACACTTACATGGAAAGGGGTTGCCAAGCTTCCAAAAATTACGAATCTCCAGAAATCTCAGCAAATGTTTTTTCACCCAAACTGGATGATACTTTCAGGTAATGATCAGTACACTAAGGCGACTTGGTTCCCCAAATGTCGTTCTTCTATGTTGAAGCGTTCATTTCCAGTAACAGTTTGAATTTTTAGGTTTCACTCTGTTTTCTCCTATACTGATACATGTATTTGGAACTCTAAATCCAACACGGTTTGTGCTAGCTTCTTGAAACTTGACACAGTAAAGTAGTTTCACGTTCTATCTCTACGTTTTGTTTCCTCTTGATGTAGCCCTAAGCAGTGACTGGCGAGAAACACTTTCATGGAAAGGGGTTGCCAAGCTCCCAAAAATTACGAATCTCCAGAAATCTCAGCAAATATTTTTTCACCCAAACTGGATGATACTTTCAGGTAATGATCAGTACACTAATGCGACTTGGTTCCCCAAATGCCGTTCTTCTATGTTGAAGCGTTCATTTTTAGTAACAGTTTGAATTTTTAGGTTTCACTCTGTTTTCTCCTATATTGATACATGTATTTGGAACTCTAAATCCAACACGGTTTGTGCTAGCTTCTTGAAACTTGACAAAGTAAAGTAGTTTCACGTTCCATCTCTATGTTTTGTTTCCTCTTGATGTAGACCTAAGCAGTGACTGGCGAGAAACACTTTCATGGAAAGGGGTTGCCAAGCTTCCAAAAGTTACGAATCTTCAGAAATCTCAGCAAATATTTTTTCACCCAAACTGGATGATACTTTCAGGTAATGATCAGTACACTAAGGCGACTTGGTTCCCCATATGTCATTCTTCTATATTGAAGCGTTCATTTCCAGTAACAGTTTGAATTTTTAGGTTTCACTCTGTTTTCTCCTATATTGATAGATATATTTGGAACTCTAAATCCAACACGGTTTCTGCTAGCTTCTTGAAACTTGACACAGTAAAGTAGTTTCACGTTCTATCTCTACGTTTTGTTTCCTCTTGATGTAGCCCTAAGCAGTGACTGGCGAGAAACACTTTCATGGAAAGGGGTTGCCAAGCTCCCAAAAATTACGAATCTCCAGAAATCTCAGCAAATATTTTTTCACCCAAACTGGATGATACTTTCAGGTAATGATCAGTACACTAAGGCGACTTGGTTCCCCAAATGCCGTTCTTCTATGTTGAAGCGTTCATTTTTAGTAACAGTTTGAATTTTTAGGTTTCACTCTGTTTTCTCCTATATTGATACATGTATTTGGAACTCTAAATCCAACACGGTTTGTGCTAGCTTCTTGAAACTTGATACAGTAAAGTAGTTTCACGTTCTGTCTCTATGTTTTGTTTCCTCTTGATGTAGCCCTAAGCAGTGACTGGCGAGAAACACTTTCATGGAAAGGGGTTGCCAAGCTTCCAAAAATTACGAATCTCCAGAAATCTCAGCAAATATTTTTTCACCCAAACTGGATGATACTTTCAGGTAATGATAAGTACACTAAGGCGACTTGGTTCCCCAAATGTCGTTCTTCTATGTTGAAGCGTTCATTTCCAGTAACAGTTTGAATTTTTAGGTTTCACTCTGTTTCCTCCTATATTGATACATGTATTTGGAACTCTAAATCCAACACGGTTTGTGCTAGCTTCTTGAAACTTGACACAGTAAAGTAGTTTCACGTTCTGTCTCTATATTTTGTTTCCTCTTGATGTAGCCGTTAGCAGTGACTGGCGAGAAACACTTTCATGGAAAGGGGTTGCCAAGCTTTCAAAAATTACGAATCTCCAGAAATCTCAGCAAATGTTTTTTCACCCAAACTGGATGATACTTTCAGGTAATGATCAGTACACTAAGGCGACTTGGTTCCCCAAATGTCGTTCTTCTATGTGGAAGCGTTCATTTCCAGTAACAGTTTGAATTTTTAGGTTTCACTCTGTTTTCTCCTATATTGATACATGTGTTTGGAACTCTAAATCCAACATGGTTTGTGCTAGCTTCTTGAAACTTGACACAGTAAAGTAGTTTCACGTTCTGTCTCTATGTTTTGTTTCCTCTTGATGTAGCCCTAAGCAGTGACTGGCGAGAAACACTTCCATGGAAAGGGGTTTCCAAGCTTCCAAAAATTACGAATCTCCAGAAATCTCAGCAAATATTTTTTCACCCAAACTGGATGATACTTTCAGGTAATGATCAGTACACTAAGGCGACTTGGTTCCCCAAATGTCGTTCTTCTATGTTGAAGCATTCATTTCCAGTAACAGTTTGAATTTTTAGGTTTGACTCTGTTTTCTCCTATATTGATACATGTATTTGGAACTCTAAATCCGACACGGTTTGTGCTAGCTTCTCAAACTTGACACAGTAAAGTAGTTTCACGTTCTGTCTCTATGTTTTGCTTCCTCTTGATGTAGCCCTAAGCAGTGACTGGCGAGAAACACTTTCATGGAAAGGGATTGCCAAGCTTCCAAAAATTACGAATCTCCAGAAATCTCAGCAAATATTTTTTCACCCAAACTGGATGATACTTTCAGGTAATGATCAGTACACTAAGTCGACTTGGTTCCCCAAATGTCGTTCTTCTATGTTGAAGCGTTCATTTCCAGTAACAGTTTGAATTTTTAGGTTTCACTCTGTTTTCTCCTATATTGATACATGTATTTGGAACTCTAAATCCAACACGGTTTGTGCTAGCTTCTTGAAACTTGACACAGTAAAGTAGTTTCACGTTCTGTCTCTATGTTTTGTTTCCTCTTGATGTACCCCTAAGCAGTGACTGGCGAGAAACACTTTCATGGAAAGGGGTTTCCAAGCTTCCAAAAATTACGAATCTCCAGAAATCTCAGCAAATATTTTTTCACCCAAACTGGATGATACTTTCAGGTAATGATCAGTACACTAGGGCGACTTGGTTCCCCAAATGTCGTTCTTCTATGTTGAAGCGTTCATTTCCTGTAACAGTTTGAATTTTTAGGTTTCACTCTGTTTTCTCCTATATTGATACATATATTTGGAACTCTAAATCCAACACGGTTTGTGCTAGCTTCTTGAAACTTGATACAGTAAAGTAGTTTCACGTTCTGTCTCTATGTTTTGTTTCCTCTTGATGTAGCCCTAAGCAGTGACTGGCGAGAAACACTTTCATGGAAAGGGGTTGCCAAGCTTCCAAAAATTACGAATCTCCAGAAATCTCAGCAAATATTTTTTCACCCAAACTGGATGATACTTTCAGGTAATGATCAGTACACTAAGGCGACTTGGTTTCCCAAATTTCATTCTTCTATGTTGAAGCGTTCATTTCCAGTAACAGTTTGAATTTTTAGGTTTCACTCTGTTTTCTCCTATATTGATACATGTATTTGGAACTCTAAATCCAACACGGTTTGTGCTAGCTTCTTGAAACTTGAAACAGTAAAGTAGTTTCACGTTCTATCTCTATGTTTTGTTTTCTCTTGATGTAGCCCTAAGCACTGACTGGTGTGAAACACTTTCATGGAAAGGGGTTGCCAAGCATCCAAAAATTACGAATGTCCAGAAATCTCAGCAAATATTTTTTCACCCAAACTGGATGATACTTTCAGGTAATGATCAGTACACTAAGGCGACTTGGTTCCCCAAATGCCGTTCTTCTATGTTGAAGCGTTCATTTTTAGTAACAGTTTGAATTTTTAGGTTTCACTCTGTTTTCTCCTATATTGATACATGTATTTGGAACTCTAAATCCAACACGGTTTGTGCTAGCTTCTTGAAACTTGACAAAGTAAAGTAGTTTCACGTTCCATCTCTATGTTTTGTTTCCTCTTGATGTAGACCTAAGCAGTGACTGGCGAGAAACACTTTCATGGAAAGGGGTTGCCAAGCTTCCAAAAGTTACGAATCTTCAGAAATCTCAGCAAATATTTTGTCACCCAAACTGGATGATACTTTCAGGTAATGATCAGTACACTAACGCGACTTGGTTCCCCATATGTCGTTCTTCTATGTTGAAGCGTTCATTTCCAGTAACAGTTTGAATTTTTAGGTTTCACTCTGTTTTCTCCTATATTGATACATGTGTTTGGAACTCTAAATCCAACATGGTTTGTGCTAGCTTCTTGAAACTTGACACAGTAAAGTAGTTTCACGTTCTATCTCTACGTTTTGTTTCCTCTTGATGTAGCCCTAAGCAGTGACTGGCGAGAAACACTTTCATGGAAAGGGGTTGCCAAGCTCCCAAAAATTACGAATCTCCAGAAATCTCAGCAAATATTTTTTCACCCAAACTGGATGATACTTTCAGGTAATGATCAGTACACTAAGGCGACTTGGTTCCCCAAATGCCGTTCTTCTATGTTGAAGCGTTCATTTTTAGTAACAGTTTGAATTTTTAGGTTTCACTCTGTTTTCTCCTATATTGATACATGTATTTGGAACTCTAAATCCAACACGGTTTGTGCTAGCTTCTTGAAACTTGACACAGTAAAGTAGTTTCACGTTCTATCTCTACGTTTTGTTTCCTCTTGATGTAGCCCTAAGCAGTGACTGGCGAGAAACACTTTCATGGAAAGGGGTTGCCAAGCTTCCAAAAATTACGAATCTCCAGAAATCTCAGCAAATGTTTTTTCACCCAAACTGGATGATACTTTCAGGTAATGATCAGTACACTAAGGCGACTTGGTTCCCCAGATTTCGTTCTTCTATGTTGAAGCATTCATTTCCAGTAACAGTTTGAATTTTTAGGTTTCACTCTGTTTTCTCCTATATTGATAGATGTATTTGGAACTCTAAATCCAACACGGTTTGTGCTACCTTCTTGAAACTTGACACACTAAAGTAGTTTCAAGTTCTATCTCTATGTTTTGTTTCCTCTTGATGTAGCCCTAAGCACTGACTGGTGTGAAACACTTTCATGGAAAGGGGTTGCCAAGCTTCCAAAAGTTACGAATCTCCAGAAATCTCAGCAAATATTTTTTCACCCAAACTGGATGATACTTTCAGGTAATGATCAGTACACTAAGGCGACTTGGTTCCCCAGATTTCGTTCTTCTATGTTGAAGCGTTCATTTCCAGTAACAGTTTAAATTTTTAGGTTTCACTCTGTTTTCTCCTATATTGATAGATGTATTTGGAACTCTAAATCCAACACGGTTTGTGCTAGCTTCTTGAAACTTGACACAGTAAAGTAGTTTCACGTTCTATCTCTATGTTTTGTTTCCTCTTGATGTAGCCCTAAGCAGTGACTGGCGAGAAACACTTCCATGGAAAGGGGTTGCCAAGCTTCCAAAAATTACGAATCTCCAGAAATCTCAGCAAATATTTTTTCACCCAAACTGGATGATACTTTCAGGTAATGATCAGTACACTAAGGCGACTTGGTTCCCCAAATGCCGTTCTTCTATGTTGAAGCGTTCATTTTTAGTAACAGTTTGAATTTTTAGGTTTCACTCTGTTTTCTCCTATATTGATACATGTATTTGGAACTCTAAATCCAACACGGTTTGTGCTAGCTTCTTGAAACTTGACACAGTAAAGTAGTTTCACGTTCTGTCTCTATGTTTTGTTTCCTCTTGATGTAGCCCTAAGCAGTGACTGGCGAGAAACACTTTCATGGAAAGGGGTTGCCAAGCTTCCAAAAATTACGAATCTCCAGAAATCTCAGCAAATGTTTTTTCACCCAAACTGGATGATACTTTCAGGTAATGATCAGTACACTAAGGCGACTTGGTTCCCCAAATGTCGTTCTTCTATGTTGAAGCGTTCATTTCCAGTAACAGTTTGAATTTTTAGGTTTCACTCTGTTTTCTCCTATATTGATACATGTATTTGGAACTCTAAATCCAACACGGTTTGTGCTAGCTTCTTGAAACTTGACACAGTAAAGTAGTTTCACGTTCTATCTCTACGTTTTGTTTCCTCTTGATGTAGCCCTAAGCAGTGACTGGCGAGAAACACTTTCATGGAAAGGGGTTGCCAAGCTTCCAAAAATTACGAATCTCCAGAAATCTCAGCAAATGTTTTTTCACCCAAACTGGATGATACTTTCAGGTAATGATCAGTACACTAAGGCGACTTGGTTCCCCAGATTTCGTTCTTCTATGTTGAAGCATTCATTTCCAGTAACAGTTTGAATTTTTAGGTTTCACTCTGTTTTCTCCTATATTGATAGATGTATTTGGAACTCTAAATCCAACACGGTTTGTGCTACCTTCTTGAAACTTGACACACTAAAGTAGTTTCAAGTTCTATCTCTATGTTTTGTTTCCTCTTGATGTAGCCCTAAGCACTGACTGGTGTGAAACACTTTCATGGAAAGGGGTTGCCAAGCTTCCAAAAGTTACGAATCTCCAGAAATCTCAGCAAATATTTTTTCACCCAAACTGGATGATACTTTCAGGTAATGATCAGTACACTAAGGCGACTTGGTTCCCCAGATTTCGTTCTTCTATGTTGAAGCATTCATTTCCAGTAACAGTTTAAATTTTTAGGTTTCACTCTGTTTTCTCCTATATTGATAGATGTATTTGGAACTCTAAATCCAACACGGTTTGTGCTAGCTTCTTGAAACTTGACACAGTAAAGTAGTTTCACGTTCTATCTCTATGTTTTGTTTCCTCTTGATGTAGCCCTAAGCAGTGACTGGCGAGAAACACTTCCATGGAAAGGGGTTGCCAAGCTTCCAAAAATTACGAATCTCCAGAAATCTCAGCAAATATTTTTTCACCCAAACTGGATGATACTTTCAGGTAATGATCAGTACACTAAGGCGACTTGGTTCCCCAAATGCCGTTCTTCTATGTTGAAGCGTTCATTTTTAGTAACAGTTTGAATTTTTAGGTTTCACTCTGTTTTCTCCTATATTGATACATATATTTGGAACTCTAAATCCAACACGGTTTGTGCTAGCTTCTTGAAACTTGACACAGTAAAGTAGTTTCACGTTCTGTCTCTATGTTTTGTTTCCTCTTGATGTAGCCCTAAGCAGTGACTGGCGAGAAACACTTTCATGGAAAGGGGTTGCCAAGCTTCCAAAAATTACGAATCTCCAGAAATCTCAGCAAATATTTTTTCACCCAAACTGGATGATACTTTCAGGTAATGATCAGTACACTAAGGCGACTTGGTTCCCCAAATGTCGTTCTTCTATGTTGAAGCGTTCATTTCCAGTAACAGTTTGAATTTTTAGGTTTCACTCTGTTTTCTCCTATATTGATACATGTATTTGGAACTCTAAATCCAACACGGTTTGTGCTAGCTTCTTGAAACTTGACACAGTAAAGTACTTTCACGTTCTATCTCTACGTTTTGTTTCCTCTTGATGTAGCCCTAAGCAGTGACTGGCGAGAAACACTTTCATGGAAAGGGGTTGCCAAGCTTCCAAAAATTATGAATCTCCAGAAATCTCAGCAAATATTTTTTCACCCAAACTGGATGATACTTTCAGGTAATGATCAGTACACTAAGGCGACTTGGTTCCCCAAATGTCTTTCTTCTATGTTGAAGCGTTCATTTCCAGTAACAGTTTGAATTTTTAGGTTTCACTCTGTTTTCTCCTATATTGATAGATGTATTTGGAACTCTAAATCCAACACGGTTTGTGCTAGCTTCTTGAAACTTGAGACTGTAAAGTAGTTTCACGTTCTGTCTCTATGTTTTGTTTCCTCTTGATGTAGCCCTAAGCAGTGACTGGCGAGAAACACTTTCATGGAAAGGGGTTGCCAAGCTTCCAAAAATTACGAATCTCCAGAAATCTCAGCAAATGTTTTTTCACCCAAACTGGATGATACTTTCAGGTAATGATCAGTACACTAAGGCGACTTGGTTCCCCAAATGTCGTTCTTCTATGTTGAAGCGTTCATTTCCAGTAACAGTTTGAATTTTTAGGTTTCACTCTGTTTTCTCCTATATTGATACATGTATTTGAAACTCTAAATCCAACACGGTTTGTGCTACCTTCTTGAAACTTGACACACTAAAGTAGTTTCAAGTTATATCTCTATGTTTTGTTTCCTCTTGATGTAGCCCTAAGCACTGACTGGTGTGAAACACTTTCATGGAAAGGGGTTGCCAAGCTTCCAAAAATTACGAATCTCCAGAAATCTCAGCAAATATTTTTTCACCCAAACTGGATGATACTTTCAGGTAATGATCAGTACACTAAGGCGACTTGGTTCCCCAGATTTCGTTCTTCTATGTTGAAGCATTCATTTCCAGTAACAGTTTGAATTTTTAGGTCTCACTCTGTTTTCTCCTATATTGATAGATATATTTGGAACTCTAAATCCAACACGGTTTGTGCTAGCTTCTTGAAACTTGACACAGTAAAGTAGTTTCACGTTCTGTCTCTATGTTTTGTTTCCTCTTGATGTAGCCCTAAGCAGTGACTGGCGAGAAACACTTCCATGGAAAGGGGTTGCCAAGCTTCCAAAAATTATGAATCTCCAGAAATCTCAGCAAATATTTTTTCACCCAAACTGGATGATACTTTCAGGAAATGATCAGTACACTAAGGCGACTTGGTTCCCCAAATGTCGTTCTTCTATGTTGAAACGTTCATTTCCAGTAACAGTTTGAATTTTTAGGGTTCACTCTGTTTTCTCCTATATTGATACATGTTTTTGGAACTCTAAATCCAACACGGTTTGTGCTAGCTTCTTGAAACTTGACACAGTAAAGTAGTTTCACGTTCTGTCTCTATGTTTTGTTTCCTCTTGATGTAGCCCTAAGCAGTGACTGGCGAGAAACACTTTCATGGAAAGGGGTTGCCAAGCTTCCAAAAATTACGAATCTCCAGAAATCTCAGCAAATATTTTTTCACCCAACTGGATGATACTTTCAGGTAATGATCAGTACACTAAGGCGACTTGGTTCCCCAAATGTCGTTCTTCTATGTTGAAGCGTTCATTTCCAGTAACAGTTTGAATTTTTAGGTTTCACTCTGTTTTCTCCTATATTGATACATGTATTTGGAACTCTAAATCCAACACGGTTTGTGCTAGCTTCTTGAAACTTGACACAGTAAAGTAGTTTCACGTTCTGTCTCTATGTTTTGTTTCCTCTTGATGTAGCCCTAAGCAGTGACTGGCGAGAAACACTTTCATGGAAAGGGGTTGCCAAGCTTCCAAAAATTACGAATCTCCAGAAATCTCAGCAAATATTTTTTCACCCAACTGGATGATACTTTCAGGTAATGATCAGTACACTAAGGCGACTTGGTTCCCCAAATGTCGTTCTTCTATGTTGAAGCGTTCATTTCCAGTAACAGTTTGAATTTTTAGGTTTCACTCTGTTTTCTCCTATATTGATACATGTATTTGGAACTCTAAATCCAACACGGTTTGTGCTAGCTTCTTGAAACTTGACACAGTAAAGTAGTTTCACGTTCTATCTCTACGTTTTGTTTCCTCTTGATGTAGCCCTAAGCAGTGACTGGCGAGAAACACTTTCATGGAAAGGGGTTGCCAAGCTTCCAAAAATTACGAATCTCCAGAAATCTCAGCAAATGTTTTTTCACCCAAACTGGATGATACTTTCAGGTAATGATCAGTACACTAAGGCGACTTGGTTCCCCAGATTTCGTTCTTCTATGTTGAAGCATTCATTTCCAGTAACAGTTTGAATTTTTAGGTTTCACTCTGTTTTCTCCTATATTGATAGATGTATTTGGAACTCTAAATCCAACACGGTTTGTGCTAGCTTCTTGAAACTTGACACAGTAAAGTAGTTTCACGTTCTATCTCTATGTTTTGTTTCCTCTTGATGTAGCCCTAAGCAGTGACTGGCGAGAAACACTTCCATGGAAAGGGGTTGCCAAGCTTCCAAAAATTACGAATCTCCAGAAATCTCAGCAAATATTTTTTCACCCAAACTGGATGATACTTTCAGGTAATGATCAGTACACTAAGGCGACTTGGTTCCCCAAATGCCGTTCTTCTATGTTGAAGCGTTCATTTTTAGTAACAGTTTGAATTTTTAGGTTTCACTCTGTTTTCTCCTATATTGATACATGTATTTGGAACTCTAAATCCAACACGGTTTGTGCTAGCTTCTTGAAACTTGACACAGTAAAGTAGTTTCACGTTCTGTCTCTATGTTTTGTTTCCTCTTGATGTAGCCCTAAGCAGTGACTGGCGAGAAACACTTTCATGGAAAGGGGTTGCCAAGCTTCCAAAAATTACGAATCTCCAGAAATCTCAGCAAATGTTTTTTCACCCAAACTGGATGATACTTTCAGGTAATGATCAGTACACTAAGGCGACTTGGTTCCCCAAATGTCGTTCTTCTATGTTGAAGCGTTCATTTCCAGTAACAGTTTGAATTTTTAGGTTTCACTCTGTTTTCTCCTATATTGATACATGTATTTGGAACTCTAAATCCAACACGGTTTGTGCTAGCTTCTTGAAACTTGACACAGTAAAGTAGTTTCACGTTCTATCTCTACGTTTTGTTTCCTCTTGATGTAGCCCTAAGCAGTGACTGGCGAGAAACACTTTCATGGAAAGGGGTTGCCAAGCTTCCAAAAATTACGAATCTCCAGAAATCTCAGCAAATGTTTTTTCACCCAAACTGGATGATACTTTCAGGTAATGATCAGTACACTAAGGCGACTTGGTTCCCCAGATTTCGTTCTTCTATGTTGAAGCATTCATTTCCAGTAACAGTTTGAATTTTTAGGTTTCACTCTGTTTTCTCCTATATTGATAGATGTATTTGGAACTCTAAATCCAACACGGTTTGTGCTACCTTCTTGAAACTTGACACACTAAAGTAGTTTCAAGTTCTATCTCTATGTTTTGTTTCCTCTTGATGTAGCCCTAAGCACTGACTGGTGTGAAACACTTTCATGGAAAGGGGTTGCCAAGCTTCCAAAAGTTACGAATCTCCAGAAATCTCAGCAAATATTTTTTCACCCAAACTGGATGATACTTTCAGGTAATGATCAGTACACTAAGGCGACTTGGTTCCCCAGATTTCGTTCTTCTATGTTGAAGCATTCATTTCCAGTAACAGTTTAAATTTTTAGGTCTCACTCTGTTTTCTCCTATATTGATAGATGTATTTGGAACTCTAAATCCAACACGGTTTGTGCTAGCTTCTTGAAACTTGACACAGTAAAGTAGTTTCACGTTCTATCTCTATGTTTTGTTTCCTCTTGATGTAGCCCTAAGCAGTGACTGGCGAGAAACACTTCCATGGAAAGGGGTTGCCAAGCTTCCAAAAATTACGAATCTCCAGAAATCTCAGCAAATATTTTTTCACCCAAACTGGATGATACTTTCAGGTAATGATCAGTACACTAAGGCGACTTGGTTCCCCAAATGCCGTTCTTCTATGTTGAAGCGTTCATTTTTAGTAACAGTTTGAATTTTTAGGTTTCACTCTGTTTTCTCCTATATTGATACATGTATTTGGAACTCTAAATCCAACACGGTTTGTGCTAGCTTCTTGAAACTTGACACAGTAAAGTAGTTTCACGTTCTGTCTCTATGTTTTGTTTCCTCTTGATGTAGCCCTAAGCAGTGACTGGCGAGAAACACTTTCATGGAAAGGGGTTGCCAAGCTTCCAAAAATTACGAATCTCCAGAAATCTCAGCAAATGTTTTTTCACCCAAACTGGATGATACTTTCAGGTAATGATCAGTACACTAAGGCGACTTGGTTCCCCAAATGTCGTTCTTCTATGTTGAAGCGTTCATTTCCAGTAACAGTTTGAATTTTTAGGTTTCACTCTGTTTTCTCCTATATTGATACATGTATTTGGAACTCTAAATCCAACACGGTTTGTGCTAGCTTCTTGAAACTTGACACAGTAAAGTACTTTCACGTTCTATCTCTACGTTTTGTTTCCTCTTGATGTAGCCCTAAGCAGTGACTGGCGAGAAACACTTTCATGGAAAGGGGTTGCCAAGCTTCCAAAAATTATGAATCTCCAGAAATCTCAGCAAATATTTTTTCACCCAAACTGGATGATACTTTCAGGTAATGATCAGTACACTAAGGCGACTTGGTTCCCCAAATGTCTTTCTTCTATGTTGAAGCGTTCATTTCCAGTAACAGTTTGAATTTTTAGGTTTCACTCTGTTTTCTCCTATATTGATAGATGTATTTGGAACTCTAAATCCAACACGGTTTGTGCTAGCTTCTTGAAACTTGACACTGTAAAGTAGTTTCACGTTCTGTCTCTATGTTTTGTTTCCTCTTGATGTAGCCCTAAGCAGTGACTGGCGAGAAACACTTTCATGGAAAGGGGTTGCCAAGCTTCCAAAAATTACGAATCTCCAGAAATCTCAGCAAATGTTTTTTCACCCAAACTGGATGATACTTTCAGGTAATGATCAGTACACTAAGGCGACTTGGTTCCCCAAATGTCGTTCTTCTATGTTGAAGCGTTCATTTCCAGTAACAGTTTGAATTTTTAGGTTTCACTCTGTTTTCTCCTATATTGATACATGTATTTGAAACTCTAAATCCAACACGGTTTGTGCTACCTTCTTGAAACTTGACACACTAAAGTAGTTTCAAGTTATATCTCTATGTTTTGTTTCCTCTTGATGTAGCCCTAAGCACTGACTGGTGTGAAACACTTTCATGGAAAGGGGTTGCCAAGCTTCCAAAAATTACGAATCTCCAGAAATCTCAGCAAATATTTTTTCACCCAAACTGGATGATACTTTCAGGTAATGATCAGTACACTAAGGCGACTTGGTTCCCCAGATTTCGTTCTTCTATGTTGAAGCATTCATTTCCAGTAACAGTTTGAATTTTTAGGTCTCACTCTGTTTTCTCCTATATTGATAGATATATTTGGAACTCTAAATCCAACACGGTTTGTGCTAGCTTCTTGAAACTTGACACAGTAAAGTAGTTTCACGTTCTGTCTCTATGTTTTGTTTCCTCTTGATGTAGCCCTAAGCAGTGACTGGCGAGAAACACTTCCATGGAAAGGGGTTGCCAAGCTTCCAAAAATTATGAATCTCCAGAAATCTCAGCAAATATTTTTTCACCCAAACTGGATGATACTTTCAGGAAATGATCAGTACACTAAGGCGACTTGGTTCCCCAAATGTCGTTCTTCTATGTTGAAACGTTCATTTCCAGTAACAGTTTGAATTTTTAGGGTTCACTCTGTTTTCTCCTATATTGATACATGTTTTTGGAACTCTAAATCCAACACGGTTTGTGCTAGCTTCTTGAAACTTGACACAGTAAAGTAGTTTCACGTTCTGTCTCTATGTTTTTTTTCCTCTTGATGTAGCCCTAAGCAGTGACTGGCGAGAAACACTTTCATGGAAAGGGGTTGCCAAGCTTCCAAAAATTACGAATCTCCAGAAATCTCAGCAAATATTTTTTCACCCAACTGGATGATACTTTCAGGTAATGATCAGTACACTAAGGCGACTTGGTTCCCCAAATGTCGTTCTTCTATGTTGAAGCGTTCATTTCCAGTAACAGTTTGAATTTTTAGGTTTCACTCTGTTTTCTCCTATATTGATACATGTATTTGGAACTCTAAATCCAACACGGTTTGTGCTAGCTTCTTGAAACTTGACACAGTAAAGTAGTTTCACGTTCTGTCTCTATGTTTTGTTTCCTCTTGATGTAGCCCTAAGCAGTGACTGGCGAGAAACACTTTCATGGAAAGGGGTTGCCAAGCTTCCAAAAATTACGAATCTCCAGAAATCTCAGCAAATATTTTTTCACCCAACTGGATGATACTTTCAGGTAATGATCAGTACACTAAGGCGACTTGGTTCCCCAAATGTCGTTCTTCTATGTTGAAGCGTTCATTTCCAGTAACAGTTTGAATTTTTAGGTTTCACTCTGTTTTCTCCTATATTGATACATGTATTTGGAACTCTAAATCCAACACGGTTTGTGCTAGCTTCTTGAAACTTGACACAGTAAAGTAGTTTCACGTTCTATCTCTACGTTTTGTTTCCTCTTGATGTAGCCCTAAGCAGTGACTGGCGAGAAACACTTTCATGGAAAGGGGTTGCCAAGCTTCCAAAAATTACGAATCTCCAGAAATCTCAGCAAATGTTTTTTCACCCAAACTGGATGATACTTTCAGGTAATGATCAGTACACTAAGGCGACTTGGTTCCCCAGATTTCGTTCTTCTATGTTGAAGCATTCATTTCCAGTAACAGTTTAAATTTTTAGGTTTCACTCTGTTTTCTCCTATATTGATACATGTATTTGGAACTCTAAATCCAACACGGTTTGTGCTAGCTTCTTGAAACTTGACACAGTAAAGTAGTTTCACGTTCTATCTCTATGTTTTGTTTCCTCTTGATGTAGCCCTAAGCAGTGACTGGCGAGAAACACTTCCATGGAAAGGGGTTGCCAAGCTTCCAAAAATTACGAATCTCCAGAAATCTCAGCAAATATTTTTTCACCCAAACTGGATGATACTTTCAGGTAATGATCAGTACACTAAGGCGACTTGGTTCCCCAAATGCCGTTCTTCTATGTTGAAGCGTTCATTTTTAGTAACAGTTTGAATTTTTAGGTTTCACTCTGTTTTCTCCTATATTGATACATGTATTTGGAACTCTAAATCCAACACGGTTTGTGCTAGCTTCTTGAAACTTGACACAGTAAAGTAGTTTCACGTTCTGTCTCTATGTTTTGTTTCCTCTTGATGTAGCCCTAAGCAGTGACTGGCGAGAAACACTTTCATGGAAAGGGGTTGCCAAGCTTCCAAAAATTACGAATCTCCAGAAATCTCAGCAAATATTTTTTCACCCAAACTGGATGATACTTTCAGGTAATGATCAGTACACTAAGGCGACTTGGTTCCCCAAATGTCGTTCTTCTATGTTGAAGCGTTCATTTCCAGTAACAGTTTGAATTTTTAGGTTTCACTCTGTTTTCTCCTATATTGATACATGTATTTGGAACTCTAAATCCAACACGGTTTGTGCTAGCTTCTTGAAACTTGACACAGTAAAGTAGTTTCACGTTCTATCTCTACGTTTTGTTTCCTCTTGATGTAGCCCTAAGCAGTGACTGGCGAGAAACACTTTCATGGAAAGGGGTTGCCAAGCTTCCAAAAATTACGAATCTCCAGAAATCTCAGCAAATGTTTTTTCACCCAAACTGGATGATACTTTCAGGTAATGATCAGTACACTAAGGCGACTTGGTTCCCCAGATTTCGTTCTTCTATGTTGAAGCATTCATTTCCAGTAACAGTTTGAATTTTTAGGTTTCACTCTGTTTTCTCCTATATTGATAGATGTATTTGGAACTCTAAATCCAACACGGTTTGTGCTACCTTCTTGAAACTTGACACACTAAAGTAGTTTCAAGTTCTATCTCTATGTTTTGTTTCCTCTTGATGTAGCCCTAAGCACTGACTGGTGTGAAACACTTTCATGGAAAGGGGTTGCCAAGCTTCCAAAAGTTACGAATCTCCAGAAATCTCAGCAAATATTTTTTCACCCAAACTGGATGATACTTTCAGGTAATGATCAGTACACTAAGGCGACTTGGTTCCCCAGATTTCGTTCTTCTATGTTGAAGCATTCATTTCCAGTAACAGTTTAAATTTTTAGGTTTCACTCTGTTTTCTCCTATATTGATACATGTATTTGGAACTCTAAATCCAACACGGTTTGTGCTAGCTTCTTGAAACTTGACACAGTAAAGTAGTTTCACGTTCTATCTCTATGTTTTGTTTCCTCTTGATGTAGCCCTAAGCAGTGACTGGCGAGAAACACTTCCATGGAAAGGGGTTGCCAAGCTTCCAAAAATTACGAATCTCCAGAAATCTCAGCAAATATTTTTTCACCCAAACTGGATGATACTTTCAGGTAATGATCAGTACACTAAGGCGACTTGGTTCCCCAAATGTCGTTCTTCTATGTTGAAGCGTTCATTTCCAGTAACAGTTTGAATTTTTAGGTTTCACTCTGTTTTCTCCTATATTGATACATGTATTTGGAACTCTAAATCCAACACGGTTTGTGCTAGCTTCTTGAAACTTGACACAGTAAAGTAGTTTCACGTTCTATCTCTATGTTTTGTTTCCTCTTGATGTAGCCCTAAGCAGTGACTGGCGAGAAACACTTCCATGGAAAGGGGTTGCCAAGCTTCCAAAAATTACGAATCTCCAGAAATCTCAGCAAATATTTTTTCACCCAAACTGGAAGATACTTTCAGGTAATGATGAGTACACTAAGGCGACTTGGTTCCCCAAATGCCGTTCTTCTATGTTGAAGCGTTCATTTTTAGTAACAGTTTGAATTTTTAGGTTTCACTCTGTTTTCTCCTATATTGATACATGTATTTGGAACTCTAAATCCAACACGGTTTGTGCTAGCTTCTTGAAACTTGACACAGTAAAGTAGTTTCACGTTCTGTCTCTATGTTTTGTTTCCTCTTGATGTAGCCCTAAGCAGTGACTGGCGAGAAACACTTTCATGGAAAGGGGTTGCCAAGCTTCCAAAAATTACGAATCTCCAGAAATCTCAGCAAATGTTTTTTCACCCAAACTGGATGATACTTTCAGGTAATGATCAGTACACTAAGGCGACTTGGTTCCCCAGATTTCGTTCTTCTATGTTGAAGCATTCATTTCCAGTAACAGTTTAAATTTTTAGGTTTCACTCTGTTTTCTCCTATATTGATACATGTATTTGGAACTCTAAATCCAACACGGTTTGTGCTAGCTTCTTGAAACTTGACACAGTAAAGTAGTTTCACGTTCTATCTCTATGTTTTGTTTCCTCTTGATGTAGCCCTAAGCAGTGACTGGCGAGAAACACTTCCATGGAAAGGGGTTGCCAAGCTTCCAAAAATTACGAATCTCCAGAAATCTCAGCAAATATTTTTTCACCCAAACTGGATGATACTTTCAGGTAATGATCAGTACACTAAGGCGACTTGGTTCCCCAAATGCCGTTCTTCTATGTTGAAGCGTTCATTTTTAGTAACAGTTTGAATTTTTAGGTTTCACTCTGTTTTCTCCTATATTGATACATGTATTTGGAACTCTAAATCCAACACGGTTTGTGCTAGCTTCTTGAAACTTGACACAGTAAAGTAGTTTCACGTTCTGTCTCTATGTTTTGTTTCCTCTTGATGTAGCCCTAAGCAGTGACTGGCGAGAAACACTTTCATGGAAAGGGGTTGCCAAGCTTCCAAAAATTACGAATCTCCAGAAATCTCAGCAAATATTTTTTCACCCAAACTGGATGATACTTTCAGGTAATGATCAGTACACTAAGGCGACTTGGTTCCCCAAATGTCGTTCTTCTATGTTGAAGCGTTCATTTCCAGTAACAGTTTGAATTTTTAGGTTTCACTCTGTTTTCTCCTATATTGATACATGTATTTGGAACTCTAAATCCAACACGGTTTGTGCTAGCTTCTTGAAACTTGACACAGTAAAGTAGTTTCACGTTCTATCTCTACGTTTTGTTTCCTCTTGATGTAGCCCTAAGCAGTGACTGGCGAGAAACACTTTCATGGAAAGGGGTTGCCAAGCTTCCAAAAATTACGAATCTCCAGAAATCTCAGCAAATGTTTTTTCACCCAAACTGGATGATACTTTCAGGTAATGATCAGTACACTAAGGCGACTTGGTTCCCCAGATTTCGTTCTTCTATGTTGAAGCATTCATTTCCAGTAACAGTTTGAATTTTTAGGTTTCACTCTGTTTTCTCCTATATTGATAGATGTATTTGGAACTCTAAATCCAACACGGTTTGTGCTACCTTCTTGAAACTTGACACACTAAAGTAGTTTCAAGTTCTATCTCTATGTTTTGTTTCCTCTTGATGTAGCCCTAAGCACTGACTGGTGTGAAACACTTTCATGGAAAGGGGTTGCCAAGCTTCCAAAAGTTACGAATCTCCAGAAATCTCAGCAAATATTTTTTCACCCAAACTGGATGATACTTTCAGGTAATGATCAGTACACTAAGGCGACTTGGTTCCCCAGATTTCGTTCTTCTATGTTGAAGCATTCATTTCCAGTAACAGTTTAAATTTTTAGGTTTCACTCTGTTTTCTCCTATATTGATACATGTATTTGGAACTCTAAATCCAACACGGTTTGTGCTAGCTTCTTGAAACTTGACACAGTAAAGTAGTTTCACGTTCTATCTCTATGTTTTGTTTCCTCTTGATGTAGCCCTAAGCAGTGACTGGCGAGAAACACTTCCATGGAAAGGGGTTGCCAAGCTTCCAAAAATTACGAATCTCCAGAAATCTCAGCAAATATTTTTTCACCCAAACTGGATGATACTTTCAGGTAATGATCAGTACACTAAGGCGACTTGGTTCCCCAAATGTCGTTCTTCTATGTTGAAGCGTTCATTTCCAGTAACAGTTTGAATTTTTAGGTTTCACTCTGTTTTCTCCTATATTGATACATGTATTTGGAACTCTAAATCCAACACGGTTTGTGCTAGCTTCTTGAAACTTGACACAGTAAAGTAGTTTCACGTTCTATCTCTATGTTTTGTTTCCTCTTGATGTAGCCCTAAGCAGTGACTGGCGAGAAACACTTCCATGGAAAGGGGTTGCCAAGCTTCCAAAAATTACGAATCTCCAGAAATCTCAGCAAATATTTTTTCACCCAAACTGGAAGATACTTTCAGGTAATGATGAGTACACTAAGGCGACTTGGTTCCCCAAATGCCGTTCTTCTATGTTGAAGCGTTCATTTTTAGTAACAGTTTGAATTTTTAGGTTTCACTCTGTTTTCTCCTATATTGATACATGTATTTGGAACTCTAAATCCAACACGGTTTGTGCTAGCTTCTTGAAACTTGACACAGTAAAGTAGTTTCACGTTCTGTCTCTATGTTTTGTTTCCTCTTGATGTAGCCCTAAGCAGTGACTGGCGAGAAACACTTTCATGGAAAGGGGTTGCCAAGCTTCCAAAAATTACGAATCTCCAGAAATCTCAGCAAATGTTTTTTCACCCAAACTGGATGATACTTTCAGGTAATGATCAGTACACTAAGGCGACTTGGTTCCCCAGATTTCGTTCTTCTATGTTGAAGTGTTCATTTCCAGTAACAGTTTGAATTTTTAGGTTTCACTCTGTTTTCTCCTATATTGATAGATGTATTTGGAACTCTAAATCCAACACGGTTTGTGCTACCTTCTTGAAACTTGACACACTAAAGTAGTTTCAAGTTCTATCTCTATGTTTTGTTTCCTCTTGATGTAGCCCTAAGCACTGACTGGTGTGAAACACTTTCATGGAAAGGGGTTGCCAAGCTTACAAAAGTTACGAATCTCCAGAAATCTCAGCAAATATTTTTTCACCCAAACTGGATGATACTTTCAGGTAATGATCAGTACACTAAGGCGACTTGGTTCCCCAGATTTCGTTCTTCTATGTTGAAGCATTCATTTCCAGTAACAGTTTGAATTTTTAGGTTTCACTCTGTTTTCTCCTATATTGATACATGTATTTGAAACTCTAAATCCAACACGGTTTGTGCTAGCTTCTTGAAACTTGACACAGTAAAGTAGTTTCACGTTCTATCTCTATGTTTTGTTTCCTCTTGATGTAGCCCTAAGCAGTGACTGGCGAGAAACACTTCCATGGAAAGGGGTTGCCAAGCTTCCAAAAATTACGAATCTCCAGAAATCTCAGCAAATATTTTTTCACCCAAACTGGATGATACTTTCAGGTAATGATCAGTACACTAAGGCGACTTGGTTCCCCAAATGTCGTTCTTCTATGTTGAAGCGTTCATTTCCAGTAACAGTTTGAATTTTTAGGTTTCACTCTGTTTTCTCCTATATTGATACATGTATTTGGAACTCTAAATCCAACACGGTTTGTGCTAGCTTCTTGAAACTTGACACAGTAAAGTAGTTTCACGTTCTATCTCTATGTTTTGTTTCCTCTTGATGTAGCCCTAAGCAGTGACTGGCGAGAAACACTTCCATGGAAAGGGGTTGCCAAGCTTCCAAAAATTACGAATCTCCAGAAATCTCAGCAAATATTTTTTCACCGAAACTGGATGATACTTTCAGGTAATGATCAGTACACTAAGGCGACTTGGTTCCCCAAATGCCGTTCTTCTATGTTGAAGCGTTCATTTTTAGTAACAGTTTGAATTTTTAGGTTTCACTCTGTTTTCTCCTATATTGATACATGTATTTGGAACTCTAAATCCAACACGGTTTGTGCTAGCTTCTTGAAACTTGACACAGTAAAGTAGTTTCACGTTCTATCTCTACGTTTTGTTTCCTCTTGATGTAGCCCTAAGCAGTGACTGGCGAGAAACACTTTCATGGAAAGGGGTTGCCAAGCTTCCAAAAATTACGAATCTCCAGAAATCTCAGCAAATGTTTTTTCACCCAAACTGGATGATACTTTCAGGTAATGATCAGTACACTAAGGCGACTTGGTTCCCCAGATTTCGTTCTTCTATGTTGAAGCATTCATTTCCAGTAACAGTTTAAATTTTTAGGTTTCACTCTGTTTTCTCCTATATTGATACATGTATTTGGAACTCTAAATCCAACACGGTTTGTGCTAGCTTCTTGAAACTTGACACAGTAAAGTAGTTTCACGTTCTATCTCTATGTTTTGTTTCCTCTTGATGTAGCCCTAAGCAGTGACTGGCGAGAAACACTTCCATGGAAAGGGGTTGCCAAGCTTCCAAAAATTACGAATCTCCAGAAATCTCAGCAAATATTTTTTCACCCAAACTGGATGATACTTTCAGGTAATGATCAGTACACTAAGGCGACTTGGTTCCCCAAATGCCGTTCTTCTATGTTGAAGCGTTCATTTTTAGTAACAGTTTGAATTTTTAGGTTTCACTCTGTTTTCTCCTATATTGATACATGTATTTGGAACTCTAAATCCAACACGGTTTGTGCTAGCTTCTTGAAACTTGACACAGTAAAGTAGTTTCACGTTCTGTCTCTATGTTTTGTTTCCTCTTGATGTAGCCCTAAGCAGTGACTGGCGAGAAACACTTTCATGGAAAGGGGTTGCCAAGCTTCCAAAAATTACGAATCTCCAGAAATCTCAGCAAATATTTTTTCACCCAAACTGGATGATACTTTCAGGTAATGATCAGTACACTAAGGCGACTTGGTTCCCCAAATGTCGTTCTTCTATGTTGAAGCGTTCATTTCCAGTAACAGTTTGAATTTTTAGGTTTCACTCTGTTTTCTCCTATATTGATACATGTATTTGGAACTCTAAATCCAACACGGTTTGTGCTAGCTTCTTGAAACTTGACACAGTAAAGTAGTTTCACGTTCTATCTCTATGTTTTGTTTCCTCTTGATGTAGCCCTAAGCAGTGACTGGCGAGAAACACTTTCATGGAAAGGGGTTGCCAAGCTTCCAAAAATTACGAATCTCCAGAAATCTCAGCAAATGTTTTTTCACCCAAACTGGATGATACTTTCAGGTAATGATCAGTACACTAAGGCGACTTGGTTCCCCAGATTTCGTTCTTCTATGTTGAAGCATTCATTTCCAGTAACAGTTTGAATTTTTAGGTTTCACTCTGTTTTCTCCTATATTGATAGATGTATTTGGAACTCTAAATCCAACACGGTTTGTGCTACCTTCTTGAAACTTGACACACTAAAGTAGTTTCAAGTTCTATCTCTATGTTTTGTTTCCTCTTGATGTAGCCCTAAGCACTGACTGGTGTGAAACACTTTCATGGAAAGGGGTTGCCAAGCTTCCAAAAGTTACGAATCTCCAGAAATCTCAGCAAATATTTTTTCACCCAAACTGGATGATACTTTCAGGTAATGATCAGTACACTAAGGCGACTTGGTTCCCCAGATTTCGTTCTTCTATGTTGAAGCATTCATTTCCAGTAACAGTTTAAATTTTTAGGTTTCACTCTGTTTTCTCCTATATTGATACATGTATTTGGAACTCTAAATCCAACACGGTTTGTGCTAGCTTCTTGAAACTTGACACAGTAAAGTAGTTTCACGTTCTATCTCTATGTTTTGTTTCCTCTTGATGTAGCCCTAAGCAGTGACTGGCGAGAAACACTTCCATGGAAAGGGGTTGCCAAGCTTCCAAAAATTACGAATCTCCAGAAATCTCAGCAAATATTTTTTCACCCAAACTGGATGATACTTTCAGGTAATGATCAGTACACTAAGGCGACTTGGTTCCCCAAATGTCGTTCTTCTATGTTGAAGCGTTCATTTCCAGTAACAGTTTGAATTTTTAGGTTTCACTCTGTTTTCTCCTATATTGATACATGTATTTGGAACTCTAAATCCAACACGGTTTGTGCTAGCTTCTTGAAACTTGACACAGTAAAGTAGTTTCACGTTCTATCTCTATGTTTTGTTTCCTCTTGATGTAGCCCTAAGCAGTGACTGGCGAGAAACACTTCCATGGAAAGGGGTTGCCAAGCTTCCAAAAATTACGAATCTCCAGAAATCTCAGCAAATATTTTTTCACCCAAACTGGAAGATACTTTCAGGTAATGATGAGTACACTAAGGCGACTTGGTTCCCCAAATGCCGTTCTTCTATGTTGAAGCGTTCATTTTTAGTAACAGTTTGAATTTTTAGGTTTCACTCTGTTTTCTCCTATATTGATACATGTATTTGGAACTCTAAATCCAACACGGTTTGTGCTAGCTTCTTGAAACTTGACACAGTAAAGTAGTTTCACGTTCTGTCTCTATGTTTTGTTTCCTCTTGATGTAGCCCTAAGCAGTGACTGGCGAGAAACACTTTCATGGAAAGGGGTTGCCAAGCTTCCAAAAATTACGAATCTCCAGAAATCTCAGCAAATGTTTTTTCACCCAAACTGGATGATACTTTCAGGTAATGATCAGTACACTAAGGCGACTTGGTTCCCCAGATTTCGTTCTTCTATGTTGAAGTGTTCATTTCCAGTAACAGTTTGAATTTTTAGGTTTCACTCTGTTTTCTCCTATATTGATAGATGTATTTGGAACTCTAAATCCAACACGGTTTGTGCTACCTTCTTGAAACTTGACACACTAAAGTAGTTTCAAGTTCTATCTCTATGTTTTGTTTCCTCTTGATGTAGCCCTAAGCACTGACTGGTGTGAAACACTTTCATGGAAAGGGGTTGCCAAGCTTACAAAAGTTACGAATCTCCAGAAATCTCAGCAAATATTTTTTCACCCAAACTGGATGATACTTTCAGGTAATGATCAGTACACTAAGGCGACTTGGTTCCCCAGATTTCGTTCTTCTATGTTGAAGCATTCATTTCCAGTAACAGTTTGAATTTTTAGGTTTCACTCTGTTTTCTCCTATATTGATACATGTATTTGAAACTCTAAATCCAAAACGGTTTGTGCTAGCTTCTTGAAACTTGACACAGTAAAGTAGTTTCACGTTCTATCTCTATGTTTTGTTTCCTCTTGATGTAGCCCTAAGCAGTGACTGGCGAGAAACACTTCCATGGAAAGGGGTTGCCAAGCTTCCAAAAATTACGAATCTCCAGAAATCTCAGCAAATATTTTTTCACCCAAACTGGATGATACTTTCAGGTAATGATCAGTACACTAAGGCGACTTGGTTCCCCAAATGTCGTTCTTCTATGTTGAAGCGTTCATTTCCAGTAACAGTTTGAATTTTTAGGTTTCACTCTGTTTTCTCCTATATTGATACATGTATTTGGAACTCTAAATCCAACACGGTTTGTGCTAGCTTCTTGAAACTTGACACAGTAAAGTAGTTTCACGTTCTATCTCTATGTTTTGTTTCCTCTTGATGTAGCCCTAAGCAGTGACTGGCGAGAAACACTTCCATGGAAAGGGGTTGCCAAGCTTCCAAAAATTACGAATCTCCAGAAATCTCAGCAAATATTTTTTCACCGAAACTGGATGATACTTTCAGGTAATGATCAGTACACTAAGGCGACTTGGTTCCCCAAATGCCGTTCTTCTATGTTGAAGCGTTCATTTTTAGTAACAGTTTGAATTTTTAGGTTTCACTCTGTTTTCTCCTATATTGATACATGTTTTTGGAACTCTAAATCCAACACGGTTTGTGGTATCTTCTTGAAACTTGACACAGTAAAGTAGTTTCACGTTCTGTCTCTATGTTTTGTTTCCTCTTGATGTAGCCCTAAGCAGTGACTGGCGAGAAACACTTTCATGGAAAGGGGTTGCCAAGCTTCCAAAAATTACGAATCTCCAGAAATCTCAGCAAATGTTTTTTCACCCAAACTGGATGATACTTTCAGGTAATGATCAGTACACTAAGGCGACTTGGTTCCCCAGATTTCGTTCTTCTATGTTGAAGTGTTCATTTCCAGTAACAGTTTGAATTTTTAGGTTTCACTCTGTTTTCTCCTATATTGATAGATGTATTTGGAACTCTAAATCCAACACGGTTTGTGCTACCTTCTTGAAACTTGACACACTAAAGTAGTTTCAAGTTCTATCTCTATGTTTTGTTTCCTCTTGATGTAGCCCTAAGCACTGACTGGTGTGAAACACTTTCATGGAAAGGGGTTGCCAAGCTTCCAAAAGTTACGAATCTCCAGAAATCTCAGCAAATATTTTTTCACCCAAACTGGATGATACTTTCAGGTAATGATCAGTACACTAAGGCGACTTGGTTCCCCAGATTTCGTTCTTCTATGTTGAAGCATTCATTTCCAGTAACAGTTTAAATTTTTAGGTTTCACTCTGTTTTCTCCTATATTGATACATGTATTTGGAACTCTAAATCCAACACGGTTTGTGCTAGCTTCTTGAAACTTGACACAGTAAAGTAGTTTCACGTTCTATCTCTATGTTTTGTTTCCTCTTGATGTAGCCCTAAGCAGTGACTGGCGAGAAACACTTCCATGGAAAGGGGTTGCCAAGCTTCCAAAAATTACGAATCTCCAGAAATCTCAGCAAATATTTTTTCACCCAAACTGGATGATACTTTCAGGTAATGATCAGTACACTAAGGCGACTTGGTTCCCCAAATGTCGTTCTTCTATGTTGAAGCGTTCATTTCCAGTAACAGTTTGAATTTTTAGGTTTCACTCTGTTTTCTCCTATATTGATACATGTATTTGGAACTCTAAATCCAACACGGTTTGTGCTAGCTTCTTGAAACTTGACACAGTAAAGTAGTTTCACGTTCTATCTCTATGTTTTGTTTCCTCTTGATGTAGCCCTAAGCAGTGACTGGCGAGAAACACTTCCATGGAAAGGGGTTGCCAAGCTTCCAAAAATTACGAATCTCCAGAAATCTCAGCAAATATTTTTTCACCCAAACTGGATGATACTTTCAGGTAATGATCAGTACACTAAGGCGACTTGGTTCCCCAAATGTCGTTCTTCTATGTTGAAGCGTTCATTTCCAGTAACAGTTTGAATTTTTAGGTTTCACTCTGTTTTCTCCTATATTGATACATGTATTTGGAACTCTAAATCCAACACGGTTTGTGCTAGCTTCTTGAAACTTGACACAGTAAAGTAGTTTCACGTTCTATCTCTATGTTTTGTTTCCTCTTGATGTAGCCCTAAGCAGTGACTGGCGAGAAACACTTCCATGGAAAGGGGTTGCCAAGCTTCCAAAAATTACGAATCTCCAGAAATCTCAGCAAATATTTTTTCACCCAAACTGGAAGATACTTTCAGGTAATGATGAGTACACTAAGGCGACTTGGTTCCCCAAATGCCGTTCTTCTATGTTGAAGCGTTCATTTTTAGTAACAGTTTGAATTTTTAGGTTTCACTCTGTTTTCTCCTATATTGATACATGTATTTGGAACTCTAAATCCAACACGGTTTGTGCTAGCTTCTTGAAACTTGACACAGTAAAGTAGTTTCACGTTCTGTCTCTATGTTTTGTTTCCTCTTGATGTAGCCCTAAGCACTGACTGGCGAGAAACACTTTCATGGAAAGGGGTTGCCAAGCTTCCAAAAATTACGAATCTCCAGAAATCTCAGCAAATGTTTTTTCACCCAAACTGGATGATACTTTCAGGTAATGATCAGTACACTAAGGCGACTTGGTTCCCCAGATTTCGTTCTTCTATGTTGAAGTGTTCATTTCCAGTAACAGTTTGAATTTTTAGGTTTCACTCTGTTTTCTCCTATATTGATAGATGTATTTGGAACTCTAAATCCAACACGGTTTGTGCTACCTTCTTGAAACTTGACACACTAAAGTAGTTTCAAGTTCTATCTCTATGTTTTGTTTCCTCTTGATGTAGCCCTAAGCACTGACTGGTGTGAAACACTTTCATGGAAAGGGGTTGCCAAGCTTCCAAAAATTACGAATCTCCAGAAATCTCAGCAAATATTTTTTCACCCAAACTGGATGATACTTTCAGGTAATGATCAGTACACTAAGGCGACTTGGTTCCCCAAATGTCGTTCTTCTATGTTGAAGCGTTCATTTCCAGTAACAGTTTGAATTTTTAGGTTTCACTCTGTTTTCTCCTATATTGATACATGTATTTGGAACTCTAAATCCAACACGGTTTGTGCTAGCTTCTTGAAACTTGACACAGTAAAGTAGTTTCACGTTCTATCTCTATGTTTTGTTTCCTCTTGATGTAGCCCTAAGCAGTGACTGGCGAGAAACACTTCCATGGAAAGGGGTTGCCAAGCTTCCAAAAATTACGAATCTCCAGAAATCTCAGCAAATATTTTTTCACCGAAACTGGATGATACTTTCAGGTAATGATCAGTACACTAAGGCGACTTGGTTCCCCAAATGCCGTTCTTCTATGTTGAAGCGTTCATTTTTAGTAACAGTTTGAATTTTTAGGTTTCACTCTGTTTTCTCCTATATTGATACATGTATTTGGAACTCTAAATCCAACACGGTTTGTGGTATCTTCTTGAAACTTGACACAGTAAAGTAGTTTCACGTTCTGTCTCTATGTTTTGTTTCCTCTTGATGTAGCCCTAAGCAGTGACTGGCGAGAAACACTTTCATGGAAAGGGGTTGCCAAGCTTCCAAAAATTATGAATCTCCAGAAATCTCAGCAAATATTTTTTCACCCAAACTGGATGATACTTTCAGGTAATGATCAGTACACTAAGGCGACTTGGTTCCCCAGATTTCGTTCTTCTATGTTGAAGCGTTCATTTCCAGTAACAGTTTGAATTTTTAGGTTTCACTCTGTTTTCTCCTATATTGATACATGTATTTGGAACACTAAATCCAACACGGTTTGTGCTAGCTTCTTGAAACTTGACACAGTAAAGTAGTTTCACGTTCTATCTCTACGTTTTGTTTCCTCTTGATGTAGCCCTAAGCAGTGACTGGCGAGAAACACTTTCATGGAAAGGGGTTGCCAAGCTTCCAAAAATTATGAATCTCCAGAAATCTCAGCAAATATTTTTTCACCCAAACTGGATGATACTTTCAGGTAATGATCAGTACACTAAGGCGACTTGGTTCCCCAAATGTCGTTCTTCTAGGTTGAAGCGTTCATTTCCAGTAACAGTTTGAATTTTTAGGTTTCACTCTGTTTTCTCCTATATTGATAGATGTATTTGGAACTCTAAATCCAACACGGTTTGTGCTAGCTTCTTGAAACTTGACACTGTGAAGTAGTTTCACGTTCTGTCTCTATGTTTTGTTTCCTCTTGATGTAGCCCTAAGCAGTGACTGGCGAGAAACAATTCCATGGAAAGTGGTTGCCAAGCTTCCAAAAATTATGAATCTCCAGAAATCTCAGCAAATATTTTTTCACCCAAACTGGATGATACTTTCAGGTAATGATTAGTACACTAAGGCGACTTGGTTCCCCAAATGTCGTTCTTGTATGTTGAAGCGTTCATTTCCAGTAACAGTTTGCATTTTTAGGTTTCACTCTGTTTTCTCCTATATTGATATATGTATTTGGAACTCTAAATCCAACACGGTTTGTGCTACCTTCTTGAAACTTGACACACTAAAGTAGTTTCAAGTTATATCTCTATGTTTTGTTTCCTCTTGATGTAGCCCTAAGCACTGACTGGTGTGAAACACTTTCATGGAAAGGGGTTGCCAAGCTTCCAAAAATTACGAATCTCCAGAAATCTCAGCAAATATTTTTTCACCCAAACTGGATGATACTTTCAGGTAATGATCAGTACACGAAGGCGACTTGGTTCCCCAGATTTCGTTCTTCTATGTTGAAGCATTCATTTCCAGTAACAGTTTGAATTTTTAGGTCTCACTCTGTTTTCTCCTATATTGATAGGTATATTTGGAACTCTAAATCCAACACGGTTTGTGCTAGCTTCTTGAAACGTGACACAGTAAAGTAGTTTCACGTTCTGTCTCTATGTTTTGTTTCCTCTTGATGTAGCCCTAAGCAGTGACTGGCGAGAAACACTTCCATGGAAAGGGGTTGCCAAGCTTCCAAAAATTATGAATCTCCAGAAATCTCAGCAAATATTTTTTCACCCAAACTGGATGATACTTTCAGGAAATGATCAGTACACTAAGGCGACTTGGTTCCCCAAATGTCGTTCTTCTATGTTGAAGCGTTCATTTCCAGTAACAGTTTGAATTTTTCGGGTTCACTCTGTTTTCTCCTATATTGATACATGTTTTTGGAACTCTAAATCCAACACGGTTTGTGCTAGCTTCTTGAAACTTGACACTGTAAAGTAGTTTCACGTTCTGTCTCTATGTTTTGTTTCCTCTTGATGTAGCTCTAAGCAGTGACTGGCGAGAAACAATTTCATGGAAAGTGGTTGCCAAGCTTCCAAAAATTATGAATCTCCAGAAATCTCAGTAAATATTTTTTCACCCAAACTGGATGATACTTTCAGGTAATGATTAGTACACTAAGGCAACTTGGTTCCCCAAATGTCGTTCTTGTATGTTGAAGCGTTCATTTCCAGTAACAGTTTGCATTTTTAGGTTTCACTCTGTTTTCTCCTATATTGATATATGTATTTGGAACTCTAAATCCAACACGGTTTGTGCTACCTTCTTGAAACTTGACACACTAAAGTAGTTTCAAGTTCTATCTCTATGTTTTGTTTCCTCTGGATGTAGCCCTAAGCACTAACTGGTGTGAAACACTTTCATGGAAAGGGGTTGCCAAGCTTCCAAAAATTACGAATCTCCAGAAATCTCAGCAAATATTTTTTCACCCAAACTGGATGATACTTTCAGGTAATGATCAGTACACTAAGGCGACTTGGTTCCCCAGATTTCGTTCTTCTATGTTCAAGCATTCATTTCCAGTAACAGTTTGAATTTTTAGGTCTCACTCTGTTTTCTCCTATATTGATAGATATATTTGGAACTCTAAATCCAACACGGTTTGTGCTAGCTTCTTGAAACTTGACACTGTAAAGTAGTTTCACGTTCTATCTCTATGTTTTGTTTCCTCTTGATGTAGCCCTAAGCAGTGACTGGCGAGAAACACTTCCATGGAAAGGGGTTGCCAAGCTTCCAAAAATTACGAATCTCCAGAAATCTCAGCAAATATTTTTTCACCCAAACTGGAAGATACTTTCAGGTAATGATGAGTACACTAAGGCGACTTGGTTCCCCAAATGCCGTTCTTCTATGTTGAAGCGTTCATTTTTAGTAACAGTTTGAATTTTTAGGTTTCACTCTGTTTTCTCCTATATTGATACATGTATTTGGAACTCTAAATCCAACACGGTTTGTGCTAGCTTCTTGAAACTTGACACAGTAAAGTAGTTTCACGTTCTGTCTCTATGTTTTGTTTCCTCTTGATGTAGCCCTAAGCAGTGACTGGCGAGAAACACTTTCATGGAAAGGGGTTGCCAAGCTTCCAAAAATTACGAATCTCCAGAAATCTCAGCAAATGTTTTTTCACCCAAACTGGATGATACTTTCAGGTAATGATCAGTACACTAAGGCGACTTGGTTCCCCAGATTTCGTTCTTCTATGTTGAAGCGTTCATTTCCAGTAACAGTTTGAATTTTTAGGTTTCACTCTGTTTTCTCCTATATTGATAGATGTATTTGGAACTCTAAATCCAACACGGTTTGTGCTACCTTCTTGAAACTTGACACACTAAAGTAGTTTCAAGTTCTATCTCTATGTTTTGTTTCCTCTTGATGTAGCCCTAAGCACTGACTGGTGTGAAACACTTTCATGGAAAGGGGTTGCCAAGCTTCCAAAAGTTACGAATCTCCAGAAATCTCAGCAAATATTTTTTCACCCAAACTGGATGATACTTTCAGGTAATGATCAGTACACTACGGCGACTTGGTTCCCCAGATTTCGTTCTTCTATGTTGAAGCATTCATTTCCAGTAACAGTTTGAATTTTTAGGTTTCACTCTGTTTTCTCCTATATTGATACATGTATTTGGAACTCTAAATCCAACACGGTTTGTGCTAGCTTCTTGAAACTTGACACAGTAAAGTAGTTTCACGTTCTATCTCTATGTTTTGTTTCCTCTTGATGTAGCCCTAAGCAGTGACTGGCGAGAAACACTTCCATGGAAAGGGGTTGCCAAGCTTCCAAAAATTACGAATCTCCAGAAATCTCAGCAAATATTTTTTCACCCAAACTGGATGATACTTTCAGGTAATGATCAGTACACTAAGGCGACTTGGTTCCCCAAATGCCGTTCTTCTATGTTGAAGCGTTCATTTTTAGTAACAGTTTGAATTTTTAGGTTTCACTCTGTTTTCTCCTATATTGATACATGTATTTGGAACTCTAAATCCAACACGGTTTGTGGTAGCTTCTTGAAACTTGACACAGTAAAGTAGTTTCACGTTCTATCTCTACGTTTTGTTTCCTCTTGATGTAGCCCTAAGCAGTGACTGGCGAGAAACACTTTCATGGAAAGGGGTTGCCAAGCTTCCAAAAATTATGAATCTCCAGAAATCTCAGCAAATATTTTTTCAACCAAACTGGATGATACTTTCAGGTAATGATCAGTACACTAAGGCGACTTGGTTCCCCCAAATGTCGTTCTTCTAGGTTGAAGCGTTCCTATCCAGTAACAGTTTGAATTTTTAGGTTTCACTCTGTTTTCTCCTATATTGATAGATGTATTTGGAACTCTAAATCCAACACGGTTTGTGCTAGCTTCTTGAAACTTGACACTGTAAAGTAGTTTCACGTTCTGTCTCTATGTTTTGTTTCCTCTTGATGTAGCCCTAAGCAGTGACTGGCGAGAAACAATTCCATGGAAAGTGGTTGCCAAGCTTCCAAAAATTATGAATCTCCAGAAATCTCAGCAAATATTTTTTCACCCAAACTGGATGATACTTTCAGGTAATGATTAGTACACTAAGGCGACTTGGTTCCCCAAATGTCGTTCTTGTATGTTGAAGCGTTCATTTCCAGTAACAGTTTGCATTTTTAGGTTTCACTCTGTTTTCTCCTATATTGATATATGTATTTGGAACTCTAAATCCAACACGGTTTGTGCTACCTTCTTGAAACTTGACACACTAAAGTAGTTTCAAGTTCTATCTCTATGTTTTGTTTCCTCTTGATGTAGCCCTAAGCACTGACTGGTGTGAAACACTTTCATGGAAAGGGGTTGCCAAGCTTCCAAAAATTACGAATCTCCAGAAATCTCAGCAAATATTTTTTCACCCAAACTGGATGATACTTTCAGGTAATGATCAGTACACTAAGGCGACTTGGTTCCCCAGATTTCGTTCTTCTATGTTGAAGCATTCATTTCCAGTAACAGTTTGAATTTTTAGGTCTCACTCTGTTTTCTCCTATATTGATAGATATATTTGGAACTCTAAATCCAACACGGTTTGTGCTAGCTTCTTGAAACTTGACACAGTAAAGTAGTTTCACGTTCTGTCTCTATGTTTTGTTTCCTCTTGATGTAGCCCTAAGCAGTGACTGGCGAGAAACACTTCCATGGAAAGGGGTTGCCAAGCTTCCAAAAATTATGAATCTCCAGAAATCTCAGCAAATATTTTTTCACCCAAACTGGATGATACTTTCAGGAAATGATCAGTACACTAAGGCGACTTGGTTCCCCAAATGTCGTTCTTCTATGTTGAAGCGTTCATTTCCAGTAACAGTTTGAATTTTTAGGGTTCACTCTGTTTTCTCCTATATTGATACATGTTTTTGGAACTCTAAATCCAACACGGTTTGTGCTAGCTTCTTGAAACTTGACACAGTAAAGTAGTTTCACGTTCTGTCTCTATGTTTTGTTTCCTCTTGATGTAGCCCTAAGCAGTGACTGGCGAGAAACACTTTCATGGAAAGGGGTTGCCAAGCTTCCAAAAATTACGAATCTCCAGAAATCTCAGCAAATGTTTTTTCACCCAAACTGGATGATACTTTCAGGTAATGATCAGTACACTAAGGCGACTTGGTTCCCCAGATTTCGTTCTTCTATGTTCAAGCATTCATTTCCAGTAACAGTTTGAATTTTTAGGTTTCACTCTGTTTTCTCCTATATTGATAGATGTATTTGGAACTCTAAATCCAACACGGTTTGTGCTACCTTCTTGAAACTTGACACACTAAAGTAGTTTCAAGTTCTATCTCTATGTTTTGTTTCCTCTTGATGTAGCCCTAAGCAGTGACTGGCGAGAAACACTTCCATGGAAAGGGGTTGCCAAGCTTCCAAAAATTACGAATCTCCAGAAATCTCAGCAAATATTTTTTCACCCAAACTGGATGATACTTTCAGGTAATGATCAGTACACTAAGGCGACTTGGTTCCCCAAATGCCGTTCTTCTATGTTGAAGCGTTCATTTTTAGTAACAGTTTGAATTTTTAGGTTTCACTCTGTTTTCTCCTATATTGATACATGTATTTGGAACTCTAAATCCAACACGGTTTGTGGTAGCTTCTTGAAACTTGACACAGTAAAGTAGTTTCACGTTCTGTCTCTATGTTTTGTTTCCTCTTGATGTAGCCCTAAGCAGTGACTGGCGAGAAACACTTTCATGGAAAGGGGTTGCCAAGCTTCCAAAAATTACGAATCTCCAGAAATCTCAGCAAATGTTTTTTCACCCAAACTGGATGATACTTTCAGGTAATGATCAGTACACTAAGGCGACTTGGTTCCCCAAATGTCGTTCTTCTATGTTGAAGCGTTCATTTCCAGTAACAGTTTGAATTTTTAGGTTTCACTCTGTTTTCTCCTATATTGATACATGTATTTGGAACTCTAAATCCAACACGGTTTGTGCTAGCTTCTTGAAACTTGACACAGTAAAGTACTTTCACGTTCTATCTCTACGTTTTGTTTCCTCTTGATGTAGCCCTAAGCAGTGACTGGCGAGAAACACTTTCATGGAAAGGGGTTGCCAAGCTTCCAAAAATTATGAATCTCCAGAAATCTCAGCAAATATTTTTTCACCCAAACTGGATGATACTTTCAGGTAATGATCAGTACACTAAGGCGACTTGGTTCCCCAAATGTCGTTCTTCTAGGTTGAAGCGTTCATTTCCAGTAACAGTTTGAATTTTTAGGTTTCACTCTGTTTTCTCCTATATTGATAGATGTATTTGGAACTCTAAATCCAACACGGTTTGTGCTAGCTTCTTGAAACTTGACACTGTAAAGTAGTTTCACGTTCTGTCTCTATGTTTTGTTTCCTCTTGATGTAGCCCTAAGCAGTGACTGGCGAGAAACAATTCCATGGAAAGTGGTTGCCAAGCTTCCAAAAATTATGAATCTCCAGAAATCTCAGCAAATATTTTTTCACCCAAACTGGATGATACTTTCAGGTAATGATTAGTACACTAAGGCGACTTGGTTCCCCAAATGTCGTTCTTGTATGTTGAAGCGTTCATTTCCAGTAACAGTTTGCATTTTTAGGTTTCACTCTGTTTTCTCCTATATTGATATATGTATTTGGAACTCTAAATCCAACACGGTTTGTGCTACCTTCTTGAAACTTGACACACTAAAGTAGTTTCAAGTTATATCTCTATGTTTTGTTTCCTCTTGATGTAGCCCTAAGCACTGACTGGTGTGAAACACTTTCATGGAAAGGGGTTGCCAAGCTTCCAAAAATTACGAATCTCCAGAAATCTCAGCAAATATTTTTTCACCCAAACTGGATGATACTTTCAGGTAATGATCAGTACACTAAGGCGACTTGGTTCCCCAGATTTCGTTCTTCTATGTTGAAGCATTCATTTCCAGTAACAGTTTGAATTTTTAGGTCTCACTCTGTTTTCTCCTATATTGATAGATATATTTGGAACTCTAAATCCAACACGGTTTGTGCTAGCTTCTTGAAACTTGACACAGTAAAGTAGTTTCACGTTCTGTCTCTATGTTTTGTTTCCTCTTGATGTAGCCCTAAGCAGTGACTGGCGAGAAACACTTCCATGGAAAGGGGTTGCCAAGCTTCCAAAAATTATGAATCTCCAGAAATCTCAGCAAATATTTTTTCACCCAAACTGGATGATACTTTCAGGAAATGATCAGTACACTAAGGCGACTTGGTTCCCCAAATGTCGTTCTTCTATGTTGAAGCGTTCATTTCCAGTAACAGTTTGAATTTTTAGGGTTCACTCTGTTTTCTCCTATATTGATACATGTTTTTGGAACTCTAAATCCAACACGGTTTGTGCTAGCTTCTTGAAACTTGACACAGTAAAGTAGTTTCACGTTCTGTCTCTATGTTTTGTTTCCTCTTGATGTAGCCCTAAGCAGTGACTGGCGAGAAACACTTTCATGGAAAGGGGTTGCCAAGCTTCCAAAAATTACGAATCTCCAGAAATCTCAGCAAATGTTTTTTCACCCAAACTGGATGATACTTTCAGGTAATGATCAGTACACTAAGGCGACTTGGTTCCCCAGATTTCGTTCTTCTATGTTGAAGCATTCATTTCCAGTAACAGTTTGAATTTTTAGGTTTCACTCTGTTTTCTCCTATATTGATAGATGTATTTGGAACTCTAAATCCAACACGGTTTGTGCTACCTTCTTGAAACTTGACACACTAAAGTAGTTTCAAGTTCTATCTCTATGTTTTGTTTCCTCTTGATGTAGCCCTAAGCACTGACTGGTGTGAAACACTTTCATGGAAAGGGGTTGCCAAGCTTCCAAAAGTTACGAATCTCCAGAAATCTCAGCAAATATTTTTTCACCCAAACTGGATGATACTTTCAGGTAATGATTAGTACACTAAGGCGACTTGGTTCCCCAAATGTCGTTCTTGTATGTTGAAGCGTTCATTTCCAGTAACAGTTTGCATTTTTAGGTTTCACTCTGTTTTCTCCTATATTGATATATGTATTTGGAACTCTAAATCCAACACGGTTTCTGCTACCTTCTTGAAACTTGACACACTTAAGTAGTTTCAAGTTATATCTCTATGTTTTGTTTCGTCTTGATGTAGCCCTAAGCACTGATTGGTGTGAAACACTTTCATGGAAAGGGGTTGCCAAGCTTCCAAAAATTACGAATCTCCAGAAATCTCAGCAAATATTTTTTCACCCAAACTGGATGATACTTTCAGGTAATGATCAGTACACTAAGGCGACTTGGTTCCCCAGATTTCGTTCTTCTATGTTGAAGCATTCATTTCCAGTAACAGTTTGAATTTTTAGGTCTCACTCTGTTTTCTCCTATATTGATAGATATATTTGGAACTCTAAATCCAACACGGTTTGTGCTAGCTTCTTGAAACTTGACACAGTAAAGTAGTTTCACGTTCTGTCTCTATGTTTTGTTTCCTCTTGATGTAGCCCTAAGCAGTGACTGGCGAGAAACACTTCCATGGAAAGGGGTTGCCAAGCTTCCAAAAATTATGAATCTCCAGAAATCTCAGCAAATATTTTTTCACCCAAACTGGATGATACTTTCAGGAAATGATCAGTACACTAAGGCGACTTGGTTCCCCAAATGTCGTTCTTCTATGTTGAAGCGTTCATTTCCAGTAACAGTTTGAATTTTTAGGGTTCACTCTGTTTTCTCCTATATTGATACATGTTTTTGGAACTCTAAATCCAACACGGTTTGTGCTAGCTTCTTGAAACTTGACACAGTAAAGTAGTTTCACGTTCTGTCTCTATGTTTTGTTTTCTCTTGATGTAGCCCTAAGCAGTGACTGGCGAGAAACACTTTCATGGAAAGGGGTTGCCAAGCTTCCAAAAATTACGAATCTCCAGAAATCTCAGCAAATGTTTTTTCACCCAAACTGGATGATACTTTCAGGTAATGATCAGTACACTAAGGCGACTTGGTTCCCCAGATTTCGTTCTTCTATGTTGAAGCATTCATTTCCAGTAACAGTTTGAATTTTTAGGTTTCACTCTGTTTTCTCCTATATTGATAGATGTATTTGGAACTCTAAATCCAACACGGTTTGTGCTACCTTCTTGAAACTTGACACACTAAAGTAGTTTCAAGTTCTATCTCTATGTTTTGTTTCCTCTTGATGTAGCCCTAAGCACTGACTGGTGTGAAACACTTTCATGGAAAGGGGTTGCCAAGCTTCCAAAAGTTACGAATCTCCAGAAATCTCAGCAAATATTTTTTCACCCAAACTGGATGATACTTTCAGGTAATGATCAGTACACTAAGGCGACTTGGTTCCCCAGATTTCGTTCTTCTATGTTGAAGCATTCATTTCCAGTAACAGTTTGAATTTTTAGGTTTCACTCTGTTTTCTCCTATATTGATACATGTATTTGGAACTCTAAATCCAACACGGTTTGTGCTAGCTTCTTGAAACTTGACACAGTAAAGTAGTTTCACGTTCTATCTCTATGTTTTGTTTCCTCTTGATGTAGCCCTAAGCAGTGACTGGCGAGAAACACTTCCATGGAAAGGGGTTGCCAAGCTTCCAAAAATTACGAATCTCCAGAAATCTCAGCAAATATTTTTTCACCCAAACTGGATGATACTTTCAGGTAATGATCAGTACACTAAGGCGACTTGGTTCCCCAAATGCCGTTCTTCTATGTTGAAGCGTTCATTTTTAGTAACAGTTTGAATTTTTAGGTTTCACTCTGTTTTCTCCTATATTGATACATGTATTTGGAACTCTAAATCCAACACGGTTTGTGGTAGCTTCTTGAAACTTGACACAGTAAAGTAGTTTCACGTTCTGTCTTTATGTTTTGTTTCCTCTTGATGTAGCCCTAAGCAGTGACTGGCGAGAAACACTTTCATGGAAAGGGGTTGCCAAGCTTCCAAAAATTACGAATCTCCAGAAATCTCAGCAAATGTTTTTTCACCCAAACTGGATGATACTTTCAGGTAATGATCAGTACACTAAGGCGACTTGGTTCCCCAAATGTCGTTCTTCTATGTTGAAGCGTTCATTTCCAGTAACAGTTTGAATTTTTAGGTTTCACTCTGTTTTCTCCTATATTGATACATGTATTTGGAACTCTAAATCCAACACGGTTTGTGCTAGCTTCTTGAAACTTGACACAGTAAAGTACTTTCACGTTCCATCTCTACGTTTTGTTTCCTCTTGATGTAGCCCTAAGCAGTGACTGGCGAGAAACACTTTCATGGAAAGGGGTTGCCAAGCTTCCAAAAATTATGAATCTCCAGAAATCTCAGCAAATATTTTTTCACCCAAACTGGATGATACTTTCAGGTAATGATCAGTACACTAAGGCGACTTGGTTCCCCAAATGTCGTTCTTCTAGGTTGAAGCGTTCATTTCCAGTAACAGTTTGAATTTTTAGGTTTCACTCTGTTTTCTCCTATATTGATACATGTATTTGGAACTCTAAATCCAACACGGTTTGTGCTAGCTTCTTGAAACTTGACACAGTAAAGTAGTTTCACGTTCTATCTCTATGTTTTGTTTCCTCTTGATGTAGCCCTAAGCAGTGACTGGCGAGAAACACTTCCATGGAAAGGGGTTGCCAAGCTTCCAAAAATTACGAATCTCCAGAAATCTCAGCAAATATTTTTTCACCCAAACTGGAAGATACTTTCAGGTAATGATCAGTACACTAAGGCGACTTGGTTCCCCAAATGCCGTTCTTCTATGTTGAAGCGTTCATTTTTAGTAACAGTTTGAATTTTTAGGTTTCACTCTGTTTTCTCCTATATTGATACATGTATTTGGAACTCTAAATCCAACACGGTTTGTGGTAGCTTCTTGAAACTTGACACAGTAAAGTAGTTTCACGTTCTGTCTCTATGTTTTGTTTCCTCTTGATGTAGCCCTAAGCAGTGACTGGCGAGAAACACTTTCATGGAAAGGGGTTGCCAAGCTTCCAAAAATTACGAATCTCCAGAAATCTCAGCAAATGTTTTTTCACCCAAACTGGATGATACTTTCAGGTAATGATCAGTACACTAAGGCGACTTGGTTCCCCAAATGTCGTTCTTCTATGTTGAAGCGTTCATTTCCAGTAACAGTTTGAATTTTTAGGTTTCACTCTGTTTTCTCCTATATTGATACATGTATTTGGAACTCTAAATCCAACACGGTTTGTGCTAGCTTCTTGAAACTTGACACAGTAAAGTAGTTTCACGTTCTGTCTCTATGTTTTGTTTCCTCTTGATGTAGCCCTAAGCAGTGACTGGCGAGAAACACTTTCATGGAAAGGGGTTGCCAAGCTTCCAAAAATTACGAATCTCCAGAAATCTCAGCAAATGTTTTTTCACCCAAACTGGATGATACTTTCAGGTAATGATCAGTACACTAAGGCGACTTGGTTCCCCAGATTTCGTTCTTCTATGTTGAAGCATTCATTTCCAGTAACAGTTTGAATTTTTAGGTCTCACTCTGTTTTCTCCTATATTGATAGATATATTTGGAACTCTAAATCCAACACGGTTTGTGCTAGCTTCTTGAAACTTGACACAGTAAAGTAGTTTCACGTTATGTCTCTATGTTTTGTTTCCTCTTGATGTAGCCCTAAGCAGTGACTGGCGAGAAACACTTCCATGGAAAGGGGTTGCCAAGCTTCCAAAAATTATGAATCTCCAGAAATCTCAGCAAATATTTTTTCACCCAAACTGGATGATACTTTCAGGAAATGATCAGTACACTAAGGCGACTTGGTTCCCCAAATGTCGTTCTTCTATGTTGAAGCGTTCATTTCCAGTAACAGTTTGAATTTTTAGGGTTCACTCTGTTTTCTCCTATATTGATACATGTTTTTGGAACTCTAAATCCAACACGGTTTGTGCTAGCTTCTTGAAACTTGACACAGTAAAGTAGTTTCACGTTCTGTCTCTATGTTTTGTTTCCTCTTGATGTAGCCCTAAGCAGTGACTGGCGAGAAACACTTTCATGGAAAGGGGTTGCCAAGCTTCCAAAAATTACGAATCTCCAGAAATCTCAGCAAATGTTTTTTCACCCAAACTGGATGATACTTTCAGGTAATGATCAGTACACTAAGGCGACTTGGTTCCCCAGATTTCGTTCTTCTATGTTGAAGCATTCATTTCCAGTAACAGTTTGAATTTTTAGGTTTCACTCTGTTTTCTCCTATATTGATAGATGTATTTGGAACTCTAAATCCAACACGGTTTGTGCTACCTTCTTGAAACTTGACACACTAAAGTAGTTTCAAGTTCTATCTCTATGTTTTGTTTCCTCTTGATGTAGCCCTAAGCACTGACTGGTGTGAAACACTTTCATGGAAAGGGGTTGCCAAGCTTCCAAAAGTTACGAATCTCCAGAAATCTCAGCAAATATTTTTTCACCCAAACTGGATGATACTTTCAGGTAATGATCAGTACACTAAGGCGACTTGGTTCCCCAGATTTCGTTCTTCTATGTTGAAGCATTCATTTCCAGTAACAGTTTAAATTTTTAGGTTTCACTCTGTTTTCTCCTATATTGATACATGTATTTGGAACTCTAAATCCAACACGGTTTGTGCTAGCTTCTTGAAACTTGACACAGTAAAGTAGTTTCACGTTCTATCTCTATGTTTTGTTTCCTCTTGATGTAGCCCTAAGCAGTGACTGGCGAGAAACACTTTCATGGAAAGGGGTTGCCAAGCTTCCAAAAATTATGAATCTCCAGAAATCTCAGCAAATATTTTTTCACCCAAACTGGATGATACTTTCAGGTAATGATCAGTACACTAAGGCGACTTGGTTCCCCAAATGTCGTTCTTCTATGTTGAAGCGTTCATTTCCAGTAACAGTTTGAATTTTTAGGTTTCACTCTGTTTTCTCCTATATTGATACATGTATTTGGAACTCTAAATCCAACACGGTTTGTGCTAGCTTCTTGAAACTTGACACAGTAAAGTAGTTTCACGTTCTATCTCTATGTTTTGTTTCCTCTTGATGTAGCCCTAAGCAGTGACTGGCGAGAAACACTTCCATGGAAAGGGGTTGCCAAGCTTCCAAAAATTACGAATCTCCAGAAATCTCAGCAAATATTTTTTCACCCAAACTGGAAGATACTTTCAGGTAATGATCAGTACACTAAGGCGACTTGGTTCCCCAAATGCCGTTCTTCTATGTTGAAGCGTTCATTTTTAGTAACAGTTTGAATTTTTAGGTTTCACTCTGTTTTCTCCTATATTGATACATGTATTTGGAACTCTAAATCCAACACGGTTTGTGCTAGCTTCTTGAAACTTGACACAGTAAAGTAGTTTCACGTTCTGTCTCTGTGTTTTGTTTCCTCTTGATGTAGCCCTAAGCAGTGACTGGCGAGAAACACTTTCATGGAAAGGGGTTGCCAAGCTTCCAAAAATTACGAATCTCCAGAAATCTCAGCAAATGTTTTTTCACCCAAACTGGATGATACTTTCAGGTAATGATCAGTACACTAAGGCGACTTGGTTCCCCAGATTTCGTTCTTCTATGTTGAAGCATTCATTTCCAGTAACAGTTTGAATTTTTAGGTCTCACTCTGTTTTCTCCTATATTGATAGATATATTTGGAACTCTAAATCCAACACGGTTTGTGCTACCTTCTTGAAACTTGACACAGTAAAGTACTTTCACGTTCTATCTCTACGTTTTGTTTCCTCTTGATGTAGCCCTAAGCAGTGACTGGCGAGAAACACTTTCATGGAAAGGGGTTGCCAAGCTTCCAAAAATTATGAATCTCCAGAAATCTCAGCAAATATTTTTTCAACCAAACTGGATGATACTTTCAGGTAATGATCAGTACACTAAGGCGACTTGGTTCCCCCAAATGTCGTTCTTCTAGGTTGAAGCGTTCCTATCCAGTAACAGTTTGAATTTTTAGGTTTCACTCTGTTTTCTCCTATATTGATAGATGTATTTGGAACTCTAAATCCAACACGGTTTGTGCTAGCTTCTTGAAACTTGACACTGTAAAGTAGTTTCACGTTCTGTCTCTATGTTTTGTTTCCTCTTGATGTAGCCCTAAGCAGTGACTGGCGAGAAACAATTCCATGGAAAGTGGTTGCCAAGCTTCCAAAAATTATGAATCTCCAGAAATCTCAGCAAATATTTTTTCACCCAAACTGGATGATACTTTCAGGTAATGATTAGTACACTAAGGCGACTTGGTTCCCCAAATGTCGTTCTTGTATGTTGAAGCGTTCATTTCCAGTAACAGTTTGCATTTTTAGGTTTCACTCTGTTTTCTCCTATATTGATATATGTATTTGGAACTCTAAATCCAACACGGTTTGTGCTACCTTCTTGAAACTTGACACACTAAAGTAGTTTCAAGTTCTATCTCTATGTTTTGTTTCCTCTTGATGTAGCCCTAAGCACTGACTGGTGTGAAACACTTTCATGGAAAGGGGTTGCCAAGCTTCCAAAAATTACGAATCTCCAGAAATCTCAGCAAATATTTTTTCACCCAAACTGGATGATACTTTCAGGTAATGATCAGTACACTAAGGCGACTTGGTTCCCCAGATTTCGTTCTTCTATGTTGAAGCATTCATTTCCAGTAACAGTTTGAATTTTTAGGTCTCACTCTGTTTTCTCCTATATTGATAGATATATTTGGAACTCTAAATCCAACACGGTTTGTGCTAGCTTCTTGAAACTTGACACAGTAAAGTAGTTTCACGTTCTGTCTCTATGTTTTGTTTCCTCTTGATGTAGCCCTAAGCAGTGACTGGCGAGAAACACTTCCATGGAAAGGGGTTGCCAAGCTTCCAAAAATTATGAATCTCCAGAAATCTCAGCAAATATTTTTTCACCCAAACTGGATGATACTTTCAGGAAATGATCAGTACACTAAGGCGACTTGGTTCCCCAAATGTCGTTCTTCTATGTTGAAGCGTTCATTTCCAGTAACAGTTTGAATTTTTAGGGTTCACTCTGTTTTCTCCTATATTGATACATGTTTTTGGAACTCTAAATCCAACACGGTTTGTGCTAGCTTCTTGAAACTTGACACAGTAAAGTAGTTTCACGTTCTGTCTCTATGTTTTGTTTCCTCTTGATGTAGCCCTAAGCAGTGACTGGCGAGAAACACTTTCATGGAAAGGGGTTGCCAAGCTTCCAAAAATTACGAATCTCCAGAAATCTCAGCAAATGTTTTTTCACCCAAACTGGATGATACTTTCAGGTAATGATCAGTACACTAAGGCGACTTGGTTCCCCAGATTTCGTTCTTCTATGTTGAAGCATTCATTTCCAGTAACAGTTTGAATTTTTAGGTTTCACTCTGTTTTCTCCTATATTGATAGATGTATTTGGAACTCTAAATCCAACACGGTTTGTGCTACCTTCTTGAAACTTGACACACTAAAGTAGTTTCAAGTTCTATCTCTATGTTTTGTTTCCTCTTGATGTAGCTCTAAGCACTGACTGGTGTGAAACACTTTCATGGAAAGGGGTTGCCAAGCTTCCAAAAGTTACGAATCTCCAGAAATCTCAGCAAATATTTTTTCACCCAAACTGGATGATACTTTCAGGTAATGATCAGTACACTAAGGCGACTTGGTTCCCCAGATTTCGTTCTTCTATGTTGAAGCATTCATTTCCAGTAACAGTTTGAATTTTTAGGTTTCACTCTGTTTTCTCCTATATTGATACATGTATTTGGAACTCTAAATCCAACACGGTTTGTGCTAGCTTCTTGAAACTTGACACAGTAAAGTAGTTTCACGTTCTATCTCTATGTTTTGTTTCCTCTTGATGTAGCCCTAAGCAGTGACTGGCGAGAAACACTTCCATGGAAAGGGGTTGCCAAGCTTCCAAAAATTACGAATCTCCAGAAATCTCAGCAAATATTTTTTCACCCAAACTGGATGATACTTTCAGGTAATGATCAGTACACTAAGGCGACTTGGTTCCCCAAATGCCGTTCTTCTATGTTGAAGCGTTCATTTTTAGTAACAGTTTGAATTTTTAGGTTTCACTCTGTTTTCTCCTATATTGATACATGTATTTGGAACTCTAAATCCAACACGGTTTGTGGTAGCTTCTTGAAACTTGACACAGTAAAGTAGTTTCACGTTCTGTCTCTATGTTTTGTTTCCTCTTGATGTAGCCCTAAGCAGTGACTGGCGAGAAACACTTTCATGGAAAGGGGTTGCCAAGCTTCCAAAAATTACGAATCTCCAGAAATCTCAGCAAATGTTTTTTCACCCAAACTGGATGATACTTTCAGGTAATGATCAGTACACTAAGGCGACTTGGTTCCCCAAATGTCGTTCTTCTATGTTGAAGCGTTCATTTCCAGTAACAGTTTGAATTTTTAGGTTTCACTCTGTTTTCTCCTATATTGATACATGTATTTGGAACTCTAAATCCAACACGGTTTGTGCTAGCTTCTTGAAACTTGACACAGTAAAGTACTTTCACGTTCTATCTCTACGTTTTGTTTCCTCTTGATGTAGCCCTAAGCAGTGACTGGCGAGAAACACTTTCATGGAAAGGGGTTGCCAAGCTTCCAAAAATTATGAATCTCCAGAAATCTCAGCAAATATTTTTTCACCCAAACTGGATGATACTTTCAGGTAATGATCAGTACACTAAGGCGACTTGGTTCCCCAAATGTCGTTCTTCTATGTTGAAGCATTCATTTCCAGTAACAGTTTGAATTTTTAGGTTTCACTCTGTTTTCTCCTATATTGATAGATGTATTTGGAACTCTAAATCCAACACGGTTTGTGCTACCTTCTTGAAACTTGACACACTAAAGTAGTTTCAAGTTCTATCTCTATGTTTTGTTTCCTCTTGATGTAGCCCTAAGCACTGACTGGTGTGAAACACTTTCATGGAAAGGGGTTGCCAAGCTTCCAAAAGTTACGAATCTCCAGAAATCTCAGCAAATATTTTTTCACCCAAACTGGATGATACTTTCAGGTAATGATCAGTACACTAAGGCGACTTGGTTCCCCAGATTTCGTTCTTCTATGTTGAAGCATTCATTTCCAGTAACAGTTTAAATTTTTAGGTTTCACTCTGTTTTCTCCTATATTGATACATGTATTTGGAACTCTAAATCCAACACGGTTTGTGCTAGCTTCTTGAAACTTGACACAGTAAAGTACTTTCACGTTCTATCTCTACGTTTTGTTTCCTCTTGATGTAGCCCTAAGCAGTGACTGGCGAGAAACACTTTCATGGAATGGGGTTGCCAAGCTTCCAAAAATTATGAATCTCCAGAAATCTCAGCAAATATTTTTTCACCCAAACTGGATGATACTTTCAGGTAATGATCAGTACACTAAGGCGACTTGGTTCCCCAAATGTCGTTCTTCTATGTTGAAGCGTTCATTTCCAGTAACAGTTTGAATTTTTAGGTTTCACTCTGTTTTCTCCTATATTGATACATGTATTTGGAACTCTAAATCCAACACGGTTTGTGCTAGCTTCTTGAAACTTGACACAGTAAAGTAGTTTCACGTTCTATCTCTATGTTTTGTTTCCTCTTGATGTAGCCCTAAGCAGTGACTGGCGAGAAACACTTCCATGGAAAGGGGTTGCCAAGCTTCCAAAAATTACGAATCTCCAGAAATCTCAGCAAATATTTTTTCACCCAAACTGGAAGATACTTTCAGGTAATGATCAGTACACTAAGGCGACTTGGTTCCCCAAATGCCGTTCTTCTATGTTGAAGCGTTCATTTTTAGTAACAGTTTGAATTTTTAGGTTTCACTCTGTTTTCTCCTATATTGATACATGTATTTGGAACTCTAAATCCAACACGGTTTGTGGTAGCTTCTTGAAACTTGACACAGTAAAGTAGTTTCACGTTCTGTCTCTATGTTTTGTTTCCTCTTGATGTAGCCCTAAGCAGTGACTGGCGAGAAACACTTTCATGGAAAGGGGTTGCCAAGCTTCCAAAAATTACGAATCTCCAGAAATCTCAGCAAATGTTTTTTCACCCAAACTGGATGATACTTTCAGGTAATGATCAGTACACTAAGGCGACTTGGTTCCCCAGATTTCGTTCTTCTATGTTGAAGCATTCATTTCCAGTAACAGTTTGAATTTTTAGGTCTCACTCTGTTTTCTCCTATATTGATAGATATATTTGGAACTCTAAATCCAACACGGTTTGTGCTACCTTCTTGAAACTTGACACAGTAAAGTACTTTCACGTTCTATCTCTACGTTTTGTTTCCTCTTGATGTAGCCCTAAGCAGTGACTGGCGAGAAACACTTTCATGGAAAGGGGTTGCCAAGCTTCCAAAAATTATGAATCTCCAGAAATCTCAGCAAATATTTTTTCAACCAAACTGGATGATACTTTCAGGTAATGATCAGTACACTAAGGCGACTTGGTTCCCCCAAATGTCGTTCTTCTAGGTTGAAGCGTTCCTATCCAGTAACAGTTTGAATTTTTAGGTTTCACTCTGTTTTCTCCTATATTGATAGATGTATTTGGAACTCTAAATCCAACACGGTTTGTGCTAGCTTCTTGAAACTTGACACTGTAAAGTAGTTTCACGTTCTGTCTCTATGTTTTGTTTCCTCTTGATGTAGCCCTAAGCAGTGACTGGCGAGAAACAATTCCATGGAAAGTGGTTGCCAAGCTTCCAAAAATTATGAATCTCCAGAAATCTCAGCAAATATTTTTTCACCCAAACTGGATGATACTTTCAGGTAATGATTAGTACACTAAGGCGACTTGGTTCCCCAAATGTCGTTCTTGTATGTTGAAGCGTTCATTTCCAGTAACAGTTTGCATTTTTAGGTTTCACTCTGTTTTCTCCTATATTGATATATGTATTTGGAACTCTAAATCCAACACGGTTTGTGCTACCTTCTTGAAACTTGACACACTAAAGTAGTTTCAAGTTCTATCTCTATGTTTTGTTTCCTCTTGATGTAGCCCTAAGCACTGACTGGTGTGAAACACTTTCATGGAAAGGGGTTGCCAAGCTTCCAAAAATTACGAATCTCCAGAAATCTCAGCAAATATTTTTTCACCCAAACTGGATGATACTTTCAGGTAATGATCAGTACACTAAGGCGACTTGGTTCCCCAGATTTCGTTCTTCTATGTTGAAGCATTCATTTCCAGTAACAGTTTGAATTTTTAGGTCTCACTCTGTTTTCTCCTATATTGATAGATATATTTGGAACTCTAAATCCAACACGGTTTGTGCTAGCTTCTTGAAACTTGACACAGTAAAGTAGTTTCACGTTCTGTCTCTATGTTTTGTTTCCTCTTGATGTAGCCCTAAGCAGTGACTGGCGAGAAACACTTCCATGGAAAGGGGTTGCCAAGCTTCCAAAAATTATGAATCTCCAGAAATCTCAGCAAATATTTTTTCACCCAAACTGGATGATACTTTCAGGAAATGATCAGTACACTAAGGCGACTTGGTTCCCCAAATGTCGTTCTTCTATGTTGAAGCGTTCATTTCCAGTAACAGTTTGAATTTTTAGGGTTCACTCTGTTTTCTCCTATATTGATACATGTTTTTGGAACTCTAAATCCAACACGGTTTGTGCTAGCTTCTTGAAACTTGACACAGTAAAGTAGTTTCACGTTCTGTCTCTATGTTTTGTTTCCTCTTGATGTAGCCCTAAGCAGTGACTGGCGAGAAACACTTTCATGGAAAGGGGTTGCCAAGCTTCCAAAAATTACGAATCTCCAGAAATCTCAGCAAATGTTTTTTCACCCAAACTGGATGATACTTTCAGGTAATGATCAGTACACTAAGGCGACTTGGTTCCCCAGATTTCGTTCTTCTATGTTGAAGCATTCATTTCCAGTAACAGTTTGAATTTTTAGGTTTCACTCTGTTTTCTCCTATATTGATAGATGTATTTGGAACTCTAAATCCAACACGGTTTGTGCTACCTTCTTGAAACTTGACACACTAAAGTAGTTTCAAGTTCTATCTCTATGTTTTGTTTCCTCTTGATGTAGCCCTAAGCACTGACTGGTGTGAAACACTTTCATGGAAAGGGGTTGCCAAGCTTCCAAAAGTTACGAATCTCCAGAAATCTCAGCAAATATTTTTTCACCCAAACTGGATGATACTTTCAGGTAATGATCAGTACACTAAGGCGACTTGGTTCCCCAGATTTCGTTCTTCTATGTTGAAGCATTCATTTCCAGTAACAGTTTGAATTTTTAGGTTTCACTCTGTTTTCTCCTATATTGATACATGTATTTGGAACTCTAAATCCAACACGGTTTGTGCTAGCTTCTTGAAACTTGACACAGTAAAGTACTTTCACGTTCTATCTCTACGTTTTGTTTCCTCTTGATGTAGCCCTAAGCAGTGACTGGCGAGAAACACTTTCATGGAATGGGGTTGCCAAGCTTCCAAAAATTATGAATCTCCAGAAATCTCAGCAAATATTTTTTCACCCAAACTGGATGATACTTTCAGGTAATGATCAGTACACTAAGGCGACTTGGTTCCCCAAATGTCGTTCTTCTATGTTGAAGCGTTCATTTCCAGTAACAGTTTGAATTTTTAGGTTTCACTCTGTTTTCTCCTATATTGATACATGTATTTGGAACTCTAAATCCAACACGGTTTGTGCTAGCTTCTTGAAACTTGACACAGTAAAGTAGTTTCACGTTCTATCTCTATGTTTTGTTTCCTCTTGATGTAGCCCTAAGCAGTGACTGGCGAGAAACACTTCCATGGAAAGGGGTTGCCAAGCTTCCAAAAATTACGAATCTCCAGAAATCTCAGCAAATATTTTTTCACCCAAACTGGAAGATACTTTCAGGTAATGATCAGTACACTAAGGCGACTTGGTTCCCCAAATGCCGTTCTTCTATGTTGAAGCGTTCATTTTTAGTAACAGTTTGAATTTTTAGGTTTCACTCTGTTTTCTCCTATATTGATACATGTATTTGGAACTCTAAATCCAACACGGTTTGTGCTAGCTTCTTGAAACTTGACACAGTAAAGTAGTTTCACGTTCTGTCTCTATGTTTTGTTTCCTCTTGATGTAGCCCTAAGCAGTGACTGGCGAGAAACACTTTCATGGAAAGGGGTTGCCAAGCTTCCAAAAATTACGAATCTCCAGAAATCTCAGCAAATGTTTTTTCACCCAAACTGGATGATACTTTCAGGTAATGATCAGTACACTAAGGCGACTTGGTTCCCCAGATTTCGTTCTTCTATGTTGAAGCATTCATTTCCAGTAACAGTTTGAATTTTTAGGTCTCACTCTGTTTTCTCCTATATTGATAGATATATTTGGAACTCTAAATCCAACACGGTTTGTGCTACCTTCTTGAAACTTGACACAGTAAAGTACTTTCACGTTCTATCTCTACGTTTTGTTTCCTCTTGATGTAGCCCTAAGCAGTGACTGGCGAGAAACACTTTCATGGAAAGGGGTTGCCAAGCTTCCAAAAATTATGAATCTCCAGAAATCTCAGCAAATATTTTTTCAACCAAACTGGATGATACTTTCAGGTAATGATCAGTACACTAAGGCGACTTGGTTCCCCCAAATGTCGTTCTTCTAGGTTGAAGCGTTCCTATCCAGTAACAGTTTGAATTTTTAGGTTTCACTCTGTTTTCTCCTATATTGATAGATGTATTTGGAACTCTAAATCCAACACGGTTTGTGCTAGCTTCTTGAAACTTGACACTGTAAAGTAGTTTCACGTTCTGTCTCTATGTTTTGTTTCCTCTTGATGTAGCCCTAAGCAGTGACTGGCGAGAAACAATTCCATGGAAAGTGGTTGCCAAGCTTCCAAAAATTATGAATCTCCAGAAATCTCAGCAAATATTTTTTCACCCAAACTGGATGATACTTTCAGGTAATGATTAGTACACTAAGGCGACTTGGTTCCCCAAATGTCGTTCTTGTATGTTGAAGCGTTCATTTCCAGTAACAGTTTGCATTTTTAGGTTTCACTCTGTTTTCTCCTATATTGATATATGTATTTGGAACTCTAAATCCAACACGGTTTGTGCTACCTTCTTGAAACTTGACACACTAAAGTAGTTTCAAGTTCTATCTCTATGTTTTGTTTCCTCTTGATGTAGCCCTAAGCACTGACTGGTGTGAAACACTTTCATGGAAAGGGGTTGCCAAGCTTCCAAAAATTACGAATCTCCAGAAATCTCAGCAAATATTTTTTCACCCAAACTGGATGATACTTTCAGGTAATGATCAGTACACTAAGGCGACTTGGTTCCCCAGATTTCGTTCTTCTATGTTGAAGCATTCATTTCCAGTAACAGTTTGAATTTTTAGGTCTCACTCTGTTTTCTCCTATATTGATAGATATATTTGGAACTCTAAATCCAACACGGTTTGTGCTAGCTTCTTGAAACTTGACACAGTAAAGTAGTTTCACGTTCTGTCTCTATGTTTTGTTTCCTCTTGATGTAGCCCTAAGCAGTGACTGGCGAGAAACACTTCCATGGAAAGGGGTTGCCAAGCTTCCAAAAATTATGAATCTCCAGAAATCTCAGCAAATATTTTTTCACCCAAACTGGATGATACTTTCAGGAAATGATCAGTACACTAAGGCGACTTGGTTCCCCAAATGTCGTTCTTCTATGTTGAAGCGTTCATTTCCAGTAACAGTTTGAATTTTTAGGGTTCACTCTGTTTTCTCCTATATTGATACATGTTTTTGGAACTCTAAATCCAACACGGTTTGTGCTAGCTTCTTGAAACTTGACACAGTAAAGTAGTTTCACGTTCTGTCTCTATGTTTTGTTTCCTCTTGATGTAGCCCTAAGCAGTGACTGGCGAGAAACACTTTCATGGAAAGGGGTTGCCAAGCTTCCAAAAATTACGAATCTCCAGAAATCTCAGCAAATGTTTTTTCACCCAAACTGGATGATACTTTCAGGTAATGATCAGTACACTAAGGCGACTTGGTTCCCCAGATTTCGTTCTTCTATGTTGAAGCATTCATTTCCAGTAACAGTTTGAATTTTTAGGTTTCACTCTGTTTTCTCCTATATTGATAGATGTATTTGGAACTCTAAATCCAACACGGTTTGTGCTACCTTCTTGAAACTTGACACACTAAAGTAGTTTCAAGTTCTATCTCTATGTTTTGTTTCCTCTTGATGTAGCCCTAAGCACTGACTGGTGTGAAACACTTTCATGGAAAGGGGTTGCCAAGCTTCCAAAAGTTACGAATCTCCAGAAATCTCAGCAAATATTTTTTCACCCAAACTGGATGATACTTTCAGGTAATGATCAGTACACTAAGGCGACTTGGTTCCCCAGATTTCGTTCTTCTATGTTGAAGCATTCATTTCCAGTAACAGTTTGAATTTTTAGGTTTCACTCTGTTTTCTCCTATATTGATACATGTATTTGGAACTCTAAATCCAACACGGTTTGTGCTAGCTTCTTGAAACTTGACACAGTAAAGTAGTTTCACGTTCTATCTCTATGTTTTGTTTCCTCTTGATGTAGCCCTAAGCAGTGACTGGCGAGAAACACTTCCATGGAAAGGGGTTGCCAAGCTTCCAAAAATTACGAATCTCCAGAAATCTCAGCAAATATTTTTTCACCCAAACTGGATGATACTTTCAGGTAATGATCAGTACACTAAGGCGACTTGGTTCCCCAAATGCCGTTCTTCTATGTTGAAGCGTTCATTTTTAGTAACAGTTTGAATTTTTAGGTTTCACTCTGTTTTCTCCTATATTGATACATGTATTTGGAACTCTAAATCCAACACGGTTTGTGGTAGCTTCTTGAAACTTGACACAGTAAAGTAGTTTCACGTTCTGTCTCTATGTTTTGTTTCCTCTTGATGTAGCCCTAAGCAGTGACTGGCGAGAAACACTTTCATGGAAAGGGGTTGCCAAGCTTCCAAAAATTACGAATCTCCAGAAATCTCAGCAAATGTTTTTTCACCCAAACTGGATGATACTTTCAGGTAATGATCAGTACACTAAGGCGACTTGGTTCCCCAAATGTCGTTCTTCTATGTTGAAGCGTTCATTTCCAGTAACAGTTTGAATTTTTAGGTTTCACTCTGTTTTCTCCTATATTGATACATGTATTTGGAACTCTAAATCCAACACGGTTTGTGCTAGCTTCTTGAAACTTGACACAGTAAAGTACTTTCACGTTCTATCTCTACGTTTTGTTTCCTCTTGATGTAGCCCTAAGCAGTGACTGGCGAGAAACACTTTCATGGAAAGGGGTTGCCAAGCTTCCAAAAATTATGAATCTCCAGAAATCTCAGCAAATATTTTTTCACCCAAACTGGATGATACTTTCAGGTAATGATCAGTACACTAAGGCGACTTGGTTCCCCAAATGTCGTTCTTCTAGGTTGAAGCGTTCATTTCCAGTAACAGTTTGAATTTTTAGGTTTCACTCTGTTTTCTCCTATATTGATAGATGTATTTGGAACTCTAAATCCAACACGGTTTGTGCTAGCTTCTTGAAACTTGACACTGTAAAGTAGTTTCACGTTCTGTCTCTATGTTTTGTTTCCTCTTGATGTAGCCCTAAGCAGTGACTGGCGAGAAACAATTCCATGGAAAGTGGTTGCCAAGCTTCCAAAAATTATGAATCTCCAGAAATCTCAGCAAATATTTTTTCACCCAAACTGGATGATACTTTCAGGTAATGATTAGTACACTAAGGCGACTTGGTTCCCCAAATGTCGTTCTTGTATGTTGAAGCGTTCATTTCCAGTAACAGTTTGCATTTTTAGGTTTCACTCTGTTTTCTCCTATATTGATATATGTATTTGGAACTCTAAATCCAACACGGTTTGTGCTACCTTCTTGAAACTTGACACAGTAAAGTAGTTTCACGTTCTGTCTCTATGTTTTGTTTCCTCTTGATGTAGCCCTAAGCAGTGACTGGCGAGAAACACTTCCATGGAAAGGGGTTGCCAAGCTTCCAAAAATTATGAATCTCCAGAAATCTCAGCAAATATTTTTTCACCCAAACTGGATGATACTTTCAGGAAATGATCAGTACACTAAGGCGACTTGGTTCCCCAAATGTCGTTCTTCTATGTTGAAGCGTTCATTTCCAGTAACAGTTTGAATTTTTAGGGTTCACTCTGTTTTCTCCTATATTGATACATGTTTTTGGAACTCTAAATCCAACACGGTTTGTGCTAGCTTCTTGAAACTTGACACAGTAAAGTAGTTTCACGTTCTGTCTCTATGTTTTGTTTCCTCTTGATGTAGCCCTAAGCAGTGACTGGCGAGAAACACTTTCATGGAAAGGGGTTGCCAAGCTTCCAAAAATTACGAATCTCCAGAAATCTCAGCAAATGTTTTTTCACCCAAACTGGATGATACTTTCAGGTAATGATCAGTACACTAAGGCGACTTGGTTCCCCAGATTTCGTTCTTCTATGTTGAAGCATTCATTTCCAGTAACAGTTTGAATTTTTAGGTTTCACTCTGTTTTCTCCTATATTGATAGATGTATTTGGAACTCTAAATCCAACACGGTTTGTGCTACCTTCTTGAAACTTGACACACTAAAGTAGTTTCAAGTTCTATCTCTATGTTTTGTTTCCTCTTGATGTAGCCCTAAGCACTGACTGGTGTGAAACACTTTCATGGAAAGGGGTTGCCAAGCTTCCAAAAGTTACGAATCTCCAGAAATCTCAGCAAATATTTTTTCACCCAAACTGGATGATACTTTCAGGTAATGATCAGTACACTAAGGCGACTTGGTTCCCCAGATTTCGTTCTTCTATGTTGAAGCATTCATTTCCAGTAACAGTTTGAATTTTTAGGTTTCACTCTGTTTTCTCCTATATTGATACATGTATTTGGAACTCTAAATCCAACACGGTTTGTGCTAGCTTCTTGAAACTTGACACAGTAAAGTAGTTTCACGTTCTGTCTCTATGTTTTGTTTCCTCTTGATGTAGCCCTAAGCAGTGACTGGCGAGAAACACTTTCATGGAAAGGGGTTGCCAAGCTTCCAAAAATTACGAATCTCCAGAAATCTCAGCAAATGTTTTTTCACCCAAACTGGATGATACTTTCAGGTAATGATCAGTACACTAAGGCGACTTGGTTCCCCAAATGTCGTTCTTCTATGTTGAAGCGTTCATTTCCAGTAACAGTTTGAATTTTTAGGTTTCACTCTGTTTTCTCCTATATTGATACATGTATTTGGAACTCTAAATCCAACACGGTTTGTGCTAGCTTCTTGAAACTTGACACAGTAAAGTACTTTCACGTTCTCTCTCTACGTTTTGTTTCCTCTTGATGTAGCCCTAAGCAGTGACTGGCGAGAAACACTTTCATGGAAAGGGGTTGCCAAGCTTCCAAAAATTATGAATCTCCAGAAATCTCAGCAAATATTTTTTCACCCAAACTGGATGATACTTTCAGGTAATGATCAGTACACTAAGGCGACTTGGTTCCCCAAATGTCGTTCTTCTAGGTTGAAGCGTTCATTTCCAGTAACAGTTTGAATTTTTAGGTTTCACTCTGTTTTCTCCTATATTGATAGATGTATTTGGAACTCTAAATCCAACACGGTTTGTGCTAGCTTCTTGAAACTTGACACTGTAAAGTAGTTTCACGTTCTGTCTCTATGTTTTGTTTCCTCTTGATGTAGCCCTAAGCAGTGACTGGCGAGAAACAATTCCATGGAAAGTGGTTGCCAAGCTTCCAAAAATTATGAATCTCCAGAAATCTCAGCAAATATTTTTTCACCCAAACTGGATGATACTTTCAGGTAATGATTAGTACACTAAGGCGACTTGGTTCCCCAAATGTCGTTCTTGTATGTTGAAGCGTTCATTTCCAGTAACAGTTTGCATTTTTAGGTTTCACTCTGTTTTCTCCTATATTGATATATGTATTTGGAACTCTAAATCCAACACGGTTTGTGCTACCTTCTTGAAACTTGACACACTAAAGTAGTTTCAAGTTCTATCTCTATGTTTTGTTTCCTCTTGATGTAGCCCTAAGCACTGACTGGTGTGAAACACTTTCATGGAAAGGGGTTGCCAAGCTTCCAAAAATTACGAATCTCCAGAAATCTCAGCAAATATTTTTTCACCCAAACTGGATGATACTTTCAGGTAATGATCAGTACACTAAGGCGACTTGGTTCCCCAGATTTCGTTCTTCTATGTTGAAGCATTCATTTCCAGTAACAGTTTGAATTTTTAGGTCTCACTCTGTTTTCTCCTATATTGATAGATATATTTGGAACTCTAAATCCAACACGGTTTGTGCTAGCTTCTTGAAACTTGACACAGTAAAGTAGTTTCACGTTCTGTCTCTATGTTTTGTTTCCTCTTGATGTAGCCCTAAGCAGTGACTGGCGAGAAACACTTCCATGGAAAGGGGTTGCCAAGCTTCCAAAAATTATGAATCTCCAGAAATCTCAGCAAATATTTTTTCACCCAAACTGGATGATACTTTCAGGAAATGATCAGTACACTAAGGCGACTTGGTTCCCCAAATGTCGTTCTTCTATGTTGAAGCGTTCATTTCCAGTAACAGTTTGAATTTTTAGGGTTCACTCTGTTTTCTCCTATATTGATACATGTTTTTGGAACTCTAAATCCAACACGGTTTGTGCTAGCTTCTTGAAACTTGACACAGTAAAGTAGTTTCACGTTCTGTCTCTATGTTTTGTTTCCTCTTGATGTAGCCCTAAGCAGTGACTGGCGAGAAACACTTTCATGGAAAGGGGTTGCCAAGCTTCCAAAAATTACGAATCTCCAGAAATCTCAGCAAATGTTTTTTCACCCAAACTGGATGATACTTTCAGGTAATGATCAGTACACTAAGGCGACTTGGTTCCCCAGATTTCGTTCTTCTATGTTGAAGCATTCATTTCCAGTAACAGTTTGAATTTTTAGGTTTCACTCTGTTTTCTCCTATATTGATAGATGTATTTGGAACTCTAAATCCAACACGGTTTGTGCTACCTTCTTGAAACTTGACACACTAAAGTAGTTTCAAGTTCTATCTCTATGTTTTGTTTCCTCTTGATGTAGCCCTAAGCACTGACTGGTGTGAAACACTTTCATGGAAAGGGGTTGCCAAGCTTCCAAAAGTTACGAATCTCCAGAAATCTCAGCAAATATTTTTTCACCCAAACTGGATGATACTTTCAGGTAATGATCAGTACACTAAGGCGACTTGGTTCCCCAGATTTCGTTCTTCTATGTTGAAGCATTCATTTCCAGTAACAGTTTGAATTTTTAGGTTTCACTCTGTTTTCTCCTATATTGATACATGTATTTGGAACTCTAAATCCAACACGGTTTGTGCTAGCTTCTTGAAACTTGACACAGTAAAGTAGTTTCACGTTCTATCTCTATGTTTTGTTTCCTCTTGATGTAGCCCTAAGCAGTGACTGGCGAGAAACACTTCCATGGAAAGGGGTTGCCAAGCTTCCAAAAATTACGAATCTCCAGAAATCTCAGCAAATATTTTTTCACCCAAACTGGATGATACTTTCAGGTAATGATCAGTACACTAAGGCGACTTGGTTCCCCAAATGCCGTTCTTCTATGTTGAAGCGTTCATTTTTAGTAACAGTTTGAATTTTTAGGTTTCACTCTGTTTTCTCCTATATTGATACATGTATTTGGAACTCTAAATCCAACACGGTTTGTGGTAGCTTCTTGAAACTTGACACAGTAAAGTAGTTTCACGTTCTGTCTCTATGTTTTGTTTCCTCTTGATGTAGCCCTAAGCAGTGACTGGCGAGAAACACTTTCATGGAAAGGGGTTGCCAAGCTTCCAAAAATTACGAATCTCCAGAAATCTCAGCAAATGTTTTTTCACCCAAACTGGATGATACTTTCAGGTAATGATCAGTACACTAAGGCGACTTGGTTCCCCAAATGTCGTTCTTCTATGTTGAAGCGTTCATTTCCAGTAACAGTTTGAATTTTTAGGTTTCACTCTGTTTTCTCCTATATTGATACATGTATTTGGAACTCTAAATCCAACACGGTTTGTGCTAGCTTCTTGAAACTTGACACAGTAAAGTACTTTCACGTTCTATCTCTACGTTTTGTTTCCTCTTGATGTAGCCCTAAGCAGTGACTGGCGAGAAACACTTTCATGGAAAGGGGTTGCCAAGCTTCCAAAAATTATGAATCTCCAGAAATCTCAGCAAATATTTTTTCACCCAAACTGGATGATACTTTCAGGTAATGATCAGTACACTAAGGCGACTTGGTTCCCCAAATGTCGTTCTTCTAGGTTGAAGCGTTCATTTCCAGTAACAGTTTGAATTTTTAGGTTTCACTCTGTTTTCTCCTATATTGATAGATGTATTTGGAACTCTAAATCCAACACGGTTTGTGCTAGCTTCTTGAAACTTGACACTGTAAAGTAGTTTCACGTTCTGTCTCTATGTTTTGTTTCCTCTTGATGTAGCCCTAAGCAGTGACTGGCGAGAAACAATTCCATGGAAAGTGGTTGCCAAGCTTCCAAAAATTATGAATCTCCAGAAATCTCAGCAAATATTTTTTCACCCAAACTGGATGATACTTTCAGGTAATGATTAGTACACTAAGGCGACTTGGTTCCCCAAATGTCGTTCTTGTATGTTGAAGCGTTCATTTCCAGTAACAGTTTGCATTTTTAGGTTTCACTCTGTTTTCTCCTATATTGATATATGTATTTGGAACTCTAAATCCAACACGGTTTGTGCTACCTTCTTGAAACTTGACACAGTAAAGTAGTTTCACGTTCTGTCTCTATGTTTTGTTTCCTCTTGATGTAGCCCTAAGCAGTGACTGGCGAGAAACACTTCCATGGAAAGGGGTTGCCAAGCTTCCAAAAATTATGAATCTCCAGAAATCTCAGCAAATATTTTTTCACCCAAACTGGATGATACTTTCAGGAAATGATCAGTACACTAAGGCGACTTGGTTCCCCAAATGTCGTTCTTCTATGTTGAAGCGTTCATTTCCAGTAACAGTTTGAATTTTTAGGGTTCACTCTGTTTTCTCCTATATTGATACATGTTTTTGGAACTCTAAATCCAACACGGTTTGTGCTAGCTTCTTGAAACTTGACACAGTAAAGTAGTTTCACGTTCTGTCTCTATGTTTTGTTTCCTCTTGATGTAGCCCTAAGCAGTGACTGGCGAGAAACACTTTCATGGAAAGGGGTTGCCAAGCTTCCAAAAATTACGAATCTCCAGAAATCTCAGCAAATGTTTTTTCACCCAAACTGGATGATACTTTCAGGTAATGATCAGTACACTAAGGCGACTTGGTTCCCCAGATTTCGTTCTTCTATGTTGAAGCATTCATTTCCAGTAACAGTTTGAATTTTTAGGTTTCACTCTGTTTTCTCCTATATTGATAGATGTATTTGGAACTCTAAATCCAACACGGTTTGTGCTACCTTCTTGAAACTTGACACACTAAAGTAGTTTCAAGTTCTATCTCTATGTTTTGTTTCCTCTTGATGTAGCCCTAAGCACTGACTGGTGTGAAACACTTTCATGGAAAGGGGTTGCCAAGCTTCCAAAAGTTACGAATCTCCAGAAATCTCAGCAAATATTTTTTCACCCAAACTGGATGATACTTTCAGGTAATGATCAGTACACTAAGGCGACTTGGTTCCCCAGATTTCGTTCTTCTATGTTGAAGCATTCATTTCCAGTAACAGTTTGAATTTTTAGGTTTCACTCTGTTTTCTCCTATATTGATACATGTATTTGGAACTCTAAATCCAACACGGTTTGTGCTAGCTTCTTGAAACTTGACACAGTAAAGTAGTTTCACGTTCTGTCTCTATGTTTTGTTTCCTCTTGATGTAGCCCTAAGCAGTGACTGGCGAGAAACACTTTCATGGAAAGGGGTTGCCAAGCTTCCAAAAATTACGAATCTCCAGAAATCTCAGCAAATGTTTTTTCACCCAAACTGGATGATACTTTCAGGTAATGATCAGTACACTAAGGCGACTTGGTTCCCCAAATGTCGTTCTTCTATGTTGAAGCGTTCATTTCCAGTAACAGTTTGAATTTTTAGGTTTCACTCTGTTTTCTCCTATATTGATACATGTATTTGGAACTCTAAATCCAACACGGTTTGTGCTAGCTTCTTGAAACTTGACACAGTAAAGTACTTTCACGTTCTCTCTCTACGTTTTGTTTCCTCTTGATGTAGCCCTAAGCAGTGACTGGCGAGAAACACTTTCATGGAAAGGGGTTGCCAAGCTTCCAAAAATTATGAATCTCCAGAAATCTCAGCAAATATTTTTTCACCCAAACTGGATGATACTTTCAGGTAATGATCAGTACACTAAGGCGACTTGGTTCCCCAAATGTCGTTCTTCTAGGTTGAAGCGTTCATTTCCAGTAACAGTTTGAATTTTTAGGTTTCACTCTGTTTTCTCCTATATTGATAGATGTATTTGGAACTCTAAATCCAACACGGTTTGTGCTAGCTTCTTGAAACTTGACACTGTAAAGTAGTTTCACGTTCTGTCTCTATGTTTTGTTTCCTCTTGATGTAGCCCTAAGCAGTGACTGGCGAGAAACAATTCCATGGAAAGTGGTTGCCAAGCTTCCAAAAATTATGAATCTCCAGAAATCTCAGCAAATATTTTTTCACCCAAACTGGATGATACTTTCAGGTAATGATTAGTACACTAAGGCGACTTGGTTCCCCAAATGTCGTTCTTGTATGTTGAAGCGTTCATTTCCAGTAACAGTTTGCATTTTTAGGTTTCACTCTGTTTTCTCCTATATTGATATATGTATTTGGAACTCTAAATCCAACACGGTTTGTGCTACCTTCTTGAAACTTGACACACTTAAGTAGTTTCAAGTTATATCTCTATGTTTTGTTTCCTCTTGATGTAGCCCTAAGCACTGATTGGTGTGAAACACTTTCATGGAAAGGGGTTGCCAAGCTTCCAAAAATTACGAATCTCCAGAAATCTCAGCAAATATTTTTTCACCCAAACTGGATGATACTTTCAGGTAATGATCAGTACACTAAGGCGACTTGGTTCCCCAGATTTCGTTCTTCTATGTTGAAGCATTCATTTCCAGTAACAGTTTGAATTTTTAGGTCTCACTCTGTTTTCTCCTATATTGATAGATATATTTGGAACTCTAAATCCAACACGGTTTGTGCTAGCTTCTTGAAACTTGACACAGTAAAGTAGTTTCACGTTCTGTCTCTATGTTTTGTTTCCTCTTGATGTAGCCCTAAGCAGTGACTGGCGAGAAACACTTCCATGGAAAGGGGTTGCCAAGCTTCCAAAAATTATGAATCTCCAGAAATCTCAGCAAATATTTTTTCACCCAAACTGGATGATACTTTCAGGAAATGATCAGTACACTAAGGCGACTTGGTTCCCCAAATGTCGTTCTTCTATGTTGAAGCGTTCATTTCCAGTAACAGTTTGAATTTTTAGGGTTCACTCTGTTTTCTCCTATATTGATACATGTTTTTGGAACTCTAAATCCAACACGGTTTGTGCTAGCTTCTTGAAACTTGACACAGTAAAGTAGTTTCACGTTCTGTCTCTATGTTTTGTTTTCTCTTGATGTAGCCCTAAGCAGTGACTGGCGAGAAACACTTTCATGGAAAGGGGTTGCCAAGCTTCCAAAAATTACGAATCTCCAGAAATCTCAGCAAATGTTTTTTCACCCAAACTGGATGATACTTTCAGGTAATGATCAGTACACTAAGGCGACTTGGTTCCCCAGATTTCGTTCTTCTATGTTGAAGCATTCATTTCCAGTAACAGTTTGAATTTTTAGGTTTCACTCTGTTTTCTCCTATATTGATAGATGTATTTGGAACTCTAAATCCAACACGGTTTGTGCTACCTTCTTGAAACTTGACACACTAAAGTAGTTTCAAGTTCTATCTCTATGTTTTGTTTCCTCTTGATGTAGCCCTAAGCACTGACTGGTGTGAAACACTTTCATGGAAAGGGGTTGCCAAGCTTCCAAAAGTTACGAATCTCCAGAAATCTCAGCAAATATTTTTTCACCCAAACTGGATGATACTTTCAGGTAATGATCAGTACACTAAGGCGACTTGGTTCCCCAGATTTCGTTCTTCTATGTTGAAGCATTCATTTCCAGTAACAGTTTGAATTTTTAGGTTTCACTCTGTTTTCTCCTATATTGATACATGTATTTGGAACTCTAAATCCAACACGGTTTGTGCTAGCTTCTTGAAACTTGACACAGTAAAGTACTTTCACGTTCTATCTCTACGTTTTGTTTCCTCTTGATGTAGCCCTAAGCAGTGACTGGCGAGAAACACTTTCATGGAAAGGGGTTGCCAAGCTTCCAAAAATTATGAATCTCCAGAAATCTCAGCAAATATTTTTTCACCCAAACTGGATGATACTTTCAGGTAATGATCAGTACACTAAGGCGACTTGGTTCCCCAAATGTCGTTCTTCTAGGTTGAAGCGTTCATTTCCAGTAACAGTTTGAATTTTTAGGTTTCACTCTGTTTTCTCCTATATTGATACATGTATTTGGAACTCTAAATCCAACACGGTTTGTGCTAGCTTCTTGAAACTTGACACAGTAAAGTAGTTTCACGTTCTATCTCTATGTTTTGTTTCCTCTTGATGTAGCCCTAAGCAGTGACTGGCGAGAAACACTTCCATGGAAAGGGGTTGCCAAGCTTCCAAAAATTACGAATCTCCAGAAATCTCAGCAAATATTTTTTCACCCAAACTGGAAGATACTTTCAGGTAATGATCAGTACACTAAGGCGACTTGGTTCCCCAAATGCCGTTCTTCTATGTTGAAGCGTTCATTTTTAGTAACAGTTTGAATTTTTAGGTTTCACTCTGTTTTCTCCTATATTGATACATGTATTTGGAACTCTAAATCCAACACGGTTTGTGGTAGCTTCTTGAAACTTGACACAGTAAAGTAGTTTCACGTTCTGTCTCTATGTTTTGTTTCCTCTTGATGTAGCCCTAAGCAGTGACTGGCGAGAAACACTTTCATGGAAAGGGGTTGCCAAGCTTCCAAAAATTACGAATCTCCAGAAATCTCAGCAAATGTTTTTTCACCCAAACTGGATGATACTTTCAGGTAATGATCAGTACACTAAGGCGACTTGGTTCCCCAAATGTCGTTCTTCTATGTTGAAGCGTTCATTTCCAGTAACAGTTTGCATTTTTAGGTTTCACTCTGTTTTCTCCTATATTGATACATGTATTTGGAACTCTAAATCCAACACGGTTTGTGCTAGCTTCTTGAAACTTGACACAGTAAAGTAGTTTCACGTTCTGTCTCTATGTTTTGTTTCCTCTTGATGTAGCCCTAAGCAGTGACTGGCGAGAAACACTTTCATGGAAAGGGGTTGCCAAGCTTCCAAAAATTACGAATCTCCAGAAATCTCAGCAAATGTTTTTTCACCCAAACTGGATGATACTTTCAGGTAATGATCAGTACACTAAGGCGACTTGGTTCCCCAGATTTCGTTCTTCTATGTTGAAGCATTCATTTCCAGTAACAGTTTGAATTTTTAGGTCTCACTCTGTTTTCTCCTATATTGATAGATATATTTGGAACTCTAAATCCAACACGGTTTGTGCTACCTTCTTGAAACTTGACACAGTAAAGTACTTTCACGTTCTATCTCTACGTTTTGTTTCCTCTTGATGTAGCCCTAAGCAGTGACTGGCGAGAAACACTTTCATGGAAAGGGGTTGCCAAGCTTCCAAAAATTATGAATCTCCAGAAATCTCAGCAAATATTTTTTCAACCAAACTGGATGATACTTTCAGGTAATGATCAGTACACTAAGGCGACTTGGTTCCCCCAAATGTCGTTCTTCTAGGTTGAAGCGTTCCTATCCAGTAACAGTTTGAATTTTTAGGTTTCACTCTGTTTTCTCCTATATTGATAGATGTATTTGGAACTCTAAATCCAACACGGTTTGTGCTAGCTTCTTGAAACTTGACACTGTAAAGTAGTTTCACGTTCTGTCTCTATGTTTTGTTTCCTCTTGATGTAGCCCTAAGCAGTGACTGGCGAGAAACAATTCCATGGAAAGTGGTTGCCAAGCTTCCAAAAATTATGAATCTCCAGAAATCTCAGCAAATATTTTTTCACCCAAACTGGATGATACTTTCAGGTAATGATTAGTACACTAAGGCGACTTGGTTCCCCAAATGTCGTTCTTGTATGTTCAAGCGTTCATTTCCAGTAACAGTTTGCATTTTTAGGTTTCACTCTGTTTTCTCCTATATTGATATATGTATTTGGAACTCTAAATCCAACACGGTTTGTGCTACCTTCTTGAAACTTGACACACTAAAGTAGTTTCAAGTTCTATCTCTATGTTTTGTTTCCTCTTGATGTAGCCCTAAGCACTGACTGGTGTGAAACACTTTCATGGAAAGGGGTTGCCAAGCTTCCAAAAATTACGAATCTCCAGAAATCTCAGCAAATATTTTTTCACCCAAACTGGATGATACTTTCAGGTAATGATCAGTACACTAAGGCGACTTGGTTCCCCAGATTTCGTTCTTCTATGTTGAAGCATTCATTTCCAGTAACAGTTTGAATTTTTAGGTCTCACTCTGTTTTCTCCTATATTGATAGATATATTTGGAACTCTAAATCCAACACGGTTTGTGCTAGCTTCTTGAAACTTGACACAGTAAAGTAGTTTCACGTTCTGTCTCTATGTTTTGTTTCCTCTTGATGTAGCCCTAAGCAGTGACTGGCGAGAAACACTTCCATGGAAAGGGGTTGCCAAGCTTCCAAAAATTATGAATCTCCAGAAATCTCAGCAAATATTTTTTCACCCAAACTGGATGATACTTTCAGGAAATGATCAGTACACTAAGGCGACTTGGTTCCCCAAATGTCGTTCTTCTATGTTGAAGCGTTCATTTCCAGTAACAGTTTGAATTTTTAGGGTTCACTCTGTTTTCTCCTATATTGATACATGTTTTTGGAACTCTAAATCCAACACGGTTTGTGCTAGCTTCTTGAAACTTGACACAGTAAAGTAGTTTCACGTTCTGTCTCTATGTTTTGTTTCCTCTTGATGTAGCCCTAAGCAGTGACTGGCGAGAAACACTTTCATGGAAAGGGGTTGCCAAGCTTCCAAAAATTACGAATCTGCAGAAATCTCAGCAAATGTTTTTTCACCCAAACTGGATGATACTTTCAGGTAATGATCAGTACACTAAGGCGACTTGGTTCCCCAGATTTCGTTCTTCTATGTTCAAGCATTCATTTCCAGTAACAGTTTGAATTTTTAGGTTTCACTCTGTTTTCTCCTATATTGATAGATGTATTTGGAACTCTAAATCCAACACGGTTTGTGCTACCTTCTTGAAACTTGACACACTAAAGTAGTTTCAAGTTCTATCTCTATGTTTTGTTTCCTCTTGATGTAGCCCTAAGCAGTGACTGGCGAGAAACACTTCCATGGAAAGGGGTTGCCAAGCTTCCAAAAATTACGAATCTCCAGAAATCTCAGCAAATATTTTTTCACCCAAACTGGATGATACTTTCAGGTAATGATCAGTACACTAAGGCGACTTGGTTCCCCAAATGCCGTTCTTCTATGTTGAAGCGTTCATTTTTAGTAACAGTTTGAATTTTTAGGTTTCACTCTGTTTTCTCCTATATTGATACATGTATTTGGAACTCTAAATCCAACACGGTTTGTGGTAGCTTCTTGAAACTTGACACAGTAAAGTAGTTTCACGTTCTGTCTCTATGTTTTGTTTCCTCTTGATGTAGCCCTAAGCAGTGACTGGCGAGAAACACTTTCATGGAAAGGGGTTGCCAAGCTTCCAAAAATTACGAATCTCCAGAAATCTCAGCAAATGTTTTTTCACCCAAACTGGATGATACTTTCAGGTAATGATCAGTACACTAAGGCGACTTGGTTCCCCAAATGTCGTTCTTCTATGTTGAAGCGTTCATTTCCAGTAACAGTTTGAATTTTTAGGTTTCACTCTGTTTTCTCCTATATTGATACATGTATTTGGAACTCTAAATCCAACACGGTTTGTGCTAGCTTCTTGAAACTTGACACAGTAAAGTACTTTCACGTTCTATCTCTACGTTTTGTTTCCTCTTGATGTAGCCCTAAGCAGTGACTGGCGAGAAACACTTTCATGGAAAGGGGTTGCCAAGCTTCCAAAAATTATGAATCTCCAGAAATCTCAGCAAATATTTTTTCACCCAAACTGGATGATACTTTCAGGTAATGATCAGTACACTAAGGCGACTTGGTTCCCCAAATGTCGTTCTTCTAGGTTGAAGCGTTCATTTCCAGTAACAGTTTGAATTTTTAGGTTTCACTCTGTTTTCTCCTATATTGATAGATGTATTTGGAACTCTAAATCCAACACGGTTTGTGCTAGCTTCTTGAAACTTGACACTGTAAAGTAGTTTCACGTTCTGTCTCTATGTTTTGTTTCCTCTTGATGTAGCCCTAAGCAGTGACTGGCGAGAAACAATTCCATGGAAAGTGGTTGCCAAGCTTCCAAAAATTATGAATCTCCAGAAATCTCAGCAAATATTTTTTCACCCAAACTGGATGATACTTTCAGGTAATGATTAGTACACTAAGGCGACTTGGTTCCCCAAATGTCGTTCTTGTATGTTGAAGCGTTCATTTCCAGTAACAGTTTGCATTTTTAGGTTTCACTCTGTTTTCTCCTATATTGATATATGTATTTGGAACTCTAAATCCAACACGGTTTGTGCTACCTTCTTGAAACTTGACACACTAAAGTAGTTTCAAGTTATATCTCTATGTTTTGTTTCCTCTTGATGTAGCCCTAAGCACTGACTGGTGTGAAACACTTTCATGGAAAGGGGTTGCCAAGCTTCCAAAAATTACGAATCTCCAGAAATCTCAGCAAATATTTTTTCACCCAAACTGGATGATACTTTCAGGTAATGATCAGTACACTAAGGCGACTTGGTTCCCCAGATTTCGTTCTTCTATGTTGAAGCATTCATTTCCAGTAACAGTTTGAATTTTTAGGTCTCACTCTGTTTTCTCCTATATTGATAGATATATTTGGAACTCTAAATCCAACACGGTTTGTGCTAGCTTCTTGAAACTTGACACAGTAAAGTAGTTTCACGTTCTGTCTCTATGTTTTGTTTCCTCTTGATGTAGCCCTAAGCAGTGACTGGCGAGAAACACTTCCATGGAAAGGGGTTGCCAAGCTTCCAAAAATTATGAATCTCCAGAAATCTCAGCAAATATTTTTTCACCCAAACTGGATGATACTTTCAGGAAATGATCAGTACACTAAGGCGACTTGGTTCCCCAAATGTCGTTCTTCTATGTTGAAGCGTTCATTTCCAGTAACAGTTTGAATTTTTAGGGTTCACTCTGTTTTCTCCTATATTGATACATGTTTTTGGAACTCTAAATCCAACACGGTTTGTGCTAGCTTCTTGAAACTTGACACAGTAAAGTAGTTTCACGTTCTGTCTCTATGTTTTGTTTCCTCTTGATGTAGCCCTAAGCAGTGACTGGCGAGAAACACTTTCATGGAAAGGGGTTGCCAAGCTTCCAAAAATTACGAATCTCCAGAAATCTCAGCAAATGTTTTTTCACCCAAACTGGATGATACTTTCAGGTAATGATCAGTACACTAAGGCGACTTGGTTCCCCAGATTTCGTTCTTCTATGTTGAAGCATTCATTTCCAGTAACAGTTTGAATTTTTAGGTTTCACTCTGTTTTCTCCTATATTGATAGATGTATTTGGAACTCTAAATCCAACACGGTTTGTGCTACCTTCTTGAAACTTGACACACTAAAGTAGTTTCAAGTTCTATCTCTATGTTTTGTTTCCTCTTGATGTAGCCCTAAGCACTGACTGGTGTGAAACACTTTCATGGAAAGGGGTTGCCAAGCTTCCAAAAGTTACGAATCTCCAGAAATCTCAGCAAATATTTTTTCACCCAAACTGGATGATACTTTCAGGTAATGATTAGTACACTAAGGCGACTTGGTTCCCCAAATGTCGTTCTTGTATGTTGAAGCGTTCATTTCCAGTAACAGTTTGCATTTTTAGGTTTCACTCTGTTTTCTCCTATATTGATATATGTATTTGGAACTCTAAATCCAACACGGTTTGTGCTACCTTCTTGAAACTTGACACACTTAAGTAGTTTCAAGTTATATCTCTATGTTTTGTTTCGTCTTGATGTAGCCCTAAGCACTGATTGGTGTGAAACACTTTCATGGAAAGGGGTTGCCAAGCTTCCAAAAATTACGAATCTCCAGAAATCTCAGCAAATATTTTTTCACCCAAACTGGATGATACTTTCAGGTAATGATCAGTACACTAAGGCGACTTGGTTCCCCAGATTTCGTTCTTCTATGTTGAAGCATTCATTTCCAGTAACAGTTTGAATTTTTAGGTCTCACTCTGTTTTCTCCTATATTGATAGATATATTTGGAACTCTAAATCCAACACGGTTTGTGCTAGCTTCTTGAAACTTGACACAGTAAAGTAGTTTCACGTTCTGTCTCTATGTTTTGTTTCCTCTTGATGTAGCCCTAAGCAGTGACTGGCGAGAAACACTTCCATGGAAAGGGGTTGCCAAGCTTCCAAAAATTATGAATCTCCAGAAATCTCAGCAAATATTTTTTCACCCAAACTGGATGATACTTTCAGGAAATGATCAGTACACTAAGGCGACTTGGTTCCCCAAATGTCGTTCTTCTATGTTGAAGCGTTCATTTCCAGTAACAGTTTGAATTTTTAGGGTTCACTCTGTTTTCTCCTATATTGATACATGTTTTTGGAACTCTAAATCCAACACGGTTTGTGCTAGCTTCTTGAAACTTGACACAGTAAAGTAGTTTCACGTTCTGTCTCTATGTTTTGTTTTCTCTTGATGTAGCCCTAAGCAGTGACTGGCGAGAAACACTTTCATGGAAAGGGGTTGCCAAGCTTCCAAAAATTACGAATCTCCAGAAATCTCAGCAAATGTTTTTTCACCCAAACTGGATGATACTTTCAGGTAATGATCAGTACACTAAGGCGACTTGGTTCCCCAGATTTCGTTCTTCTATGTTGAAGCATTCATTTCCAGTAACAGTTTGAATTTTTAGGTTTCACTCTGTTTTCTCCTATATTGATAGATGTATTTGGAACTCTAAATCCAACACGGTTTGTGCTACCTTCTTGAAACTTGACACACTAAAGTAGTTTCAAGTTCTATCTCTATGTTTTGTTTCCTCTTGATGTAGCCCTAAGCACTGACTGGTGTAAAACACTTTCATGGAAAGGGGTTGCCAAGCTTCCAAAAGTTACGAATCTCCAGAAATCTCAGCAAATATTTTTTCACCCAAACTGGATGATACTTTCAGGTAATGATCAGTACACTAAGGCGACTTGGTTCCCCAGATTTCGTTCTTCTATGTTGAAGCATTCATTTCCAGTAACAGTTTGAATTTTTAGGTTTCACTCTGTTTTCTCCTATATTGATACATGTATTTGGAACTCTAAATCCAACACGGTTTGTGCTAGCTTCTTGAAACTTGACACAGTAAAGTAGTTTCACGTTCTATCTCTATGTTTTGTTTCCTCTTGATGTAGCCCTAAGCAGTGACTGGCGAGAAACACTTCCATGGAAAGGGGTTGCCAAGCTTCCAAAAATTACGAATCTCCAGAAATCTCAGCAAATATTTTTTCACCCAAACTGGATGATACTTTCAGGAAATGATCAGTACACTAAGGCGACTTGGTTCCCCAAATGTCGTTCTTCTATGTTGAAGCGTTCATTTCCAGTAACAGTTTGAATTTTTAGGGTTCACTCTGTTTTCTCCTATATTGATACATGTTTTTGGAACTCTAAATCCAACACGGTTTGTGCTAGCTTCTTGAAACTTGACACAGTAAAGTAGTTTCACGTTCTGTCTCTATGTTTTGTTTCCTCTTGATGTAGCCCTAAGCAGTGACTGGCGAGAAACACTTTCATGGAAAGGGGTTGCCAAGCTTCCAAAAATTACGAATCTCCAGAAATCTCAGCAAATGTTTTTTCACCCAAACTGGATGATACTTTCAGGTAATGATCAGTACACTAAGGCGACTTGGTTCCCCAGATTTCGTTCTTCTATGTTGAAGCATTCATTTCCAGTAACAGTTTGAATTTTTAGGTTTCACTCTGTTTTCTCCTATATTGATAGATGTATTTGGAACTCTAAATCCAACACGGTTTGTGCTACCTTCTTGAAACTTGACACACTAAAGTAGTTTCAAGTTCTATCTCTATGTTTTGTTTCCTCTTGATGTAGCCCTAAGCACTGACTGGTGTGAAACACTTTCATGGAAAGGGGTTGCCAAGCTTCCAAAAGTTACGAATCTCCAGAAATCTCAGCAAATATTTTTTCACCCAAACTGGATGATACTTTCAGGTAATGATTAGTACACTAAGGCGACTTGGTTCCCCAAATGTCGTTCTTGTATGTTGAAGCGTTCATTTCCAGTAACAGTTTGCATTTTTAGGTTTCACTCTGTTTTCTCCTATATTGATATATGTATTTGGAACTCTAAATCCAACACGGTTTCTGCTACCTTCTTGAAACTTGACACACTTAAGTAGTTTCAAGTTATATCTCTATGTTTTGTTTCGTCTTGATGTAGCCCTAAGCACTGATTGGTGTGAAACACTTTCATGGAAAGGGGTTGCCAAGCTTCCAAAAATTACGAATCTCCAGAAATCTCAGCAAATATTTTTTCACCCAAACTGGATGATACTTTCAGGTAATGATCAGTACACTAAGGCGACTTGGTTCCCCAGATTTCGTTCTTCTATGTTGAAGCATTCATTTCCAGTAACAGTTTGAATTTTTAGGTCTCACTCTGTTTTCTCCTATATTGATAGATATATTTGGAACTCTAAATCCAACACGGTTTGTGCTAGCTTCTTGAAACTTGACACAGTAAAGTAGTTTCACGTTCTGTCTCTATGTTTTGTTTCCTCTTGATGTAGCCCTAAGCAGTGACTGGCGAGAAACACTTCCATGGAAAGGGGTTGCCAAGCTTCCAAAAATTATGAATCTCCAGAAATCTCAGCAAATATTTTTTCACCCAAACTGGATGATACTTTCAGGAAATGATCAGTACACTAAGGCGACTTGGTTCCCCAAATGTCGTTCTTCTATGTTGAAGCGTTCATTTCCAGTAACAGTTTGAATTTTTAGGGTTCACTCTGTTTTCTCCTATATTGATACATGTTTTTGGAACTCTAAATCCAACACGGTTTGTGCTAGCTTCTTGAAACTTGACACAGTAAAGTAGTTTCACGTTCTGTCTCTATGTTTTGTTTTCTCTTGATGTAGCCCTAAGCAGTGACTGGCGAGAAACACTTTCATGGAAAGGGGTTGCCAAGCTTCCAAAAATTACGAATCTCCAGAAATCTCAGCAAATGTTTTTTCACCCAAACTGGATGATACTTTCAGGTAATGATCAGTACACTAAGGCGACTTGGTTCCCCAGATTTCGTTCTTCTATGTTGAAGCATTCATTTCCAGTAACAGTTTGAATTTTTAGGTTTCACTCTGTTTTCTCCTATATTGATAGATGTATTTGGAACTCTAAATCCAACACGGTTTGTGCTACCTTCTTGAAACTTGACACACTAAAGTAGTTTCAAGTTCTATCTCTATGTTTTGTTTCCTCTTGATGTAGCCCTAAGCACTGACTGGTGTGAAACACTTTCATGGAAAGGGGTTGCCAAGCTTCCAAAAGTTACGAATCTCCAGAAATCTCAGCAAATATTTTTTCACCCAAACTGGATGATACTTTCAGGTAATGATCAGTACACTAAGGCGACTTGGTTCCCCAGATTTCGTTCTTCTATGTTGAAGCATTCATTTCCAGTAACAGTTTGAATTTTTAGGTTTCACTCTGTTTTCTCCTATATTGATACATGTATTTGGAACTCTAAATCCAACACGGTTTGTGCTAGCTTCTTGAAACTTGACACAGTAAAGTAGTTTCACGTTCTATCTCTATGTTTTGTTTCCTCTTGATGTAGCCCTAAGCAGTGACTGGCGAGAAACACTTCCATGGAAAGGGGTTGCCAAGCTTCCAAAAATTACGAATCTCCAGAAATCTCAGCAAATATTTTTTCACCCAAACTGGATGATACTTTCAGGTAATGATCAGTACACTAAGGCGACTTGGTTCCCCAAATGCCGTTCTTCTATGTTGAAGCGTTCATTTTTAGTAACAGTTTGAATTTTTAGGTTTCACTCTGTTTTCTCCTATATTGATACATGTATTTGGAACTCTAAATCCAACACGGTTTGTGGTAGCTTCTTGAAACTTGACACAGTAAAGTAGTTTCACGTTCTGTCTTTATGTTTTGTTTCCTCTTGATGTAGCCCTAAGCAGTGACTGGCGAGAAACACTTTCATGGAAAGGGGTTGCCAAGCTTCCAAAAATTACGAATCTCCAGAAATCTCAGCAAATGTTTTTTCACCCAAACTGGATGATACTTTCAGGTAATGATCAGTACACTAAGGCGACTTGGTTCCCCAAATGTCGTTCTTCTATGTTGAAGCGTTCATTTCCAGTAACAGTTTGAATTTTTAGGTTTCACTCTGTTTTCTCCTATATTGATACATGTATTTGGAACTCTAAATCCAACACGGTTTGTGCTAGCTTCTTGAAACTTGACACAGTAAAGTACTTTCACGTTCTATCTCTACGTTTTGTTTCCTCTTGATGTAGCCCTAAGCAGTGACTGGCGAGAAACACTTTCATGGAAAGGGGTTGCCAAGCTTCCAAAAATTATGAATCTCCAGAAATCTCAGCAAATATTTTTTCACCCAAACTGGATGATACTTTCAGGTAATGATCAGTACACTAAGGCGACTTGGTTCCCCAAATGTCGTTCTTCTAGGTTGAAGCGTTCATTTCCAGTAACAGTTTGAATTTTTAGGTTTCACTCTGTTTTCTCCTATATTGATACATGTATTTGGAACTCTAAATCCAACACGGTTTGTGCTAGCTTCTTGAAACTTGACACAGTAAAGTAGTTTCACGTTCTATCTCTATGTTTTGTTTCCTCTTGATGTAGCCCTAAGCAGTGACTGGCGAGAAACACTTCCATGGAAAGGGGTTGCCAAGCTTCCAAAAATTACGAATCTCCAGAAATCTCAGCAAATATTTTTTCACCCAAACTGGAAGATACTTTCAGGTAATGATCAGTACACTAAGGCGACTTGGTTCCCCAAATGCCGTTCTTCTATGTTGAAGCGTTCATTTTTAGTAACAGTTTGAATTTTTAGGTTTCACTCTGTTTTCTCCTATATTGATACATGTATTTGGAACTCTAAATCCAACACGGTTTGTGGTAGCTTCTTGAAACTTGACACAGTAAAGTAGTTTCACGTTCTGTCTCTATGTTTTGTTTCCTCTTGATGTAGCCCTAAGCAGTGACTGGCGAGAAACACTTTCATGGAAAGGGGTTGCCAAGCTTCCAAAAATTACGAATCTCCAGAAATCTCAGCAAATGTTTTTTCACCCAAACTGGATGATACTTTCAGGTAATGATCAGTACACTAAGGCGACTTGGTTCCCCAAATGTCGTTCTTCTATGTTGAAGCGTTCATTTCCAGTAACAGTTTGAATTTTTAGGTTTCACTCTGTTTTCTCCTATATTGATACATGTATTTGGAACTCTAAATCCAACACGGTTTGTGCTAGCTTCTTGAAACTTGACACAGTAAAGTAGTTTCACGTTCTGTCTCTATGTTTTGTTTCCTCTTGATGTAGCCCTAAGCAGTGACTGGCGAGAAACACTTTCATGGAAAGGGGTTGCCAAGCTTCCAAAAATTACGAATCTCCAGAAATCTCAGCAAATGTTTTTTCACCCAAACTGGATGATACTTTCAGGTAATGATCAGTACACTAAGGCGACTTGGTTCCCCAGATTTCGTTCTTCTATGTTGAAGCATTCATTTCCAGTAACAGTTTGAATTTTTAGGTCTCACTCTGTTTTCTCCTATATTGATAGATATATTTGGAACTCTAAATCCAACACGGTTTGTGCTACCTTCTTGAAACTTGACACAGTAAAGTACTTTCACGTTCTATCTCTACGTTTTGTTTCCTCTTGATGTAGCCCTAAGCAGTGACTGGCGAGAAACACTTTCATGGAAAGGGGTTGCCAAGCTTCCAAAAATTATGAATCTCCAGAAATCTCAGCAAATATTTTTTCACCCAAACTGGATGATACTTTCAGGAAATGATCAGTACACTAAGGCGACTTGGTTCCCCAAATGTCGTTCTTCTATGTTGAAGCGTTCATTTCCAGTAACAGTTTGAATTTTTAGGGTTCACTCTGTTTTCTCCTATATTGATACATGTTTTTGGAACTCTAAATCCAACACGGTTTGTGCTAGCTTCTTGAAACTTGACACAGTAAAGTAGTTTCACGTTCTGTCTCTATGTTTTGTTTTCTCTTGATGTAGCCCTAAGCAGTGACTGGCGAGAAACACTTTCATGGAAAGGGGTTGCCAAGCTTCCAAAAATTACGAATCTCCAGAAATCTCAGCAAATGTTTTTTCACCCAAACTGGATGATACTTTCAGGTAATGATCAGTACACTAAGGCGACTTGGTTCCCCAGATTTCGTTCTTCTATGTTGAAGCATTCATTTCCAGTAACAGTTTGAATTTTTAGGTTTCACTCTGTTTTCTCCTATATTGATAGATGTATTTGGAACTCTAAATCCAACACGGTTTGTGCTACCTTCTTGAAACTTGACACACTAAAGTAGTTTCAAGTTCTATCTCTATGTTTTGTTTCCTCTTGATGTAGCCCTAAGCACTGACTGGTGTGAAACACTTTCATGGAAAGGGGTTGCCAAGCTTCCAAAAGTTACGAATCTCCAGAAATCTCAGCAAATATTTTTTCACCCAAACTGGATGATACTTTCAGGTAATGATCAGTACACTAAGGCGACTTGGTTCCCCAGATTTCGTTCTTCTATGTTGAAGCATTCATTTCCAGTAACAGTTTGAATTTTTAGGTTTCACTCTGTTTTCTCCTATATTGATACATGTATTTGGAACTCTAAATCCAACACGGTTTGTGCTAGCTTCTTGAAACTTGACACAGTAAAGTAGTTTCACGTTCTATCTCTATGTTTTGTTTCCTCTTGATGTAGCCCTAAGCAGTGACTGGCGAGAAACACTTCCATGGAAAGGGGTTGCCAAGCTTCCAAAAATTACGAATCTCCAGAAATCTCAGCAAATATTTTTTCACCCAAACTGGATGATACTTTCAGGTAATGATCAGTACACTAAGGCGACTTGGTTCCCCAAATGCCGTTCTTCTATGTTGAAGCGTTCATTTTTAGTAACAGTTTGAATTTTTAGGTTTCACTCTGTTTTCTCCTATATTGATACATGTATTTGGAACTCTAAATCCAACACGGTTTGTGGTAGCTTCTTGAAACTTGACACAGTAAAGTAGTTTCACGTTCTGTCTTTATGTTTTGTTTCCTCTTGATGTAGCCCTAAGCAGTGACTGGCGAGAAACACTTTCATGGAAAGGGGTTGCCAAGCTTCCAAAAATTACGAATCTCCAGAAATCTCAGCAAATGTTTTTTCACCCAAACTGGATGATACTTTCAGGTAATGATCAGTACACTAAGGCGACTTGGTTCCCCAAATGTCGTTCTTCTATGTTGAAGCGTTCATTTCCAGTAACAGTTTGAATTTTTAGGTTTCACTCTGTTTTCTCCTATATTGATACATGTATTTGGAACTCTAAATCCAACACGGTTTGTGCTAGCTTCTTGAAACTTGACACAGTAAAGTACTTTCACGTTCTATCTCTACGTTTTGTTTCCTCTTGATGTAGCCCTAAGCAGTGACTGGCGAGAAACACTTTCATGGAAAGGGGTTGCCAAGCTTCCAAAAATTATGAATCTCCAGAAATCTCAGCAAATATTTTTTCACCCAAACTGGATGATACTTTCAGGTAATGATCAGTACACTAAGGCGACTTGGTTCCCCAAATGTCGTTCTTCTAGGTTGAAGCGTTCATTTCCAGTAACAGTTTGAATTTTTAGGTTTCACTCTGTTTTCTCCTATATTGATACATGTATTTGGAACTCTAAATCCAACACGGTTTGTGCTAGCTTCTTGAAACTTGACACAGTAAAGTAGTTTCACGTTCTATCTCTATGTTTTGTTTCCTCTTGATGTAGCCCTAAGCAGTGACTGGCGAGAAACACTTCCATGGAAAGGGGTTGCCAAGCTTCCAAAAATTACGAATCTCCAGAAATCTCAGCAAATATTTTTTCACCCAAACTGGAAGATACTTTCAGGTAATGATCAGTACACTAAGGCGACTTGGTTCCCCAAATGCCGTTCTTCTATGTTGAAGCGTTCATTTTTAGTAACAGTTTGAATTTTTAGGTTTCACTCTGTTTTCTCCTATATTGATACATGTATTTGGAACTCTAAATCCAACACGGTTTGTGGTAGCTTCTTGAAACTTGACACAGTAAAGTAGTTTCACGTTCTGTCTCTATGTTTTGTTTCCTCTTGATGTAGCCCTAAGCAGTGACTGGCGAGAAACACTTTCATGGAAAGGGGTTGCCAAGCTTCCAAAAATTACGAATCTCCAGAAATCTCAGCAAATGTTTTTTCACCCAAACTGGATGATACTTTCAGGTAATGATCAGTACACTAAGGCGACTTGGTTCCCCAAATGTCGTTCTTCTATGTTGAAGCGTTCATTTCCAGTAACAGTTTGAATTTTTAGGTTTCACTCTGTTTTCTCCTATATTGATACATGTATTTGGAACTCTAAATCCAACACGGTTTGTGGTAGCTTCTTGAAACTTGACACAGTAAAGTAGTTTCACGTTCTGTCTCTATGTTTTGTTTCCTCTTGATGTAGCCCTAAGCAGTGACTGGCGAGAAACACTTTCATGGAAAGGGGTTGCCAAGCTTCCAAAAATTACGAATCTCCAGAAATCTCAGCAAATGTTTTTTCACCCAAACTGGATGATACTTTCAGGTAATGATCAGTACACTAAGGCGACTTGGTTCCCCAGATTTCGTTCTTCTATGTTGAAGCATTCATTTCCAGTAACAGTTTGAATTTTTAGGTCTCACTCTGTTTTCTCCTATATTGATAGATATATTTGGAACTCTAAATCCAACACGGTTTGTGCTACCTTCTTGAAACTTGACACAGTAAAGTACTTTCACGTTCTATCTCTACGTTTTGTTTCCTCTTGATGTAGCCCTAAGCAGTGACTGGCGAGAAACACTTTCATGGAAAGGGGTTGCCAAGCTTCCAAAAATTATGAATCTCCAGAAATCTCAGCAAATATTTTTTCAACCAAACTGGATGATACTTTCAGGTAATGATCAGTACACTAAGGCGACTTGGTTCCCCCAAATGTCGTTCTTCTAGGTTGAAGCGTTCCTATCCAGTAACAGTTTGAATTTTTAGGTTTCACTCTGTTTTCTCCTATATTGATAGGTGTATTTGGAACTCTAAATCCAACACGGTTTGTGCTAGCTTCTTGAAACTTGACACTGTAAAGTAGTTTCACGTTCTGTCTCTATGTTTTGTTTCCTCTTGATGTAGCCCTAAGCAGTGACTGGCGAGAAACAATTCCATGGAAAGTGGTTGCCAAGCTTCCAAAAATTATGAATCTCCAGAAATCTCAGCAAATATTTTTTCACCCAAACTGGATGATACTTTCAGGTAATGATTAGTACACTAAGGCGACTTGGTTCCCCAAATGTCGTTCTTGTATGTTGAAGCGTTCATTTCCAGTAACAGTTTGCATTTTTAGGTTTCACTCTGTTTTCTCCTATATTGATATATGTATTTGGAACTCTAAATCCAACACGGTTTGTGCTACCTTCTTGAAACTTGACACACTAAAGTAGTTTCAAGTTCTATCTCTATGTTTTGTTTCCTCTTGATGTAGCCCTAAGCACTGACTGGTGTGAAACACTTTCATGGAAAGGGGTTGCCAAGCTTCCAAAAATTACGAATCTCCAGAAATCTCAGCAAATATTTTTTCACCCAAACTGGATGATACTTTCAGGTAATGATCAGTACACTAAGGCGACTTGGTTCCCCAGATTTCGTTCTTCTATGTTGAAGCATTCATTTCCAGTAACAGTTTGAATTTTTAGGTCTCACTCTGTTTTCTCCTATATTGATAGATATATTTGGAACTCTAAATCCAACACGGTTTGTGCTAGCTTCTTGAAACTTGACACAGTAAAGTAGTTTCACGTTCTGTCTCTATGTTTTGTTTCCTCTTGATGTAGCCCTAAGCAGTGACTGGCGAGAAACACTTCCATGGAAAGGGGTTGCCAAGCTTCCAAAAATTATGAATCTCCAGAAATCTCAGCAAATATTTTTTCACCCAAACTGGATGATACTTTCAGGAAATGATCAGTACACTAAGGCGACTTGGTTCCCCAAATGTCGTTCTTCTATGTTGAAGCGTTCATTTCCAGTAACAGTTTGAATTTTTAGGGTTCACTCTGTTTTCTCCTATATTGATACATGTTTTTGGAACTCTAAATCCAACACGGTTTGTGCTAGCTTCTTGAAACTTGACACAGTAAAGTAGTTTCACGTTCTGTCTCTATGTTTTGTTTCCTCTTGATGTAGCCCTAAGCAGTGACTGGCGAGAAACACTTTCATGGAAAGGGGTTGCCAAGCTTCCAAAAATTACGAATCTCCAGAAATCTCAGCAAATGTTTTTTCACCCAAACTGGATGATACTTTCAGGTAATGATCAGTACACTAAGGCGACTTGGTTCCCCAGATTTCGTTCTTCTATGTTCAAGCATTCATTTCCAGTAACAGTTTGAATTTTTAGGTTTCACTCTGTTTTCTCCTATATTGATAGATGTATTTGGAACTCTAAATCCAACACGGTTTGTGCTACCTTCTTGAAACTTGACACACTAAAGTAGTTTCAAGTTCTATCTCTATGTTTTGTTTCCTCTTGATGTAGCCCTAAGCACTGACTGGTGTGAAACACTTTCATGGAAAGGGGTTGCCAAGCTTCCAAAAGTTACGAATCTCCAGAAATCTCAGCAAATATTTTTTCACCCAAACTGGATGATACTTTCAGGTAATGATCAGTACACTAAGGCGACTTGGTTCCCCAGATTTCGTTCTTCTATGTTGAAGCATTCATTTCCAGTAACAGTTTGAATTTTTAGGTTTCACTCTGTTTTCTCCTATATTGATACATGTATTTGGAACTCTAAATCCAACACGGTTTGTGCTAGCTTCTTGAAACTTGACACAGTAAAGTAGTTTCACGTTCTATCTCTATGTTTTGTTTCCTCTTGATGTAGCCCTAAGCAGTGACTGGCGAGAAACACTTCCATGGAAAGGGGTTGCCAAGCTTCCAAAAATTACGAATCTCCAGAAATCTCAGCAAATATTTTTTCACCCAAACTGGATGATACTTTCAGGTAATGATCAGTACACTAAGGCGACTTGGTTCCCCAAATGCCGTTCTTCTATGTTGAAGCGTTCATTTTTAGTAACAGTTTGAATTTTTAGGTTTCACTCTGTTTTCTCCTATATTGATACATGTATTTGGAACTCTAAATCCAACACGGTTTGTGGTAGCTTCTTGAAACTTGACACAGTAAAGTAGTTTCACGTTCTGTCTTTATGTTTTGTTTCCTCTTGATGTAGCCCTAAGCAGTGACTGGCGAGAAACACTTTCATGGAAAGGGGTTGCCAAGCTTCCAAAAATTACGAATCTCCAGAAATCTCAGCAAATGTTTTTTCACCCAAACTGGATGATACTTTCAGGTAATGATCAGTACACTAAGGCGACTTGGTTCCCCAAATGTCGTTCTTCTATGTTGAAGCGTTCATTTCCAGTAACAGTTTGAATTTTTAGGTTTCACTCTGTTTTCTCCTATATTGATACATGTATTTGGAACTCTAAATCCAACACGGTTTGTGCTAGCTTCTTGAAACTTGACACAGTAAAGTACTTTCACGTTCTATCTCTACGTTTTGTTTCCTCTTGATGTAGCCCTAAGCAGTGACTGGCGAGAAACACTTTCATGGAAAGGGGTTGCCAAGCTTCCAAAAATTATGAATCTCCAGAAATCTCAGCAAATATTTTTTCACCCAAACTGGATGATACTTTCAGGTAATGATCAGTACACTAAGGCGACTTGGTTCCCCAAATGTCGTTCTTCTAGGTTGAAGCGTTCATTTCCAGTAACAGTTTGAATTTTTAGGTTTCACTCTGTTTTCTCCTATATTGATACATGTATTTGGAACTCTAAATCCAACACGGTTTGTGCTAGCTTCTTGAAACTTGACACAGTAAAGTAGTTTCACGTTCTATCTCTATGTTTTGTTTCCTCTTGATGTAGCCCTAAGCAGTGACTGGCGAGAAACACTTCCATGGAAAGGGGTTGCCAAGCTTCCAAAAATTACGAATCTCCAGAAATCTCAGCAAATATTTTTTCACCCAAACTGGAAGATACTTTCAGGTAATGATCAGTACACTAAGGCGACTTGGTTCCCCAAATGCCGTTCTTCTATGTTGAAGCGTTCATTTTTAGTAACAGTTTGAATTTTTAGGTTTCACTCTGTTTTCTCCTATATTGATACATGTATTTGGAACTCTAAATCCAACACGGTTTGTGGTAGCTTCTTGAAACTTGACACAGTAAAGTAGTTTCACGTTCTGTCTCTATGTTTTGTTTCCTCTTGATGTAGCCCTAAGCAGTGACTGGCGAGAAACACTTTCATGGAAAGGGGTTGCCAAGCTTCCAAAAATTACGAATCTCCAGAAATCTCAGCAAATGTTTTTTCACCCAAACTGGATGATACTTTCAGGTAATGATCAGTACACTAAGGCGACTTGGTTCCCCAAATGTCGTTCTTCTATGTTGAAGCGTTCATTTCCAGTAACAGTTTGAATTTTTAGGTTTCACTCTGTTTTCTCCTATATTGATACATGTATTTGGAACTCTAAATCCAACACGGTTTGTGCTAGCTTCTTGAAACTTGACACAGTAAAGTAGTTTCACGTTCTGTCTCTATGTTTTGTTTCCTCTTGATGTAGCCCTAAGCAGTGACTGGCGAGAAACACTTTCATGGAAAGGGGTTGCCAAGCTTCCAAAAATTACGAATCTCCAGAAATCTCAGCAAATGTTTTTTCACCCAAACTGGATGATACTTTCAGGTAATGATCAGTACACTAAGGCGACTTGGTTCCCCAGATTTCGTTCTTCTATGTTGAAGCATTCATTTCCAGTAACAGTTTGAATTTTTAGGTCTCACTCTGTTTTCTCCTATATTGATAGATATATTTGGAACTCTAAATCCAACACGGTTTGTGCTACCTTCTTGAAACTTGACACAGTAAAGTACTTTCACGTTCTATCTCTACGTTTTGTTTCCTCTTGATGTAGCCCTAAGCAGTGACTGGCGAGAAACACTTTCATGGAAAGGGGTTGCCAAGCTTCCAAAAATTATGAATCTCCAGAAATCTCAGCAAATATTTTTTCAACCAAACTGGATGATACTTTCAGGTAATGATCAGTACACTAAGGCGACTTGGTTCCCCCAAATGTCGTTCTTCTAGGTTGAAGCGTTCCTATCCAGTAACAGTTTGAATTTTTAGGTTTCACTCTGTTTTCTCCTATATTGATAGATGTATTTGGAACTCTAAATCCAACACGGTTTGTGCTAGCTTCTTGAAACTTGACACTGTAAAGTAGTTTCACGTTCTGTCTCTATGTTTTGTTTCCTCTTGATGTAGCCCTAAGCAGTGACTGGCGAGAAACAATTCCATGGAAAGTGGTTGCCAAGCTTCCAAAAATTATGAATCTCCAGAAATCTCAGCAAATATTTTTTCACCCAAACTGGATGATACTTTCAGGTAATGATTAGTACACTAAGGCGACTTGGTTCCCCAAATGTCGTTCTTGTATGTTGAAGCGTTCATTTCCAGTAACAGTTTGCATTTTTAGGTTTCACTCTGTTTTCTCCTATATTGATATATGTATTTGGAACTCTAAATCCAACACGGTTTGTGCTACCTTCTTGAAACTTGACACACTAAAGTAGTTTCAAGTTCTATCTCTATGTTTTGTTTCCTCTTGATGTAGCCCTAAGCACTGACTGGTGTGAAACACTTTCATGGAAAGGGGTTGCCAAGCTTCCAAAAATTACGAATCTCCAGAAATCTCAGCAAATATTTTTTCACCCAAACTGGATGATACTTTCAGGTAATGATCAGTACACTAAGGCGACTTGGTTCCCCAGATTTCGTTCTTCTATGTTGAAGCATTCATTTCCAGTAACAGTTTGAATTTTTAGGTCTCACTCTGTTTTCTCCTATATTGATAGATATATTTGGAACTCTAAATCCAACACGGTTTGTGCTAGCTTCTTGAAACTTGACACAGTAAAGTAGTTTCACGTTCTGTCTCTATGTTTTGTTTCCTCTTGATGTAGCCCTAAGCAGTGACTGGCAAGAAACACTTCCATGGAAAGGGGTTGCCAAGCTTCCAAAAATTATGAATCTCCAGAAATCTCAGCAAATATTTTTTCACCCAAACTGGATGATACTTTCAGGAAATGATCAGTACACTAAGGCGACTTGGTTCCCCAAATGTCGTTCTTCTATGTTGAAGCGTTCATTTCCAGTAACAGTTTGAATTTTTAGGGTTCACTCTGTTTTCTCCTATATTGATACATGTTTTTGGAACTCTAAATCCAACACGGTTTGTGCTAGCTTCTTGAAACTTGACACAGTAAAGTAGTTTCACGTTCTGTCTCTATGTTTTGTTTCCTCTTGATGTAGCCCTAAGCAGTGACTGGCGAGAAACACTTTCATGGAAAGGGGTTGCCAAGCTTCCAAAAATTACGAATCTCCAGAAATCTCAGCAAATGTTTTTTCACCCAAACTGGATGATACTTTCAGGTAATGATCAGTACACTAAGGCGACTTGGTTCCCCAGATTTCGTTCTTCTATGTTCAAGCATTCATTTCCAGTAACAGTTTGAATTTTTAGGTTTCACTCTGTTTTCTCCTATATTGATAGATGTATTTGGAACTCTAAATCCAACACGGTTTGTGCTACCTTCTTGAAACTTGACACACTAAAGTAGTTTCAAGTTCTATCTCTATGTTTTGTTTCCTCTTGATGTAGCCCTAAGCAGTGACTGGCGAGAAACACTTCCATGGAAAGGGGTTGCCAAGCTTCCAAAAATTACGAATCTCCAGAAATCTCAGCAAATATTTTTTCACCCAAACTGGATGATACTTTCAGGTAATGATCAGTACACTAAGGCGACTTGGTTCCCCAGATTTCGTTCTTCTATGTTGAAGCATTCATTTCCAGTAACAGTTTGAATTTTTAGGTCTCACTCTGTTTTCTCCTATATTGATAGATATATTTGGAACTCTAAATCCAACACGGTTTGTGCTAGCTTCTTGAAACTTGACACAGTAAAGTAGTTTCACGTTCTGTCTCTATGTTTTGTTTCCTCTTGATGTAGCCCTAAGCAGTGACTGGCGAGAAACACTTTCATGGAAAGGGGTTGCCAAGCTTCCAAAAATTACGAATCTCCAGAAATCTCAGCAAATGTTTTTTCACCCAAACTGGATGATACTTTCAGGTAATGATCAGTACACTAAGGCGACTTGGTTCCCCAGATTTCGTTCTTCTATGTTGAAGCATTCATTTCCAGTAACAGTTTGAATTTTTAGGTCTCACTCTGTTTTCTCCTATATTGATAGATATATTTGGAACTCTAAATCCAACACGGTTTGTGCTACCTTCTTGAAACTTGACACAGTAAAGTACTTTCACGTTCTATCTCTACGTTTTGTTTCCTCTTGATGTAGCCCTAAGCAGTGACTGGCGAGAAACACTTTCATGGAAAGGGGTTGCCAAGCTTCCAAAAATTATGAATCTCCAGAAATCTCAGCAAATATTTTTTCAACCAAACTGGATGATACTTTCAGGTAATGATCAGTACACTAAGGCGACTTGGTTCCCCCAAATGTCGTTCTTCTAGGTTGAAGCGTTCCTATCCAGTAACAGTTTGAATTTTTAGGTTTCACTCTGTTTTCTCCTATATTGATAGATGTATTTGGAACTCTAAATCCAACACGGTTTGTGCTAGCTTCTTGAAACTTGACACTGTAAAGTAGTTTCACGTTCTGTCTCTATGTTTTGTTTCCTCTTGATGTAGCCCTAAGCAGTGACTGGCGAGAAACAATTCCATGGAAAGTGGTTGCCAAGCTTCCAAAAATTATGAATCTCCAGAAATCTCAGCAAATATTTTTTCACCCAAACTGGATGATACTTTCAGGTAATGATTAGTACACTAAGGCGACTTGGTTCCCCAAATGTCGTTCTTGTATGTTGAAGCGTTCATTTCCAGTAACAGTTTGCATTTTTAGGTTTCACTCTGTTTTCTCCTATATTGATATATGTATTTGGAACTCTAAATCCAACACGGTTTGTGCTACCTTCTTGAAACTTGACACACTAAAGTAGTTTCAAGTTCTATCTCTATGTTTTGTTTCCTCTTGATGTAGCCCTAAGCACTGACTGGTGTGAAACACTTTCATGGAAAGGGGTTGCCAAGCTTCCAAAAATTACGAATCTCCAGAAATCTCAGCAAATATTTTTTCACCCAAACTGGATGATACTTTCAGGTAATGATCAGTACACTAAGGCGACTTGGTTCCCCAGATTTCGTTCTTCTATGTTGAAGCATTCATTTCCAGTAACAGTTTGAATTTTTAGGTCTCACTCTGTTTTCTCCTATATTGATAGATATATTTGGAACTCTAAATCCAACACGGTTTGTGCTAGCTTCTTGAAACTTGACACAGTAAAGTAGTTTCACGTTCTGTCTCTATGTTTTGTTTCCTCTTGATGTAGCCCTAAGCAGTGACTGGCGAGAAACACTTCCATGGAAAGGGGTTGCCAAGCTTCCAAAAATTATGAATCTCCAGAAATCTCAGCAAATATTTTTTCACCCAAACTGGATGATACTTTCAGGAAATGATCAGTACACTAAGGCGACTTGGTTCCCCAAATGTCGTTCTTCTATGTTGAAGCGTTCATTTCCAGTAACAGTTTGAATTTTTAGGGTTCACTCTGTTTTCTCCTATATTGATACATGTTTTTGGAACTCTAAATCCAACACGGTTTGTGCTAGCTTCTTGAAACTTGACACAGTAAAGTAGTTTCACGTTCTGTCTCTATGTTTTGTTTCCTCTTGATGTAGCCCTAAGCAGTGACTGGCGAGAAACACTTTCATGGAAAGGGGTTGCCAAGCTTCCAAAAATTACGAATCTCCAGAAATCTCAGCAAATGTTTTTTCACCCAAACTGGATGATACTTTCAGGTAATGATCAGTACACTAAGGCGACTTGGTTCCCCAGATTTCGTTCTTCTATGTTCAAGCATTCATTTCCAGTAACAGTTTGAATTTTTAGGTTTCACTCTGTTTTCTCCTATATTGATAGATGTATTTGGAACTCTAAATCCAACACGGTTTGTGCTACCTTCTTGAAACTTGACACACTAAAGTAGTTTCAAGTTCTATCTCTATGTTTTGTTTCCTCTTGATGTAGCCCTAAGCAGTGACTGGCGAGAAACACTTCCATGGAAAGGGGTTGCCAAGCTTCCAAAAATTACGAATCTCCAGAAATCTCAGCAAATATTTTTTCACCCAAACTGGATGATACTTTCAGGTAATGATCAGTACACTAAGGCGACTTGGTTCCCCAAATGCCGTTCTTCTATGTTGAAGCGTTCATTTTTAGTAACAGTTTGAATTTTTAGGTTTCACTCTGTTTTCTCCTATATTGATACATGTATTTGGAACTCTAAATCCAACACGGTTTGTGGTAGCTTCTTGAAACTTGACACAGTAAAGTAGTTTCACGTTCTGTCTCTATGTTTTGTTTCCTCTTGATGTAGCCCTAAGCAGTGACTGGCGAGAAACACTTTCATGGAAAGGGGTTGCCAAGCTTCCAAAAATTACGAATCTCCAGAAATCTCAGCAAATGTTTTTTCACCCAAACTGGATGATACTTTCAGGTAATGATCAGTACACTAAGGCGACTTGGTTCCCCAAATGTCGTTCTTCTATGTTGAAGCGTTCATTTCCAGTAACAGTTTGAATTTTTAGGTTTCACTCTGTTTTCTCCTATATTGATACATGTATTTGGAACTCTAAATCCAACACGGTTTGTGCTAGCTTCTTGAAACTTGACACAGTAAAGTACTTTCACGTTCTATCTCTACGTTTTGTTTCCTCTTGATGTAGCCCTAAGCAGTGACTGGCGAGAAACACTTTCATGGAAAGGGGTTGCCAAGCTTCCAAAAATTATGAATCTCCAGAAATCTCAGCAAATATTTTTTCACCCAAACTGGATGATACTTTCAGGTAATGATCAGTACACTAAGGCGACTTGGTTCCCCAAATGTCGTTCTTCTAGGTTGAAGCGTTCATTTCCAGTAACAGTTTGAATTTTTAGGTTTCACTCTGTTTTCTCCTATATTGATAGATGTATTTGGAACTCTAAATCCAACACGGTTTGTGCTAGCTTCTTGAAACTTGACACTGTAAAGTAGTTTCACGTTCTGTCTCTATGTTTTGTTTCCTCTTGATGTAGCCCTAAGCAGTGACTGGCGAGAAACAATTCCATGGAAAGTGGTTGCCAAGCTTCCAAAAATTATGAATCTCCAGAAATCTCAGCAAATATTTTTTCACCCAAACTGGATGATACTTTCAGGTAATGATTAGTACACTAAGGCGACTTGGTTCCCCAAATGTCGTTCTTGTATGTTGAAGCGTTCATTTCCAGTAACAGTTTGCATTTTTAGGTTTCACTCTGTTTTCTCCTATATTGATATATGTATTTGGAACTCTAAATCCAACACGGTTTGTGCTACCTTCTTGAAACTTGACACACTAAAGTAGTTTCAAGTTCTATCTCTATGTTTTGTTTCCTCTTGATGTAGCCCTAAGCACTGACTGGTGTGAAACACTTTCATGGAAAGGGGTTGCCAAGCTTCCAAAAATTACGAATCTCCAGAAATCTCAGCAAATATTTTTTCACCCAAACTGGATGATACTTTCAGGTAATGATCAGTACACTAAGGCGACTTGGTTCCCCAGATTTCGTTCTTCTATGTTGAAGCATTCATTTCCAGTAACAGTTTGAATTTTTAGGTCTCACTCTGTTTTCTCCTATATTGATAGATATATTTGGAACTCTAAATCCAACACGGTTTGTGCTAGCTTCTTGAAACTTGACACAGTAAAGTAGTTTCACGTTCTGTCTCTATGTTTTGTTTCCTCTTGATGTAGCCCTAAGCAGTGACTGGCGAGAAACACTTCCATGGAAAGGGGTTGCCAAGCTTCCAAAAATTATGAATCTCCAGAAATCTCAGCAAATATTTTTTCACCCAAACTGGATGATACTTTCAGGAAATGATCAGTACACTAAGGCGACTTGGTTCCCCAAATGTCGTTCTTCTATGTTGAAGCGTTCATTTCCAGTAACAGTTTGAATTTTTAGGGTTCACTCTGTTTTCTCCTATATTGATACATGTTTTTGGAACTCTAAATCCAACACGGTTTGTGCTAGCTTCTTGAAACTTGACACAGTAAAGTAGTTTCACGTTCTGTCTCTATGTTTTGTTTCCTCTTGATGTAGCCCTAAGCAGTGACTGGCGAGAAACACTTTCATGGAAAGGGGTTGCCAAGCTTCCAAAAATTACGAATCTCCAGAAATCTCAGCAAATGTTTTTTCACCCAAACTGGATGATACTTTCAGGTAATGATCAGTACACTAAGGCGACTTGGTTCCCCAGATTTCGTTCTTCTATGTTCAAGCATTCATTTCCAGTAACAGTTTGAATTTTTAGGTTTCACTCTGTTTTCTCCTATATTGATAGATGTATTTGGAACTCTAAATCCAACACGGTTTGTGCTACCTTCTTGAAACTTGACACACTAAAGTAGTTTCAAGTTCTATCTCTATGTTTTGTTTCCTCTTGATGTAGCCCTAAGCAGTGACTGGCGAGAAACACTTCCATGGAAAGGGGTTGCCAAGCTTCCAAAAATTACGAATCTCCAGAAATCTCAGCAAATATTTTTTCACCCAAACTGGATGATACTTTCAGGTAATGATCAGTACACTAAGGCGACTTGGTTCCCCAAATGCCGTTCTTCTATGTTGAAGCGTTCATTTTTAGTAACAGTTTGAATTTTTAGGTTTCACTCTGTTTTCTCCTATATTGATACATGTATTTGGAACTCTAAATCCAACACGGTTTGTGGTAGCTTCTTGAAACTTGACACAGTAAAGTAGTTTCACGTTCTGTCTCTATGTTTTGTTTCCTCTTGATGTAGCCCTAAGCAGTGACTGGCGAGAAACACTTTCATGGAAAGGGGTTGCCAAGCTTCCAAAAATTACGAATCTCCAGAAATCTCAGCAAATGTTTTTTCACCCAAACTGGATGATACTTTCAGGTAATGATCAGTACACTAAGGCGACTTGGTTCCCCAAATGTCGTTCTTCTATGTTGAAGCGTTCATTTCCAGTAACAGTTTGAATTTTTAGGTTTCACTCTGTTTTCTCCTATATTGATACATGTATTTGGAACTCTAAATCCAACACGGTTTGTGCTAGCTTCTTGAAACTTGACACAGTAAAGTACTTTCACGTTCTATCTCTACGTTTTGTTTCCTCTTGATGTAGCCCTAAGCAGTGACTGGCGAGAAACACTTTCATGGAAAGGGGTTGCCAAGCTTCCAAAAATTATGAATCTCCAGAAATCTCAGCAAATATTTTTTCACCCAAACTGGATGATACTTTCAGGTAATGATCAGTACACTAAGGCGACTTGGTTCCCCAAATGTCGTTCTTCTAGGTTGAAGCGTTCATTTCCAGTAACAGTTTGAATTTTTAGGTTTCACTCTGTTTTCTCCTATATTGATAGATGTATTTGGAACTCTAAATCCAACACGGTTTGTGCTAGCTTCTTGAAACTTGACACTGTAAAGTAGTTTCACGTTCTGTCTCTATGTTTTGTTTCCTCTTGATGTAGCCCTAAGCAGTGACTGGCGAGAAACAATTCCATGGAAAGTGGTTGCCAAGCTTCCAAAAATTATGAATCTCCAGAAATCTCAGCAAATATTTTTTCACCCAAACTGGATGATACTTTCAGGTAATGATTAGTACACTAAGGCGACTTGGTTCCCCAAATGTCGTTCTTGTATGTTGAAGCGTTCATTTCCAGTAACAGTTTGCATTTTTAGGTTTCACTCTGTTTTCTCCTATATTGATATATGTATTTGGAACTCTAAATCCAACACGGTTTGTGCTACCTTCTTGAAACTTGACACACTAAAGTAGTTTCAAGTTATATCTCTATGTTTTGTTTCCTCTTGATGTAGCCCTAAGCACTGACTGGTGTGAAACACTTTCATGGAAAGGGGTTGCCAAGCTTCCAAAAATTACGAATCTCCAGAAATCTCAGCAAATATTTTTTCACCCAAACTGGATGATACTTTCAGGTAATGATCAGTACACTAAGGCGACTTGGTTCCCCAGATTTCGTTCTTCTATGTTGAAGCATTCATTTCCAGTAACAGTTTGAATTTTTAGGTCTCACTCTGTTTTCTCCTATATTGATAGATATATTTGGAACTCTAAATCCAACACGGTTTGTGCTAGCTTCTTGAAACTTGACACAGTAAAGTAGTTTCACGTTCTGTCTCTATGTTTTGTTTCCTCTTGATGTAGCCCTAAGCAGTGACTGGCGAGAAACACTTCCATGGAAAGGGGTTGCCAAGCTTCCAAAAATTATGAATCTCCAGAAATCTCAGCAAATATTTTTTCACCCAAACTGGATGATACTTTCAGGAAATGATCAGTACACTAAGGCGACTTGGTTCCCCAAATGTCGTTCTTCTATGTTGAAGCGTTCATTTCCAGTAACAGTTTGAATTTTTAGGGTTCACTCTGTTTTCTCCTATATTGATACATGTTTTTGGAACTCTAAATCCAACACGGTTTGTGCTAGCTTCTTGAAACTTGACACAGTAAAGTAGTTTCACGTTCTGTCTCTATGTTTTGTTTCCTCTTGATGTAGCCCTAAGCAGTGACTGGCGAGAAACACTTTCATGGAAAGGGGTTGCCAAGCTTCCAAAAATTACGAATCTCCAGAAATCTCAGCAAATGTTTTTTCACCCAAACTGGATGATACTTTCAGGTAATGATCAGTACACTAAGGCGACTTGGTTCCCCAGATTTCGTTCTTCTATGTTGAAGCATTCATTTCCAGTAACAGTTTGAATTTTTAGGTTTCACTCTGTTTTCTCCTATATTGATAGATGTATTTGGAACTCTAAATCCAACACGGTTTGTGCTACCTTCTTGAAACTTGACACACTAAAGTAGTTTCAAGTTCTATCTCTATGTTTTGTTTCCTCTTGATGTAGCCCTAAGCACTGACTGGTGTGAAACACTTTCATGGAAAGGGGTTGCCAAGCTTCCAAAAGTTACGAATCTCCAGAAATCTCAGCAAATATTTTTTCACCCAAACTGGATGATACTTTCAGGTAATGATTAGTACACTAAGGCGACTTGGTTCCCCAAATGTCGTTCTTGTATGTTGAAGCGTTCATTTCCAGTAACAGTTTGCATTTTTAGGTTTCACTCTGTTTTCTCCTATATTGATATATGTATTTGGAACTCTAAATCCAACACGGTTTCTGCTACCTTCTTGAAACTTGACACACTTAAGTAGTTTCAAGTTATATCTCTATGTTTTGTTTCGTCTTGATGTAGCCCTAAGCACTGATTGGTGTGAAACACTTTCATGGAAAGGGGTTGCCAAGCTTCCAAAAATTACGAATCTCCAGAAATCTCAGCAAATATTTTTTCACCCAAACTGGATGATACTTTCAGGTAATGATCAGTACACTAAGGCGACTTGGTTCCCCAGATTTCGTTCTTCTATGTTGAAGCATTCATTTCCAGTAACAGTTTGAATTTTTAGGTCTCACTCTGTTTTCTCCTATATTGATAGATATATTTGGAACTCTAAATCCAACACGGTTTGTGCTAGCTTCTTGAAACTTGACACAGTAAAGTAGTTTCACGTTCTGTCTCTATGTTTTGTTTCCTCTTGATGTAGCCCTAAGCAGTGACTGGCGAGAAACACTTCCATGGAAAGGGGTTGCCAAGCTTCCAAAAATTATGAATCTCCAGAAATCTCAGCAAATATTTTTTCACCCAAACTGGATGATACTTTCAGGAAATGATCAGTACACTAAGGCGACTTGGTTCCCCAAATGTCGTTCTTCTATGTTGAAGCGTTCATTTCCAGTAACAGTTTGAATTTTTAGGGTTCACTCTGTTTTCTCCTATATTGATACATGTTTTTGGAACTCTAAATCCAACACGGTTTGTGCTAGCTTCTTGAAACTTGACACAGTAAAGTAGTTTCACGTTCTGTCTCTATGTTTTGTTTTCTCTTGATGTAGCCCTAAGCAGTGACTGGCGAGAAACACTTTCATGGAAAGGGGTTGCCAAGCTTCCAAAAATTACGAATCTCCAGAAATCTCAGCAAATGTTTTTTCACCCAAACTGGATGATACTTTCAGGTAATGATCAGTACACTAAGGCGACTTGGTTCCCCAGATTTCGTTCTTCTATGTTGAAGCATTCATTTCCAGTAACAGTTTGAATTTTTAGGTTTCACTCTGTTTTCTCCTATATTGATAGATGTATTTGGAACTCTAAATCCAACACGGTTTGTGCTACCTTCTTGAAACTTGACACACTAAAGTAGTTTCAAGTTCTATCTCTATGTTTTGTTTCCTCTTGATGTAGCCCTAAGCACTGACTGGTGTGAAACACTTTCATGGAAAGGGGTTGCCAAGCTTCCAAAAGTTACGAATCTCCAGAAATCTCAGCAAATATTTTTTCACCCAAACTGGATGATACTTTCAGGTAATGATCAGTACACTAAGGCGACTTGGTTCCCCAGATTTCGTTCTTCTATGTTGAAGCATTCATTTCCAGTAACAGTTTGAATTTTTAGGTTTCACTCTGTTTTCTCCTATATTGATACATGTATTTGGAACTCTAAATCCAACACGGTTTGTGCTAGCTTCTTGAAACTTGACACAGTAAAGTAGTTTCACGTTCTATCTCTATGTTTTGTTTCCTCTTGATGTAGCCCTAAGCAGTGACTGGCGAGAAACACTTCCATGGAAAGGGGTTGCCAAGCTTCCAAAAATTACGAATCTCCAGAAATCTCAGCAAATATTTTTTCACCCAAACTGGATGATACTTTCAGGTAATGATCAGTACACTAAGGCGACTTGGTTCCCCAAATGCCGTTCTTCTATGTTGAAGCGTTCATTTTTAGTAACAGTTTGAATTTTTAGGTTTCACTCTGTTTTCTCCTATATTGATACATGTATTTGGAACTCTAAATCCAACACGGTTTGTGGTAGCTTCTTGAAACTTGACACAGTAAAGTAGTTTCACGTTCTGTCTTTATGTTTTGTTTCCTCTTGATGTAGCCCTAAGCAGTGACTGGCGAGAAACACTTTCATGGAAAGGGGTTGCCAAGCTTCCAAAAATTACGAATCTCCAGAAATCTCAGCAAATGTTTTTTCACCCAAACTGGATGATACTTTCAGGTAATGATCAGTACACTAAGGCGACTTGGTTCCCCAAATGTCGTTCTTCTATGTTGAAGCGTTCATTTCCAGTAACAGTTTGAATTTTTAGGTTTCACTCTGTTTTCTCCTATATTGATACATGTATTTGGAACTCTAAATCCAACACGGTTTGTGCTAGCTTCTTGAAACTTGACACAGTAAAGTACTTTCACGTTCCATCTCTACGTTTTGTTTCCTCTTGATGTAGCCCTAAGCAGTGACTGGCGAGAAACACTTTCATGGAAAGGGGTTGCCAAGCTTCCAAAAATTATGAATCTCCAGAAATCTCAGCAAATATTTTTTCACCCAAACTGGATGATACTTTCAGGTAATGATCAGTACACTAAGGCGACTTGGTTCCCCAAATGTCGTTCTTCTAGGTTGAAGCGTTCATTTCCAGTAACAGTTTGAATTTTTAGGTTTCACTCTGTTTTCTCCTATATTGATACATGTATTTGGAACTCTAAATCCAACACGGTTTGTGCTAGCTTCTTGAAACTTGACACAGTAAAGTAGTTTCACGTTCTATCTCTATGTTTTGTTTCCTCTTGATGTAGCCCTAAGCAGTGACTGGCGAGAAACACTTCCATGGAAAGGGGTTGCCAAGCTTCCAAAAATTACGAATCTCCAGAAATCTCAGCAAATATTTTTTCACCCAAACTGGATGATACTTTCAGGTAATGATCAGTACACTAAGGCGACTTGGTTCCCCAAATGCCGTTCTTCTATGTTGAAGCGTTCATTTTTAGTAACAGTTTGAATTTTTAGGTTTCACTCTGTTTTCTCCTATATTGATACATGTATTTGGAACTCTAAATCCAACACGGTTTGTGGTAGCTTCTTGAAACTTGACACAGTAAAGTAGTTTCACGTTCTGTCTCTATGTTTTGTTTCCTCTTGATGTAGCCCTAAGCAGTGACTGGCGAGAAACACTTTCATGGAAAGGGGTTGCCAAGCTTCCAAAAATTACGAATCTCCAGAAATCTCAGCAAATGTTTTTTCACCCAAACTGGATGATACTTTCAGGTAATGATCAGTACACTAAGGCGACTTGGTTCCCCAAATGTCGTTCTTCTATGTTGAAGCGTTCATTTCCAGTAACAGTTTGAATTTTTAGGTTTCACTCTGTTTTCTCCTATATTGATACATGTATTTGGAACTCTAAATCCAACACGGTTTGTGCTAGCTTCTTGAAACTTGACACAGTAAAGTAGTTTCACGTTCTGTCTCTATGTTTTGTTTCCTCTTGATGTAGCCCTAAGCAGTGACTGGCGAGAAACACTTTCATGGAAAGGGGTTGCCAAGCTTCCAAAAATTACGAATCTCCAGAAATCTCAGCAAATGTTTTTTCACCCAAACTGGATGATACTTTCAGGTAATGATCAGTACACTAAGGCGACTTGGTTCCCCAGATTTCGTTCTTCTATGTTGAAGCATTCATTTCCAGTAACAGTTTGAATTTTTAGGTCTCACTCTGTTTTCTCCTATATTGATAGATATATTTGGAACTCTAAATCCAACACGGTTTGTGCTAGCTTCTTGAAACTTGACACAGTAAAGTAGTTTCACGTTATGTCTCTATGTTTTGTTTCCTCTTGATGTAGCCCTAAGCAGTGACTGGCGAGAAACACTTCCATGGAAAGGGGTTGCCAAGCTTCCAAAAATTATGAATCTCCAGAAATCTCAGCAAATATTTTTTCACCCAAACTGGATGATACTTTCAGGAAATGATCAGTACACTAAGGCGACTTGGTTCCCCAAATGTCGTTCTTCTATGTTGAAGCGTTCATTTCCAGTAACAGTTTGAATTTTTAGGGTTCACTCTGTTTTCTCCTATATTGATACATGTTTTTGGAACTCTAAATCCAACACGGTTTGTGCTAGCTTCTTGAAACTTGACACAGTAAAGTAGTTTCACGTTCTGTCTCTATGTTTTGTTTCCTCTTGATGTAGCCCTAAGCAGTGACTGGCGAGAAACACTTTCATGGAAAGGGGTTGCCAAGCTTCCAAAAATTACGAATCTCCAGAAATCTCAGCAAATGTTTTTTCACCCAAACTGGATGATACTTTCAGGTAATGATCAGTACACTAAGGCGACTTGGTTCCCCAGATTTCGTTCTTCTATGTTGAAGCATTCATTTCCAGTAACAGTTTGAATTTTTAGGTTTCACTCTGTTTTCTCCTATATTGATAGATGTATTTGGAACTCTAAATCCAACACGGTTTGTGCTACCTTCTTGAAACTTGACACACTAAAGTAGTTTCAAGTTCTATCTCTATGTTTTGTTTCCTCTTGATGTAGCCCTAAGCACTGACTGGTGTGAAACACTTTCATGGAAAGGGGTTGCCAAGCTTCCAAAAGTTACGAATCTCCAGAAATCTCAGCAAATATTTTTTCACCCAAACTGGATGATACTTTCAGGTAATGATCAGTACACTAAGGCGACTTGGTTCCCCAGATTTCGTTCTTCTATGTTGAAGCATTCATTTCCAGTAACAGTTTAAATTTTTAGGTTTCACTCTGTTTTCTCCTATATTGATACATGTATTTGGAACTCTAAATCCAACACGGTTTGTGCTAGCTTCTTGAAACTTGACACAGTAAAGTAGTTTCACGTTCTATCTCTATGTTTTGTTTCCTCTTGATGTAGCCCTAAGCAGTGACTGGCGAGAAACACTTTCATGGAAAGGGGTTGCCAAGCTTCCAAAAATTATGAATCTCCAGAAATCTCAGCAAATATTTTTTCACCCAAACTGGATGATACTTTCAGGTAATGATCAGTACACTAAGGCGACTTGGTTCCCCAAATGTCGTTCTTCTATGTTGAAGCGTTCATTTCCAGTAACAGTTTGAATTTTTAGGTTTCACTCTGTTTTCTCCTATATTGATACATGTATTTGGAACTCTAAATCCAACACGGTTTGTGCTAGCTTCTTGAAACTTGACACAGTAAAGTAGTTTCACGTTCTATCTCTATGTTTTGTTTCCTCTTGATGTAGCCCTAAGCAGTGACTGGCGAGAAACACTTCCATGGAAAGGGGTTGCCAAGCTTCCAAAAATTACGAATCTCCAGAAATCTCAGCAAATATTTTTTCACCCAAACTGGAAGATACTTTCAGGTAATGATCAGTACACTAAGGCGACTTGGTTCCCCAAATGCCGTTCTTCTATGTTGAAGCGTTCATTTTTAGTAACAGTTTGAATTTTTAGGTTTCACTCTGTTTTCTCCTATATTGATACATGTATTTGGAACTCTAAATCCAACACGGTTTGTGCTAGCTTCTTGAAACTTGACACAGTAAAGTAGTTTCACGTTCTGTCTCTGTGTTTTGTTTCCTCTTGATGTAGCCCTAAGCAGTGACTGGCGAGAAACACTTTCATGGAAAGGGGTTGCCAAGCTTCCAAAAATTACGAATCTCCAGAAATCTCAGCAAATGTTTTTTCACCCAAACTGGATGATACTTTCAGGTAATGATCAGTACACTAAGGCGACTTGGTTCCCCAGATTTCGTTCTTCTATGTTGAAGCATTCATTTCCAGTAACAGTTTGAATTTTTAGGTCTCACTCTGTTTTCTCCTATATTGATAGATATATTTGGAACTCTAAATCCAACACGGTTTGTGCTACCTTCTTGAAACTTGACACAGTAAAGTACTTTCACGTTCTATCTCTACGTTTTGTTTCCTCTTGATGTAGCCCTAAGCAGTGACTGGCGAGAAACACTTTCATGGAAAGGGGTTGCCAAGCTTCCAAAAATTATGAATCTCCAGAAATCTCAGCAAATATTTTTTCAACCAAACTGGATGATACTTTCAGGTAATGATCAGTACACTAAGGCGACTTGGTTCCCCCAAATGTCGTTCTTCTAGGTTGAAGCGTTCCTATCCAGTAACAGTTTGAATTTTTAGGTTTCACTCTGTTTTCTCCTATATTGATAGATGTATTTGGAACTCTAAATCCAACACGGTTTGTGCTAGCTTCTTGAAACTTGACACTGTAAAGTAGTTTCACGTTCTGTCTCTATGTTTTGTTTCCTCTTGATGTAGCCCTAAGCAGTGACTGGCGAGAAACAATTCCATGGAAAGTGGTTGCCAAGCTTCCAAAAATTATGAATCTCCAGAAATCTCAGCAAATATTTTTTCACCCAAACTGGATGATACTTTCAGGTAATGATTAGTACACTAAGGCGACTTGGTTCCCCAAATGTCGTTCTTGTATGTTGAAGCGTTCATTTCCAGTAACAGTTTGCATTTTTAGGTTTCACTCTGTTTTCTCCTATATTGATATATGTATTTGGAACTCTAAATCCAACACGGTTTGTGCTACCTTCTTGAAACTTGACACACTAAAGTAGTTTCAAGTTCTATCTCTATGTTTTGTTTCCTCTTGATGTAGCCCTAAGCACTGACTGGTGTGAAACACTTTCATGGAAAGGGGTTGCCAAGCTTCCAAAAATTACGAATCTCCAGAAATCTCAGCAAATATTTTTTCACCCAAACTGGATGATACTTTCAGGTAATGATCAGTACACTAAGGCGACTTGGTTCCCCAGATTTCGTTCTTCTATGTTGAAGCATTCATTTCCAGTAACAGTTTGAATTTTTAGGTCTCACTCTGTTTTCTCCTATATTGATAGATATATTTGGAACTCTAAATCCAACACGGTTTGTGCTAGCTTCTTGAAACTTGACACAGTAAAGTAGTTTCACGTTCTGTCTCTATGTTTTGTTTCCTCTTGATGTAGCCCTAAGCAGTGACTGGCGAGAAACACTTCCATGGAAAGGGGTTGCCAAGCTTCCAAAAATTATGAATCTCCAGAAATCTCAGCAAATATTTTTTCACCCAAACTGGATGATACTTTCAGGAAATGATCAGTACACTAAGGCGACTTGGTTCCCCAAATGTCGTTCTTCTATGTTGAAGCGTTCATTTCCAGTAACAGTTTGAATTTTTAGGGTTCACTCTGTTTTCTCCTATATTGATACATGTTTTTGGAACTCTAAATCCAACACGGTTTGTGCTAGCTTCTTGAAACTTGACACAGTAAAGTAGTTTCACGTTCTGTCTCTATGTTTTGTTTCCTCTTGATGTAGCCCTAAGCAGTGACTGGCGAGAAACACTTTCATGGAAAGGGGTTGCCAAGCTTCCAAAAATTACGAATCTCCAGAAATCTCAGCAAATGTTTTTTCACCCAAACTGGATGATACTTTCAGGTAATGATCAGTACACTAAGGCGACTTGGTTCCCCAGATTTCGTTCTTCTATGTTGAAGCATTCATTTCCAGTAACAGTTTGAATTTTTAGGTTTCACTCTGTTTTCTCCTATATTGATAGATGTATTTGGAACTCTAAATCCAACACGGTTTGTGCTACCTTCTTGAAACTTGACACACTAAAGTAGTTTCAAGTTCTATCTCTGTTTTGTTTCCTCTTGATGTAGCTCTAAGCACTGACTGGTGTGAAACACTTTCATGGAAAGGGGTTGCCAAGCTTCCAAAAGTTACGAATCTCCAGAAATCTCAGCAAATATTTTTTCACCCAAACTGGATGATACTTTCAGGTAATGATCAGTACACTAAGGCGACTTGGTTCCCCAGATTTCGTTCTTCTATGTTGAAGCATTCATTTCCAGTAACAGTTTGAATTTTTAGGTTTCACTCTGTTTTCTCCTATATTGATACATGTATTTGGAACTCTAAATCCAACACGGTTTGTGCTAGCTTCTTGAAACTTGACACAGTAAAGTAGTTTCACGTTCTATCTCTATGTTTTGTTTCCTCTTGATGTAGCCCTAAGCAGTGACTGGCGAGAAACACTTCCATGGAAAGGGGTTGCCAAGCTTCCAAAAATTACGAATCTCCAGAAATCTCAGCAAATATTTTTTCACCCAAACTGGATGATACTTTCAGGTAATGATCAGTACACTAAGGCGACTTGGTTCCCCAAATGCCGTTCTTCTATGTTGAAGCGTTCATTTTTAGTAACAGTTTGAATTTTTAGGTTTCACTCTGTTTTCTCCTATATTGATACATGTATTTGGAACTCTAAATCCAACACGGTTTGTGGTAGCTTCTTGAAACTTGACACAGTAAAGTAGTTTCACGTTCTGTCTCTATGTTTTGTTTCCTCTTGATGTAGCCCTAAGCAGTGACTGGCGAGAAACACTTTCATGGAAAGGGGTTGCCAAGCTTCCAAAAATTACGAATCTCCAGAAATCTCAGCAAATGTTTTTTCACCCAAACTGGATGATACTTTCAGGTAATGATCAGTACACTAAGGCGACTTGGTTCCCCAAATGTCGTTCTTCTATGTTGAAGCGTTCATTTCCAGTAACAGTTTGAATTTTTAGGTTTCACTCTGTTTTCTCCTATATTGATACATGTATTTGGAACTCTAAATCCAACACGGTTTGTGCTAGCTTCTTGAAACTTGACACAGTAAAGTACTTTCACGTTCTATCTCTACGTTTTGTTTCCTCTTGATGTAGCCCTAAGCAGTGACTGGCGAGAAACACTTTCATGGAAAGGGGTTGCCAAGCTTCCAAAAATTATGAATCTCCAGAAATCTCAGCAAATATTTTTTCACCCAAACTGGATGATACTTTCAGGTAATGATCAGTACACTAAGGCGACTTGGTTCCCCAAATGTCGTTCTTCTATGTTGAAGCATTCATTTCCAGTAACAGTTTGAATTTTTAGGTTTCACTCTGTTTTCTCCTATATTGATAGATGTATTTGGAACTCTAAATCCAACACGGTTTGTGCTACCTTCTTGAAACTTGACACACTAAAGTAGTTTCAAGTTCTATCTCTATGTTTTGTTTCCTCTTGATGTAGCCCTAAGCACTGACTGGTGTGAAACACTTTCATGGAAAGGGGTTGCCAAGCTTCCAAAAGTTACGAATCTCCAGAAATCTCAGCAAATATTTTTTCACCCAAACTGGATGATACTTTCAGGTAATGATCAGTACACTAAGGCGACTTGGTTCCCCAGATTTCGTTCTTCTATGTTGAAGCATTCATTTCCAGTAACAGTTTAAATTTTTAGGTTTCACTCTGTTTTCTCCTATATTGATACATGTATTTGGAACTCTAAATCCAACACGGTTTGTGCTAGCTTCTTGAAACTTGACACAGTAAAGTACTTTCACGTTCTATCTCTACGTTTTGTTTCCTCTTGATGTAGCCCTAAGCAGTGACTGGCGAGAAACACTTTCATGGAATGGGGTTGCCAAGCTTCCAAAAATTATGAATCTCCAGAAATCTCAGCAAATATTTTTTCACCCAAACTGGATGATACTTTCAGGTAATGATCAGTACACTAAGGCGACTTGGTTCCCCAAATGTCGTTCTTCTATGTTGAAGCGTTCATTTCCAGTAACAGTTTGAATTTTTAGGTTTCACTCTGTTTTCTCCTATATTGATACATGTATTTGGAACTCTAAATCCAACACGGTTTGTGCTAGCTTCTTGAAACTTGACACAGTAAAGTAGTTTCACGTTCTATCTCTATGTTTTGTTTCCTCTTGATGTAGCCCTAAGCAGTGACTGGCGAGAAACACTTCCATGGAAAGGGGTTGCCAAGCTTCCAAAAATTACGAATCTCCAGAAATCTCAGCAAATATTTTTTCACCCAAACTGGAAGATACTTTCAGGTAATGATCAGTACACTAAGGCGACTTGGTTCCCCAAATGCCGTTCTTCTATGTTGAAGCGTTCATTTTTAGTAACAGTTTGAATTTTTAGGTTTCACTCTGTTTTCTCCTATATTGATACATGTATTTGGAACTCTAAATCCAACACGGTTTGTGCTAGCTTCTTGAAACTTGACACAGTAAAGTAGTTTCACGTTCTGTCTCTATGTTTTGTTTCCTCTTGATGTAGCCCTAAGCAGTGACTGGCGAGAAACACTTTCATGGAAAGGGGTTGCCAAGCTTCCAAAAATTACGAATCTCCAGAAATCTCAGCAAATGTTTTTTCACCCAAACTGGATGATACTTTCAGGTAATGATCAGTACACTAAGGCGACTTGGTTCCCCAGATTTCGTTCTTCTATGTTGAAGCATTCATTTCCAGTAACAGTTTGAATTTTTAGGTCTCACTCTGTTTTCTCCTATATTGATAGATATATTTGGAACTCTAAATCCAACACGGTTTGTGCTACCTTCTTGAAACTTGACACAGTAAAGTACTTTCACGTTCTATCTCTACGTTTTGTTTCCTCTTGATGTAGCCCTAAGCAGTGACTGGCGAGAAACACTTTCATGGAAAGGGGTTGCCAAGCTTCCAAAAATTATGAATCTCCAGAAATCTCAGCAAATATTTTTTCAACCAAACTGGATGATACTTTCAGGTAATGATCAGTACACTAAGGCGACTTGGTTCCCCCAAATGTCGTTCTTCTAGGTTGAAGCGTTCCTATCCAGTAACAGTTTGAATTTTTAGGTTTCACTCTGTTTTCTCCTATATTGATAGATGTATTTGGAACTCTAAATCCAACACGGTTTGTGCTAGCTTCTTGAAACTTGACACTGTAAAGTAGTTTCACGTTCTGTCTCTATGTTTTGTTTCCTCTTGATGTAGCCCTAAGCAGTGACTGGCGAGAAACAATTCCATGGAAAGTGGTTGCCAAGCTTCCAAAAATTATGAATCTCCAGAAATCTCAGCAAATATTTTTTCACCCAAACTGGATGATACTTTCAGGTAATGATTAGTACACTAAGGCGACTTGGTTCCCCAAATGTCGTTCTTGTATGTTGAAGCGTTCATTTCCAGTAACAGTTTGCATTTTTAGGTTTCACTCTGTTTTCTCCTATATTGATATATGTATTTGGAACTCTAAATCCAACACGGTTTGTGCTACCTTCTTGAAACTTGACACACTAAAGTAGTTTCAAGTTCTATCTCTATGTTTTGTTTCCTCTTGATGTAGCCCTAAGCACTGACTGGTGTGAAACACTTTCATGGAAAGGGGTTGCCAAGCTTCCAAAAATTACGAATCTCCAGAAATCTCAGCAAATATTTTTTCACCCAAACTGGATGATACTTTCAGGTAATGATCAGTACACTAAGGCGACTTGGTTCCCCAGATTTCGTTCTTCTATGTTGAAGCATTCATTTCCAGTAACAGTTTGAATTTTTAGGTCTCACTCTGTTTTCTCCTATATTGATAGATATATTTGGAACTCTAAATCCAACACGGTTTGTGCTAGCTTCTTGAAACTTGACACAGTAAAGTAGTTTCACGTTCTGTCTCTATGTTTTGTTTCCTCTTGATGTAGCCCTAAGCAGTGACTGGCGAGAAACACTTCCATGGAAAGGGGTTGCCAAGCTTCCAAAAATTATGAATCTCCAGAAATCTCAGCAAATATTTTTTCACCCAAACTGGATGATACTTTCAGGAAATGATCAGTACACTAAGGCGACTTGGTTCCCCAAATGTCGTTCTTCTATGTTGAAGCGTTCATTTCCAGTAACAGTTTGAATTTTTAGGGTTCACTCTGTTTTCTCCTATATTGATACATGTTTTTGGAACTCTAAATCCAACACGGTTTGTGCTAGCTTCTTGAAACTTGACACAGTAAAGTAGTTTCACGTTCTGTCTCTATGTTTTGTTTCCTCTTGATGTAGCCCTAAGCAGTGACTGGCGAGAAACACTTTCATGGAAAGGGGTTGCCAAGCTTCCAAAAATTACGAATCTCCAGAAATCTCAGCAAATGTTTTTTCACCCAAACTGGATGATACTTTCAGGTAATGATCAGTACACTAAGGCGACTTGGTTCCCCAGATTTCGTTCTTCTATGTTGAAGCATTCATTTCCAGTAACAGTTTGAATTTTTAGGTTTCACTCTGTTTTCTCCTATATTGATAGATGTATTTGGAACTCTAAATCCAACACGGTTTGTGCTACCTTCTTGAAACTTGACACACTAAAGTAGTTTCAAGTTCTATCTCTATGTTTTGTTTCCTCTTGATGTAGCCCTAAGCACTGACTGGTGTGAAACACTTTCATGGAAAGGGGTTGCCAAGCTTCCAAAAGTTACGAATCTCCAGAAATCTCAGCAAATATTTTTTCACCCAAACTGGATGATACTTTCAGGTAATGATCAGTACACTAAGGCGACTTGGTTCCCCAGATTTCGTTCTTCTATGTTGAAGCATTCATTTCCAGTAACAGTTTGAATTTTTAGGTTTCACTCTGTTTTCTCCTATATTGATACATGTATTTGGAACTCTAAATCCAACACGGTTTGTGCTAGCTTCTTGAAACTTGACACAGTAAAGTAGTTTCACGTTCTATCTCTATGTTTTGTTTCCTCTTGATGTAGCCCTAAGCAGTGACTGGCGAGAAACACTTCCATGGAAAGGGGTTGCCAAGCTTCCAAAAATTACGAATCTCCAGAAATCTCAGCAAATATTTTTTCACCCAAACTGGATGATACTTTCAGGTAATGATCAGTACACTAAGGCGACTTGGTTCCCCAAATGCCGTTCTTCTATGTTGAAGCGTTCATTTTTAGTAACAGTTTGAATTTTTAGGTTTCACTCTGTTTTCTCCTATATTGATACATGTATTTGGAACTCTAAATCCAACACGGTTTGTGGTAGCTTCTTGAAACTTGACACAGTAAAGTAGTTTCACGTTCTGTCTCTATGTTTTGTTTCCTCTTGATGTAGCCCTAAGCAGTGACTGGCGAGAAACACTTTCATGGAAAGGGGTTGCCAAGCTTCCAAAAATTACGAATCTCCAGAAATCTCAGCAAATGTTTTTTCACCCAAACTGGATGATACTTTCAGGTAATGATCAGTACACTAAGGCGACTTGGTTCCCCAAATGTCGTTCTTCTATGTTGAAGCGTTCATTTCCAGTAACAGTTTGAATTTTTAGGTTTCACTCTGTTTTCTCCTATATTGATACATGTATTTGGAACTCTAAATCCAACACGGTTTGTGCTAGCTTCTTGAAACTTGACACAGTAAAGTACTTTCACGTTCTATCTCTACGTTTTGTTTCCTCTTGATGTAGCCCTAAGCAGTGACTGGCGAGAAACACTTTCATGGAAAGGGGTTGCCAAGCTTCCAAAAATTATGAATCTCCAGAAATCTCAGCAAATATTTTTTCACCCAAACTGGATGATACTTTCAGGTAATGATCAGTACACTAAGGCGACTTGGTTCCCCAAATGTCGTTCTTCTAGGTTGAAGCGTTCATTTCCAGTAACAGTTTGAATTTTTAGGTTTCACTCTGTTTTCTCCTATATTGATAGATGTATTTGGAACTCTAAATCCAACACGGTTTGTGCTAGCTTCTTGAAACTTGACACTGTAAAGTAGTTTCACGTTCTGTCTCTATGTTTTGTTTCCTCTTGATGTAGCCCTAAGCAGTGACTGGCGAGAAACAATTCCATGGAAAGTGGTTGCCAAGCTTCCAAAAATTATGAATCTCCAGAAATCTCAGCAAATATTTTTTCACCCAAACTGGATGATACTTTCAGGTAATGATTAGTACACTAAGGCGACTTGGTTCCCCAAATGTCGTTCTTGTATGTTGAAGCGTTCATTTCCAGTAACAGTTTGCATTTTTAGGTTTCACTCTGTTTTCTCCTATATTGATATATGTATTTGGAACTCTAAATCCAACACGGTTTGTGCTACCTTCTTGAAACTTGACACAGTAAAGTAGTTTCACGTTCTGTCTCTATGTTTTGTTTCCTCTTGATGTAGCCCTAAGCAGTGACTGGCGAGAAACACTTCCATGGAAAGGGGTTGCCAAGCTTCCAAAAATTATGAATCTCCAGAAATCTCAGCAAATATTTTTTCACCCAAACTGGATGATACTTTCAGGAAATGATCAGTACACTAAGGCGACTTGGTTCCCCAAATGTCGTTCTTCTATGTTGAAGCGTTCATTTCCAGTAACAGTTTGAATTTTTAGGGTTCACTCTGTTTTCTCCTATATTGATACATGTTTTTGGAACTCTAAATCCAACACGGTTTGTGCTAGCTTCTTGAAACTTGACACAGTAAAGTAGTTTCACGTTCTGTCTCTATGTTTTGTTTCCTCTTGATGTAGCCCTAAGCAGTGACTGGCGAGAAACACTTTCATGGAAAGGGGTTGCCAAGCTTCCAAAAATTACGAATCTCCAGAAATCTCAGCAAATGTTTTTTCACCCAAACTGGATGATACTTTCAGGTAATGATCAGTACACTAAGGCGACTTGGTTCCCCAGATTTCGTTCTTCTATGTTGAAGCATTCATTTCCAGTAACAGTTTGAATTTTTAGGTTTCACTCTGTTTTCTCCTATATTGATAGATGTATTTGGAACTCTAAATCCAACACGGTTTGTGCTACCTTCTTGAAACTTGACACACTAAAGTAGTTTCAAGTTCTATCTCTATGTTTTGTTTCCTCTTGATGTAGCCCTAAGCACTGACTGGTGTGAAACACTTTCATGGAAAGGGGTTGCCAAGCTTCCAAAAGTTACGAATCTCCAGAAATCTCAGCAAATATTTTTTCACCCAAACTGGATGATACTTTCAGGTAATGATCAGTACACTAAGGCGACTTGGTTCCCCAGATTTCGTTCTTCTATGTTGAAGCATTCATTTCCAGTAACAGTTTGAATTTTTAGGTTTCACTCTGTTTTCTCCTATATTGATACATGTATTTGGAACTCTAAATCCAACACGGTTTGTGCTAGCTTCTTGAAACTTGACACAGTAAAGTAGTTTCACGTTCTGTCTCTATGTTTTGTTTCCTCTTGATGTAGCCCTAAGCAGTGACTGGCGAGAAACACTTTCATGGAAAGGGGTTGCCAAGCTTCCAAAAATTACGAATCTCCAGAAATCTCAGCAAATGTTTTTTCACCCAAACTGGATGATACTTTCAGGTAATGATCAGTACACTAAGGCGACTTGGTTCCCCAAATGTCGTTCTTCTATGTTGAAGCGTTCATTTCCAGTAACAGTTTGAATTTTTAGGTTTCACTCTGTTTTCTCCTATATTGATACATGTATTTGGAACTCTAAATCCAACACGGTTTGTGCTAGCTTCTTGAAACTTGACACAGTAAAGTACTTTCACGTTCTATCTCTACGTTTTGTTTCCTCTTGATGTAGCCCTAAGCAGTGACTGGCGAGAAACACTTTCATGGAAAGGGGTTGCCAAGCTTCCAAAAATTATGAATCTCCAGAAATCTCAGCAAATATTTTTTCACCCAAACTGGATGATACTTTCAGGTAATGATCAGTACACTAAGGCGACTTGGTTCCCCAAATGTCGTTCTTCTAGGTTGAAGCGTTCATTTCCAGTAACAGTTTGAATTTTTAGGTTTCACTCTGTTTTCTCCTATATTGATAGATGTATTTGGAACTCTAAATCCAACACGGTTTGTGCTAGCTTCTTGAAACTTGACACTGTAAAGTAGTTTCACGTTCTGTCTCTATGTTTTGTTTCCTCTTGATGTAGCCCTAAGCAGTGACTGGCGAGAAACAATTCCATGGAAAGTGGTTGCCAAGCTTCCAAAAATTATGAATCTCCAGAAATCTCAGCAAATATTTTTTCACCCAAACTGGATGATACTTTCAGGTAATGATTAGTACACTAAGGCGACTTGGTTCCCCAAATGTCGTTCTTGTATGTTGAAGCGTTCATTTCCAGTAACAGTTTGCATTTTTAGGTTTCACTCTGTTTTCTCCTATATTGATATATGTATTTGGAACTCTAAATCCAACACGGTTTGTGCTACCTTCTTGAAACTTGACACACTTAAGTAGTTTCAAGTTATATCTCTATGTTTTGTTTCCTCTTGATGTAGCCCTAAGCACTGATTGGTGTGAAACACTTTCATGGAAAGGGGTTGCCAAGCTTCCAAAAATTACGAATCTCCAGAAATCTCAGCAAATATTTTTTCACCCAAACTGGATGATACTTTCAGGTAATGATCAGTACACTAAGGCGACTTGGTTCCCCAGATTTCGTTCTTCTATGTTGAAGCATTCATTTCCAGTAACAGTTTGAATTTTTAGGTCTCACTCTGTTTTCTCCTATATTGATAGATATATTTGGAACTCTAAATCCAACACGGTTTGTGCTAGCTTCTTGAAACTTGACACAGTAAAGTAGTTTCACGTTCTGTCTCTATGTTTTGTTTCCTCTTGATGTAGCCCTAAGCAGTGACTGGCGAGAAACACTTCCATGGAAAGGGGTTGCCAAGCTTCCAAAAATTATGAATCTCCAGAAATCTCAGCAAATATTTTTTCACCCAAACTGGATGATACTTTCAGGAAATGATCAGTACACTAAGGCGACTTGGTTCCCCAAATGTCGTTCTTCTATGTTGAAGCGTTCATTTCCAGTAACAGTTTGAATTTTTAGGGTTCACTCTGTTTTCTCCTATATTGATACATGTTTTTGGAACTCTAAATCCAACACGGTTTGTGCTAGCTTCTTGAAACTTGACACAGTAAAGTAGTTTCACGTTCTGTCTCTATGTTTTGTTTTCTCTTGATGTAGCCCTAAGCAGTGACTGGCGAGAAACACTTTCATGGAAAGGGGTTGCCAAGCTTCCAAAAATTACGAATCTCCAGAAATCTCAGCAAATGTTTTTTCACCCAAACTGGATGATACTTTCAGGTAATGATCAGTACACTAAGGCGACTTGGTTCCCCAGATTTCGTTCTTCTATGTTGAAGCATTCATTTCCAGTAACAGTTTGAATTTTTAGGTTTCACTCTGTTTTCTCCTATATTGATAGATGTATTTGGAACTCTAAATCCAACACGGTTTGTGCTACCTTCTTGAAACTTGACACACTAAAGTAGTTTCAAGTTCTATCTCTATGTTTTGTTTCCTCTTGATGTAGCCCTAAGCACTGACTGGTGTGAAACACTTTCATGGAAAGGGGTTGCCAAGCTTCCAAAAGTTACGAATCTCCAGAAATCTCAGCAAATATTTTTTCACCCAAACTGGATGATACTTTCAGGTAATGATCAGTACACTAAGGCGACTTGGTTCCCCAGATTTCGTTCTTCTATGTTGAAGCATTCATTTCCAGTAACAGTTTGAATTTTTAGGTTTCACTCTGTTTTCTCCTATATTGATACATGTATTTGGAACTCTAAATCCAACACGGTTTGTGCTAGCTTCTTGAAACTTGACACAGTAAAGTAGTTTCACGTTCTATCTCTATGTTTTGTTTCCTCTTGATGTAGCCCTAAGCAGTGACTGGCGAGAAACACTTCCATGGAAAGGGGTTGCCAAGCTTCCAAAAATTACGAATCTCCAGAAATCTCAGCAAATATTTTTTCACCCAAACTGGATGATACTTTCAGGTAATGATCAGTACACTAAGGCGACTTGGTTCCCCAAATGCCGTTCTTCTATGTTGAAGCGTTCATTTTTAGTAACAGTTTGAATTTTTAGGTTTCACTTGCTGTTTTCTCCTATATTGATACATGTATTTGGAACTCTAAATCCAACACGGTTTGTGGTAGCTTCTTGAAACTTGACACAGTAAAGTAGTTTCACGTTCTGTCTCTATGTTTTGTTTCCTCTTGATGTAGCCCTAAGCAGTGACTGGCGAGAAACACTTTCATGGAAAGGGGTTGCCAAGCTTCCAAAAATTACGAATCTCCAGAAATCTCAGCAAATGTTTTTTCACCCAAACTGGATGATACTTTCAGGTAATGATCAGTACACTAAGGCGACTTGGTTCCCCAAATGTCGTTCTTCTATGTTGAAGCGTTCATTTCCAGTAACAGTTTGAATTTTTAGGTTTCACTCTGTTTTCTCCTATATTGATACATGTATTTGGAACTCTAAATCCAACACGGTTTGTGCTAGCTTCTTGAAACTTGACACAGTAAAGTACTTTCACGTTCTATCTCTACGTTTTGTTTCCTCTTGATGTAGCCCTAAGCAGTGACTGGCGAGAAACACTTTCATGGAAAGGGGTTGCCAAGCTTCCAAAAATTATGAATCTCCAGAAATCTCAGCAAATATTTTTTCACCCAAACTGGATGATACTTTCAGGTAATGATCAGTACACTAAGGCGACTTGGTTCCCCAAATGTCGTTCTTCTAGGTTGAAGCGTTCATTTCCAGTAACAGTTTGAATTTTTAGGTTTCACTCTGTTTTCTCCTATATTGATACATGTATTTGGAACTCTAAATCCAACACGGTTTGTGCTAGCTTCTTGAAACTTGACACAGTAAAGTAGTTTCACGTTCTATCTCTATGTTTTGTTTCCTCTTGATGTAGCCCTAAGCAGTGACTGGCGAGAAACACTTCCATGGAAAGGGGTTGCCAAACTTCCAAAAATTACGAATCTCCAGAAATCTCAGCAAATATTTTTTCACCCAAACTGGAAGATACTTTCAGGTAATGATCAGTACACTAAGGCGACTTGGTTCCCCAAATGCCGTTCTTCTATGTTGAAGCGTTCATTTTTAGTAACAGTTTGAATTTTTAGGTTTCACTCTGTTTTCTCCTATATTGATACATGTATTTGGAACTCTAAATCCAACACGGTTTGTGGTAGCTTCTTGAAACTTGACACAGTAAAGTAGTTTCACGTTCTGTCTCTATGTTTTGTTTCCTCTTGATGTAGCCCTAAGCAGTGACTGGCGAGAAACACTTTCATGGAAAGGGGTTGCCAAGCTTCCAAAAATTACGAATCTCCAGAAATCTCAGCAAATGTTTTTTCACCCAAACTGGATGATACTTTCAGGTAATGATCAGTACACTAAGGCGACTTGGTTCCCCAAATGTCGTTCTTCTATGTTGAAGCGTTCATTTCCAGTAACAGTTTGCATTTTTAGGTTTCACTCTGTTTTCTCCTATATTGATACATGTATTTGGAACTCTAAATCCAACACGGTTTGTGCTAGCTTCTTGAAACTTGACACAGTAAAGTAGTTTCACGTTCTGTCTCTATGTTTTGTTTCCTCTTGATGTAGCCCTAAGCAGTGACTGGCGAGAAACACTTTCATGGAAAGGGGTTGCCAAGCTTCCAAAAATTACGAATCTCCAGAAATCTCAGCAAATGTTTTTTCACCCAAACTGGATGATACTTTCAGGTAATGATCAGTACACTAAGGCGACTTGGTTCCCCAGATTTCGTTCTTCTATGTTGAAGCATTCATTTCCAGTAACAGTTTGAATTTTTAGGTCTCACTCTGTTTTCTCCTATATTGATAGATATATTTGGAACTCTAAATCCAACACGGTTTGTGCTACCTTCTTGAAACTTGACACAGTAAAGTACTTTCACGTTCTATCTCTACGTTTTGTTTCCTCTTGATGTAGCCCTAAGCAGTGACTGGCGAGAAACACTTTCATGGAAAGGGGTTGCCAAGCTTCCAAAAATTATGAATCTCCAGAAATCTCAGCAAATATTTTTTCAACCAAACTGGATGATACTTTCAGGTAATGATCAGTACACTAAGGCGACTTGGTTCCCCCAAATGTCGTTCTTCTAGGTTGAAGCGTTCCTATCCAGTAACAGTTTGAATTTTTAGGTTTCACTCTGTTTTCTCCTATATTGATAGATGTATTTGGAACTCTAAATCCAACACGGTTTGTGCTAGCTTCTTGAAACTTGACACTGTAAAGTAGTTTCACGTTCTGTCTCTATGTTTTGTTTCCTCTTGATGTAGCCCTAAGCAGTGACTGGCGAGAAACAATTCCATGGAAAGTGGTTGCCAAGCTTCCAAAAATTATGAATCTCCAGAAATCTCAGCAAATATTTTTTCACCCAAACTGGATGATACTTTCAGGTAATGATTAGTACACTAAGGCGACTTGGTTCCCCAAATGTCGTTCTTGTATGTTGAAGCGTTCATTTCCAGTAACAGTTTGCATTTTTAGGTTTCACTCTGTTTTCTCCTATATTGATATATGTATTTGGAACTCTAAATCCAACACGGTTTGTGCTACCTTCTTGAAACTTGACACACTAAAGTAGTTTCAAGTTCTATCTCTATGTTTTGTTTCCTCTTGATGTAGCCCTAAGCACTGACTGGTGTGAAACACTTTCATGGAAAGGGGTTGCCAAGCTTCCAAAAATTACGAATCTCCAGAAATCTCAGCAAATATTTTTTCACCCAAACTGGATGATACTTTCAGGTAATGATCAGTACACTAAGGCGACTTGGTTCCCCAGATTTCGTTCTTCTATGTTGAAGCATTCATTTCCAGTAACAGTTTGAATTTTTAGGTCTCACTCTGTTTTCTCCTATATTGATAGATATATTTGGAACTCTAAATCCAACACGGTTTGTGCTAGCTTCTTGAAACTTGACACAGTAAAGTAGTTTCACGTTCTGTCTCTATGTTTTGTTTCCTCTTGATGTAGCCCTAAGCAGTGACTGGCGAGAAACACTTCCATGGAAAGGGGTTGCCAAGCTTCCAAAAATTATGAATCTCCAGAAATCTCAGCAAATATTTTTTCACCCAAACTGGATGATACTTTCAGGAAATGATCAGTACACTAAGGCGACTTGGTTCCCCAAATGTCGTTCTTCTATGTTGAAGCGTTCATTTCCAGTAACAGTTTGAATTTTTAGGGTTCACTCTGTTTTCTCCTATATTGATACATGTTTTTGGAACTCTAAATCCAACACGGTTTGTGCTAGCTTCTTGAAACTTGACACAGTAAAGTAGTTTCACGTTCTGTCTCTATGTTTTGTTTCCTCTTGATGTAGCCCTAAGCAGTGACTGGCGAGAAACACTTTCATGGAAAGGGGTTGCCAAGCTTCCAAAAATTACGAATCTGCAGAAATCTCAGCAAATGTTTTTTCACCCAAACTGGATGATACTTTCAGGTAATGATCAGTACACTAAGGCGACTTGGTTCCCCAGATTTCGTTCTTCTATGTTCAAGCATTCATTTCCAGTAACAGTTTGAATTTTTAGGTTTCACTCTGTTTTCTCCTATATTGATAGATGTATTTGGAACTCTAAATCCAACACGGTTTGTGCTACCTTCTTGAAACTTGACACACTAAAGTAGTTTCAAGTTCTATCTCTATGTTTTGTTTCCTCTTGATGTAGCCCTAAGCAGTGACTGGCGAGAAACACTTCCATGGAAAGGGGTTGCCAAGCTTCCAAAAATTACGAATCTCCAGAAATCTCAGCAAATATTTTTTCACCCAAACTGGATGATACTTTCAGGTAATGATCAGTACACTAAGGCGACTTGGTTCCCCAAATGCCGTTCTTCTATGTTGAAGCGTTCATTTTTAGTAACAGTTTGAATTTTTAGGTTTCACTCTGTTTTCTCCTATATTGATACATGTATTTGGAACTCTAAATCCAACACGGTTTGTGGTAGCTTCTTGAAACTTGACACAGTAAAGTAGTTTCACGTTCTGTCTCTATGTTTTGTTTCCTCTTGATGTAGCCCTAAGCAGTGACTGGCGAGAAACACTTTCATGGAAAGGGGTTGCCAAGCTTCCAAAAATTACGAATCTCCAGAAATCTCAGCAAATGTTTTTTCACCCAAACTGGATGATACTTTCAGGTAATGATCAGTACACTAAGGCGACTTGGTTCCCCAAATGTCGTTCTTCTATGTTGAAGCGTTCATTTCCAGTAACAGTTTGAATTTTTAGGTTTCACTCTGTTTTCTCCTATATTGATACATGTATTTGGAACTCTAAATCCAACACGGTTTGTGCTAGCTTCTTGAAACTTGACACAGTAAAGTACTTTCACGTTCTATCTCTACGTTTTGTTTCCTCTTGATGTAGCCCTAAGCAGTGACTGGCGAGAAACACTTTCATGGAAAGGGGTTGCCAAGCTTCCAAAAATTATGAATCTCCAGAAATCTCAGCAAATATTTTTTCACCCAAACTGGATGATACTTTCAGGTAATGATCAGTACACTAAGGCGACTTGGTTCCCCAAATGTCGTTCTTCTAGGTTGAAGCGTTCATTTCCAGTAACAGTTTGAATTTTTAGGTTTCACTCTGTTTTCTCCTATATTGATAGATGTATTTGGAACTCTAAATCCAACACGGTTTGTGCTAGCTTCTTGAAACTTGACACTGTAAAGTAGTTTCACGTTCTGTCTCTATGTTTTGTTTCCTCTTGATGTAGCCCTAAGCAGTGACTGGCGAGAAACAATTCCATGGAAAGTGGTTGCCAAGCTTCCAAAAATTATGAATCTCCAGAAATCTCAGCAAATATTTTTTCACCCAAACTGGATGATACTTTCAGGTAATGATTAGTACACTAAGGCGACTTGGTTCCCCAAATGTCGTTCTTGTATGTTGAAGCGTTCATTTCCAGTAACAGTTTGCATTTTTAGGTTTCACTCTGTTTTCTCCTATATTGATATATGTATTTGGAACTCTAAATCCAACACGGTTTGTGCTACCTTCTTGAAACTTGACACACTAAAGTAGTTTCAAGTTATATCTCTATGTTTTGTTTCCTCTTGATGTAGCCCTAAGCACTGACTGGTGTGAAACACTTTCATGGAAAGGGGTTGCCAAGCTTCCAAAAATTACGAATCTCCAGAAATCTCAGCAAATATTTTTTCACCCAAACTGGATGATACTTTCAGGTAATGATCAGTACACTAAGGCGACTTGGTTCCCCAGATTTCGTTCTTCTATGTTGAAGCATTCATTTCCAGTAACAGTTTGAATTTTTAGGTCTCACTCTGTTTTCTCCTATATTGATAGATATATTTGGAACTCTAAATCCAACACGGTTTGTGCTAGCTTCTTGAAACTTGACACAGTAAAGTAGTTTCACGTTCTGTCTCTATGTTTTGTTTCCTCTTGATGTAGCCCTAAGCAGTGACTGGCGAGAAACACTTCCATGGAAAGGGGTTGCCAAGCTTCCAAAAATTATGAATCTCCAGAAATCTCAGCAAATATTTTTTCACCCAAACTGGATGATACTTTCAGGAAATGATCAGTACACTAAGGCGACTTGGTTCCCCAAATGTCGTTCTTCTATGTTGAAGCGTTCATTTCCAGTAACAGTTTGAATTTTTAGGGTTCACTCTGTTTTCTCCTATATTGATACATGTTTTTGGAACTCTAAATCCAACACGGTTTGTGCTAGCTTCTTGAAACTTGACACAGTAAAGTAGTTTCACGTTCTGTCTCTATGTTTTGTTTCCTCTTGATGTAGCCCTAAGCAGTGACTGGCGAGAAACACTTTCATGGAAAGGGGTTGCCAAGCTTCCAAAAATTACGAATCTCCAGAAATCTCAGCAAATGTTTTTTCACCCAAACTGGATGATACTTTCAGGTAATGATCAGTACACTAAGGCGACTTGGTTCCCCAGATTTCGTTCTTCTATGTTGAAGCATTCATTTCCAGTAACAGTTTGAATTTTTAGGTTTCACTCTGTTTTCTCCTATATTGATAGATGTATTTGGAACTCTAAATCCAACACGGTTTGTGCTACCTTCTTGAAACTTGACACACTAAAGTAGTTTCAAGTTCTATCTCTATGTTTTGTTTCCTCTTGATGTAGCCCTAAGCACTGACTGGTGTGAAACACTTTCATGGAAAGGGGTTGCCAAGCTTCCAAAAGTTACGAATCTCCAGAAATCTCAGCAAATATTTTTTCACCCAAACTGGATGATACTTTCAGGTAATGATTAGTACACTAAGGCGACTTGGTTCCCCAAATGTCGTTCTTGTATGTTGAAGCGTTCATTTCCAGTAACAGTTTGCATTTTTAGGTTTCACTCTGTTTTCTCCTATATTGATATATGTATTTGGAACTCTAAATCCAACACGGTTTGTGCTACCTTCTTGAAACTTGACACACTTAAGTAGTTTCAAGTTATATCTCTATGTTTTGTTTCGTCTTGATGTAGCCCTAAGCACTGATTGGTGTGAAACACTTTCATGGAAAGGGGTTGCCAAGCTTCCAAAAATTACGAATCTCCAGAAATCTCAGCAAATATTTTTTCACCCAAACTGGATGATACTTTCAGGTAATGATCAGTACACTAAGGCGACTTGGTTCCCCAGATTTCGTTCTTCTATGTTGAAGCATTCATTTCCAGTAACAGTTTGAATTTTTAGGTCTCACTCTGTTTTCTCCTATATTGATAGATATATTTGGAACTCTAAATCCAACACGGTTTGTGCTAGCTTCTTGAAACTTGACACAGTAAAGTAGTTTCACGTTCTGTCTCTATGTTTTGTTTCCTCTTGATGTAGCCCTAAGCAGTGACTGGCGAGAAACACTTCCATGGAAAGGGGTTGCCAAGCTTCCAAAAATTATGAATCTCCAGAAATCTCAGCAAATATTTTTTCACCCAAACTGGATGATACTTTCAGGAAATGATCAGTACACTAAGGCGACTTGGTTCCCCAAATGTCGTTCTTCTATGTTGAAGCGTTCATTTCCAGTAACAGTTTGAATTTTTAGGGTTCACTCTGTTTTCTCCTATATTGATACATGTTTTTGGAACTCTAAATCCAACACGGTTTGTGCTAGCTTCTTGAAACTTGACACAGTAAAGTAGTTTCACGTTCTGTCTCTATGTTTTGTTTTCTCTTGATGTAGCCCTAAGCAGTGACTGGCGAGAAACACTTTCATGGAAAGGGGTTGCCAAGCTTCCAAAAATTACGAATCTCCAGAAATCTCAGCAAATGTTTTTTCACCCAAACTGGATGATACTTTCAGGTAATGATCAGTACACTAAGGCGACTTGGTTCCCCAGATTTCGTTCTTCTATGTTGAAGCATTCATTTCCAGTAACAGTTTGAATTTTTAGGTTTCACTCCGTTTTCTCCTATATTGATAGATGTATTTGGAACTCTAAATCCAACACGGTTTGTGCTACCTTCTTGAAACTTGACACACTAAAGTAGTTTCAAGTTCTATCTCTATGTTTTGTTTCCTCTTGATGTAGCCCTAAGCACTGACTGGTGTGAAACACTTTCATGGAAAGGGGTTGCCAAGCTTCCAAAAGTTACGAATCTCCAGAAATCTCAGCAAATATTTTTTCACCCAAACTGGATGATACTTTCAGGTAATGATCAGTACACTAAGGCGACTTGGTTCCCCAGATTTCGTTCTTCTATGTTGAAGCATTCATTTCCAGTAACAGTTTGAATTTTTAGGTTTCACTCTGTTTTCTCCTATATTGATACATGTATTTGGAACTCTAAATCCAACACGGTTTGTGCTAGCTTCTTGAAACTTGACACAGTAAAGTAGTTTCACGTTCTATCTCTATGTTTTGTTTCCTCTTGATGTAGCCCTAAGCAGTGACTGGCGAGAAACACTTCCATGGAAAGGGGTTGCCAAGCTTCCAAAAATTACGAATCTCCAGAAATCTCAGCAAATATTTTTTCACCCAAACTGGATGATACTTTCAGGTAATGATCAGTACACTAAGGCGACTTGGTTCCCCAAATGCCGTTCTTCTATGTTGAAGCGTTCATTTTTAGTAACAGTTTGAATTTTTAGGTTTCACTCTGTTTTCTCCTATATTGATACATGTATTTGGAACTCTAAATCCAACACGGTTTGTGGTAGCTTCTTGAAACTTGACACAGTAAAGTAGTTTCACGTTCTGTCTTTATGTTTTGTTTCCTCTTGATGTAGCCCTAAGCAGTGACTGGCGAGAAACACTTTCATGGAAAGGGGTTGCCAAGCTTCCAAAAATTATGAATCTCCAGAAATCTCAGCAAATATTTTTTCACCCAAACTGGATGATACTTTCAGGTAATGATCAGTACACTAAGGCGACTTGGTTCCCCAAATGTCGTTCTTCTAGGTTGAAGCGTTCATTTCCAGTAACAGTTTGAATTTTTAGGTTTCACTCTGTTTTCTCCTATATTGATACATGTATTTGGAACTCTAAATCCAACACGGTTTGTGCTAGCTTCTTGAAACTTGACACAGTAAAGTAGTTTCACGTTCTGTCTCTATGTTTTGTTTCCTCTTGATGTAGCCCTAAGCAGTGACTGGCGAGAAACACTTTCATGGAAAGGGGTTGCCAAGCTTCCAAAAATTATGAATCTCCAGAAATCTCAGCAAATATTTTTTCACCCAAACTGGATGATACTTTCAGGTAATGATTAGTACACTAAGGCGACTTGGTTCCCCAAATGTCGTTCTTGTATGTTGAAGCGTTCATTTCCAGTAACAGTTTGCATTTTTAGGTTTCACTCTGTTTTCTCCTATATTGATATATGTATTTGGAACTCTAAATCCAACACGGTTTGTGCTACCTTCTTGAAACTTGACACACTAAAGTAGTTTCAAGTTATATCTCTATGTTTTGTTTCCTCTTGATGTAGCCCTAAGCACTGACTGGTGTGAAACACTTTCATGGAAAGGGGTTGCCAAGCTTCCAAAAATTACGAATCTCCAGAAATCTCAGCAAATATTTTTTCACCCAAACTGGATGATACTTTCAGGTAATGATCAGTACACTAAGGCGACTTGGTTCCCCAGATTTCGTTCTTCTATGTTGAAGCATTCATTTCCAGTAACAGTTTGAATTTTTAGGTCTCACTCTGTTTTCTCCTATATTGATAGATATATTTGGAACTCTAAATCCAACACGGTTTGTGCTAGCTTCTTGAAACTTGACACAGTAAAGTAGTTTCACGTTCTGTCTCTATGTTTTGTTTCCTCTTGATGTAGCCCTAAGCAGTGACTGGCGAGAAACACTTCCATGGAAAGGGGTTGCCAAGCTTCCAAAAATTATGAATCTCCAGAAATCTCAGCAAATATTTTTTCACCCAAACTGGATGATACTTTCAGGAAATGATCAGTACACTAAGGCGACTTGGTTCCCCAAATGTCGTTCTTCTATGTTGAAGCGTTCATTTCCAGTAACAGTTTGAATTTTTAGGGTTCACTCTGTTTTCTCCTATATTGATACATGTTTTTGGAACTCTAAATCCAACACGGTTTGTGCTAGCTTCTTGAAACTTGACACAGTAAAGTAGTTTCACGTTCTGTCTCTATGTTTTGTTTCCTCTTGATGTAGCCCTAAGCAGTGACTGGCGAGAAACACTTTCATGGAAAGGGGTTGCCAAGCTTCCAAAAATTACGAATCTCCAGAAATCTCAGCAAATGTTTTTTCACCCAAACTGGATGATACTTTCAGGTAATGATCAGTACACTAAGGCGACTTGGTTCCCCAGATTTCGTTCTTCTATGTTGAAGCATTCATTTCCAGTAACAGTTTGAATTTTTAGGTTTCACTCTGTTTTCTCCTATATTGATAGATGTATTTGGAACTCTAAATCCAACACGGTTTGTGCTACCTTCTTGAAACTTGACACACTAAAGTAGTTTCAAGTTCTATCTCTATGTTTTGTTTCCTCTTGATGTAGCCCTAAGCACTGACTGGTGTGAAACACTTTCATGGAAAGGGGTTGCCAAGCTTCCAAAAGTTACGAATCTCCAGAAATCTCAGCAAATATTTTTTCACCCAAACTGGATGATACTTTCAGGTAATGATTAGTACACTAAGGCGACTTGGTTCCCCAAATGTCGTTCTTGTATGTTGAAGCGTTCATTTCCAGTAACAGTTTGCATTTTTAGGTTTCACTCTGTTTTCTCCTATATTGATATATGTATTTGGAACTCTAAATCCAACACGGTTTCTGCTACCTTCTTGAAACTTGACACACTTAAGTAGTTTCAAGTTATATCTCTATGTTTTGTTTCGTCTTGATGTAGCCCTAAGCACTGATTGGTGTGAAACACTTTCATGGAAAGGGGTTGCCAAGCTTCCAAAAATTACGAATCTCCAGAAATCTCAGCAAATATTTTTTCACCCAAACTGGATGATACTTTCAGGTAATGATCAGTACACTAAGGCGACTTGGTTCCCCAGATTTCGTTCTTCTATGTTGAAGCATTCATTTCCAGTAACAGTTTGAATTTTTAGGTCTCACTCTGTTTTCTCCTATATTGATAGATATATTTGGAACTCTAAATCCAACACGGTTTGTGCTAGCTTCTTGAAACTTGACACAGTAAAGTAGTTTCACGTTCTGTCTCTATGTTTTGTTTCCTCTTGATGTAGCCCTAAGCAGTGACTGGCGAGAAACACTTCCATGGAAAGGGGTTGCCAAGCTTCCAAAAATTATGAATCTCCAGAAATCTCAGCAAATATTTTTTCACCCAAACTGGATGATACTTTCAGGAAATGATCAGTACACTAAGGCGACTTGGTTCCCCAAATGTCGTTCTTCTATGTTGAAGCGTTCATTTCCAGTAACAGTTTGAATTTTTAGGGTTCACTCTGTTTTCTCCTATATTGATACATGTTTTTGGAACTCTAAATCCAACACGGTTTGTGCTAGCTTCTTGAAACTTGACACAGTAAAGTAGTTTCACGTTCTGTCTCTATGTTTTGTTTTCTCTTGATGTAGCCCTAAGCAGTGACTGGCGAGAAACACTTTCATGGAAAGGGGTTGCCAAGCTTCCAAAAATTACGAATCTCCAGAAATCTCAGCAAATGTTTTTTCACCCAAACTGGATGATACTTTCAGGTAATGATCAGTACACTAAGGCGACTTGGTTCCCCAGATTTCGTTCTTCTATGTTGAAGCATTCATTTCCAGTAACAGTTTGAATTTTTAGGTTTCACTCTGTTTTCTCCTATATTGATAGATGTATTTGGAACTCTAAATCCAACACGGTTTGTGCTACCTTCTTGAAACTTGACACACTAAAGTAGTTTCAAGTTCTATCTCTATGTTTTGTTTCCTCTTGATGTAGCCCTAAGCACTGACTGGTGTGAAACACTTTCATGGAAAGGGGTTGCCAAGCTTCCAAAAGTTACGAATCTCCAGAAATCTCAGCAAATATTTTTTCACCCAAACTGGATGATACTTTCAGGTAATGATCAGTACACTAAGGCGACTTGGTTCCCCAGATTTCGTTCTTCTATGTTGAAGCATTCATTTCCAGTAACAGTTTGAATTTTTAGGTTTCACTCTGTTTTCTCCTATATTGATACATGTATTTGGAACTCTAAATCCAACACGGTTTGTGCTAGCTTCTTGAAACTTGACACAGTAAAGTACTTTCACGTTCTATCTCTACGTTTTGTTTCCTCTTGATGTAGCCCTAAGCAGTGACTGGCGAGAAACACTTTCATGGAAAGGGGTTGCCAAGCTTCCAAAAATTATGAATCTCCAGAAATCTCAGCAAATATTTTTTCACCCAAACTGGATGATACTTTCAGGTAATGATCAGTACACTAAGGCGACTTGGTTCCCCAAATGTCGTTCTTCTAGGTTGAAGCGTTCATTTCCAGTAACAGTTTGAATTTTTAGGTTTCACTCTGTTTTCTCCTATATTGATACATGTATTTGGAACTCTAAATCCAACACGGTTTGTGCTAGCTTCTTGAAACTTGACACAGTAAAGTAGTTTCACGTTCTATCTCTATGTTTTGTTTCCTCTTGATGTAGCCCTAAGCAGTGACTGGCGAGAAACACTTCCATGGAAAGGGGTTGCCAAGCTTCCAAAAATTACGAATCTCCAGAAATCTCAGCAAATATTTTTTCACCCAAACTGGAAGATACTTTCAGGTAATGATCAGTACACTAAGGCGACTTGGTTCCCCAAATGCCGTTCTTCTATGTTGAAGCGTTCATTTTTAGTAACAGTTTGAATTTTTAGGTTTCACTCTGTTTTCTCCTATATTGATACATGTATTTGGAACTCTAAATCCAACACGGTTTGTGGTAGCTTCTTGAAACTTGACACAGTAAAGTAGTTTCACGTTCTGTCTCTATGTTTTGTTTCCTCTTGATGTAGCCCTAAGCAGTGACTGGCGAGAAACACTTTCATGGAAAGGGGTTGCCAAGCTTCCAAAAATTACGAATCTCCAGAAATCTCAGCAAATGTTTTTTCACCCAAACTGGATGATACTTTCAGGTAATGATCAGTACACTAAGGCGACTTGGTTCCCCAAATGTCGTTCTTCTATGTTGAAGCGTTCATTTCCAGTAACAGTTTGAATTTTTAGGTTTCACTCTGTTTTCTCCTATATTGATACATGTATTTGGAACTCTAAATCCAACACGGTTTGTGCTAGCTTCTTGAAACTTGACACAGTAAAGTAGTTTCACGTTCTGTCTCTATGTTTTGTTTCCTCTTGATGTAGCCCTAAGCAGTGACTGGCGAGAAACACTTTCATGGAAAGGGGTTGCCAAGCTTCCAAAAATTACGAATCTCCAGAAATCTCAGCAAATGTTTTTTCACCCAAACTGGATGATACTTTCAGGTAATGATCAGTACACTAAGGCGACTTGGTTCCCCAGATTTCGTTTTTCTATGTTGAAGCATTCATTTCCAGTAACAGTTTGAATTTTTAGGTCTCACTCTGTTTTCTCCTATATTGATAGATATATTTGGAACTCTAAATCCAACACGGTTTGTGCTACCTTCTTGAAACTTGACACAGTAAAGTACTTTCACGTTCTATCTCTACGTTTTGTTTCCTCTTGATGTAGCCCTAAGCAGTGACTGGCGAGAAACACTTTCATGGAAAGGGGTTGCCAAGCTTCCAAAAATTATGAATCTCCAGAAATCTCAGCAAATATTTTTTCACCCAAACTGGATGATACTTTCAGGAAATGATCAGTACACTAAGGCGACTTGGTTCCCCAAATGTCGTTCTTCTATGTTGAAGCGTTCATTTCCAGTAACAGTTTGAATTTTTAGGGTTCACTCTGTTTTCTCCTATATTGATACATGTTTTTGGAACTCTAAATCCAACACGGTTTGTGCTAGCTTCTTGAAACTTGACACAGTAAAGTAGTTTCACGTTCTGTCTCTATGTTTTGTTTTCTCTTGATGTAGCCCTAAGCAGTGACTGGCGAGAAACACTTTCATGGAAAGGGGTTGCCAAGCTTCCAAAAATTACGAATCTCCAGAAATCTCAGCAAATGTTTTTTCACCCAAACTGGATGATACTTTCAGGTAATGATCAGTACACTAAGGCGACTTGGTTCCCCAGATTTCGTTCTTCTATGTTGAAGCATTCATTTCCAGTAACAGTTTGAATTTTTAGGTTTCACTCTGTTTTCTCCTATATTGATAGATGTATTTGGAACTCTAAATCCAACACGGTTTGTGCTACCTTCTTGAAACTTGACACACTAAAGTAGTTTCAAGTTCTATCTCTATGTTTTGTTTCCTCTTGATGTAGCCCTAAGCACTGACTGGTGTGAAACACTTTCATGGAAAGGGGTTGCCAAGCTTCCAAAAGTTACGAATCTCCAGAAATCTCAGCAAATATTTTTTCACCCAAACTGGATGATACTTTCAGGTAATGATCAGTACACTAAGGCGACTTGGTTCCCCAGATTTCGTTCTTCTATGTTGAAGCATTCATTTCCAGTAACAGTTTGAATTTTTAGGTTTCACTCTGTTTTCTCCTATATTGATACATGTATTTGGAACTCTAAATCCAACACGGTTTGTGCTAGCTTCTTGAAACTTGACACAGTAAAGTAGTTTCACGTTCTATCTCTATGTTTTGTTTCCTCTTGATGTAGCCCTAAGCAGTGACTGGCGAGAAACACTTCCATGGAAAGGGGTTGCCAAGCTTCCAAAAATTACGAATCTCCAGAAATCTCAGCAAATATTTTTTCACCCAAACTGGATGATACTTTCAGGTAATGATCAGTACACTAAGGCGACTTGGTTCCCCAAATGCCGTTCTTCTATGTTGAAGCGTTCATTTTTAGTAACAGTTTGAATTTTTAGGTTTCACTCTGTTTTCTCCTATATTGATACATGTATTTGGAACTCTAAATCCAACACGGTTTGTGGTAGCTTCTTGAAACTTGACACAGTAAAGTAGTTTCACGTTCTGTCTTTATGTTTTGTTTCCTCTTGATGTAGCCCTAAGCAGTGACTGGCGAGAAACACTTTCATGGAAAGGGGTTGCCAAGCTTCCAAAAATTACGAATCTCCAGAAATCTCAGCAAATGTTTTTTCACCCAAACTGGATGATACTTTCAGGTAATGATCAGTACACTAAGGCGACTTGGTTCCCCAAATGTCGTTCTTCTATGTTGAAGCGTTCATTTCCAGTAACAGTTTGAATTTTTAGGTTTCACTCTGTTTTCTCCTATATTGATACATGTATTTGGAACTCTAAATCCAACACGGTTTGTGCTAGCTTCTTGAAACTTGACACAGTAAAGTACTTTCACGTTCTATCTCTACGTTTTGTTTCCTCTTGATGTAGCCCTAAGCAGTGACTGGCGAGAAACACTTTCATGGAAAGGGGTTGCCAAGCTTCCAAAAATTATGAATCTCCAGAAATCTCAGCAAATATTTTTTCACCCAAACTGGATGATACTTTCAGGTAATGATCAGTACACTAAGGCGACTTGGTTCCCCAAATGTCGTTCTTCTAGGTTGAAGCGTTCATTTCCAGTAACAGTTTGAATTTTTAGGTTTCACTCTGTTTTCTCCTATATTGATACATGTATTTGGAACTCTAAATCCAACACGGTTTGTGCTAGCTTCTTGAAACTTGACACAGTAAAGTAGTTTCACGTTCTATCTCTATGTTTTGTTTCCTCTTGATGTAGCCCTAAGCAGTGACTGGCGAGAAACACTTCCATGGAAAGGGGTTGCCAAGCTTCCAAAAATTACGAATCTCCAGAAATCTCAGCAAATATTTTTTCACCCAAACTGGAAGATACTTTCAGGTAATGATCAGTACACTAAGGCGACTTGGTTCCCCAAATGCCGTTCTTCTATGTTGAAGCGTTCATTTTTAGTAACAGTTTGAATTTTTAGGTTTCACTCTGTTTTCTCCTATATTGATACATGTATTTGGAACTCTAAATCCAACACGGTTTGTGGTAGCTTCTTGAAACTTGACACAGTAAAGTAGTTTCACGTTCTGTCTCTATGTTTTGTTTCCTCTTGATGTAGCCCTAAGCAGTGACTGGCGAGAAACACTTTCATGGAAAGGGGTTGCCAAGCTTCCAAAAATTACGAATCTCCAGAAATCTCAGCAAATGTTTTTTCACCCAAACTGGATGATACTTTCAGGTAATGATCAGTACACTAAGGCGACTTGGTTCCCCAAATGTCGTTCTTCTATGTTGAAGCGTTCATTTCCAGTAACAGTTTGAATTTTTAGGTTTCACTCTGTTTTCTCCTATATTGATACATGTATTTGGAACTCTAAATCCAACACGGTTTGTGGTAGCTTCTTGAAACTTGACACAGTAAAGTAGTTTCACGTTCTGTCTCTATGTTTTGTTTCCTCTTGATGTAGCCCTAAGCAGTGACTGGCGAGAAACACTTTCATGGAAAGGGGTTGCCAAGCTTCCAAAAATTACGAATCTCCAGAAATCTCAGCAAATGTTTTTTCACCCAAACTGGATGATACTTTCAGGTAATGATCAGTACACTAAGGCGACTTGGTTCCCCAGATTTCGTTCTTCTATGTTGAAGCATTCATTTCCAGTAACAGTTTGAATTTTTAGGTCTCACTCTGTTTTCTCCTATATTGATAGATATATTTGGAACTCTAAATCCAACACGGTTTGTGCTACCTTCTTGAAACTTGACACAGTAAAGTACTTTCACGTTCTATCTCTACGTTTTGTTTCCTCTTGATGTAGCCCTAAGCAGTGACTGGCGAGAAACACTTTCATGGAAAGGGGTTGCCAAGCTTCCAAAAATTATGAATCTCCAGAAATCTCAGCAAATATTTTTTCAACCAAACTGGATGATACTTTCAGGTAATGATCAGTACACTAAGGCGACTTGGTTCCCCCAAATGTCGTTCTTCTAGGTTGAAGCGTTCCTATCCAGTAACAGTTTGAATTTTTAGGTTTCACTCTGTTTTCTCCTATATTGATAGATGTATTTGGAACTCTAAATCCAACACGGTTTGTGCTAGCTTCTTGAAACTTGACACTGTAAAGTAGTTTCACGTTCTGTCTCTATGTTTTGTTTCCTCTTGATGTAGCCCTAAGCAGTGACTGGCGAGAAACAATTCCATGGAAAGTGGTTGCCAAGCTTCCAAAAATTATGAATCTCCAGAAATCTCAGCAAATATTTTTTCACCCAAACTGGATGATACTTTCAGGTAATGATTAGTACACTAAGGCGACTTGGTTCCCCAAATGTCGTTCTTGTATGTTGAAGCGTTCATTTCCAGTAACAGTTTGCATTTTTAGGTTTCACTCTGTTTTCTCCTATATTGATATATGTATTTGGAACTCTAAATCCAACACGGTTTGTGCTACCTTCTTGAAACTTGACACACTAAAGTAGTTTCAAGTTCTATCTCTATGTTTTGTTTCCTCTTGATGTAGCCCTAAGCACTGACTGGTGTGAAACACTTTCATGGAAAGGGGTTGCCAAGCTTCCAAAAATTACGAATCTCCAGAAATCTCAGCAAATATTTTTTCACCCAAACTGGATGATACTTTCAGGTAATGATCAGTACACTAAGGCGACTTGGTTCCCCAGATTTCGTTCTTCTATGTTGAAGCATTCATTTCCAGTAACAGTTTGAATTTTTAGGTCTCACTCTGTTTTCTCCTATATTGATAGATATATTTGGAACTCTAAATCCAACACGGTTTGTGCTAGCTTCTTGAAACTTGACACAGTAAAGTAGTTTCACGTTCTGTCTCTATGTTTTGTTTCCTCTTGATGTAGCCCTAAGCAGTGACTGGCGAGAAACACTTCCATGGAAAGGGGTTGCCAAGCTTCCAAAAATTATGAATCTCCAGAAATCTCAGCAAATATTTTTTCACCCAAACTGGATGATACTTTCAGGAAATGATCAGTACACTAAGGCGACTTGGTTCCCCAAATGTCGTTCTTCTATGTTGAAGCGTTCATTTCCAGTAACAGTTTGAATTTTTAGGGTTCACTCTGTTTTCTCCTATATTGATACATGTTTTTGGAACTCTAAATCCAACACGGTTTGTGCTAGCTTCTTGAAACTTGACACAGTAAAGTAGTTTCACGTTCTGTCTCTATGTTTTGTTTCCTCTTGATGTAGCCCTAAGCAGTGACTGGCGAGAAACACTTTCATGGAAAGGGGTTGCCAAGCTTCCAAAAATTACGAATCTCCAGAAATCTCAGCAAATGTTTTTTCACCCAAACTGGATGATACTTTCAGGTAATGATCAGTACACTAAGGCGACTTGGTTCCCCAGATTTCGTTCTTCTATGTTCAAGCATTCATTTCCAGTAACAGTTTGAATTTTTAGGTTTCACTCTGTTTTCTCCTATATTGATAGATGTATTTGGAACTCTAAATCCAACACGGTTTGTGCTACCTTCTTGAAACTTGACACACTAAAGTAGTTTCAAGTTCTATCTCTATGTTTTGTTTCCTCTTGATGTAGCCCTAAGCACTGACTGGTGTGAAACACTTTCATGGAAAGGGGTTGCCAAGCTTCCAAAAGTTACGAATCTCCAGAAATCTCAGCAAATATTTTTTCACCCAAACTGGATGATACTTTCAGGTAATGATCAGTACACTAAGGCGACTTGGTTCCCCAGATTTCGTTCTTCTATGTTGAAGCATTCATTTCCAGTAACAGTTTGAATTTTTAGGTTTCACTCTGTTTTCTCCTATATTGATACATGTATTTGGAACTCTAAATCCAACACGGTTTGTGGTAGCTTCTTGAAACTTGACACAGTAAAGTAGTTTCACGTTCTGTCTTTATGTTTTGTTTCCTCTTGATGTAGCCCTAAGCAGTGACTGGCGAGAAACACTTTCATGGAAAGGGGTTGCCAAGCTTCCAAAAATTACGAATCTCCAGAAATCTCAGCAAATGTTTTTTCACCCAAACTGGATGATACTTTCAGGTAATGATCAGTACACTAAGGCGACTTGGTTCCCCAAATGTCGTTCTTCTATGTTGAAGCGTTCATTTCCAGTAACAGTTTGAATTTTTAGGTTTCACTCTGTTTTCTCCTATATTGATACATGTATTTGGAACTCTAAATCCAACACGGTTTGTGCTAGCTTCTTGAAACTTGACACAGTAAAGTACTTTCACGTTCTATCTCTACGTTTTGTTTCCTCTTGATGTAGCCCTAAGCAGTGACTGGCGAGAAACACTTTCATGGAAAGGGGTTGCCAAGCTTCCAAAAATTATGAATCTCCAGAAATCTCAGCAAATATTTTTTCACCCAAACTGGATGATACTTTCAGGTAATGATCAGTACACTAAGGCGACTTGGTTCCCCAAATGTCGTTCTTCTAGGTTGAAGCGTTCATTTCCAGTAACAGTTTGAATTTTTAGGTTTCACTCTGTTTTCTCCTATATTGATACATGTATTTGGAACTCTAAATCCAACACGGTTTGTGCTAGCTTCTTGAAACTTGACACAGTAAAGTAGTTTCACGTTCTATCTCTATGTTTTGTTTCCTCTTGATGTAGCCCTAAGCAGTGACTGGCGAGAAACACTTCCATGGAAAGGGGTTGCCAAGCTTCCAAAAATTACGAATCTCCAGAAATCTCAGCAAATATTTTTTCACCCAAACTGGAAGATACTTTCAGGTAATGATCAGTACACTAAGGCGACTTGGTTCCCCAAATGCCGTTCTTCTATGTTGAAGCGTTCATTTTTAGTAACAGTTTGAATTTTTAGGTTTCACTCTGTTTTCTCCTATATTGATACATGTATTTGGAACTCTAAATCCAACACGGTTTGTGGTAGCTTCTTGAAACTTGACACAGTAAAGTAGTTTCACGTTCTGTCTCTATGTTTTGTTTCCTCTTGATGTAGCCCTAAGCAGTGACTGGCGAGAAACACTTTCATGGAAAGGGGTTGCCAAGCTTCCAAAAATTACGAATCTCCAGAAATCTCAGCAAATGTTTTTTCACCCAAACTGGATGATACTTTCAGGTAATGATCAGTACACTAAGGCGACTTGGTTCCCCAAATGTCGTTCTTCTATGTTGAAGCGTTCATTTCCAGTAACAGTTTGAATTTTTAGGTTTCACTCTGTTTTCTCCTATATTGATACATGTATTTGGAACTCTAAATCCAACACGGTTTGTGCTAGCTTCTTGAAACTTGACACAGTAAAGTAGTTTCACGTTCTGTCTCTATGTTTTGTTTCCTCTTGATGTAGCCCTAAGCAGTGACTGGCGAGAAACACTTTCATGGAAAGGGGTTGCCAAGCTTCCAAAAATTACGAATCTCCAGAAATCTCAGCAAATGTTTTTTCACCCAAACTGGATGATACTTTCAGGTAATGATCAGTACACTAAGGCGACTTGGTTCCCCAGATTTCGTTCTTCTATGTTGAAGCATTCATTTCCAGTAACAGTTTGAATTTTTAGGTCTCACTCTGTTTTCTCCTATATTGATAGATATATTTGGAACTCTAAATCCAACACGGTTTGTGCTACCTTCTTGAAACTTGACACAGTAAAGTACTTTCACGTTCTATCTCTACGTTTTGTTTCCTCTTGATGTAGCCCTAAGCAGTGACTGGCGAGAAACACTTTCATGGAAAGGGGTTGCCAAGCTTCCAAAAATTATGAATCTCCAGAAATCTCAGCAAATATTTTTTCAACCAAACTGGATGATACTTTCAGGTAATGATCAGTACACTAAGGCGACTTGGTTCCCCCAAATGTCGTTCTTCTAGGTTGAAGCGTTCCTATCCAGTAACAGTTTGAATTTTTAGGTTTCACTCTGTTTTCTCCTATATTGATAGATGTATTTGGAACTCTAAATCCAACACGGTTTGTGCTAGCTTCTTGAAACTTGACACTGTAAAGTAGTTTCACGTTCTGTCTCTATGTTTTGTTTCCTCTTGATGTAGCCCTAAGCAGTGACTGGCGAGAAACAATTCCATGGAAAGTGGTTGCCAAGCTTCCAAAAATTATGAATCTCCAGAAATCTCAGCAAATATTTTTTCACCCAAACTGGATGATACTTTCAGGTAATGATTAGTACACTAAGGCGACTTGGTTCCCCAAATGTCGTTCTTGTATGTTGAAGCGTTCATTTCCAGTAACAGTTTGCATTTTTAGGTTTCACTCTGTTTTCTCCTATATTGATATATGTATTTGGAACTCTAAATCCAACACGGTTTGTGCTACCTTCTTGAAACTTGACACACTAAAGTAGTTTCAAGTTCTATCTCTATGTTTTGTTTCCTCTTGATGTAGCCCTAAGCACTGACTGGTGTGAAACACTTTCATGGAAAGGGGTTGCCAAGCTTCCAAAAATTACGAATCTCCAGAAATCTCAGCAAATATTTTTTCACCCAAACTGGATGATACTTTCAGGTAATGATCAGTACACTAAGGCGACTTGGTTCCCCAGATTTCGTTCTTCTATGTTGAAGCATTCATTTCCAGTAACAGTTTGAATTTTTAGGTCTCACTCTGTTTTCTCCTATATTGATAGATATATTTGGAACTCTAAATCCAACACGGTTTGTGCTAGCTTCTTGAAACTTGACACAGTAAAGTAGTTTCACGTTCTGTCTCTATGTTTTGTTTCCTCTTGATGTAGCCCTAAGCAGTGACTGGCAAGAAACACTTCCATGGAAAGGGGTTGCCAAGCTTCCAAAAATTATGAATCTCCAGAAATCTCAGCAAATATTTTTTCACCCAAACTGGATGATACTTTCAGGAAATGATCAGTACACTAAGGCGACTTGGTTCCCCAAATGTCGTTCTTCTATGTTGAAGCGTTCATTTCCAGTAACAGTTTGAATTTTTAGGGTTCACTCTGTTTTCTCCTATATTGATACATGTTTTTGGAACTCTAAATCCAACACGGTTTGTGCTAGCTTCTTGAAACTTGACACAGTAAAGTAGTTTCACGTTCTGTCTCTATGTTTTGTTTCCTCTTGATGTAGCCCTAAGCAGTGACTGGCGAGAAACACTTTCATGGAAAGGGGTTGCCAAGCTTCCAAAAATTACGAATCTCCAGAAATCTCAGCAAATGTTTTTTCACCCAAACTGGATGATACTTTCAGGTAATGATCAGTACACTAAGGCGACTTGGTTCCCCAGATTTCGTTCTTCTATGTTCAAGCATTCATTTCCAGTAACAGTTTGAATTTTTAGGTTTCACTCTGTTTTCTCCTATATTGATAGATGTATTTGGAACTCTAAATCCAACACGGTTTGTGCTACCTTCTTGAAACTTGACACACTAAAGTAGTTTCAAGTTCTATCTCTATGTTTTGTTTCCTCTTGATGTAGCCCTAAGCAGTGACTGGCGAGAAACACTTCCATGGAAAGGGGTTGCCAAGCTTCCAAAAATTACGAATCTCCAGAAATCTCAGCAAATATTTTTTCACCCAAACTGGATGATACTTTCAGGTAATGATCAGTACACTAAGGCGACTTGGTTCCCCAGATTTCGTTCTTCTATGTTGAAGCATTCATTTCCAGTAACAGTTTGAATTTTTAGGTCTCACTCTGTTTTCTCCTATATTGATAGATATATTTGGAACTCTAAATCCAACACGGTTTGTGCTAGCTTCTTGAAACTTGACACAGTAAAGTAGTTTCACGTTCTGTCTCTATGTTTTGTTTCCTCTTGATGTAGCCCTAAGCAGTGACTGGCGAGAAACACTTTCATGGAAAGGGGTTGCCAAGCTTCCAAAAATTACGAATCTCCAGAAATCTCAGCAAATGTTTTTTCACCCAAACTGGATGATACTTTCAGGTAATGATCAGTACACTAAGGCGACTTGGTTCCCCAGATTTCGTTCTTCTATGTTGAAGCATTCATTTCCAGTAACAGTTTGAATTTTTAGGTCTCACTCTGTTTTCTCCTATATTGATAGATATATTTGGAACTCTAAATCCAACACGGTTTGTGCTACCTTCTTGAAACTTGACACAGTAAAGTACTTTCACGTTCTATCTCTACGTTTTGTTTCCTCTTGATGTAGCCCTAAGCAGTGACTGGCGAGAAACACTTTCATGGAAAGGGGTTGCCAAGCTTCCAAAAATTATGAATCTCCAGAAATCTCAGCAAATATTTTTTCAACCAAACTGGATGATACTTTCAGGTAATGATCAGTACACTAAGGCGACTTGGTTCCCCCAAATGTCGTTCTTCTAGGTTGAAGCGTTCCTATCCAGTAACAGTTTGAATTTTTAGGTTTCACTCTGTTTTCTCCTATATTGATAGATGTATTTGGAACTCTAAATCCAACACGGTTTGTGCTAGCTTCTTGAAACTTGACACTGTAAAGTAGTTTCACGTTCTGTCTCTATGTTTTGTTTCCTCTTGATGTAGCCCTAAGCAGTGACTGGCGAGAAACAATTCCATGGAAAGTGGTTGCCAAGCTTCCAAAAATTATGAATCTCCAGAAATCTCAGCAAATATTTTTTCACCCAAACTGGATGATACTTTCAGGTAATGATTAGTACACTAAGGCGACTTGGTTCCCCAAATGTCGTTCTTGTATGTTGAAGCGTTCATTTCCAGTAACAGTTTGCATTTTTAGGTTTCACTCTGTTTTCTCCTATATTGATATATGTATTTGGAACTCTAAATCCAACACGGTTTGTGCTACCTTCTTGAAACTTGACACACTAAAGTAGTTTCAAGTTCTATCTCTATGTTTTGTTTCCTCTTGATGTAGCCCTAAGCACTGACTGGTGTGAAACACTTTCATGGAAAGGGGTTGCCAAGCTTCCAAAAATTACGAATCTCCAGAAATCTCAGCAAATATTTTTTCACCCAAACTGGATGATACTTTCAGGTAATGATCAGTACACTAAGGCGACTTGGTTCCCCAGATTTCGTTCTTCTATGTTGAAGCATTCATTTCCAGTAACAGTTTGAATTTTTAGGTCTCACTCTGTTTTCTCCTATATTGATAGATATATTTGGAACTCTAAATCCAACACGGTTTGTGCTAGCTTCTTGAAACTTGACACAGTAAAGTAGTTTCACGTTCTGTCTCTATGTTTTGTTTCCTCTTGATGTAGCCCTAAGCAGTGACTGGCGAGAAACACTTCCATGGAAAGGGGTTGCCAAGCTTCCAAAAATTATGAATCTCCAGAAATCTCAGCAAATATTTTTTCACCCAAACTGGATGATACTTTCAGGAAATGATCAGTACACTAAGGCGACTTGGTTCCCCAAATGTCGTTCTTCTATGTTGAAGCGTTCATTTCCAGTAACAGTTTGAATTTTTAGGGTTCACTCTGTTTTCTCCTATATTGATACATGTTTTTGGAACTCTAAATCCAACACGGTTTGTGCTAGCTTCTTGAAACTTGACACAGTAAAGTAGTTTCACGTTCTGTCTCTATGTTTTGTTTCCTCTTGATGTAGCCCTAAGCAGTGACTGGCGAGAAACACTTTCATGGAAAGGGGTTGCCAAGCTTCCAAAAATTACGAATCTCCAGAAATCTCAGCAAATGTTTTTTCACCCAAACTGGATGATACTTTCAGGTAATGATCAGTACACTAAGGCGACTTGGTTCCCCAGATTTCGTTCTTCTATGTTCAAGCATTCATTTCCAGTAACAGTTTGAATTTTTAGGTTTCACTCTGTTTTCTCCTATATTGATAGATGTATTTGGAACTCTAAATCCAACACGGTTTGTGCTACCTTCTTGAAACTTGACACACTAAAGTAGTTTCAAGTTCTATCTCTATGTTTTGTTTCCTCTTGATGTAGCCCTAAGCAGTGACTGGCGAGAAACACTTCCATGGAAAGGGGTTGCCAAGCTTCCAAAAATTACGAATCTCCAGAAATCTCAGCAAATATTTTTTCACCCAAACTGGATGATACTTTCAGGTAATGATCAGTACACTAAGGCGACTTGGTTCCCCAAATGCCGTTCTTCTATGTTGAAGCGTTCATTTTTAGTAACAGTTTGAATTTTTAGGTTTCACTCTGTTTTCTCCTATATTGATACATGTATTTGGAACTCTAAATCCAACACGGTTTGTGGTAGCTTCTTGAAACTTGACACAGTAAAGTAGTTTCACGTTCTGTCTCTATGTTTTGTTTCCTCTTGATGTAGCCCTAAGCAGTGACTGGCGAGAAACACTTTCATGGAAAGGGGTTGCCAAGCTTCCAAAAATTACGAATCTCCAGAAATCTCAGCAAATGTTTTTTCACCCAAACTGGATGATACTTTCAGGTAATGATCAGTACACTAAGGCGACTTGGTTCCCCAAATGTCGTTCTTCTATGTTGAAGCGTTCATTTCCAGTAACAGTTTGAATTTTTAGGTTTCACTCTGTTTTCTCCTATATTGATACATGTATTTGGAACTCTAAATCCAACACGGTTTGTGCTAGCTTCTTGAAACTTGACACAGTAAAGTACTTTCACGTTCTATCTCTACGTTTTGTTTCCTCTTGATGTAGCCCTAAGCAGTGACTGGCGAGAAACACTTTCATGGAAAGGGGTTGCCAAGCTTCCAAAAATTATGAATCTCCAGAAATCTCAGCAAATATTTTTTCACCCAAACTGGATGATACTTTCAGGTAATGATCAGTACACTAAGGCGACTTGGTTCCCCAAATGTCGTTCTTCTAGGTTGAAGCGTTCATTTCCAGTAACAGTTTGAATTTTTAGGTTTCACTCTGTTTTCTCCTATATTGATAGATGTATTTGGAACTCTAAATCCAACACGGTTTGTGCTAGCTTCTTGAAACTTGACACTGTAAAGTAGTTTCACGTTCTGTCTCTATGTTTTGTTTCCTCTTGATGTAGCCCTAAGCAGTGACTGGCGAGAAACAATTCCATGGAAAGTGGTTGCCAAGCTTCCAAAAATTATGAATCTCCAGAAATCTCAGCAAATATTTTTTCACCCAAACTGGATGATACTTTCAGGTAATGATTAGTACACTAAGGCGACTTGGTTCCCCAAATGTCGTTCTTGTATGTTGAAGCGTTCATTTCCAGTAACAGTTTGCATTTTTAGGTTTCACTCTGTTTTCTCCTATATTGATATATGTATTTGGAACTCTAAATCCAACACGGTTTGTGCTACCTTCTTGAAACTTGACACACTAAAGTAGTTTCAAGTTCTATCTCTATGTTTTGTTTCCTCTTGATGTAGCCCTAAGCACTGACTGGTGTGAAACACTTTCATGGAAAGGGGTTGCCAAGCTTCCAAAAATTACGAATCTCCAGAAATCTCAGCAAATATTTTTTCACCCAAACTGGATGATACTTTCAGGTAATGATCAGTACACTAAGGCGACTTGGTTCCCCAGATTTCGTTCTTCTATGTTGAAGCATTCATTTCCAGTAACAGTTTGAATTTTTAGGTCTCACTCTGTTTTCTCCTATATTGATAGATATATTTGGAACTCTAAATCCAACACGGTTTGTGCTAGCTTCTTGAAACTTGACACAGTAAAGTAGTTTCACGTTCTGTCTCTATGTTTTGTTTCCTCTTGATGTAGCCCTAAGCAGTGACTGGCGAGAAACACTTCCATGGAAAGGGGTTGCCAAGCTTCCAAAAATTATGAATCTCCAGAAATCTCAGCAAATATTTTTTCACCCAAACTGGATGATACTTTCAGGAAATGATCAGTACACTAAGGCGACTTGGTTCCCCAAATGTCGTTCTTCTATGTTGAAGCGTTCATTTCCAGTAACAGTTTGAATTTTTAGGGTTCACTCTGTTTTCTCCTATATTGATACATGTTTTTGGAACTCTAAATCCAACACGGTTTGTGCTAGCTTCTTGAAACTTGACACAGTAAAGTAGTTTCACGTTCTGTCTCTATGTTTTGTTTCCTCTTGATGTAGCCCTAAGCAGTGACTGGCGAGAAACACTTTCATGGAAAGGGGTTGCCAAGCTTCCAAAAATTACGAATCTCCAGAAATCTCAGCAAATGTTTTTTCACCCAAACTGGATGATACTTTCAGGTAATGATCAGTACACTAAGGCGACTTGGTTCCCCAGATTTCGTTCTTCTATGTTCAAGCATTCATTTCCAGTAACAGTTTGAATTTTTAGGTTTCACTCTGTTTTCTCCTATATTGATAGATGTATTTGGAACTCTAAATCCAACACGGTTTGTGCTACCTTCTTGAAACTTGACACACTAAAGTAGTTTCAAGTTCTATCTCTATGTTTTGTTTCCTCTTGATGTAGCCCTAAGCAGTGACTGGCGAGAAACACTTCCATGGAAAGGGGTTGCCAAGCTTCCAAAAATTACGAATCTCCAGAAATCTCAGCAAATATTTTTTCACCCAAACTGGATGATACTTTCAGGTAATGATCAGTACACTAAGGCGACTTGGTTCCCCAAATGCCGTTCTTCTATGTTGAAGCGTTCATTTTTAGTAACAGTTTGAATTTTTAGGTTTCACTCTGTTTTCTCCTATATTGATACATGTATTTGGAACTCTAAATCCAACACGGTTTGTGGTAGCTTCTTGAAACTTGACACAGTAAAGTAGTTTCACGTTCTGTCTCTATGTTTTGTTTCCTCTTGATGTAGCCCTAAGCAGTGACTGGCGAGAAACACTTTCATGGAAAGGGGTTGCCAAGCTTCCAAAAATTACGAATCTCCAGAAATCTCAGCAAATGTTTTTTCACCCAAACTGGATGATACTTTCAGGTAATGATCAGTACACTAAGGCGACTTGGTTCCCCAAATGTCGTTCTTCTATGTTGAAGCGTTCATTTCCAGTAACAGTTTGAATTTTTAGGTTTCACTCTGTTTTCTCCTATATTGATACATGTATTTGGAACTCTAAATCCAACACGGTTTGTGCTAGCTTCTTGAAACTTGACACAGTAAAGTACTTTCACGTTCTATCTCTACGTTTTGTTTCCTCTTGATGTAGCCCTAAGCAGTGACTGGCGAGAAACACTTTCATGGAAAGGGGTTGCCAAGCTTCCAAAAATTATGAATCTCCAGAAATCTCAGCAAATATTTTTTCACCCAAACTGGATGATACTTTCAGGTAATGATCAGTACACTAAGGCGACTTGGTTCCCCAAATGTCGTTCTTCTAGGTTGAAGCGTTCATTTCCAGTAACAGTTTGAATTTTTAGGTTTCACTCTGTTTTCTCCTATATTGATAGATGTATTTGGAACTCTAAATCCAACACGGTTTGTGCTAGCTTCTTGAAACTTGACACTGTAAAGTAGTTTCACGTTCTGTCTCTATGTTTTGTTTCCTCTTGATGTAGCCCTAAGCAGTGACTGGCGAGAAACAATTCCATGGAAAGTGGTTGCCAAGCTTCCAAAAATTATGAATCTCCAGAAATCTCAGCAAATATTTTTTCACCCAAACTGGATGATACTTTCAGGTAATGATTAGTACACTAAGGCGACTTGGTTCCCCAAATGTCGTTCTTGTATGTTGAAGCGTTCATTTCCAGTAACAGTTTGCATTTTTAGGTTTCACTCTGTTTTCTCCTATATTGATATATGTATTTGGAACTCTAAATCCAACACGGTTTGTGCTACCTTCTTGAAACTTGACACACTAAAGTAGTTTCAAGTTATATCTCTATGTTTTGTTTCCTCTTGATGTAGCCCTAAGCACTGACTGGTGTGAAACACTTTCATGGAAAGGGGTTGCCAAGCTTCCAAAAATTACGAATCTCCAGAAATCTCAGCAAATATTTTTTCACCCAAACTGGATGATACTTTCAGGTAATGATCAGTACACTAAGGCGACTTGGTTCCCCAGATTTCGTTCTTCTATGTTGAAGCATTCATTTCCAGTAACAGTTTGAATTTTTAGGTCTCACTCTGTTTTCTCCTATATTGATAGATATATTTGGAACTCTAAATCCAACACGGTTTGTGCTAGCTTCTTGAAACTTGACACAGTAAAGTAGTTTCACGTTCTGTCTCTATGTTTTGTTTCCTCTTGATGTAGCCCTAAGCAGTGACTGGCGAGAAACACTTCCATGGAAAGGGGTTGCCAAGCTTCCAAAAATTATGAATCTCCAGAAATCTCAGCAAATATTTTTTCACCCAAACTGGATGATACTTTCAGGAAATGATCAGTACACTAAGGCGACTTGGTTCCCCAAATGTCGTTCTTCTATGTTGAAGCGTTCATTTCCAGTAACAGTTTGAATTTTTAGGGTTCACTCTGTTTTCTCCTATATTGATACATGTTTTTGGAACTCTAAATCCAACACGGTTTGTGCTAGCTTCTTGAAACTTGACACAGTAAAGTAGTTTCACGTTCTGTCTCTATGTTTTGTTTCCTCTTGATGTAGCCCTAAGCAGTGACTGGCGAGAAACACTTTCATGGAAAGGGGTTGCCAAGCTTCCAAAAATTACGAATCTCCAGAAATCTCAGCAAATGTTTTTTCACCCAAACTGGATGATACTTTCAGGTAATGATCAGTACACTAAGGCGACTTGGTTCCCCAGATTTCGTTCTTCTATGTTGAAGCATTCATTTCCAGTAACAGTTTGAATTTTTAGGTTTCACTCTGTTTTCTCCTATATTGATAGATGTATTTGGAACTCTAAATCCAACACGGTTTGTGCTACCTTCTTGAAACTTGACACACTAAAGTAGTTTCAAGTTCTATCTCTATGTTTTGTTTCCTCTTGATGTAGCCCTAAGCACTGACTGGTGTGAAACACTTTCATGGAAAGGGGTTGCCAAGCTTCCAAAAGTTACGAATCTCCAGAAATCTCAGCAAATATTTTTTCACCCAAACTGGATGATACTTTCAGGTAATGATCAGTACACTAAGGCGACTTGGTTCCCCAGATTTCGTTCTTCTATGTTGAAGCATTCATTTCCAGTAACAGTTTGAATTTTTAGGTTTCACTCTGTTTTCTCCTATATTGATACATGTATTTGGAACTCTAAATCCAACAAGGTTTGTGCTAGCTTCTTGAAACTTGACACAGTAAAGTAGTTTCACGTTCTATCTCTATGTTTTGTTTCCTCTTGATGTAGCCCTAAGCAGTGACTGGCGAGAAACACTTCCATGGAAAGGGGTTGCCAAGCTTCCAAAAATTACGAATCTCCAGAAATCTCAGCAAATATTTTTTCACCCAAACTGGATGATACTTTCAGGTAATGATCAGTACACTAAGGCGACTTGGTTCCCCAAATGCCGTTCTTCTATGTTGAAGCGTTCATTTTTAGTAACAGTTTGAATTTTTAGGTTTCACTCTGTTTTCTCCTATATTGATACATGTATTTGGAACTCTAAATCCAACACGGTTTGTGGTAGCTTCTTGAAACTTGACACAGTAAAGTAGTTTCACGTTCTGTCTCTATGTTTTGTTTCCTCTTGATGTAGCCCTAAGCAGTGACTGGCGAGAAACACTTTCATGGAAAGGGGTTGCCAAGCTTCCAAAAATTACGAATCTCCAGAAATCTCAGCAAATGTTTTTTCACCCAAACTGGATGATACTTTCAGGTAATGATCAGTACACTAAGGCGACTTGGTTCCCCAAATGTCGTTCTTCTATGTTGAAGCGTTCATTTCCAGTAACAGTTTGAATTTTTAGGTTTCACTCTGTTTTCTCCTATATTGATACATGTATTTGGAACTCTAAATCCAACACGGTTTGTGCTAGCTTCTTGAAACTTGACACAGTAAAGTACTTTCACGTTCTATCTCTACGTTTTGTTTCCTCTTGATGTAGCCCTAAGCAGTGACTGGCGAGAAACACTTTCATGGAAAGGGGTTGCCAAGCTTCCAAAAATTATGAATCTCCAGAAATCTCAGCAAATATTTTTTCACCCAAACTGGATGATACTTTCAGGTAATGATCAGTACACTAAGGCGACTTGGTTCCCCAAATGTCGTTCTTCTAGGTTGAAGCGTTCATTTCCAGTAACAGTTTGAATTTTTAGGTTTCACTCTGTTTTCTCCTATATTGATAGATGTATTTGGAACTCTAAATCCAACACGGTTTGTGCTAGCTTCTTGAAACTTGACACTGTAAAGTAGTTTCACGTTCTGTCTCTATGTTTTGTTTCCTCTTGATGTAGCCCTAAGCAGTGACTGGCGAGAAACAATTCCATGGAAAGTGGTTGCCAAGCTTCCAAAAATTATGAATCTCCAGAAATCTCAGCAAATATTTTTTCACCCAAACTGGATGATACTTTCAGGTAATGATTAGTACACTAAGGCGACTTGGTTCCCCAAATGTCGTTCTTGTATGTTGAAGCGTTCATTTCCAGTAACAGTTTGCATTTTTAGGTTTCACTCTGTTTTCTCCTATATTGATATATGTATTTGGAACTCTAAATCCAACACGGTTTGTGCTACCTTCTTGAAACTTGACACACTAAAGTAGTTTCAAGTTATATCTCTATGTTTTGTTTCCTCTTGATGTAGCCCTAAGCACTGACTGGTGTGAAACACTTTCATGGAAAGGGGTTGCCAAGCTTCCAAAAATTACGAATCTCCAGAAATCTCAGCAAATATTTTTTCACCCAAACTGGATGATACTTTCAGGTAATGATCAGTACACTAAGGCGACTTGGTTCCCCAGATTTCGTTCTTCTATGTTGAAGCATTCATTTCCAGTAACAGTTTGAATTTTTAGGTCTCACTCTGTTTTCTCCTATATTGATAGATATATTTGGAACTCTAAATCCAACACGGTTTGTGCTAGCTTCTTGAAACTTGACACAGTAAAGTAGTTTCACGTTCTGTCTCTATGTTTTGTTTCCTCTTGATGTAGCCCTAAGCAGTGACTGGCGAGAAACACTTCCATGGAAAGGGGTTGCCAAGCTTCCAAAAATTATGAATCTCCAGAAATCTCAGCAAATATTTTTTCACCCAAACTGGATGATACTTTCAGGAAATGATCAGTACACTAAGGCGACTTGGTTCCCCAAATGTCGTTCTTCTATGTTGAAGCGTTCATTTCCAGTAACAGTTTGAATTTTTAGGGTTCACTCTGTTTTCTCCTATATTGATACATGTTTTTGGAACTCTAAATCCAACACGGTTTGTGCTAGCTTCTTGAAACTTGACACAGTAAAGTAGTTTCACGTTCTGTCTCTATGTTTTGTTTCCTCTTGATGTAGCCCTAAGCAGTGACTGGCGAGAAACACTTTCATGGAAAGGGGTTGCCAAGCTTCCAAAAATTACGAATCTCCAGAAATCTCAGCAAATGTTTTTTCACCCAAACTGGATGATACTTTCAGGTAATGATCAGTACACTAAGGCGACTTGGTTCCCCAGATTTCGTTCTTCTATGTTGAAGCATTCATTTCCAGTAACAGTTTGAATTTTTAGGTTTCACTCTGTTTTCTCCTATATTGATACATGTATTTGGAACTCTAAATCCAACACGGTTTGTGCTACCTTCTTGAAACTTGACACACTAAAGTAGTTTCAAGTTCTATCTCTATGTTTTGTTTCCTCTTGATGTAGCCCTAAGCACTGACTGGTGTGAAACACTTTCATGGAAAGGGGTTGCCAAGCTTCCAAAAGTTACGAATCTCCAGAAATCTCAGCAAATATTTTTTCACCCAAACTGGATGATACTTTCAGGTAATGATCAGTACACTAAGGCGACTTGGTTCCCCAGATTTCGTTCTTCTATGTTGAAGCATTCATTTCCAGTAACAGTTTGAATTTTTAGGTTTCACTCTGTTTTCTCCTATATTGATACATGTATTTGGAACTCTAAATCCAACACGGTTTGTGCTAGCTTCTTGAAACTTGACACAGTAAAGTAGTTTCACGTTCTATCTCTATGTTTTGTTTCCTCTTGATGTAGCCCTAAGCAGTGACTGGCGAGAAACACTTCCATGGAAAGGGGTTGCCAAGCTTCCAAAAATTACGAATCTCCAGAAATCTCAGCAAATATTTTTTCACCCAAACTGGATGATACTTTCAGGTAATGATCAGTACACTAAGGCGACTTGGTTCCCCAAATGCCGTTCTTCTATGTTGAAGCGTTCATTTTTAGTAACAGTTTGAATTTTTAGGTTTCACTCTGTTTTCTCCTATATTGATACATGTATTTGGAACTCTAAATCCAACACGGTTTGTGGTAGCTTCTTGAAACTTGACACAGTAAAGTAGTTTCACGTTCTGTCTCTATGTTTTGTTTCCTCTTGATGTAGCCCTAAGCAGTGACTGGCGAGAAACACTTTCATGGAAAGGGGTTGCCAAGCTTCCAAAAATTACGAATCTCCAGAAATCTCAGCAAATGTTTTTTCACCCAAACTGGATGATACTTTCAGGTAATGATCAGTACACTAAGGCGACTTGGTTCCCCAAATGTCGTTCTTCTATGTTGAAGCGTTCATTTCCAGTAACAGTTTGAATTTTTAGGTTTCACTCTGTTTTCTCCTATATTGATACATGTATTTGGAACTCTAAATCCAACACGGTTTGTGCTAGCTTCTTGAAACTTGACACAGTAAAGTACTTTCACGTTCTATCTCTACGTTTTGTTTCCTCTTGATGTAGCCCTAAGCAGTGACTGGCGAGAAACACTTTCATGGAAAGGGGTTGCCAAGCTTCCAAAAATTATGAATCTCCAGAAATCTCAGCAAATATTTTTTCACCCAAACTGGATGATACTTTCAGGTAATGATCAGTACACTAAGGCGACTTGGTTCCCCAAATGTCGTTCTTCTAGGTTGAAGCGTTCATTTCCAGTAACAGTTTGAATTTTTAGGTTTCACTCTGTTTTCTCCTATATTGATACATGTATTTGGAACTCTAAATCCAACACGGTTTGTGCTAGCTTCTTGAAACTTGACACAGTAAAGTAGTTTCACGTTCTATCTCTATGTTTTGTTTCCTCTTGATGTAGCCCTAAGCAGTGACTGGCGAGAAACACTTCCATGGAAAGGGGTTGCCAAGCTTCCAAAAATTACGAATCTCCAGAAATCTCAGCAAATATTTTTTCACCCAAACTGGAATATACTTTCAGGTAATGATCAGTACACTAAGGCGACTTGGTTCCCCAAATGCCGTTCTTCTATGTTGAAGCGTTCATTTCCAGTAACAGTTTGAATTTTTAGGTTTCACTCTGTTTTCTCCTATATTGATACATGTATTTGGAACTCTAAATCCAACACGGTTTGTGCTAGCTTCTTGAAACTTGACACAGTAAAGTAGTTTCACGTTCTGTCTCTATGTTTTGTTTCCTCTTGATGTAGCCCTAAGCAGTGACTGGCGAGAAACACTTTCATGGAAAGGGGTTGCCAAGCTTCCAAAAATTACGAATCTCCAGAAATCTCAGCAAATGTTTTTTCACCCAAACTGGATGATACTTTCAGGTAATGATCAGTACACTAAGGCGACTTGGTTCCCCAAATGTCGTTCTTCTATGTTGAAGCGTTCATTTCCAGTAACAGTTTGAATTTTTAGGTTTCACTCTGTTTTCTCCTATATTGATACATGTATTTGGAACTCTAAATCCAACACGGTTTGTGCTAGCTTCTTGAAACTTGACACAGTAAAGTAGTTTCACGTTCTATCTCTATGTTTTGTTTCCTCTTGATGTAGCCCTAAGCAGTGACTGGCGAGAAACACTTTCATGGAAAGGGGTTGCCAAGCTTCCAAAAATTACGAATCTCCAGAAATCTCAGCAAATGTTTTTTCACCCAAACTGGATGATACTTTCAGGTAATGATCAGTACACTAAGGCGACTTGGTTCCCCAGATTTCGTTCTTCTATGTTGAATCATTCATTTCCAGTAACAGTTTGAATTTTTAGGTCTCACTCTGTTTTCTCCTATATTGATAGATATATTTGGAACTCTAAATCCAACACGGTTTGTGCTACCTTCTTGAAACTTGACACAGTAAAGTACTTTCACGTTCTATCTCTACGTTTTGTTTCCTCTTGATGTAGCCCTAAGCAGTGACTGGCGAGAAACACTTCCATGGAAAGGGGTTGCCAAGCTTCCAAAAATTACGAATCTCCAGAAATCTCAGCAAATATTTTTTCACCCAAACTGGATGATACTTTCAGGTAATGATCAGTACACTAAGGCGACTTGGTTCCCCAAATGCCGTTCTTCTATGTTGAAGCGTTCATTTTTAGTAACAGTTTGAATTTTTAGGTTTCACTCTGTTTTCTCCTATATTGATACATGTATTTGGAACTCTAAATCCAACACGGTTTGTGGTAGCTTCTTGAAACTTGACACAGTAAAGTAGTTTCACGTTCTGTCTCTATGTTTTGTTTCCTCTTGATGTAGCCCTAAGCAGTGACTGGCGAGAAACACTTTCATGGAAAGGGGTTGCCAAGCTTCCAAAAATTACGAATCTCCAGAAATCTCAGCAAATGTTTTTTCACCCAAACTGGATGATACTTTCAGGTAATGATCAGTACACTAAGGCGACTTGGTTCCCCAAATGTCGTTCTTCTATGTTGAAGCGTTCATTTCCAGTAACAGTTTGAATTTTTAGGTTTCACTCTGTTTTCTCCTATATTGATACATGTATTTGGAACTCTAAATCCAACACGGTTTGTGCTAGCTTCTTGAAACTTGACACAGTAAAGTACTTTCACGTTCTATCTCTACGTTTTGTTTCCTCTTGATGTAGCCCTAAGCAGTGACTGGCGAGAAACACTTTCATGGAAAGGGGTTGCCAAGCTTCCAAAAATTATGAATCTCCAGAAATCTCAGCAAATATTTTTTCACCCAAACTGGATGATACTTTCAGGTAATGATCAGTACACTAAGGCGACTTGGTTCCCCAAATGTCGTTCTTCTAGGTTGAAGCGTTCATTTCCAGTAACAGTTTGAATTTTTAGGTTTCACTCTGTTTTCTCCTATATTGATAGATGTATTTGGAACTCTAAATCCAACACGGTTTGTGCTAGCTTCTTGAAACTTGACACTGTAAAGTAGTTTCACGTTCTGTCTCTATGTTTTGTTTCCTCTTGATGTAGCCCTAAGCAGTGACTGGCGAGAAACAATTCCATGGAAAGTGGTTGCCAAGCTTCCAAAAATTATGAATCTCCAGAAATCTCAGCAAATATTTTTTCACCCAAACTGGATGATACTTTCAGGTAATGATTAGTACACTAAGGCGACTTGGTTCCCCAAATGTCGTTCTTGTATGTTGAAGCGTTCATTTCCAGTAACAGTTTGCATTTTTAGGTTTCACTCTGTTTTCTCCTATATTGATATATGTATTTGGAACTCTAAATCCAACACGGTTTGTGCTACCTTCTTGAAACTTGACACACTTAAGTAGTTTCAAGTTATATCTCTATGTTTTGTTTCCTCTTGATGTAGCCCTAAGCACTGACTGGTGTGAAACACTTTCATGGAAAGGGGTTGCCAAGCTTCCAAAAATTACGAATCTCCAGAAATCTCAGCAAATATTTTTTCACCCAAACTGGATGATACTTTCAGGTAATGATCAGTACACTAAGGCGACTTGGTTCCCCAGATTTCGTTCTTCTATGTTGAAGCATTCATTTCCAGTAACAGTTTGAATTTTTAGGTCTCACTCTGTTTTCTCCTATATTGATAGATATATTTGGAACTCTAAATCCAACACGGTTTGTGCTAGCTTCTTGAAACTTGACACAGTAAAGTAGTTTCACGTTCTGTCTCTATGTTTTGTTTCCTCTTGATGTAGCCCTAAGCAGTGACTGGCGAGAAACACTTCCATGGAAAGGGGTTGCCAAGCTTCCAAAAATTATGAATCTCCAGAAATCTCAGCAAATATTTTTTCACCCAAACTGGATGATACTTTCAGGAAATGATCAGTACACTAAGGCGACTTGGTTCCCCAAATGTCGTTCTTCTATGTTGAAGCGTTCATTTCCAGTAACAGTTTGAATTTTTAGGGTTCACTCTGTTTTCTCCTATATTGATACATGTTTTTGGAACTCTAAATCCAACACGGTTTGTGCTAGCTTCTTGAAACTTGACACAGTAAAGTAGTTTCACGTTCTGTCTCTATGTTTTGTTTCCTCTTGATGTAGCCCTAAGCAGTGACTGGCGAGAAACACTTTCATGGAAAGGGGTTGCCAAGCTTCCAAAAATTACGAATCTCCAGAAATCTCAGCAAATGTTTTTTCACCCAAACTGGATGATACTTTCAGGTAATGATCAGTACACTAAGGCGACTTGGTTCCCCAGATTTCGTTCTTCTATGTTGAAGCATTCATTTCCAGTAACAGTTTGAATTTTTAGGTTTCACTCTGTTTTCTCCTATATTGATAGATGTATTTGGAACTCTAAATCCAACACGGTTTGTGCTACCTTCTTGAAACTTGACACACTAAAGTAGTTTCAAGTTCTATCTCTATGTTTTGTTTCCTCTTGATGTAGCCCTAAGCACTGACTGGTGTGAAACACTTTCATGGAAAGGGGTTGCCAAGCTTCCAAAAGTTACGAATCTCCAGAAATCTCAGCAAATATTTTTTCACCCAAACTGGATGATACTTTCAGGTAATGATCAGTACACTAAGGCGACTTGGTTCCCCAGATTTCGTTCTTCTATGTTGAAGCATTCATTTCCAGTAACAGTTTGAATTTTTAGGTTTCACTCTGTTTTCTCCTATATTGATACATGTATTTGGAACTCTAAATCCAACACGGTTTGTGCTAGCTTCTTGAAACTTGACACAGTAAAGTAGTTTCACGTTCTATCTCTATGTTTTGTTTCCTCTTGATGTAGCCCTAAGCAGTGACTGGCGAGAAACACTTCCATGGAAAGGGGTTGCCAAGCTTCCAAAAATTACGAATCTCCAGAAATCTCAGCAAATATTTTTTCACCCAAACTGGATGATACTTTCAGGTAATGATCAGTACACTAAGGCGACTTGGTTCCCCAAATGCCGTTCTTCTATGTTGAAGCGTTCATTTTTAGTAACAGTTTGAATTTTTAGGTTTCACTCTGTTTTCTCCTATATTGATACATGTATTTGGAACTCTAAATCCAACACGGTTTGTGGTAGCTTCTTGAAACTTGACACAGTAAAGTAGTTTCACGTTCTGTCTCTATGTTTTGTTTCCTCTTGATGTAGCCCTAAGCAGTGACTGGCGAGAAACACTTTCATGGAAAGGGGTTGCCAAGCTTCCAAAAATTACGAATCTCCAGAAATCTCAGCAAATGTTTTTTCACCCAAACTGGATGATACTTTCAGGTAATGATCAGTACACTAAGGCGACTTGGTTCCCCAAATGTCGTTCTTCTATGTTGAAGCGTTCATTTCCAGTAACAGTTTGAATTTTTAGGTTTCACTCTGTTTTCTCCTATATTGATACATGTATTTGGAACTCTAAATCCAACACGGTTTGTGCTAGCTTCTTGAAACTTGACACAGTAAAGTACTTTCACGTTCTATCTCTACGTTTTGTTTCCTCTTGATGTAGCCCTAAGCAGTGACTGGCGAGAAACACTTTCATGGAAAGGGGTTGCCAAGCTTCCAAAAATTATGAATCTCCAGAAATCTCAGCAAATATTTTTTCACCCAAACTGGATGATACTTTCAGGTAATGATCAGTACACTAAAGCGACTTGGTTCCCCAAATGTCGTTCTTCTAGGTTGAAGCGTTCATTTCCAGTAACAGTTTGAATTTTTAGGTTTCACTCTGTTTTCTCCTATATTGATACATGTATTTGGAACTCTAAATCCAACACGGTTTGTGCTAGCTTCTTGAAACTTGACACAGTAAAGTAGTTTCACGTTCTATCTCTATGTTTTGTTTCCTCTTGATGTAGCCCTAAGCAGTGACTGGCGAGAAACACTTCCATGGAAAGGGGTTGCCAAGCTTCCAAAAATTACGAATCTCCAGAAATCTCAGCAAATATTTTTTCACCCAAACTGGAAGATACTTTCAGGTAATGATCAGTACACTAAGGCGACTTGGTTCCCCAAATGTCGTTCTTCTATGTTGAAGCGTTCATTTCCAGTAACAGTTTGAATTTTTAGGGTTCACTCTGTTTTCTCCTATATTGATACATGTTTTTGGAACTCTAAATCCAACACGGTTTGTGCTAGCTTCTTGAAACTTGACACAGTAAAGTAGTTTCACGTTCTGTCTCTATGTTTTGTTTCCTCTTGATGTAGCCCTAAGCAGTGACTGGCGAGAAACACTTTCATGGAAAGGGGTTGCCAAGCTTCCAAAAATTACGAATCTCCAGAAATCTCAGCAAATGTTTTTTCACCCAAACTGGATGATACTTTCAGGTAATGATCAGTACACTAAGGCGACTTGGTTCCCCAGATTTCGTTCTTCTATGTTGAAGCATTCATTTCCAGTAACAGTTTGAATTTTTAGGTTTCACTCTGTTTTCTCCTATATTGATAGATGTATTTGGAACTCTAAATCCAACACGGTTTGTGCTACCTTCTTGAAACTTGACACACTAAAGTAGTTTCAAGTTCTATCTCTATGTTTTGTTTCCTCTTGATGTAGCCCTAAGCACTGACTGGTGTGAAACACTTTCATGGAAAGGGGTTGCCAAGCTTCCAAAAGTTACGAATCTCCAGAAATCTCAGCAAATGTTTTTTCACCCAAACTGGATGATACTTTCAGGTAATGATCAGTACACTAAGGCGACTTGGTTCCCCAGATTTCGTTCTTCTATGTTGAAGCATTCATTTCCAGTAACAGTTTGAATTTTTAGGTTTCACTCTGTTTTCTCCTATATTGATACATGTATTTGGAACTCTAAATCCAACACGGTTTGTGCTAGCTTCTTGAAACTTGACACAGTAAAGTAGTTTCACGTTCTATCTCTATGTTTTGTTTCCTCTTGATGTAGCCCTAAGCAGTGACTGGCGAGAAACACTTCCATGGAAAGGGGTTGCCAAGCTTCCAAAAATTACGAATCTCCAGAAATCTCAGCAAATATTTTTTCACCCAAACTGGATGATACTTTCAGGTAATGATCAGTACACTAAGGCGACTTGGTTCCCCAAATGCCGTTCTTCTATGTTGAAGCGTTCATTTTTAGTAACAGTTTGAATTTTTAGGTTTCACTCTGTTTTCTCCTATATTGATACATGTATTTGGAACTCTAAATCCAACACGGTTTGTGGTAGCTTCTTGAAACTTGACACAGTAAAGTAGTTTCACGTTCTGTCTCTATGTTTTGTTTCCTCTTGATGTAGCCCTAAGCAGTGACTGGCGAGAAACACTTTCATGGAAAGGGGTTGCCAAGCTTCCAAAAATTACGAATCTCCAGAAATCTCAGCAAATGTTTTTTCACCCAAACTGGATGATACTTTCAGGTAATGATCAGTACACTAAGGCGACTTGGTTCCCCAAATGTCGTTCTTCTATGTTGAAGCGTTCATTTCCAGTAACAGTTTGAATTTTTAGGTTTCACTCTGTTTTCTCCTATATTGATACATGTATTTGGAACTCTAAATCCAACACGGTTTGTGCTAGCTTCTTGAAACTTGACACAGTAAAGTACTTTCACGTTCTATCTCTACGTTTTGTTTCCTCTTGATGTAGCCCTAAGCAGTGACTGGCGAGAAACACTTTCATGGAAAGGGGTTGCCAAGCTTCCAAAAATTATGAATCTCCAGAAATCTCAGCAAATATTTTTTCACCCAAACTGGATGATACTTTCAGGTAATGATCAGTACACTAAAGCGACTTGGTTCCCCAAATGTCGTTCTTCTAGGTTGAAGCGTTCATTTCCAGTAACAGTTTGAATTTTTAGGTTTCACTCTGTTTTCTCCTATATTGATACATGTATTTGGAACTCTAAATCCAACACGGTTTGTGCTAGCTTCTTGAAACTTGACACAGTAAAGTAGTTTCACGTTCTATCTCTATGTTTTGTTTCCTCTTGATGTAGCCCTAAGCAGTGACTGGCGAGAAACACTTCCATGGAAAGGGGTTGCCAAGCTTCCAAAAATTACGAATCTCCAGAAATCTCAGCAAATATTTTTTCACCCAAACTGGAAGATACTTTCAGGTAATGATCAGTACACTAAGGCGACTTGGTTCCCCAAATGCCGTTCTTCTATGTTGAAGCGTTCATTTCCAGTAACAGTTTGAATTTTTAGGTTTCACTCTGTTTTCTCCTATATTGATACATGTATTTGGAACTCTAAATCCAACACGGTTTGTGGTAGCTTCTTGAAACTTGACACAGTAAAGTAGTTTCACGTTCTGTCTCTATGTTTTGTTTCCTCTTGATGTAGCCCTAAGCAGTGACTGGCGAGAAACACTTTCATGGAAAGGGGTTGCCAAGCTTCCAAAAATTACGAATCTCCAGAAATCTCAGCAAATGTTTTTTCACCCAAACTGGATGATACTTTCAGGTAATGATCAGTACACTAAGGCGACTTGGTTCCCCAAATGTCGTTCTTCTATGTTGAAGCGTTCATTTCCAGTAACAGTTTGAATTTTTAGGTTTCACTCTGTTTTCTCCTATATTGATACATGTATTTGGAACTCTAAATCCAACACGGTTTGTGCTAGCTTCTTGAAACTTGACACAGTAAAGTAGTTTCACGTTCTGTCTCTATGTTTTGTTTCCTCTTGATGTAGCCCTAAGCAGTGACTGGCGAGAAACACTTTCATGGAAAGGGGTTGCCAAGCTTCCAAAAATTACGAATCTCCAGAAATCTCAGCAAATGTTTTTTCACCCAAACTGGATGATACTTTCAGGTAATGATCAGTACACTAAGGCGACTTGGTTCCCCAGATTTCGTTCTTCTATGTTGAAGCATTCATTTCCAGTAACAGTTTGAATTTTTAGGTCTCACTCTGTTTTCTCCTATATTGATAGATATATTTGGAACTCTAAATCCAACACGGTTTGTGCTAGCTTCTTGAAACTTGACACAGTAAAGTAGTTTCACGTTCTGTCTCTATGTTTTGTTTCCTCTTGATGTAGCCCTAAGCAGTGACTGGCGAGAAACACTTCCATGGAAAGGGGTTGCCAAGCTTCCAAAAATTATGAATCTCCAGAAATCTCAGCAAATATTTTTTCACCCAAACTGGATGATACTTTCAGGAAATGATCAGTACACTAAGGCGACTTGGTTCCCCAAATGTCGTTCTTCTATGTTGAAGCGTTCATTTCCAGTAACAGTTTGAATTTTTAGGGTTCACTCTGTTTTCTCCTATATTGATACATGTTTTTGGAACTCTAAATCCAACACGGTTTGTGCTAGCTTCTTGAAACTTGACACAGTAAAGTAGTTTCACGTTCTGTCTCTATGTTTTGTTTCCTCTTGATGTAGCCCTAAGCAGTGACTGGCGAGAAACACTTTCATGGAAAGGGGTTGCCAAGCTTCCAAAAATTACGAATCTCCAGAAATCTCAGCAAATGTTTTTTCACCCAAACTGGATGATACTTTCAGGTAATGATCAGTACACTAAGGCGACTTGGTTCCCCAGATTTCGTTCTTCTATGTTGAAGCATTCATTTCCAGTAACAGTTTGAATTTTTAGGTTTCACTCTGTTTTCTCCTATATTGATAGATGTATTTGGAACTCTAAATCCAACACGGTTTGTGCTACCTTCTTGAAACTTGACACACTAAAGTAGTTTCAAGTTCTATCTCTATGTTTTGTTTCCTCTTGATGTAGCCCTAAGCACTGACTGGTGTGAAACACTTTCATGGAAAGGGGTTGCCAAGCTTCCAAAAGTTACGAATCTCCAGAAATCTCAGCAAATATTTTTTCACCCAAACTGGATGATACTTTCAGGTAATGATCAGTACACTAAGGCGACTTGGTTCCCCAGATTTCGTTCTTCTATGTTGAAGCATTCATTTCCAGTAACAGTTTGAATTTTTAGGTTTCACTCTGTTTTCTCCTATATTGATACATGTATTTGGAACTCTAAATCCAACACGGTTTGTGCTAGCTTCTTGAAACTTGACACAGTAAAGTAGTTTAACGTTCTATCTCTATGTTTTGTTTCCTCTTGATGTAGCCCTAAGCAGTGACTGGCGAGAAACACTTCCATGGAAAGGGGTTGCCAAGCTTCCAAAAATTACGAATCTCCAGAAATCTCAGCAAATATTTTTTCACCCAAACTGGATGATACTTTCAGGTAATGATCAGTACACTAAGGCGACTTGGTTCCCCAATTGCCGTTCTTCTATGTTGAAGCGTTCATTTTTAGTAACAGTTTGAATTTTTAGGTTTCACTCTGTTTTCTCCTATATTGATACATGTATTTGGAACTCTAAATCCAACACGGTTTGTGGTAGCTTCTTGAAACTTGACACAGTAAAGTAGTTTCACGTTCTGTCTCTATGTTTTGTTTCCTCTTGATGTAGCCCTAAGCAGTGACTGGCGAGAAACACTTTCATGGAAAGGGGTTGCCAAGCTTCCAAAAATTACGAATCTCCAGAAATCTCAGCAAATGTTTTTTCACCCAAACTGGATGATACTTTCAGGTAATGATCAGTACACTAAGGCGACTTGGTTCCCCAAATGCCGTTCTTCTATGTTGAAGCGTTCATTTTTAGTAACAGTTTGAATTTTTAGGTTTCACTCTGTTTTCTCCTATATTGATACATGTATTTGGAACTCTAAATCCAACACGGTTTGTGGTAGCTTCTTGAAACTTGACACAGTAAAGTAGTTTCACGTTCTGTCTCTATGTTTTGTTTCCTCTTGATGTAGCCCTAAGCAGTGACTGGCGAGAAACACTTTCATGGAAAGGGGTTGCCAAGCTTCCAAAAATTACGAATCTCCAGAAATCTCAGCAAATGTTTTTTCACCCAAACTGGATGATACTTTCAGGTAATGATCAGTACACTAAGGCGACTTGGTTCCCCAAATGTCGTTCTTCTATGTTGAAGCGTTCATTTCCAGTAACAGTTTGAATTTTTAGGTTTCACTCTGTTTTCTCCTATATTGATACATGTATTTGGAACTCTAAATCCAACACGGTTTGTGCTAGCTTCTTGAAACTTGACACAGTAAAGTACTTTCACGTTCTATCTCTACGTTTTGTTTCCTCTTGATGTAGCCCTAAGCAGTGACTGGCGAGAAACACTTTCATGGAAAGGGGTTGCCAAGCTTCCAAAAATTATGAATCTCCAGAAATCTCAGCAAATATTTTTTCACCCAAACTGGATGATACTTTCAGGTAATGATCAGTACACTAAGGCGACTTGGTTCCCCAAATGTCGTTCTTCTAGGTTGAAGCGTTCATTTCCAGTAACAGTTTGAATTTTTAGGTTTCACTCTGTTTTCTCCTATATTGATAGATGTATTTGGAACTCTAAATCCAACACGGTTTGTGCTAGCTTCTTGAAACTTGACACTGTAAAGTAGTTTCACGTTCTGTCTCTATGTTTTGTTTCCTCTTGATGTAGCCCTAAGCAGTGACTGGCGAGAAACAATTCCATGGAAAGTGGTTGCCAAGCTTCCAAAAATTATGAATCTCCAGAAATCTCAGCAAATATTTTTTCACCCAAACTGGATGATACTTTCAGGTAATGATTAGTACACTAAGGCGACTTGGTTCCCCAAATGTCGTTCTTGTATGTTGAAGCGTTCATTTCCAGTAACAGTTTGCATTTTTAGGTTTCACTCTGTTTTCTCCTATATTGATATATGTATTTGGAACTCTAAATCCAACACGGTTTGTGCTACCTTCTTGAAACTTGACACACTAAAGTAGTTTCAAGTTCTATCTCTATGTTTTGTTTCCTCTTGATGTAGCCCTAAGCACTGACTGGTGTGAAACACTTTCATGGAAAGGGGTTGCCAAGCTTCCAAAAATTACGAATCTCCAGAAATCTCAGCAAATATTTTTTCACCCAAACTGGATGATACTTTCAGGTAATGATCAGTACACTAAGGCGACTTGGTTCCCCAGATTTCGTTCTTCTATGTTGAAGCATTCATTTCCAGTAACAGTTTGAATTTTTAGGTCTCACTCTGTTTTCTCCTATATTGATAGATATATTTGGAACTCTAAATCCAACACGGTTTGTGCTAGCTTCTTGAAACTTGACACAGTAAAGTAGTTTCACGTTCTGTCTCTATGTTTTGTTTCCTCTTGATGTAGCCCTAAGCAGTGACTGGCGAGAAACACTTCCATGGAAAGGGGTTGCCAAGCTTCCAAAAATTATGAATCTCCAGAAATCTCAGCAAATATTTTTTCACCCAAACTGGATGATACTTTCAGGAAATGATCAGTACACTAAGGCGACTTGGTTCCCCAAATGTCGTTCTTCTATGTTGAAGCGTTCATTTCCAGTAACAGTTTGAATTTTTAGGGTTCACTCTGTTTTCTCCTATATTGATACATGTTTTTGGAACTCTAAATCCAACACGGTTTGTGCTAGCTTCTTGAAACTTGACACAGTAAAGTAGTTTCACGTTCTGTCTCTATGTTTTGTTTCCTCTTGATGTAGCCCTAAGCAGTGACTGGCGAGAAACACTTTCATGGAAAAGGGTTGCCAAGCTTCCAAAAATTACGAATCTCCAGAAATCTCAGCAAATGTTTTTTCACCCAAACTGGATGATACTTTCAGGTAATGATCAGTACACTAAGGCGACTTGGTTCCCCAAATGTCGTTCTTCTATGTTGAAGCATTCATTTCCAGTAACAGTTTGAATTTTTAGGTTTCACTCTGTTTTCTCCTATATTGATAGATGTATTTGGAACTCTAAATCCAACACGGTTTGTGCTACCTTCTTGAAACTTGACACACTAAAGTAGTTTCAAGTTCTATCTCTATGTTTTGTTTCCTCTTGATGTAGCCCTAAGCACTGACTGGTGTGAAACACTTTCATGGAAAGGGGTTGCCAAGCTTCCAAAAGTTACGAATCTCCAGAAATCTCAGCAAATATTTTTTCACCCAAACTGGATGATACTTTCAGGTAATGATCAGTACACTAAGGCGACTTGGTTCCCCAGATTTCGTTCTTCTATGTTGAAGCATTCATTTCCAGTAACAGTTTGAATTTTTAGGTTTCACTCTGTTTTCTCCTATATTGATACATGTATTTGGAACTCTAAATCCAACACGGTTTGTGCTAGCTTCTTGAAACTTGACACAGTAAAGTAGTTTCACGTTCTATCTCTATGTTTTGTTTCCTCTTGATGTAGCCCTAAGCAGTGACTGGCGAGAAACACTTCCATGGAAAGGGGTTGCCAAGCTTCCAAAAATTACGAATCTCCAGAAATCTCAGCAAATATTTTTTCACCCAAACTGCATGATACTTTCAGGTAATGATCAGTACACTAAGGCGACTTGGTTCCCCAAATGCCGTTCTTCTATGTTGAAGCGTTCATTTCCAGTAACAGTTTGAATTTTTAGGTTTCACTCTGTTTTCTCCTATATTGATACATGTATTTGGAACTCTAAATCCAACACGGTTTGTGGTAGCTTCTTGAAACTTGACACAGTAAAGTAGTTTCACGTTCTGTCTCTATGTTTTGTTTCCTCTTGATGTAGCCCTAAGCAGTGACTGGCGAGAAACACTTTCATGGAAAGGGGTTGCCAAGCTTCCAAAAATTACGAATCTCCAGAAATCTCAGCAAATGTTTTTTCACCCAAACTGGATGATACTTTCAGGTAATGATCAGTACACTAAGGCGACTTGGTTCCCCAAATGTCGTTCTTCTATGTTGAAGCGTTCATTTCCAGTAACAGTTTGAATTTTTAGGTTTCACTCTGTTTTCTCCTATATTGATACATGTATTTGGAACTCTAAATCCAACACGGTTTGTGCTAGCTTCTTGAAACTTGACACAGTAAAGTAGTTTCACGTTCTGTCTCTATGTTTTGTTTCCTCTTGATGTAGCCCTAAGCAGTGACTGGCGAGAAACACTTTCATGGAAAGGGGTTGCCAAGCTTCCAAAAATTACGAATCTCCAGAAATCTCAGCAAATGTTTTTTCACCCAAACTGGATGATACTTTCAGGTAATGATCAGTACACTAAGGCGACTTGGTTCCCCAGATTTCGTTCTTCTATGTTGAAGCATTCATTTCCAGTAACAGTTTGAATTTTTAGGTCTCACTCTGTTTTCTCCTATATTGATAGATATATTTGGAACTCTAAATCCAACACGGTTTGTGCTAGCTTCTTGAAACTTGACACAGTAAAGTAGTTTCACGTTCTGTCTCTATGTTTTGTTTCCTCTTGATGTAGCCCTAAGCAGTGACTGGCGAGAAACACTTCCATGGAAAGGGGTTGCCAAGCTTCCAAAAATTATGAATCTCCAGAAATCTCAGCAAATATTTTTTCACCCAAACTGGATGATACTTTCAGGAAATGATCAGTACACTAAGGCGACTTGGTTCCCCAAATGTCGTTCTTCTATGTTGAAGCGTTCATTTCCAGTAACAGTTTGAATTTTTAGGGTTCACTCTGTTTTCTCCTATATTGATACATGTTTTTGGAACTCTAAATCCAACACGGTTTGTGCTAGCTTCTTGAAACTTGACACAGTAAAGTAGTTTCACGTTCTGTCTCTATGTTTTGTTTCCTCTTGATGTAGCCCTAAGCAGTGACTGGCGAGAAACACTTTCATGGAAAGGGGTTGCCAAGCTTCCAAAAATTACGAATCTCCAGAAATCTCAGCAAATGTTTTTTCACCCAAACTGGATGATACTTTCAGGTAATGATCAGTACACTAAGGCGACTTGGTTCCCCAGATTTCGTTCTTCTATGTTGAAGCATTCATTTCCAGTAACAGTTTGAATTTTTAGGTTTCACTCTGTTTTCTCCTATATTGATAGATGTATTTGGAACTCTAAATCCAACACGGTTTGTGCTACCTTCTTGAAACTTGACACACTAAAGTAGTTTCAAGTTCTATCTCTATGTTTTGTTTCCTCTTGATGTAGCCCTAAGCACTGACTGGTGTGAAACACTTTCATGGAAAGGGGTTGCCAAGCTTCCAAAAGTTACGAATCTCCAGAAATCTCAGCAAATATTTTTTCACCCAAACTGGATGATACTTTCAGGTAATGATCAGTACACTAAGGCGACTTGGTTCCCCAGATTTCGTTCTTCTATGTTGAAGCATTCATTTCCAGTAACAGTTTGAATTTTTAGGTTTCACTCTGTTTTCTCCTATATTGATACATGTATTTGGAACTCTAAATCCAACACGGTTTGTGCTAGCTTCTTGAAACTTGACACAGTAAAGTAGTTTCACGTTCTATCTCTATGTTTTGTTTCCTCTTGATGTAGCCCTAAGCAGTGACTGGCGAGAAACACTTCCATGGAAAGGGGTTGCCAAGCTTCCAAAAATTACGAATCTCCAGAAATCTCAGCAAATATTTTTTCACCCAAACTGGATGATACTTTCAGGTAATGATCAGTACACTAAGGCGACTTGGTTCCCCAAATGCCGTTCTTCTATGTTGAAGCGTTCATTTTTAGTAACAGTTTGAATTTTTAGGTTTCACTCTGTTTTCTCCTATATTGATACATGTATTTGGAACTCTAAATCCAACACGGTTTGTGGTAGCTTCTTGAAACTTGACACAGTAAAGTAGTTTCACGTTCTGTCTCTATGTTTTGTTTCCTCTTGATGTAGCCCTAAGCAGTGACTGGCGAGAAACACTTTCATGGAAAGGGGTTGCCAAGCTTCCAAAAATTACGAATCTCCAGAAATCTCAGCAAATGTTTTTTCACCCAAACTGGATGATACTTTCAGGTAATGATCAGTACACTAAGGCGACTTGGTTCCCCAAATGTCGTTCTTCTATGTTGAAGCGTTCATTTCCAGTAACAGTTTGAATTTTTAGGTTTCACTCTGTTTTCTCCTATATTGATACATGTATTTGGAACTCTAAATCCAACACGGTTTGTGCTAGCTTCTTGAAACTTGACACAGTAAAGTACTTTCACGTTCTATCTCTACGTTTTGTTTCCTCTTGATGTAGCCCTAAGCAGTGACTGGCGAGAAACACTTTCATGGAAAGGGGTTGCCAAGCTTCCAAAAATTATGAATCTCCAGAAATCTCAGCAAATATTTTTTCACCCAAACTGGATGATACTTTCAGGTAATGATCAGTACACTAAGGCGACTTGGTTCCCCAAATGTCGTTCTTCTAGGTTGAAGCGTTCATTTCCAGTAACAGTTTGAATTTTTAGGTTTCACTCTGTTTTCTCCTATATTGATAGATGTATTTGGAACTCTAAATCCAACACGGTTTGTGCTAGCTTCTTGAAACTTGACACTGTAAAGTAGTTTCACGTTCTGTCTCTATGTTTTGTTTCCTCTTGATGTAGCCCTAAGCAGTGACTGGCGAGAAACAATTCCATGGAAAGTGGTTGCCAAGCTTCCAAAAATTATGAATCTCCAGAAATCTCAGCAAATATTTTTTCACCCAAACTGGATGATACTTTCAGGTAATGATTAGTACACTAAGGCGACTTGGTTCCCCAAATGTCGTTCTTGTATGTTGAAGCGTTCATTTCCAGTAACAGTTTGCATTTTTAGGTTTCACTCTGTTTTCTCCTATATTGATATATGTATTTGGAACTCTAAATCCAACACGGTTTGTGCTACCTTCTTGAAACTTGACACACTAAAGTAGTTTCAAGTTCTATCTCTATGTTTTGTTTCCTCTTGATGTAGCCCTAAGCACTGACTGGTGTGAAACACTTTCATGGAAAGGGGTTGCCAAGCTTCCAAAAATTACGAATCTCCAGAAATCTCAGCAAATATTTTTTCACCCAAACTGGATGATACTTTCAGGTAATGATCAGTACACTAAGGCGACTTGGTTCCCCAGATTTCGTTCTTCTATGTTGAAGCATTCATTTCCAGTAACAGTTTGAATTTTTAGGTCTCACTCTGTTTTCTCCTATATTGATAGATATATTTGGAACTCTAAATCCAACACGGTTTGTGCTAGCTTCTTGAAACTTGACACAGTAAAGTAGTTTCACGTTCTGTCTCTATGTTTTGTTTCCTCTTGATGTAGCCCTAAGCAGTGACTGGCGAGAAACACTTCCATGGAAAGGGGTTGCCAAGCTTCCAAAAATTATGAATCTCCAGAAATCTCAGCAAATATTTTTTCACCCAAACTGGATGATACTTTCAGGAAATGATCAGTACACTAAGGCGACTTGGTTCCCCAAATGTCGTTCTTCTATGTTGAAGCGTTCATTTCCAGTAACAGTTTGAATTTTTAGGGTTCACTCTGTTTTCTCCTATATTGATACATGTTTTTGGAACTCTAAATCCAACACGGTTTGTGCTAGCTTCTTGAAACTTGACACAGTAAAGTAGTTTCACGTTCTGTCTCTATGTTTTGTTTCCTCTTGATGTAGCCCTAAGCAGTGACTGGCGAGAAACACTTTCATGGAAAAGGGTTGCCAAGCTTCCAAAAATTACGAATCTCCAGAAATCTCAGCAAATGTTTTTTCACCCAAACTGGATGATACTTTCAGGTAATGATCAGTACACTAAGGCGACTTGGTTCCCCAAATGTCGTTCTTCTATGTTGAAGCATTCATTTCCAGTAACAGTTTGAATTTTTAGGTTTCACTCTGTTTTCTCCTATATTGATAGATGTATTTGGAACTCTAAATCCAACACGGTTTGTGCTACCTTCTTGAAACTTGACACACTAAAGTAGTTTCAAGTTCTATCTCTATGTTTTGTTTCCTCTTGATGTAGCCCTAAGCACTGACTGGTGTGAAACACTTTCATGGAAAGGGGTTGCCAAGCTTCCAAAAGTTACGAATCTCCAGAAATCTCAGCAAATATTTTTTCACCCAAACTGGATGATACTTTCAGGTAATGATCAGTACACTAAGGCGACTTGGTTCCCCAGATTTCGTTCTTCTATGTTGAAGCATTCATTTCCAGTAACAGTTTGAATTTTTAGGTTTCACTCTGTTTTCTCCTATATTGATACATGTATTTGGAACTCTAAATCCAACACGGTTTGTGCTAGCTTCTTGAAACTTGACACAGTAAAGTAGTTTCACGTTCTATCTCTATGTTTTGTTTCCTCTTGATGTAGCCCTAAGCAGTGACTGGCGAGAAACACTTCCATGGAAAGGGGTTGCCAAGCTTCCAAAAATTACGAATCTCCAGAAATCTCAGCAAATATTTTTTCACCCAAACTGCATGATACTTTCAGGTAATGATCAGTACACTAAGGCGACTTGGTTCCCCAAATGCCGTTCTTCTATGTTGAAGCGTTCATTTCCAGTAACAGTTTGAATTTTTAGGTTTCACTCTGTTTTCTCCTATATTGATACATGTATTTGGAACTCTAAATCCAACACGGTTTGTGGTAGCTTCTTGAAACTTGACACAGTAAAGTAGTTTCACGTTCTGTCTCTATGTTTTGTTTCCTCTTGATGTAGCCCTAAGCAGTGACTGGCGAGAAACACTTTCATGGAAAGGGGTTGCCAAGCTTCCAAAAATTACGAATCTCCAGAAATCTCAGCAAATGTTTTTTCACCCAAACTGGATGATACTTTCAGGTAATGATCAGTACACTAAGGCGACTTGGTTCCCCAAATGTCGTTCTTCTATGTTGAAGCGTTCATTTCCAGTAACAGTTTGAATTTTTAGGTTTCACTCTGTTTTCTCCTATATTGATACATGTATTTGGAACTCTAAATCCAACACGGTTTGTGCTAGCTTCTTGAAACTTGACACAGTAAAGTAGTTTCACGTTCTGTCTCTATGTTTTGTTTCCTCTTGATGTAGCCCTAAGCAGTGACTGGCGAGAAACACTTTCATGGAAAGGGGTTGCCAAGCTTCCAAAAATTACGAATCTCCAGAAATCTCAGCAAATGTTTTTTCACCCAAACTGGATGATACTTTCAGGTAATGATCAGTACACTAAGGCGACTTGGTTCCCCAGATTTCGTTCTTCTATGTTGAAGCATTCATTTCCAGTAACAGTTTGAATTTTTAGGTCTCACTCTGTTTTCTCCTATATTGATAGATATATTTGGAACTCTAAATCCAACACGGTTTGTGCTAGCTTCTTGAAACTTGACACAGTAAAGTAGTTTCACGTTCTGTCTCTATGTTTTGTTTCCTCTTGATGTAGCCCTAAGCAGTGACTGGCGAGAAACACTTCCATGGAAAGGGGTTGCCAAGCTTCCAAAAATTATGAATCTCCAGAAATCTCAGCAAATATTTTTTCACCCAAACTGGATGATACTTTCAGGAAATGATCAGTACACTAAGGCGACTTGGTTCCCCAAATGTCGTTCTTCTATGTTGAAGCGTTCATTTCCAGTAACAGTTTGAATTTTTAGGGTTCACTCTGTTTTCTCCTATATTGATACATGTTTTTGGAACTCTAAATCCAACACGGTTTGTGCTAGCTTCTTGAAACTTGACACAGTAAAGTAGTTTCACGTTCTGTCTCTATGTTTTGTTTCCTCTTGATGTAGCCCTAAGCAGTGACTGGCGAGAAACACTTTCATGGAAAGGGGTTGCCAAGCTTCCAAAAATTACGAATCTCCAGAAATCTCAGCAAATGTTTTTTCACCCAAACTGGATGATACTTTCAGGTAATGATCAGTACACTAAGGCGACTTGGTTCCCCAGATTTCGTTCTTCTATGTTGAAGCATTCATTTCCAGTAACAGTTTGAATTTTTAGGTTTCACTCTGTTTTCTCCTATATTGATAGATGTATTTGGAACTCTAAATCCAACACGGTTTGTGCTACCTTCTTGAAACTTGACACACTAAAGTAGTTTCAAGTTCTATCTCTATGTTTTGTTTCCTCTTGATGTAGCCCTAAGCACTGACTGGTGTGAAACACTTTCATGGAAAGGGGTTGCCAAGCTTCCAAAAGTTACGAATCTCCAGAAATCTCAGCAAATATTTTTTCACCCAAACTGGATGATACTTTCAGGTAATGATCAGTACACTAAGGCGACTTGGTTCCCCAGATTTCGTTCTTCTATGTTGAAGCATTCATTTCCAGTAACAGTTTGAATTTTTAGGTTTCACTCTGTTTTCTCCTATATTGATACATGTATTTGGAACTCTAAATCCAACACGGTTTGTGCTAGCTTCTTGAAACTTGACACAGTAAAGTAGTTTCACGTTCTATCTCTATGTTTTGTTTCCTCTTGATGTAGCCCTAAGCAGTGACTGGCGAGAAACACTTCCATGGAAAGGGGTTGCCAAGCTTCCAAAAATTACGAATCTCCAGAAATCTCAGCAAATATTTTTTCACCCAAACTGGATGATACTTTCAGGTAATGATCAGTACACTAAGGCGACTTGGTTCCCCAAATGCCGTTCTTCTATGTTGAAGCGTTCATTTTTAGTAACAGTTTGAATTTTTAGGTTTCACTCTGTTTTCTCCTATATTGATACATGTATTTGGAACTCTAAATCCAACACGGTTTGTGGTAGCTTCTTGAAACTTGACACAGTAAAGTAGTTTCACGTTCTGTCTCTATGTTTTGTTTCCTCTTGATGTAGCCCTAAGCAGTGACTGGCGAGAAACACTTTCATGGAAAGGGGTTGCCAAGCTTCCAAAAATTACGAATCTCCAGAAATCTCAGCAAATGTTTTTTCACCCAAACTGGATGATACTTTCAGGTAATGATCAGTACACTAAGGCGACTTGGTTCCCCAAATGTCGTTCTTCTATGTTGAAGCGTTCATTTCCAGTAACAGTTTGAATTTTTAGGTTTCACTCTGTTTTCTCCTATATTGATACATGTATTTGGAACTCTAAATCCAACACGGTTTGTGCTAGCTTCTTGAAACTTGACACAGTAAAGTACTTTCACGTTCTATCTCTACGTTTTGTTTCCTCTTGATGTAGCCCTAAGCAGTGACTGGCGAGAAACACTTTCATGGAAAGGGGTTGCCAAGCTTCCAAAAATTATGAATCTCCAGAAATCTCAGCAAATATTTTTTCACCCAAACTGGATGATACTTTCAGGTAATGATCAGTACACTAAGGCGACTTGGTTCCCCAAATGTCGTTCTTCTAGGTTGAAGCGTTCATTTCCAGTAACAGTTTGAATTTTTAGGTTTCACTCTGTTTTCTCCTATATTGATAGATGTATTTGGAACTCTAAATCCAACACGGTTTGTGCTAGCTTCTTGAAACTTGACACTGTAAAGTAGTTTCACGTTCTGTCTCTATGTTTTGTTTCCTCTTGATGTAGCCCTAAGCAGTGACTGGCGAGAAACAATTCCATGGAAAGTGGTTGCCAAGCTTCCAAAAATTATGAATCTCCAGAAATCTCAGCAAATATTTTTTCACCCAAACTGGATGATACTTTCAGGTAATGATTAGTACACTAAGGCGACTTGGTTCCCCAAATGTCGTTCTTGTATGTTGAAGCGTTCATTTCCAGTAACAGTTTGCATTTTTAGGTTTCACTCTGTTTTCTCCTATATTGATATATGTATTTGGAACTCTAAATCCAACACGGTTTGTGCTACCTTCTTGAAACTTGACACACTAAAGTAGTTTCAAGTTCTATCTCTATGTTTTGTTTCCTCTTGATGTAGCCCTAAGCACTGACTGGTGTGAAACACTTTCATGGAAAGGGGTTGCCAAGCTTCCAAAAATTACGAATCTCCAGAAATCTCAGCAAATATTTTTTCACCCAAACTGGATGATACTTTCAGGTAATGATCAGTACACTAAGGCGACTTGGTTCCCCAGATTTCGTTCTTCTATGTTGAAGCATTCATTTCCAGTAACAGTTTGAATTTTTAGGTCTCACTCTGTTTTCTCCTATATTGATAGATATATTTGGAACTCTAAATCCAACACGGTTTGTGCTAGCTTCTTGAAACTTGACACAGTAAAGTAGTTTCACGTTCTGTCTCTATGTTTTGTTTCCTCTTGATGTAGCCCTAAGCAGTGACTGGCGAGAAACACTTCCATGGAAAGGGGTTGCCAAGCTTCCAAAAATTATGAATCTCCAGAAATCTCAGCAAATATTTTTTCACCCAAACTGGATGATACTTTCAGGAAATGATCAGTACACTAAGGCGACTTGGTTCCCCAAATGTCGTTCTTCTATGTTGAAGCGTTCATTTCCAGTAACAGTTTGAATTTTTAGGGTTCACTCTGTTTTCTCCTATATTGATACATGTTTTTGGAACTCTAAATCCAACACGGTTTGTGCTAGCTTCTTGAAACTTGACACAGTAAAGTAGTTTCACGTTCTGTCTCTATGTTTTGTTTCCTCTTGATGTAGCCCTAAGCAGTGACTGGCGAGAAACACTTTCATGGAAAAGGGTTGCCAAGCTTCCAAAAATTACGAATCTCCAGAAATCTCAGCAAATGTTTTTTCACCCAAACTGGATGATACTTTCAGGTAATGATCAGTACACTAAGGCGACTTGGTTCCCCAAATGTCGTTCTTCTATGTTGAAGCATTCATTTCCAGTAACAGTTTGAATTTTTAGGTTTCACTCTGTTTTCTCCTATATTGATAGATGTATTTGGAACTCTAAATCCAACACGGTTTGTGCTACCTTCTTGAAACTTGACACACTAAAGTAGTTTCAAGTTCTATCTCTATGTTTTGTTTCCTCTTGATGTAGCCCTAAGCACTGACTGGTGTGAAACACTTTCATGGAAAGGGGTTGCCAAGCTTCCAAAAGTTACGAATCTCCAGAAATCTCAGCAAATATTTTTTCACCCAAACTGGATGATACTTTCAGGTAATGATCAGTACACTAAGGCGACTTGGTTCCCCAGATTTCGTTCTTCTATGTTGAAGCATTCATTTCCAGTAACAGTTTGAATTTTTAGGTTTCACTCTGTTTTCTCCTATATTGATACATGTATTTGGAACTCTAAATCCAACACGGTTTGTGCTAGCTTCTTGAAACTTGACACAGTAAAGTAGTTTCACGTTCTATCTCTATGTTTTGTTTCCTCTTGATGTAGCCCTAAGCAGTGACTGGCGAGAAACACTTCCATGGAAAGGGGTTGCCAAGCTTCCAAAAATTACGAATCTCCAGAAATCTCAGCAAATATTTTTTCACCCAAACTGCATGATACTTTCAGGTAATGATCAGTACACTAAGGCGACTTGGTTCCCCAAATGCCGTTCTTCTATGTTGAAGCGTTCATTTTTAGTAACAGTTTGAATTTTTAGGTTTCACTCTGTTTTCTCCTATATTGATACATGTATTTGGAACTCTAAATCCAACACGGTTTGTGGTAGCTTCTTGAAACTTGACACAGTAAAGTAGTTTCACGTTCTGTCTCTATGTTTTGTTTCCTCTTGATGTAGCCCTAAGCAGTGACTGGCGAGAAACACTTTCATGGAAAGGGGTTGCCAAGCTTCCAAAAATTACGAATCTCCAGAAATCTCAGCAAATGTTTTTTCACCCAAACTGGATGATACTTTCAGGTAATGATCAGTACACTAAGGCGACTTGGTTCCCCAAATGTCGTTCTTCTATGTTGAAGCGTTCATTTCCAGTAACAGTTTGAATTTTTAGGTTTCACTCTGTTTTCTCCTATATTGATACATGTATTTGGAACTCTAAATCCAACACGGTTTGTGCTAGCTTCTTGAAACTTGACACAGTAAAGTACTTTCACGTTCTATCTCTACGTTTTGTTTCCTCTTGATGTAGCCCTAAGCAGTGACTGGCGAGAAACACTTTCATGGAAAGGGGTTGCCAAGCTTCCAAAAATTATGAATCTCCAGAAATCTCAGCAAATATTTTTTCACCCAAACTGGATGATACTTTCAGGTAATGATCAGTACACTAAAGCGACTGGGTTCCCCAAATGTCGTTCTTCTAGGTTGAAGCGTTCATTTCCAGTAACAGTTTGAATTTTTAGGTTTCACTCTGTTTTCTCCTATATTGATAGATGTATTTGGAACTCTAAATCCAACACGGTTTGTGCTAGCTTCTTGAAACTTGACACTGTAAAGTAGTTTCACGTTCTGTCTCTATGTTTTGTTTCCTCTTGATGTAGCCCTAAGCAGTGACTGGCGAGAAACAATTCCATGGAAAGTGGTTGCCAAGCTTCCAAAAATTATGAATCTCCAGAAATCTCAGCAAATATTTTTTCACCCAAACTGGATGATACTTTCAGGTAATGATTAGTACACTAAGGCGACTTGGTTCCCCAAATGTCGTTCTTGTATGTTGAAGCGTTCATTTCCAGTAACAGTTTGCATTTTTAGGTTTCACTCTGTTTTCTCCTATATTGATACATGTATTTGGAACTCTAAATCCAACACGGTTTGTGCTAGCTTCTTGAAACTTGACACAGTAAAGTAGTTTCACGTTCTGTCTCTATGTTTTGTTTCCTCTTGATGTAGCCCTAAGCAGTGACTGGCGAGAAACACTTTCATGGAAAGGGGTTGCCAAGCTTCCAAAAATTACGAATCTCCAGAAATCTCAGCAAATGTTTTTTCACCCAAACTGGATGATACTTTCAGGTAATGATCAGTACACTAAGGCGACTTGGTTCCCCAGATTTCGTTCTTCTATGTTGAAGCATTCATTTCCAGTAACAGTTTGAATTTTTAGGTTTCACTCTGTTTTCTCCTATATTGATAGATGTATTTGGAACTCTAAATCCAACACGGTTTGTGCTACCTTCTTGAAACTTGACACACTAAAGTAGTTTCAAGTTCTATCTCTATGTTTTGTTTCCTCTTGATGTAGCCCTAAGCACTGACTGGTGTGAAACACTTTCATGGAAAGGGGTTGCCAAGCTTCCAAAAGTTACGAATCTCCAGAAATCTCAGCAAATATTTTTTCACCCAAACTGGATGATACTTTCAGGTAATGATCAGTACACTAAGGCGACTTGGTTCCCCAGATTTCGTTCTTCTATGTTGAAGCATTCATTTCCAGTAACAGTTTGAATTTTTAGGTTTCACTCTGTTTTCTCCTATATTGATACATGTATTTGGAACTCTAAATCCAACACGGTTTGTGCTAGCTTCTTGAAACTTGACACAGTAAAGTAGTTTCACGTTCTATCTCTATGTTTTGTTTCCTCTTGATGTAGCCCTAAGCAGTGACTGGCGAGAAACACTTCCATGGAAAGGGGTTGCCAAGCTTCCAAAAATTACGAATCTCCAGAAATCTCAGCAAATATTTTTTCACCCAAACTGGATGATACTTTCAGGTAATGATCAGTACACTAAGGCGACTTGGTTCCCCAAATGCCGTTCTTCTATGTTGAAGCGTTCATTTTTAGTAACAGTTTGAATTTTTAGGTTTCACTCTGTTTTCTCCTATATTGATACATGTATTTGGAACTCTAAATCCAACACGGTTTGTGGTAGCTTCTTGAAACTTGACACAGTAAAGTAGTTTCACGTTCTGTCTCTATGTTTTGTTTCCTCTTGATGTAGCCCTAAGCAGTGACTGGCGAGAAACACTTTCATGGAAAGGGGTTGCCAAGCTTCCAAAAATTACGAATCTCCAGAAATCTCAGCAAATGTTTTTTCACCCAAACTGGATGATACTTTCAGGTAATGATCAGTACACTAAGGCGACTTGGTTCCCCAAATGTCGTTCTTCTATGTTGAAGCGTTCATTTCCAGTAACAGTTTGAATTTTTAGGTTTCACTCTGTTTTCTCCTATTTGATACATGTATTTGGAACTCTAAATCCAACACGGTTTGTGCTAGCTTCTTGAAACTTGACACAGTAAAGTACTTTCACGTTCTATCTCTACGTTTTGTTTCCTCTTGATGTAGCCCTAAGCAGTGACTGGCGAGAAACACTTTCATGGAAAGGGGTTGCCAAGCTTCCAAAAATTATGAATCTCCAGAAATCTCAGCAAATATTTTTTCACCCAAACTGGATGATACTTTCAGGTAATGATCAGTACACTAAAGCGACTTGGTTCCCCAAATGTCGTTCTTCTAGGTTGAAGCGTTCATTTCCAGTAACAGTTTGAATTTTTAGGTTTCACTCTGTTTTCTCCTATATTGATACATGTATTTGGAACTCTAAATCCAACACGGTTTGTGCTAGCTTCTTGAAACTTGACACAGTAAAGTAGTTTCACGTTCTATCTCTATGTTTTGTTTCCTCTTGATGTAGCCCTAAGCAGTGACTGGCGAGAAACACTTCCATGGAAAGGGGTTGCCAAGCTTCCAAAAATTACGAATCTCCAGAAATCTCAGCAAATATTTTTTCACCCAAACTGGAAGATACTTTCAGGTAATGATCAGTACACTAAGGCGACTTGGTTCCCCAAATGCCGTTCTTCTATGTTGAAGCGTTCATTTCCAGTAACAGTTTGAATTTTTAGGTTTCACTCTGTTTTCTCCTATATTGATACATGTATTTGGAACTCTAAATCCAACACGGTTTGTGGTAGCTTCTTGAAACTTGACACAGTAAAGTAGTTTCACGTTCTGTCTCTATGTTTTGTTTCCTCTTGATGTAGCCCTAAGCAGTGACTGGCGAGAAACACTTTCATGGAAAGGGGTTGCCAAGCTTCCAAAAATTACGAATCTCCAGAAATCTCAGCAAATGTTTTTTCACCCAAACTGGATGATACTTTCAGGTAATGATCAGTACACTAAGGCGACTTGGTTCCCCAAATGTCGTTCTTCTATGTTGAAGCGTTCATTTCCAGTAACAGTTTGAATTTTTAGGTTTCACTCTGTTTTCTCCTATATTGATACATGTATTTGGAACTCTAAATCCAACACGGTTTGTGCTAGCTTCTTGAAACTTGACACAGTAAAGTACTTTCACGTTCTATCTCTACGTTTTGTTTCCTCTTGATGTAGCCCTAAGCAGTGACTGGCGAGAAACACTTTCATGGAAAGGGGTTGCCAAGCTTCCAAAAATTATGAATCTCCAGAAATCTCAGCAAATATTTTTTCACCCAAACTGGATGATACTTTCAGGTAATGATCAGTACACTAAAGCGACTTGGTTCCCCAAATGTCGTTCTTCTAGGTTGAAGCGTTCATTTCCAGTAACAGTTTGAATTTTTAGGTTTCACTCTGTTTTCTCCTATATTGATACATGTATTTGGAACTCTAAATCCAACACGGTTTGTGCTAGCTTCTTGAAACTTGACACAGTAAAGTAGTTTCACGTTCTATCTCTATGTTTTGTTTCCTCTTGATGTAGCCCTAAGCAGTGACTGGCGAGAAACACTTCCATGGAAAGGGGTTGCCAAGCTTCCAAAAATTACGAATCTCCAGAAATCTCAGCAAATATTTTTTCACCCAAACTGGAAGATACTTTCAGGTAATGATCAGTACACTAAGGCGACTTGGTTCCCCAAATGCCGTTCTTCTATGTTGAAGCGTTCATTTCCAGTAACAGTTTGAATTTTTAGGTTTCACTCTGTTTTCCCCTATATTGATACATGTATTTGGAACTCTAAATCCAACACGGTTTGTGGTAGCTTCTTGAAACTTGACACAGTAAAGTAGTTTCACGTTCTGTCTCTATGTTTTGTTTCCTCTTGATGTAGCCCTAAGCAGTGACTGGCGAGAAACACTTTCATGGAAAGGGGTTGCCAAGCTTCCAAAAATTACGAATCTCCAGAAATCTCAGCAAATGTTTTTTCACCCAAACTGGATGATACTTTCAGGTAATGATCAGTACACTAAGGCGACTTGGTTCCCCAAATGTCGTTCTTCTATGTTGAAGCGTTCATTTCCAGTAACAGTTTGAATTTTTAGGTTTCACTCTGTTTTCTCCTATATTGATACATGTATTTGGAACTCTAAATCCAACACGGTTTGTGCTAGCTTCTTGAAACTTGACACAGTAAAGTAGTTTCACGTTCTGTCTCTATGTTTTGTTTCCTCTTGATGTAGCCCTAAGCAGTGACTGGCGAGAAACACTTTCATGGAAAGGGGTTGCCAAGCTTCCAAAAATTACGAATCTCCAGAAATCTCAGCAAATGTTTTTTCACCCAAACTGGATGATACTTTCAGGTAATGATCAGTACACTAAGGCGACTTGGTTCCCCAGATTTCGTTCTTCTATGTTGAAGCATTCATTTCCAGTAACAGTTTGAATTTTTAGGTCTCACTCTGTTTTCTCCTATATTGATAGATATATTTGGAACTCTAAATCCAACACGGTTTGTGCTAGCTTCTTGAAACTTGACACAGTAAAGTAGTTTCACGTTCTGTCTCTATGTTTTGTTTCCTCTTGATGTAGCCCTAAGCAGTGACTGGCGAGAAACACTTCCATGGAAAGGGGTTGCCAAGCTTCCAAAAATTATGAATCTTCAGAAATCTCAGCAAATATTTTTTCACCCAAACTGGATGATACTTTCAGGAAATGATCAGTACACTAAGGCGACTTGGTTCCCCAAATGTCGTTCTTCTATGTTGAAGCGTTCATTTCCAGTAACAGTTTGAATTTTTAGGGTTCACTCTGTTTTCTCCTATATTGATACATGTTTTTGGAACTCTAAATCCAACACGGTTTGTGCTAGCTTCTTGAAACTTGACACAGTAAAGTAGTTTCACGTTCTGTCTCTATGTTTTGTTTCCTCTTGATGTAGCCCTAAGCAGTGACTGGCGAGAAACACTTTCATGGAAAGGGGTTGCCAAGCTTCCAAAAATTACGAATCTCCAGAAATCTCAGCAAATGTTTTTTCACCCAAACTGGATGATACTTTCAGGTAATGATCAGTACACTAAGGCGACTTGGTTCCCCAGATTTCGTTCTTCTATGTTGAAGCATTCATTTCCAGTAACAGTTTGAATTTTTAGGTTTCACTCTGTTTTCTCCTATATTGATAGATGTATTTGGAACTCTAAATCCAACACGGTTTGTGCTACCTTCTTGAAACTTGACACACTAAAGTAGTTTCAAGTTCTATCTCTATGTTTTGTTTCCTCTTGATGTAGCCCTAAGCACTGACTGGTGTGAAACACTTTCATGGAAAGGGGTTGCCAAGCTTCCAAAAGTTACGAATCTCCAGAAATCTCAGCAAATATTTTTTCACCCAAACTGGATGATACTTTCAGGTAATGATCAGTACACTAAGGCGACTTGGTTCCCCAGATTTCGTTCTTCTATGTTGAAGCATTCATTTCCAGTAACAGTTTGAATTTTTAGGTTTCACTCTGTTTTCTCCTATATTGATACATGTATTTGGAACTCTAAATCCAACACGGTTTGTGCTAGCTTCTTGAAACTTGACACAGTAAAGTAGTTTCACGTTCTATCTCTATGTTTTGTTTCCTCTTGATGTAGCCCTAAGCAGTGACTGGCGAGAAACACTTCCATGGAAAGGGGTTGCCAAGCTTCCAAAAATTACGAATCTCCAGAAATCTCAGCAAATATTTTTTCACCCAAACTGGATGATACTTTCAGGTAATGATCAGTACACTAAGGCGACTTGGTTCCCCAAATGCCGTTCTTCTATGTTGAAGCGTTCATTTTTAGTAACAGTTTGAATTTTTAGGTTTCACTCTGTTTTCTCCTATATTGATACATGTATTTGGAACTCTAAATCCAACACGGTTTGTGGTAGCTTCTTGAAACTTGACACAGTAAAGTAGTTTCACGTTCTGTCTCTATGTTTTGTTTCCTCTTGATGTAGCCCTAAGCAGTGACTGGCGAGAAACACTTTCATGGAAAGGGGTTGCCAAGCTTCCAAAAATTACGAATCTCCAGAAATCTCAGCAAATGTTTTTTCACCCAAACTGGATGATACTTTCAGGTAATGATCAGTACACTAAGGCGACTTGGTTCCCCAAATGTCGTTCTTCTATGTTGAAGCGTTCATTTCCAGTAACAGTTTGAATTTTTAGGTTTCACTCTGTTTTCTCCTATATTGATACATGTATTTGGAACTCTAAATCCAACACGGTTTGTGCTAGCTTCTTGAAACTTGACACAGTAAAGTACTTTCACGTTCTATCTCTACGTTTTGTTTCCTCTTGATGTAGCCCTAAGCAGTGACTGGCGAGAAACACTTTCATGGAAAGGGGTTGCCAAGCTTCCAAAAATTATGAATCTCCAGAAATCTCAGCAAATATTTTTTCACCCAAACTGGATGATACTTTCAGGTAATGATCAGTACACTAAGGCGACTTGGTTCCCCAAATGTCGTTCTTCTAGGTTGAAGCGTTCATTTCCAGTAACAGTTTGAATTTTTAGGTTTCACTCTGTTTTCTCCTATATTGATAGATGTATTTGGAACTCTAAATCCAACACGGTTTGTGCTAGCTTCTTGAAACTTGACACTGTAAAGTAGTTTCACGTTCTGTCTCTATGTTTTGTTTCCTCTTGATGTAGCCCTAAGCAGTGACTGGCGAGAAACAATTCCATGGAAAGTGGTTGCCAAGCTTCCAAAAATTATGAATCTCCAGAAATCTCAGCAAATATTTTTTCACCCAAACTGGATGATACTTTCAGGTAATGATTAGTACACTAAGGCGACTTGGTTCCCCAAATGTCGTTCTTGTATGTTGAAGCGTTCATTTACAGTAACAGTTTGCATTTTTAGGTTTCACTCTGTTTTCTCCTATATTGATATATGTATTTGGAACTCTAAATCCAACACGGTTTGTGCTACCTTCTTGAAACTTGACACACTAAAGTAGTTTCAAGTTCTATCTCTATGTTTTGTTTCCTCTTGATGTAGCCCTAAGCACTGACTGGTGTGAAACACTTTCATGGAAAGGGGTTGCCAAGCTTCCAAAAATTACGAATCTCCAGAAATCTCAGCAAATATTTTTTCACCCAAACTGGATGATACTTTCAGGTAATGATCAGTACACTAAGGCGACTTGGTTCCCCAGATTTCGTTCTTCTATGTTGAAGCATTCATTTCCAGTAACAGTTTGAATTTTTAGGTCTCACTCTGTTTTCTCCTATATTGATAGATATATTTGGAACTCTAAATCCAACACGGTTTGTGCTAGCTTCTTGAAACTTGACACAGTAAAGTAGTTTCACGTTCTGTCTCTATGTTTTGTTTCCTCTTGATGTAGCCCTAAGCAGTGACTGGCGAGAAACACTTCCATGGAAAGGGGTTGCCAAGCTTCCAAAAATTATGAATCTCCAGAAATCTCAGCAAATATTTTTTCACCCAAACTGGATGATACTTTCAGGAAATGATCAGTACACTAAGGCGACTTGGTTCCCCAAATGTCGTTCTTCTATGTTGAAGCGTTCATTTCCAGTAACAGTTTGAATTTTTAGGGTTCACTCTGTTTTCTCCTATATTGATACATGTTTTTGGAACTCTAAATCCAACACGGTTTGTGCTAGCTTCTTGAAACTTGACACAGTAAAGTAGTTTCACGTTCTGTCTCTATGTTTTGTTTCCTCTTGATGTAGCCCTAAGCAGTGACTGGCGAGAAACACTTTCATGGAAAAGGGTTGCCAAGCTTCCAAAAATTACGAATCTCCAGAAATCTCAGCAAATGTTTTTTCACCCAAACTGGATGATACTTTCAGGTAATGATCAGTACACTAAGGCGACTTGGTTCCCCAAATGTCGTTCTTCTATGTTGAAGCATTCATTTCCAGTAACAGTTTGAATTTTTAGGTTTCACTCTGTTTTCTCCTATATTGATAGATGTATTTGGAACTCTAAATCCAACACGGTTTGTGCTACCTTCTTGAAACTTGACACACTAAAGTAGTTTCAAGTTCTATCTCTATGTTTTGTTTCCTCTTGATGTAGCCCTAAGCACTGACTGGTGTGAAACACTTTCATGGAAAGGGGTTGCCAAGCTTCCAAAAGTTACGAATCTCCAGAAATCTCAGCAAATATTTTTTCACCCAAACTGGATGATACTTTCAGGTAATGATCAGTACACTAAGGCGACTTGGTTCCCCAGATTTCGTTCTTCTATGTTGAAGCATTCATTTCCAGTAACAGTTTGAATTTTTAGGTTTCACTCTGTTTTCTCCTATATTGATACATGTATTTGGAACTCTAAATCCAACACGGTTTGTGCTAGCTTCTTGAAACTTGACACAGTAAAGTAGTTTCACGTTCTATCTCTATGTTTTGTTTCCTCTTGATGTAGCCCTAAGCAGTGACTGGCGAGAAACACTTCCATGGAAAGGGGTTGCCAAGCTTCCAAAAATTACGAATCTCCAGAAATCTCAGCAAATATTTTTTCACCCAAACTGCATGATACTTTCAGGTAATGATCAGTACACTAAGGCGACTTGGTTCCCCAAATGCCGTTCTTCTATGTTGAAGCGTTCATTTTTAGTAACAGTTTGAATTTTTAGGTTTCACTCTGTTTTCTCCTATATTGATACATGTATTTGGAACTCTAAATCCAACACGGTTTGTGGTAGCTTCTTGAAACTTGACACAGTAAAGTAGTTTCACGTTCTGTCTCTATGTTTTGTTTCCTCTTGATGTAGCCCTAAGCAGTGACTGGCGAGAAACACTTTCATGGAAAGGGGTTGCCAAGCTTCCAAAAATTACGAATCTCCAGAAATCTCAGCAAATGTTTTTTCACCCAAACTGGATGATACTTTCAGGTAATGATCAGTACACTAAGGCGACTTGGTTCCCCAAATGTCGTTCTTCTATGTTGAAGCGTTCATTTCCAGTAACAGTTTGAATTTTTAGGTTTCACTCTGTTTTCTCCTATATTGATACATGTATTTGGAACTCTAAATCCAACACGGTTTGTGCTAGCTTCTTGAAACTTGACACAGTAAAGTACTTTCACGTTCTATCTCTACGTTTTGTTTCCTCTTGATGTAGCCCTAAGCAGTGACTGGCGAGAAACACTTTCATGGAAAGGGGTTGCCAAGCTTCCAAAAATTATGAATCTCCAGAAATCTCAGCAAATATTTTTTCACCCAAACTGGATGATACTTTCAGGTAATGATCAGTACACTAAAGCGACTGGGTTCCCCAAATGTCGTTCTTCTAGGTTGAAGCGTTCATTTCCAGTAACAGTTTGAATTTTTAGGTTTCACTCTGTTTTCTCCTATATTGATAGATGTATTTGGAACTCTAAATCCAACACGGTTTGTGCTAGCTTCTTGAAACTTGACACTGTAAAGTAGTTTCACGTTCTGTCTCTATGTTTTGTTTCCTCTTGATGTAGCCCTAAGCAGTGACTGGCGAGAAACAATTCCATGGAAAGTGGTTGCCAAGCTTCCAAAAATTATGAATCTCCAGAAATCTCAGCAAATATTTTTTCACCCAAACTGGATGATACTTTCAGGTAATGATTAGTACACTAAGGCGACTTGGTTCCCCAAATGTCGTTCTTGTATGTTGAAGCGTTCATTTCCAGTAACAGTTTGCATTTTTAGGTTTCACTCTGTTTTCTCCTATATTGATACATGTATTTGGAACTCTAAATCCAACACGGTTTGTGCTAGCTTCTTGAAACTTGACACAGTAAAGTAGTTTCACGTTCTGTCTCTATGTTTTGTTTCCTCTTGATGTAGCCCTAAGCAGTGACTGGCGAGAAACACTTTCATGGAAAGGGGTTGCCAAGCTTCCAAAAATTACGAATCTCCAGAAATCTCAGCAAATGTTTTTTCACCCAAACTGGATGATACTTTCAGGTAATGATCAGTACACTAAGGCGACTTGGTTCCCCAGATTTCGTTCTTCTATGTTGAAGCATTCATTTCCAGTAACAGTTTGAATTTTTAGGTTTCACTCTGTTTTCTCCTATATTGATAGATGTATTTGGAACTCTAAATCCAACACGGTTTGTGCTACCTTCTTGAAACTTGACACACTAAAGTAGTTTCAAGTTCTATCTCTATGTTTTGTTTCCTCTTGATGTAGCCCTAAGCACTGACTGGTGTGAAACACTTTCATGGAAAGGGGTTGCCAAGCTTCCAAAAGTTACGAATCTCCAGAAATCTCAGCAAATATTTTTTCACCCAAACTGGATGATACTTTCAGGTAATGATCAGTACACTAAGGCGACTTGGTTCCCCAGATTTCGTTCTTCTATGTTGAAGCATTCATTTCCAGTAACAGTTTGAATTTTTAGGTTTCACTCTGTTTTCTCCTATATTGATACATGTATTTGGAACTCTAAATCCAACACGGTTTGTGCTAGCTTCTTGAAACTTGACACAGTAAAGTAGTTTCACGTTCTATCTCTATGTTTTGTTTCCTCTTGATGTAGCCCTAAGCAGTGACTGGCGAGAAACACTTCCATGGAAAGGGGTTGCCAAGCTTCCAAAAATTACGAATCTCCAGAAATCTCAGCAAATATTTTTTCACCCAAACTGGATGATACTTTCAGGTAATGATCAGTACACTAAGGCGACTTGGTTCCCCAAATGCCGTTCTTCTATGTTGAAGCGTTCATTTTTAGTAACAGTTTGAATTTTTAGGTTTCACTCTGTTTTCTCCTATATTGATACATGTATTTGGAACTCTAAATCCAACACGGTTTGTGGTAGCTTCTTGAAACTTGACACAGTAAAGTAGTTTCACGTTCTGTCTCTATGTTTTGTTTCCTCTTGATGTAGCCCTAAGCAGTGACTGGCGAGAAACACTTTCATGGAAAGGGGTTGCCAAGCTTCCAAAAATTACGAATCTCCAGAAATCTCAGCAAATGTTTTTTCACCCAAACTGGATGATACTTTCAGGTAATGATCAGTACACTAAGGCGACTTGGTTCCCCAAATGTCGTTCTTCTATGTTGAAGCGTTCATTTCCAGTAACAGTTTGAATTTTTAGGTTTCACTCTGTTTTCTCCTATATTGATACATGTATTTGGAACTCTAAATCCAACACGGTTTGTGCTAGCTTCTTGAAACTTGACACAGTAAAGTACTTTCACGTTCTATCTCTACGTTTTGTTTCCTCTTGATGTAGCCCTAAGCAGTGACTGGCGAGAAACACTTTCATGGAAAGGGGTTGCCAAGCTTCCAAAAATTATGAATCTCCAGAAATCTCAGCAAATATTTTTTCACCCAAACTGGATGATACTTTCAGGTAATGATCAGTACACTAAGGCGACTTGGTTCCCCAAATGTCGTTCTTCTAGGTTGAAGCGTTCATTTCCAGTAACAGTTTGAATTTTTAGGTTTCACTCTGTTTTCTCCTATATTGATAGATGTATTTGGAACTCTAAATCCAACACGGTTTGTGCTAGCTTCTTGAAACTTGACACTGTAAAGTAGTTTCACGTTCTGTCTCTATGTTTTGTTTCCTCTTGATGTAGCCCTAAGCAGTGACTGGCGAGAAACAATTCCATGGAAAGTGGTTGCCAAGCTTCCAAAAATTATGAATCTCCAGAAATCTCAGCAAATATTTTTTCACCCAAACTGGATGATACTTTCAGGTAATGATTAGTACACTAAGGCGACTTGGTTCCCCAAATGTCGTTCTTGTATGTTGAAGCGTTCATTTCCAGTAACAGTTTGCATTTTTAGGTTTCACTCTGTTTTCTCCTATATTGATATATGTATTTGGAACTCTAAATCCAACACGGTTTGTGCTACCTTCTTGAAACTTGACACACTTAAGTAGTTTCAAGTTATATCTCTATGTTTTGTTTCCTCTTGATGTAGCCCTAAGCACTGACTGGTGTGAAACACTTTCATGGAAAGGGGTTGCCAAGCTTCCAAAAATTACGAATCTCCAGAAATCTCAGCAAATATTTTTTCACCCAAACTGGATGATACTTTCAGGTAATGATCAGTACACTAAGGCGACTTGGTTCCCCAGATTTCGTTCTTCTATGTTGAAGCATTCATTTCCAGTAACAGTTTGAATTTTTAGGTCTCACTCTGTTTTCTCCTATATTGATAGATATATTTGGAACTCTAAATCCAACACGGTTTGTGCTAGCTTCTTGAAACTTGACACAGTAAAGTAGTTTCACGTTCTGTCTCTATGTTTTGTTTCCTCTTGATGTAGCCCTAAGCAGTGACTGGCGAGAAACACTTCCATGGAAAGGGGTTGCCAAGCTTCCAAAAATTATGAATCTCCAGAAATCTCAGCAAATATTTTTTCACCCAAACTAGATGATACTTTCAGGAAATGATCAGTACACTAAGGCGACTTGGTTCCCCAAATGTCGTTCTTCTATGTTGAAGCGTTCATTTCCAGTAACAGTTTGAATTTTTAGGGTTCACTCTGTTTTCTCCTATATTGATACATGTTTTTGGAACTCTAAATCCAACACGGTTTGTGCTAGCTTCTTGAAACTTGACACAGTAAAGTAGTTTCACGTTCTGTCTCTATGTTTTGTTTCCTCTTGATGTAGCCCTAAGCAGTGACTGGCGAGAAACACTTTCATGGAAAGGGGTTGCCAAGCTTCCAAAAATTACGAATCTCCAGAAATCTCAGCAAATGTTTTTTCACCCAAACTGGATGATACTTTCAGGTAATGATCAGTACACTAAGGCGACTTGGTTCCCCAGATTTCGTTCTTCTATGTTGAAGCATTCATTTCCAGTAACAGTTTGAATTTTTAGGTTTCACTCTGTTTTCTCCTATATTGATAGATGTATTTGGAACTCTAAATCCAACACGGTTTGTGCTACCTTCTTGAAACTTGACACACTAAAGTAGTTTCAAGTTCTATCTCTATGTTTTGTTTCCTCTTGATGTAGCCCTAAGCACTGACTGGTGTGAAACACTTTCATGGAAAGGGGTTGCCAAGCTTCCAAAAGTTACGAATCTCCAGAAATCTCAGCAAATATTTTTTCACCCAAACTGGATGATACTTTCAGGTAATGATCAGTACACTAAGGCGACTTGGTTCCCCAGATTTCGTTCTTCTATGTTGAAGCATTCATTTCCAGTAACAGTTTGAATTTTTAGGTTTCACTCTGTTTTCTCCTATATTGATACATGTATTTGGAACTCTAAATCCAACACGGTTTGTGCTAGCTTCTTGAAACTTGACACAGTAAAGTAGTTTCACGTTCTATCTCTATGTTTTGTTTCCTCTTGATGTAGCCCTAAGCAGTGACTGGCGAGAAACACTTCCATGGAAAGGGGTTGCCAAGCTTCCAAAAATTACGAATCTCCAGAAATCTCAGCAAATATTTTTTCACCCAAACTGGATGATACTTTCAGGTAATGATCAGTACACTAAGGCGACTTGGTTCCCCAAATGCCGTTCTTCTATGTTGAAGCGTTCATTTTTAGTAACAGTTTGAATTTTTAGGTTTCACTCTGTTTTCTCCTATATTGATACATGTATTTGGAACTCTAAATCCAACACGGTTTGTGGTAGCTTCTTGAAACTTGACACAGTAAAGTAGTTTCACGTTCTGTCTCTATGTTTTGTTTCCTCTTGATGTAGCCCTAAGCAGTGACTGGCGAGAAACACTTTCATGGAAAGGGGTTGCCAAGCTTCCAAAAATTACGAATCTCCAGAAATCTCAGCAAATGTTTTTTCACCCAAACTGGATGATACTTTCAGGTAATGATCAGTACACTAAGGCGACTTGGTTCCCCAAATGTCGTTCTTCTATGTTGAAGCGTTCATTTCCAGTAACAGTTTGAATTTTTAGGTTTCACTCTGTTTTCTCCTATATTGATACATGTATTTGGAACTCTAAATCCAACACGGTTTGTGCTAGCTTCTTGAAACTTGACACAGTAAAGTACTTTCACGTTCTATCTCTACGTTTTGTTTCCTCTTGATGTAGCCCTAAGCAGTGACTGGCGAGAAACACTTTCATGGAAAGGGGTTGCCAAGCTTCCAAAAATTATGAATCTCCAGAAATCTCAGCAAATATTTTTTCACCCAAACTGGATGATACTTTCAGGTAATGATCAGTACACTAAGGCGACTTGGTTCCCCAAATGTCGTTCTTCTAGGTTGAAGCGTTCATTTCCAGTAACAGTTTGAATTTTTAGGTTTCACTCTGTTTTCTCCTATATTGATAGATGTATTTGGAACTCTAAATCCAACACGGTTTGTGCTAGCTTCTTGAAACTTGACACTGTAAAGTAGTTTCACGTTCTGTCTCTATGTTTTGTTTCCTCTTGATGTAGCCCTAAGCAGTGACTGGCGAGAAACAATTCCATGGAAAGTGGTTGCCAAGCTTCCAAAAATTATGAATCTCCAGAAATCTCAGCAAATATTTTTTCACCCAAACTGGATGATACTTTCAGGTAATGATTAGTACACTAAGGCGACTTGGTTCCCCAAATGTCGTTCTTGTATGTTGAAGCGTTCATTTCCAGTAACAGTTTGCATTTTTAGGTTTCACTCTGTTTTCTCCTATATTGATATATGTATTTGGAACTCTAAATCCAACACGGATTGTGCTACCTTCTTGAAACTTGACACACTTAAGTAGTTTCAAGTTATATCTCTATGTTTTGTTTCCTCTTGATGTAGCCCTAAGCACTGACTGGTGTGAAACACTTTCATGGAAAGGGGTTGCCAAGCTTCCAAAAATTACGAATCTCCAGAAATCTCAGCAAATATTTTTTCACCCAAACTGGATGATACTTTCAGGTAATGATCAGTACACTAAGGCGACTTGGTTCCCCAGATTTCGTTCTTCTATGTTGAAGCATTCATTTCCAGTAACAGTTTGAATTTTTAGGTCTCACTCTGTTTTCTCCTATATTGATAGATATATTTGGAACTCTAAATCCAACACGGTTTGTGCTAGCTTCTTGAAACTTGACACAGTAAAGTAGTTTCACGTTCTGTCTCTATGTTTTGTTTCCTCTTGATGTAGCCCTAAGCAGTGACTGGCGAGAAACACTTCCATGGAAAGGGGTTGCCAAGCTTCCAAAAATTATGAATCTCCAGAAATCTCAGCAAATGTTTTTTCACCCAAACTGGATGATACTTTCAGGAAATGATCAGTACACTAAGGCGACTTGGTTCCCCAAATGCCGTTCTTCTATGTTGAAGCGTTCATTTTTAGTAACAGTTTGAATTTTTAGGTTTCACTCTGTTTTCTCCTATATTGATACATGTATTTGGAACTCTAAATCCAACACGGTTTGTGGTAGCTTCTTGAAACTTGACACAGTAAAGTAGTTTCACGTTCTGTCTCTATGTTTTGTTTCCTCTTGATGTAGCCCTAAGCAGTGACTGGCGAGAAACACTTTCATGGAAAGGGGTTGCCAAGCTTCCAAAAATTACGAATCTCCAGAAATCTCAGCAAATGTTTTTTCACCCAAACTGGATGATACTTTCAGGTAATGATCAGTACACTAAGGCGACTTGGTTCCCCAGATGTCGTTCTTCTAGGTTGAAGCGTTCATTTCCAGTAACAGTTTGAATTTTTAGGTCTCACTCTGTTTTCTCCTATATTGATAGATATATTTGGAACTCTAAATCCAACACGGTTTGTGCTAGCTTCTTGAAACTTGACACAGTAAAGTACTTTCACGTTCTATCTCTACGTTTTGTTTCCTCTTGATGTAGCCCTAAGCAGTGACTGGCGAGAAACACTTTCATGGAAAGGGGTTGCCAAGCTTCCAAAAATTATGAATCTCCAGAAATCTCAGCAAATATTTTTTCAACCAAACTGGATGATACTTTCAGGTAATGATCAGTACACTAAGGCGACTTGGTTCCCCCAAATGTCGTTCTTCTAGGTTGAAGCGTTCATTTCCAGTAACAGTTTGAATTTTTAGGTTTCACTCTGTTTTCTCCTATATTGATAGATGTATTTGGAACTCTAAATCCAACACGGTTTGTGCTAGCTTCTTGAAACTTGACACTGTAAAGTAGTTTCACGTTCTGTCTCTATGTTTTGTTTCCTCTTGATGTAGCCCTAAGCAGTGACTGGCGAGAAACCATTCCATGGAAAGGGGTTGCCAAGCTTCCAAAAATTATGAATCTCCAGAAATCTCAGCAAATATTTTTTCACCCAAACTGGATGATACTTTCAGGTAATGATTAGTACACTAAGGCGACTTGGTTCCCCAAATGTCGTTCTTCTATGTTGAAGCGTTCATTTCCAGTAACAGTTTGCATTTTTGGTTTCACTCTGTTTTCTCCTATATTGACATATGTATTTGGAACTCTAAATCCAACACGGTTTGTGCTACCTTCTTGAAACTTGACACACTAAAGTAGTTTCAAGTTCTATCTCTATGTTTTGTTTCCTCTTGATGTAGCCCTAAGCACTGACTGGTGTGAAACACTTTCATGGAAAGGGGTTGCCAAGCTTCCAAAAATTACGAATCTCCAGAAATCTCAGCAAATATTTTTTCACCCAAACTGGATGATACTTTCAGGTAATGATCAGTACACTAAGGCGACTTGGTTCCCCAGATTTCGTTCTTCTATGTTGAAGCGTTCATTTCCAGTAACAGTTTGAATTTTTAGGTCTCACTCTGTTTTCTCCTATATTGATACATGTTTTTGGAACTCTAAATCCAACACGGTTTGTGCTAGCTTCTTGAAACTTGACACAGTAAAGTAGTTTCACGTTCTGTCTCTATGTTTTGTTTCCTCTTGATGTAGCCCTAAGCAGTGACTGGCGAGAAACACTTTCATGGAAAGGGGTTGCCAAGCTTCCAAAAATTATGAATCTCCAGAAATCTCAGCAAATATTTTTTCACCCAAACTGGATGATACTTTCAGGTAATGATCAGTACACTAAGGCGACTTGGTTCCCCAGATTTCGTTCTTCTATGTTGAAGCATTCATTTCCAGTAACAGTTTGAATTTTTAGGTTTCACTCTGTTTTCTCCTATATTGATAGATGTATTTGGAACTCTAAATCCAACACGGTTTGTGCTAGCTTCTTGAAACTTGACACACTAAAGTAGTTTCAAGTTCTATCTCTATGTTTTGTTTCCTCTTGATGTAGCCCTAAGCACTGACTGGTGTGAAACACTTTCATGGAAAGGGGTTGCCAAGCTTCCAAAAGTTACGAATCTCCAGAAATCTCAGCAAATATTTTTTCACCCAAACTGGATGATACTTTCAGGTAATGATCAGTACACTAAGGCGACTTGGTTCCCCAGATTTCGTTCTTCTATGTTGAAGCATTCATTTCCAGTAACAGTTTGAATTTTTAGGTTTCACTCTGTTTTCTCCTATATTGATAGATGTATTTGGAACTCTAAATCCAACACGGTTTGTGCTACCTTCTTGAAACTTGACACACTAAAGTAGTTTCAAGTTCTATCTCTATGTTTTGTTTCCTCTTGATGTAGCCCTAAGCACTGACTGGTGTGAAACACTTCCATGGAAAGGGGTTGCCAAGCTTCCAAAAATTACGAATCTCCAGAAATCTCAGCAAATATTTTTTCACCCAAACTGGATGATACTTTCAGGTAATGATCAGTACACTAAGGCGACTTGGTTCCCCAAATGCCGTTCTTCTATGTTGAAGCATTCATTTCCAGTAACAGTTTGAATTTTTAGGTTTCACTCTGTTTTCTCCTATATTGATACATGTATTTGGAACTCTAAATCCAACACGGTTTGTGGTAGCTTCTTGAAACTTGACACAGTAAAGTAGTTTCACGTTCTATCTCTATGTTTTGTTTCCTCTTGATGTAGCCCTAAGCAGTGACTGGCGAGAAACACTTCCATGGAAAGGGGTTGCCAAGCTTCCAAAAATTACGAATCTCCAGAAATCTCAGCAAATATTTTTTCACCCAAACTGGATGATACTTTCAGGTAATGATCAGTACACTAAGGCGACTTGATTCCCCAAATGCCGTTCTTCTATGTTGAAGCGTTCATTTCCAGTAACAGTTTGAATTTTTAGGTTTCACTCTGTTTTCTCCTATATTGATACATGTATTTGGAACTCTAAATCCAACACGGTTTGTGGTAGCTTCTTGAAACTTGACACAGTAAAGTAGTTTCACGTTCTGTCTCTATGTTTTGTTTCCTCTTGATGTAGCCCTAAGCAGTGACTGGCGAGAAACACTTTCATGGAAAGGGGTTGCCAAGCTTCCAAAAATTACGAATCTCCAGAAATCTCAGCAAATGTTTTTTCACCCAAACTGGATGATACTTTCAGGTAATGATCAGTACACTAAGGCGACTTGGTTCCCCAAATGTCGTTCTTCTATGTTGAAGCGTTCATTTCCAGTAACAGTTTGAATTTTTAGGTTTCACTCTGTTTTCTCCTATATTGATAGATGTATTTGGAACTCTAAATCCAACACGGTTTGTGCTAGCTTCTTGAAACTTGACACTGTAAAGTAGTTTCACGTTCTGTCTCTATGTTTTGTTTCCTCTTGATGTAGCGCTAAGCAGTGACTGGCGAGAAACAATTCCATGGAAAGGGGTTGCCAAGCTTCCAAAAATTATGAATCTCCAGAAATCTCAGCAAATATTTTTTCACCCAAACTGGATGATACTTTCAGGTAATGATTAGTACACTAAGGCGACTTGGTTCCCCAAATGTCGTTCTTCTATGTTGAAGCGTTCATTTCCAGTAACAGTTTGCATTTTTGGTTTCACTCTGTTTTCTCCTATATTGACATATGTATTTGGAACTCTAAATCCAACACGGTTTGTGCTACCTTCTTGAAACTTGACACACTAAAGTAGTTTCAAGTTCTATCTCTATGTTTTGTTTCCTCTTGATGTAGCCCTAAGCACTGACTGGTGTGAAACACTTTCATGGAAAGGGGTTGCCAAGCTTCCAAAAGTTACGAATCTCCAGAAATCTCAGCAAATGTTTTTTCACCCAAACTGGATGATACTTTCAGGTAATGATCAGTACACTAAGGCGACTTGGTTCCCCAGATTTCGTTCTTCTATGTTGAAGCATTCATTTCCAGTAACAGTTTGAATTTTTAGGTTTCACTCTGTTTTCTCCTATATTGATACATGTATTTGGAACTCTAAATCCAACACGGTTTGTGCTACCTTCTTGAAACTTGACACACTAAAGTAGTTTCAAGTTCTATCTCTATGTTTTGTTTCCTCTTGATGTAGCCCTAAGCACTGACTGGTGTGAAACACTTTCATGGAAAGGGGTTGCCAAGCTTCCAAAAATTACGAATCTCCAGAAATCTCAGCAAATATTTTTTCACCCAAACTGGATGATACTTTCAGGTAATGATCAGTACACTAAGGCGACTTGGTTCCCCAGATTTCGTTCTTCTATGTTGAAGCATTCATTTCCAGTAACAGTTTGAATTTTTAGGTCTCACTCTGTTTTCTCCTATATTGATAGATATATTTGGAACTCTAAATCCAACACGGTTTGTGCTAGCTTCTTGAAACTTGACACAGTAAAGTAGTTTCACGTTCTGTCTCTATGTTTTGTTTCCTCTTGATGTAGCCCTAAGCAGTGACTGGCGAGAAACACTTCCATGGAAAGGGGTTGCCAAGCTTCCAAAAATTATGAATCTCCAGAAATCTCAGCAAATATTTTTTCACCCAAACTGGATGATACTTTCAGGAAATGATCAGTACACTAAGGCGACTTGGTTCCCCAAATGTCGTTCTTCTATGTTGAAGCGTTCATTTCCAGTAACAGTTTGAATTTTTAGGGTTCACTCTGTTTTCTCCTATATTGATACATGTTTTTGGAACTCTAAATCCAACACGGTTTGTGCTAGCTTCTTGAAACTTGACACAGTAAAGTAGTTTCACGTTCTGTCTCTATGTTTTGTTTCCTCTTGATGTAGCCCTAAGCAGTGACTGGCGAGAAACACTTTCATGGAAAGGGGTTGCCAAGCTTCCAAAAATTACGAATCTCCAGAAATCTCAGCAAATGTTTTTTCACCCAAACTGGATGATACTTTCAGGTAATGATCAGTACACTAAGGCGACTTGGTTCCCCAGATTTCGTTCTTCTATGTTGAAGCATTCATTTCCAGTAACAGTTTGAATTTTTAGGTTTCACTCTGTTTTCTCCTATATTGATAGATGTATTTGGAACTCTAAATCCAACACGGTTTGTGCTACCTTCTTGAAACTTGACACACTAAAGTAGTTTCAAGTTCTATCTCTATGTTTTGTTTCCTCTTGATGTAGCCCTAAGCACTGACTGGTGTGAAACACTTTCATGGAAAGGGGTTGCCAAGCTTCCAAAAGTTACGAATCTCCAGAAATCTCAGCAAATATTTTTTCACCCAAACTGGATGATACTTTCAGGTAATGATCAGTACACTAAGGCGACTTGGTTCCCCAGATTTCGTTCTTCTATGTTGAAGCATTCATTTCCAGTAACAGTTTGAATTTTTAGGTTTCACTCTGTTTTCTCCTATATTGATACATGTATTTGGAACTCTAAATCCAACACGGTTTGTGCTAGCTTCTTGAAACTTGACACAGTAAAGTAGTTTCACGTTCTATCTCTATGTTTTGTTTCCTCTTGATGTAGCCCTAAGCAGTGACTGGCGAGAAACACTTCCATGGAAAGGGGTTGCCAAGCTTCCAAAAATTACGAATCTCCAGAAATCTCAGCAAATATTTTTTCACCCAAACTGGATGATACTTTCAGGTAATGATCAGTACACTAAGGCGACTTGGTTCCCCAAATGCCGTTCTTCTATGTTGAAGCGTTCATTTTTAGTAACAGTTTGAATTTTTAGGTTTCACTCTGTTTTCTCCTATATTGATACATGTATTTGGAACTCTAAATCCAACACGGTTTGTGGTAGCTTCTTGAAACTTGACACAGTAAAGTAGTTTCACGTTCTGTCTCTATGTTTTGTTTCCTCTTGATGTAGCCCTAAGCAGTGACTGGCGAGAAACACTTTCATGGAAAGGGGTTGCCAAGCTTCCAAAAATTACGAATCTCCAGAAATCTCAGCAAATGTTTTTTCACCCAAACTGGATGATACTTTCAGGTAATGATCAGTACACTAAGGCGACTTGGTTCCCCAAATGTCGTTCTTCTATGTTGAAGCGTTCATTTCCAGTAACAGTTTGAATTTTTAGGTTTCACTCTGTTTTCTCCTATATTGATACATGTATTTGGAACTCTAAATCCAACACGGTTTGTGCTAGCTTCTTGAAACTTGACACAGTAAAGTACTTTCACGTTCTATCTCTACGTTTTGTTTCCTCTTGATGTAGCCCTAAGCAGTGACTGGCGAGAAACACTTTCATGGAAAGGGGTTGCCAAGCTTCCAAAAATTATGAATCTCCAGAAATCTCAGCAAATATTTTTTCACCCAAACTGGATGATACTTTCAGGTAATGATTAGTACACTAAGGCGACTTGGTTCCCCAAATGTCGTTCTTCTATGTTGAAGCGTTCATTTCCAGTAACAGTTTGCATTTTTGGTTTCACTCTGTTTTCTCCTATATTGACATATGTATTTGGAACTCTAAATCCAACACGGTTTGTGCTACCTTCTTGAAACTTGACACACTAAAGTAGTTTCAAGTTCTATCTCTATGTTTTGTTTCCTCTTGATGTAGCCCTAAGCACTGACTGGTGTGAAACACTTTCATGGAAAGGGGTTGCCAAGCTTCCAAAAGTTACGAATCTCCAGAAATCTCAGCAAATGTTTTTTCACCCAAACTGGATGATACTTTCAGGTAATGATCAGTACACTAAGGCGACTTGGTTCCCCAGATTTCGTTCTTCTATGTTGAAGCATTCATTTCCAGTAACAGTTTGAATTTTTAGGTTTCACTCTGTTTTCTCCTATATTGATACATGTATTTGGAACTCTAAATCCAACACGGTTTGTGCTACCTTCTTGAAACTTGACACACTAAAGTAGTTTCAAGTTCTATCTCTATGTTTTGTTTCCTCTTGATGTAGCCCTAAGCACTGACTGGTGTGAAACACTTTCATGGAAAGGGGTTGCCAAGCTTCCAAAAATTACGAATCTCCAGAAATCTCAGCAAATATTTTTTCACCCAAACTGGATGATACTTTCAGGTAATGATCAGTACACTAAGGCGACTTGGTTCCCCAGATTTCGTTCTTCTATGTTGAAGCATTCATTTCCAGTAACAGTTTGAATTTTTAGGTCTCACTCTGTTTTCTCCTATATTGATAGATATATTTGGAACTCTAAATCCAACACGGTTTGTGCTAGCTTCTTGAAACTTGACACAGTAAAGTAGTTTCACGTTCTGTCTCTATGTTTTGTTTCCTCTTGATGTAGCCCTAAGCAGTGACTGGCGAGAAACACTTCCATGGAAAGGGGTTGCCAAGCTTCCAAAAATTATGAATCTCCAGAAATCTCAGCAAATATTTTTTCACCCAAACTGGATGATACTTTCAGGAAATGATCAGTACACTAAGGCGACTTGGTTCCCCAAATGTCGTTCTTCTATGTTGAAGCGTTCATTTCCAGTAACAGTTTGAATTTTTAGGGTTCACTCTGTTTTCTCCTATATTGATACATGTTTTTGGAACTCTAAATCCAACACGGTTTGTGCTAGCTTCTTGAAACTTGACACAGTAAAGTAGTTTCACGTTCTGTCTCTATGTTTTGTTTCCTCTTGATGTAGCCCTAAGCAGTGACTGGCGAGAAACACTTTCATGGAAAGGGGTTGCCAAGCTTCCAAAAATTACGAATCTCCAGAAATCTCAGCAAATGTTTTTTCACCCAAACTGGATGATACTTTCAGGTAATGATCAGTACACTAAGGCGACTTGGTTCCCCAGATTTCGTTCTTCTATGTTGAAGCATTCATTTCCAGTAACAGTTTGAATTTTTAGGTTTCACTCTGTTTTCTCCTATATTGATAGATGTATTTGGAACTCTAAATCCAACACGGTTTGTGCTACCTTCTTGAAACTTGACACACTAAAGTAGTTTCAAGTTCTATCTCTATGTTTTGTTTCCTCTTGATGTAGCCCTAAGCACTGACTGGTGTGAAACACTTTCATGGAAAGGGGTTGCCAAGCTTCCAAAAGTTACGAATCTCCAGAAATCTCAGCAAATATTTTTTCACCCAAACTGGATGATACTTTCAGGTAATGATCAGTACACTAAGGCGACTTGGTTCCCCAGATTTCGTGCTTCTATGTTGAAGCATTCATTTCCAGTAACAGTTTGAATTTTTAGGTTTCACTCTGTTTTCTCCTATATTGATACATGTATTTGGAACTCTAAATCCAACACGGTTTGTGCTAGCTTCTTGAAACTTGACACAGTAAAGTAGTTTCACGTTCTATCTCTATGTTTTGTTTCCTCTTGATGTAGCCCTAAGCAGTGACTGGCGAGAAACACTTCCATGGAAAGGGGTTGCCAAGCTTCCAAAAATTACGAATCTCCAGAAATCTCAGCAAATATTTTTTCACCCAAACTGGATGATACTTTCAGGTAATGATCAGTACACTAAGGCGACTTGGTTCCCCAAATGCCGTTCTTCTATGTTGAAGCGTTCATTTTTAGTAACAGTTTGAATTTTTAGGTTTCACTCTGTTTTCTCCTATATTGATACATGTATTTGGAACTCTAAATCCAACACGGTTTGTGGTAGCTTCTTGAAACTTGACACAGTAAAGTAGTTTCACGTTCTGTCTCTATGTTTTGTTTCCTCTTGATGTAGCCCTAAGCAGTGACTGGCGAGAAACACTTTCATGGAAAGGGGTTGCCAAGCTTCCAAAAATTACGAATCTCCAGAAATCTCAGCAAATGTTTTTTCACCCAAACTGGATGATACTTTCAGGTAATGATCAGTACACTAAGGCGACTTGGTTCCCCAAATGTCGTTCTTCTATGTTGAAGCGTTCATTTCCAGTAACAGTTTGAATTTTTAGGTTTCACTCTGTTTTCTCCTATATTGATACATGTATTTGGAACTCTAAATCCAACACGGTTTGTGCTAGCTTCTTGAAACTTGACACAGTAAAGTACTTTCACGTTCTATCTCTACGTTTTGTTTCCTCTTGATGTAGCCCTAAGCAGTGACTGGCGAGAAACACTTTCATGGAAAGGGGTTGCCAAGCTTCCAAAAATTATGAATCTCCAGAAATCTCAGCAAATATTTTTTCACCCAAACTGGATGATACTTTCAGGTAATGATCAGTACACTAAGGCGACTTGGTTCCCCAAATGTCGTTCTTCTAGGTTGAAGCGTTCATTTCCAGTAACAGTTTGAATTTTTAGGTTTCACTCTGTTTTCTCCTATATTGATAGATGTATTTGGAACTCTAAATCCAACACGGTTTGTGCTAGCTTCTTGAAACTTGACACTGTAAAGTAGTTTCACGTTCTGTCTCTATGTTTTGTTTCCTCTTGATGTAGCCCTAAGCAGTGACTGGCGAGAAACAATTCCATGGAAAGTGGTTGCCAAGCTTCCAAAAATTATGAATCTCCAGAAATCTCAGCAAATATTTTTTCACCCAAACTGGATGATACTTTCAGGTAATGATTAGTACACTAAGGCGACTTGGTTCCCCAAATGTCGTTCTTGTATGTTGAAGCGTTCATTTCCAGTAACAGTTTGCATTTTTAGGTTTCACTCTGTTTTCTCCTATATTGATATATGTATTTGGAACTCTAAATCCAACACGGTTTGTGCTACCTTCTTGAAACTTGACACACTTAAGTAGTTTCAAGTTATATCTCTATGTTTTGTTTCCTCTTGATGTAGCCCTAAGCACTGACTGGTGTGAAACACTTTCATGGAAAGGGGTTGCCAAGCTTCCAAAAATTACGAATCTCCAGAAATCTCAGCAAATATTTTTTCACCCAAACTGGATGATACTTTCAGGTAATGATCAGTACACTAAGGCGACTTGGTTCCCCAGATTTCGTTCTTCTATGTTGAAGCATTCATTTCCAGTAACAGTTTGAATTTTTAGGTTTCACTCTGTTTTCTCCTATATTGATACATGTATTTGGAACTCTAAATCCAACACGGTTTGTGCTAGCTTCTTGAAACTTGACACAGTAAAGTAGTTTCACGTTCTATCTCTATGTTTTGTTTCCTCTTGATGTAGCCCTAAGCAGTGACTGGCGAGAAACACTTCCATGGAAAGGGGTTGCCAAGCTTCCAAAAATTACGAATCTCCAGAAATCTCAGCAAATATTTTTTCACCCAAACTGGATGATACTTTCAGGTAATGATCAGTACACTAAGGCGACTTGGTTCCCCAAATGCCGTTCTTCTATGTTGAAGCGTTCATTTTTAGTAACAGTTTGAATTTTTAGGTTTCACTCTGTTTTCTCCTATATTGATACATGTATTTGGAACTCTAAATCCAACACGGTTTGTGGTAGCTTCTTGAAACTTGACACAGTAAAGTAGTTTCACGTTCTGTCTCTATGTTTTGTTTCCTCTTGATGTAGCCCTAAGCAGTGACTGGCGAGAAACACTTTCATGGAAAGGGGTTGCCAAGCTTCCAAAAATTACGAATCTCCAGAAATCTCAGCAAATGTTTTTTCACCCAAACTGGATGATACTTTCAGGTAATGATCAGTACACTAAGGCGACTTGGTTCCCCAAATGTCGTTCTTCTATGTTGAAGCGTTCATTTCCAGTAACAGTTTGAATTTTTAGGTTTCACTCTGTTTTCTCCTATATTGATACATGTATTTGGAACTCTAAATCCAACACGGTTTGTGCTAGCTTCTTGAAACTTGACACAGTAAAGTACTTTCACGTTCTATCTCTACGTTTTGTTTCCTCTTGATGTAGCCCTAAGCAGTGACTGGCGAGAAACACTTTCATGGAAAGGGGTTGCCAAGCTTCCAAAAATTATGAATCTCCAGAAATCTCAGCAAATATTTTTTCACCCAAACTGGATGATACTTTCAGGTAATGATCAGTACACTAAGGCGACTTGGTTCCCCAAATGTCGTTCTTCTAGGTTGAAGCGTTCATTTCCAGTAACAGTTTGAATTTTTAGGTTTCACTCTGTTTTCTCCTATATTGATAGATGTATTTGGAACTCTAAATCCAACACGGTTTGTGCTAGCTTCTTGAAACTTGACACTGTAAAGTAGTTTCACGTTCTGTCTCTATGTTTTGTTTCCTCTTGATGTAGCCCTAAGCAGTGACTGGCGAGAAACAATTCCATGGAAAGTGGTTGCCAAGCTTCCAAAAATTATGAATCTCCAGAAATCTCAGCAAATATTTTTTCACCCAAACTGGATGATACTTTCAGGTAATGATTAGTACACTAAGGCGACTTGGTTCCCCAAATGTCGTTCTTGTATGTTGAAGCGTTCATTTCCAGTAACAGTTTGCATTTTTAGGTTTCACTCTGTTTTCTCCTATATTGATATATGTATTTGGAACTCTAAATCCAACACGGTTTGTGCTACCTTCTTGAAACTTGACACACTTAAGTAGTTTCAAGTTATATCTCTATGTTTTGTTTCCTCTTGATGTAGCCCTAAGCACTGACTGGTGTGAAACACTTTCATGGAAAGGGGTTGCCAAGCTTCCAAAAATTACGAATCTCCAGAAATCTCAGCAAATATTTTTTCACCCAAACTGGATGATACTTTCAGGTAATGATCAGTACACTAAGGCGACTTGGTTCCCCAGATTTCGTTCTTCTATGTTGAAGCATTCATTTCCAGTAACAGTTTGAATTTTTAGGTCTCACTCTGTTTTCTCCTATATTGATAGATATATTTGGAACTCTAAATCCAACACGGTTTGTGCTAGCTTCTTGAAACTTGACACAGTAAAGTAGTTTCACGTTCTGTCTCTATGTTTTGTTTCCTCTTGATGTAGCCCTAAGCAGTGACTGGCGAGAAACACTTCCATGGAAAGGGGTTGCCAAGCTTCCAAAAATTATGAATCTCCAGAAATCTCAGCAAATGTTTTTTCACCCAAACTGGATGATACTTTCAGGAAATGATCAGTACACTAAGGCGACTTGGTTCCCCAAATGCCGTTCTTCTATGTTGAAGCGTTCATTTTTAGTAACAGTTTGAATTTTTAGGTTTCACTCTGTTTTCTCCTATATTGATACATGTATTTGGAACTCTAAATCCAACACGGTTTGTGGTAGCTTCTTGAAACTTGACACAGTAAAGTAGTTTCACGTTCTGTCTCTATGTTTTGTTTCCTCTTGATGTAGCCCTAAGCAGTGACTGGCGAGAAACACTTTCATGGAAAGGGGTTGCCAAGCTTCCAAAAATTACGAATCTCCAGAAATCTCAGCAAATGTTTTTTCACCCAAACTGGATGATACTTTCAGGTAATGATCAGTACACTAAGGCGACTTGGTTCCCCAGATGTCGTTCTTCTAGGTTGAAGCGTTCATTTCCAGTAACAGTTTGAATTTTTAGGTCTCACTCTGTTTTCTCCTATATTGATAGATATATTTGGAACTCTAAATCCAACACGGTTTGTGCTAGCTTCTTGAAACTTGACACAGTAAAGTACTTTCACGTTCTATCTCTACGTTTTGTTTCCTCTTGATGTAGCCCTAAGCAGTGACTGGCGAGAAACACTTTCATGGAAAGGGGTTGCCAAGCTTCCAAAAATTATGAATCTCCAGAAATCTCAGCAAATATTTTTTCAACCAAACTGGATGATACTTTCAGGTAATGATCAGTACACTAAGGCGACTTGGTTCCCCCAAATGTCGTTCTTCTAGGTTGAAGCGTTCATTTCCAGTAACAGTTTGAATTTTTAGGTTTCACTCTGTTTTCTCCTATATTGATAGATGTATTTGGAACTCTAAATCCAACACGGTTTGTGCTAGCTTCTTGAAACTTGACACTGTAAAGTAGTTTCACGTTCTGTCTCTATGTTTTGTTTCCTCTTGATGTAGCCCTAAGCAGTGACTGGCGAGAAACCATTCCATGGAAAGGGGTTGCCAAGCTTCCAAAAATTATGAATCTCCAGAAATCTCAGCAAATATTTTTTCACCCAAACTGGATGATACTTTCAGGTAATGATTAGTACACTAAGGCGACTTGGTTCCCCAAATGTCGTTCTTCTATGTTGAAGCGTTCATTTCCAGTAACAGTTTGCATTTTTGGTTTCACTCTGTTTTCTCCTATATTGACATATGTATTTGGAACTCTAAATCCAACACGGTTTGTGCTACCTTCTTGAAACTTGACACACTAAAGTAGTTTCAAGTTCTATCTCTATGTTTTGTTTCCTCTTGATGTAGCCCTAAGCACTGACTGGTGTGAAACACTTTCATGGAAAGGGGTTGCCAAGCTTCCAAAAATTACGAATCTCCAGAAATCTCAGCAAATATTTTTTCACCCAAACTGGATGATACTTTCAGGTAATGATCAGTACACTAAGGCGACTTGGTTCCCCAGATTTCGTTCTTCTATGTTGAAGCGTTCATTTCCAGTAACAGTTTGAATTTTTAGGTCTCACTCTGTTTTCTCCTATATTGATACATGTTTTTGGAACTCTAAATCCAACACGGTTTGTGCTAGCTTCTTGAAACTTGACACAGTAAAGTAGTTTCACGTTCTGTCTCTATGTTTTGTTTCCTCTTGATGTAGCCCTAAGCAGTGACTGGCGAGAAACACTTTCATGGAAAGGGGTTGCCAAGCTTCCAAAAATTATGAATCTCCAGAAATCTCAGCAAATATTTTTTCACCCAAACTGGATGATACTTTCAGGTAATGATCAGTACACTAAGGCGACTTGGTTCCCCAGATTTCGTTCTTCTATGTTGAAGCATTCATTTCCAGTAACAGTTTGAATTTTTAGGTTTCACTCTGTTTTCTCCTATATTGATAGATGTATTTGGAACTCTAAATCCAACACGGTTTGTGCTAGCTTCTTGAAACTTGACACACTAAAGTAGTTTCAAGTTCTATCTCTATGTTTTGTTTCCTCTTGATGTAGCCCTAAGCACTGACTGGTGTGAAACACTTTCATGGAAAGGGGTTGCCAAGCTTCCAAAAGTTACGAATCTCCAGAAATCTCAGCAAATATTTTTTCACCCAAACTGGATGATACTTTCAGGTAATGATCAGTACACTAAGGCGACTTGGTTCCCCAGATTTCGTTCTTCTATGTTGAAGCATTCATTTCCAGTAACAGTTTGAATTTTTAGGTTTCACTCTGTTTTCTCCTATATTGATAGATGTATTTGGAACTCTAAATCCAACACGGTTTGTGCTACCTTCTTGAAACTTGACACACTAAAGTAGTTTCAAGTTCTATCTCTATGTTTTGTTTCCTCTTGATGTAGCCCTAAGCACTGACTGGTGTGAAACACTTCCATGGAAAGGGGTTGCCAAGCTTCCAAAAATTACGAATCTCCAGAAATCTCAGCAAATATTTTTTCACCCAAACTGGATGATACTTTCAGGTAATGATCAGTACACTAAGGCGACTTGGTTCCCCAAATGCCGTTCTTCTATGTTGAAGCATTCATTTCCAGTAACAGTTTGAATTTTTAGGTTTCACTCTGTTTTCTCCTATATTGATACATGTATTTGGAACTCTAAATCCAACACGGTTTGTGGTAGCTTCTTGAAACTTGACACAGTAAAGTAGTTTCACGTTCTATCTCTATGTTTTGTTTCCTCTTGATGTAGCCCTAAGCAGTGACTGGCGAGAAACACTTCCATGGAAAGGGGTTGCCAAGCTTCCAAAAATTACGAATCTCCAGAAATCTCAGCAAATATTTTTTCACCCAAACTGGATGATACTTTCAGGTAATGATCAGTACACTAAGGCGACTTGGTTCCCCAAATGCCGTTCTTCTATGTTGAAGCGTTCATTTCCAGTAACAGTTTGAATTTTTAGGTTTCACTCTGTTTTCTCCTATATTGATACATGTATTTGGAACTCTAAATCCAACACGGTTTGTGGTAGCTTCTTGAAACTTGACACAGTAAAGTAGTTTCACGTTCTGTCTCTATGTTTTGTTTCCTCTTGATGTAGCCCTAAGCAGTGACTGGCGAGAAACACTTTCATGGAAAGGGGTTGCCAAGCTTCCAAAAATTATGAATCTCCAGAAATCTCAGCAAATATTTTTTCACCCAAACTGGATGATACTTTCAGGTAATGATCAGTACACTAAGGCGACTTGGTTCCCCAGATTTCGTTCTTCTATGTTGAAGCATTCATTTCCAGTAACAGTTTGAATTTTTAGGTTTCACTCTGTTTTCTCCTATATTGATAGATGTATTTGGAACTCTAAATCCAACACGGTTTGTGCTAGCTTCTTGAAACTTGACACACTAAAGTAGTTTCAAGTTCTATCTCTATGTTTTGTTTCCTCTTGATGTAGCCCTAAGCACTGACTGGTGTGAAACACTTTCATGGAAAGGGGTTGCCAAGCTTCCAAAAGTTACGAATCTCCAGAAATCTCAGCAAATATTTTTTCACCCAAACTGGATGATACTTTCAGGTAATGATCAGTACACTAAGGCGACTTGGTTCCCCAGATTTCGTTCTTCTATGTTGAAGCATTCATTTCCAGTAACAGTTTGAATTTTTAGGTTTCACTCTGTTTTCTCCTATATTGATAGATGTATTTGGAACTCTAAATCCAACACGGTTTGTGCTACCTTCTTGAAACTTGACACACTAAAGTAGTTTCAAGTTCTATCTCTATGTTTTGTTTCCTCTTGATGTAGCCCTAAGCACTGACTGGTGTGAAACACTTCCATGGAAAGGGGTTGCCAAGCTTCCAAAAATTACGAATCTCCAGAAATCTCAGCAAATATTTTTTCACCCAAACTGGATGATACTTTCAGGTAATGATCAGTACACTAAGGCGACTTGGTTCCCCAAATGCCGTTCTTCTATGTTGAAGCATTCATTTCCAGTAACAGTTTGAATTTTTAGGTTTCACTCTGTTTTCTCCTATATTGATACATGTATTTGGAACTCTAAATCCAACACGGTTTGTGGTAGCTTCTTGAAACTTGACACAGTAAAGTAGTTTCACGTTCTATCTCTATGTTTTGTTTCCTCTTGATGTAGCCCTAAGCAGTGACTGGCGAGAAACACTTCCATGGAAAGGGGTTGCCAAGCTTCCAAAAATTACGAATCTCCAGAAATCTCAGCAAATATTTTTTCACCCAAACTGGATGATACTTTCAGGTAATGATCAGTACACTAAGGCGACTTGGTTCCCCAAATGTCGTTCTTCTATGTTGAAGCGTTCATTTCCAGTAACAGTTTGAATTTTTAGGTTTCACTCTGTTTTCTCCTATATTGATAGATGTATTTGGAACTCTAAATCCAACACGGTTTGTGCTAGCTTCTTGAAACTTGACACTGTAAAGTAGTTTCACGTTCTGTCTCTATGTTTTGTTTCCTCTTGATGTAGCGCTAAGCAGTGACTGGCGAGAAACAATTCCATGGAAAGGGGTTGCCAAGCTTCCAAAAATTATGAATCTCCAGAAATCTCAGCAAATATTTTTTCACCCAAACTGGATGATACTTTCAGGTAATGATTAGTACACTAAGGCGACTTGGTTCCCCAAATGTCGTTCTTCTATGTTGAAGCGTTCATTTCCAGTAACAGTTTGCATTTTTGGTTTCACTCTGTTTTCTCCTATATTGACATATGTATTTGGAACTCTAAATCCAACACGGTTTGTGCTACCTTCTTGAAACTTGACACACTAAAGTAGTTTCAAGTTCTATCTCTATGTTTTGTTTCCTCTTGATGTAGCCCTAAGCACTGACTGGTGTGAAACACTTTCATGGAAAGGGGTTGCCAAGCTTCCAAAAGTTACGAATCTCCAGAAATCTCAGCAAATGTTTTTTCACCCAAACTGGATGATACTTTCAGGTAATGATCAGTACACTAAGGCGACTTGGTTCCCCAGATTTCGTTCTTCTATGTTGAAGCATTCATTTCCAGTAACAGTTTGAATTTTTAGGTTTCACTCTGTTTTCTCCTATATTGATACATGTATTTGGAACTCTAAATCCAACAGGGTTTGTGCTACCTTCTTGAAACTTGACACACTAAAGTAGTTTCAAGTTCTATCTCTATGTTTTGTTTCCTCTTGATGTAGCCCTAAGCACTGACTGGTGTGAAACACTTTCATGGAAAGGGGTTGCCAAGCTTCCAAAAATTACGAATCTCCAGAAATCTCAGCAAATATTTTTTCACCCAAACTGGATGATACTTTCAGGTAATGATCAGTACACTAAGGCGACTTGGTTCCCCAGATTTCGTTCTTCTATGTTGAAGCATTCATTTCCAGTAACAGTTTGAATTTTTAGGTCTCACTCTGTTTTCTCCTATATTGATAGATATATTTGGAACTCTAAATCCAACACGGTTTGTGCTAGCTTCTTGAAACTTGACACAGTAAAGTAGTTTCACGTTCTGTCTCTATGTTTTGTTTCCTCTTGATGTAGCCCTAAGCAGTGACTGGCGAGAAACACTTCCATGGAAAGGGGTTGCCAAGCTTCCAAAAATTATGAATCTCCAGAAATCTCAGCAAATATTTTTTCACCCAAACTGGATGATACTTTCAGGAAATGATCAGTACACTAAGGCGACTTGGTTCCCCAAATGTCGTTCTTCTATGTTGAAGCGTTCATTTCCAGTAACAGTTTGAATTTTTAGGGTTCACTCTGTTTTCTCCTATATTGATACATGTTTTTGGAACTCTAAATCCAACACGGTTTGTGCTAGCTTCTTGAAACTTGACACAGTAAAGTAGTTTCACGTTCTGTCTCTATGTTTTGTTTCCTCTTGATGTAGCCCTAAGCAGTGACTGGCGAGAAACACTTTCATGGAAAGGGGTTGCCAAGCTTCCAAAAATTACGAATCTCCAGAAATCTCAGCAAATGTTTTTTCACCCAAACTGGATGATACTTTCAGGTAATGATCAGTACACTAAGGCGACTTGGTTCCCCAGATTTCGTTCTTCTATGTTGAAGCATTCATTTCCAGTAACAGTTTGAATTTTTAGGTTTCACTCTGTTTTCTCCTATATTGATAGATGTATTTGGAACTCTAAATCCAACACGGTTTGTGCTACCTTCTTGAAACTTGACACACTAAAGTAGTTTCAAGTTCTATCTCTATGTTTTGTTTCCTCTTGATGTAGCCCTAAGCACTGACTGGTGTGAAACACTTTCATGGAAAGGGGTTGCCAAGCTTCCAAAAGTTACGAATCTCCAGAAATCTCAGCAAATATTTTTTCACCCAAACTGGATGATACTTTCAGGTAATGATCAGTACACTAAGGCGACTTGGTTCCCCAGATTTCGTTCTTCTATGTTGAAGCATTCATTTCCAGTAACAGTTTGAATTTTTAGGTTTCACTCTGTTTTCTCCTATATTGATACATGTATTTGGAACTCTAAATCCAACACGGTTTGTGCTAGCTTCTTGAAACTTGACACAGTAAAGTAGTTTCACGTTCTATCTCTATGTTTTGTTTCCTCTTGATGTAGCCCTAAGCAGTGACTGGCGAGAAACACTTCCATGGAAAGGGGTTGCCAAGCTTCCAAAAATTACGAATCTCCAGAAATCTCAGCAAATATTTTTTCACCCAAACTGGATGATACTTTCAGGTAATGATCAGTACACTAAGGCGACTTGGTTCCCCAAATGCCGTTCTTCTATGTTGAAGCGTTCATTTTTAGTAACAGTTTGAATTTTTAGGTTTCACTCTGTTTTCTCCTATATTGATACATGTATTTGGAACTCTAAATCCAACACGGTTTGTGGTAGCTTCTTGAAACTTGACACAGTAAAGTAGTTTCACGTTCTGTCTCTATGTTTTGTTTCCTCTTGATGTAGCCCTAAGCAGTGACTGGCGAGAAACACTTTCATGGAAAGGGGTTGCCAAGCTTCCAAAAATTACGAATCTCCAGAAATCTCAGCAAATGTTTTTTCACCCAAACTGGATGATACTTTCAGGTAATGATCAGTACACTAAGGCGACTTGGTTCCCCAAATGTCGTTCTTCTATGTTGAAGCGTTCATTTCCAGTAACAGTTTGAATTTTTAGGTTTCACTCTGTTTTCTCCTATATTGATACATGTATTTGGAACTCTAAATCCAACACGGTTTGTGCTAGCTTCTTGAAACTTGACACAGTAAAGTACTTTCACGTTCTATCTCTACGTTTTGTTTCCTCTTGATGTAGCCCTAAGCAGTGACTGGCGAGAAACACTTTCATGGAAAGGGGTTGCCAAGCTTCCAAAAATTATGAATCTCCAGAAATCTCAGCAAATATTTTTTCACCCAAACTGGATGATACTTTCAGGTAATGATCAGTACACTAAGGCGACTTGGTTCCCCAAATGTCGTTCTTCTAGGTTGAAGCGTTCATTTCCAGTAACAGTTTGAATTTTTAGGTTTCACTCTGTTTTCTCCTATATTGATAGATGTATTTGGAACTCTAAATCCAACACGGTTTGTGCTAGCTTCTTGAAACTTGACACTGTAAAGTAGTTTCACGTTCTGTCTCTATGTTTTGTTTCCTCTTGATGTAGCCCTAAGCAGTGACTGGCGAGAAACAATTCCATGGAAAGTGGTTGCCAAGCTTCCAAAAATTATGAATCTCCAGAAATCTCAGCAAATATTTTTTCACCCAAACTGGATGATACTTTCAGGTAATGATTAGTACACTAAGGCGACTTGGTTCCCCAAATGTCGTTCTTGTATGTTGAAGCGTTCATTTCCAGTAACAGTTTGCATTTTTAGGTTTCACTCTGTTTTCTCCTATATTGATATATGTATTTGGAACTCTAAATCCAACACGGTTTGTGCTACCTTCTTGAAACTTGACACACTTAAGTAGTTTCAAGTTATATCTCTATGTTTTGTTTCCTCTTGATGTAGCCCTAAGCACTGACTGGTGTGAAACACTTTCATGGAAAGGGGTTGCCAAGCTTCCAAAAATTACGAATCTCCAGAAATCTCAGCAAATATTTTTTCACCCAAACTGGATGATACTTTCAGGTAATGATCAGTACACTAAGGCGACTTGGTTCCCCAGATTTCGTTCTTCTATGTTGAAGCATTCATTTCCAGTAACAGTTTGAATTTTTAGGTTTCACTCTGTTTTCTCCTATATTGATACATGTATTTGGAACTCTAAATCCAACACGGTTTGTGCTAGCTTCTTGAAACTTGACACAGTAAAGTAGTTTCACGTTCTATCTCTATGTTTTGTTTCCTCTTGATGTAGCCCTAAGCAGTGACTGGCGAGAAACACTTCCATGGAAAGGGGTTGCCAAGCTTCCAAAAATTACGAATCTCCAGAAATCTCAGCAAATATTTTTTCACCCAAACTGGATGATACTTTCAGGTAATGATCAGTACACTAAGGCGACTTGGTTCCCCAAATGCCGTTCTTCTATGTTGAAGCGTTCATTTTTAGTAACAGTTTGAATTTTTAGGTTTCACTCTGTTTTCTCCTATATTGATACATGTATTTGGAACTCTAAATCCAACACGGTTTGTGGTAGCTTCTTGAAACTTGACACAGTAAAGTAGTTTCACGTTCTGTCTCTATGTTTTGTTTCCTCTTGATGTAGCCCTAAGCAGTGACTGGCGAGAAACACTTTCATGGAAAGGGGTTGCCAAGCTTCCAAAAATTACGAATCTCCAGAAATCTCAGCAAATGTTTTTTCACCCAAACTGGATGATACTTTCAGGTAATGATCAGTACACTAAGGCGACTTGGTTCCCCAAATGTCGTTCTTCTATGTTGAAGCGTTCATTTCCAGTAACAGTTTGAATTTTTAGGTTTCACTCTGTTTTCTCCTATATTGATACATGTATTTGGAACTCTAAATCCAACACGGTTTGTGCTAGCTTCTTGAAACTTGACACAGTAAAGTACTTTCACGTTCTATCTCTACGTTTTGTTTCCTCTTGATGTAGCCCTAAGCAGTGACTGGCGAGAAACACTTTCATGGAAAGGGGTTGCCAAGCTTCCAAAAATTATGAATCTCCAGAAATCTCAGCAAATATTTTTTCACCCAAACTGGATGATACTTTCAGGTAATGATCAGTACACTAAGGCGACTTGGTTCCCCAAATGTCGTTCTTCTAGGTTGAAGCGTTCATTTCCAGTAACAGTTTGAATTTTTAGGTTTCACTCTGTTTTCTCCTATATTGATAGATGTATTTGGAACTCTAAATCCAACACGGTTTGTGCTAGCTTCTTGAAACTTGACACTGTAAAGTAGTTTCACGTTCTGTCTCTATGTTTTGTTTCCTCTTGATGTAGCCCTAAGCAGTGACTGGCGAGAAACAATTCCATGGAAAGTGGTTGCCAAGCTTCCAAAAATTATGAATCTCCAGAAATCTCAGCAAATATTTTTTCACCCAAACTGGATGATACTTTCAGGTAATGATTAGTACACTAAGGCGACTTGGTTCCCCAAATGTCGTTCTTGTATGTTGAAGCGTTCATTTCCAGTAACAGTTTGCATTTTTAGGTTTCACTCTGTTTTCTCCTATATTGATATATGTATTTGGAACTCTAAATCCAACACGGTTTGTGCTACCTTCTTGAAACTTGACACACTTAAGTAGTTTCAAGTTATATCTCTATGTTTTGTTTCCTCTTGATGTAGCCCTAAGCACTGACTGGTGTGAAACACTTTCATGGAAAGGGGTTGCCAAGCTTCCAAAAATTACGAATCTCCAGAAATCTCAGCAAATATTTTTTCACCCAAACTGGATGATACTTTCAGGTAATGATCAGTACACTAAGGCGACTTGGTTCCCCAGATTTCGTTCTTCTATGTTGAAGCATTCATTTCCAGTAACAGTTTGAATTTTTAGGTCTCACTCTGTTTTCTCCTATATTGATAGATATATTTGGAACTCTAAATCCAACACGGTTTGTGCTAGCTTCTTGAAACTTGACACAGTAAAGTAGTTTCACGTTCTGTCTCTATGTTTTGTTTCCTCTTGATGTAGCCCTAAGCAGTGACTGGCGAGAAACACTTCCATGGAAAGGGGTTGCCAAGCTTCCAAAAATTATGAATCTCCAGAAATCTCAGCAAATGTTTTTTCACCCAAACTGGATGATACTTTCAGGAAATGATCAGTACACTAAGGCGACTTGGTTCCCCAAATGCCGTTCTTCTATGTTGAAGCGTTCATTTTTAGTAACAGTTTGAATTTTTAGGTTTCACTCTGTTTTCTCCTATATTGATACATGTATTTGGAACTCTAAATCCAACACGGTTTGTGGTAGCTTCTTGAAACTTGACACAGTAAAGTAGTTTCACGTTCTGTCTCTATGTTTTGTTTCCTCTTGATGTAGCCCTAAGCAGTGACTGGCGAGAAACACTTTCATGGAAAGGGGTTGCCAAGCTTCCAAAAATTACGAATCTCCAGAAATCTCAGCAAATGTTTTTTCACCCAAACTGGATGATACTTTCAGGTAATGATCAGTACACTAAGGCGACTTGGTTCCCCAGATGTCGTTCTTCTAGGTTGAAGCGTTCATTTCCAGTAACAGTTTGAATTTTTAGGTCTCACTCTGTTTTCTCCTATATTGATAGATATATTTGGAACTCTAAATCCAACACGGTTTGTGCTAGCTTCTTGAAACTTGACACAGTAAAGTACTTTCACGTTCTATCTCTATGTTTTGTTTCCTCTTGATGTAGCCCTAAGCAGTGACTGGCGAGAAACACTTTCATGGAAAGGGGTTGCCAAGCTTCCAAAAATTATGAATCTCCAGAAATCTCAGCAAATATTTTTTCAACCAAACTGGATGATACTTTCAGGTAATGATCAGTACACTAAGGCGACTTGGTTCCCCCAAATGTCGTTCTTCTAGGTTGAAGCGTTCATTTCCAGTAACAGTTTGAATTTTTAGGTTTCACTCTGTTTTCTCCTATATTGATAGATGTATTTGGAACTCTAAATCCAACACGGTTTGTGCTAGCTTCTTGAAACTTGACACTGTAAAGTAGTTTCACGTTCTGTCTCTATGTTTTGTTTCCTCTTGATGTAGCCCTAAGCAGTGACTGGCGAGAAACCATTCCATGGAAAGGGGTTGCCAAGCTTCCAAAAATTATGAATCTCCAGAAATCTCAGCAAATATTTTTTCACCCAAACTGGATGATACTTTCAGGTAATGATTAGTACACTAAGGCGACTTGGTTCCCCAAATGTCGTTCTTCTATGTTGAAGCGTTCATTTCCAGTAACAGTTTGCATTTTTGGTTTCACTCTGTTTTCTCCTATATTGACATATGTATTTGGAACTCTAAATCCAACACGGTTTGTGCTACCTTCTTGAAACTTGACACACTAAAGTAGTTTCAAGTTCTATCTCTATGTTTTGTTTCCTCTTGATGTAGCCCTAAGCACTGACTGGTGTGAAACACTTTCATGGAAAGGGGTTGCCAAGCTTCCAAAAATTACGAATCTCCAGAAATCTCAGCAAATATTTTTTCACCCAAACTGGATGATACTTTCAGGTAATGATCAGTACACTAAGGCGACTTGGTTCCCCAGATTTCGTTCTTCTATGTTGAAGCGTTCATTTCCAGTAACAGTTTGAATTTTTAGGTCTCACTCTGTTTTCTCCTATATTGATACATGTTTTTGGAACTCTAAATCCAACACGGTTTGTGCTAGCTTCTTGAAACTTGACACAGTAAAGTAGTTTCACGTTCTGTCTCTATGTTTTGTTTCCTCTTGATGTAGCCCTAAGCAGTGACTGGCGAGAAACACTTTCATGGAAAGGGGTTGCCAAGCTTCCAAAAATTATGAATCTCCAGAAATCTCAGCAAATATTTTTTCACCCAAACTGGATGATACTTTCAGGTAATGATCAGTACACTAAGGCGACTTGGTTCCCCAGATTTCGTTCTTCTATGTTGAAGCATTCATTTCCAGTAACAGTTTGAATTTTTAGGTTTCACTCTGTTTTCTCCTATATTGATAGATGTATTTGGAACTCTAAATCCAACACGGTTTGTGCTAGCTTCTTGAAACTTGACACACTAAAGTAGTTTCAAGTTCTATCTCTATGTTTTGTTTCCTCTTGATGTAGCCCTAAGCACTGACTGGTGTGAAACACTTTCATGGAAAGGGGTTGCCAAGCTTCCAAAAGTTACGAATCTCCAGAAATCTCAGCAAATATTTTTTCACCCAAACTGGATGATACTTTCAGGTAATGATCAGTACACTAAGGCGACTTGGTTCCCCAGATTTCGTTCTTCTATGTTGAAGCATTCATTTCCAGTAACAGTTTGAATTTTTAGGTTTCACTCTGTTTTCTCCTATATTGATAGATGTATTTGGAACTCTAAATCCAACACGGTTTGTGCTACCTTCTTGAAACTTGACACACTAAAGTAGTTTCAAGTTCTATCTCTATGTTTTGTTTCCTCTTGATGTAGCCCTAAGCACTGACTGGTGTGAAACACTTCCATGGAAAGGGGTTGCCAAGCTTCCAAAAATTACGAATCTCCAGAAATCTCAGCAAATATTTTTTCACCCAAACTGGATGATACTTTCAGGTAATGATCAGTACACTAAGGCGACTTGGTTCCCCAAATGCCGTTCTTCTATGTTGAAGCATTCATTTCCAGTAACAGTTTGAATTTTTAGGTTTCACTCTGTTTTCTCCTATATTGATACATGTATTTGGAACTCTAAATCCAACACGGTTTGTGGTAGCTTCTTGAAACTTGACACAGTAAAGTAGTTTCACGTTCTATCTCTATGTTTTGTTTCCTCTTGATGTAGCCCTAAGCAGTGACTGGCGAGAAACACTTCCATGGAAAGGGGTTGCCAAGCTTCCAAAAATTACGAATCTCCAGAAATCTCAGCAAATATTTTTTCACCCAAACTGGATGATACTTTCAGGTAATGATCAGTACACTAAGGCGACTTGGTTCCCCAAATGCCGTTCTTCTATGTTGAAGCGTTCATTTCCAGTAACAGTTTGAATTTTTAGGTTTCACTCTGTTTTCTCCTATATTGATACATGTATTTGGAACTCTAAATCCAACACGGTTTGTGGTAGCTTCTTGAAACTTGACACAGTAAAGTAGTTTCACGTTCTGTCTCTATGTTTTGTTTCCTCTTGATGTAGCCCTAAGCAGTGACTGGCGAGAAACACTTTCATGGAAAGGGGTTGCCAAGCTTCCAAAAATTATGAATCTCCAGAAATCTCAGCAAATATTTTTTCACCCAAACTGGATGATACTTTCAGGTAATGATCAGTACACTAAGGCGACTTGGTTCCCCAGATTTCGTTCTTCTATGTTGAAGCATTCATTTCCAGTAACAGTTTGAATTTTTAGGTTTCACTCTGTTTTCTCCTATATTGATAGATGTATTTGGAACTCTAAATCCAACACGGTTTGTGCTAGCTTCTTGAAACTTGACACACTAAAGTAGTTTCAAGTTCTATCTCTATGTTTTGTTTCCTCTTGATGTAGCCCTAAGCACTGACTGGTGTGAAACACTTTCATGGAAAGGGGTTGCCAAGCTTCCAAAAGTTACGAATCTCCAGAAATCTCAGCAAATATTTTTTCACCCAAACTGGATGATACTTTCAGGTAATGATCAGTACACTAAGGCGACTTGGTTCCCCAGATTTCGTTCTTCTATGTTGAAGCATTCATTTCCAGTAACAGTTTGAATTTTTAGGTTTCACTCTGTTTTCTCCTATATTGATAGATGTATTTGGAACTCTAAATCCAACACGGTTTGTGCTACCTTCTTGAAACTTGACACACTAAAGTAGTTTCAAGTTCTATCTCTATGTTTTGTTTCCTCTTGATGTAGCCCTAAGCACTGACTGGTGTGAAACACTTCCATGGAAAGGGGTTGCCAAGCTTCCAAAAATTACGAATCTCCAGAAATCTCAGCAAATATTTTTTCACCCAAACTGGATGATACTTTCAGGTAATGATCAGTACACTAAGGCGACTTGGTTCCCCAAATGCCGTTCTTCTATGTTGAAGCATTCATTTCCAGTAACAGTTTGAATTTTTAGGTTTCACTCTGTTTTCTCCTATATTGATACATGTATTTGGAACTCTAAATCCAACACGGTTTGTGGTAGCTTCTTGAAACTTGACACAGTAAAGTAGTTTCACGTTCTATCTCTATGTTTTGTTTCCTCTTGATGTAGCCCTAAGCAGTGACTGGCGAGAAACACTTCCATGGAAAGGGGTTGCCAAGCTTCCAAAAATTACGAATCTCCAGAAATCTCAGCAAATATTTTTTCACCCAAACTGGATGATACTTTCAGGTAATGATCAGTACACTAAGGCGACTTGGTTCCCCAAATGCCGTTCTTCTATGTTGAAGCGTTCATTTCCAGTAACAGTTTGAATTTTTAGGTTTCACTCTGTTTTCTCCTATATTGATACATGTATTTGGAACTCTAAATCCAACACGGTTTGTGGTAGCTTCTTGAAACTTGACACAGTAAAGTAGTTTCACGTTCTGTCTCTATGTTTTGTTTCCTCTTGATGTAGCCCTAAGCAGTGACTGGCGAGAAACACTTTCATGGAAAGGGGTTGCCAAGCTTCCAAAAATTACGAATCTCCAGAAATCTCAGCAAATGTTTTTTCACCCAAACTGGATGATACTTTCAGGTAATGATCAGTACACTAAGGCGACTTGGTTCCCCAAATGTCGTTCTTCTATGTTGAAGCGTTCATTTCCAGTAACAGTTTGAATTTTTAGGTTTCACTCTGTTTTCTCCTATATTGATAGATGTATTTGGAACTCTAAATCCAACACGGTTTGTGCTAGCTTCTTGAAACTTGACACTGTAAAGTAGTTTCACGTTCTGTCTCTATGTTTTGTTTCCTCTTGATGTAGCGCTAAGCAGTGACTGGCGAGAAACAATTCCATGGAAAGGGGTTGCCAAGCTTCCAAAAATTATGAATCTCCAGAAATCTCAGCAAATATTTTTTCACCCAAACTGGATGATACTTTCAGGTAATGATTAGTACACTAAGGCGACTTGGTTCCCCAAATGTCGTTCTTCTATGTTGAAGCGTTCATTTCCAGTAACAGTTTGCATTTTTGGTTTCACTCTGTTTTCTCCTATATTGACATATGTATTTGGAACTCTAAATCCAACACGGTTTGTGCTACCTTCTTGAAACTTGACACACTAAAGTAGTTTCAAGTTCTATCTCTATGTTTTGTTTCCTCTTGATGTAGCCCTAAGCACTGACTGGTGTGAAACACTTTCATGGAAAGGGGTTGCCAAGCTTCCAAAAGTTACGAATCTCCAGAAATCTCAGCAAATGTTTTTTCACCCAAACTGGATGATACTTTCAGGTAATGATCAGTACACTAAGGCGACTTGGTTCCCCAGATTTCGTTCTTCTATGTTGAAGCATTCATTTCCAGTAACAGTTTGAATTTTTAGGTTTCACTCTGTTTTCTCCTATATTGATACATGTATTTGGAACTCTAAATCCAACAGGGTTTGTGCTACCTTCTTGAAACTTGACACACTAAAGTAGTTTCAAGTTCTATCTCTATGTTTTGTTTCCTCTTGATGTAGCCCTAAGCACTGACTGGTGTGAAACACTTTCATGGAAAGGGGTTGCCAAGCTTCCAAAAATTACGAATCTCCAGAAATCTCAGCAAATATTTTTTCACCCAAACTGGATGATACTTTCAGGTAATGATCAGTACACTAAGGCGACTTGGTTCCCCAGATTTCGTTCTTCTATGTTGAAGCATTCATTTCCAGTAACAGTTTGAATTTTTAGGTCTCACTCTGTTTTCTCCTATATTGATAGATATATTTGGAACTCTAAATCCAACACGGTTTGTGCTAGCTTCTTGAAACTTGACACAGTAAAGTAGTTTCACGTTCTGTCTCTATGTTTTGTTTCCTCTTGATGTAGCCCTAAGCAGTGACTGGCGAGAAACACTTCCATGGAAAGGGGTTGCCAAGCTTCCAAAAATTATGAATCTCCAGAAATCTCAGCAAATATTTTTTCACCCAAACTGGATGATACTTTCAGGAAATGATCAGTACACTAAGGCGACTTGGTTCCCCAAATGTCGTTCTTCTATGTTGAAGCGTTCATTTCCAGTAACAGTTTGAATTTTTAGGGTTCACTCTGTTTTCTCCTATATTGATACATGTTTTTGGAACTCTAAATCCAACACGGTTTGTGCTAGCTTCTTGAAACTTGACACAGTAAAGTAGTTTCACGTTCTGTCTCTATGTTTTGTTTCCTCTTGATGTAGCCCTAAGCAGTGACTGGCGAGAAACACTTTCATGGAAAGGGGTTGCCAAGCTTCCAAAAATTACGAATCTCCAGAAATCTCAGCAAATGTTTTTTCACCCAAACTGGATGATACTTTCAGGTAATGATCAGTACACTAAGGCGACTTGGTTCCCCAGATTTCGTTCTTCTATGTTGAAGCATTCATTTCCAGTAACAGTTTGAATTTTTAGGTTTCACTCTGTTTTCTCCTATATTGATAGATGTATTTGGAACTCTAAATCCAACACGGTTTGTGCTACCTTCTTGAAACTTGACACACTAAAGTAGTTTCAAGTTCTATCTCTATGTTTTGTTTCCTCTTGATGTAGCCCTAAGCACTGACTGGTGTGAAACACTTTCATGGAAAGGGGTTGCCAAGCTTCCAAAAGTTACGAATCTCCAGAAATCTCAGCAAATATTTTTTCACCCAAACTGGATGATACTTTCAGGTAATGATCAGTACACTAAGGCGACTTGGTTCCCCAGATTTCGTTCTTCTATGTTGAAGCATTCATTTCCAGTAACAGTTTGAATTTTTAGGTTTCACTCTGTTTTCTCCTATATTGATACATGTATTTGGAACTCTAAATCCAACACGGTTTGTGCTAGCTTCTTGAAACTTGACACAGTAAAGTAGTTTCACGTTCTATCTCTATGTTTTGTTTCCTCTTGATGTAGCCCTAAGCAGTGACTGGCGAGAAACACTTCCATGGAAAGGGGTTGCCAAGCTTCCAAAAATTACGAATCTCCAGAAATCTCAGCAAATATTTTTTCACCCAAACTGGATGATACTTTCAGGTAATGATCAGTACACTAAGGCGACTTGGTTCCCCAAATGCCGTTCTTCTATGTTGAAGCGTTCATTTTTAGTAACAGTTTGAATTTTTAGGTTTCACTCTGTTTTCTCCTATATTGATACATGTATTTGGAACTCTAAATCCAACACGGTTTGTGGTAGCTTCTTGAAACTTGACACAGTAAAGTAGTTTCACGTTCTGTCTCTATGTTTTGTTTCCTCTTGATGTAGCCCTAAGCAGTGACTGGCGAGAAACACTTTCATGGAAAGGGGTTGCCAAGCTTCCAAAAATTACGAATCTCCAGAAATCTCAGCAAATGTTTTTTCACCCAAACTGGATGATACTTTCAGGTAATGATCAGTACACTAAGGCGACTTGGTTCCCCAAATGTCGTTCTTCTATGTTGAAGCGTTCATTTCCAGTAACAGTTTGAATTTTTAGGTTTCACTCTGTTTTCTCCTATATTGATACATGTATTTGGAACTCTAAATCCAACACGGTTTGTGCTAGCTTCTTGAAACTTGACACAGTAAAGTACTTTCACGTTCTATCTCTACGTTTTGTTTCCTCTTGATGTAGCCCTAAGCAGTGACTGGCGAGAAACACTTTCATGGAAAGGGGTTGCCAAGCTTCCAAAAATTATGAATCTCCAGAAATCTCAGCAAATATTTTTTCACCCAAACTGGATGATACTTTCAGGTAATGATCAGTACACTAAGGCGACTTGGTTCCCCAAATGTCGTTCTTCTAGGTTGAAGCGTTCATTTCCAGTAACAGTTTGAATTTTTAGGTTTCACTCTGTTTTCTCCTATATTGATAGATGTATTTGGAACTCTAAATCCAACACGGTTTGTGCTAGCTTCTTGAAACTTGACACTGTAAAGTAGTTTCACGTTCTGTCTCTATGTTTTGTTTCCTCTTGATGTAGCCCTAAGCAGTGACTGGCGAGAAACAATTCCATGGAAAGTGGTTGCCAAGCTTCCAAAAATTATGAATCTCCAGAAATCTCAGCAAATATTTTTTCACCCAAACTGGATGATACTTTCAGGTAATGATTAGTACACTAAGGCGACTTGGTTCCCCAAATGTCGTTCTTGTATGTTGAAGCGTTCATTTCCAGTAACAGTTTGCATTTTTAGGTTTCACTCTGTTTTCTCCTATATTGATATATGTATTTGGAACTCTAAATCCAACACGGTTTGTGCTACCTTCTTGAAACTTGACACACTTAAGTAGTTTCAAGTTATATCTCTATGTTTTGTTTCCTCTTGATGTAGCCCTAAGCACTGACTGGTGTGAAACACTTTCATGGAAAGGGGTTGCCAAGCTTCCAAAAATTACGAATCTCCAGAAATCTCAGCAAATATTTTTTCACCCAAACTGGATGATACTTTCAGGTAATGATCAGTACACTAAGGCGACTTGGTTCCCCAGATTTCGTTCTTCTATGTTGAAGCATTCATTTCCAGTAACAGTTTGAATTTTTAGGTCTCACTCTGTTTTCTCCTATATTGATAGATATATTTGGAACTCTAAATCCAACACGGTTTGTGCTAGCTTCTTGAAACTTGACACAGTAAAGTAGTTTCACGTTCTGTCTCTATGTTTTGTTTCCTCTTGATGTAGCCCTAAGCAGTGACTGGCGAGAAACACTTCCATGGAAAGGGGTTGCCAAGCTTCCAAAAATTATGAATCTCCAGAAATCTCAGCAAATATTTTTTCACCCAAACTGGATGATACTTTCAGGAAATGATCAGTACACTAAGGCGACTTGGTTCCCCAAATGTCGTTCTTCTATGTTGAAGCGTTCATTTCCAGTAACAGTTTGAATTTTTAGGGTTCACTCTGTTTTCTCCTATATTGATACATGTTTTTGGAACTCTAAATCCAACACGGTTTGTGCTAGCTTCTTGAAACTTGACACAGTAAAGTAGTTTCACGTTCTGTCTCTATGTTTTGTTTCCTCTTGATGTAGCCCTAAGCAGTGACTGGCGAGAAACACTTTCATGGAAAGGGGTTGCCAAGCTTCCAAAAATTACGAATCTCCAGAAATCTCAGCAAATGTTTTTTCACCCAAACTGGATGATACTTTCAGGTAATGATCAGTACACTAAGGCGACTTGGTTCCCCAGATTTCGTTCTTCTATGTTGAAGCATTCATTTCCAGTAACAGTTTGAATTTTTAGGTTTCACTCTGTTTTCTCCTATATTGATAGATGTATTTGGAACTCTAAATCCAACACGGTTTGTGCTACCTTCTTGAAACTTGACACACTAAAGTAGTTTCAAGTTCTATCTCTATGTTTTGTTTCCTCTTGATGTAGCCCTAAGCACTGACTGGTGTGAAACACTTTCATGGAAAGGGGTTGCCAAGCTTCCAAAAGTTACGAATCTCCAGAAATCTCAGCAAATATTTTTTCACCCAAACTGGATGATACTTTCAGGTAATGATCAGTACACTAAGGCGACTTGGTTCCCCAGATTTCGTTCTTCTATGTTGAAGCATTCATTTCCAGTAACAGTTTGAATTTTTAGGTTTCACTCTGTTTTCTCCTATATTGATACATGTATTTGGAACTCTAAATCCAACACGGTTTGTGCTAGCTTCTTGAAACTTGACACAGTAAAGTAGTTTCACGTTCTATCTCTATGTTTTGTTTCCTCTTGATGTAGCCCTAAGCAGTGACTGGCGAGAAACACTTCCATGGAAAGGGGTTGCCAAGCTTCCAAAAATTACGAATCTCCAGAAATCTCAGCAAATATTTTTTCACCCAAACTGGATGATACTTTCAGGTAATGATCAGTACACTAAGGCGACTTGGTTCCCCAAATGCCGTTCTTCTATGTTGAAGCGTTCATTTTTAGTAACAGTTTGAATTTTTAGGTTTCACTCTGTTTTCTCCTATATTGATACATGTATTTGGAACTCTAAATCCAACACGGTTTGTGGTAGCTTCTTGAAACTTGACACAGTAAAGTAGTTTCACGTTCTGTCTCTATGTTTTGTTTCCTCTTGATGTAGCCCTAAGCAGTGACTGGCGAGAAACACTTTCATGGAAAGGGGTTGCCAAGCTTCCAAAAATTACGAATCTCCAGAAATCTCAGCAAATGTTTTTTCACCCAAACTGGATGATACTTTCAGGTAATGATCAGTACACTAAGGCGACTTGGTTCCCCAAATGTCGTTCTTCTATGTTGAAGCGTTCATTTCCAGTAACAGTTTGAATTTTTAGGTTTCACTCTGTTTTCTCCTATATTGATACATGTATTTGGAACTCTAAATCCAACACGGTTTGTGCTAGCTTCTTGAAACTTGACACAGTAAAGTACTTTCACGTTCTATCTCTACGTTTTGTTTCCTCTTGATGTAGCCCTAAGCAGTGACTGGCGAGAAACACTTTCATGGAAAGGGGTTGCCAAGCTTCCAAAAATTATGAATCTCCAGAAATCTCAGCAAATATTTTTTCACCCAAACTGGATGATACTTTCAGGTAATGATCAGTACACTAAGGCGACTTGGTTCCCCAAATGTCGTTCTTCTAGGTTGAAGCGTTCATTTCCAGTAACAGTTTGAATTTTTAGGTTTCACTCTGTTTTCTCCTATATTGATAGATGTATTTGGAACTCTAAATCCAACACGGTTTGTGCTAGCTTCTTGAAACTTGACACTGTAAAGTAGTTTCACGTTCTGTCTCTATGTTTTGTTTCCTCTTGATGTAGCCCTAAGCAGTGACTGGCGAGAAACAATTCCATGGAAAGTGGTTGCCAAGCTTCCAAAAATTATGAATCTCCAGAAATCTCAGCAAATATTTTTTCACCCAAACTGGATGATACTTTCAGGTAATGATTAGTACACTAAGGCGACTTGGTTCCCCAAATGTCGTTCTTGTATGTTGAAGCGTTCATTTCCAGTAACAGTTTGCATTTTTAGGTTTCACTCTGTTTTCTCCTATATTGATATATGTATTTGGAACTCTAAATCCAACACGGTTTGTGCTACCTTCTTGAAACTTGACACACTTAAGTAGTTTCAAGTTATATCTCTATGTTTTGTTTCCTCTTGATGTAGCCCTAAGCACTGACTGGTGTGAAACACTTTCATGGAAAGGGGTTGCCAAGCTTCCAAAAATTACGAATCTCCAGAAATCTCAGCAAATATTTTTTCACCCAAACTGGATGATACTTTCAGGTAATGATCAGTACACTAAGGCGACTTGGTTCCCCAGATTTCGTTCTTCTATGTTGAAGCATTCATTTCCAGTAACAGTTTGAATTTTTAGGTCTCACTCTGTTTTCTCCTATATTGATAGATATATTTGGAACTCTAAATCCAACACGGTTTGTGCTAGCTTCTTGAAACTTGACACAGTAAAGTAGTTTCACGTTCTGTCTCTATGTTTTGTTTCCTCTTGATGTAGCCCTAAGCAGTGACTGGCGAGAAACACTTCCATGGAAAGGGGTTGCCAAGCTTCCAAAAATTATGAATCTCCAGAAATCTCAGCAAATGTTTTTTCACCCAAACTGGATGATACTTTCAGGAAATGATCAGTACACTAAGGCGACTTGGTTCCCCAAATGCCGTTCTTCTATGTTGAAGCGTTCATTTTTAGTAACAGTTTGAATTTTTAGGTTTCACTCTGTTTTCTCCTATATTGATACATGTATTTGGAACTCTAAATCCAACACGGTTTCTGGTAGCTTCTTGAAACTTGACACAGTAAAGTAGTTTCACGTTCTGTCTCTATGTTTTGTTTCCTCTTGATGTAGCCCTAAGCAGTGACTGGCGAGAAACACTTTCATGGAAAGGGGTTGCCAAGCTTCCAAAAATTATGAATCTCCAGATATCTCAGCAAATATTTTTTCAACCAAACTGGATGATACTTTCAGGTAATGATCAGTACACTAAGGCGACTTGGTTCCCCCAAATGTCGTTCTTCTAGGTTGAAGCGTTCATTTCCAGTAACAGTTTGAATTTTTAGGTTTCACTCTGTTTTCTCCTATATTGATAGATGTATTTGGAACTCTAAATCCAACACGGTTTGTGCTAGCTTCTTGAAACTTGACACTGTAAAGTAGTTTCACGTTCTGTCTCTATGTTTTGTTTCCTCTTGATGTAGCCCTAAGCAGTGACTGGCGAGAAACCATTCCATGGAAAGGGGTTGCCAAGCTTCCAAAAATTATGAATCTCCAGAAATCTCAGCAAATATTTTTTCACCCAAACTGGATGATACTTTCAGGTAATGATTAGTACACTAAGGCGACTTGGTTCCCCAAATGTCGTTCTTCTATGTTGAAGCGTTCATTTCCAGTAACAGTTTGCATTTTTGGTTTCACTCTGTTTTCTCCTATATTGACATATGTATTTGGAACTCTAAATCCAACACGGTTTGTGCTACCTTCTTGAAACTTGACACACTAAAGTAGTTTCAAGTTCTATCTCTATGTTTTGTTTCCTCTTGATGTAGCCCTAAGCACTGACTGGTGTGAAACACTTTCATGGAAAGGGGTTGCCAAGCTTCCAAAAATTACGAATCTCCAGAAATCTCAGCAAATATTTTTTCACCCAAACTGGATGATACTTTCAGGTAATGATCAGTACACTAAGGCGACTTGGTTCCCCAGATTTCGTTCTTCTATGTTGAAGCGTTCATTTCCAGTAACAGTTTGAATTTTTAGGTCTCACTCTGTTTTCTCCTATATTGATACATGTTTTTGGAACTCTAAATCCAACACGGTTTGTGCTAGCTTCTTGAAACTTGACACAGTAAAGTAGTTTCACGTTCTGTCTCTATGTTTTGTTTCCTCTTGATGTAGCCCTAAGCAGTGACTGGCGAGAAACACTTTCATGGAAAGGGGTTGCCAAGCTTCCAAAAATTATGAATCTCCAGAAATCTCAGCAAATATTTTTTCACCCAAACTGGATGATACTTTCAGGTAATGATCAGTACACTAAGGCGACTTGGTTCCCCAGATTTCGTTCTTCTATGTTGAAGCATTCATTTCCAGTAACAGTTTGAATTTTTAGGTTTCACTCTGTTTTCTCCTATATTGATAGATGTATTTGGAACTCTAAATCCAACACGGTTTGTGCTAGCTTCTTGAAACTTGACACACTAAAGTAGTTTCAAGTTCTATCTCTATGTTTTGTTTCCTCTTGATGTAGCCCTAAGCACTGACTGGTGTGAAACACTTTCATGGAAAGGGGTTGCCAAGCTTCCAAAAGTTACGAATCTCCAGAAATCTCAGCAAATATTTTTTCACCCAAACTGGATGATACTTTCAGGTAATGATCAGTACACTAAGGCGACTTGGTTCCCCAGATTTCGTTCTTCTATGTTGAAGCATTCATTTCCAGTAACAGTTTGAATTTTTAGGTTTCACTCTGTTTTCTCCTATATTGATAGATGTATTTGGAACTCTAAATCCAACACGGTTTGTGCTACCTTCTTGAAACTTGACAAACTAAAGTAGTTTCAAGTTCTATCTCTATGTTTTGTTTCCTCTTGATGTAGCCCTAAGCACTGACTGGTGTGAAACACTTCCATGGAAAGGGGTTGCCAAGCTTCCAAAAATTACGAATCTCCAGAAATCTCAGCAAATATTTTTTCACCCAAACTGGATGATACTTTCAGGTAATGATCAGTACACTAAGGCGACTTGGTTCCCCAAATGCCGTTCTTCTATGTTGAAGCATTCATTTCCAGTAACAGTTTGAATTTTTAGGTTTCACTCTGTTTTCTCCTATATTGATACATGTATTTGGAACTCTAAATCCAACACGGTTTGTGGTAGCTTCTTGAAACTTGACACAGTAAAGTAGTTTCACGTTCTATCTCTATGTTTTGTTTCCTCTTGATGTAGCCCTAAGCAGTGACTGGCGAGAAACACTTCCATGGAAAGGGGTTGCCAAGCTTCCAAAAATTACGAATCTCCAGAAATCTCAGCAAATATTTTTTCACCCAAACTGGATGATACTTTCAGGTAATGATCAGTACACTAAGGCGACTTGGTTCCCCAAATGCCGTTCTTCTATGTTGAAGCGTTCATTTCCAGTAAAAGTTTGAATTTTTAGGTTTCACTCTGTTTTCTCCTATATTGATACATGTATTTGGAACTCTAAATCCAACACGGTTTGTGGTAGCTTCTTGAAACTTGACACAGTAAAGTAGTTTCACGTTCTGTCTCTATGTTTTGTTTCCTCTTGATGTAGCCCTAAGCAGTGACTGGCGAGAAACACTTTCATGGAAAGGGGTTGCCAAGCTTCCAAAAATTACGAATCTCCAGAAATCTCAGCAAATGTTTTTTCACCCAAACTGGATGATACTTTCAGGTAATGATCAGTACACTAAGGCGACTTGGTTCCCCAAATGTCGTTCTTCTATGTTGAAGCGTTCATTTCCAGTAACAGTTTGAATTTTTAGGTTTCACTCTGTTTTCTCCTATATTGATAGATGTATTTGGAACTCTAAATCCAACACGGTTTGTGCTAGCTTCTTGAAACTTGACACTGTAAAGTAGTTTCACGTTCTGTCTCTATGTTTTGTTTCCTCTTGATGTAGCGCTAAGCAGTGACTGGCGAGAAACAATTCCATGGAAAGGGGTTGCCAAGCTTCCAAAAATTATGAATCTCCAGAAATCTCAGCAAATATTTTTTCACCCAAACTGGATGATACTTTCAGGTAATGATTAGTACACTAAGGCGACTTGGTTCCCCAAATGTCGTTCTTCTATGTTGAAGCGTTCATTTCCAGTAACAGTTTGCATTTTTGGTTTCACTCTGTTTTCTCCTATATTGACATATGTATTTGGAACTCTAAATCCAACACGGTTTGTGCTACCTTCTTGAAACTTGACACACTAAAGTAGTTTCAAGTTCTATCTCTATGTTTTGTTTCCTCTTGATGTAGCCCTAAGCACTGACTGGTGTGAAACACTTTCATGGAAAGGGGTTGCCAAGCTTCCAAAAGTTACGAATCTCCAGAAATCTCAGCAAATGTTTTTTCACCCAAACTGGATGATACTTTCAGGTAATGATCAGTACACTAAGGCGACTTGGTTCCCCAGATTTCGTTCTTCTATGTTGAAGCATTCATTTCCAGTAACAGTTTGAATTTTTAGGTTTCACTCTGTTTTCTCCTATATTGATACATGTATTTGGAACTCTAAATCCAACACGGTTTGTGCTACCTTCTTGAAACTTGACACACTAAAGTAGTTTCAAGTTCTATCTCTATGTTTTGTTTCCTCTTGATGTAGCCCTAAGCACTGACTGGTGTGAAACACTTTCATGGAAAGGGGTTGCCAAGCTTCCAAAAATTACGAATCTCCAGAAATCTCAGCAAATATTTTTTCACCCAAACTGGATGATACTTTCAGGTAATGATCAGTACACTAAGGCGACTTGGTTCCCCAGATTTCGTTCTTCTATGTTGAAGCATTCATTTCCAGTAACAGTTTGAATTTTTAGGTTTCACTCTGTTTTCTCCTATATTGATACATGTATTTGGAACTCTAAATCCAACACGGTTTGTGCTAGCTTCTTGAAACTTGACACAGTAAAGTAGTTTCACGTTCTGTCTCTATGTTTTGTTTCCTCTTGATGTAGCCCTAAGCAGTGACTGGCGAGAAACACTTCCATGGAAAGGGGTTGCCAAGCTTCCAAAAATTACGAATCTCCAGAAATCTCAGCAAATATTTTTTCACCCAAACTGGATGATACTTTCAGGTAATGATCAGTACACTAAGGCGACTTGGTTCCCCAAATGCCGTTCTTCTATGTTGAAGCGTTCATTTTTAGTAACAGTTTGAATTTTTAGGTTTCACTCTGTTTTCTCCTATATTGATACATGTATTTGGAACTCTAAATCCAACACGGTTTGTGGTAGCTTCTTGAAACTTGACACAGTAAAGTAGTTTCACGTTCTGTCTCTATGTTTTGTTTCCTCTTGATGTAGCCCTAAGCAGTGACTGGCGAGAAACACTTTCATGGAAAGGGGTTGCCAAGCTTCCAAAAATTACGAATCTCCAGAAATCTCAGCAAATGTTTTTTCACCCAAACTGGATGATACTTTCAGGTAATGATCAGTACACTAAGGCGACTTGGTTCCCCAGATGTCGTTCTTCTAGGTTGAAGCGTTCATTTCCAGTAACAGTTTGAATTTTTAGGTCTCACTCTGTTTTCTCCTATATTGATAGATATATTTGGAACTCTAAATCCAACACGGTTTGTGCTAGCTTCTTGAAACTTGACACAGTAAAGTACTTTCACGTTCTAACTCTACGTTTTGTTTCCTCTTGATGTAGCCCTAAGCAGTGACTGGCGAGAAACACTTTCATGGAAAGGGGTTGCCAAGCTTCCAAAAATTATGAATCTCCAGAAATCTCAGCAAATATTTTTTCAACCAAACTGGATGATACTTTCAGGTAATGATCAGTACACTAAGGCGACTTGGTTCCCCCAAATGTCGTTCTTCTAGGTTGAAGCGTTCATTTCCAGTAACAGTTTGAATTTTTAGGTTTCACTCTGTTTTCTCCTATATTGATAGATGTATTTGGAACTCTAAATCCAACACGGTTTGTGCTAGCTTCTTGAAACTTGACACTGTAAAGTAGTTTCACGTTCTGTCTCTATGTTTTGTTTCCTCTTGATGTAGCCCTAAGCAGTGACTGGCGAGAAACAATTCCATGGAAAGGGGTTGCCAAGCTTCCAAAAATTATGAATCTCCAGAAATCTCAGCAAATATTTTTTCACCCAAACTGGATGATACTTTCAGGTAATGATTAGTACACTAAGGCGACTTGGTTCCCCAAATGTCGTTCTTCTATGTTGAAGCGTTCATTTCCAGTAACAGTTTGCATTTTTGGTTTCACTCTGTTTTCTCCTATATTGACATATGTATTTGGAACTCTAAATCCAACACGGTTTGTGCTACCTTCTTGAAACTTGACACACTAAAGTAGTTTCAAGTTCTATCTCTATGTTTTGTTTCCTCTTGATGTAGCCCTAAGCACTGACTGGTGTGAAACACTTTCATGGAAAGGGGTTGCCAAGCTTCCAAAAATTACGAATCTCCAGAAATCTCAGCAAATATTTTTTCACCCAAACTGGATGATACTTTCAGGTAATGATCAGTACACTAAGGCGACTTGGTTCCCCAGATTTCGTTCTTCTATGTTGAAGCGTTCATTTCCAGTAACAGTTTGAATTTTTAGGTCTCACTCTGTTTTCTCCTATATTGATACATGTTTTTGGAACTCTAAATCCAACACGGTTTGTGCTAGCTTCTTGAAACTTGACACAGTAAAGTAGTTTCACGTTCTGTCTCTATGTTTTGTTTCCTCTTGATGTAGCCCTAAGCAGTGACTGGCGAGAAACACTTTCATGGAAAGGGGTTGCCAAGCTTCCAAAAATTATGAATCTCCAGAAATCTCAGCAAATATTTTTTCACCCAAACTGGATGATACTTTCAGGTAATGATCAGTACACTAAGGCGACTTGGTTCCCCAGATTTCGTTCTTCTATGTTGAAGCATTCATTTCCAGTAACAGTTTGAATTTTTAGGTTTCACTCTGTTTTCTCCTATATTGATAGATGTATTTGGAACTCTAAATCCAACACGGTTTGTGCTAGCTTCTTGAAACTTGACACACTAAAGTAGTTTCAAGTTCTATCTCTATGTTTTGTTTCCTCTTGATGTAGCCCTAAGCACTGACTGGTGTGAAACACTTTCATGGAAAGGGGTTGCCAAGCTTCCAAAAGTTACGAATCTCCAGAAATCTCAGCAAATATTTTTTCACCCAAACTGGATGATACTTTCAGGTAATGATCAGTACACTAAGGCGACTTGGTTCCCCAGATTTCGTTCTTCTATGTTGAAGCATTCATTTCCAGTAACAGTTTGAATTTTTAGGTTTCACTCTGTTTTCTCCTATATTGATACATGTATTTGGAACTCTAAATCCAACACGGTTTGTGGTAGCTTCTTGAAACTTGACACAGTAAAGTAGTTTCACGTTCTATCTCTATGTTTTGTTTCCTCTTGATGTAGCCCTAAGCAGTGACTGGCGAGAAACACTTCCATGGAAAGGGGTTGCCAAGCTTCCAAAAATTACGAATCTCCAGAAATCTCAGCAAATATTTTTTCACCCAAACTGGATGATACTTTCAGGTAATGATCAGTACACTAAGGCGACTTGGTTCCCCAAATGCCGTTCTTCTATGTTGAAGCGTTCATTTCCAGTAACAGTTTGAATTTTTAGGTTTCACTCTGTTTTCTCCTATATTGATACATGTATTTGGAACTCTAAATCCAACACGGTTTGTGGTAGCTTCTTGAAACTTGACACAGTAAAGTAGTTTCACGTTCTGTCTCTATGTTTTGTTTCCTCTTGATGTAGCCCTAAGCAGTGACTGGCGAGAAACACTTTCATGGAAAGGGGTTGCCAAGCTTCCAAAAATTACGAATCTCCAGAAATCTCAGCAAATGTTTTTTCACCCAAACTGGATGATACTTTCAGGTAATGATCAGTACACTAAGGCGACTTGGTTCCCCAAATGTCGTTCTTCTATGTTGAAGCGTTCATTTCCAGTAACAGTTTGAATTTTTAGGTTTCACTCTGTTTTCTCCTATATTGATAGATGTATTTGGAACTCTAAATCCAACACGGTTTGTGCTAGCTTCTTGAAACTTGACACTGTAAAGTAGTTTCACGTTCTGTCTCTATGTTTTGTTTCCTCTTGATGTAGCCCTAAGCAGTGACTGGCGAGAAACAATTCCATGGAAAGGGGTTGCCAAGCTTCCAAAAATTATGAATCTCCAGAAATCTCAGCAAATATTTTTTCACCCAAACTGGATGATACTTTCAGGTAATGATTAGTACACTAAGGCGACTTGGTTCCCCAAATGTCGTTCTTCTATGTTGAAGCGTTCATTTCCAGTAACAGTTTGCATTTTTGGTTTCACTCTGTTTTCTCCTATATTGACATATGTATTTGGAACTCTAAATCCAACACGGTTTGTGCTACCTTCTTGAAACTTGACACACTAAAGTAGTTTCAAGTTCTATCTCTATGTTTTGTTTCCTCTTGATGTAGCCCTAAGCACTGACTGGTGTGAAACACTTTCATGGAAAGGGGTTGCCAAGCTTCCAAAAATTACGAATCTCCAGAAATCTCAGCAAATATTTTTTCACCCAAACTGGATGATACTTTCAGGTAATGATCAGTACACTAAGGCGACTTGGTTCCCCAGATTTCGTTCTTCTATGTTGAAGCGTTCATTTCCAGTAACAGTTTGAATTTTTAGGTCTCACTCTGTTTTCTCCTATATTGATACATGTTTTTGGAACTCTACATCCAACACGGTTTGTGCTAGCTTCTTGAAACTTGACACAGTAAAGTAGTTTCACGTTCTGTCTCTATGTTTTGTTTCCTCTTGATGTAGCCCTAAGCAGTGACTGGCGAGAAACACTTTCATGGAAAGGGGTTGCCAAGCTTCCAAAAATTATGAATCTCCAGAAATCTCAGCAAATATTTTTTCACCCAAACTGGATGATACTTTCAGGTAATGATCAGTACACTAAGGCGACTTGGTTCCCCAGATTTCGTTCTTCTATGTTGAAGCATTCATTTCCAGTAACAGTTTGAATTTTTAGGTTTCACTCTGTTTTCTCCTATATTGATAGATGTATTTGGAACTCTAAATCCAACACGGTTTGTGCTAGCTTCTTGAAACTTGACACACTAAAGTAGTTTCAAGTTCTATCTCTATGTTTTGTTTCCTCTTGATGTAGCCCTAAGCACTGACTGGTGTGAAACACTTTCATGGAAAGGGGTTGCCAAGCTTCCAAAAGTTACGAATCTCCAGAAATCTCAGCAAATATTTTTTCACCCAAACTGGATGATACTTTCAGGTAATGATCAGTACACTAAGGCGACTTGGTTCCCCAGATTTCGTTCTTCTATGTTGAAGCATTCATTTCCAGTAACAGTTTGAATTTTTAGGTTTCACTCTGTTTTCTCCTATATTGATAGATGTATTTGGAACTCTAAATCCAACACGGTTTGTGCTACCTTCTTGAAACTTGACACACTAAAGTAGTTTCAAGTTCTATCTCTATGTTTTGTTTCCTCTTGATGTAGCCCTAAGCACTGACTGGTGTGAAACACTTCCATGGAAAGGGGTTGCCAAGCTTCCAAAAATTACGAATCTCCAGAAATCTCAGCAAATATTTTTTCACCCAAACTGGATGATACTTTCAGGTAATGATCAGTACACTAAGGCGACTTGGTTCCCCAAATGCCGTTCTTCTATGTTGAAGCATTCATTTCCAGTAACAGTTTGAATTTTTAGGTTTCACTCTGTTTTCTCCTATATTGATACATGTATTTGGAACTCTAAATCCAACACGGTTTGTGGTAGCTTCTTGAAACTTGACACAGTAAAGTAGTTTCACGTTCTATCTCAATGTTTTGTTTCCTCTTGATGTAGCCCTAAGCAGTGACTGGCGAGAAACACTTCCATGGAAAGGGGTTGCCAAGCTTCCAAAAATTACGAATCTCCAGAAATCTCAGCAAATATTTTTTCACCCAAACTGGATGATACTTTCAGGTAATGATCAGTACACTAAGGCGACTTGGTTCCCCAAATGCCGTTCTTCTATGTTGAAGCATTCATTTCCAGTAACAGTTTGAATTTTTAGGTTTCACTCTGTTTTCTCCTATATTGATACATGTATTTGGAACTCTAAATCCAACACGGTTTGTGGTAGCTTCTTGAAACTTGACACAGTAAAGTAGTTTCACGTTCTGTCTCTATGTTTTGTTTCCTCTTGATGTAGCCCTAAGCAGTGACTGGCGAGAAACACTTTCATGGAAAGGGGTTGCCAAGCTTCCAAAAATTACGAATCTCCAGAAATCTCAGCAAATGTTTTTTCACCCAAACTGGATGATACTTTCAGGTAATGATCAGTACACTAAGGCGACTTGGTTCCCCAAATGTCGTTCTTCTATGTTGAAGCGTTCATTTCCAGTAACAGTTTGAATTTTTAGGTTTCACTCTGTTTTCTCCTATATTGATAGATGTATTTGGAACTCTAAATCCAACACGGTTTGTGCTAGCTTCTTGAAACTTGACACTGTAAAGTATTTTCACGTTCTGTCTCTATGTTTTGTTTCCTCTTGATGTAGCCCTAAGCAGTGACTGGCGAGAAACAATTCCATGGAAAGGGGTTGCCAAGCTTCCAAAAATTATGAATCTCCAGAAATCTCAGCAAATATTTTTTCACCCAAACTGGATGATACTTTCAGGTAATGATTAGTACACTAAGGCGACTTGGTTCCCCAAATGTCGTTCTTGTATGTTGAAGCGTTCATTTCCAGTAACAGTTTGCATTTTTGGTTTCACTCTGTTTTCTCCTATATTGACATATGTATTTGGAACTCTAAATCCAACACGGTTTGTGCTACCTTCTTGAAACATGACACACTAAAGTAGTTTCAAGTTCTATCTCTATGTTTTGTTTCCTCTTGATGTAGCCCTAAGCACTGACTGGTGTGAAACACTTTCATGGAAAGGGGTTGCCAAGCTTCCAAAAATTACGAATCTCCAGAAATCTCAGCAAATATTTTTTCACCCAAACTGGATGATACTTTCAGGTAATGATCAGTACACTAAGGCGACTTGGTTCCCCAGATTTCGTTCTTCTATGTTGAAGCGTTCATTTCCAGTAACAGTTTGAATTTTTAGGTCTCACTCTGTTTTCTCCTATATTGATACATGTTTTTGGAACTCTAAATCCAACACGGTTTGTGCTAGCTTCTTGAAACTTGACACAGTAAAGTAGTTTCACGTTCTGTCTCTATGTTTTGTTTCCTCTTGATGTAGCCCTAAGCACTGACTGGTGTGAAACACTTTCATGGAAAGGGGTTGCCAAGCTTCCAAAAGTTACGAATCTCCAGAAATCTCAGCAAATATTTTTTCACCCAAACTGGATGATACTTTCAGGTAATGATCAGTACACTAAGGCGACTTGGTTCCCCAGATTTCGTTCTTCTATGTTGAAGCATTCATTTCCAGTAACAGTTTGAATTTTTAGGTTTCACTCTGTTTTCTCCTATATTGATAGATGTATTTGGAACTCTAAATCCAACACGGTTTGTGCTACCTTCTTGAAACTTGACACACTAAAGTAGTTTCAAGTTCTATCTCTATGTTTTGTTTCCTCTTGATGTAGCCCTAAGCACTGACTGGTGTGAAACACTTCCATGGAAAGGGGTTGCCAAGCTTCCAAAAATTACGAATCTCCAGAAATCTCAGCAAATATTTTTTCACCCAAACTGGATGATACTTTCAGGTAATGATCAGTACACTAAGGCGACTTGGTTCCCCAAATGCCGTTCTTCTATGTTGAAGCATTCATTTCCAGTAACAGTTTGAATTTTTAGGTTTCACTCTGTTTTCTCCTATATTGATACATGTATTTGGAACTCTAAATCCAACACGGTTTGTGGTAGCTTCTTGAAACTTGACACAGTAAAGTAGTTTCACGTTCTATCTCTATGTTTTGTTTCCTCTTGATGTAGCCCTAAGCAGTGACTGGCGAGAAACACTTCCATGGAAAGGGGTTGCCAAGCTTCCAAAAATTACGAATCTCCAGAAATCTCAGCAAATATTTTTTCACCCAAACTGGATGATACTTTCAGGTAATGATCAGTACACTAAGGCGACTTGGTTCCCCAAATGCCGTTCTTCTATGTTGAAGCGTTCATTTCCAGTAACAGTTTGAATTTTTAGGTTTCACTCTGTTTTCTCCTATATTGATACATGTATTTGGAACTCTAAATCCAACACGGTTTGTGGTAGCTTCTTGAAACTTGACACAGTAAAGTAGTTTCACGTTCTGTCTCTATGTTTTGTTTCCTCTTGATGTAGCCCTAAGCAGTGACTGGCGAGAAACACTTTCATGGAAAGGGGTTGCCAAGCTTCCAAAAATTACGAATCTCCAGAAATCTCAGCAAATGTTTTTTCACCCAAACTGGATGATACTTTCAGGTAATGATCAGTACACTAAGGCGACTTGGTTCCCCAAATGTCGTTCTTCTATGTTGAAGCGTTCATTTCCAGTAACAGTTTGAATTTTTAGGTTTCACTCTGTTTTCTCCTATATTGATAGATGTATTTGGAACTCTAAATCCAACACGGTTTGTGCTAGCTTCTTGAAACTTGACACTGTAAAGTAGTTTCACGTTCTGTCTCTATGTTTTGTTTCCTCTTGATGTAGCCCTAAGCAGTGACTGGCGAGAAACAATTCCATGGAAAGTGGTTGCCAAGCTTCCAAAAATTATGAATCTCCAGAAATCTCAGCAAATATTTTTTCACCCAAACTGGATGATACTTTCAGGTAATGATTAGTACACTAAGGCGACTTGGTTCCCCAAATGTCGTTCTTGTATGTTGAAGCGTTCATTTCCAGTAACAGTTTGCATTTTTAGGTTTCACTCTGTTTTCTCCTATATTGATATATGTATTTGGAACTCTAAATCCAACACGGTTTGTGCTACCTTCTTGAAACTTGACACACTTAAGTAGTTTCAAGTTATATCTCTATGTTTTGTTTCCTCTTGATGTAGCCCTAAGCACTGACTGGTGTGAAACACTTTCATGGAAAGGGGTTGCCAAGCTTCCAAAAATTACGAATCTCCAGAAATCTCAGCAAATGTTTTTTCACCCAAACTGGATGATACTTTCAGGTAATGATCAGTACACTAAGGCGACTTGGTTCCCCAGATTTCGTTCTTCTATGTTGAAGCATTCATTTCCAGTAACAGTTTGAATTTTTAGGTTTCACTCTGTTTTCTCCTATATTGATAGATGTATTTGGAACTCTAAATCCAACACGGTTTGTGCTACCTTCTTGAAACTTGACACACTAAAGTAGTTTCAAGTTCTATCTCTATGTTTTGTTTCCTCTTGATGTAGACCTAAGCAGTGACTGGCGAGAAACACTTTCATGGAAAGGGGTTGCCAAGCTTCCAAAAGTTACGAATCTCCAGAAATCTCAGCAAATATTTTTTCACCCAAACTGGATGATACTTTCAGGTAATGATCAGTACACTAAGGCGACTTGGTTCCCCAGATTTCGTTCTTCTATGTTGAAGCGTTCATTTCCAGTAACAGTTTGAATTTTTAGGTTTCACTCTGTTTTCTCCTATATTGATACATGTATTTGGAACTCTAAATCCAACACGGTTTGTGCTAGCTTCTTGAAACTTGACACAGTAAAGTAGTTTCACGTTCTATCTCTATGTTTTGTTTCCTCTTGATGTAGCCCTAAGCAGTGACTGGCGAGAAACACTTCCATGGAAAGGGGTTGCCAAGCTTCCAAAAATTACGAATCTCCAGAAATCTCAGCAAATGTTTTTTCACCCAAACTGGATGATACTTTCAGGTAATGATCAGTACACTAAGGCGACTTGGTTCCCCAGATTTCGTTCTTCTATGTTGAAGCGTTCATTTCCAGTAACAGTTTGAATTTTTAGGTTTCACTCTGTTTTCTCCTATATTGATAGATATATTTGGAACTCTAAATCCAACACGGTTTGTGGTAGCTTCTTGAAACTTGACACAGTAAAGTACTTTCACGTTCTATCTCTATGTTTTGTTTCCTCTTGATGTAGCCCTAAGCAGTGACTGGCGAGAAACACTTTCATGGAAAGGGGTTGCCAAGCTTCCAAAAATTATGAATCTCCAGAAATCTCAGCAAATGTTTTTTCACCCAAACTGGATGATACTTTCAGGTAATGATCAGTACACTAAGGCGACTTGGTTCCCCCAAATGTCGTTCTTCTAGGTTGAAGCGTTCATTTCCAGTAACAGTTTGAATTTTTAGGTTTCACTCTGTTTTCTCCTATATTGATAGATGTATTTGGAACTCTAAATCCAACACGGTTTGTGCTAGCTTCTTGAAACTTGACACTGTAAAGTAGTTTCACGTTCTATCTCTACGTTTTGTTTCCTCTTGATGTAGCCCTAAGCAGTGACTGGCGAGAAACACTTTCATGGAAAGGGGTTGCCAAGCTTCCAAAAATTATGAATCTCCAGAAATCTCAGCAAATATTTTTTCACCCAAACTGGATGATACTTTCAGGTAATGATTAGTACACTAAGGCGACTTGGTTCCCCCAAATGTCGTTCTTCTAGGTTGAAGCGTTCATTTCCAGTAACAGTTTGAATTTTTAGGTTTCACTCTGTTTTCTCCTATATTGATAGATGTATTTGGAACTCTAAATCCAACACGGTTTGTGCTAGCTTCTTGAAACTTGACACTGTAAAGTAGTTTCACGTTCTGTCTCTATGTTTTGTTTCCTCTTGATGTAGCCCTAAGCAGTGACTGGCGAGAAACAATTCCATGGAAAGTGGTTGCCAAGCTTCCAAAAATTATGAATCTCCAGAAATCTCAGCAAATATTTTTTCACCCAAACTGGATGATACTTTCAGGTAATGATTAGTACACTAAGGCGACTTGGTTCCCCAAATGTCGTTCTTGTATGTTGAAGCGTTCATTTCCAGTAACAGTTTGCATTTTTGGTTTCACTCTGTTTTCTCCTATATTGATATATGTATTTGGAACTCTAAATCCAACACGGTTTGTGCTACCTTCTTGAAACTTGACACACTAAAGTAGTTTCAAGTTATATCTCTATGTTTTGTTTCCTCTTGATGTAGCCCTAAGCACTGACTGGTGTGAAACACTTTCATGGAAAGGGGTTGCCAAGCTTCCAAAAATTACGAATCTCCAGAAATCTCAGCAAATATTTTTTCACCCAAACTGGATGATACTTTCAGGTAATGATCAGTACACTAAGGCGACTTGGTTCCCCAGATTTCGTTCTTCTATGTTGAAGCATTCATTTCCAGTAACAGTTTGAATTTTTAGGTCTCACTCTGTTTTCTCCTATATTGATAGATATATTTGGAACTCTAAATCCAACACGGTTTGTGCTAGCTTCTTGAAACTTGACACAGTAAAGTAGTTTCACGTTCTGTCTCTATGTTTTGTTTCCTCTTGATGTAGCCCTAAGCAGTGACTGGCGAGAAACACTTCCATGGAAAGGGGTTGCCAAGCTTCCAAAAATTATGAATCTCCAGAAATCTCAGCAAATATTTTTTCACCCAAACTGGATGATACTTTCAGGAAATGATCAGTACACTAAGGCGACTTGGTTCCCCAAATGTCGTTCTTCTATGTTGAAGCGTTCATTTCCAGTAACAGTTTGAATTTTTAGGGTTCACTCTGTTTTCTCCTATATTGATACATGTTTTTGGAACTCTAAATCCAACACGGTTTGTGCTAGCTTCTTGAAACTTGACACAGTAAAGTAGTTTCACGTTCTGTCTCTATGTTTTGTTTCCTCTTGATGTAGCCCTAAGCACTGACTGGTGTGAAACACTTTCATGGAAAGGGGTTGCCAAGCTTCCAAAAATTACGAATCTCCAGAAATCTCAGCAAATATTTTTTCACCCAAACTGGATGATACTTTCAGGTAATGATCAGTACACTAAGGCGACTTGGTTCCCCAAATGTCGTTCTTCTATGTTGAAGCGTTCATTTCCAGTAACAGTTTGAATTTTTAGGGTTCACTCTGTTTTCTCCTATATTGATACATGTTTTTGGAACTCTAAATCCAACACGGTTTGTGCTAGCTTCTTGAAACTTGACACAGTAAAGTAGTTTCACGTTCTGTCTCTATGTTTTGTTTCCTCTTGATGTAGCCCTAAGCAGTGACTGGCGAGAAACACTTTCATGGAAAGGGGTTGCCAAGCTTCCAAAAATTACGAATCTCCAGAAATCTCAGCAAATGTTTTTTCACCCAAACTGGATGATACTTTCAGGTAATGATCAGTACACTAAGGCGACTTGGTTCCCCAGATTTCGTTCTTCTATGTTGAAGCATTCATTTCCAGTAACAGTTTGAATTTTTAGGTTTCACTCTGTTTTCTCCTATATTGATAGATGTATTTGGAACTCTAAATCCAACACGGTTTGTGCTACCTTCTTGAAACTTGACACACTAAAGTAGTTTCAAGTTCTATCTCTATGTTTTGTTTCCTCTTGATGTAGCCCTAAGCACTGACTGGTGTGAAACACTTTCATGGAAAGGGGTTGCCAAGCTTCCAAAAGTTACGAATCTCCAGAAATCTCAGCAAATATTTTTTCACCCAAACTGGATGATACTTTCAGGTAATGATCAGTACACTAAGGCGACTTGGTTCCCCAGATTTCGTTCTTCTATGTTGAAGCATTCATTTCCAGTAACAGTTTGAATTTTTAGGTTTCACTCTGTTTTCTCCTATATTGATACATGTATTTGGAACTCTAAATCCAACACGGTTTGTGCTAGCTTCTTGAAACTTGACACAGTAAAGTAGTTTCACGTTCTATCTCTATGTTTTGTTTCCTCTTGATGTAGCCCTAAGCAGTGACTGGCGAGAAACACTTCCATGGAAAGGGGTTGCCAAGCTTCCAAAAATTACGAATCTCCAGAAATCTCAGCAAATATTTTTTCACCCAAACTGGATGATACTTTCAGGTAATGATCAGTACACTAAGGCGACTTGGTTCCCCAAATGCCGTTCTTCTATGTTGAAGCGTTCATTTTTAGTAACAGTTTGAATTTTTAGGTTTCACTCTGTTTTCTCCTATATTGATACATGTATTTGGAACTCTAAATCCAACACGGTTTGTGGTAGCTTCTTGAAACTTGACACAGTAAAGTAGTTTCACGTTCTGTCTCTATGTTTTGTTTCCTCTTGATGTAGCCCTAAGCAGTGACTGGCGAGAAACACTTTCATGGAAAGGGGTTGCCAAGCTTCCAAAAATTACGAATCTCCAGAAATCTCAGCAAATGTTTTTTCACCCAAACTGGATGATACTTTCAGGTAATGATCAGTACACTAAGGCGACTTGGTTCCCCAAATGTCGTTCTTCTATGTTGAAGCGTTCATTTCCAGTAACAGTTTGAATTTTTAGGTTTCACTCTGTTTTCTCCTATATTGATACATGTATTTGGAACTCTAAATCCAACACGGTTTGTGCTAGCTTCTTGAAACTTGACACAGTAAAGTACTTTCACGTTCTATCTCTACGTTTTGTTTCCTCTTGATGTAGCCCTAAGCAGTGACTGGCGAGAAACACTTTCATGGAAAGGGGTTGCCAAGCTTCCAAAAATTATGAATCTCCAGAAATCTCAGCAAATATTTTTTCACCCAAACTGGATGATACTTTCAGGTAATGATCAGTACACTAAGGCGACTTGGTTCCCCAAATGTCGTTCTTCTAGGTTGAAGCGTTCATTTCCAGTAACAGTTTGAATTTTTAGGTTTCACTCTGTTTTCTCCTATATTGATAGATGTATTTGGAACTCTAAATCCAACACGGTTTGTGCTAGCTTCTTGAAACTTGACACTGTAAAGTAGTTTCACGTTCTGTCTCTATGTTTTGTTTCCTCTTGATGTAGCCCTAAGCAGTGACTGGCGAGAAACAATTCCATGGAAAGTGGTTGCCAAGCTTCCAAAAATTATGAATCTCCAGAAATCTCAGCAAATATTTTTTCACCCAAACTGGATGATACTTTCAGGTAATGATTAGTACACTAAGGCGACTTGGTTCCCCAAATGTCGTTCTTGTATGTTGAAGCGTTCATTTCCAGTAACAGTTTGCATTTTTAGGTTTCACTCTGTTTTCTCCTATATTGATATATGTATTTGGAACTCTAAATCCAACACGGTTTGTGCTACCTTCTTGAAACTTGACACACTTAAGTAGTTTCAAGTTATATCTCTATGTTTTGTTTCCTCTTGATGTAGCCCTAAGCACTGACTGGTGTGAAACACTTTCATGGAAAGGGGTTGCCAAGCTTCCAAAAATTACGAATCTCCAGAAATCTCAGCAAATATTTTTTCACCCAAACTGGATGATACTTTCAGGTAATGATCAGTACACTAAGGCGACTTGGTTCCCCAGATTTCGTTCTTCTATGTTGAAGCATTCATTTCCAGTAACAGTTTGAATTTTTAGGTCTCACTCTGTTTTCTCCTATATTGATAGATATATTTGGAACTCTAAATCCAACACGGTTTGTGCTAGCTTCTTGAAACTTGACACAGTAAAGTAGTTTCACGTTCTGTCTCTATGTTTTGTTTCCTCTTGATGTAGCCCTAAGCAGTGACTGGCGAGAAACACTTCCATGGAAAGGGGTTGCCAAGCTTCCAAAAATTATGAATCTCCAGAAATCTCAGCAAATATTTTTTCACCCAAACTGGATGATACTTTCAGGAAATGATCAGTACACTAAGGCGACTTGGTTCCCCAAATGTCGTTCTTCTATGTTGAAGCGTTCATTTCCAGTAACAGTTTGAATTTTTAGGGTTCACTCTGTTTTCTCCTATATTGATACATGTTTTTGGAACTCTAAATCCAACACGGTTTGTGCTAGCTTCTTGAAACTTGACACAGTAAAGTAGTTTCACGTTCTGTCTCTATGTTTTGTTTCCTCTTGATGTAGCCCTAAGCAGTGACTGGCGAGAAACACTTTCATGGAAAGGGGTTGCCAAGCTTCCAAAAATTACGAATCTCCAGAAATCTCAGCAAATGTTTTTTCACCCAAACTGGATGATACTTTCAGGTAATGATCAGTACACTAAGGCGACTTGGTTCCCCAGATTTCGTTCTTCTATGTTGAAGCATTCATTTCCAGTAACAGTTTGAATTTTTAGGTTTCACTCTGTTTTCTCCTATATTGATAGATGTATTTGGAACTCTAAATCCAACACGGTTTGTGCTACCTTCTTGAAACTTGACACACTAAAGTAGTTTCAAGTTCTATCTCTATGTTTTGTTTCCTCTTGATGTAGCCCTAAGCACTGACTGGTGTGAAACACTTTCATGGAAAGGGGTTGCCAAGCTTCCAAAAGTTACGAATCTCCAGAAATCTCAGCAAATATTTTTTCACCCAAACTGGATGATACTTTCAGGTAATGATCAGTACACTAAGGCGACTTGGTTCCCCAGATTTCGTTCTTCTATGTTGAAGCATTCATTTCCAGTAACAGTTTAAATTTTTAGGTTTCACTCTGTTTTCTCCTATATTGATACATGTATTTGGAACTCTAAATCCAACACGGTTTGTGCTAGCTTCTTGAAACTTGACACAGTAAAGTACTTTCACGTTCTATCTCTATGTTTTGTTTCCTCTTGATGTAGCCCTAAGCAGTGACTGGCGAGAAACACTTCCATGGAAAGGGGTTGCCAAGCTTCCAAAAATTACGAATCTCCAGAAATCTCAGCAAATATTTTTTCACCCAAACTGGATGATACTTTCAGGTAATGATCAGTACACTAAGGCGACTTGGTTCCCCAAATGTCGTTCTTCTATGTTGAAGCGTTCATTTCCAGTAACAGTTTGAATTTTTAGGTTTCACTCTGTTTTCTCCTATATTGATACATGTATTTGGAACTCTAAATCCAACACGGTTTGTGCTAGCTTCTTGAAACTTGACACAGTAAAGTACTTTCACGTTCTATCTCTACGTTTTGTTTCCTCTTGATGTAGCCCTAAGCAGTGACTGGCGAGAAACACTTTCATGGAAAGGGGTTGCCAAGCTTCCAAAAATTATGAATCTCCAGAAATCTCAGCAAATATTTTTTCACCCAAACTGGATGATACTTTCAGGTAATGATCAGTACACTAAGGCGACTTGGTTCCCCAAATGTCGTTCTTCTAGGTTGAAGCGTTCATTTCCAGTAACAGTTTGAATTTTTAGGTTTCACTCTGTTTTCTCCTATATTGATAGATGTATTTGGAACTCTAAATCCAACACGGTTTGTGCTAGCTTCTTGAAACGTGACACTGTAAAGTAGTTTCACGTTCTGTCTCTATGTTTTGTTTCCTCTTGATGTAGCCCTAAGCAGTGACTGGCGAGAAACAATTCCATGGAAAGTGGTTGCCAAGCTTCCAAAAATTATGAATCTCCAGAAATCTCAGCAAATATTTTTTCACCCAAACTGGATGATACTTTCAGGTAATGATTAGTACACTAAGGCGACTTGGTTCCCCAAATGTCGTTCTTGTATGTTGAAGCGTTCATTTCCAGTAACAGTTTGCATTTTTAGGTTTCACTCTGTTTTCTCCTATATTGATATATGTATTTGGAACTCTAAATCCAACACGGTTTGTGCTACCTTCTTGAAACTTGACACACTTAAGTAGTTTCAAGTTATATCTCTATGTTTTGTTTCCTCTTGATGTAGCCCTAAGCACTGACTGGTGTGAAACACTTTCATGGAAAGGGGTTGCCAAGCTTCCAAAAATTACGAATCTCCAGAAATCTCAGCAAATATTTTTTCACCCAAACTGGATGATACTTTCAGGTAATGATCAGTACACTAAGGCGACTTGGTTCCCCAGATTTCGTTCTTCTATGTTGAAGCATTCATTTCCAGTAACAGTTTGAATTTTTAGGTCTCACTCTGTTTTCTCCTATATTGATAGATATATTTGGAACTCTAAATCCAACACGGTTTGTGCTAGCTTCTTGAAACTTGACACAGTAAAGTAGTTTCACGTTCTGTCTCTATGTTTTGTTTCCTCTTGATGTAGCCCTAAGCAGTGACTGGCGAGAAACACTTCCATGGAAAGGGGTTGCCAAGCTTCCAAAAATTATGAATCTCCAGAAATCTCAGCAAATATTTTTTCACCCAAACTGGATGATACTTTCAGGAAATGATCAGTACACTAAGGCGACTTGGTTCCCCAAATGTCGTTCTTCTATGTTGAAGCGTTCATTTCCAGTAACAGTTTGAATTTTTAGGGTTCACTCTGTTTTCTCCTATATTGATACATGTTTTTGGAACTCTAAATCCAACACGGTTTGTGCTAGCTTCTTGAAACTTGACACAGTAAAGTAGTTTCACGTTCTGTCTCTATGTTTTGTTTCCTCTTGATGTAGCCCTAAGCAGTGACTGGCGAGAAACACTTTCATGGAAAGGGGTTGCCAAGCTTCCAAAAATTACGAATCTCCAGAAATCTCAGCAAATGTTTTTTCACCCAAACTGGATGATACTTTCAGGTAATGATCAGTACACTAAGGCGACTTGGTTCCCCAGATTTCGTTCTTCTATGTTGAAGCATTCATTTCCAGTAACAGTTTGAATTTTTAGGTTTCACTCTGTTTTCTCCTATATTGATAGATGTATTTGGAACTCTAAATCCAACACGGTTTGTGCTACCTTCTTGAAACTTGACACACTAAAGTAGTTTCAAGTTCTATCTCTATGTTTTGTTTCCTCTTGATGTAGCCCTAAGCAGTGACTGGTGTGAAACACTTTCATGGAAAGGGGTTGCCAAGCTTCCAAAAGTTACGAATCTCCAGAAATCTCAGCAAATATTTTTTCACCCAAACTGGATGATACTTTCAGGTAATGATCAGTACACTAAGGCGACTTGGTTCCCCAGATTTCGTTCTTCTATGTTGAAGCATTCATTTCCAGTAACAGTTTGAATTTTTAGGTTTCACTCTGTTTTCTCCTATATTGATACATGTATTTGGAACTCTAAATCCAACACGGTTTGTGCTAGCTTCTTGAAACTTGACACAGTAAAGTAGTTTCACGTTCTATCTCTATGTTTTGTTTCCTCTTGATGTAGCCCTAAGCAGTGACTGGCGAGAAACACTTCCATGGAAAGGGGTTGCCAAGCTTCCAAAAATTACGAATCTCCAGAAATCTCAGCAAATATTTTTTCACCCAAACTGGATGATACTTTCAGGTAATGATCAGTACACTAAGGCGACTTGGTTCCCCAAATGCCGTTCTTCTATGTTGAAGCGTTCATTTTTAGTAACAGTTTGAATTTTTAGGTTTCACTCTGTTTTCTCCTATATTGATACATGTATTTGGAACGCTAAATCCAACACGGTTTGTGGTAGCTTCTTGAAACTTGACACAGTAAAGTAGTTTCACGTTCTGTCTCTATGTTTTGTTTCCTCTTGATGTAGCCCTAAGCAGTGACTGGCGAGAAACACTTTCATGGAAAGGGGTTGCCAAGCTTCCAAAAATTACGAATCTCCAGAAATCTCAGCAAATGTTTTTTCACCCAAACTGGATGATACTTTCAGGTAATGATCAGTACACTAAGGCGACTTGGTTCCCCAGATTTCGTTCTTCTATGTTGAAGCATTCATTTCCAGTAACAGTTTGAATTTTTAGGTTTCACTCTGTTTTCTCCTATATTGATAGATGTATTTGGAACTCTAAATCCAACACGGTTTGTGCTACCTTCTTGAAACTTGACACACTAAAGTAGTTTCAAGTTCTATCTCTATGTTTTGTTTCCTCTTGATGTAGCCCTAAGCACTGACTGGTGTGAAACACTTTCATGGAAAGGGGTTGCCAAGCTTCCAAAAGTTACGAATCTCCAGAAATCTCAGCAAATGTTTTTTCACCCAAACTGGATGATACTTTCAGGTAATGATCAGTACACTAAGGCGACTTGGTTCCCCAGATTTCGTTCTTCTATGTTGAAGCATTCATTTCCAGTAACAGTTTGAATTTTTAGGTTTCACTCTGTTTTCTCCTATATTGATACATGTATTTGGAACTCTAAATCCAACACGGTTTGTGCTAGCTTCTTGAAACTTGACACAGTAAAGTAGTTTCACGTTCTGTCTCTATGTTTTGTTTCCTCTTGATGTAGCCCTAAGCAGTGACTGGCGAGAAACACTTCCATGGAAAGGGGTTGCCAAGCTTCCAAAAATTACGAATCTCCAGAAATCTCAGCAAATATTTTTTCACCCAAACTGGATGATACTTTCAGGTAATGATCAGTACACTAAGGCGACTTGGTTCCCCAAATGCCGTTCTTCTATGTTGAAGCGTTCATTTTTAGTAACAGTTTGAATTTTTAGGTTTCACTCTGTTTTCTCCTATATTGATACATGTATTTGGAACTCTAAATCCAACACGGTTTGTGGTAGCTTCTTGAAACTTGACACAGTAAAGTAGTTTCACGTTCTGTCTCTATGTTTTGTTTCCTCTTGATGTAGCCCTAAGCAGTGACTGGCGAGAAACACTTTCAAGGAAAGGGGTTGCCAAGCTTCCAAAAATTACGAATCTCCAGAAATCTCAGCAAATGTTTTTTCACCCAAACTGGATGATACTTTCAGGTAATGATCAGTACACTAAGGCCACTTGGTTCCCCAAATGTCGTTCTTGTATGTTGAAGCGTTCATTTCCAGTAACAGTTTGCATTTTTAGGTTTCACTCTGTTTTCTCCTATATTGATAGATGTATTTGGAACTCTAAATCCAACACGGTTTGTGCTACCTTCTTGAAACTTGACACACTTAAGTAGTTTCAAGTTATATCTCTATGTTTTGTTTCCTCTTGATGTAGCCCTAAGCACTGACTGGTGTGAAACACTTTCATGGAAAGGGGTTGCCAAGCTTCCAAAAGTTACGAATCTCCAGAAATCTCAGCAAATGTTTTTTCACCCAAACTGGATGATACTTTCAGGTAATGATCAGTACACTAAGGCGACTTGGTTCCCCAAATGTCGTTCTTCTATGTTGAAGCGTTCATTTCCAGTAACAGTTTGAATTTTTAGGTTTCACTCTGTTTTCTCCTATATTGATACATGTATTTGGAACTCTAAATCCAACACGGTTTGTGCTAGCTTCTTGAAACTTGACACAGTAAAGTACTTTCACGTTCTATCTCTACGTTTTGTTTCCTCTTGATGTAGCCCTAAGCAGTGACTGGCGAGAAACACTTCCATGGAAAGGGGTTGCCAAGCTTCCAAAAATTATGAATCTCCAGAAATCTCAGCAAATATTTTTTCACCCAAACTGGATGATACTTTCAGGTAATGATCAGTACACTAAGGCGACTTGGTTCCCCAAATGTCGTTCTTCTAGGTTGAAGCGTTCATTTCCAGTAACAGTTTGAATTTTTAGGTTTCACTCTGTTTTCTCCTATATTGATAGATGTATTTGGAACTCTAAATCCAACACGGTTTGTGCTAGCTTCTTGAAACTTGACACTGTAAAGTAGTTTCACGTTCTGTCTCTATGTTTTGTTTCCTCTTGATGTAGCCCTAAGCAGTGACTGGCGAGAAACAATTCCATGGAAAGTGGTTGCCAAGCTTCCAAAAATTATGAATCTCCAGAAATCTCAGCAAATATTTTTTCACCCAAACTGGATGATACTTTCAGGTAATGATTAGTACACTAAGGCGACTTGGTTCCCCAAATGTCGTTCTTGTATGTTGAAGCGTTCATTTCCAGTAACAGTTTGCATTTTTAGGTTTCACTCTGTTTTCTCCTATATTGATAGATGTATTTGGAACTCTAAATCCAACACGGTTTGTGCTACCTTCTTGAAACTTGACACACTTAAGTAGTTTCAAGTTATATCTCTATGTTTTGTTTCCTCTTGATGTAGCCCTAAGCACTGACTGGTGTGAAACACTTTCATGGAAAGGGGTTGCCAAGCTTCCAAAAGTTACGAATCTCCAGAAATCTCAGCAAATATTTTTTCACCCAAACTGGATGATACTTTCAGGTAATGATCAGTACACTAAGGCGACTTGGTTCCCCAGATTTCGTTCTTCTATGTTGAAGCATTCATTTCCAGTAACAGTTTGAATTTTTAGGTCTCACTCTGTTTTCTCCTATATTGATAGATATATTTGGAACTCTAAATCCAACACGGTTTGTGCTAGCTTCTTGAAACTTGACACAGTAAAGTAGTTTCACGTTCTGTCTCTATGTTTTGTTTTCTCTTGATGTAGCCCTAAGCAGTGACTGGCGAGAAACACTTCCATGGAAAGGGGTTGCCAAGCTTCCAAAAATTACGAATCTCCAGAAATCTCAGCAAATATTTTTTCACCCAAACTGGATGATACTTTCAGGTAATGATCAGTACACTAAGGCGACTTGGTTCCCCAAATGCCGTTCTTCTATGTTGAAGCGTTCATTTCCAGTAACAGTTTGAATTTTTAGGGTTCACTCTGTTTTCTCCTATATTGATACATGTATTTGGAACTCTAAATCCAACACGGTTTGTGGTAGCTTCTTGAAACTTGACACAGTAAAGTAGTTTCACGTTCTGTCTCTATGTTTTGTTTCCTCTTGATGTAGCCCTAAGCAGTGACTGGCGAGAAACACTTTCATGGAAAGGGGTTGCCAAGCTTCCAAAAATTACGAATCTCCAGAAATCTCAGCAAATGTTTTTTCACCCAAACTGGATGATACTTTCAGGTAATGATCAGTACACTAAGGCGACTTGGTTCCCCAGATTTCGTTCTTCTATGTTGAAGCATTCATTTCCAGTAACAGTTTGAATTTTTAGGTTTCACTCTGTTTTCTCCTATATTGATAGATGTATTTGGAACTCTAAATCCAACACGGTTTGTGCTACCTTCTTGAAACTTGACACACTAAAGTAGTTTCAAGTTCTATCTCTATGTTTTGTTTCCTCTTGATGTAGCCCTAAGCACTGACTGGTGTGAAACACTTTCATGGAAAGGGGTTGCCAAGCTTCCAAAAGTTACGAATCTCCAGAAATCTCAGCAAATATTTTTTCACCCAAACTGGATGATACTTTCAGGTAATGATCAGTACACTAAGGCGACTTGGTTCCCCAGATTTCGTTCTTCTATGTTGAAGCATTCATTTCCAGTAACAGTTTGAATTTTTAGGTTTCACTCTGTTTTCTCCTATATTGATACATGTATTTGGAACTCTAAATCCAACACGGTTTGTGCTAGCTTCTTGAAACTTGACACAGTAAAGTAGTTTCACGTTCTATCTCTATGTTTTGTTTCCTCTTGATGTAGCCCTAAGCAGTGACTGGCGAGAAACACTTCCATGGAAAGGGGTTGCCAAGCTTCCAAAAATTACGAATCTCCAGAAATCTCAGCAAATATTTTTTCACCCAAACTGGATGATACTTTCAGGTAATGATCAGTACACTAAGGCGACTTGGTTCCCCAAATGCCGTTCTTCTATGTTGAAGCGTTCATTTTTAGTAACAGTTTGAATTTTTAGGTTTCACTCTGTTTTCTCCTATATTGATACATGTATTTGGAACTCTAAATCCAACACGGTTTGTGGTAGCTTCTTGAAACTTGACACAGTAAAGTAGTTTCACGTTCTGTCTCTATGTTTTGTTTCCTCTTGATGTAGCCCTAAGCAGTGACTGGCGAGAAACACTTTCATGGAAAGGGGTTGCCAAGCTTCCAAAAATTACGAATCTCCAGAAATCTCAGCAAATGTTTTTTCACCCAAACTGGATGATACTTTCAGGTAATGATCAGTACACTAAGGCGACTTGGTTCCCCAAATGTCGTTCTTCTATGTTGAAGCGTTCATTTCCAGTAACAGTTTGAATTTTTAGGTTTCACTCTGTTTTCTCCTATATTGATACATGTATTTGGAACTCTAAATCCAACACGGTTTGTGCTAGCTTCTTGAAACTTGACACAGTAAAGTAGTTTCACGTTCTGTCTCTATGTTTTGTTTCCTCTTGATGTAGCCCTAAGCACTGACTGGTGTGAAACACTTTCATGGAAAGGGGTTGCCAAGCTTCCAAAAATTACGAATCTCCAGAAATCTCAGCAAATATTTTTTCACCCAAACTGGATGATACTTTCAGGTAATGATCAGTACACTAAGGCGACTTGGTTCCCCAGATTTCGTTCTTCTATGTTGAAGCATTCATTTCCAGTAACAGTTTGAATTTTTAGGTCTCACTCTGTTTTCTCCTATATTGATAGATATATTTGGAACTCTAAATCCAACACGGTTTGTGCTAGCTTCTTGAAACTTGACACAGTAAAGTAGTTTCACGTTCTGTCTCTATGTTTTGTTTCCTCTTGATGTAGCCCTAAGCAGTGACTGGCGAGAAACACTTCCATGGAAAGGGGTTGCCAAGCTTCCAAAAATTATGAATCTCCAGAAATCTCAGCAAATATTTTTTCACCCAAACTGGATGATACTTTCAGGAAATGATCAGTACACTAAGGCGACTTGGTTCCCCAAATGTCGTTCTTCTATGTTGAAGCGTTCATTTCCAGTAACAGTTTGAATTTTTAGGGTTCACTCTGTTTTCTCCTATATTGATACATGTTTTTGGAACTCTAAGTCCAACACGGTTTGTGCTAGCTTCTTGAAACTTGACACAGTAAAGTAGTTTCACGTTCTGTCTCTATGTTTTGTTTCCTCTTGATGTAGCCCTAAGCAGTGACTGGCGAGAAACACTTTCATGGAAAGGGGTTGCCAAGCTTCCAAAAATTACGAATCTCCAGAAATCTCAGCAAATGTTTTTTCACCCAAACTGGATGATACTTTCAGGTAATGATCAGTACACTAAGGCGACTTGGTTCCCCAGATTTCGTTCTTCTATGTTGAAGCATTCATTTCCAGTAACAGTTTGAATTTTTAGGTTTCACTCTGTTTTCTCCTATATTGATAGATGTATTTGGAACTCTAAATCCAACACGGTTTGTGCTACCTTCTTGAAACTTGACACACTAAAGTAGTTTCAAGTTCTATCTCTATGTTTTGTTTCCTCTTGATGTAGCCCTAAGCACTGACTGGTGTGAAACACTTTCATGGAAAGGGGTTGCCAAGCTTCCAAAAGTTACGAATCTCCAGAAATCTCAGCAAATATTTTTTCACCCAAACTGGATGATACTTTCAGGTAATGATCAGTACACTAAGGCGACTTGGTTCCCCAAATGCCGTTCTTCTATGTTGAAGCGTTCATTTTTAGTAACAGTTTGAATTTTTAGGTTTCACTCTGTTTTCTCCTATATTGATACATGTATTTGGAACTCTAAATCCAACACGGTTTGTGGTAGCTTCTTGAAACTTGACACAGTAAAGTAGTTTCACGTTCTGTCTCTATGTTTTGTTTCCTCTTGATGTAGCCCTAAGCAGTGACTGGCGAGAAACACTTTCAAGGAAAGGGGTTGCCAAGCTTCCAAAAATTACGAATCTCCAGAAATCTCAGCAAATGTTTTTTCACCCAAACTGGATGATACTTTCAGGTAATGATCAGTACACTAAGGCGACTTGGTTCCCCAAATGTCGTTCTTGTATGTTGAAGCGTTCATTTCCAGTAACAGTTTGCATTTTTAGGTTTCACTCTGTTTTCTCCTATATTGATAGATGTATTTGGAACTCTAAATCCAACACGGTTTGTGCTACCTTCTTGAAACTTGACACACTTAAGTAGTTTCAAGTTATATCTCTATGTTTTGTTTCCTCTTGATGTAGCCCTAAGCACTGACTGGTGTGAAACACTTTCATGGAAAGGGGTTGCCAAGCTTCCAAAAGTTACGAATCTCCAGAAATCTCAGCAAATGTTTTTTCACCCAAACTGGATGATACTTTCAGGTAATGATCAGTACACTAAGGCGACTTGGTTCCCCAAATGTCGTTCTTCTATGTTGAAGCGTTCATTTCCAGTAACAGTTTGAATTTTTAGGTTTCACTCTGTTTTCTCCTATATTGATACATGTATTTGGAACTCTAAATCCAACACGGTTTGTGCTAGCTTCTTGAAACTTGACACAGTAAAGTACTTTCACGTTCTATCTCTACGTTTTGTTTCCTCTTGATGTAGCCCTAAGCAGTGACTGGCGAGAAACACTTCCATGGAAAGGGGTTGCCAAGCTTCCAAAAATTATGAATCTCCAGAAATCTCAGCAAATATTTTTTCACCCAAACTGGATGATACTTTCAGGTAATGATCAGTACACTAAGGCGACTTGGTTCCCCAAATGTCGTTCTTCTAGGTTGAAGCGTTCATTTCCAGTAACAGTTTGAATTTTTAGGTTTCACTCTGTTTTCTCCTATATTGATAGATGTATTTGGAACTCTAAATCCAACACGGTTTGTGCTAGCTTCTTGAAACTTGACACTGTAAAGTAGTTTCACGTTCTGTCTCTATGTTTTGTTTCCTCTTGATGTAGCCCTAAGCAGTGACTGGCGAGAAACAATTCCATGGAAAGTGGTTGCCAAGCTTCCAAAAATTATGAATCTCCAGAAATCTCAGCAAATATTTTTTCACCCAAACTGGATGATACTTTCAGGTAATGATTAGTACACTAAGGCGACTTGGTTCCCCAAATGTCGTTCTTGTATGTTGAAGCGTTCATTTCCAGTAACAGTTTGCATTTTTAGGTTTCACTCTGTTTTCTCCTATATTGATAGATGTATTTGGAACTCTAAATCCAACACGGTTTGTGCTACCTTCTTGAAACTTGACACACTTAAGTAGTTTCAAGTTATATCTCTATGTTTTGTTTCCTCTTGATGTAGCCCTAAGCACTGACTGGTGTGAAACACTTTCATGGAAAGGGGTTGCCAAGCTTCCAAAAGTTACGAATCTCCAGAAATCTCAGCAAATATTTTTTCACCCAAACTGGATGATACTTTCAGGTAATGATCAGTACACTAAGGCGACTTGGTTCCCCAGATTTCGTTCTTCTATGTTGAAGCATTCATTTCCAGTAACAGTTTGAATTTTTAGGTCTCACTCTGTTTTCTCCTATATTGATAGATATATTTGGAACTCTAAATCCAACACGGTTTGTGCTAGCTTCTTGAAACTTGACACAGTAAAGTAGTTTCACGTTCTGTCTCTATGTTTTGTTTTCTCTTGATGTAGCCCTAAGCAGTGACTGGCGAGAAACACTTCCATGGAAAGGGGTTGCCAAGCTTCCAAAAATTACGAATCTCCAGAAATCTCAGCAAATATTTTTTCACCCAAACTGGATGATACTTTCAGGTAATGATCAGTACACTAAGGCGACTTGGTTCCCCAAATGCCGTTCTTCTATGTTGAAGCGTTCATTTCCAGTAACAGTTTGAATTTTTAGGGTTCACTCTGTTTTCTCCTATATTGATACATGTATTTGGAACTCTAAATCCAACACGGTTTGTGGTAGCTTCTTGAAACTTGACACAGTAAAGTAGTTTCACGTTCTGTCTCTATGTTTTGTTTCCTCTTGATGTAGCCCTAAGCAGTGACTGGCGAGAAACACTTTCATGGAAAGGGGTTGCCAAGCTTCCAAAAATTACGAATCTCCAGAAATCTCAGCAAATGTTTTTTCACCCAAACTGGATGATACTTTCAGGTAATGATCAGTACACTAAGGCGACTTGGTTCCCCAGATTTCGTTCTTCTATGTTGAAGCATTCATTTCCAGTAACAGTTTGAATTTTTAGGTTTCACTCTGTTTTCTCCTATATTGATAGATGTATTTGGAACTCTAAATCCAACACGGTTTGTGCTACCTTCTTGAAACTTGACACACTAAAGTAGTTTCAAGTTCTATCTCTATGTTTTGTTTCCTCTTGATGTAGCCCTAAGCACTGACTGGTGTGAAACACTTTCATGGAAAGGGGTTGCCAAGCTTCCAAAAGTTACGAATCTCCAGAAATCTCAGCAAATATTTTTTCACCCAAACTGGATGATACTTTCAGGTAATGATCAGTACACTAAGGCGACTTGGTTCCCCAGATTTCGTTCTTCTATGTTGAAGCATTCATTTCCAGTAACAGTTTGAATTTTTAGGTTTCACTCTGTTTTCTCCTATATTGATACATGTATTTGGAACTCTAAATCCAACACGGTTTGTGCTAGCTTCTTGAAACTTGACACAGTAAAGTAGTTTCACGTTCTATCTCTATGTTTTGTTTCCTCTTGATGTAGCCCTAAGCAGTGACTGGCGAGAAACACTTCCATGGAAAGGGGTTGCCAAGCTTCCAAAAATTACGAATCTCCAGAAATCTCAGCAAATATTTTTTCACCCAAACTGGATGATACTTTCAGGTAATGATCAGTACACTAAGGCGACTTGGTTCCCCAAATGCCGTTCTTCTATGTTGAAGCGTTCATTTTTAGTAACAGTTTGAATTTTTAGGTTTCACTCTGTTTTCTCCTATATTGATACATGTATTTGGAACTCTAAATCCAACACGGTTTGTGGTAGCTTCTTGAAACTTGACACAGTAAAGTAGTTTCACGTTCTGTCTCTATGTTTTGTTTCCTCTTGATGTAGCCCTAAGCAGTGACTGGCGAGAAACACTTTCATGGAAAGGGGTTGCCAAGCTTCCAAAAATTACGAATCTCCAGAAATCTCAGCAAATGTTTTTTCACCCAAACTGGATGATACTTTCAGGTAATGATCAGTACACTAAGGCGACTTGGTTCCCCAAATGTCGTTCTTCTATGTTGAAGCGTTCATTTCCAGTAACAGTTTGAATTTTTAGGTTTCACTCTGTTTTCTCCTATATTGATACATGTATTTGGAACTCTAAATCCAACACGGTTTGTGCTAGCTTCTTGAAACTTGACACAGTAAAGTAGTTTCACGTTCTGTCTCTATGTTTTGTTTCCTCTTGATGTAGCCCTAAGCACTGACTGGTGTGAAACACTTTCATGGAAAGGGGTTGCCAAGCTTCCAAAAATTACGAATCTCCAGAAATCTCAGCAAATATTTTTTCACCCAAACTGGATGATACTTTCAGGTAATGATCAGTACACTAAGGCGACTTGGTTCCCCAGATTTCGTTCTTCTATGTTGAAGCATTCATTTCCAGTAACAGTTTGAATTTTTAGGTCTCACTCTGTTTTCTCCTATATTGATAGATATATTTGGAACTCTAAATCCAACACGGTTTGTGCTAGCTTCTTGAAACTTGACACAGTAAAGTAGTTTCACGTTCTGTCTCTATGTTTTGTTTCCTCTTGATGTAGCCCTAAGCAGTGACTGGCGAGAAACACTTCCATGGAAAGGGGTTGCCAAGCTTCCAAAAATTATGAATCTCCAGAAATCTCAGCAAATATTTTTTCACCCAAACTGGATGATACTTTCAGGAAATGATCAGTACACTAAGGCGACTTGGTTCCCCAAATGTCGTTCTTCTATGTTGAAGCGTTCATTTCCAGTAACAGTTTGAATTTTTAGGGTTCACTCTGTTTTCTCCTATATTGATACATGTTTTTGGAACTCTAAATCCAACACGGTTTGTGCTAGCTTCTTGAAACTTGACACAGTAAAGTAGTTTCACGTTCTGTCTCTATGTTTTGTTTCCTCTTGATGTAGCCCTAAGCAGTGACTGGCGAGAAACACTTTCATGGAAAGGGGTTGCCAAGCTTCCAAAAATTACGAATCTCCAGAAATCTCAGCAAATGTTTTTTCACCCAAACTGGATGATACTTTCAGGTAATGATCAGTACACTAAGGCGACTTGGTTCCCCAGATTTCGTTCTTCTATGTTGAAGCATTCATTTCCAGTAACAGTTTGAATTTTTAGGTTTCACTCTGTTTTCTCCTATATTGATAGATGTATTTGGAACTCTAAATCCAACACGGTTTGTGCTACCTTCTTGAAACTTGACACACTAAAGTAGTTTCAAGTTCTATCTCTATGTTTTGTTTCCTCTTGATGTAGCCCTAAGCACTGACTGGTGTGAAACACTTTCATGGAAAGGGGTTGCCAAGCTTCCAAAAGTTACGAATCTCCAGAAATCTCAGCAAATATTTTTTCACCCAAACTGGATGATACTTTCAGGTAATGATCAGTACACTAAGGCGACTTGGTTCCCCAGATTTCGTTCTTCTATGTTGAAGCATTCATTTCCAGTAACAGTTTAAATTTTTAGGTTTCACTCTGTTTTCTCCTATATTGATACATGTATTTGGAACTCTAAATCCAACACGGTTTGTGCTAGCTTCTTGAAACTTGACACAGTAAAGTACTTTCACGTTCTATCTCTATGTTTTGTTTCCTCTTGATGTAGCCCTAAGCAGTGACTGGCGAGAAACACTTCCATGGAAAGGGGTTGCCAAGCTTCCAAAAATTACGAATCTCCAGAAATCTCAGCAAATATTTTTTCACCCAAACTGGATGATACTTTCAGGTAATGATCAGTACACTAAGGCGACTTGGTTCCCCAAATGTCGTTCTTCTATGTTGAAGCGTTCATTTCCAGTAACAGTTTGAATTTTTAGGTTTCACTCTGTTTTCTCCTATATTGATACATGTATTTGGAACTCTAAATCCAACACGGTTTGTGCTAGCTTCTTGAAACTTGACACAGTAAAGTACTTTCACGTTCTATCTCTACGTTTTGTTTCCTCTTGATGTAGCCCTAAGCAGTGACTGGCGAGAAACACTTTCATGGAAAGGGGTTGCCAAGCTTCCAAAAATTATGAATCTCCAGAAATCTCAGCAAATATTTTTTCACCCAAACTGGATGATACTTTCAGGTAATGATCAGTACACTAAGGCGACTTGGTTCCCCAAATGTCGTTCTTCTAGGTTGAAGCGTTCATTTCCAGTAACAGTTTGAATTTTTAGGTTTCACTCTGTTTTCTCCTATATTGATAGATGTATTTGGAACTCTAAATCCAACACGGTTTGTGCTAGCTTCTTGAAACTTGACACTGTAAAGTAGTTTCACGTTCTGTCTCTATGTTTTGTTTCCTCTTGATGTAGCCCTAAGCAGTGACTGGCGAGAAACAATTCCATGGAAAGTGGTTGCCAAGCTTCCAAAAATTATGAATCTCCAGAAATCTCAGCAAATATTTTTTCACCCAAACTGGATGATACTTTCAGGTAATGATTAGTACACTAAGGCGACTTGGTTCCCCAAATGTCGTTCTTGTATGTTGAAGCGTTCATTTCCAGTAACAGTTTGCATTTTTAGGTTTCACTCTGTTTTCTCCTATATTGATATATGTATTTGGAACTCTAAATCCAACACGGTTTGTGCTACCTTCTTGAAACTTGACACACTTAAGTAGTTTCAAGTTATATCTCTATGTTTTGTTTCCTCTTGATGTAGCCCTAAGCACTGACTGGTGTGAAACACTTTCATGGAAAGGGGTTGCCAAGCTTCCAAAAATTACGAATCTCCAGAAATCTCAGCAAATATTTTTTCACCCAAACTGGATGATACTTTCAGGTAATGATCAGTACACTAAGGCGACTTGGTTCCCCAGATTTCGTTCTTCTATGTTGAAGCATTCATTTCCAGTAACAGTTTGAATTTTTAGGTCTCACTCTGTTTTCTCCTATATTGATAGATATATTTGGAACTCTAAATCCAACACGGTTTGTGCTAGCTTCTTGAAACTTGACACAGTAAAGTAGTTTCACGTTCTGTCTCTATGTTTTGTTTCCTCTTGATGTAGCCCTAAGCAGTGACTGGCGAGAAACACTTCCATGGAAAGGGGTTGCCAAGCTTCCAAAAATTATGAATCTCCAGAAATCTCAGCAAATATTTTTTCACCCAAACTGGATGATACTTTCAGGAAATGATCAGTACACTAAGGCGACTTGGTTCCCCAAATGTCGTTCTTCTATGTTGAAGCGTTCATTTCCAGTAACAGTTTGAATTTTTAGGGTTCACTCTGTTTTCTCCTATATTGATACATGTTTTTGGAACTCTAAATCCAACACGGTTTGTGCTAGCTTCTTGAAACTTGACACAGTAAAGTAGTTTCACGTTCTGTCTCTATGTTTTGTTTCCTCTTGATGTAGCCCTAAGCAGTGACTGGCGAGAAACACTTTCATGGAAAGGGGTTGCCAAGCTTCCAAAAATTACGAATCTCCAGAAATCTCAGCAAATGTTTTTTCACCCAAACTGGATGATACTTTCAGGTAATGATCAGTACACTAAGGCGACTTGGTTCCCCAGATTTCGTTCTTCTATGTTGAAGCATTCATTTCCAGTAACAGTTTGAATTTTTAGGTTTCACTCTGTTTTCTCCTATATTGATAGATGTATTTGGAACTCTAAATCCAACACGGTTTGTGCTACCTTCTTGAAACTTGACACACTAAAGTAGTTTCAAGTTCTATCTCTATGTTTTGTTTCCTCTTGATGTAGCCCTAAGCAGTGACTGGTGTGAAACACTTTCATGGAAAGGGGTTGCCAAGCTTCCAAAAGTTACGAATCTCCAGAAATCTCAGCAAATATTTTTTCACCCAAACTGGATGATACTTTCAGGTAATGATCAGTACACTAAGGCGACTTGGTTCCCCAGATTTCGTTCTTCTATGTTGAAGCATTCATTTCCAGTAACAGTTTGAATTTTTAGGTTTCACTCTGTTTTCTCCTATATTGATACATGTATTTGGAACTCTAAATCCAACACGGTTTGTGCTAGCTTCTTGAAACTTGACACAGTAAAGTAGTTTCACGTTCTATCTCTATGTTTTGTTTCCTCTTGATGTAGCCCTAAGCAGTGACTGGCGAGAAACACTTCCATGGAAAGGGGTTGCCAAGCTTCCAAAAATTACGAATCTCCAGAAATCTCAGCAAATATTTTTTCACCCAAACTGGATGATACTTTCAGGTAATGATCAGTACACTAAGGCGACTTGGTTCCCCAAATGCCGTTCTTCTATGTTGAAGCGTTCATTTTTAGTAACAGTTTGAATTTTTAGGTTTCACTCTGTTTTCTCCTATATTGATACATGTATTTGGAACGCTAAATCCAACACGGTTTGTGGTAGCTTCTTGAAACTTGACACAGTAAAGTAGTTTCACGTTCTGTCTCTATGTTTTGTTTCCTCTTGATGTAGCCCTAAGCAGTGACTGGCGAGAAACACTTTCATGGAAAGGGGTTGCCAAGCTTCCAAAAATTACGAATCTCCAGAAATCTCAGCAAATGTTTTTTCACCCAAACTGGATGATACTTTCAGGTAATGATCAGTACACTAAGGCGACTTGGTTCCCCAGATTTCGTTCTTCTATGTTGAAGCATTCATTTCCAGTAACAGTTTGAATTTTTAGGTTTCACTCTGTTTTCTCCTATATTGATAGATGTATTTGGAACTCTAAATCCAACACGGTTTGTGCTACCTTCTTGAAACTTGACACACTAAAGTAGTTTCAAGTTCTATCTCTATGTTTTGTTTCCTCTTGATGTAGCCCTAAGCACTGACTGGTGTGAAACACTTTCATGGAAAGGGGTTGCCAAGCTTCCAAAAGTTACGAATCTCCAGAAATCTCAGCAAATGTTTTTTCACCCAAACTGGATGATACTTTCAGGTAATGATCAGTACACTAAGGCGACTTGGTTCCCCAGATTTCGTTCTTCTATGTTGAAGCATTCATTTCCAGTAACAGTTTGAATTTTTAGGTTTCACTCTGTTTTCTCCTATATTGATACATGTATTTGGAACTCTAAATCCAACACGGTTTGTGCTAGCTTCTTGAAACTTGACACAGTAAAGTAGTTTCACGTTCTATCTCTATGTTTTGTTTCCTCTTGATGTAGCCCTAAGCAGTGACTGGCGAGAAACACTTCCATGGAAAGGGGTTGCCAAGCTTCCAAAAATTACGAATCTCCAGAAATCTCAGCAAATATTTTTTCACCCAAACTGGATGATACTTTCAGGTAATGATCAGTACACTAAGGCGACTTGGTTCCCCAAATGCCGTTCTTCTATGTTGAAGCGTTCATTTTTAGTAACAGTTTGAATTTTTAGGTTTCACTCTGTTTTCTCCTATATTGATACATGTATTTGGAACTCTAAATCCAACACGGTTTGTGGTAGCTTCTTGAAACTTGACACAGTAAAGTAGTTTCACGTTCTGTCTCTATGTTTTGTTTCCTCTTGATGTAGCCCTAAGCAGTGACTGGCGAGAAACACTTTCAAGGAAAGGGGTTGCCAAGCTTCCAAAAATTACGAATCTCCAGAAATCTCAGCAAATGTTTTTTCACCCAAACTGGATGATACTTTCAGGTAATGATCAGTACACTAAGGCGACTTGGTTCCCCAAATGTCGTTCTTGTATGTTGAAGCGTTCATTTCCAGTAACAGTTTGCATTTTTAGGTTTCACTCTGTTTTCTCCTATATTGATAGATGTATTTGGAACTCTAAATCCAACACGGTTTGTGCTACCTTCTTGAAACTTGACACACTTAAGTAGTTTCAAGTTATATCTCTATGTTTTGTTTCCTCTTGATGTAGCCCTAAGCACTGACTGGTGTGAAACACTTTCATGGAAAGGGGTTGCCAAGCTTCCAAAAGTTACGAATCTCCAGAAATCTCAGCAAATGTTTTTTCACCCAAACTGGATGATACTTTCAGGTAATGATCAGTACACTAAGGCGACTTGGTTCCCCAAATGTCGTTCTTCTATGTTGAAGCGTTCATTTCCAGTAACAGTTTGAATTTTTAGGTTTCACTCTGTTTTCTCCTATATTGATACATGTATTTGGAACTCTAAATCCAACACGGTTTGTGCTAGCTTCTTGAAACTTGACACAGTAAAGTACTTTCACGTTCTATCTCTACGTTTTGTTTCCTCTTGATGTAGCCCTAAGCAGTGACTGGCGAGAAACACTTCCATGGAAAGGGGTTGCCAAGCTTCCAAAAATTATGAATCTCCAGAAATCTCAGCAAATATTTTTTCACCCAAACTGGATGATACTTTCAGGTAATGATCAGTACACTAAGGCGACTTGGTTCCCCAAATGTCGTTCTTCTAGGTTGAAGCGTTCATTTCCAGTAACAGTTTGAATTTTTAGGTTTCACTCTGTTTTCTCCTATATTGATAGATGTATTTGGAACTCTAAATCCAACACGGTTTGTGCTAGCTTCTTGAAACTTGACACTGTAAAGTAGTTTCACGTTCTGTCTCTATGTTTTGTTTCCTCTTGATGTAGCCCTAAGCAGTGACTGGCGAGAAACAATTCCATGGAAAGTGGTTGCCAAGCTTCCAAAAATTATGAATCTCCAGAAATCTCAGCAAATATTTTTTCACCCAAACTGGATGATACTTTCAGGTAATGATTAGTACACTAAGGCGACTTGGTTCCCCAAATGTCGTTCTTGTATGTTGAAGCGTTCATTTCCAGTAACAGTTTGCATTTTTAGGTTTCACTCTGTTTTCTCCTATATTGATAGATGTATTTGGAACTCTAAATCCAACACGGTTTGTGCTACCTTCTTGAAACTTGACACACTTAAGTAGTTTCAAGTTATATCTCTATGTTTTGTTTCCTCTTGATGTAGCCCTAAGCACTGACTGGTGTGAAACACTTTCATGGAAAGGGGTTGCCAAGCTTCCAAAAGTTACGAATCTCCAGAAATCTCAGCAAATATTTTTTCACCCAAACTGGATGATACTTTCAGGTAATGATCAGTACACTAAGGCGACTTGGTTCCCCAGATTTCGTTCTTCTATGTTGAAGCATTCATTTCCAGTAACAGTTTGAATTTTTAGGTCTCACTCTGTTTTCTCCTATATTGATAGATATATTTGGAACTCTAAATCCAACACGGTTTGTGCTAGCTTCTTGAAACTTGACACAGTAAAGTAGTTTCACGTTCTGTCTCTATGTTTTGTTTTCTCTTGATGTAGCCCTAAGCAGTGACTGGCGAGAAACACTTCCATGGAAAGGGGTTGCCAAGCTTCCAAAAATTACGAATCTCCAGAAATCTCAGCAAATATTTTTTCACCCAAACTGGATGATACTTTCAGGTAATGATCAGTACACTAAGGCGACTTGGTTCCCCAAATGCCGTTCTTCTATGTTGAAGCGTTCATTTCCAGTAACAGTTTGAATTTTTAGGGTTCACTCTGTTTTCTCCTATATTGATACATGTATTTGGAACTCTAAATCCAACACGGTTTGTGGTAGCTTCTTGAAACTTGACACAGTAAAGTAGTTTCACGTTCTGTCTCTATGTTTTGTTTCCTCTTGATGTAGCCCTAAGCAGTGACTGGCGAGAAACACTTTCATGGAAAGGGGTTGCCAAGCTTCCAAAAATTACGAATCTCCAGAAATCTCAGCAAATGTTTTTTCACCCAAACTGGATGATACTTTCAGGTAATGATCAGTACACTAAGGCGACTTGGTTCCCCAGATTTCGTTCTTCTATGTTGAAGCATTCATTTCCAGTAACAGTTTGAATTTTTAGGTTTCACTCTGTTTTCTCCTATATTGATAGATGTATTTGGAACTCTAAATCCAACACGGTTTGTGCTACCTTCTTGAAACTTGACACACTAAAGTAGTTTCAAGTTCTATCTCTATGTTTTGTTTCCTCTTGATGTAGCCCTAAGCACTGACTGGTGTGAAACACTTTCATGGAAAGGGGTTGCCAAGCTTCCAAAAGTTACGAATCTCCAGAAATCTCAGCAAATATTTTTTCACCCAAACTGGATGATACTTTCAGGTAATGATCAGTACACTAAGGCGACTTGGTTCCCCAGATTTCGTTCTTCTATGTTGAAGCATTCATTTCCAGTAACAGTTTGAATTTTTAGGTTTCACTCTGTTTTCTCCTATATTGATACATGTATTTGGAACTCTAAATCCAACACGGTTTGTGCTAGCTTCTTGAAACTTGACACAGTAAAGTAGTTTCACGTTCTATCTCTATGTTTTGTTTCCTCTTGATGTAGCCCTAAGCAGTGACTGGCGAGAAACACTTCCATGGAAAGGGGTTGCCAAGCTTCCAAAAATTACGAATCTCCAGAAATCTCAGCAAATATTTTTTCACCCAAACTGGATGATACTTTCAGGTAATGATCAGTACACTAAGGCGACTTGGTTCCCCAAATGCCGTTCTTCTATGTTGAAGCGTTCATTTTTAGTAACAGTTTGAATTTTTAGGTTTCACTCTGTTTTCTCCTATATTGATACATGTATTTGGAACTCTAAATCCAACACGGTTTGTGGTAGCTTCTTGAAACTTGACACAGTAAAGTAGTTTCACGTTCTGTCTCTATGTTTTGTTTCCTCTTGATGTAGCCCTAAGCAGTGACTGGCGAGAAACACTTTCATGGAAAGGGGTTGCCAAGCTTCCAAAAATTACGAATCTCCAGAAATCTCAGCAAATGTTTTTTCACCCAAACTGGATGATACTTTCAGGTAATGATCAGTACACTAAGGCGACTTGGTTCCCCAAATGTCGTTCTTCTATGTTGAAGCGTTCATTTCCAGTAACAGTTTGAATTTTTAGGTTTCACTCTGTTTTCTCCTATATTGATACATGTATTTGGAACTCTAAATCCAACACGGTTTGTGCTAGCTTCTTGAAACTTGACACAGTAAAGTACTTTCACGTTCTATCTCTACGTTTTGTTTCCTCTTGATGTAGCCCTAAGCAGTGACTGGCGAGAAACACTTTCATGGAAAGGGGTTGCCAAGCTTCCAAAAATTATGAATCTCCAGAAATCTCAGCAAATATTTTTTCACCCAAACTGGATGATACTTTCAGGTAATGATCAGTACACTAAGGCGACTTGGTTCCCCAAATGTCGTTCTTCTAGGTTGAAGCGTTCATTTCCAGTAACAGTTTGAATTTTTAGGTTTCACTCTGTTTTCTCCTATATTGATAGATGTATTTGGAACTCTAAATCCAACACGGTTTGTGCTAGCTTCTTGAAACTTGACACTGTAAAGTAGTTTCACGTTCTGTCTCTATGTTTTGTTTCCTCTTGATGTAGCCCTAAGCAGTGACTGGCGAGAAACAATTCCATGGAAAGTGGTTGCCAAGCTTCCAAAAATTATGAATCTCCAGAAATCTCAGCAAATATTTTTTCACCCAAACTGGATGATACTTTCAGGTAATGATTAGTACACTAAGGCGACTTGGTTCCCCAAATGTCGTTCTTGTATGTTGAAGCGTTCATTTCCAGTAACAGTTTGCATTTTTAGGTTTCACTCTGTTTTCTCCTATATTGATATATGTATTTGGAACTCTAAATCCAACACGGTTTGTGCTACCTTCTTGAAACTTGACACACTTAAGTAGTTTCAAGTTATATCTCTATGTTTTGTTTCCTCTTGATGTAGCCCTAAGCACTGACTGGTGTGAAACACTTTCATGGAAAGGGGTTGCCAAGCTTCCAAAAATTACGAATCTCCAGAAATCTCAGCAAATATTTTTTCACCCAAACTGGATGATACTTTCAGGTAATGATCAGTACACTAAGGCGACTTGGTTCCCCAGATTTCGTTCTTCTATGTTGAAGCATTCATTTCCAGTAACAGTTTGAATTTTTAGGTCTCACTCTGTTTTCTCCTATATTGATAGATATATTTGGAACTCTAAATCCAACACGGTTTGTGCTAGCTTCTTGAAACTTGACACAGTAAAGTAGTTTCACGTTCTGTCTCTATGTTTTGTTTCCTCTTGATGTAGCCCTAAGCAGTGACTGGCGAGAAACACTTCCATGGAAAGGGGTTGCCAAGCTTCCAAAAATTATGAATCTCCAGAAATCTCAGCAAATATTTTTTCACCCAAACTGGATGATACTTTCAGGAAATGATCAGTACACTAAGGCGACTTGGTTCCCCAAATGTCGTTCTTCTATGTTGAAGCGTTCATTTCCAGTAACAGTTTGAATTTTTAGGGTTCACTCTGTTTTCTCCTATATTGATACATGTTTTTGGAACTCTAAATCCAACACGGTTTGTGCTAGCTTCTTGAAACTTGACACAGTAAAGTAGTTTCACGTTCTGTCTCTATGTTTTGTTTCCTCTTGATGTAGCCCTAAGCAGTGACTGGCGAGAAACACTTTCATGGAAAGGGGTTGCCAAGCTTCCAAAAATTACGAATCTCCAGAAATCTCAGCAAATGTTTTTTCACCCAAACTGGATGATACTTTCAGGTAATGATCAGTACACTAAGGCGACTTGGTTCCCCAAATGCCGTTCTTCTATGTTGAAGCGTTCATTTTTAGTAACAGTTTGAATTTTTAGGTTTCACTCTGTTTTCTCCTATATTGATACATGTATTTGGAACTCTAAATCCAACACGGTTTGTGGTAGCTTCTTGAAACTTGACACAGTAAAGTAGTTTCACGTTCTGTCTCTATGTTTTGTTTCCTCTTGATGTAGCCCTAAGCAGTGACTGGCGAGAAACACTTTCATGGAAAGGGGTTGCCAAGCTTCCAAAAATTACGAATCTCCAGAAATCTCAGCAAATGTTTTTTCACCCAAACTGGATGATACTTTCAGGTAATGATCAGTACACTAAGGCGACTTGGTTCCCCAAATGTCGTTCTTCTATGTTGAAGCGTTCATTTCCAGTAACAGTTTGAATTTTTAGGTTTCACTCTGTTTTCTCCTATATTGATACATGTATTTGGAACTCTAAATCCAACACGGTTTGTGCTAGCTTCTTGAAACTTGACACAGTAAAGTACTTTCACGTTCTATCTCTACGTTTTGTTTCCTCTTGATGTAGCCCTAAGCAGTGACTGGCGAGAAACACTTTCATGGAAAGGGGTTGCCAAGCTTCCAAAAATTATGAATCTCCAGAAATCTCAGCAAATATTTTTTCACCCAAACTGGATGATACTTTCAGGTAATGATTAGTACACTAAGGCGACTTGGTTCCCCAAATGCCGTTCTTCTATGTTGAAGCGTTCATTTTTAGTAACAGTTTGAATTTTTAGGTTTCACTCTGTTTTCTCCTATATTGATACATGTATTTGGAACTCTAAATCCAACACGGTTTGTGCTAGCTTCTTGAAACTTGACACAGTAAAGTAGTTTCACGTTCTATCTCTATGTTTTGTTTCCTCTTGATGTAGCCCTAAGCAGTGACTGGCGAGAAACACTTCCATGGAAAGGGGTTGCCAAGCTTCCAAAAATTACGAATCTCCAGAAATCTCAGCAAATATTTTTTCACCCAAACTGGAAGATACTTTCAGGTAATGATGAGTACACTAAGGCGACTTGGTTCCCCAAATGCCGTTCTTCTATGTTGAAGCGTTCATTTTTAGTAACAGTTTGAATTTTTAGGTTTCACTCTGTTTTCTCCTATATTGATACATGTATTTGGAACTCTAAATCCAACACGGTTTGTGCTAGCTTCTTGAAACTTGACACAGTAAAGTAGTTTCACGTTCTGTCTCTATGTTTTGTTTCCTCTTGATGTAGCCCTAAGCAGTGACTGGCGAGAAACACTTCCATGGAAAGGGGTTGCCAAGCTTCCAAAAATTATGAATCTCCAGAAATCTCAGCAAATATTTTTTCACCCAAACTGGATGATACTTTCAGGAAATGATCAGTACACTAAGGCGACTTGGTTCCCCAAATGTCGTTCTTCTATGTTGAAGCGTTCATTTCCAGTAACAGTTTGAATTTTTAGGGTTCACTCTGTTTTCTCCTATATTGATACATGTTTTTGGAACTCTAAATCCAACACGGTTTGTGCTAGCTTCTTGAAACTTGACACAGTAAAGTAGTTTCACGTTCTGTCTCTATGTTTTGTTTCCTCTTGATGTAGCCCTAAGCAGTGACTGGCGAGAAACACTTTCATGGAAAGGGGTTGCCAAGCTTCCAAAAATTACGAATCTCCAGAAATCTCAGCAAATGTTTTTTCACCCAAACTGGATGATACTTTCAGGTAATGATCAGTACACTAAGGCGACTTGGTTCCCCAGATTTCGTTCTTCTATGTTGAAGCATTCATTTCCAGTAACAGTTTGAATTTTTAGGTTTCACTCTGTTTTCTCCTATATTGATAGATGTATTTGGAACTCTAAATCCAACACGGTTTGTGCTACCTTCTTGAAACTTGACACACTAAAGTAGTTTCAAGTTCTATCTCTATGTTTTGTTTCCTCTTGATGTAGCCCTAAGCACTGACTGGTGTGAAACACTTTCATGGAAAGGGGTTGCCAAGCTTCCAAAAGTTACGAATCTCCAGAAATCTCAGCAAATATTTTTTCACCCAAACTGGATGATACTTTCAGGTAATGATCAGTACACTAAGGCGACTTGGTTCCCCAAATGCCGTTCTTCTATGTTGAAGCGTTCATTTTTAGTAACAGTTTGAATTTTTAGGTTTCACTCTGTTTTCTCCTATATTGATACATGTATTTGGAACTCTAAATCCAACACGGTTTGTGGTAGCTTCTTGAAACTTGACACAGTAAAGTAGTTTCACGTTCTGTCTCTATGTTTTGTTTCCTCTTGATGTAGCCCTAAGCAGTGACTGGCGAGAAACACTTTCATGGAAAGGGGTTGCCAAGCTTCCAAAAATTACGAATCTCCAGAAATCTCAGCAAATGTTTTTTCACCCAAACTGGATGATACTTTCAGGTAATGATCAGTACACTAAGGCGACTTGGTTCCCCAAATGTCGTTCTTCTATGTTGAAGCGTTCATTTCCAGTAACAGTTTGAATTTTTAGGTTTCACTCTGTTTTCTCCTATATTGATACATGTATTTGGAACTCTAAATCCAACACGGTTTGTGCTAGCTTCTTGAAACTTGACACAGTAAAGTACTTTCACGTTCTATCTCTACGTTTTGTTTCCTCTTGATGTAGCCCTAAGCAGTGACTGGCGAGAAACACTTTCATGGAAAGGGGTTGCCAAGCTTCCAAAAATTATGAATCTCCAGAAATCTCAGCAAATATTTTTTCACCCAAACTGGATGATACTTTCAGGTAATGATCAGTACACTAAGGCGACTTGGTTCCCCAAATGTCGTTCTTCTAGGTTGAAGCGTTCATTTCCAGTAACAGTTTGAATTTTTAGGTTTCACTCTGTTTTCTCCTATATTGATAGATGTATTTGGAACTCTAAATCCAACACGGTTTGTGCTAGCTTCTTGAAACTTGACACTGTAAAGTAGTTTCACGTTCTGTCTCTATGTTTTGTTTCCTCTTGATGTAGCCCTAAGCAGTGACTGGCGAGAAACAATTCCATGGAAAGTGGTTGCCAAGCTTCCAAAAATTATGAATCTCCAGAAATCTCAGCAAATATTTTTTCACCCAAACTGGATGATACTTTCAGGTAATGATTAGTACACTAAGGCGACTTGGTTCCCCAAATGTCGTTCTTGTATGTTGAAGCGTTCATTTCCAGTAACAGTTTGCATTTTTAGGTTTCACTCTGTTTTCTCCTATATTGATATATGTATTTGGAACTCTAAATCCAACACGGTTTGTGCTACCTTCTTGAAACTTGACGCACTAAAGTAGTTTCAAGTTATATCTCTATGTTTTGTTTCCTCTTGATGTAGCCCTAAGCACTGACTGGTGTGAAACACTTTCATGGAAAGGGGTTGCCAAGCTTCCAAAAATTACGAATCTCCAGAAATCTCAGCAAATATTTTTTCACCCAAACTGGATGATACTTTCAGGTAATGATCAGTACACTAAGGCGACTTGGTTCCCCAGATTTCGTTCTTCTATGTTGAAGCATTCATTTCCAGTAACAGTTTGAATTTTTAGGTCTCACTCTGTTTTCTCCTATATTGATAGATATATTTGGAACTCTAAATCCAACACGGTTTGTGCTAGCTTCTTGAAACTTGACACAGTAAAGTAGTTTCACGTTCTGTCTCTATGTTTTGTTTCCTCTTGATGTAGCCCTAAGCAGTGACTGGCGAGAAACACTTCCATGGAAAGGGGTTGCCAAGCTTCCAAAAATTATGAATCTCCAGAAATCTCAGCAAATATTTTTTCACCCAAACTGGATGATACTTTCAGGAAATGATCAGTACACTAAGGCGACTTGGTTCCCCAAATGTCGTTCTTCTATGTTGAAGCGTTCATTTCCAGTAACAGTTTGAATTTTTAGGGTTCACTCTGTTTTCTCCTATATTGATACATGTATTTGGAACTCTAAATCCAACACGGTTTGTGCTAGCTTCTTGAAACTTGACACAGTAAAGTAGTTTCACGTTCTATCTCTATGTTTTGTTTCCTCTTGATGTAGCCCTAAGCAGTGACTGGCGAGAAACACTTCCATGGAAAGGGGTTGCCAAGCTTCCAAAAATTACGAATCTCCAGAAATCTCAGCAAATATTTTTTCACCCAAACTGGAAGATACTTTCAGGTAATGATGAGTACACTAAGGCGACTTGGTTCCCCAAATGCCGTTCTTCTATGTTGAAGCGTTCATTTTTAGTAACAGTTTGAATTTTTAGGTTTCACTCTGTTTTCTCCTATATTGATACATGTATTTGGAACTCTAAATCCAACACGGTTTGTGCTAGCTTCTTGAAACTTGACACAGTAAAGTAGTTTCACGTTCTGTCTCTATGTTTTGTTTCCTCTTGATGTAGCCCTAAGCAGTGACTGGCGAGAAACACTTTCATGGAAAGGGGTTGCCAAGCTTCCAAAAATTACGAATCTCCAGAAATCTCAGCAAATGTTTTTTCACCCAAACTGGATGACACTTTCAGGTAATGATCAGTACACTAAGGCGACTTGGTTCCCCAGATTTCGTTCTTCTATGTTGAAGCGTTCATTTTCAGTAACAGCTTGAATTTTTAGGTTTCACTCTGTTTTCTCCTATATTGATAGATGTATTTGGAACTCTAAATCCAACACGGTTTGTGCTACCTTCTTGAAACTTGACACACTAAAGTAGTTTCAAGTTCTATCTCTATGTTTTGTTTCCTCTTGATGTAGCCCTAAGCACTGACTGGTGTGAAACACTTTCATGGAAAGGGGTTGCCAAGCTTCCAAAAGTTACGAATCTCCAGAAATCTCAGCAAATATTTTTTCACCCAAACTGGATGATACTTTCAGGTAATGATCAGTACACTAAGGCGACTTGGTTCCCCAGATTTCGTTCTTCTATGTTGAAGCATTCATTTCCAGTAACAGTTTGAATTTTTAGGTTTCACTCTGTTTTCTCCTATATTGATACATGTATTTGAAACTCTAAATCCAACACGGTTTGTGCTAGCTTCTTGAAACTTGACACAGTAAAGTAGTTTCACGTTCTATCTCTATGTTTTGTTTCCTCTTGATGTAGCCCTAAGCAGTGACTGGCGAGAAACACTTCCATGGAAAGGGGTTGCCAAGCTTCCAAAAATTACGAATCTCCAGAAATCTCAGCAAATATTTTTTCACCCAAACTGGATGATACTTTCAGGTAATGATCAGTACACTAAGGCGACTTGGTTCCCCAAATGTCGTTCTTCTATGTTGAAGCGTTCATTTCCAGTAACAGTTTGAATTTTTAGGTTTCACTCTGTTTTCTCCTATATTGATACATGTATTTGGAACTCTAAATCCAACACGGTTTGTGCTAGCTTCTTGAAACTTGACACAGTAAAGTAGTTTCACGTTCTATCTCTATGTTTTGTTTCCTCTTGATGTAGCCCTAAGCAGTGACTGGCGAGAAACACTTCCATGGAAAGGGGTTGCCAAGCTTCCAAAAATTACGAATCTCCAGAAATCTCAGCAAATATTTTTTCACCCAAACTGGAAGATACTTTCAGGTAATGATGAGTACACTAAGGCGACTTGGTTCCCCAAATGCCGTTCTTCTATGTTGAAGCGTTCATTTTTAGTAACAGTTTGAATTTTTAGGTTTCACTCTGTTTTCTCCTATATTGATACATGTATTTGGAACTCTAAATCCAACACGGTTTGTGCTAGCTTCTTGAAACTTGACACAGTAAAGTAGTTTCACGTTCTGTCTCTATGTTTTGTTTCCTCTTGATGTAGCCCTAAGCAGTGACTGGCGAGAAACACTTCCATGGAAAGGGGTTGCCAAGCTTCCAAAAATTATGAATCTCCAGAAATCTCAGCAAATATTTTTTCACCCAAACTGGATGATACTTTCAGGAAATGATCAGTACACTAAGGCGACTTGGTTCCCCAAATGTCGTTCTTCTATGTTGAAGCGTTCATTTCCAGTAACAGTTTGAATTTTTAGGGTTCACTCTGTTTTCTCCTATATTGATACATGTTTTTGGAACTCTAAATCCAACACGGTTTGTGCTAGCTTCTTGAAACTTGACACAGTAAAGTAGTTTCACGTTCTGTCTCTATGTTTTGTTTCCTCTTGATGTAGCCCTAAGCAGTGACTGGCGAGAAACACTTTCATGGAAAGGGGTTGCCAAGCTTCCAAAAATTACGAATCTCCAGAAATCTCAGCAAATGTTTTTTCACCCAAACTGGATGATACTTTCAGGTAATGATCAGTACACTAAGGCGACTTGGTTCCCCAGATTTCGTTCTTCTATGTTGAAGCATTCATTTCCAGTAACAGTTTGAATTTTTAGGTTTCACTCTGTTTTCTCCTATATTGATAGATGTATTTGGAACTCTAAATCCAACACGGTTTGTGCTACCTTCTTGAAACTTGACACACTAAAGTAGTTTCAAGTTCTATCTCTATGTTTTGTTTCCTCTTGATGTAGCCCTAAGCACTGACTGGTGTGAAACACTTTCATGGAAAGGGGTTGCCAAGCTTCCAAAAGTTACGAATCTCCAGAAATCTCAGCAAATATTTTTTCACCCAAACTGGATGATACTTTCAGGTAATGATCAGTACACTAAGGCGACTTGGTTCCCCAAATGCCGTTCTTCTATGTTGAAGCGTTCATTTTTAGTAACAGTTTGAATTTTTAGGTTTCACTCTGTTTTCTCCTATATTGATACATGTATTTGGAACTCTAAATCCAACACGGTTTGTGGTAGCTTCTTGAAACTTGACACAGTAAAGTAGTTTCACGTTCTGTCTCTATGTTTTGTTTCCTCTTGATGTAGCCCTAAGCAGTGACTGGCGAGAAACACTTTCATGGAAAGGGGTTGCCAAGCTTCCAAAAATTACGAATCTCCAGAAATCTCAGCAAATGTTTTTTCACCCAAACTGGATGATACTTTCAGGTAATGATCAGTACACTAAGGCGACTTGGTTCCCCAAATGTCGTTCTTCTATGTTGAAGCGTTCATTTCCAGTAACAGTTTGAATTTTTAGGTTTCACTCTGTTTTCTCCTATATTGATACATGTATTTGGAACTCTAAATCCAACACGGTTTGTGCTAGCTTCTTGAAACTTGACACAGTAAAGTACTTTCACGTTCTATCTCTACGTTTTGTTTCCTCTTGATGTAGCCCTAAGCAGTGACTGGCGAGCAACACTTTCATGGAAAGGGGTTGCCAAGCTTCCAAAAATTATGAATCTCCAGAAATCTCAGCAAATATTTTTTCACCCAAACTGGATGATACTTTCAGGTAATGATCAGTACACTAAGGCGACTTGGTTCCCCAAATGTCGTTCTTCTAGGTTGAAGCGTTCATTTCCAGTAACAGTTTGAATTTTTAGGTTTCACTCTGTTTTCTCCTATATTGATAGATGTATTTGGAACTCTAAATCCAACACGGTTTGTGCTAGCTTCTTGAAACTTGACACTGTAAAGTAGTTTCACGTTCTGTCTCTATGTTTTGTTTCCTCTTGATGTAGCCCTAAGCAGTGACTGGCGAGAAACAATTCCATGGAAAGTGGTTGCCAAGCTTCCAAAAATTATGAATCTCCAGAAATCTCAGCAAATATTTTTTCACCCAAACTGGATGATACTTTCAGGTAATGATTAGTACACTAAGGCGACTTGGTTCCCCAAATGTCGTTCTTGTATGTTGAAGCGTTCATTTCCAGTAACAGTTTGCATTTTTAGGTTTCACTCTGTTTTCTCCTATATTGATATATGTATTTGGAACTCTAAATCCAACACGGTTTGTGCTACCTTCTTGAAACTTGACGCACTAAAGTAGTTTCAAGTTATATCTCTATGTTTTGTTTCCTCTTGATGTAGCCCTAAGCACTGACTGGTGTGAAACACTTTCATGGAAAGGGGTTGCCAAGCTTCCAAAAATTACGAATCTCCAGAAATCTCAGCAAATATTTTTTCACCCAAACTGGATGATACTTTCAGGTAATGATCAGTACACTAAGGCGACTTGGTTCCCCAGATTTCGTTCTTCTATGTTGAAGCATTCATTTCCAGTAACAGTTTGAATTTTTAGGTCTCACTCTGTTTTCTCCTATATTGATAGATATATTTGGAACTCTAAATCCAACACGGTTTGTGCTAGCTTCTTGAAACTTGACACAGTAAAGTAGTTTCACGTTCTGTCTCTATGTTTTGTTTCCTCTTGATGTAGCCCTAAGCAGTGACTGGCGAGAAACACTTCCATGGAAAGGGGTTGCCAAGCTTCCAAAAATTATGAATCTCCAGAAATCTCAGCAAATATTTTTTCACCCAAACTGGATGATACTTTCAGGAAATGATCAGTACACTAAGGCGACTTGGTTCCCCAAATGTCGTTCTTCTATGTTGAAGCGTTCATTTCCAGTAACAGTTTGAATTTTTAGGTTTCTCTCTGTTTTCTCCTATATTGATACATGTATTTGGAACTCTAAATCCAACACGGTTTGTGCTAGCTTCTTGAAACTTGACACAGTAAAGTACTTTCACGTTCTATCTCTACGTTTTGTTTCCTCTTGATGTAGCCCTAAGCAGTGACTGGCGAGAAACACTTTCATGGAAAGGGGTTGCCAAGCTTCCAAAAATTATGAATCTCCAGAAATCTCAGCAAATATTTTTTCACCCAAACTGGATGATACTTTCAGGTAATGATCAGTACACTAAGGCGACTTGGTTCCCCAAATGTCGTTCTTCTAGGTTGAAGCGTTCATTTCCAGTAACAGTTTGAATTTTTAGGTTTCACTCTGTTTTCTCCTATATTGATAGATGTATTTGGAACTCTAAATCCAACACGGTTTGTGCTAGCTTCTTGAAACTTGACACTGTAAAGTAGTTTCACGTTCTGTCTCTATGTTTTGTTTCCTCTTGATGTAGCCCTAAGCAGTGACTGGCGAGAAACAATTCCATGGAAAGTGGTTGCCAAGCTTCCAAAAATTATGAATCTCCAGAAATCTCAGCAAATATTTTTTCACCCAAACTGGATGATACTTTCAGGTAATGATTAGTACACTAAGGCGACTTGGTTCCCCAAATGTCGTTCTTGTATGTTGAAGCGTTCATTTCCAGTAACAGTTTGCATTTTTAGGTTTCACTCTGTTTTCTCCTATATTGATATATGTATTTGGAACTCTAAATCCAACACGGTTTGTGCTACCTTCTTGAAACTTGACACACTAAAGTAGTTTCAAGTTATATCTCTATGTTTTGTTTCCTCTTGATGTAGCCCTAAGCACTGACTGGTGTGAAACACTTTCATGGAAAGGGGTTGCCAAGCTTCCAAAAATTACGAATCTCCAGAAATCTCAGCAAATATTTTTTCACCCAAACTGGATGATACTTTCAGGTAATGATCAGTACACTAAGGCGACTTGGTTCCCCAGATTTCGTTCTTCTATGTTGAAGCATTCATTTCCAGTAACAGTTTGAATTTTTAGGTCTCACTCTGTTTTCTCCTATATTGATAGATATATTTGGAACTCTAAATCCAACACGGTTTGTGCTAGCTTCTTGAAACTTGACACAGTAAAGTAGTTTCACGTTCTGTCTCTATGTTTTGTTTCCTCTTGATGTAGCCCTAAGCAGTGACTGGCGAGAAACACTTCCATGGAAAGGGGTTGCCAAGCTTCCAAAAATTATGAATCTCCAGAAATCTCAGCAAATATTTTTTCACCCAAACTGGATGATACTTTCAGGAAATGATCAGTACACTAAGGCGACTTGGTTCCCCAAATGTCGTTCTTCTATGTTGAAGCGTTCATTTCCAGTAACAGTTTGAATTTTTAGGGTTCACTCTGTTTTCTCCTATATTGATACATGTTTTTGGAACTCTAAATCCAACACGGTTTGTGCTAGCTTCTTGAAACTTGACACAGTAAAGTAGTTTCACGTTCTGTCTCTATGTTTTGTTTCCTCTTGATGTAGCCCTAAGCAGTGACTGGCGAGAAACACTTTCATGGAAAGGGGTTGCCAAGCTTCCAAAAATTACGAATCTCCAGAAATCTCAGCAAATGTTTTTTCACCCAAACTGGATGATACTTTCAGGTAATGATCAGTACACTAAGGCGACTTGGTTCCCCAGATTTCGTTCTTCTATGTTGAAGCATTCATTTCCAGTAACAGTTTGAATTTTTAGGTTTCACTCTGTTTTCTCCTATATTGATAGATGTATTTGGAACTCTAAATCCAACACGGTTTGTGCTACCTTCTTGAAACTTGACACACTAAAGTAGTTTCAAGTTCTATCTCTATGTTTTGTTTCCTCTTGATGTAGCCCTAAGCACTGACTGGTGTGAAACACTTTCATGGAAAGGGGTTGCCAAGCTTCCAAAAGTTACGAATCTCCAGAAATCTCAGCAAATATTTTTTCACCCAAACTGGATGATACTTTCAGGTAATGATCAGTACACTAAGGCGACTTGGTTCCCCAGATTTCGTTCTTCTATGTTGAAGCATTCATTTCCAGTAACAGTTTAAATTTTTAGGTTTCACTCTGTTTTCTCCTATATTGATACATGTATTTGGAACTCTAAATCCAACACGGTTTGTGCTAGCTTCTTGAAACTTGACACTGTAAAGTAGTTTCACGTTCTGTCTCTATGTTTTGTTTCCTCTTGATGTAGCCCTAAGCAGTGACTGGCGAGAAACACTTCCATGGAAAGGGGTTGCCAAGCTTCCAAAAATTACGAATCTCCAGAAATCTCAGCAAATATTTTTTCACCCAAACTGGATGATACTTTCAGGTAATGATCAGTACACTAAGGCGACTTGGTTCCCCAAATGCCGTTCTTCTATGTTGAAGCGTTCATTTTTAGTAACAGTTTGAATTTTTAGGTTTCACTCTGTTTTCTCCTATATTGATACATGTATTTGGAACTCTAAATCCAACACGGTTTGTGGTAGCTTCTTGAAACTTGACACAGTAAAGTAGTTTCACGTTCTGTCTCTATGTTTTGTTTCCTCTTGATGTAGCCCTAAGCAGTGACTGGCGAGAAACACTTTCATGGAAAGGGGTTGCCAAGCTTCCAAAAATTACGAATCTCCAGAAATCTCAGCAAATGTTTTTTCACCCAAACTGGATGATACTTTCAGGTAATGATCAGTACACTAAGGCGACTTGGTTCCCCAAATGTCGTTCTTCTATGTTGAAGCGTTCATTTCCAGTAACAGTTTGAATTTTTAGGTTTCACTCTGTTTTCTCCTATATTGATACATGTATTTGGAACTCTAAATCCAACACGGTTTGTGCTAGCTTCTTGAAACTTGACACAGTAAAGTACTTTCACGTTCTATCTCTACGTTTTGTTTCCTCTTGATGTAGCCCTAAGCAGTGACTGGCGAGCAACACTTTCATGGAAAGGGGTTGCCAAGCTTCCAAAAATTATGAATCTCCAGAAATCTCAGCAAATATTTTTTCACCCAAACTGGATGATACTTTCAGGTAATGATCAGTACACTAAGGCGACTTGGTTCCCCAAATGTCGTTCTTCTAGGTTGAAGCGTTCATTTCCAGTAACAGTTTGAATTTTTAGGTTTCACTCTGTTTTCTCCTATATTGATAGATGTATTTGGAACTCTAAATCCAACACGGTTTGTGCTAGCTTCTTGAAACTTGACACTGTAAAGTAGTTTCACGTTCTGTCTCTATGTTTTGTTTCCTCTTGATGTAGCCCTAAGCAGTGACTGGCGAGAAACAATTCCATGGAAAGTGGTTGCCAAGCTTCCAAAAATTATGAATCTCCAGAAATCTCAGCAAATATTTTTTCACCCAAACTGGATGATACTTTCAGGTAATGATTAGTACACTAAGGCGACTTGGTTCCCCAAATGTCGTTCTTGTATGTTGAAGCGTTCATTTCCAGTAACAGTTTGCATTTTTAGGTTTCACTCTGTTTTCTCCTATATTGATATATGTATTTGGAACTCTAAATCCAACACGGTTTGTGCTACCTTCTTGAAACTTGACACACGTAAGTAGTTTCAAGTTATATCTCTATGTTTTGTTTCCTCTTGATGTAGCCCTAAGCACTGACTGGTGTGAAACACTTTCATGGAAAGGGGTTGCCAAGCTTCCAAAAATTACGAATCTCCAGAAATCTCAGCAAATATTTTTTCACCCAAACTGGATGATACTTTCAGGTAATGATCAGTACACTAAGGCGACTTGGTTCCCCAGATTTCGTTCTTCTATGTTGAAGCATTCATTTCCAGTAACAGTTTGAATTTTTAGGTCTCACTCTGTTTTCTCCTATATTGATAGATATATTTGGAACTCTAAATCCAACACGGTTTGTGCTAGCTTCTTGAAACTTGACACAGTAAAGTAGTTTCACGTTCTGTCTCTATGTTTTGTTTCCTCTTGATGTAGCCCTAAGCAGTGACTGGCGAGAAACACTTCCATGGAAAGGGGTTGCCAAGCTTCCAAAAATTATGAATCTCCAGAAATCTCAGCAAATATTTTTTCACCCAAACTGGATGATACTTTCAGGAAATGATCAGTACACTAAGGCGACTTGGTTCCCCAAATGTCGTTCTTCTATGTTGAAGCGTTCATTTCCAGTAACAGTTTGAATTTTTAGGGTTCACTCTGTTTTCTCCTATATTGATACATGTTTTTGGAACTCTAAATCCAACACGGTTTGTGCTAGCTTCTTGAAACTTGACACAGTAAAGTAGTTTCACGTTCTGTCTCTATGTTTTGTTTCCTCTTGATGTAGCCCTAAGCAGTGACTGGCGAGAAACACTTTCATGGAAAGGGGTTGCCAAGCTTCCAAAAATTACGAATCTCCAGAAATCTCAGCAAATGTTTTTTCACCCAAACTGGATGATACTTTCAGGTAATGATCAGTACACTAAGGCGACTTGGTTCCCCAGATTTCGTTCTTCTATGTTGAAGCATTCATTTCCAGTAACAGTTTGAATTTTTAGGTTTCACTCTGTTTTCTCCTATATTGATAGATGTATTTGGAACTCTAAATCCAACACGGTTTGTGCTACCTTCTTGAAACTTGACACACTAAAGTAGTTTCAAGTTCTATCTCTATGTTTTGTTTCCTCTTGATGTAGCCCTAAGCACTGACTGGTGTGAAACACTTTCATGGAAAGGGGTTGCCAAGCTTCCAAAAGTTACGAATCTCCAGAAATCTCAGCAAATATTTTTTCACCCAAACTGGATGATACTTTCAGGTAATGATCAGTACACTAAGGCGACTTGGTTCCCCAGATTTCGTTCTTCTATGTTGAAGCATTCATTTCCAGTAACAGTTTAAATTTTTAGGTTTCACTCTGTTTTCTCCTATATTGATACATGTATTTGGAACTCTAAATCCAACACGGTTTGTGCTAGCTTCTTGAAACTTGACACAGTAAAGTAGTTTCACGTTCTATCTCTATGTTTTGTTTCCTCTTGATGTAGCCCTAAGCAGTGACTGGCGAGAAACACTTCCATGGAAAGGGGTTGCCAAGCTTCCAAAAATTACGAATCTCCAGAAATCTCAGCAAATATTTTTTCACCCAAACTGGATGATACTTTCAGGTAATGATCAGTACACTAAGGCGACTTGGTTCCCCAAATGCCGTTCTTCTATGTTGAAGCGTTCATTTTTAGTAACAGTTTGAATTTTTAGGTTTCACTCTGTTTTCTCCTATATTGATACATGTATTTGGAACTCTAAATCCAACACGGTTTGTGGTAGCTTCTTGAAACTTGACACAGTAAAGTAGTTTCACGTTCTGTCTCTATGTTTTGTTTCCTCTTGATGTAGCCCTAAGCAGTGACTGGCGAGAAACACTTTCATGGAAAGGGGTTGCCAAGCTTCCAAAAATTACGAATCTCCAGAAATCTCAGCAAATGTTTTTTCACCCAAACTGGATGATACTTTCAGGTAATGATCAGTACACTAAGGCGACTTGGTTCCCCAAATGTCGTTCTTCTATGTTGAAGCGTTCATTTCCAGTAACAGTTTGAATTTTTAGGTTTCACTCTGTTTTCTCCTATATTGATACATGTATTTGGAACTCTAAATCCAACACGGTTTGTGCTAGCTTCTTGAAACTTGACACAGTAAAGTACTTTCACGTTCTATCTCTACGTTTTGTTTCCTCTTGATGTAGCCCTAAGCAGTGACTGGCGAGAAACACTTTCATGGAAAGGGGTTGCCAAGCTTCCAAAAATTATGAATCTCCAGAAATCTCAGCAAATATTTTTTCACCCAAACTGGATGATACTTTCAGGTAATGATCAGTACACTAAGGCGACTTGGTTCCCCAAATGTCGTTCTTCTAGGTTGAAGCGTTCATTTCCAGTAACAGTTTGAATTTTTAGGTTTCACTCTGTTTTCTCCTATATTGATAGATGTATTTGGAACTCTAAATCCAACACGGTTTGTGCTAGCTTCTTGAAACTTGACACTGTAAAGTAGTTTCACGTTCTGTCTCTATGTTTTGTTTCCTCTTGATGTAGCCCTAAGCAGTGACTGGCGAGAAACAATTCCATGGAAAGTGGTTGCCAAGCTTCCAAAAATTATGAATCTCCAGAAATCTGAGCAAATATTTTTTCACCCAAACTGGATGATACTTTCAGGTAATGATTAGTACACTAAGGCGACTTGGTTCCCCAAATGTCGTTCTTGTATGTTGAAGCGTTCATTTCCAGTAACAGTTTGCATTTTTAGGTTTCACTCTGTTTTCTCCTATATTGATATATGTATTTGGAACTCTAAATCCAACACGGTTTGTGCTACCTTCTTGAAACTTGACACACGTAAGTAGTTTCAAGTTATATCTCTATGTTTTGTTTCCTCTTGATGTAGCCCTAAGCACTGACTGGTGTGAAACACTTTCATGGAAAGGGGTTGCCAAGCTTCCAAAAATTACGAATCTCCAGAAATCTCAGCAAATATTTTTTCACCCAAACTGGATGATACTTTCAGGTAATGATCAGTACACTAAGGCGACTTGGTTCCCCAGATTTCGTTCTTCTATGTTGAAGCATTCATTTCCAGTAACAGTTTGAATTTTTAGGTCTCACTCTGTTTTCTCCTATATTGATAGATATATTTGGAACTCTAAATCCAACACGGTTTGTGCTAGCTTCTTGAAACTTGACACAGTAAAGTAGTTTCACGTTCTGTCTCTATGTTTTGTTTCCTCTTGATGTAGCCCTAAGCAGTGACTGGCGAGAAACACTTCCATGGAAAGGGGTTGCCAAGCTTCCAAAAATTATGAATCTCCAGAAATCTCAGCAAATATTTTTTCACCCAAACTGGATGATACTTTCAGGAAATGATCAGTACACTAAGGCGACTTGGTTCCCCAAATGTCGTTCTTCTATGTTGAAGCGTTCATTTCCAGTAACAGTTTGAATTTTTAGGGTTCACTCTGTTTTCTCCTATATTGATACATGTTTTTGGAACTCTAAATCCAACACGGTTTGTGCTAGCTTCTTGAAACTTGACACAGTAAAGTAGTTTCACGTTCTGTCTCTATGTTTTGTTTCCTCTTGATGTAGCCCTAAGCAGTGACTGGCGAGAAACACTTTCATGGAAAGGGGTTGCCAAGCTTCCAAAAATTACGAATCTCCAGAAATCTCAGCAAATGTTTTTTCACCCAAACTGGATGATACTTTCAGGTAATGATCAGTACACTAAGGCGACTTGGTTCCCCAGATTTCGTTCTTCTATGTTGAAGCATTCATTTCCAGTAACAGTTTGAATTTTTAGGTTTCACTCTGTTTTCTCCTATATTGATAGATGTATTTGGAACTCTAAATCCAACACGGTTTGTGCTACCTTCTTGAAACTTGACACACTAAAGTAGTTTCAAGTTCTATCTCTATGTTTTGTTTCCTCTTGATGTAGCCCTAAGCACTGACTGGTGTGAAACACTTTCATGGAAAGGGGTTGCCAAGCTTCCAAAAGTTACGAATCTCCAGAAATCTCAGCAAATATTTTTTCACCCAAACTGGATGATACTTTCAGGTAATGATCAGTACACTAAGGCGACTTGGTTCCCCAGATTTCGTTCTTCTATGTTGAAGCATTCATTTCCAGTAACAGTTTAAATTTTTAGGTTTCACTCTGTTTTCTCCTATATTGATACATGTATTTGGAACTCTAAATCCAACACGGTTTGTGCTAGCTTCTTGAAACTTGACACAGTAAAGTAGTTTCACGTTCTATCTCTATGTTTTGTTTCCTCTTGATGTAGCCCTAAGCAGTGACTGGCGAGAAACACTTCCATGGAAAGGGGTTGCCAAGCTTCCAAAAATTACGAATCTCCAGAAATCTCAGCAAATATTTTTTCACCCAAACTGGATGATACTTTCAGGTAATGATCAGTACACTAAGGCGACTTGGTTCCCCAAATGCCGTTCTTCTATGTTGAAGCGTTCATTTTTAGTAACAGTTTGAATTTTTAGGTTTCACTCTGTTTTCTCCTATATTGATACATGTATTTGGAACTCTAAATCCAACACGGTTTGTGGTAGCTTCTTGAAACTTGACACAGTAAAGTAGTTTCACGTTCTGTCTCTATGTTTTGTTTCCTCTTGATGTAGCCCTAAGCAGTGACTGGCGAGAAACACTTTCATGGAAAGGGGTTGCCAAGCTTCCAAAAATTACGAATCTCCAGAAATCTCAGCAAATGTTTTTTCACCCAAACTGGATGATACTTTCAGGTAATGATCAGTACACTAAGGCGACTTGGTTCCACAAATGTCGTTCTTCTATGTTGAAGCGTTCATTTCCAGTAACAGTTTGAATTTTTAGGTTTCACTCTGTTTTCTCCTATATTGATACATGTATTTGGAACTCTAAATCCAACACGGTTTGTGCTAGCTTCTTGAAACTTGACACAGTAAAGTACTTTCACGTTCTATCTCTACGTTTTGTTTCCTCTTGATGTAGCCCTAAGCAGTGACTGGCGAGAAACACTTTCATGGAAAGGGGTTGCCAAGCTTCCAAAAATTATGAATCTCCAGAAATCTCAGCAAATATTTTTTCACCCAAACTGGATGATACTTTCAGGTAATGATCAGTACACTAAGGCGACTTGGTTCCCCAAATGTCGTTCTTCTATGTTGAAGCGTTCATTTCCAGTAACAGTTTGAATTTTTAGGTTTCACTCTGTTTTCTCCTATATTGATACATGTATTTGGAACTCTAAATCCAACACGGTTTGTGCTAGCTTCTTGAAACTTGACACAGTAAAGTAGTTTCACGTTCTATCTCTATGTTTTGTTTCCTCTTGATGTAGCCCTAAGCAGTGACTGGCGAGAAACACTTCCATGGAAAGGGGTTGCCAAGCTTCCAAAAATTACGAATCTCCAGAAATCTCAGCAAATATTTTTTCACCCAAATGGAAGATACTTTCAGGTAATGATCAGTACACTAAGGCGACTTGGTTCCCCAAATGCCGTTCTTCTATGTTGAAGCGTTCATTTTTAGTAACAGTTTGAATTTTTAGGTTTCACTCTGTTTTCTCCTATATTGATACATGTATTTGGAACTCTAAATCCAACACGGTTTGTGCTAGCTTCTTGAAACTTGACACAGTAAAGTAGTTTCACGTTCTGTCTCTATGTTTTGTTTCCTCTTGATGTAGCCCTAAGCAGTGACTGGCGAGAAACACTTTCATGGAAAGGGGTTGCCAAGCTTCCAAAAATTACGAATCTCCAGAAATCTCAGCAAATGTTTTTTCACCCAAACTGGATGATACTTTCAGGTAATGATCAGTACACTAAGGCGACTTGGTTCCCCAGATTTCGTTCTTCTATGTTGAAGCGTTCATTTCCAGTAACAGTTTGAATTTTTAGGTTTCACTCTGTTTTCTCCTATATTGATAGATGTATTTGGAACTCTAAATCCAACACGGTTTGTGCTACCTTCTTGAAACTTGACACACTAAAGTAGTTTCAAGTTCTATCTCTATGTTTTGTTTCCTCTTGATGTAGCCCTAAGCACTGACTGGTGTGAAACACTTTCATGGAAAGGGGTTGCCAAGCTTCCAAAAGTTACGAATCTCCAGAAATCTCAGCAAATATTTTTTCACCCAAACTGGATGATACTTTCAGGTAATGATCAGTACACTAAGGCGACTTGGTTCCCCAGATTTCGTTCTTCTATGTTGAAGCATTCATTTCCAGTAACAGTTTGAATTTTTAGGTTTCACTCTGTTTTCTCCTATATTGATACATGTATTTGAAACTCTAAATCCAACACGGTTTGTGCTAGCTTCTTGAAACTTGACACAGTAAAGTAGTTTCACGTTCTGTCTCTATGTTTTGTTTCCTCTTGATGTAGCCCTAAGCAGTGACTGGCGAGAAACACTTCCATGGAAAGGGGTTGCCAAGCTTCCAAAAATTATGAATCTCCAGAAATCTCAGCAAATATTTTTTCACCCAAACTGGATGATACTTTCAGGAAATGATCAGTACACTAAGGCGACTTGGTTCCCCAAATGTCGTTCTTCTATGTTGAAGCGTTCATTTCCAGTAACAGTTTGAATTTTTAGGGTTCACTCTGTTTTCTCCTATATTGATACATGTTTTTGGAACTCTAAATCCAACACGGTTTGTGCTAGCTTCTTGAAACTTGACACAGTAAAGTAGTTTCACGTTCTGTCTCTATGTTTTGTTTCCTCTTGATGTAGCCCTAAGCAGTGACTGGCGAGAAACACTTTCATGGAAAGGGGTTGCCAAGCTTCCAAAAATTACGAATCTCCAGAAATCTCAGCAAATGTTTTTTCACCCAAACTGGATGATACTTTCAGGTAATGATCAGTACACTAAGGCGACTTGGTTCCCCAGATTTCGTTCTTCTATGTTGAAGCATTCATTTCCAGTAACAGTTTGAATTTTTAGGTTTCACTCTGTTTTCTCCTATATTGATAGATGTATTTGGAACTCTAAATCCAACACGGTTTGTGCTACCTTCTTGAAACTTGACACACTAAAGTAGTTTCAAGTTCTATCTCTATGTTTTGTTTCCTCTTGATGTAGCCCTAAGCACTGACTGGTGTGAAACACTTTCATGGAAAGGGGTTAACAAGCTTCCAAAAGTTACGAATCTCCAGAAATCTCAGCAAATATTTTTTCACCCAAAGTGGATGATACTTTCAGGTAATGATCAGTACACTAAGGCGACTTGGTTCCCCAGATTTCGTTCTTCTATGTTGAAGCATTCATTTCCAGTAACAGTTTAAATTTTTAGGTTTCACTCTGTTTTCTCCTATATTGATACATGTATTTGGAACTCTAAATCCAACACGGTTTGTGCTAGCTTCTTGAAACTTGACACAGTAAAGTAGTTTCACGTTCTATCTCTATGTTTTGTTTCCTCTTGATGTAGCCCTAAGCAGTGACTGGCGAGAAACACTTCCATGGAAAGGGGTTGCCAAGCTTCCAAAAATTACGAATCTCCAGAAATCTCAGCAAATATTTTTTCACCCAAACTGGATGATACTTTCAGGTAATGATCAGTACACTAAGGCGACTTGGTTCCCCAAATGCCGTTCTTCTATGTTGAAGCGTTCATTTTTAGTAACAGTTTGAATTTTTAGGTTTCACTCTGTTTTCTCCTATATTGATACATGTATTTGGAACTCTAAATCCAACACGGTTTGTGGTAGCTTCTTGAAACTTGACACAGTAAAGTAGTTTCACGTTCTGTCTCTATGTTTTGTTTCCTCTTGATGTAGCCCTAAGCAGTGACTGGCGAGAAACACTTTCATGGAAAGGGGTTGCCAAGCTTCCAAAAATTACGAATCTCCAGAAATCTCAGCAAATGTTTTTTCACCCAAACTGGATGATACTTTCAGGTAATGATCAGTACACTAAGGCGACTTGGTTCCCCAAATGTCGTTCTTCTATGTTGAAGCGTTCATTTCCAGTAACAGTTTGAATTTTTAGGTTTCACTCTGTTTTCTCCTATATTGATACATGTATTTGGAACTCTAAATCCAACACGGTTTGTGCTAGCTTCTTGAAACTTGACACAGTAAAGTAGTTTCACGTTCTATCTCTACGTTTTGTTTCCTCTTGATGTAGCCCTAAGCAGTGACTGGCGAGAAACACTTTCATGGAAAGGGGTTGCCAAGCTTCCAAAAATTATGAATCTCCAGAAATCTCAGCAAATATTTTTTCACCCAAACTGGATGATACTTTCAGGTAATGATCAGTACACTAAGGCGACTTGGTTCCCCAAATGTCGTTCTTCTAGGTTGAAGCGTTCATTTCCAGTAACAGTTTGAATTTTTAGGTTTCACTCTGTTTTCTCCTATATTGATAGATGTATTTGGAACTCTAAATCCAACACGGTTTGTGCTAGCTTCTTGAAACTTGACACTGTAAAGTAGTTTCACGTTCTGTCTCTATGTTTTGTTTCCTCTTGATGTAGCCCTAAGCAGTGACTGGCGAGAAACAATTCCATGGAAAGTGGTTGCCAAGCTTCCAAAAATTATGAATCTCCAGAAATCTCAGCAAATATTTTTTCACCCAAACTGGATGATACTTTCAGGTAATGATTAGTACACTAAGGCGACTTGGTTCCCCAAATGTCGTTCTTGTATGTTGAAGCGTTCATTTCCAGTAACAGTTTGCATTTTTAGGTTTCACTCTGTTTTCTCCTATATTGATATATGTATTTGGAACTCTAAATCCAACACGGTTTGTGCTACCTTCTTGAAACTTGACGCACTAAAGTAGTTTCAAGTTATATCTCTATGTTTTGTTTCCTCTTGATGTAGCCCTAAGCACTGACTGGTGTGAAACACTTTCATGGAAAGGGGTTGCCAAGCTTCCAAAAATTACGAATCTCCAGAAATCTCAGCAAATATTTTTTCACCCAAACTGGATGATACTTTCAGGTAATGATCAGTACACTAAGGCGACTTGGTTCCCCAGATTTCGTTCTTCTATGTTGAAGCATTCATTTCCAGTAACAGTTTGAATTTTTAGGTCTCACTCTGTTTTCTCCTATATTGATAGATATATTTGGAACTCTAAATCCAACACGGTTTGTGCTAGCTTCTTGAAACTTGACACAGTAAAGTAGTTTCACGTTCTGTCTCTATGTTTTGTTTCCTCTTGATGTAGCCCTAAGCAGTGACTGGCGAGAAACACTTCCATGGAAAGGGGTTGCCAAGCTTCCAAAAATTATGAATCTCCAGAAATCTCAGCAAATATTTTTTCACCCAAACTGGATGATACTTTCAGGAAATGATCAGTACACTAAGGCGACTTGGTTCCCCAAATGTCGTTCTTCTATGTTGAAGCGTTCATTTCCAGTAACAGTTTGAATTTTTAGGGTTCACTCTGTTTTCTCCTATATTGATACATGTTTTTGGAACTCTAAATCCAACACGGTTTGTGCTAGCTTCTTGAAACTTGACACAGTAAAGTAGTTTCACGTTCTGTCTCTATGTTTTGTTTCCTCTTGATGTAGCCCTAAGCAGTGACTGGCGAGAAACACTTTCATGGAAAGGGGTTGCCAAGCTTCCAAAAATTACGAATCTCCAGAAATCTCAGCAAATGTTTTTTCACCCAAACTGGATGATACTTTCAGGTAATGATCAGTACACTAAGGCGACTTGGTTCCCCAGATTTCGTTCTTCTATGTTGAAGCATTCATTTCCAGTAACAGTTTGAATTTTTAGGTTTCACTCTGTTTTCTCCTATATTGATAGATGTATTTGGAACTCTAAATCCAACACGGTTTGTGCTACCTTCTTGAAACTTGACACACTAAAGTAGTTTCAAGTTCTATCTCTATGTTTTGTTTCCTCTTGATGTAGCCCTAAGCACTGACTGGTGTGAAACACTTTCATGGAAAGGGGTTGCCAAGCTTCCAAAAGTTACGAATCTCCAGAAATCTCAGCAAATATTTTTTCACCCAAACTGGATGATACTTTCAGGTAATGATCAGTACACTAAGGCGACTTGGTTCCCCAGATTTCGTTCTTCTATGTTGAAGCATTCATTTCCAGTAACAGTTTGAATTTTTAGGTTTCACTCTGTTTTCTCCTATATTGATACATGTATTTGGAACTCTAAATCCAACACGGTTTGTGGTAGCTTCTTGAAACTTGACACAGTAAAGTAGTTTCACGTTCTGTCTCTATGTTTTGTTTCCTCTTGATGTAGCCCTAAGCAGTGACTGGCGAGAAACACTTTCATGGAAAGGGGTTGCCAAGCTTCCAAAAATTACGAATCTCCAGAAATCTCAGCAAATGTTTTTTCACCCAAACTGGATGATACTTTCAGGTAATGATCAGTACACTAAGGCGACTTGGTTCCCCAAATGTCGTTCTTCTATGTTGAAGCGTTCATTTCCAGTAACAGTTTGAATTTTTAGGTTTCACTCTGTTTTCTCCTATATTGATACATGTATTTGGAACTCTAAATCCAACACGGTTTGTGCTAGCTTCTTGAAACTTGACACAGTAAAGTACTTTCACGTTCTATCTCTACGTTTTGTTTCCTCTTGATGTAGCCCTAAGCAGTGACTGGCGAGAAACACTTTCATGGAAAGGGGTTGCCATGCTTCCAAAAATTATGAATCTCCAGAAATCTCAGCAAATATTTTTTCACCCAAACTGGATGATACTTTCAGGTAATGATCAGTACACTAAGGCGACTTGGTTCCCCAAATGTCGTTCTTCTAGGTTGAAGCGTTCATTTCCAGTAACAGTTTGAATTTTTAGGTTTCACTCTGTTTTCTCCTATATTGATAGATGTATTTGGAACTCTAAATCCAACACGGTTTGTGCTAGCTTCTTGAAACTTGACACTGTAAAGTAGTTTCACGTTCTGTCTCTATGTTTTGTTTCCTCTTGATGTAGCCCTAAGCAGTGACTGGCGAGAAACAATTCCATGGAAAGTGGTTGCCAAGCTTCCAAAAATTATGAATCTCCAGAAATCTCAGCAAATATTTTTTCACCCAAACTGGATGATACTTTCAGGTAATGATTAGTACACTAAGGCGACTTGGTTCCCCAAATGTCGTTCTTGTATGTTGAAGCGTTCATTTCCAGTAACAGTTTGCATTTTTAGGTTTCACTCTGTTTTCTCCTATATTGATATATGTATTTGGAATTCTAAATCCAACACGGTTTGTGCTACCTTCTTGAAACTTGACGCACTAAAGTAGTTTCAAGTTATATCTCTATGTTTTGTTTCCTCTTGATGTAGCCCTAAGCACTGACTGGTGTGAAACACTTTCATGGAAAGGGGTTGCCAAGCTTCCAAAAATTACGAATCTCCAGAAATCTCAGCAAATATTTTTTCACCCAAACTGGATGATACTTTCAGGTAATGATCAGTACACTAAGGCGACTTGGTTCCCCAGATTTCGTTCTTCTATGTTGAAGCATTCATTTCCAGTAACAGTTTGAATTTTTAGGTCTCACTCTGTTTTCTCCTATATTGATAGATATATTTGGAACTCTAAATCCAACACGGTTTGTGCTAGCTTCTTGAAACTTGACACAGTAAAGTAGTTTCACGTTCTGTCTCTATGTTTTGTTTCCTCTTGATGTAGCCCTAAGCAGTGACTGGCGAGAAACACTTCCATGGAAAGGGGTTGCCAAGCTTCCAAAAATTATGAATCTCCAGAAATCTCAGCAAATATTTTTTCACCCAAACTGGATGATACTTTCAGGAAATGATCAGTACACTAAGGCGACTTGGTTCCCCAAATGTCGTTCTTCTATGTTGAAGCGTTCATTTCCAGTAACAGTTTGAATTTTTAGGGTTCACTCTGTTTTCTCCTATATTGATACATGTTTTTGGAACTCTAAATCCAACACGGTTTGTGCTAGCTTCTTGAAACTTGACACAGTAAAGTAGTTTCACGTTCTGTCTCTATGTTTTGTTTCCTCTTGATGTAGCCCTAAGCAGTGACTGGCGAGAAACACTTTCATGGAAAGGGGTTGCCAAGCTTCCAAAAATTACGAATCTCCAGAAATCTCAGCAAATGTTTTTTCACCCAAACTGGATGATACTTTCAGGTAATGATCAGTACACTAAGGCGACTTGGTTCCCCAGATTTCGTTCTTCTATGTTGAAGCATTCATTTCCAGTAACAGTTTGAATTTTTAGGTTTCACTCTGTTTTCTCCTATATTGATAGATGTATTTGGAACTCTAAATCCAACACGGTTTGTGCTACCTTCTTGAAACTTGACACACTAAAGTAGTTTCAAGTTCTATCTCTATGTTTTGTTTCCTCTTGATGTAGCCCTAAGCACTGACTGGTGTGAAACACTTTCATGGAAAGGGGTTGCCAAGCTTCCAAAAGTTACGAATCTCCAGAAATCTCAGCAAATATTTTTTCACCCAAACTGGATGATACTTTCAGGTAATGATCAGTACACTAAGGCGACTTGGTTCCCCAGATTTCGTTCTTCTATGTTGAAGCATTCATTTCCAGTAACAGTTTGAATTTTTAGGTTTCACTCTGTTTTCTCCTATATTGATACATGTATTTGGAACTCTAAATCCAACACGGTTTGTGGTAGCTTCTTGAAACTTGACACAGTAAAGTAGTTTCACGTTCTGTCTCTATGTTTTGTTTCCTCTTGATGTAGCCCTAAGCAGTGACTGGCGAGAAACACTTTCATGGAAAGGGGTTGCCAAGCTTCCAAAAATTACGAATCTCCAGAAATCTCAGCAAATGTTTTTTCACCCAAACTGGATGATACTTTCAGGTAATGATCAGTACACTAAGGCGACTTGGTTCCCCAAATGTCGTTCTTCTATGTTGAAGCGTTCATTTCCAGTAACAGTTTGAATTTTTAGGTTTCACTCTGTTTTCTCCTATATTGATACATGTATTTGGAACTCTAAATCCAACACGGTTTGTGCTAGCTTCTTGAAACTTGACACAGTAAAGTACTTTCACGTTCTATCTCTACGTTTTGTTTCCTCTTGATGTAGCCCTAAGCAGTGACTGGCGAGAAACACTTTCATGGAAAGGGGTTGCCAAGCTTCCAAAAATTATGAATCTCCAGAAATCTCAGCAAATATTTTTTCACCCAAACTGGATGATACTTTCAGGTAATGATCAGTACACTAAGGCGACTTGGTTCCCCAAATGTCGTTCTTCTAGGTTGAAGCGTTCATTTCCAGTAACAGTTTGAATTTTTAGGTTTCACTCTGTTTTCTCCTATATTGATAGATGTATTTGGAACTCTAAATCCAACACGGTTTGTGCTAGCTTCTTGAAACTTGACACTGTAAAGTAGTTTCACGTTCTGTCTCTATGTTTTGTTTCCTCTTGATGTAGCCCTAAGCAGTGACTGGCGAGAAACAATTCCATGGAAAGTGGTTGCCAAGCTTCCAAAAATTATGAATCTCCAAAAATCTCAGCAAATATTTTTTCACCCAAACTGGATGATACTTTCAGGTAATGATTAGTACACTAAGGCGACTTGGTTCCCCAAATGTCGTTCTTGTATGTTGAAGCGTTCATTTCCAGTAACAGTTTGCATTTTTAGGTTTCACTCTGTTTTCTCCTATATTGATAGATGTATTTGGAACTCTAAATCCAACACGGTTTGTGCTACCTTCTTGAAACTTGACACACTAAAGTAGTTTCAAGTTATATCTCTATGTTTTGTTTCCTCTTGATGTAGCCCTAAGCACTGACTGGTGTGAAACACTTTCATGGAAAGGGGTTGCCAAGCTTCCAAAAATTACGAATCTCCAGAAATCTCAGCAAATATTTTTTCACCCAAACTGGATGATACTTTCAGGAAATGATCAGTACACTAAGGCGACTTGGTTCCCCAAATGTCGTTCTTCTATGTTGAAGCGTTCATTTCCAGTAACAGTTTGAATTTTTAGGGTTCACTCTGTTTTCTCCTATATTGATACATGTTTTTGGAACTCTAAATCCAACACGGTTTGTGCTAGCTTCTTGAAACTTGACACAGTAAAGTAGTTTCACGTTCTGTCTCTATGTTTTGTTTCCTCTTGATGTAGCCCTAAGCAGTGACTGGCGAGAAACACTTCCATGGAAAGGGGTTGCCAAGCTTCCAAAAATTACGAATCTCCAGAAATCTCAGCAAATATTTTTTCACCCAAACTGGATGATACTTTCAGGTAATGATCAGTACACTAAGGCGACTTGGTTCCCCAAATGCCTTTCTTCTATGTTGAAGCGTTCATTTTTAGTAACAGTTTGAATTTTTAGGTTTCACTCTGTTTTCTCCTATATTGATACATGTATTTGGAACTCTAAATCCAACACGGTTTGTGGTAGCTTCTTGAAACTTGACACAGTAAAGTAGTTTCACGTTCTGTCTCTATGTTTTGTTTCCTCTTGATGTAGCCCTAAGCAGTGACTGGCGAGAAACACTTTCATGGAAAGGGGTTGCCAAGCTTCCAAAAATTACGAATCTCCAGAAATCTCAGCAAATGTTTTTTCACCCAAACTGGATGATACTTTCAGGTAATGATCAGTACACTAAGGCGACTTGGTTCCACAAATGTCGTTCTTCTATGTTGAAGCGTTCATTTCCAGTAACAGTTTGAATTTTTAGGTTTCACTCTGTTTTCTCCTATATTGATACATGTATTTGGAACTCTAAATCCAACACGGTTTGTGCTAGCTTCTTGAAACTTGACACAGTAAAGTACTTTCACGTTCTATCTCTACGTTTTGTTTCCTCTTGATGTAGCCCTAAGCAGTGACTGGCGAGAAACACTTTCATGGAAAGGGGTTGCCAAGCTTCCAAAAATTATGAATCTCCAGAAATCTCAGCAAATATTTTTTCACCCAAACTGGATGATACTTTCAGGTAATGATCAGTACACTAAGGCGACTTGGTTCCCCAAATGTCGTTCTTCTATGTTGAAGCGTTCATTTCCAGTAACAGTTTGAATTTTTAGGTTTCACTCTGTTTTCTCCTATATTGATACATGTATTTGGAACTCTAAATCCAACACGGTTTGTGCTAGCTTCTTGAAACTTGACACAGTAAAGTAGTTTCACGTTCTATCTCTATGTTTTGTTTCCTCTTGATGTAGCCCTAAGCAGTGACTGGCGAGAAACACTTCCATGGAAAGGGGTTGCCAAGCTTCCAAAAATTACGAATCTCCAGAAATCTCAGCAAATATTTTTTCACCCAAATGGAAGATACTTTCAGGTAATGATCAGTACACTAAGGCGACTTGGTTCCCCAAATGCCGTTCTTCTATGTTGAAGCGTTCATTTTTAGTAACAGTTTGAATTTTTAGGTTTCACTCTGTTTTCTCCTATATTGATACATGTATTTGGAACTCTAAATCCAACACGGTTTGTGCTAGCTTCTTGAAACTTGACACAGTAAAGTAGTTTCACGTTCTGTCTCTATGTTTTGTTTCCTCTTGATGTAGCCCTAAGCAGTGACTGGCGAGAAACACTTTCATGGAAAGGGGTTGCCAAGCTTCCAAAAATTACGAATCTCCAGAAATCTCAGCAAATGTTTTTTCACCCAAACTGGATGATACTTTCAGGTAATGATCAGTACACTAAGGCGACTTGGTTCCCCAGATTTCGTTCTTCTATGTTGAAGCGTTCATTTCCAGTAACAGTTTGAATTTTTAGGTTTCACTCTGTTTTCTCCTATATTGATAGATGTATTTGGAACTCTAAATCCAACACGGTTTGTGCTACCTTCTTGAAACTTGACACACTAAAGTAGTTTCAAGTTCTATCTCTATGTTTTGTTTCCTCTTGATGTAGCCCTAAGCACTGACTGGTGTGAAACACTTTCATGGAAAGGGGTTGCCAAGCTTCCAAAAGTTACGAATCTCCAGAAATCTCAGCAAATATTTTTTCACCCAAACTGGATGATACTTTCAGGTAATGATCAGTACACTAAGGCGACTTGGTTCCCCAGATTTCGTTCTTCTATGTTGAAGCATTCATTTCCAGTAACAGTTTGAATTTTTAGGTTTCACTCTGTTTTCTCCTATATTGATACATGTATTTGAAACTCTAAATCCAACACGGTTTGTGCTAGCTTCTTGAAACTTGACACAGTAAAGTAGTTTCACGTTCTGTCTCTATGTTTTGTTTCCTCTTGATGTAGCCCTAAGCAGTGACTGGCGAGAAACACTTCCATGGAAAGGGGTTGCCAAGCTTCCAAAAATTATGAATCTCCAGAAATCTCAGCAAATATTTTTTCACCCAAACTGGATGATACTTTCAGGAAATGATCAGTACACTAAGGCGACTTGGTTCCCCAAATGTCGTTCTTCTATGTTGAAGCGTTCATTTCCAGTAACAGTTTGAATTTTTAGGGTTCACTCTGTTTTCTCCTATATTGATACATGTTTTTGGAACTCTAAATCCAACACGGTTTGTGCTAGCTTCTTGAAACTTGACACAGTAAAGTAGTTTCACGTTCTGTCTCTATGTTTTGTTTCCTCTTGATGTAGCCCTAAGCAGTGACTGGCGAGAAACACTTTCATGGAAAGGGGTTGCCAAGCTTCCAAAAATTACGAATCTCCAGAAATCTCAGCAAATGTTTTTTCACCCAAACTGGATGATACTTTCAGGTAATGATCAGTACACTAAGGCGACTTGGTTCCCCAGATTTCGTTCTTCTATGTTGAAGCATTCATTTCCAGTAACAGTTTGAATTTTTAGGTTTCACTCTGTTTTCTCCTATATTGATAGATGTATTTGGAACTCTAAATCCAACACGGTTTGTGCTACCTTCTTGAAACTTGACACACTAAAGTAGTTTCAAGTTCTATCTCTATGTTTTGTTTCCTCTTGATGTAGCCCTAAGCACTGACTGGTGTGAAACACTTTCATGGAAAGGGGTTGCCAAGCTTCCAAAAGTTACGAATCTCCAGAAATCTCAGCAAATATTTTTTCACCCAAACTGGATGATACTTTCAGGTAATGATCAGTACACTAAGGCGACTTGGTTCCCCAGATTTCGTTCTTCTATGTTGAAGCATTCATTTCCAGTAACAGTTTAAATTTTTAGGTTTCACTCTGTTTTCTCGTATATTGATACATGTATTTGGAACTCTAAATCCAACACGGTTTGTGCTAGCTTCTTGAAACTTGACACAGTAAAGTAGTTTCACGTTCTATCTCTATGTTTTGTTTCCTCTTGATGTAGCCCTAAGCAGTGACTGGCGAGAAACACTTCCATGGAAAGGGGTTGCCAAGCTTCCAAAAATTACGAATCTCCAGAAATCTCAGCAAATATTTTTTCACCCAAACTGGATGATACTTTCAGGTAATGATCAGTACACTAAGGCGACTTGGTTCCCCAAATGCCGTTCTTCTATGTTGAAGCGTTCATTTTTAGTAACAGTTTGAATTTTTAGGTTTCACTCTGTTTTCTCCTATATTGATACATGTATTTGGAACTCTAAATCCAACACGGTTTGTGGTAGCTTCTTGAAACTTGACACAGTAAAGTAGTTTCACGTTCTGTCTCTATGTTTTGTTTCCTCTTGATGTAGCCCTAAGCAGTGACTGGCGAGAAACACTTTCATGGAAAGGGGTTGCCAAGCTTCCAAAAATTACGAATCTCCAGAAATCTCAGCAAATGTTTTTTCACCCAAACTGGATGATACTTTCAGGTAATGATCAGTACACTAAGGCGACTTGGTTCCCCAAATGTCGTTCTTCTATGTTGAAGCGTTCATTTCCAGTAACAGTTTGAATTTTTAGGTTTCACTCTGTTTTCTCCTATATTGATACATGTATTTGGAACTCTAAATCCAACACGGTTTGTGCTAGCTTCTTGAAACTTGACACAGTAAAGTAGTTTCACGTTCTATCTCTACGTTTTGTTTCCTCTTGATGTAGCCCTAAGCAGTGACTGGCGAGAAACACTTTCATGGAAAGGGGTTGCCAAGCTTCCAAAAATTATGAATCTCCAGAAATCTCAGCAAATATTTTTTCACCCAAACTGGATGATACTTTCAGGTAATGATCAGTACACTAAGGCGACTTGGTTCCCCAAATGTCGTTCTTCTAGGTTGAAGCGTTCATTTCCAGTAACAGTTTGAATTTTTAGGTTTCACTCTGTTTTCTCCTATATTGATAGATGTATTTGGAACTCTAAATCCAACACGGTTTGTGCTAGCTTCTTGAAACTTGACACTGTAAAGTAGTTTCACGTTCTGTCTCTATGTTTTGTTTCCTCTTGATGTAGCCCTAAGCAGTGACTGGCGAGAAACAATTCCATGGAAAGTGGTTGCCAAGCTTCCAAAAATTATGAATCTCCAGAAATCTCAGCAAATATTTTTTCACCCAAACTGGATGATACTTTCAGGTAATGATTAGTACACTAAGGCGACTTGGTTCCCCAAATGTCGTTCTTGTATGTTGAAGCGTTCATTTCCAGTAACAGTTTGCATTTTTAGGTTTCACTCTGTTTTCTCCTATATTGATATATGTATTTGGAACTCTAAATCCAACACGGTTTGTGCTACCTTCTTGAAACTTGACGCACTAAAGTAGTTTCAAGTTATATCTCTATGTTTTGTTTCCTCTTGATGTAGCCCTAAGCACTGACTGGTGTGAAACACTTTCATGGAAAGGGGTTGCCAAGCTTCCAAAAATTACGAATCTCCAGAAATCTCAGCAAATATTTTTTCACCCAAACTGGATGATACTTTCAGGTAATGATCAGTACACTAAGGCGACTTGGTTCCCCAGATTTCGTTCTTCTATGTTGAAGCATTCATTTCCAGTAACAGTTTGAATTTTTAGGTCTCACTCTGTTTTCTCCTATATTGATAGATATATTTGGAACTCTAAATCCAACACGGTTTGTGCTAGCTTCTTGAAACTTGACACAGTAAAGTAGTTTCACGTTCTGTCTCTATGTTTTGTTTCCTCTTGATGTAGCCCTAAGCAGTGACTGGCGAGAAACACTTCCATGGAAAGGGGTTGCCAAGCTTCCAAAAATTATGAATCTCCAGAAATCTCAGCAAATATTTTTTCACCCAAACTGGATGATACTTTCAGGAAATGATCAGTACACTAAGGCGACTTGGTTCCCCAAATGTCGTTCTTCTATGTTGAAGCGTTCATTTCCAGTAACAGTTTGAATTTTTAGGGTTCACTCTGTTTTCTCCTATATTGATACATGTTTTTGGAACTCTAAATCCAACACGGTTTGTGCTAGCTTCTTGAAACTTGACACAGTAAAGTAGTTTCACGTTCTGTCTCTATGTTTTGTTTCCTCTTGATGTAGCCCTAAGCAGTGACTGGCGAGAAACACTTTCATGGAAAGGGGTTGCCAAGCTTCCAAAAATTACGAATCTCCAGAAATCTCAGCAAATGTTTTTTCACCCAAACTGGATGATACTTTCAGGTAATGATCAGTACACTAAGGCGACTTGGTTCCCCAGATTTCGTTCTTCTATGTTGAAGCATTCATTTCCAGTAACAGTTTGAATTTTTAGGTTTCACTCTGTTTTCTCCTATATTGATAGATGTATTTGGAACTCTAAATCCAACACGGTTTGTGCTACCTTCTTGAAACTTGACACACTAAAGTAGTTTCAAGTTCTATCTCTATGTTTTGTTTCCTCTTGATGTAGCCCTAAGCACTGACTGGTGTGAAACACTTTCATGGAAAGGGGTTGCCAAGCTTCCAAAAGTTACGAATCTCCAGAAATCTCAGCAAATATTTTTTCACCCAAACTGGATGATACTTTCAGGTAATGATCAGTACACTAAGGCGACTTGGTTCCCCAGATTTCGTTCTTCTATGTTGAAGCATTCATTTCCAGTAACAGTTTGAATTTTTAGGTTTCACTCTGTTTTCTCCTATATTGATACATGTATTTGGAACTCTAAATCCAACACGGTTTGTGGTAGCTTCTTGAAACTTGACACAGTAAAGTAGTTTCACGTTCTGTCTCTATGTTTTGTTTCCTCTTGATGTAGCCCTAAGCAGTGACTGGCGAGAAACACTTTCATGGAAAGGGGTTGCCAAGCTTCCAAAAATTACGAATCTCCAGAAATCTCAGCAAATGTTTTTTCACCCAAACTGGATGATACTTTCAGGTAATGATCAGTACACTAAGGCGACTTGGTTCCCCAAATGTCGTTCTTCTATGTTGAAGCGTTCATTTCCAGTAACAGTTTGAATTTTTAGGTTTCACTCTGTTTTCTCCTATATTGATACATGTATTTGGAACTCTAAATCCAACACGGTTTGTGCTAGCTTCTTGAAACTTGACACAGTAAAGTAGTTTCACGTTCTATCTCTATGTTTTGTTTCCTCTTGATGTAGCCCTAAGCAGTGACTGGCGAGAAACACTTCCATGGAAAGGGGTTGCCAAGCTTCCAAAAATTACGAATCTCCAGAAATCTCAGCAAATATTTTTTCACCCAAATGGAAGATACTTTCAGGTAATGATCAGTACACTAAGGCGACTTGGTTCCCCAAATGCCGTTCTTCTATGTTGAAGCGTTCATTTTTAGTAACAGTTTGAATTTTTAGGTTTCACTCTGTTTTCTCCTATATTGATACATGTATTTGGAACTCTAAATCCAACACGGTTTGTGCTAGCTTCTTGAAACTTGACACAGTAAAGTAGTTTCACGTTCTGTCTCTATGTTTTGTTTCCTCTTGATGTAGCCCTAAGCAGTGACTGGCGAGAAACACTTTCATGGAAAGGGGTTGCCAAGCTTCCAAAAATTACGAATCTCCAGAAATCTCAGCAAATGTTTTTTCACCCAAACTGGATGATACTTTCAGGTAATGATCAGTACACTAAGGCGACTTGGTTCCCCAGATTTCGTTCTTCTATGTTGAAGCGTTCATTTCCAGTAACAGTTTGAATTTTTAGGTTTCACTCTGTTTTCTCCTATATTGATAGATGTATTTGGAACTCTAAATCCAACACGGTTTGTGCTACCTTCTTGAAACTTGACACACTAAAGTAGTTTCAAGTTCTATCTCTATGTTTTGTTTCCTCTTGATGTAGCCCTAAGCACTGACTGGTGTGAAACACTTTCATGGAAAGGGGTTGCCAAGCTTCCAAAAGTTACGAATCTCCAGAAATCTCAGCAAATATTTTTTCACCCAAACTGGATGATACTTTCAGGTAATGATCAGTACACTAAGGCGACTTGGTTCCCCAGATTTCGTTCTTCTATGTTGAAGCATTCATTTCCAGTAACAGTTTGAATTTTTAGGTTTCACTCTGTTTTCTCCTATATTGATACATGTATTTGAAACTCTAAATCCAACACGGTTTGTGCTAGCTTCTTGAAACTTGACACAGTAAAGTAGTTTCACGTTCTGTCTCTATGTTTTGTTTCCTCTTGATGTAGCCCTAAGCAGTGACTGGCGAGAAACACTTCCATGGAAAGGGGTTGCCAAGCTTCCAAAAATTATGAATCTCCAGAAATCTCAGCAAATATTTTTTCACCCAAACTGGATGATACTTTCAGGAAATGATCAGTACACTAAGGCGACTTGGTTCCCCAAATGTCGTTCTTCTATGTTGAAGCGTTCATTTCCAGTAACAGTTTGAATTTTTAGGGTTCACTCTGTTTTCTCCTATATTGATACATGTTTTTGGAACTCTAAATCCAACACGGTTTGTGCTAGCTTCTTGAAACTTGACACAGTAAAGTAGTTTCACGTTCTGTCTCTATGTTTTGTTTCCTCTTGATGTAGCCCTAAGCAGTGACTGGCGAGAAACACTTTCATGGAAAGGGGTTGCCAAGCTTCCAAAAATTACGAATCTCCAGAAATCTCAGCAAATGTTTTTTCACCCAAACTGGATGATACTTTCAGGTAATGATCAGTACACTAAGGCGACTTGGTTCCCCAGATTTCGTTCTTCTATGTTGAAGCATTCATTTCCAGTAACAGTTTGAATTTTTAGGTTTCACTCTGTTTTCTCCTATATTGATAGATGTATTTGGAACTCTAAATCCAACACGGTTTGTGCTACCTTCTTGAAACTTGACACACTAAAGTAGTTTCAAGTTCTATCTCTATGTTTTGTTTCCTCTTGATGTAGCCCTAAGCACTGACTGGTGTGAAACACTTTCATGGAAAGGGGTTGCCAAGCTTCCAAAAGTTACGAATCTCCAGAAATCTCAGCAAATATTTTTTCACCCAAACTGGATGATACTTTCAGGTAATGATCAGTACACTAAGGCGACTTGGTTCCCCAGATTTCGTTCTTCTATGTTGAAGCATTCATTTCCAGTAACAGTTTAAATTTTTAGGTTTCACTCTGTTTTCTCGTATATTGATACATGTATTTGGAACTCTAAATCCAACACGGTTTGTGCTAGCTTCTTGAAACTTGACACAGTAAAGTAGTTTCACGTTCTATCTCTATGTTTTGTTTCCTCTTGATGTAGCCCTAAGCAGTGACTGGCGAGAAACACTTCCATGGAAAGGGGTTGCCAAGCTTCCAAAAATTATGAATCTCCAGAAATCTCAGCAAATATTTTTTCACCCAAACTGGATGATACTTTCAGGTAATGATCAGTACACTAAGGCGACTTGGTTCCCCAAATGCCGTTCTTCTATGTTGAAGCGTTCATTTTTAGTAACAGTTTGAATTTTTAGGTTTCACTCTGTTTTCTCCTATATTGATACATGTATTTGGAACTCTAAATCCAACACGGTTTGTGGTAGCTTCTTGAAACTTGACACAGTAAAGTAGTTTCACGTTCTGTCTCTATGTTTTGTTTCCTCTTGATGTAGCCCTAAGCAGTGACTGGCGAGAAACACTTTCATGGAAAGGGGTTGCCAAGCTTCCAAAAATTACGAATCTCCAGAAATCTCAGCAAATGTTTTTTCACCCAAACTGGATGATACTTTCAGGTAATGATCAGTACACTAAGGCGACTTGGTTCCCCAAATGTCGTTCTTCTATGTTGAAGCGTTCATTTCCAGTAACAGTTTGAATTTTTAGGTTTCACTCTGTTTTCTCCTATATTGATACATGTATTTGGAACTCTAAATCCAACACGGTTTGTGCTAGCTTCTTGAAACTTGACACAGTAAAGTAGTTTCACGTTCTATCTCTACGTTTTGTTTCCTCTTGATGTAGCCCTAAGCAGTGACTGGCGAGAAACACTTTCATGGAAAGGGGTTGCCAAGCTTCCAAAAATTATGAATCTCCAGAAATCTCAGCAAATATTTTTTCACCCAAACTGGATGATACTTTCAGGTAATGATCAGTACACTAAGGCGACTTGGTTCCCCAAATGTCGTTCTTCTAGGTTGAAGCGTTCATTTCCAGTAACAGTTTGAATTTTTAGGTTTCACTCTGTTTTCTCCTATATTGATAGATGTATTTGGAACTCTAAATCCAACACGGTTTGTGCTAGCTTCTTGAAACTTGACACTGTAAAGTAGTTTCACGTTCTGTCTCTATGTTTTGTTTCCTCTTGATGTAGCCCTAAGCAGTGACTGGCGAGAAACAATTCCATGGAAAGTGGTTGCCAAGCTTCCAAAAATTATGAATCTCCAGAAATCTCAGCAAATATTTTTTCACCCAAACTGGATGATACTTTCAGGTAATGATTAGTACACTAAGGCGACTTGGTTCCCCAAATGTCGTTCTTGTATGTTGAAGCGTTCATTTCCAGTAACAGTTTGCATTTTTAGGTTTCACTCTGTTTTCTCCTATATTGATATATGTATTTGGAACTCTAAATCCAACACGGTTTGTGCTACCTTCTTGAAACTTGACGCACTAAAGTAGTTTCAAGTTATATCTCTATGTTTTGTTTCCTCTTGATGTAGCCCTAAGCACTGACTGGTGTGAAACACTTTCATGGAAAGGGGTTGCCAAGCTTCCAAAAATTACGAATCTCCAGAAATCTCAGCAAATATTTTTTCACCCAAACTGGATGATACTTTCAGGTAATGATCAGTACACTAAGGCGACTTGGTTCCCCAGATTTCGTTCTTCTATGTTGAAGCATTCATTTCCAGTAACAGTTTGAATTTTTAGGTCTCACTCTGTTTTCTCCTATATTGATAGATATATTTGGAACTCTAAATCCAACACGGTTTGTGCTAGCTTCTTGAAACTTGACACAGTAAAGTAGTTTCACGTTCTGTCTCTATGTTTTGTTTCCTCTTGATGTAGCCCTAAGCAGTGACTGGCGAGAAACACTTCCATGGAAAGGGGTTGCCAAGCTTCCAAAAATTATGAATCTCCAGAAATCTCAGCAAATATTTTTTCACCCAAACTGGATGATACTTTCAGGAAATGATCAGTACACTAAGGCGACTTGGTTCCCCAAATGTCGTTCTTCTATGTTGAAGCGTTCATTTCCAGTAACAGTTTGAATTTTTAGGGTTCACTCTGTTTTCTCCTATATTGATACATGTTTTTGGAACTCTAAATCCAACACGGTTTGTGCTAGCTTCTTGAAACTTGACACAGTAAAGTAGTTTCACGTTCTGTCTCTATGTTTTGTTTCCTCTTGATGTAGCCCTAAGCAGTGACTGGCGAGAAACACTTTCATGGAAAGGGGTTGCCAAGCTTCCAAAAATTACGAATCTCCAGAAATCTCAGCAAATGTTTTTTCACCCAAACTGGATGATACTTTCAGGTAATGATCAGTACACTAAGGCGACTTGGTTCCCCAGATTTCGTTCTTCTATGTTGAAGCATTCATTTCCAGTAACAGTTTGAATTTTTAGGTTTCACTCTGTTTTCTCCTATATTGATAGATGTATTTGGAACTCTAAATCCAACACGGTTTGTGCTACCTTCTTGAAACTTGACACACTAAAGTAGTTTCAAGTTCTATCTCTATGTTTTGTTTCCTCTTGATGTAGCCCTAAGCACTGACTGGTGTGAAACACTTTCATGGAAAGGGGTTGCCAAGCTTCCAAAAGTTACGAATCTCCAGAAATCTCAGCAAATATTTTTTCACCCAAACTGGATGATACTTTCAGGTAATGATCAGTACACTAAGGCGACTTGGTTCCCCAGATTTCGTTCTTCTATGTTGAAGCATTCATTTCCAGTAACAGTTTGAATTTTTAGGTTTCACTCTGTTTTCTCCTATATTGATACATGTATTTGGAACTCTAAATCCAACACGGTTTGTGGTAGCTTCTTGAAACTTGACACAGTAAAGTAGTTTCACGTTCTGTCTCTATGTTTTGTTTCCTCTTGATGTAGCCCTAAGCAGTGACTGGCGAGAAACACTTTCATGGAAAGGGGTTGCCAAGCTTCCAAAAATTACGAATCTCCAGAAATCTCAGCAAATGTTTTTTCACCCAAACTGGATGATACTTTCAGGTAATGATCAGTACACTAAGGCGACTTGGTTCCCCAAATGTCGTTCTTCTATGTTGAAGCGTTCATTTCCAGTAACAGTTTGAATTTTTAGGTTTCACTCTGTTTTCTCCTATATTGATACATGTATTTGGAACTCTAAATCCAACACGGTTTGTGCTAGCTTCTTGAAACTTGACACAGTAAAGTACTTTCACGTTCTATCTCTACGTTTTGTTTCCTCTTGATGTAGCCCTAAGCAGTGACTGGCGAGAAACACTTTCATGGAAAGGGGTTGCCATGCTTCCAAAAATTATGAATCTCCAGAAATCTCAGCAAATATTTTTTCACCCAAACTGGATGATACTTTCAGGTAATGATCAGTACACTAAGGCGACTTGGTTCCCCAAATGTCGTTCTTCTAGGTTGAAGCGTTCATTTCCAGTAACAGTTTGAATTTTTAGGTTTCACTCTGTTTTCTCCTATATTGATAGATGTATTTGGAACTCTAAATCCAACACGGTTTGTGCTAGCTTCTTGAAACTTGACACTGTAAAGTAGTTTCACGTTCTGTCTCTATGTTTTGTTTCCTCTTGATGTAGCCCTAAGCAGTGACTGGCGAGAAACAATTCCATGGAAAGTGGTTGCCAAGCTTCCAAAAATTATGAATCTCCAGAAATCTCAGCAAATATTTTTTCACCCAAACTGGATGATACTTTCAGGTAATGATTAGTACACTAAGGCGACTTGGTTCCCCAAATGTCGTTCTTGTATGTTGAAGCGTTCATTTCCAGTAACAGTTTGCATTTTTAGGTTTCACTCTGTTTTCTCCTATATTGATATATGTATTTGGAACTCTAAATCCAACACGGTTTGTGCTACCTTCTTGAAACTTGACGCACTAAAGTAGTTTCAAGTTATATCTCTATGTTTTGTTTCCTCTTGATGTAGCCCTAAGCACTGACTGGTGTGAAACACTTTCATGGAAAGGGGTTGCCAAGCTTCCAAAAATTACGAATCTCCAGAAATCTCAGCAAATATTTTTTCACCCAAACTGGATGATACTTTCAGGTAATGATCAGTACACTAAGGCGACTTGGTTCCCCAGATTTCGTTCTTCTATGTTGAAGCATTCATTTCCAGTAACAGTTTGAATTTTTAGGTTTCACTCTGTTTTCTCCTATATTGATAGATGTATTTGGAACTCTAAATCCAACACGGTTTGTGCTACCTTCTTGAAACTTGACACACTAAAGTAGTTTCAAGTTCTATCTCTATGTTTTGTTTCCTCTTGATGTAGCCCTAAGCACTGACTGGTGCGAAACACTTTCATGGAAAGGGGTTGCCAAGCTTCCAAAAGTTACGAATCTCCAGAAATCTCAGCAAATATTTTTTCACCCAAACTGGATGATACTTTCAGGTAATGATCAGTACACTAAGGCGACTTGGTTCCCCAGATTTCGTTCTTCTATGTTGAAGCATTCATTTCCAGTAACAGTTTAAATTTTTAGGTTTCACTCTGTTTTCTCCTATATTGATAGATGTATTTGGAACTCTAAATCCAACACGGTTTGTGCTAGCTTCTTGAAACTTGACACAGTAAAGTAGTTTCACGTTCTATCTCTATGTTTTGTTTCCTCTTGATGTAGCCCTAAGCAGTGACTGGCGAGAAACACTTCCATGGAAAGGGGTTGCCAAGCTTCCAAAAATTACGAATCTCCAGAAATCTCAGCAAATATTTTTTCACCCAAACTGGATGATACTTTCAGGTAATGATCAGCACACTAAGGCGACTTGGTTCCCCAAATGCCGTTCTTCTATGTTGAAGCGTTCATTTTTAGTAACAGTTTGAATTTTTAGGTTTCACTCTGTTTTCTCCTATATTGATACATGTATTTGGAACTCTAAATCCAACACGGTTTGTGGTAGCTTCTTGAAACTTGACACAGTAAAGTAGTTTCACGTTCTGTCTCTATGTTTTGTTTCCTCTTGATGTAGCCCTAAGCAGTGACTGGCGAGAAACACTTTCATGGAAAGGGGTTGCCAAGCTTCCAAAAATTACGAATCTCCAGAAATCTCAGCAAATGTTTTTTCACCCAAACTGGATGATACTTTCAGGTAATGATCAGTACACTAAGGCGACTTGGTTCCCCAAATGTCGTTCTTCTATGTTGAAGCGTTCATTTCCAGTAACAGTTTGAATTTTTAGGTTTCACTCTGTTTTCTCCTATATTGATACATGTATTTGGAACTCTAAATCCAACACGGTTTGTGCTAGCTTCTTGAAACTTGACACAGTAAAGTAGTTTCACGTTCTATCTCTACGTTTTGTTTCCTCTTGATGTAGCCCTAAGCAGTGACTGGCGAGAAACACTTTCATGGAAAGGGGTTGCCAAGCTTCCAAAAATTATGAATCTCCAGAAATCTCAGCAAATATTTTTTCACCCAAACTGGATGATACTTTCAGGTAATGATCAGTACACTAAGGCGACTTGGTTCCCCAAATGTCGTTCTTCTAGGTTGAAGCGTTCATTTCCAGTAACAGTTTGAATTTTTAGGTTTCACTCTGTTTTCTCCTATATTGATAGATGTATTTGGAACTCTAAATCCAACACGGTTTGTGCTAGCTTCTTGAAACTTGACACTGTAAAGTAGTTTCACGTTCTGTCTCTATGTTTTGTTTCCTCTTGATGTAGCCCTAAGCAGTGACTGGCGAGAAACAATTCCATGGAAAGTGGTTGCCAAGCTTCCAAAAATTATGAATCTCCAGAAATCTCAGCAAATATTTTTTCACCCAAACTGGATGATACTTTCAGGTAATGATTAGTACACTAAGGCGACTTGGTTCCCCAAATGTCGTTCTTGTATGTTGAAGCGTTCATTTCCAGTAACAGTTTGCATTTTTAGGTTTCACTCTGTTTTCTCCTATATTGATAGATATATTTGGAACTCTAAATCCAACACGGTTTGTGCTAGCTTCTTGAAACTTGACACAGTAAAGTAGTTTCACGTTCTGTCTCTATGTTTTGTTTCCTCTTGATGTAGCCCTAAGCAGTGACTGGCGAGAAACACTTTCATGGAAAGGGGTTGCCAAGCTTCCAAAAATTACGAATCTCCAGAAATCTCAGCAAATGTTTTTTCACCCAAACTGGATGATACTTTCAGGTAATGATCAGTACACTAAGGCGACTTGGTTCCCCAGATTTCGTTCTTCTATGTTGAAGCATTCATTTCCAGTAACAGTTTGAATTTTTAGGTTTCACTCTGTTTTCTCCTATATTGATAGATGTATTTGGAACTCTAAATCCAACACGGTTTGTGCTACCTTCTTGAAACTTGACACACTAAAGTAGTTTCAAGTTCTATCTCTATGTTTTGTTTCCTCTTGATGTAGCCCTAAGCACTGACTGGTGTGAAACACTTTCATGGAAAGGGGTTGCCAAGCTTCCAAAAGTTACGAATCTCCAGAAATCTCAGCAAATATTTTTTCACCCAAACTGGATGATACTTTCAGGTAATGATCAGTACACTAAGGCGACTTGGTTCCCCAGATTTCGTTCTTCTATGTTGAAGCATTCATTTCCAGTAACAGTTTGAATTTTTAGGTTTCACTCTGTTTTCTCCTATATTGATACATGTATTTGGAACTCTAAATCCAACACGGTTTGTGGTAGCTTCTTGAAACTTGACACAGTAAAGTAGTTTCACGTTCTGTCTCTATGTTTTGTTTCCTCTTGATGTAGCCCTAAGCAGTGACTGGCGAGAAACACTTTCATGGAAAGGGGTTGCCAAGCTTCCAAAAATTACGAATCTCCAGAAATCTCAGCAAATGTTTTTTCACCCAAACTGGATGATACTTTCAGGTAATGATCAGTACACTAAGGCGACTTGGTTCCCCAAATGTCGTTCTTCTATGTTGAAGCGTTCATTTCCAGTAACAGTTTGAATTTTTAGGTTTCACTCTGTTTTCTCCTATATTGATACATGTATTTGGAACTCTAAATCCAACACGGTTTGTGCTAGCTTCTTGAAACTTGACACAGTAAAGTACTTTCACGTTCTATCTCTACGTTTTGTTTCCTCTTGATGTAGGCCTAAGCAGTGACTGGCGAGAAACACTTTCATGGAAAGGGGTTGCCATGCTTCCAAAAATTATGAATCTCCAGAAATCTCAGCAAATATTTTTTCACCCAAACTGGATGATACTTTCAGGTAATGATCAGTACACTAAGGCGACTTGGTTCCCCAAATGTCGTTCTTCTAGGTTGAAGCGTTCATTTCCAGTAACAGTTTGAATTTTTAGGTTTCACTCTGTTTTCTCCTATATTGATAGATGTATTTGGAACTCTAAATCCAACACGGTTTGTGCTAGCTTCTTGAAACTTGACACTGTAAAGTAGTTTCACGTTCTGTCTCTATGTTTTGTTTCCTCTTGATGTAGCCCTAAGCAGTGACTGGCGAGAAACAATTCCATGGAAAGTGGTTGCCAAGCTTCCAAAAATTATGAATCTCCAGAAATCTCAGCAAATATTTTTTCACCCAAACTGGATGATACTTTCAGGTAATGATTAGTACACTAATGCGACTTGGTTCCCCAAATGTCGTTCTTGTATGTTGAAGCGTTCATTTCCAGTAACAGTTTGCATTTTTAGGTTTCACTCTGTTTTCTCCTATATTGATATATGTATTTGGAACTCTAAATCCAACACGGTTTGTGCTACCTTCTTGAAACTTGACGCACTAAAGTAGTTTCAAGTTATATCTCTATGTTTTGTTTCCTCTTGATGTAGCCCTAAGCACTGACTGGTGTGAAACACTTTCATGGAAAGGGGTTGCCAAGCTTCCAAAAATTACGAATCTCCAGAAATCTCAGCAAATATTTTTTCACCCAAACTGGATGATACTTTCAGGTAATGATCAGTACACTAAGGCGACTTGGTTCCCCAGATTTCGTTCTTCTATGTTGAAGCATTCATTTCCAGTAACAGTTTGAATTTTTAGGTCTCACTCTGTTTTCTCCTATATTGATAGATATATTTGGAACTCTAAATCCAACACGGTTTGTGCTAGCTTCTTGAAACTTGACACAGTAAAGTAGTTTCACGTTCTGTCTCTATGTTTTGTTTCCTCTTGATGTAGCCCTAAGCAGTGACTGGCGAGAAACACTTCCATGGAAAGGGGTTGCCAAGCTTCCAAAAATTATGAATCTCCAGAAATCTCAGCAAATATTTTTTCACCCAAACTGGATGATACTTTCAGGAAATGATCAGTACACTAAGGCGACTTGGTTCCCCAAATGTCGTTCTTCTATGTTGAAGCGTTCATTTCCAGTAACAGTTTGAATTTTTAGGGTTCACTCTGTTTTCTCCTATATTGATACATGTTTTTGGAACTCTAAATCCAACACGGTTTGTGCTAGCTTCTTGAAACTTGACACAGTAAAGTAGTTTCACGTTCTGTCTCTATGTTTTGTTTCCTCTTGATGTAGCCCTAAGCAGTGACTGGCGAGAAACACTTTCATGGAAAGGGGTTGCCAAGCTTCCAAAAATTACGAATCTCCAGAAATCTCAGCAAATGTTTTTTCACCCAAACTGGATGATACTTTCAGGTAATGATCAGTACACTAAGGCGACTTGGTTCCCCAGATTTCGTTCTTCTATGTTGAAGCATTCATTTCCAGTAACAGTTTGAATTTTTAGGTTTCACTCTGTTTTCTCCTATATTGATAGATGTATTTGGAACTCTAAATCCAACACGGTTTGTGCTACCTTCTTGAAACTTGACACACTAAAGTAGTTTCAAGTTCTATCTCTATGTTTTGTTTCCTCTTGATGTAGCCCTAAGCACTGACTGGTGTGAAACACTTTCATGGAAAGGGGTTGCCAAGCTTCCAAAAGTTACGAATCTCCAGAAATCTCAGCAAATATTTTTTCACCCAAACTGGATGATACTTTCAGGTAATGATCAGTACACTAAGGCGACTTGGTTCCCCAGATTTCGTTCTTCTATGTTGAAGCATTCATTTCCAGTAACAGTTTGAATTTTTAGGTTTCACTCTGTTTTCTCCTATATTGATACATGTATTTGGAACTCTAAATCCAACACGGTTTGTGGTAGCTTCTTGAAACTTGACACAGTAAAGTAGTTTCACGTTCTGTCTCTATGTTTTGTTTCCTCTTGATGTAGCCCTAAGCAGTGACTGGCGAGAAACACTTTCATGGAAAGGGGTTGCCAAGCTTCCAAAAATTACGAATCTCCAGAAATCTCAGCAAATGTTTTTTCACCCAAACTGGATGATACTTTCAGGTAATGATCAGTACACTAAGGCGACTTGGTTCCCCAAATGTCGTTCTTCTATGTTGAAGCGTTCATTTCCAGTAACAGTTTGAATTTTTAGGTTTCACTCTGTTTTCTCCTATATTGATAGATGTATTTGGAACTCTAAATCCAACACGGTTTGTGCTACCTTCTTGAAACTTGACACACTAAAGTAGTTTCAAGTTCTATCTCTATGTTTTGTTTCCTCTTGATGTAGCCCTAAGCACAGACTGGTGTGAAACACTTTCATGGAAAGGGGTTGCCAAGCTTCCAAAAGTTACGAATCTCCAGAAATCTCAGCAAATATTTTTTCACCCAAACTGGATGATACTTTCAGGTAATGATCAGTACACTAAGGCGACTTGGTTCCCCAGATTTCGTTCTTCTATGTTGAAGCATTCATTTCCAGTAACAGTTTAAATTTTTAGGTTTCACTCTGTTTTCTCCTATATTGATACATGTATTTGGAACTCTAAATCCAACACGGTTTGTGCTAGCTTCTTGAAACTTGACACAGTAAAGTAGTTTCACGTTCTATCTCTATGTTTTGTTTCCTCTTGATGTAGCCCTAAGCAGTGACTGGCGAGAAACACTTCCATGGAAAGGGGTTGCCAAGCTTCCAAAAATTACGAATCTCCAGAAATCTCAGCAAATATTTTTTCACCCAAACTGGATGATACTTTCAGGTAATGATCAGTACACTAAGGCGACTTGGTTCCCCAAATGTCGTTCTTCTAGGTTGAAGCGTTCATTTCCAGTAACAGTTTGAATTTTTAGGTTTCACTCTGTTTTCTCCTATATTGATAGATGTATTTGGAACTCTAAATCCAACACGGTTTGTGCTAGCTTCTTGAAACTTGACACTGTAAAGTAGTTTCACGTTCTGTCTCTATGTTTTGTTTCCTCTTGATGTAGCCCTAAGCAGTGACTGGCGAGAAACAATTCCATGGAAAGTGGTTGCCAAGCTTCCAAAAATTATGAATCTCCAGAAATCTCAGCAAATATTTTTTCACCCAAACTGGATGATACTTTCAGGTAATGATTAGTACACTAAGGCGACTTGGTTCCCCAAATGTCGTTCTTGTATGTTGAAGCGTTCATTTCCAGTAACAGTTTGCATTTTTAGGTTTCACTCTGTTTTCTCCTATATTGATATATGTATTTGGAACTCTAAATCCAACACGGTTTGTGCTACCTTCTTGAAACTTGACGCACTAAAGTAGTTTCAAGTTATATCTCTATGTTTTGTTTCCTCTTGATGTAGCCCTAAGCACTGACTGGTGTGAAACACTTTCATGGAAAGGGGTTGCCAAGCTTCCAAAAATTACGAATCTCCAGAAATCTCAGCAAATATTTTTTCACCCAAACTGGATGATACTTTCAGGTAATGATCAGTACACTAAGGCGACTTGGTTCCCCAGATTTCGTTCTTCTATGTTGAAGCATTCATTTCCAGTAACAGTTTGAATTTTTAGGTCTCACTCTGTTTTCTCCTATATTGATAGATATATTTGGAACTCTAAATCCAACACGGTTTGTGCTAGCTTCTTGAAACTTGACACAGTAAAGTAGTTTCACGTTCTGTCTCTATGTTTTGTTTCCTCTTGATGTAGCCCTAAGCAGTGACTGGCGAGAAACACTTCCATGGAAAGGGGTTGCCAAGCTTCCAAAAATTATGAATCTCCAGAAATCTCAGCAAATATTTTTTCACCCAAACTGGATGATACTTTCAGGAAATGATCAGTACACTAAGGCGACTTGGTTCCCCAAATGTCGTTCTTCTATGTTGAAGCGTTCATTTCCAGTAACAGTTTGAATTTTTAGGGTTCACTCTGTTTTCTCCTATATTGATACATGTTTTTGGAACTCTAAATCCAACACGGTTTGTGCTAGCTTCTTGAAACTTGACACAGTAAAGTAGTTTCACGTTCTGTCTCTATGTTTTGTTTCCTCTTGATGTAGCCCTAAGCAGTGACTGGCGAGAAACACTTTCATGGAAAGGGGTTGCCAAGCTTCCAAAAATTACGAATCTCCAGAAATCTCAGCAAATGTTTTTTCACCCAAACTGGATGATACTTTCAGGTAATGATCAGTACACTAAGGCGACTTGGTTCCCCAGATTTCGTTCTTCTATGTTGAAGCATTCATTTCCAGTAACAGTTTGAATTTTCAGGTTTCACTCTGTTTTCTCCTATATTGATAGATGTATTTGGAACTCTAAATCCAACACGGTTTGTGCTAGCTTCTTGAAACTTGACACACTAAAGTAGTTTCAAGTTCTATCTCTATGTTTTGTTTCCTCTTGATGTAGCCCTAAGCACTGACTGGTGTGAAACACTTTCATGGAAAGGGGTTGCCAAGCTTCCAAAAGTTACGAATCTCCAGAAATCTCAGCAAATATTTTTTCACCCAAACTGGATGATACTTTCAGGTAATGATCAGTACACTAAGGCGACTTGGTTCCCCAGATTTCGTTCTTCTATGTTGAAGCATTCATTTCCAGTAACAGTTTGAATTTTTAGGTTTCACTCTGTTTTCTCCTATATTGATACATGTATTTGGAACTCTAAATCCAACACGGTTTGTGGTAGCTTCTTGAAACTTGACACAGTAAAGTAGTTTCACGTTCTGTCTCTATGTTTTGTTTCCTCTTGATGTAGCCCTAAGCAGTGACTGGCGAGAAACACTTTCATGGAAAGGGGTTGCCAAGCTTCCAAAAATTACGAATCTCCAGAAATCTCAGCAAATGTTTTTTCACCCAAACTGGATGATACTTTCAGGTAATGATCAGTACACTAAGGCGACTTGGTTCCCCAAATGTCGTTCTTCTATGTTGAAGCGTTCATTTCCAGTAACAGTTTGAATTTTTAGGTTTCACTCTGTTTTCTCCTATATTGATACATGTATTTGGAACTCTAAATCCAACACGGTTTGTGCTAGCTTCTTGAAACTTGACACAGTAAAGTACTTTCACGTTCTATCTCTACGTTTTGTTTCCTCTTGATGTAGCCCTAAGCAGTGACTGGCGAGAAACACTTTCATGGAAAGGGGTTGCCAAGCTTCCAAAAATTATGAATCTCCAGAAATCTCAGCAAATATTTTTTCACCCAAACTGGATGATACTTTCAGGTAATGATCAGTACACTAAGGCGACTTGGTTCCCCAAATGTCGTTCTTCTAGGTTGAAGCGTTCATTTCCAGTAACAGTTTGAATTTTTAGGTTTCACTCTGTTTTCTCCTATATTGATAGATGTATTTGGAACTCTAAATCCAACACGGTTTGTGCTAGCTTCTTGAAACTTGACACTGTAAAGTAGTTTCACGTTCTGTCTCTATGTTTTGTTTCCTCTTGATGTAGCCCTAAGCAGTGACTGGCGAGAAACAATTCCATGGAAAGTGGTTGCCAAGCTTCCAAAAATTATGAATCTCCAAAAATCTCAGCAAATATTTTTTCACCCAAACTGGATGATACTTTCAGGTAATGATTAGTACACTAAGGCGACTTGGTTCCCCAAATGTCGTTCTTGTATGTTGAAGCGTTCATTTCCAGTAACAGTTTGCATTTTTAGGTTTCACTCTGTTTTCTCCTATATTGATATATGTATTTGGAACTCTAAATCCAACACGGTTTGTGCTACCTTCTTGAAACTTGACACACTAAAGTAGTTTCAAGTTATATCTCTATGTTTTGTTTCCTCTTGATGTAGCCCTAAGCACTGACTGGTGTGAAACACTTTCATGGAAAGGGGTTGCCAAGCTTCCAAAAATTACGAATCTCCAGAAATCTCAGCAAATATTTTTTCACCCAAACTGGATGATACTTTCAGGAAATGATCAGTACACTAAGGCGACTTGGTTCCCCAAATGTCGTTCTTCTATGTTGAAGCGTTCATTTCCAGTAACAGTTTGAATTTTTAGGGTTCACTCTGTTTTCTCCTATATTGATACATGTTTTTGGAACTCTAAATCCAACACGGTTTGTGCTAGCTTCTTGAAACTTGACACAGTAAAGTAGTTTCACGTTCTGTCTCTATGTTTTGTTTCCTCTTGATGTAGCCCTAAGCAGTGACTGGCGAGAAACACTTTCATGGAAAGGGGTTGCCAAGCTTCCAAAAATTACGAATCTCCAGAAATCTCAGCAAATGTTTTTTCACCCAAACTGGATGATACTTTCAGGTAATGATCAGTACACTAAGGCGACTTGGTTCCCCAGATTTCGTTCTTCTATGTTGAAGCATTCATTTCCAGTAACAGTTTGAATTTTTAGGTTTCACTCTGTTTTCTCCTATATTGATAGATGTATTTGGAACTCTAAATCCAACACGGTTTGTGCTACCTTCTTGAAACTTGACACACTAAAGTAGTTTCAAGTTCTATCTCTATGTTTTGTTTCCTCTTGATGTAGCCCTAAGCACAGACTGGTGTGAAACACTTTCATGGAAAGGGGTTGCCAAGCTTCCAAAAGTTACGAATCTCCAGAAATCTCAGCAAATATTTTTTCACCCAAACTGGATGATACTTTCAGGTAATGATCAGTACACTAAGGCGACTTGGTTCCCAGATTTCGTTCTTCTATGTTGAAGCATTCATTTCCAGTAACAGTTTAAATTTTTAGGTTTCACTCTGTTTTCTCCTATATTGATACATGTATTTGGAACTCTAAATCCAACACGGTTTGTGCTAGCTTCTTGAAACTTGACACAGTAAAGTAGTTTCACGTTCTATCTCTACGTTTTGTTTCCTCTTGATGTAGCCCTAAGCAGTGACTGGCGAGAAACACTTCCATGGAAAGGGGTTGCCAAGCTTCCAAAAATTACGAATCTCCAGAAATCTCAGCAAATATTTTTTCACCCAAACTGGATGATACTTTCAGGTAATGATCAGTACACTAAGGCGACTTGGTTCCCCAAATGCCGTTCTTCTATGTTGAAGCGTTCATTTTTAGTAACAGTTTGAATTTTTAGGTTTCACTCTGTTTTCTCCTATATTGATACATGTATTTGGAACTCTAAATCCAACACGGTTTGTGGTAGCTTCTTGAAACTTGACACAGTAAAGTAGTTTCACGTTCTGTCTCTATGTTTTGTTTCCTCTTGATGTAGCCCTAAGCAGTGACTGGCGAGAAACACTTTCATGGAAAGGGGTTGCCAAGCTTCCAAAAATTACGAATCTCCAGAAATCTCAGCAAATGTTTTTTCACCCAAACTGGATGATACTTTCAGGTAATGATCAGTACACTAAGGCGACTTGGTTCCCCAAATGTCGTTCTTCTATGTTGAAGCGTTCATTTCCAGTAACAGTTTGAATTTTTAGGTTTCACTCTGTTTTCTCCTATATTGATACATGTATTTGGAACTCTAAATCCAACACGGTTTGTGCTAGCTTCTTGAAACTTGACACAGTAAAGTACTTTCACGTTCTATCTCTACGTTTTGTTTCCTCTTTATGTAGCCCTAAGCAGTGACTGGCGAGAAACACTTTCATGGAAAGGGGTTGCCAAGCTTCCAAAAATTATGAATCTCCAGAAATCTCAGCAAATATTTTTTCACCCAAACTGGATGATACTTTCAGGTAATGATCAGTACACTAAGGCGACTTGGTTCCCCAAATGTCGTTCTTCTAGGTTGAAGCGTTCATTTCCAGTAACAGTTTGAATTTTTAGGTTTCACTCTGTTTTCTCCTATATTGATAGATGTATTTGGAACTCTAAATCCAACACGGTTTGTGCTAGCTTCTTGAAACTTGACACTGTAAAGTAGTTTCACGTTCTGTCTCTATGTTTTGTTTCCTCTTGATGTAGCCCTAAGCAGTGACTGGCGAGAAACAATTCCATGGAAAGTGGTTGCCAAGCTTCCAAAAATTATGAATCTCCAGAAATCTCAGCAAATATTTTTTCACCCAAACTGGATGATACTTTCAGGTAATGATTAGTACACTAAGGCGACTTGGTTCCCCAAATGTCGTTCTTGTATGTTGAAGCGTTCATTTCCAGTAACAGTTTGCATTTTTAGGTTTCACTCTGTTTTCTCCTATATTGATATATGTATTTGGAACTCTAAATCCAACACGGTTTGTGCTACCTTCTTGAAACTTGACACACTTAAGTAGTTTCAAGTTATATCTCTATGTTTTGTTTCCTCTTGATGTAGCCCTAAGCACTGACTGGTGTGAAACACTTTCATGGAAAGGGGTTGCCAAGCTTCCAAAAATTACGAATCTCCAGAAATCTCAGCAAATATTTTTTCACCCAAACTGGATGATACTTTCAGGTAATGATCAGTACACTAAGGCGACTTGGTTCCCCAGATTTCGTTCTTGTATGTTGAAGCATTCATTTCCAGTAACAGTTTGAATTTTTAGGTCTCACTCTGTTTTCTCCTATATTGATAGATATATTTGGAACTCTAAATCCAACACGGTTTGTGCTAGCTTCTTGAAACTTGACACAGTAAAGTAGTTTCACGTTCTGTCTCTATGTTTTGTTTCCTCTTGATGTAGCCCTAAGCAGTGACTGGCGAGAAACACTTCCATGGAAAGGGGTTGCCAAGCTTCCAAAAATTATGAATCTCCAGAAATCTCAGCAAATATTTTTTCACCCAAACTGGATGATACTTTCAGGAAATGATCAGTACACTAAGGCGACTTGGTTCCCCAAATGTCGTTCTTCTATGTTGAAGCGTTCATTTCCAGTAACAGTTTGAATTTTTAGGGTTCACTCTGTTTTCTCCTATATTGATACATGTTTTTGGAACTCTAAATCCAACACGGTTTGTGCTAGCTTCTTGAAACTTGACACAGTAAAGTAGTTTCACGTTCTGTCTCTATGTTTTGTTTCCTCTTGATGTAGCCCTAAGCAGTGACTGGCGAGAAACACTTTCATGGAAAGGGGTTGCCAAGCTTCCAAAAATTACGAATCTCCAGAAATCTCAGCAAATGTTTTTTCACCCAAACTGGATGATACTTTCAGGTAATGATCAGTACACTAAGGCGACTTGGTTCCCCAGATTTCGTTCTTCTATGTTGAAGCATTCATTTCCAGTAACAGTTTGAATTTTTAGGTTTCACTCTGTTTTCTCCTATATTGATAGATGTATTTGGAACTCTAAATCCAACACGGTTTGTGCTACCTTCTTGAAACTTGACACACTAAAGTAGTTTCAAGTTCTATCTCTATGTTTTGTTTCCTCTTGATGTAGCCCTAAGCACTGACTGGTGTGAAACACTTTCATGGAAAGGGGTTGCCAAGCTTCCAAAAGTTACGAATCTCCAGAAATCTCAGCAAATATTTTTTCACCCAAACTGGATGATACTTTCAGGTAATGATCAGTACACTAAGGCGACTTGGTTCCCCAGATTTCGTTCTTCTATGTTGAAGCATTCATTTCCAGTAACAGTTTAAATTTTTAGGTTTCACTCTGTTTTCTCCTATATTGATACATGTATTTGGAACTCTAAATCCAACACGGTTTGTGCTAGCTTCTTGAAACTTGACACAGTAAAGTAGTTTCACGTTCTATCTCTATGTTTTGTTTCCTCTTGATGTAGCCCTAAGCAGTGACTGGCGAGAAACACTTCCATGGAAAGGGGTTGCCAAGCTTCCAAAAATTACGAATCTCCAGAAATCTCAGCAAATATTTTTTCACCCAAACTGGATGATACTTTCAGGTAATGATCAGTACACTAAGGCGACTTGGTTCCCCAAATGCCGTTCTTCTATGTTGAAGCGTTCATTTTTAGTAACAGTTTGAATTTTTAGGTTTCACTCTGTTTTCTCCTATATTGATACATGTATTTGGAACTCTAAATCCAACACGGTTTGTGGTAGCTTCTTGAAACTTGACACAGTAAAGTAGTTTCACGTTCTGTCTCTATGTTTTGTTTTCTCTTGATGTAGCCCTAAGCAGTGACTGGCGAGAAACACTTTCATGGAAAGGGGTTGCCAAGCTTCCAAAAATTACGAATCTCCAGAAATCTCAGCAAATGTTTTTTCACCCAAACTGGATGATACTTTCAGGTAATGATCAGTACACTAAGGCGACTTGGTTCCCCAAATGTCGTTCTTCTATGTTGAAGCGTTCATTTCCAGTAACAGTTTGAATTTTTAGGTTTCACTCTGTTTTCTCCTATATTGATACATGTATTTGGAACTCTAAATCCAACACGGTTTGTGCTAGCTTCTTGAAACTTGACACAGTAAAGTACTTTCACGTTCTATCTCTACGTTTTGTTTCCTTGACTGGCGAGAAACACTTTCATGGAAAGGGGTTGCCAAGCTTCCAAAAATTATGAATCTCCAGAAATCTCAGCAAATATTTTTTCACCCAAACTGGATGATACTTTCAGGTAATGATCAGTACACTAAGGCGACTTGGTTCCCCAAATGTCGTTCTTCTATGTTGAAGCGTTCATTTCCAGTAACAGTTTGAATTTTTAGGTTTCACTCTGTTTTCTCCTATATTGATACATGTATTTGGAACTCTAAATCCAACACGGTTTGTGCTAGCTTCTTGAAACTTGACACAGTAAAGTAGTTTCACGTTCTATCTCTATGTTTTGTTTCCTCTTGATGTAGCCCTAAGCAGTGACTGGCGAGAAACACTTCCATGGAAAGGGGTTGCCAAGCTTCCAAAAATTACGAATCTCCAGAAATCTCAGCAAATATTTTTTCACCCAAACTGGAAGATACTTTCAGGTAATGATCAGTACACTAAGGCGACTTGGTTCCCCAAATGCCGTTCTTCTATGTTGAAGCGTTCATTTTTAGTAACAGTTTGAATTTTTAGGTTTCACTCTGTTTTCTCCTATATTGATACATGTATTTGGAACTCTAAATCCAACACGGTTTGTGCTAGCTTCTTGAAACTTGACACAGTAAAGTAGTTTCACGTTCTGTCTCTATGTTTTGTTTCCTCTTGATGTAGCCCTAAGCAGTGACTGGCGAGAAACACTTCCATGGAAAGGGGTTGCCAAGCTTCCAAAAATTATGAATCTCCAGAAATCTCAGCAAATATTTTTTCACCCAAACTGGATGATACTTTCAGGAAATGATCAGTACACTAAGGCGACTTGGTTCCCCAAATGTCGTTCTTCTATGTTGAAGCGTTCATTTCCAGTAACAGTTTGAATTTTTAGGGTTCACTCTGTTTTCTCCTATATTGATACATGTTTTTGGAACTCTAAATCCAACACGGTTTGTGCTAGCTTCTTGAAACTTGACACAGTAAAGTAGTTTCACGTTCTGTCTCTATGTTTTGTTTCCTCTTGATGTAGCCCTAAGCAGTGACTGGCGAGAAACACTTTCATGGAAAGGGGTTGCCAAGCTTCCAAAAATTACGAATCTCCAGAAATCTCAGCAAATGTTTTTTCACCCAAACTGGATGATACTTTCAGGTAATGATCAGTACACTAAGGCGACTTGGTTCCCCAGATTTCGTTCTTCTATGTTGAAGCGTTCATTTCCAGTAACAGTTTGAATTTTTAGGTTTCACTCTGTTTTCTCCTATATTGATAGATGTATTTGGAACTCTAAATCCAACACGGTTTGTGCTACCTTCTTGAAACTTGACACACTAAAGTAGTTTCAAGTTCTATCTCTATGTTTTGTTTCCTCTTGATGTAGCCCTAAGCACTGACTAGTGTGAAACACTTTCATGGAAAGGGGTTGCCAAGCTTCCAAAAGTTACGAATCTCCAGAAATCTCAGCAAATATTTTTTCACCCAAACTGGATGATACTTTCAGGTAATGATCAGTACACTAAGGCGACTTGGTTCCCCAGATTTCGTTCTTCTATGTTGAAGCATTCATTTCCAGTAACAGTTTAAATTTTTAGGTTTCACTCTGTTTTCTCCTATATTGATACATGTATTTGGAACTCTAAATCCAACACGGTTTGTGCTAGCTTCTTGAAACTTGACACAGTAAAGTAGTTTCACGTTCTATCTCTATGTTTTGTTTCCTCTTGATGTAGCCCTAAGCAGTGACTGGCGAGAAACACTTCCATGGAAAGGGGCTGCCAAGCTTCCAAAAATTACGAATCTCCAGAAATCTCAGCAAATATTTTTTCACCCAAACTGGATGATACTTTCAGGTAATGATCAGTACACTAAGGCGACTTGGTTCCCCAAATGCCGTTCTTCTATGTTGAAGCGTTCATTTTTAGTAACAGTTTGAATTTTTAGGTTTCACTCTGTTTTCTCCTATATTGATACATGTATTTGGAACTCTAAATCCAACACGGTTTGTGGTAGCTTCTTGAAACTTGACACAGTAAAGTAGTTTCACGTTCTGTCTCTATGTTTTGTTTCCTCTTGATGTAGCCCTAAGCAGTGACTGGCGAGAAACACTTTCATGGAAAGGGGTTGCCAAGCTTCCAAAAATTACGAATCTCCAGAAATCTCAGCAAATGTTTTTTCACCCAAACTGGATGATACTTTCAGGTAATGATCAGTACACTAAGGCGACTGGGTTCCCCAGATTTCGTTCTTCTATGTTGAAGCATTCATTTCCAGTAACAGTTTGAATTTTTAGGTTTCACTCTGTTTTCTCCTATATTGATACATGTATTTGGAACTCTAAATCCAACACGGTTTGTGGTAGCTTCTTGAAACTTGACACAGTAAAGTAGTTTCACGTTCTGTCTCTATGTTTTGTTTCCTCTTGATGTAGCCCTAAGCAGTGACTGGCGAGAAACACTTTCATGGAAAGGGGTTGCCAAGCTTCCAAAAATTACGAATCTCCAGAAATCTCAGCAAATGTTTTTTCACCCAAACTGGATGATACTTTCAGGTAATGATCAGTACACTAAGGCGACTTGGTTCCCCAGATTTCGTTCTTCTATGTTGAAGCGTTCATTTCCAGTAACAGTTTGAATTTTTAGGTTTCACTCTGTTTTCTCCTATATTGATAGATGTATTTGGAACTCTAAATCCAACACGGTTTGTGCTACCTTCTTGAAACTTGACACACTAAAGTAGTTTCAAGTTCTATCTCTATGTTTTGTTTCCTCTTGATGTAGCCCTAAGCACTGACTGGTGTGAAACACTTTCATGGAAAGGGGTTGCCAAGCTTCCAAAAGTTACGAATCTCCAGAAATCTCAGCAAATATTTTTTCACCCAAACTGGATGATACTTTCAGGTAATGATCAGTACACTAAGGCGACTTGGTTCCCCAGATTTCGTTCTTCTATGTTGAAGCATTCATTTCCAGTAACAGTTTAAATTTTTAGGTTTCACTCTGTTTTCTCCTATATTGATACATGTATTTGGAACTCTAAATCCAACACGGTTTGTGCTAGCTTCTTGAAACTTGACACAGTAAAGTAGTTTCACGTTCTATCTCTATGTTTTGTTTCCTCTTGATGTAGCCCTAAGCAGTGACTGGCGAGAAACACTTCCATGGAAAGGGGTTGCCAAGCTTCCAAAAATTACGAATCTCCAGAAATCTCAGCAAATATTTTTTCACCCAAACTGGAAGATACTTTCAGGTAATGATCAGTACACTAAGGCGACTTGGTTCCCCAAATGCCGTTCTTCTATGTTGAAGCGTTCATTTTTAGTAACAGTTTGAATTTTTAGGTTTCACTCTGTTTTCTCCTATATTGATACATGTATTTGGAACTCTAAATCCAACACGGTTTGTGCTAGCTTCTTGAAACTTGACACAGTAAAGTAGTTTCACGTTCTGTCTCTATGTTTTGTTTCCTCTTGATGTAGCCCTAAGCAGTGACTGGCGAGAAACACTTTCATGGAAAGGGGTTGCCAAGCTTCCAAAAATTACGAATCTCCAGAAATCTCAGCAAATGTTTTTTCACCCAAACTGGATGATACTTTCAGGTAATGATCAGTACACTAAGGCGACTTGGTTCCCCAGATTTCGTTCTTCTATGTTGAAGCGTTCATTTCCAGTAACAGTTTGAATTTTTAGGTTTCACTCTGTTTTCTCCTATATTGATAGATGTATTTGGAACTCTAAATCCAACACGGTTTGTGCTACCTTCTTGAAACTTGACACACTAAAGTAGTTTCAAGTTCTATCTCTATGTTTTGTTTCCTCTTGATGTAGCCCTAAGCACTGACTGGTGTGAAACACTTTCATGGAAAGGGGTTGCCAAGCTTCCAAAAGTTACGAATCTCCAGAAATCTCAGCAAATATTTTTTCACCCAAACTGGATGATACTTTCAGGTAATGATCAGTACACTAAGGCGACTTGGTTCCCCAGATTTCGTTCTTCTATGTTGAAGCATTCATTTCCAGTAACAGTTTAAATTTTTAGGTTTCACTCTGTTTTCTCCTATATTGATACATGTATTTGGAACTCTAAATCCAACACGGTTTGTGCTAGCTTCTTGAAACTTGACACAGTAAAGTAGTTTCACGTTCTATCTCTATGTTTTGTTTCCTCTTGATGTAGCCCTAAGCAGTGACTGGCGAGAAACACTTCCATGGAAAGGGGTTGCCAAGCTTCCAAAAATTACGAATCTCCAGAAATCTCAGCAAATATTTTTTCACCCAAACTGGATGATACTTTCAGGTAATGATCAGTACACTAAGGCGACTTGGTTCCCCAAATGCCGTTCTTCTATGTTGAAGCGTTCATTTTTAGTAACAGTTTGAATTTTTAGGTTTCACTCTGTTTTCTCCTATATTGATACATGTATTTGGAACTCTAAATCCAACACGGTTTGTGGTAGCTTCTTGAAACTTGACACAGTAAAGTAGTTTCACGTTCTGTCTCTATGTTTTGTTTCCTCTTGATGTAGCCCTAAGCAGTGACTGGCGAGAAACACTTTCATGGAAAGGGGTTGCCAAGCTTCCAAAAATTACGAATCTCCAGAAATCTCAGCAAATGTTTTTTCACCCAAACTGGATGATACTTTCAGGTAATGATCAGTACACTAAGGCGACTTGGTTCCCCAAATGTCGTTCTTCTATGTTGAAGCGTTCATTTCCAGTAACAGTTTGAATTTTTAGGTTTCACTCTGTTTTCTCCTATATTGATACATGTATTTGGAACTCTAAATCCAACACGGTTTGTGCTAGCTTCTTGAAACTTGACACAGTAAAGTAGTTTCACGTTTTATCTCTACGTTTTGTTTCCTCTTGATGTAGCCCTAAGCAGTGACTGGCGAGAAACACTTTCATGGAAAGGGGTTGCCAAGCTTCCAAAAATTATGAATCTCCAGAAATCTCAGCAAATATTTTTTCACCCAAACTGGATGATACTTTCAGGTAATGATCAGTACACTAAGGCGACTTGGTTCCCCAAATGTCGTTCTTCTATGTTGAAGCGTTCATTTCCAGTAACAGTTTGAATTTTTAGGTTTCACTCTGTTTTCTCCTATATTGATACATGTATTTGGAACTCTAAATCCAACACGGTTTGTGCTAGCTTCTTGAAACTTGACACAGTAAAGTACTTTCACGTTCTATCTCTACGTTTTGTTTCCTCTTGATGTAGCCCTAAGCAGTGACTGGCGAGAAACACTTTCATGGAAAGGGGTTGCCAAGCTTCCAAAAATTATGAATCTCCAGAAATCTCAGCAAATATTTTTTCACCCAAACTGGATGATACTTTCAGGTAATGATCAGTACACTAAGGCGACTTGGTTCCCCAAATGTCGTTCTTCTATGTTGAAGCGTTCATTTCCAGTAACAGTTTGAATTTTTAGGTTTCACTCTGTTTTCTCCTATATTGATACATGTATTTGGAACTCTAAATCCAACACGGTTTGTGCTAGCTTCTTGAAACTTGACACAGTAAAGTAGTTTCACGTTCTATCTCTATGTTTTGTTTCCTCTTGATGTAGCCCTAAGCAGTGACTGGCGAGAAACACTTCCATGGAAAGGGGTTGCCAAGCTTCCAAAAATTACGAATCTCCAGAAATCTCAGCAAATATTTTTTCACCCAAACTGGAAGATACTTTCAGGTAATGATCAGTACACTAAGGCGACTTGGTTCCCCAAATGCCGTTCTTCTATGTTGAAGCGTTCATTTTTAGTAACAGTTTGAATTTTTAGGTTTCACTCTGTTTTCTCCTATATTGATACATGTATTTGGAACTCTAAATCCAACACGGTTTGTGCTAGCTTCTTGAAACTTGACACAGTAAAGTAGTTTCACGTTCTGTCTCTATGTTTTGTTTCCTCTTGATGTAGCCCTAAGCAGTGACTGGCGAGAAACACTTTCATGGAAAGGGGTTGCCAAGCTTCCAAAAATTACGAATCTCCAGAAATCTCAGCAAATGTTTTTTCACCCAAACTGGATGATACTTTCAGGTAATGATCAGTACACTAAGGCGACTTGGTTCCCCAGATTTCGTTCTTCTATGTTGAAGCGTTCATTTCCAGTTACAGTTTGAATTTTTAGGTTTCACTCTGTTTTCTCCTATATTGATAGATGTATTTGGAACTCTAAATCCAACACGGTTTGTGCTACCTTCTTGAAACTTGACACACTAAAGTAGTTTCAAGTTCTATCTCTATGTTTTGTTTCCTCTTGATGTAGCCCTAAGCACTGACTGGTGTGAAACACTTTCATGGAAAGGGGTTGCCAAGCTTCCAAAAGTTACGAATCTCCAGAAATCTCAGCAAATATTTTTTCACCCAAACTGGATGATACTTTCAGGTAATGATCAGTACACTAAGGCGACTTGGTTCCCCAGATTTCGTTCTTCTATGTTGAAGCATTCATTTCCAGTAACAGTTTGAATTTTTAGGTTTCACTCTGTTTTCTCCTATATTGATACATGTATTTGAAACTCTAAATCCAACACGGTTTGTGCTAGCTTCTTGAAACTTGACACAGTAAAGTAGTTTCACGTTCTATCTCTATGTTTTGTTTCCTCTTGATGTAGCCCTAAGCAGTGACTGGCGAGAAACACTTCCATGGAAAGGGGTTGCCAAGCTTCCAAAAATTACGAATCTCCAGAAATCTCAGCAAATATTTTTTCACCCAAACTGGATGATACTTTCAGGTAATGATCAGTACACTAAGGCGACTTGGTTCCCCAAATGTCGTTCTTCTATGTTGAAGCGTTCATTTCCAGTAACAGTTTGAATTTTTAGGTTTCACTCTGTTTTCTCCTATATTGATACATGTATTTGGAACTCTAAATCCAACACGGTTTGTGCTAGCTTCTTGAAACTTGACACAGTAAAGTAGTTTCACGTTCTATCTCTATGTTTTGTTTCCTCTTGATGTAGCCCTAAGCAGTGACTGGCGAGAAACACTTCCATGGAAAGGGGTTGCCAAGCTTCCAAAAATTACGAATCTCCAGAAATCTCAGCAAATATTTTTTCACCCAAACTGGAAGATACTTTCAGGTAATGATGAGTACACTAAGGCGACTTGGTTCCCCAAATGCCGTTCTTCTATGTTGAAGCGTTCATTTTTAGTAACAGTTTGAATTTTTAGGTTTCACTCTGTTTTCTCCTATATTGATACATGTATTTGGAACTCTAAATCCAACACGGTTTGTGCTAGCTTCTTGAAACTTGACACAGTAAAGTAGTTTCACGTTCTGTCTCTATGTTTTGTTTCCTCTTGATGTAGCCCTAAGCAGTGACTGGCGAGAAACACTTCCATGGAAAGGGGTTGCCAAGCTTCCAAAAATTATGAATCTCCAGAAATCTCAGCAAATATTTTTTCACCCAAACTGGATGATACTTTCAGGAAATGATCAGTACACTAAGGCGACTTGGTTCCCCAAATGTCGTTCTTCTATGTTGAAGCGTTCATTTCCAGTAACAGTTTGAATTTTTAGGGTTCACTCTGTTTTCTCCTATATTGATACATGTTTTTGGAACTCTAAATCCAACACGGTTTGTGCTAGCTTCTTGAAACTTGACACAGTAAAGTAGTTTCACGTTCTGTCTCTATGTTTTGTTTCCTCTTGATGTAGCCCTAAGCAGTGACTGGCGAGAAACACTTTCATGGAAAGGGGTTGCCAAGCTTCCAAAAATTACGAATCTCCAGAAATCTCAGCAAATGTTTTTTCACCCAAACTGGATGATACTTTCAGGTAATGATCAGTACACTAAGGCGACTTGGTTCCCCAGATTTCGTTCTTCTATGTTGAAGCATTCATTTCCAGTAACAGTTTGAATTTTTAGGTTTCACTCTGTTTTCTCCTATATTGATAGATGTATTTGGAACTCTAAATCCAACACGGTTTGTGCTACCTTCTTGAAACTTGACACACTAAAGTAGTTTCAAGTTCTATCTCTATGTTTTGTTTCCTCTTGATGTAGCCCTAAGCACTGACTGGTGTGAAACACTTTCATGGAAAGGGGTTGCCAAGCTTCCAAAAGTTACGAATCTCCAGAAATCTCAGCAAATATTTTTTCACCCAAACTGGATGATACTTTCAGGTAATGATCAGTACACTAAGGCGACTTGGTTCCCCAGATTTCGTTCTTCTATGTTGAAGCATTCATTTCCAGTAACAGTTTAAATTTTTAGGTTTCACTCTGTTTTCTCCTATATTGATACATGTATTTGGAACTCTAAATCCAACACGGTTTGTGCTAGCTTCTTGAAACTTGACACAGTAAAGTAGTTTCACGTTCTATCTCTATGTTTTGTTTCCTCTTGATGTAGCCCTAAGCAGTGACTGGCGAGAAACACTTCCATGGAAAGGGGTTGCCAAGCTTCCAAAAATTACGAATCTCCAGAAATCTCAGCAAATATTTTTTCACCCAAACTGGATGATACTTTCAGGTAATGATCAGTACACTAAGGCGACTTGGTTCCCCAAATGCCGTTCTTCTATGTTGAAGCGTTCATTTTTAGTAACAGTTTGAATTTTTAGGTTTCACTCTGTTTTCTCCTATATTGATACATGTATTTGGAACTCTAAATCCAACACGGTTTGTGGTAGCTTCTTGAAACTTGACACAGTAAAGTAGTTTCACGTTCTGTCTCTATGTTTTGTTTCCTCTTGATGTAGCCCTAAGCAGTGACTGGCGAGAAACACTTTCATGGAAAGGGGTTGCCAAGCTTCCAAAAATTACGAATCTCCAGAAATCTCAGCAAATGTTTTTTCACCCAAACTGGATGATACTTTCAGGTAATGATCAGTACACTAAGGCGACTTGGTTCCCCAAATGTCGTTCTTCTATGTTGAAGCGTTCATTTCCAGTAACAGTTTGAATTTTTAGGTTTCACTCTGTTTTCTCCTATATTGATACATGTATTTGGAACTCTAAATCCAACACGGTTTGTGCTAGCTTCTTGAAACTTGACACAGTAAAGTACTTTCACGTTCTATCTCTACGTTTTGTTTCCTCTTGATGTAGCCCTAAGCAGTGACTGGCGAGAAACACTTTCATGGAAAGGGGTTGCCAAGCTTCCAAAAATTATGAATCTCCAGAAATCTCAGCAAATATTTTTTCACCCAAACTGGATGATACTTTCAGGTAATGATCAGTACACTAAGGCGACTTGGTTCCCCAAATGTCGTTCTTCTAGGTTGAAGCGTTCATTTCCAGTAACAGTTTGAATTTTTAGGTTTCACTCTGTTTTCTCCTATATTGATAGATGTATTTGGAACTCTAAATCCAACACGGTTTGTGCTAGCTTCTTGAAACTTGACACTGTAAAGTAGTTTCACGTTCTGTCTCTATGTTTTGTTTCCTCTTGATGTAGCCCTAAGCAGTGACTGGCGAGAAACAATTCCATGGAAAGTGGTTGCCAAGCTTCCAAAAATTATGAATCTCCAGAAATCTCAGCAAATATTTTTTCACCCAAACTGGATGATACTTTCAGGTAATGATTAGTACACTAAGGCGACTTGGTTCCCCAAATGTCGTTCTTGTATGTTGAAGCGTTCATTTCCAGTAACAGTTTGCATTTTTAGGTTTCACTCTGTTTTCTCCTATATTGATATATGTATTTGGAACTCTAAATCCAACACGGTTTGTGCTACCTTCTTGAAACTTGACGCACTAAAGTAGTTTCAAGTTATATCTCTATGTTTTGTTTCCTCTTGATGTAGCCCTAAGCACTGACTGGTGTGAAACACTTTCATGGAAAGGGGTTGCCAAGCTTCCAAAAATTACGAATCTCCAGAAATCTCAGCAAATATTTTTTCACCCAAACTGGATGATACTTTCAGGTAATGATCAGTACACTAAGGCGACTTGGTTCCCCAGATTTCGTTCTTCTATGTTGAAGCATTCATTTCCAGTAACAGTTTGAATTTTTAGGGTTCACTCTGTTTTCTCCTATATTGATACATGTTTTTGGAACTCTAAATCCAACACGGTTTGTGCTAGCTTCTTGAAACTTGACACAGTAAAGTAGTTTCACGTTCTGTCTCTATGTTTTGTTTCCTCTTGATGTAGCCCTAAGCAGTGACTGGCGAGAAACACTTTCATGGAAAGTGGTTGCCAAGCTTCCAAAAATTACGAATCTCCAGAAATCTCAGCAAATGTTTTTTCACCCAAACTGGATGATACTTTCAGGTAATGATCAGTACACTAAGGCGACTTGGTTCCCCAGATTTCGTTCTTCTATGTTGAAGCATTCATTTCCAGTAACAGTTTGAATTTTTAGGTTTCACTCTGTTTTCTCCTATATTGATACATGTATTTGGAACTCTAAATCCAACACGGTTTGTGCTAGCTTCTTGAAACTTGACACAGTAAAGTAGTTTCACGTTCTATCTCTATGTTTTGTTTCCTCTTGATGTAGCCCTAAGCAGTGACTGGCGAGAAACACTTCCATGGAAAGGGGTTGCCAAGCTTCCAAAAATTACGAATCTCCAGAAATCTCAGCAAATATTTTTTCACCCAAACTGGATGATACTTTCAGGTAATGATCAGTACACTAAGGCGACTTGGTTCCCCAAATGCCGTTCTTCTATGTTGAAGCGTTCATTTTTAGTAACAGTTTGAATTTTTAGGTTTCACTCTGTTTTCTCCTATATTGATACATGTATTTGGAACTCTAAATACAACACGGTTTGTGGTAGCTTCTTGAAACTTGACACAGTAAAGTAGTTTCACGTTCTGTCTCTATGTTTTGTTTCCTCTTGATGTAGCCCTAAGCAGTGACTGGCGAGAAACACTTTCATGGAAAGGGGTTGCCAAGCTTCCAAAAATTACGAATCTCCAGAAATCTCAGCAAATGTTTTTTCACCCAAACTGGATGATACTTTCAGGTAATGATCAGTACACTAAGGCGACTTGGTTCCCCAGATTTCGTTCTTCTATGTTGAAGCATTCATTTCCAGTAACAGTTTGAATTTTTAGGTTTCACTCTGTTTTCTCCTATATTGATAGATGTATTTGGAACTCTAAATCCAACACGGTTTGTGCTACCTTCTTGAAACTTGACACACTAAAGTAGTTTCAAGTTCTATCTCTATGTTTTGTTTCCTCTTGATGTAGCCCTAAGCACTGACTGGTGTGAAACACTTTCATGGAAAGGGGTTGCCAAGCTTCCAAAAGTTACGAATCTCCAGAAATCTCAGCAAATATTTTTTCACCCAAACTGGATGATACTTTCAGGTAATGATCAGTACACTAAGGCGACTTGGTTCCCCAGATTTCGTTCTTCTATGTTGAAGCATTCATTTCCAGTAACAGTTTAAATTTTTACGTTTCACTCTGTTTTCTCCTATATTGATACATGTATTTGGAACTCTAAATCCAACACGGTTTGTGCTAGCTTCTTGAAACTTGACACAGTAAAGTAGTTTCACGTTCTATCTCTATGTTTTGTTTCCTCTTGATGTAGCCCTAAGCAGTGACTGGCGAGAAACACTTCCATGGAAAGGGGTTGCCAAGCTTCCAAAAATTACGAATCTCCAGAAATCTCAGCAAATATTTTTTCATCCAAACTGGATGATACTTTCAGGTAATGATCAGTACACTAAGGCGACTTGGTTCCCCAAATGTCGTTCTTCTATGTTGAAGCGTTCATTTCCAGTAACAGTTTGAATTTTTAGGTTTCACTCTGTTTTCTCCTATATTGATACATGTATTTGGAACTCTAAATCCAACACGGTTTGTGCTAGCTTCTTGAAACTTGACACTGTAAAGTAGTTTCACGTTCTGTCTCTATGTTTTGTTTCCTCTTGATGTAGCCCTAAGCAGTGACTGGCGAGAAACAATTCCATGGAAAGTGGTTGCCAAGCTTCCAAAAATTATGAATCTCCAGAAATCTCAGCAAATATTTTTTCACCCAAACTGGATGATACTTTCAGGTAATGATTAGTACACTAAGGCGACTTGGTTCCCCAAATGTCGTTCTTGTATGTTGAAGCGTTCATTTCCAGTAACAGTTTGCATTTTTAGGTTTCACTCTGTTTTCTCCTATATTGATATATGTATTTGGAACTCTAAATCCAACACGGTTTGTGCTACCTTCTTGAAACTTGACGCACTAAAGTAGTTTCAAGTTATATCTCTATGTTTTGTTTCCTCTTGATGTAGCCCTAAGCACTGACTGGTGTGAAACACTTTCATGGAAAGGGGTTGCCAAGCTTCCAAAAATTACGAATCTCCAGAAATCTCAGCAAATATTTTTTCACCCAAACTGGATGATACTTTCAGGTAATGATCAGTACACTAAGGCGACTTGGTTCCCCAGATTTCGTTCTTCTATGTTGAAGCATTCATTTCCAGTAACAGTTTGAATTTTTAGGTCTCACTCTGTTTTCTCCTATATTGATAGATATATTTGGAACTCTAAATCCAACACGGTTTGTGCTAGCTTCTTGAAACTTGACACAGTAAAGTAGTTTCACGTTCTGTCTCTATGTTTTGTTTCCTCTTGATGTAGCCCTAAGCAGTGACTGGCGAGAAACACTTCCATGGAAAGGGGTTGCCAAGCTTCCAAAAATTATGAATCTCCAGAAATCTCAGCAAATATTTTTTCACCCAAACTGGATGATACTTTCAGGAAATGATCAGTACACTAAGGCGACTTGGTTCCCCAAATGTCGTTCTTCTATGTTGAAGCGTTCATTTCCAGTAACAGTTTGAATTTTTAGGGTTCACTCTGTTTTCTCCTATATTGATACATGTTTTTGGAACTCTAAATCCAACACGGTTTGTGCTAGCTTCTTGAAACTTGACACAGTAAAGTAGTTTCACGTTCTGTCTCTATGTTTTGTTTCCTCTTGATGTAGCCCTAAGCAGTGACTGGCGAGAAACACTTTCATGGAAAGGGGTTGCCAAGCTTCCAAAAATTACGAATCTCCAGAAATCTCAGCAAATGTTTTTTCACCCAAACTGGATGATACTTTCAGGTAATGATCAGTACACTAAGGCGACTTGGTTCCCCAGATTTCGTTCTTCTATGTTGAAGCATTCATTTCCAGTAACAGTTTGAATTTTTAGGTTTCACTCTGTTTTCTCCTATATTGATAGATGTATTTGGAACTCTAAATCCAACACGGTTTGTGCTACCTTCTTGAAACTTGACACACTAAAGTAGTTTCAAGTTCTATCTCTATGTTTTGTTTCCTCTTGATGTAGCCCTAAGCACTGACTGGTGTGAAACACTTTCATGGAAAGGGGTTGCCAAGCTTCCAAAAGTTACGAATCTCCAGAAATCTCAGCAAATATTTTTTCACCCAAACTGGATGATACTTTCAGGTAATGATCAGTACACTAAGGCGACTGGGTTCCCCAGATTTCGTTCTTCTATGTTGAAGCATTCATTTCCAGTAACAGTTTGAATTTTTAGGTTTCACTCTGTTTTCTCCTATATTGATACATGTATTTGGAACTCTAAATCCAACACGGTTTGTGGTAGCTTCTTGAAACTTGACACAGTAAAGTAGTTTCACGTTCTGTCTCTATGTTTTGTTTCCTCTTGATGTAGCCCTAAGCAGTGACTGGCGAGAAACACTTTCATGGAAAGGGGTTGCCAAGCTTCCAAAAATTACGAATCTCCAGAAATCTCAGCAAATGTTTTTTCACCCAAACTGGATGATACTTTCAGGTAATGATCAGTACACTAAGGCGACTTGGTTCCCCAAATGTCGTTCTTCTATGTTGAAGCGTTCATTTCCAGTAACAGTTTGAATTTTTAGGTTTCACTCTGTTTTCTCCTATATTGATACATGTATTTGGAACTCTAAATCCAACACGGTTTGTGCTAGCTTCTTGAAACTTGACACAGTAAAGTAGTTTCACGTTCTATCTCTACGTTTTGTTTCCTCTTGATGTAGCCCTAAGCAGTGACTGGCGAGAAACACTTTCATGGAAAGGGGTTGCCAAGCTTCCAAAAATTATGAATCTCCAGAAATCTCAGCAAATATTTTTTCACCCAAACTGGATGATACTTTCAGGTAATGATCAGTACACTAAGGCGACTTGGTTCCCCAAATGTCGTTCTTCTAGGTTGAAGCGTTCATTTCCAGTAACAGTTTGAATTTTTAGGTTTCACTCTGTTTTCTCCTATATTGATAGATGTATTTGGAACTCTAAATCCAACACGGTTTGTGCTAGCTTCTTGAAACTTGACACTGTAAAGTAGTTTCACGTTCTGTCTCTATGTTTTGTTTCCTCTTGATGTAGCCCTAAGCAGTGACTGGCGAGAAACAATTCCATGGAAAGTGGTTGCCAAGCTTCCAAAAATTATGAATCTCCAGAAATCTCAGCAAATATTTTTTCACCCAAACTGGATGATACTTTCAGGTAATGATTAGTACACTAAGGCGACTTGGTTCCCCAAATGTCGTTCTTGTATGTTGAAGCGTTCATTTCCAGTAACAGTTTGCATTTTTAGGTTTCACTCTGTTTTCTCCTATATTGATATATGTATTTGGAACTCTAAATCCAACACGGTTTGTGCTACCTTCTTGAAACTTGACGCACTAAAGTAGTTTCAAGTTATATCTCTATGTTTTGTTTCCTCTTGATGTAGCCCTAAGCAGTGACTGGCGAGAAACACTTCCATGGAAAGGGGTTGCCAAGCTTCCAAAAATTATGAATCTCCAGAAATCTCAGCAAATATTTTTTCACCCAAACTGGATGATACTTTCAGGAAATGATCAGTACACTAAGGCGACTTGGTTCCCCAAATGTCGTTCTTCTATGTTGAAGCGTTCATTTCCAGTAACAGTTTGAATTTTTAGGGTTCACTCTGTTTTCTCCTATATTGATACATGTTTTTGGAACTCTAAATCCAACACGGTTTGTGCTAGCTTCTTGAAACTTGACACAGTAAAGTAGTTTCACGTTCTGTCTCTATGTTTTGTTTCCTCTTGATGTAGCCCTAAGCAGTGACTGGCGAGAAACACTTTCATGGAAAGTGGTTGCCAAGCTTCCAAAAATTACGAATCTCCAGAAATCTCAGCAAATGTTTTTTCACCCAAACTGGATGATACTTTCAGGTAATGATCAGTACACTAAGGCGACTTGGTTCCCCAGATTTCGTTCTTCTATGTTGAAGCATTCATTTCCAGTAACAGTTTGAATTTTTAGGTTTCACTCTGTTTTCTCCTATATTGATACATGTATTTGGAACTCTAAATCCAACACGGTTTGTGCTAGCTTCTTGAAACTTGACACAGTAAAGTAGTTTCACGTTCTATCTCTATGTTTTGTTTCCTCTTGATGTAGCCCTAAGCAGTGACTGGCGAGAAACACTTCCATGGAAAGGGGTTGCCAAGCTTCCAAAAGTTACGAATCTCCAGAAATCTCAGCAAATATTTTTTCACCCAAACTGGATGATACTTTCAGGTAATGATCAGTACACTAAGGCGACTTGGTTCCCCAGATTTCGTTCTTCTATGTTGAAGCATTCATTTCCAGTAACAGTTTAAATTTTTAGGTTTCACTCTGTTTTCTCCTATATTGATACATGTATTTGGAACTCTAAATCCAACACGGTTTGTGCTAGCTTCTTGAAACTTGACACAGTAAAGTAGTTTCACGTTCTATCTCTATGTTTTGTTTCCTCTTGATGTAGCCCTAAGCAGTGACTGGCGAGAAACACTTCCATGGAAAGGGGTTGCCAAGCTTCCAAAAATTACGAATCTCCAGAAATCTCAGCAAATATTTTTTCACCCAAACTGGATGATACTTTCAGGTAATGATCAGTACACTAAGGCGACTTGGTTCCCCAAATGCCGTTCTTCTATGTTGAAGCGTTCATTTTTAGTAACAGTTTGAATTTTTAGGTTTCACTCTGTTTTCTCCTATATTGATACATGTATTTGGAACTCTAAATCCAACACGGTTTGTGGTAGCTTCTTGAAACTTGACACAGTAAAGTAGTTTCACGTTCTGTCTCTATGTTTTGTTTCCTCTTGATGTAGCCCTAAGCAGTGACTGGCGAGAAACACTTTCATGGAAAGGGGTTGCCAAGCTTCCAAAAATTACGAATCTCCAGAAATCTCAGCAAATGTTTTTTCACCCAAACTGGATGATACTTTCAGGTAATGATCAGTACACTAAGGCGACTGGGTTCCCCAGATTTCGTTCTTCTATGTTGAAGCATTCATTTCCAGTAACAGTTTGAATTTTTAGGTTTCACTCTGTTTTCTCCTATATTGATACATGTATTTGGAACTCTAAATCCAACACGGTTTGTGGTAGCTTCTTGAAACTTGACACAGTAAAGTAGTTTCACGTTCTGTCTCTATGTTTTGTTTCCTCTTGATGTAGCCCTAAGCAGTGACTGGCGAGAAACACTTTCATGGAAAGGGGTTGCCAAGCTTCCAAAAATTACGAATCTCCAGAAATCTCAGCAAATGTTTTTTCACCCAAACTGGATGATACTTTCAGGTAATGATCAGTACACTAAGGCGACTTGGTTCCCCAGATTTCGTTCTTCTATGTTGAAGCGTTCATTTCCAGTAACAGTTTGAATTTTTAGGTTTCACTCTGTTTTCTCCTATATTGATAGATGTATTTGGAACTCTAAATCCAACACGGTTTGTGCTACCTTCTTGAAACTTGACACACTAAAGTAGTTTCAAGTTCTATCTCTATGTTTTGTTTCCTCTTGATGTAGCCCTAAGCACTGACTGGTGTGAAACACTTTCATGGAAAGGGGTTGCCAAGCTTCCAAAAGTTACGAATCTCCAGAAATCTCAGCAAATATTTTTTCACCCAAACTGGATGATACTTTCAGGTAATGATCAGTACACTAAGGCGACTTGGTTCCCCAGATTTCGTTCTTCTATGTTGAAGCATTCATTTCCAGTAACAGTTTAAATTTTTAGGTTTCACTCTGTTTTCTCCTATATTGATACATGTATTTGGAACTCTAAATCCAACACGGTTTGTGCTAGCTTCTTGAAACTTGACACAGTAAAGTAGTTTCACGTTCTATCTCTATGTTTTGTTTCCTCTTGATGTAGCCCTAAGCAGTGACTGGCGAGAAACACTTCCATGGAAAGGGGTTGCCAAGCTTCCAAAAATTACGAATCTCCAGAAATCTCAGCAAATATTTTTTCACCCAAACTGGAAGATACTCTCAGGTAATGATCAGTACACTAAGGCGACTTGGTTCCCCAAATGCCGTTCTTCTATGTTGAAGCGTTCATTTTTAGTAACAGTTTGAATTTTTAGGTTTCACTCTGTTTTCTCCTATATTGATACATGTATTTGGAACTCTAAATCCAACACGGTTTGTGCTAGCTTCTTGAAACTTGACACAGTAAAGTAGTTTCACGTTCTGTCTCTATGTTTTGTTTCCTCTTGATGTAGCCCTAAGCAGTGACTGGCGAGAAACACTTTCATGGAAAGGGGTTGCCAAGCTTCCAAAAATTACGAATCTCCAGAAATCTCAGCAAATGTTTTTTCACCCAAACTGGATGATACTTTCAGGTAATGATCAGTACACTAAGGCGACTTGGTTCCCCAGATTTCGTTCTTCTATGTTGAAGCGTTCATTTCCAGTAACAGTTTGAATTTTTAGGTTTCACTCTGTTTTCTCCTATATTGATAGATGTATTTGGAACTCTAAATCCAACACGGTTTGTGCTACCTTCTTGAAACTTGACACACTAAAGTAGTTTCAAGTTCTATCTCTATGTTTTGTTTCCTCTTGATGTAGCCCTAAGCACTGACTGGTGTGAAACACTTTCATGGAAAGGGGTTGCCAAGCTTCCAAAAGTTACGAATCTCCAGAAATCTCAGCAAATATTTTTTCACCCAAACTGGATGATACTTTCAGGTAATGATCAGTACACTAAGGCGACTTGGTTCCCCAGATTTCGTTCTTCTATGTTGAAGCATTCATTTCCAGTAACAGTTTAAATTTTTAGGTTTCACTCTGTTTTCTCCTATATTGATACATGTATTTGGAACTCTAAATCCAACACGGTTTGCGCTAGCTTCTTGAAACTTGACACAGTAAAGTAGTTTCACGTTCTATCTCTATGTTTTGTTTCCTCTTGATGTAGCCCTAAGCAGTGACTGGCGAGAAACACTTCCATGGAAAGGGGTTGCCAAGCTTCCAAAAATTACGAATCTCCAGAAATCTCAGCAAATATTTTTTCACCCAAACTGGATGATACTTTCAGGTAATGATCAGTACACTAAGGCGACTTGGTTCCCCAAATGCCGTTCTTCTATGTTGAAGCGTTCATTTTTAGTAACAGTTTGAATTTTTAGGTTTCACTCTGTTTTCTCCTATATTGATACATGTATTTGGAACTCTAAATCCAACACGGTTTGTGGTAGCTTCTTGAAACTTGACACAGTAAAGTAGTTTCACGTTCTGTCTCTATGTTTTGTTTCCTCTTGATGTAGCCCTAAGCAGTGACTGGCGAGAAACACTTTCATGGAAAGGGGTTGCCAAGCTTCCAAAAATTACGAATCTCCAGAAATCTCAGCAAATGTTTTTTCACCCAAACTGGATGATACTTTCAGGTAATGATCAGTACACTAAGGCGACTTGGTTCCCCAAATGTCGTTCTTCTATGTTGAAGCGTTCATTTCCAGTAACAGTTTGAATTTTTAGGTTTCACTCTGTTTTCTCCTATATTGATACATGTATTTGGAACTCTAAATCCAACACGGTTTGTGCTAGCTTCTTGAAACTTGACACAGTAAAGTAGTTTCACGTTTTATCTCTACGTTTTGTTTCCTCTTGATGTAGCCCTAAGCAGTGACTGGCGAGAATCACTTTCATGGAAAGGGGTTGCCAAGCTTCCAAAAATTATGAATCTCCAGAAATCTCAGCAAATATTTTTTCACCCAAACTGGATGATACTTTCAGGTAATGATCAGTACACTAAGGCGACTTGGTTCCCCAAATGTCGTTCTTCTATGTTGAAGCGTTCATTTCCAGTAACAGTTTGAATTTTTAGGTTTCACTCTGTTTTCTCCTATATTGATACATGTATTTGGAACTCTAAATCCAACACGGTTTGTGCTAGCTTCTTGAAACTTGACACAGTAAAGTACTTTCACGTTCTATCTCTACGTTTTGTTTCCTCTTGATGTAGCCCTAAGCAGTGACTGGCGAGAAACACTTTCATGGAAAGGGGTTGCCAAGCTTCCAAAAATTATGAATCTCCAGAAATCTCAGCAAATATTTTTTCACCCAAACTGGATGATACTTTCAGGTAATGATCAGTACACTAAGGCGACTTGGTTCCCCAAATGTCGTTCTTCTATGTTGAAGCGTTCATTTCCAGTAACAGTTTGAATTTTTAGGTTTCACTCTGTTTTCTCCTATATTGATACATGTATTTGGAACTCTAAATCCAACACGGTTTGTGCTAGCTTCTTGAAACTTGACACAGTAAAGTAGTTTCACGTTCTATCTCTATGTTTTGTTTCCTCTTGATGTAGCCCTAAGCAGTGACTGGCGAGAAACACTTCCATGGAAAGGGGTTGCCAAGCTTCCAAAAATTACGAATCTCCAGAAATCTCAGCAAATATTTTTTCACCCAAACTGGAAGATACTTTCAGGTAATGATCAGTACACTAAGGCGACTTGGTTCCCCAAATGCCGTTCTTCTATGTTGAAGCGTTCATTTTTAGTAACAGTTTGAATTTTTAGGTTTCACTCTGTTTTCTCCTATATTGATACATGTATTTGGAACTCTAAATCCAACACGGTTTGTGCTAGCTTCTTGAAACTTGACACAGTAAAGTAGTTTCACGTTCTGTCTCTATGTTTTGTTTCCTCTTGATGTAGCCCTAAGCAGTGACTGGCGAGAAACACTTTCATGGAAAGGGGTTGCCAAGCTTCCAAAAATTACGAATCTCCAGAAATCTCAGCAAATGTTTTTTCACCCAAACTGGATGATACTTTCAGGTAATGATCAGTACACTAAGGCGACTTGGTTCCCCAGATTTCGTTCTTCTATGTTGAAGCGTTCATTTCCAGTTACAGTTTGAATTTTTAGGTTTCACTCTGTTTTCTCCTATATTGATAGATGTATTTGGAACTCTAAATCCAACACGGTTTGTGCTACCTTCTTGAAACTTGACACACTAAAGTAGTTTCAAGTTCTATCTCTATGTTTTGTTTCCTCTTGATGTAGCCCTAAGCACTGACTGGTGTGAAACACTTTCATGGAAAGGGGTTGCCAAGCTTCCAAAAGTTACGAATCTCCAGAAATCTCAGCAAATATTTTTTCACCCAAACTGGATGATACTTTCAGGTAATGATCAGTACACTAAGGCGACTTGGTTCCCCAGATTTCGTTCTTCTATGTTGAAGCATTCATTTCCAGTAACAGTTTGAATTTTTAGGTTTCACTCTGTTTTCTCCTATATTGATACATGTATTTGAAACTCTAAATCCAACACGGTTTGTGCTAGCTTCTTGAAACTTGACACAGTAAAGTAGTTTCACGTTCTATCTCCATGTTTTGTTTCCTCTTGATGTAGCCCTAAGCAGTGACTGGCGAGAAACACTTCCATGGAAAGGGGTTGCCAAGCTTCCAAAAATTACGAATCTCCAGAAATCTCAGCAAATATTTTTTCACCCAAACTGGATGATACTTTCAGGTAATGATCAGTACACTAAGGCGACTTGGTTCCCCAAATGTCGTTCTTCTATGTTGAAGCGTTCATTTCCAGTAACAGTTTGAATTTTTAGGTTTCACTCTGTTTTCTCCTATATTGATACATGTATTTGGAACTCTAAATCCAACACGGTTTGTGCTAGCTTCTTGAAACTTGACACAGTAAAGTAGTTTCACGTTCTATCTCTATGTTTTGTTTCCTCTTGATGTAGCCCTAAGCAGTGACTGGCGAGAAACACTTCCATGGAAAGGGGTTGCCAAGCTTCCAAAAATTACGAATCTCCAGAAATCTCAGCAAATATTTTTTCACCCAAACTGGAAGATACTTTCAGGTAATGATGAGTACACTAAGGCGACTTGGTTCCCCAAATGCCGTTCTTCTATGTTGAAGCGTTCATTTTTAGTAACAGTTTGAATTTTTAGGTTTCACTCTGTTTTCTCCTATATTGATACATGTATTTGGAACTCTAAATCCAACACGGTTTGTGCTAGCTTCTTGAAACTTGACACAGTAAAGTAGTTTCACGTTCTGTCTCTATGTTTTGTTTCCTCTTGATGTAGCCCTAAGCAGTGACTGGCGAGAAACACTTCCATGGAAAGGGGTTGCCAAGCTTCCAAAAATTATGAATCTCCAGAAATCTCAGCAAATATTTTTTCACCCAAACTGGATGATACTTTCAGGAAATGATCAGTACACTAAGGCGACTTGGTTCCCCAAATGTCGTTCTTCTATGTTGAAGCGTTCATTTCCAGTAACAGTTTGAATTTTTAGGGTTCACTCTGTTTTCTCCTATATTGATACATGTTTTTGGAACTCTAAATCCAACACGGTTTGTGCTAGCTTCTTGAAACTTGACACAGTAAAGTAGTTTCACGTTCTGTCTCTATGTTTTGTTTCCTCTTGATGTAGCCCTAAGCAGTGACTGGCGAGAAACACTTTCATGGAAAGGGGTTGCCAAGCTTCCAAAAATTACGAATCTCCAGAAATCTCAGCAAATGTTTTTTCACCCAAACTGGATGATACTTTCAGGTAATGATCAGTACACTAAGGCGACTTGGTTCCCCAGATTTCGTTCTTCTATGTTGAAGCATTCATTTCCAGTAACAGTTTGAATTTTTAGGTTTCACTCTGTTTTCTCCTATATTGATAGATGTATTTGGAACTCTAAATCCAACACGGTTTGTGCTACCTTCTTGAAACTTGACACACTAAAGTAGTTTCAAGTTCTATCTCTATGTTTTGTTTCCTCTTGATGTAGCCCTAAGCACTGACTGGTGTGAAACACTTTCATGGAAAGGGGTTGCCAAGCTTCCAAAAGTTACGAATCTCCAGAAATCTCAGCAAATATTTTTTCACCCAAACTGGATGATACTTTCAGGTAATGATCAGTACACTAAGGCGACTTGGTTCCCCAGATTTCGTTCTTCTATGTTGAAGCATTCATTTCCAGTAACAGTTTAAATTTTTAGGTTTCACTCTGTTTTCTCCTATATTGATACATGTATTTGGAACTCTAAATCCAACACGGTTGTGCTAGCTTCTTGAAACTTGACACAGTAAAGTAGTTTCACGTTCTATCTCTATGTTTTGTTTCCTCTTGATGTAGCCCTAAGCAGTGACTGGCGAGAAACACTTCCATGGAAAGGGGTTGCCAAGCTTCCAAAAATTACGAATCTCCAGAAATCTCAGCAAATATTTTTTCACCCAAACTGGATGATACTTTCAGGTAATGATCAGTACACTAAGGCGACTTGGTTCCCCAAATGCCGTTCTTCTATGTTGAAGCGTTCATTTTTAGTAACAGTTTGAATTTTTAGGTTTCACTCTGTTTTCTCCTATATTGATACATGTATTTGGAACTCTAAATCCAACACGGTTTGTGGTAGCTTCTTGAAACTTGACACAGTAAAGTAGTTTCACGTTCTGTCTCTATGTTTTGTTTCCTCTTGATGTAGCCCTAAGCAGTGACTGGCGAGAAACACTTTCATGGAAAGGGGTTGCCAAGCTTCCAAAAATTACGAATCTCCAGAAATCTCAGCAAATGTTTTTTCACCCAAACTGGATGATACTTTCAGGTAATGATCAGTACACTAAGGCGACTTGGTTCCCCAAATGTCGTTCTTCTATGTTGAAGCGTTCATTTCCAGTAACAGTTTGAATTTTTAGGTTTCACTCTGTTTTCTCCTATATTGATACATGTATTTGGAACTCTAAATCCAACACGGTTTGTGCTAGCTTCTTGAAACTTGACACAGTAAAGTACTTTCACGTTCTATCTCTACGTTTTGTTTCCTCTTGATGTAGCCCTAAGCAGTGACTGGCGAGAAACACTTTCATGGAAAGGGGTTGCCAAGCTTCCAAAAATTATGAATCTCCAGAAATCTCAGCAAATATTTTTTCACCCAAACTGGATGATACTTTCAGGTAATGATCAGTACACTAAGGCGACTTGGTTCCCCAAATGTCGTTCTTCTAGGTTGAAGCGTTCATTTCCAGTAACAGTTTGAATTTTTAGGTTTCACTCTGTTTTCTCCTATATTGATAGATGTATTTGGAACTCTAAATCCAACACGGTTTGTGCTAGCTTCTTGAAACTTGACACTGTAAAGTAGTTTCACGTTCTGTCTCTATGTTTTGTTTCCTCTTGATGTAGCCCTAAGCAGTGACTGGCGAGAAACAATTCCATGGAAAGTGGTTGCCAAGCTTCCAAAAATTATGAATCTCCAGAAATCTCAGCAAATATTTTTTCACCCAAACTGGATGATACTTTCAGGTAATGATTAGTACACTAAGGCGACTTGGTTCCCCAAATGTCGTTCTTGTATGTTGAAGCGTTCATTTCCAGTAACAGTTTGCATTTTTAGGTTTCACTCTGTTTTCTCCTATATTGATATATGTATTTGGAACTCTAAATCCAACACGGTTTGTGCTACCTTCTTGAAACTTGACGCACTAAAGTAGTTTCAAGTTATATCTCTATGTTTTGTTTCCTCTTGATGTAGCCCTAAGCACTGACTGGTGTGAAACACTTTCATGGAAAGGGGTTGCCAAGCTTCCAAAAATTACGAATCTCCAGAAATCTCAGCAAATATTTTTTCACCCAAACTGGATGATACTTTCAGGTAATGATCAGTACACTAAGGCGACTTGGTTCCCCAGATTTCGTTCTTCTATGTTGAAGCATTCATTTCCAGTAACAGTTTGAATTTTTAGGGTTCACTCTGTTTTCTCCTATATTGATACATGTTTTTGGAACTCTAAATCCAACACGGTTTGTGCTAGCTTCTTGAAACTTGACACAGTAAAGTAGTTTCACGTTCTGTCTCTATGTTTTGTTTCCTCTTGATGTAGCCCTAAGCAGTGACTGGCGAGAAACACTTTCATGGAAAGTGGTTGCCAAGCTTCCAAAAATTACGAATCTCCAGAAATCTCAGCAAATGTTTTTTCACCCAAACTGGATGATACTTTCAGGTAATGATCAGTACACTAAGGCGACTTGGTTCCCCAGATTTCGTTCTTCTATGTTGAAGCATTCATTTCCAGTAACAGTTTGAATTTTTAGGTTTCACTCTGTTTTCTCCTATATTGATACATGTATTTGGAACTCTAAATCCAACACGGTTTGTGCTAGCTTCTTGAAACTTGACACAGTAAAGTAGTTTCACGTTCTATCTCTATGTTTTGTTTCCTCTTGATGTAGCCCTAAGCAGTGACTGGCGAGAAACACTTCCATGGAAAGGGGTTGCCAAGCTTCCAAAAATTACGAATCTCCAGAAATCTCAGCAAATATTTTTTCACCCAAACTGGATGATACTTTCAGGTAATGATCAGTACACTAAGGCGACTTGGTTCCCCAAATGCCGTTCTTCTATGTTGAAGCGTTCATTTTTAGTAACAGTTTGAATTTTTAGGTTTCACTCTGTTTTCTCCTATATTGATACATGTATTTGGAACTCTAAATCCAACACGGTTTGTGGTAGCTTCTTGAAACTTGACACAGTAAAGTAGTTTCACGTTCTGTCTCTATGTTTTGTTTCCTCTTGATGTAGCCCTAAGCAGTGACTGGCGAGAAACACTTTCATGGAAAGGGGTTGCCAAGCTTCCAAAAATTACGAATCTCCAGAAATCTCAGCAAATGTTTTTTCACCCAAACTGGATGATACTTTCAGGTAATGATCAGTACACTAAGGCGACTTGGTTCCCCAGATTTCGTTCTTCTATGTTGAAGCATTCATTTCCAGTAACAGTTTGAATTTTTAGGTTTCACTCTGTTTTCTCCTATATTGATAGATGTATTTGGAACTCTAAATCCAACACGGTTTGTGCTACCTTCTTGAAACTTGACACACTAAAGTAGTTTCAAGTTCTATCTCTATGTTTTGTTTCCTCTTGATGTAGCCCTAAGCACTGACTGGTGTGAAACACTTTCATGGAAAGGGGTTGCCAAGCTTCCAAAAGTTACGAATCTCCAGAAATCTCAGCAAATATTTTTTCACCCAAACTGGATGATACTTTCAGGTAATGATCAGTACACTAAGGCGACTTGGTTCCCCAGATTTCGTTCTTCTATGTTGAAGCATTCATTTCCAGTAACAGTTTAAATTTTTACGTTTCACTCTGTTTTCTCCTATATTGATACATGTATTTGGAACTCTAAATCCAACACGGTTTGTGCTAGCTTCTTGAAACTTGACACAGTAAAGTAGTTTCACGTTCTATCTCTATGTTTTGTTTCCTCTTGATGTAGCCCTAAGCAGTGACTGGCGAGAAACACTTCCATGGAAAGGGGTTGCCAAGCTTCCAAAAATTACGAATCTCCAGAAATCTCAGCAAATATTTTTTCATCCAAACTGGATGATACTTTCAGGTAATGATCAGTACACTAAGGCGACTTGGTTCCCCAAATGTCGTTCTTCTATGTTGAAGCGTTCATTTCCAGTAACAGTTTGAATTTTTAGGTTTCACTCTGTTTTCTCCTATATTGATACATGTATTTGGAACTCTAAATCCAACACGGTTTGTGCTAGCTTCTTGAAACTTGACACTGTAAAGTAGTTTCACGTTCTGTCTCTATGTTTTGTTTCCTCTTGATGTAGCCCTAAGCAGTGACTGGCGAGAAACAATTCCATGGAAAGTGGTTGCCAAGCTTCCAAAAATTATGAATCTCCAGAAATCTCAGCAAATATTTTTTCACCCAAACTGGATGATACTTTCAGGTAATGATTAGTACACTAAGGCGACTTGGTTCCCCAAATGTCGTTCTTGTATGTTGAAGCGTTCATTTCCAGTAACAGTTTGCATTTTTAGGTTTCACTCTGTTTTCTCCTATATTGATATATGTATTTGGAACTCTAAATCCAACACGGTTTGTGCTACCTTCTTGAAACTTGACGCACTAAAGTAGTTTCAAGTTATATCTCTATGTTTTGTTTCCTCTTGATGTAGCCCTAAGCACTGACTGGTGTGAAACACTTTCATGGAAAGGGGTTGCCAAGCTTCCAAAAATTACGAATCTCCAGAAATCTCAGCAAATATTTTTTCACCCAAACTGGATGATACTTTCAGGTAATGATCAGTACACTAAGGCGACTTGGTTCCCCAGATTTCGTTCTTCTATGTTGAAGCATTCATTTCCAGTAACAGTTTGAATTTTTAGGTCTCACTCTGTTTTCTCCTATATTGATAGATATATTTGGAACTCTAAATCCAACACGGTTTGTGCTAGCTTCTTGAAACTTGACACAGTAAAGTAGTTTCACGTTCTGTCTCTATGTTTTGTTTCCTCTTGATGTAGCCCTAAGCAGTGACTGGCGAGAAACACTTCCATGGAAAGGGGTTGCCAAGCTTCCAAAAATTATGAATCTCCAGAAATCTCAGCAAATATTTTTTCACCCAAACTGGATGATACTTTCAGGAAATGATCAGTACACTAAGGCGACTTGGTTCCCCAAATGTCGTTCTTCTATGTTGAAGCGTTCATTTCCAGTAACAGTTTGAATTTTTAGGGTTCACTCTGTTTTCTCCTATATTGATACATGTTTTTGGAACTCTAAATCCAACACGGTTTGTGCTAGCTTCTTGAAACTTGACACAGTAAAGTAGTTTCACGTTCTGTCTCTATGTTTTGTTTCCTCTTGATGTAGCCCTAAGCAGTGACTGGCGAGAAACACTTTCATGGAAAGGGGTTGCCAAGCTTCCAAAAATTACGAATCTCCAGAAATCTCAGCAAATGTTTTTTCACCCAAACTGGATGATACTTTCAGGTAATGATCAGTACACTAAGGCGACTTGGTTCCCCAGATTTCGTTCTTCTATGTTGAAGCATTCATTTCCAGTAACAGTTTGAATTTTTAGGTTTCACTCTGTTTTCTCCTATATTGATAGATGTATTTGGAACTCTAAATCCAACACGGTTTGTGCTACCTTCTTGAAACTTGACACACTAAAGTAGTTTCAAGTTCTATCTCTATGTTTTGTTTCCTCTTGATGTAGCCCTAAGCACTGACTGGTGTGAAACACTTTCATGGAAAGGGGTTGCCAAGCTTCCAAAAGTTACGAATCTCCAGAAATCTCAGCAAATATTTTTTCACCCAAACTGGATGATACTTTCAGGTAATGATCAGTACACTAAGGCGACTGGGTTCCCCAGATTTCGTTCTTCTATGTTGAAGCATTCATTTCCAGTAACAGTTTGAATTTTTAGGTTTCACTCTGTTTTCTCCTATATTGATACATGTATTTGGAACTCTAAATCCAACACGGTTTGTGGTAGCTTCTTGAAACTTGACACAGTAAAGTAGTTTCACGTTCTGTCTCTATGTTTTGTTTCCTCTTGATGTAGCCCTAAGCAGTGACTGGCGAGAAACACTTTCATGGAAAGGGGTTGCCAAGCTTCCAAAAATTACGAATCTCCAGAAATCTCAGCAAATGTTTTTTCACCCAAACTGGATGATACTTTCAGGTAATGATCAGTACACTAAGGCGACTTGGTTCCCCAAATGTCGTTCTTCTATGTTGAAGCGTTCATTTCCAGTAACAGTTTGAATTTTTAGGTTTCACTCTGTTTTCTCCTATATTGATACATGTATTTGGAACTCTAAATCCAACACGGTTTGTGCTAGCTTCTTGAAACTTGACACAGTAAAGTAGTTTCACGTTCTATCTCTACGTTTTGTTTCCTCTTGATGTAGCCCTAAGCAGTGACTGGCGAGAAACACTTTCATGGAAAGGGGTTGCCAAGCTTCCAAAAATTATGAATCTCCAGAAATCTCAGCAAATATTTTTTCACCCAAACTGGATGATACTTTCAGGTAATGATCAGTACACTAAGGCGACTTGGTTCCCCAAATGTCATTCTTCTAGGTTGAAGCGTTCATTTCCAGTAACAGTTTGAATTTTTAGGTTTCACTCTGTTTTCTCCTATATTGATAGATGTATTTGGAACTCTAAATCCAACACGGTTTGTGCTAGCTTCTTGAAACTTGACACTGTAAAGTAGTTTCACGTTCTGTCTCTATGTTTTGTTTCCTCTTGATGTAGCCCTAAGCAGTGACTGGCGAGAAACAATTCCATGGAAAGTGGTTGCCAAGCTTCCAAAAATTATGAATCTCCAGAAATCTCAGCAAATATTTTTTCACCCAAACTGGATGATACTTTCAGGTAATGATTAGTACACTAAGGCGACTTGGTTCCCCAAATGTCGTTCTTGTATGTTGAAGCGTTCATTTCCAGTAACAGTTTGCATTTTTAGGTTTCACTCTGTTTTCTCCTATATTGATATATGTATTTGGAACTCTAAATCCAACACGGTTTGTGCTACCTTCTTGAAACTTGACGCACTAAAGTAGTTTCAAGTTATATCTCTATGTTTTGTTTCCTCTTGATGTAGCCCTAAGCAGTGACTGGCGAGAAACACTTCCATGGAAAGGGGTTGCCAAGCTTCCAAAAATTATGAATCTCCAGAAATCTCAGCAAATATTTTTTCACCCAAACTGGATGATACTTTCAGGAAATGATCAGTACACTAAGGCGACTTGGTTCCCCAAATGTCGTTCTTCTATGTTGAAGCGTTCATTTCCAGTAACAGTTTGAATTTTTAGGGTTCACTCTGTTTTCTCCTATATTGATACATGTTTTTGGAACTCTAAATCCAACACGGTTTGTGGTAGCTTCTTGAAACTTGACACAGTAAAGTAGTTTCACGTTCTGTCTCTATGTTTTGTTTCCTCTTGATGTAGCCCTAAGCAGTGACTGGCGAGAAACACTTTCATGGAAAGTGGTTGCCAAGCTTCCAAAAATTACGAATCTCCAGAAATCTCAGCAAATGTTTTTTCACCCAAACTGGATGATACTTTCAGGTAATGATCAGTACACTAAGGCGACTTGGTTCCCCAGATTTCGTTCTTCTATGTTGAAGCATTCATTTCCAGTAACAGTTTGAATTTTTAGGTTTCACTCTGTTTTCTCCTATATTGATACATGTATTTGGAACTCTAAATCCAACACGGTTTGTGCTAGCTTCTTGAAACTTGACACAGTAAAGTAGTTTCACGTTCTATCTCTATGTTTTGTTTCCTCTTGATGTAGCCCTAAGCAGTGACTGGCGAGAAACACTTCCATGGAAAGGGGTTGCCAAGCTTCCAAAAATTACGAATCTCCAGAAATCTCAGCAAATATTTTTTCACCCAAACTGGATGATACTTTCAGGTAATGATCAGTACACTAAGGCGACTTGGTTCCCCAAATGCCGTTCTTCTATGTTGAAGCGTTCATTTTTAGTAACAGTTTGAATTTTTAGGTTTCACTCTGTTTTCTCCTATATTGATACATGTATTTGGAACTCTAAATCCAACACGGTTTGTGGTAGCTTCTTGAAACTTGACACAGTAAAGTAGTTTCACGTTCTGTCTCTATGTTTTGTTTCCTCTTGATGTAGCCCTAAGCAGTGACTGGCGAGAAACACTTTCATGGAAAGGGGTTGCCAAGCTTCCAAAAATTACGAATCTCCAGAAATCTCAGCAAATGTTTTTTCACCCAAACTGGATGATACTTTCAGGTAATGATCAGTACACTAAGGCGACTTGGTTCCCCAGATTTCGTTCTTCTATGTTGAAGCATTCATTTCCAGTAACAGTTTGAATTTTTAGGTTTCACTCTGTTTTCTCCTATATTGATAGATGTATTTGGAACTCTAAATCCAACACGGTTTGTGCTACCTTCTTGAAACTTGACACACTAAAGTAGTTTCAAGTTCTATCTCTATGTTTTGTTTCCTCTTGATGTAGCCCTAAGCACTGACTGGTGTGAAACACTTTCATGGAAAGGGGTTGCCAAGCTTCCAAAAGTTACGAATCTCCAGAAATCTCAGCAAATATTTTTTCACCCAAACTGGATGATACTTTCAGGTAATGATCAGTACACTAAGGCGACTTGGTTCCCCAGATTTCGTTCTTCTATGTTGAAGCATTCATTTCCAGTAACAGTTTAAATTTTTAGGTTTCACTCTGTTTTCTCCTATATTGATACATGTATTTGGAACTCTAAATCCAACACGGTTTGTGCTAGCTTCTTGAAACTTGACACAGTAAAGTAGTTTCACGTTCTATCTCTATGTTTTGTTTCCTCTTGATGTAGCCCTAAGCAGTGACTGGCGAGAAACACTTCCATGGAAAGGGGTTGCCAAGCTTCCAAAAATTACGAATCTCCAGAAATCTCAGCAAATATTTTTTCATCCAAACTGGATGATACTTTCAGGTAATGATCAGTACACTAAGGCGACTTGGTTCCCCAAATGTCGTTCTTCTATGTTGAAGCGTTCATTTCCAGTAACAGTTTGAATTTTTAGGTTTCACTCTGTTTTCTCCTATATTGATACATGTATTTGGAACTCTAAATCCAACACGGTTTGTGCTAGCTTCTTGAAACTTGACACAGTAAAGTAGTTTCACGTTCTATCTCTACGTTTTGTTTCCTCTTGATGTAGCCCTAAGCAGTGACTGGCGAGAAACACTTTCATGGAAAGGGGTTGCCAAGCTTCCAAAAATTATGAATCTCCAGAAATCTCAGCAAATATTTTTTCACCCAAACTGGATGATACTTTCAGGTAATGATCAGTACACTAAGGCGACTTGGTTCCCCAAATGTCGTTCTTCTAGGTTGAAGCGTTCATTTCCAGTAACAGTTTGAATTTTTAGGTTTCACTCTGTTTTCTCCTATATTGATAGATGTATTTGGAACTCTAAATCCAACACGGTTTGTGCTAGCTTCTTGAAACTTGACACTGTAAAGTAGTTTCACGTTCTGTCTCTATGTTTTGTTTCCTCTTGATGTAGCCCTAAGCAGTGACTGGCGAGAAACAATTCCATGGAAAGTGGTTGCCAAGCTTCCAAAAATTATGAATCTCCAGAAATCTCAGCAAATATTTTTTCACCCAAACTGGATGATACTTTCAGGTAATGATTAGTACACTAAGGCGACTTGGTTCCCCAAATGTCGTTCTTGTATGTTGAAGCGTTCATTTCCAGTAACAGTTTGCATTTTTAGGTTTCACTCTGTTTTCTCCTATATTGATAGATATATTTGGAACTCTAAATCCAACACGGTTTGTGCTAGCTTCTTGAAACTTGACACAGTAAAGTAGTTTCACGTTCTGTCTCTATGTTTTGTTTCCTCTTGATGTAGCCCTAAGCAGTGACTGGCGAGAAACACTTTCATGGAAAGGGGTTGCCAAGCTTCCAAAAATTATGAATCTCCAGAAATCTCAGCAAATATTTTTTCACCCAAACTGGATGATACTTTCAGGTAATGATCAGTACACTAAGGCGACTTGGTTCCCCAAATGTCGTTCTTCTAGGTTGAAGCGTTCATTTCCAGTAACAGTTTGAATTTTTAGGTTTCACTCTGTTTTCTCCTATATTGATACATGTATTTGGAACTCTAAATCCAACACGGTTTGTGCTAGTTTCTTGAAACTTGACACAGTAAAGTACTTTCACGTTCTATCTCTACGTTTTGTTTCCTCTTGTTGTAGCCCTAAGCAGTGACTGGCGAGAAACACTTTCATGGAAAGGGGTTGCCAAGCTTCCAAAAGTTACGAATCTCCAGAAATCTCAGCAAATATTTTTTCACCCAAACTGGATGATACTTTCAGGTAATGATCAGTACACTAAGGCGACTGGGTTCCCCAGATTTCGTTCTTCTATGTTGAAGCATTCATTTCCAGTAACAGTTTGAATTTTTAGGTTTCACTCTGTTTTCTCCTATATTGATACATGTATTTGGAACTCTAAATCCAACACGGTTTGTGGTAGCTTCTTGAAACTTGACACAGTAAAGTAGTTTCACGTTCTGTCTCTATGTTTTGTTTCCTCTTGATGTAGCCCTAAGCAGTGACTGGCGAGAAACACTTTCATGGAAAGGGGTTGCCAAGCTTCCAAAAATTACGAATCTCCAGAAATCTCAGCAAATGTTTTTTCACCCAAACTGGATGATACTTTCAGGTAATGATCAGTACACTAAGGCGACTTGGTTCCCCAAATGTCGTTCTTCTATGTTGAAGCGTTCATTTCCAGTAACAGTTTGAATTTTTAGGTTTCACTCTGTTTTCTCCTATATTGATACATGTATTTGGAACTCTAAATCCAACACGGTTTGTGCTAGCTTCTTGAAACTTGACACAGTAAAGTACTTTCACGTTCTATCTCTACGTTTTGTTTCCTCTTGATGTAGCCCTAAGCAGTGACTGGCGAGAAACACTTTCATGGAAAGGGGTTGCCAAGCTTCCAAAAATTATGAATCTCCAGAAATCTCAGCAAATATTTTTTCACCCAAACTGGATGATACTTTCAGGTAATGATTAGTACACTAAGGCGACTTGGTTCCCCAAATGTCGTTCTTGTATGTTGAAGCGTTCATTTCCAGTAACAGTTTGCATTTTTAGGTTTCACTCTGTTTTCTCCTATATTGATATATGTATTTGGAACTCTAAATCCAACACGGTTTGTGCTACCTTCTTGAAACTTGACGCACTAAAGTAGTTTCAAGTTATATCTCTATGTTTTGTTTCCTCTTGATGTAGCCCTAAGCACTGACTGGTGTGAAACACTTTCATGGAAAGGGGTTGCCAAGCTTCCAAAAATTACGAATCTCCAGAAATCTCAGCAAATATTTTTTCACCCAAACTGGATGATACTTTCAGGTAATGATCAGTACACTAAGGCGACTTGGTTCCCCAGATTTCGTTCTTCTATGTTGAAGCATTCATTTCCAGTAACAGTTTGAATTTTTAGGTCTCACTCTGTTTTCTCCTATATTGATAGATATATTTGGAACTCTAAATCCAACACGGTTTGTGCTAGCTTCTTGAAACTTGACACAGTAAAGTAGTTTCACGTTCTGTCTCTATGTTTTGTTTCCTCTTGATGTAGCCCTAAGCAGTGACTGGCGAGAAACACTTCCATGGAAAGGGGTTGCCAAGCTTCCAAAAATTATGAATCTCCAGAAATCTCAGCAAATATTTTTTCACCCAAACTGGATGATACTTTCAGGAAATGATCAGTACACTAAGGCGACTTGGTTCCCCAAATGTCGTTCTTCTATGTTGAAGCGTTCATTTCCAGTAACAGTTTGAATTTTTAGGGTTCACTCTGTTTTCTCCTATATTGATACATGTTTTTGGAACTCTAAATCCAACACGGTTTGTGCTAGCTTCTTGAAACTTGACACAGTAAAGTAGTTTCACGTTCTGTCTCTATGTTTTGTTTCCTCTTGATGTAGCCCTAAGCAGTGACTGGCGAGAAACACTTTCATGGAAAGGGGTTGCCAAGCTTCCAAAAATTACGAATCTCCAGAAATCTCAGCAAATGTTTTTTCACCCAAACTGGATGATACTTTCAGGTAATGATCAGTACACTAAGGCGACTTGGTTCCCCAGATTTCGTTCTTCTATGTTGAAGCATTCATTTCCAGTAACAGTTTGAATTTTTAGGTTTCACTCTGTTTTCTCCTATATTGATAGATGTATTTGGAACTCTAAATCCAACACGGTTTGTGCTACCTTCTTGAAACTTGACACACTAAAGTAGTTTCAAGTTCTATCTCTATGTTTTGTTTCCTCTTGATGTAGCCCTAAGCACTGACTGGTGTGAAACACTTTCATGGAAAGGGGTTGCCAAGCTTCCAAAAGTTACGAATCTCCAGAAATCTCAGCAAATATTTTTTCACCCAAACTGGATGATACTTTCAGGTAATGATCAGTACACTAAGGCGACTGGGTTCCCCAGATTTCGTTCTTCTATGTTGAAGCATTCATTTCCAGTAACAGTTTGAATTTTTAGGTTTCACTCTGTTTTCTCCTATATTGATACATGTATTTGGAACTCTAAATCCAACACGGTTTGTGGTAGCTTCTTGAAACTTGACACAGTAAAGTAGTTTCACGTTCTGTCTCTATGTTTTGTTTCCTCTTGATGTAGCCCTAAGCAGTGACTGGCGAGAAACACTTTCATGGAAAGGGGTTGCCAAGCTTCCAAAAATTACGAATCTCCAGAAATCTCAGCAAATGTTTTTTCACCCAAACTGGATGATACTTTCAGGTAATGATCAGTACACTAAGGCGACTTGGTTCCCCAAATGTCGTTCTTCTATGTTGAAGCGTTCATTTCCAGTAACAGTTTGAATTTTTAGGTTTCACTCTGTTTTCTCCTATATTGATACATGTATTTGGAACTCTAAATCCAACACGGTTTGTGCTAGCTTCTTGAAACTTGACACAGTAAAGTACTTTCACGTTCTATCTCTACGTTTTGTTTCCTCTTGATGTAGCCCTAAGCAGTGACTGGCGAGAAACACTTTCATGGAAAGGGGTTGCCAAGCTTCCAAAAATTATGAATCTCCAGAAATCTCAGCAAATATTTTTTCACCCAAACTGGATGATACTTTCAGGTAATGATTAGTACACTAAGGCGACTTGGTTCCCCAAATGTCGTTCTTGTATGTTGAAGCGTTCATTTCCAGTAACAGTTTGCATTTTTAGGTTTCACTCTGTTTTCTCCTATATTGATATATGTATTTGGAACTCTAAATCCAACACGGTTTGTGCTACCTTCTTGAAACTTGACGCACTAAAGTAGTTTCAAGTTATATCTCTATGTTTTGTTTCCTCTTGATGTAGCCCTAAGCACTGACTGGTGTGAAACACTTTCATGGAAAGGGGTTGCCAAGCTTCCAAAAATTACGAATCTCCAGAAATCTCAGCAAATATTTTTTCACCCAAACTGGATGATACTTTCAGGTAATGATCAGTACACTAAGGCGACTTGGTTCCCCAGATTTCGTTCTTCTATGTTGAAGCATTCATTTCCAGTAACAGTTTGAATTTTTAGGTCTCACTCTGTTTTCTCCTATATTGATAGATATATTTGGAACTCTAAATCCAACACGGTTTGTGCTAGCTTCTTGAAACTTGACACAGTAAAGTAGTTTCACGTTCTGTCTCTATGTTTTGTTTCCTCTTGATGTAGCCCTAAGCAGTGACTGGCGAGAAACACTTCCATGGAAAGGGGTTGCCAAGCTTCCAAAAATTATGAATCTCCAGAAATCTCAGCAAATATTTTTTCACCCAAACTGGATGATACTTTCAGGAAATGATCAGTACACTAAGGCGACTTGGTTCCCCAAATGTCGTTCTTCTATGTTGAAGCGTTCATTTCCAGTAACAGTTTGAATTTTTAGGGTTCACTCTGTTTTCTCCTATATTGATACATGTTTTTGGAACTCTAAATCCAACACGGTTTGTGCTAGCTTCTTGAAACTTGACACAGTAAAGTAGTTTCACGTTCTGTCTCTATGTTTTGTTTCCTCTTGATGTAGCCCTAAGCAGTGACTGGCGAGAAACACTTTCATGGAAAGGGGTTGCCAAGCTTCCAAAAATTACGAATCTCCAGAAATCTCAGCAAATGTTTTTTCACCCAAACTGGATGATACTTTCAGGTAATGATCAGTACACTAAGGCGACTTGGTTCCCCAGATTTCGTTCTTCTATGTTGAAGCATTCATTTCCAGTAACAGTTTGAATTTTTAGGTTTCACTCTGTTTTCTCCTATATTGATAGATGTATTTGGAACTCTAAATCCAACACGGTTTGTGCTACCTTCTTGAAACTTGACACACTAAAGTAGTTTCAAGTTCTATCTCTATGTTTTGTTTCCTCTTGATGTAGCCCTAAGCACTGACTGGTGTGAAACACTTTCATGGAAAGGGGTTGCCAAGCTTCCAAAAGTTACGAATCTCCAGAAATCTCAGCAAATATTTTTTCACCCAAACTGGATGATACTTTCAGGTAATGATCAGTACACTAAGGCGACTTGGTTCCCCAGATTTCGTTCTTCTATGTTGAAGCATTCATTTCCAGTAACAGTTTAAATTTTTAGGTTTCACTCTGTTTTCTCCTATATTGATACATGTATTTGGAACTCTAAATCCAACACGGTTTGTGCTAGCTTCTTGAAACTTGACACAGTAAAGTAGTTTCACGTTCTATCTCTATGTTTTGTTTCCTCTTGATGTAGCCCTAAGCAGTGACTGGCGAGAAACACTTCCATGGAAAGGGGTTGCCAAGCTTCCAAAAATTACGAATCTCCAGAAATCTCAGCAAATATTTTTTCACCCAAACTGGATGATACTTTCAGGTAATGATCAGTACACTAAGGCGACTTGGTTCCCCAAATGCCGTTCTTCTATGTTGAAGCGTTCATTTTTAGTAACAGTTTGAATTTTTAGGTTTCACTCTGTTTTCTCCTATATTGATACATGTATTTGGAACTCTAAATCCAACACGGTTTGTGGTAGCTTCTTGAAACTTGACACAGTAAAGTAGTTTCACGTTCTGTCTCTATGTTTTGTTTCCTCTTGATGTAGCCCTAAGCAGTGACTGGCGAGAAACACTTTCATGGAAAGGGGTTGCCAAGCTTCCAAAAATTACGAATCTCCAGAAATCTCAGCAAATGTTTTTTCACCCAAACTGGATGATACTTTCAGGTAATGATCAGTACACTAAGGCGACTTGGTTCCCCAAATGCCGTTCTTCTATGTTGAAGCGTTCATTTTTAGTAACAGTTTGAATTTTTAGGTTTCACTCTGTTTTCTCCTATATTGATACATGTATTTGGAACTCTAAATCCAACACGGTTTGTGGTAGCTTCTTGAAACTTGACACAGTAAAGTAGTTTCACGTTCTGTCTCTATGTTTTGTTTCCTCTTGATGTAGCCCTAAGCAGTGACTGGCGAGAAACACTTTCATGGAAAGGGGTTGCCAAGCTTCCAAAAATTACGAATCTCCAGAAATCTCAGCAAATGTTTTTTCACCCAAACTGGATGATACTTTCAGGTAATGATCAGTACACTAAGGCGACTTGGTTCCCCAAATGTCGTTCTTCTATGTTGAAGCGTTCATTTCCAGTAACAGTTTGAATTTTTAGGTTTCACTCTGTTTTCTCCTATATTGATACATGTATTTGGAACTCTAAATCCAACACGGTTTGTGCTAGCTTCTTGAAACTTGACACAGTAAAGTACTTTCACGTTCTATCTCTACGTTTTGTTTCCTCTTGATGTAGCCCTAAGCAGTGACTGGCGAGAAACACTTTCATGGAAAGGGGTTGCCAAGCTTCCAAAAATTATGAATCTCCAGAAATCTCAGCAAATATTTTTTCACCCAAACTGGATGATACTTTCAGGTAATGATCAGTACACTAAGGCGACTTGGTTCCCCAAATGTCGTTCTTCTAGGTTGAAGCGTTCATTTCCAGTAACAGTTTGAATTTTTAGGTTTCACTCTGTTTTCTCCTATATTGATAGATGTATTTGGAACTCTAAATCCAACACGGTTTGTGCTAGCTTCTTGAAACTTGACACTGTAAAGTAGTTTCACGTTCTGTCTCTATGTTTTGTTTCCTCTTGATGTAGCCCTAAGCAGTGACTGGCGAGAAACAATTCCATGGAAAGTGGTTGCCAAGCTTCCAAAAATTATGAATCTCCAGAAATCTCAGCAAATATTTTTTCACCCAAACTGGATGATACTTTCAGGTAATGATTAGTACACTAAGGCGACTTGGTTCCCCAAATGTCGTTCTTGTATGTTGAAGCGTTCATTTCCAGTAACAGTTTGCATTTTTAGGTTTCACTCTGTTTTCTCCTATATTGATATATGTATTTGGAACTCTAAATCCAACACGGTTTGTGCTACCTTCTTGAAACTTGACACACTTAAGTAGTTTCAAGTTATATCTCTATGTTTTGTTTCCTCTTGATGTAGCCCTAAGCACTGACTGGTGTGAAACACTTTCATGGAAAGGGGTTGCCAAGCTTCCAAAAATTACGAATCTCCAGAAATCTCAGCAAATATTTTTTCACCCAAACTGGATGATACTTTCAGGTAATGATCAGTACACTAAGGCGACTTGGTTCCCCAGATTTCGTTCTTCTATGTTGAAGCATTCATTTCCAGTAACAGTTTGAATTTTTAGGTCTCACTCTGTTTTCTCCTATATTGATAGATATATTTGGAACTCTAAATCCAACACGGTTTGTGCTAGCTTCTTGAAACTTGACACAGTAAAGTAGTTTCACGTTCTGTCTCTATGTTTTGTTTCCTCTTGATGTAGCCCTAAGCAGTGACTGGCGAGAAACACTTCCATGGAAAGGGGTTGCCAAGCTTCCAAAAATTATGAATCTCCAGAAATCTCAGCAAATATTTTTTCACCCAAACTGGATGATACTTTCAGGAAATGATCAGTACACTAAGGCGACTTGGTTCCCCAAATGTCGTTCTTCTATGTTGAAGCGTTCATTTCCAGTAACAGTTTGAATTTTTAGGGTTCACTCTGTTTTCTCCTATATTGATACATGTTTTTGGAACTCTAAATCCAACACGGTTTGTGCTAGCTTCTTGAAACTTGACACAGTAAAGTAGTTTCTCGTTCTGTCTCTATGTTTTGTTTCCTCTTGATGTAGCCCTAAGCACTGACTGGTGTGAAACACTTTCATGGAAAGGGGTTGCCAAGCTTCCAAAAGTTACGAATCTCCAGAAATCTCAGCAAATATTTTTTCACCCAAACTGGATGATACTTTCAGGTAATGATCAGTACACTAAGGCGACTTGGTTCCCCAGATTTCGTTCTTCTATGTTGAAGCATTCATTTCCAGTAACAGTTTAAATTTTTAGGTTTCACTCTGTTTTCTCCTATATTGATACATGTATTTGGAACTCTAAATCCAACACGGTTTGTGCTAGCTTCTTGAAACTTGACACAGTAAAGTAGTTTCACGTTCTATCTCTATGTTTTGTTTCCTCTTGATGTAGCCCTAAGCAGTGACTGGCGAGAAACACTTCCATGGAAAGGGGTTGCCAAGCTTCCAAAAATTACGAATCTCCAGAAATCTCAGCAAATATTTTTTCACCCAAACTGGATGATACTTTCAGGTAATGATCAGTACACTAAGGCGACTTGGTTCCCCAAATGCCGTTCTTCTATGTTGAAGCGTTCATTTTTAGTAACAGTTTGAATTTTTAGGTTTCACTCTGTTTTCTCCTATATTGATACATGTATTTGGAACTCTAAATCCAACACGGTTTGTGGTAGCTTCTTGAAACTTGACACAGTAAAGTAGTTTCACGTTCTGTCTCTATGTTTTGTTTCCTCTTGATGTAGCCCTAAGCAGTGACTGGCGAGAAACACTTTCATGGAAAGGGGTTGCCAAGCTTCCAAAAATTACGAATCTCCAGAAATCTCAGCAAATGTTTTTTCACCCAAACTGGATGATACTTTCAGGTAATGATCAGTACACTAAGGCGACTTGGTTCCCCAAATGTCGTTCTTCTATGTTGAAGCGTTCATTTCCAGTAACAGTTTGAATTTTTAGGTTTCACTCTGTTTTCTCCTATATTGATACATGTATTTGGAACTCTAAATCCAACACGGTTTGTGCTAGCTTCTTGAAACTTGACACAGTAAAGTACTTTCACGTTCTATCTCTACGTTTTGTTTCCTTGACTGGCGAGAAACACTTTCATGGAAAGGGGTTGCCAAGCTTCCAAAAATTATGAATCTCCAGAAATCTCAGCAAATATTTTTTCACCCAAACTGGATGATACTTTCAGGTAATGATCAGTACACTAAGGCGACTTGGTTCCCCAAATGTCGTTCTTCTATGTTGAAGCGTACATTTCCAGTAACAGTTTGAATTTTTAGGTTTCACTCTGTTTTCTCCTATATTGATACATGTATTTGGAACTCTAAATCCAACACGGTTTGTGGTAGCTTCTTGAAACTTGACACAGTAAAGTAGTTTCACGTTCTGTCTCTATGTTTTGTTTCCTCTTGATGTAGCCCTAAGCAGTGACTGGCGAGAAACACTTTCATGGAAAGGGGTTGCCAAGCTTCCAAAAGTTACGAATCTCCAGAAATCTCAGCAAATGTTTTTTCACCCAAACTGGATGATACTTTCAGGTAATGATCAGTACACTAAGGCGACTTGGTTCCCCAGATTTCGTTCTTCTATGTTGAAGCGTTCATTTCCAGTAACAGTTTGAATTTTTAGGTTTCACTCTGTTTTCTCTTATATTGATACATGTATTTGGAACTCTAAATCCAACACGGTTTGTGGTAGCTTCTTGAAACTTGACACAGTAAAGTAGTTTCACCTTCTGTCTCTATGTTTTGTTTCCTCTTGATGTAGCCCTAAGCAGTGACTGGCGAGAAACACTTTCATGGAAAGGGGTTGCCAAGCTTCCAAAAATTACGAATCTCCAGAAATCTCAGCAAATGTTTTTTCACCCAAACTGGATGATACTTTCAGGTAATGATCAGTACACTAAGGCGACTTGGTTCCCCAAATGTCGTTCTTCTATGTTGAAGCGTTCATTTCCAGTAACAGTTTGAATTTTTAGGTTTCACTCTGTTTTCTCCTATATTGATACATGTATTTGGAACTCTAAATCCAACACGGTTTGTGCTAGCTTCTTGAAACTTGACACAGTAAAGTACTTTCACGTTCTATCTCTACGTTTTGTTTCCTCTTGATGTAGCCCTAAGCAGTGACTGGCGAGAAACACTTTCATGGAAAGGGGTTGCCAAGCTTCCAAAAATTATGAATCTCCAGAAATCTCAGCAAATATTTTTTCACCCAAACTGGATGATACTTTCAGGTAATGATCAGTACACTAAGGCGACTTGGTTCCCCAAATGTCGTTCTTCTAGGTTGAAGCGTTCATTTCCAGTAACAGTTTGAATTTTTAGGTTTCACTCTGTTTTCTCCTATATTGATAGATGTATTTGGAACTCTAAATCCAACACGGTTTGTGCTAGCTTCTTGAAACTTGACACTGTAAAGTAGTTTCACGTTCTGTCTCTATGTTTTGTTTCCTCTTGATGTAGCCCTAAGCAGTGACTGGCGAGAAACAATTCCATGGAAAGTGGTTGCCAAGCTTCCAAAAATTATGAATCTCCAGAAATCTCAGCAAATATTTTTTCACCCAAACTGGATGATACTTTCAGGTAATGATTAGTACACTAAGGCGACTTGGTTCCCCAAATGTCGTTCTTGTATGTTGAAGCGTTCATTTCCAGTAACAGTTTGCATTTTTAGGTTTCACTCTGTTTTCTCCTATATTGATATATGTATTTGGAACTCTAAATCCAACACGGTTTGTGCTACCTTCTTGAAACTTGACACACTTAAGTAGTTTCAAGTTATATCTCTATGTTTTGTTTCCTCTTGATGTAGCCCTAAGCACTGACTGGTGTGAAACACTTTCATGGAAAGGGGTTGCCAAGCTTCCAAAAATTACGAATCTCCAGAAATCTCAGCAAATATTTTTTCACCCAAACTGGATGATACTTTCAGGTAATGATCAGTACACTAAGGCGACTTGGTTCCCCAGATTTCGTTCTTCTATGTTGAAGCATTCATTTCCAGTAACAGTTTGAATTTTTAGGTCTCACTCTGTTTTCTCCTATATTGATAGATATATTTGGAACTCTAAATCCAACACGGTTTGTGCTAGCTTCTTGAAACTTGACACAGTAAAGTAGTTTCACGTTCTGTCTCTATGTTTTGTTTCCTCTTGATGTAGCCCTAAGCAGTGACTGGCGAGAAACACTTCCATGGAAAGGGGTTGCCAAGCTTCCAAAAATTATGAATCTCCAGAAATCTCAGCAAATATTTTTTCACCCAAACTGGATGATACTTTCAGGAAATGATCAGTACACTAAGGCGACTTGGTTCCCCAAATGTCGTTCTTCTATGTTGAAGCGTTCATTTCCAGTAACAGTTTGAATTTTTAGGGTTCACTCTGTTTTCTCCTATATTGATACATGTTTTTGGAACTCTAAATCCAACACGGTTTGTGCTAGCTTCTTGAAACTTGACACAGTAAAGTAGTTTCACGTTCTGTCTCTATGTTTTGTTTCCTCTTGATGTAGCCCTAAGCACTGACTGGTGTGAAACACTTTCATGGAAAGGGGTTGCCAAGCTTCCAAAAGTTACGAATCTCCAGAAATCTCAGCAAATATTTTTTCACCCAAACTGGATGATACTTTCAGGTAATGATCAGTACACTAAGGCGACTTGGTTCCCCAGATTTCGTTCTTCTATGTTGAAGCATTCATTTCCAGTAACAGTTTAAATTTTTAGGTTTCACTCTGTTTTCTCCTATATTGATACATGTATTTGGAACTCTAAATCCAACACGGTTTGTGCTAGCTTCTTGAAACTTGACACAGTAAAGTAGTTTCACGTTCTATCTCTATGTTTTGTTTCCTCTTGATGTAGCCCTAAGCAGTGACTGGCGAGAAACACTTCCATGGAAAGGGGTTGCCAAGCTTCCAAAAATTACGAATCTCCAGAAATCTCAGCAAATATTTTTTCACCCAAACTGGATGATACTTTCAGGTAATGATCAGTACACTAAGGCGACTTGGTTCCCCAAATGCCGTTCTTCTATGTTGAAGCGTTCATTTTTAGTAACAGTTTGAATTTTTAGGTTTCACTCTGTTTTCTCCTATATTGATACATGTATTTGGAACTCTAAATCCAACACGGTTTGTGGTAGCTTCTTGAAACTTGACACAGTAAAGTAGTTTCACGTTCTGTCTCTATGTTTTGTTTCCTCTTGATGTAGCCCTAAGCAGTGACTGGCGAGAAACACTTTCATGGAAAGGGGTTGCCAAGCTTCCAAAAATTACGAATCTCCAGAAATCTCAGCAAATGTTTTTTCACCCAAACTGGATGATACTTTCAGGTAATGATCAGTACACTAAGGCGACTTGGTTCCCCAAATGTCGTTCTTCTATGTTGAAGCGTTCATTTCCAGTAACAGTTTGAATTTTTAGGTTTCACTCTGTTTTCTCCTATATTGATACATGTATTTGGAACTCTAAATCCAACACGGTTTGTGCTAGCTTCTTGAAACTTGACACAGTAAAGTACTTTCACGTTCTATCTCTACGTTTTGTTTCCTTGACTGGCGAGAAACACTTTCATGGAAAGGGGTTGCCAAGCTTCCAAAAATTATGAATCTCCAGAAATCTCAGCAAATATTTTTTCACCCAAACTGGATGATACTTTCAGGTAATGATCAGTACACTAAGGCGACTTGGTTCCCCAAATGTCGTTCTTCTATGTTGAAGCGTTCATTTCCAGTAACAGTTTGAATTTTTAGGTTTCACTCTGTTTTCTCCTATATTGATACATGTATTTGGAACTCTAAATCCAACACGGTTTGTGCTAGCTTCTTGAAACTTGACACAGTAAAGTAGTTTCACGTTCTATCTCTACGTTTTGTTTCCTCTTGATGTAGCCCTAAGCAGTGACTGGCGAGAAACACTTCCATGGAAAGGGGTTGCCAAGCTTCCAAAAATTACGAATCTCCAGAAATCTCAGCAAATATTTTTTCACCCAAACTGGAAGATACTTTCAGGTAATGATCAGTACACTAAGGCGACTTGGTTCCCCAAATGCCGTTCTTCTATGTTGAAGCGTTCATTTTTAGTAACAGTTTGAATTTTTAGGTTTCACTCTGTTTTCTCCTATATTGATACATGTATTTGGAACTCTAAATCCAACACGGTTTGTGCTAGCTTCTTGAAACTTGACACAGTAAAGTAGTTTCACGTTCTGTCTCTATGTTTTGTTTCCTCTTGATGTAGCCCTAAGCAGTGACTGGCGAGAAACACTTTCATGGAAAGGGGTTGCCAAGCTTCCAAAAGTTACGAATCTCCAGAAATCTCAGCAAATGTTTTTTCACCCAAACTGGATGATACTTTCAGGTAATGATCAGTACACTAAGGCGACTTGGTTCCCCAGATTTCGTTCTTCTATGTTGAAGCGTTCATTTCCAGTAACAGTTTGAATTTTTAGGTTTCACTCTGTTTTCTCCTATATTGATAGATGTATTTGGAACTCTAAATCCAACACGGTTTGTGCTACCTTCTTGAAACTTGACACACTAAAGTAGTTTCAAGTTCTATCTCTATGTTTTGTTTCCTCTTGATGTAGCCCTAAGCACTGACTGGTGTGAAACACTTTCATGGAAAGGGGTTGCCAAGCTTCCAAAAGTTACGAATCTCCAGAAATCTCAGCAAATATTTTTTCACCCAAACTGGATGATACTTTCAGGTAATGATCAGTACACTAAGGCGACTTGGTTCCCCAGATTTCGTTCTTCTATGTTGAAGCATTCATTTCCAGTAACAGTTTAAATTTTTAGGTTTCACTCTGTTTTCTCCTATATTGATACATGTATTTGGAACTCTAAATCCAACACGGTTTGTGCTAGCTTCTTGAAACTTGACACAGTAAAGTAGTTTCACGTTCTATCTCTATGTTTTGTTTCCTCTTGATGTAGCCCTAAGCAGTGACTGGCGAGAAACACTTCCATGGAAAGGGGTTGCCAAGCTTCCAAAAATTACGAATCTCCAGAAATCTCAGCAAATATTTTTTCACCCAAACTGGAAGATACTTTCAGGTAATGATCAGTACACTAAGGCGACTTGGTTCCCCAAATGCCGTTCTTCTATGTTGAAGCGTTCATTTTTAGTAACAGTTTGAATTTTTAGGTTTCACTCTGTTTTCTCCTATATTGATACATGTATTTGGAACTCTAAATCCAACACGGTTTGTGCTAGCTTCTTGAAACTTGACACAGTAAAGTAGTTTCACGTTCTGTCTCTATGTTTTGTTTCCTCTTGATGTAGCCCTAAGCAGTGACTGGCGAGAAACACTTTCATGGAAAGGGGTTGCCAAGCTTCCAAAAGTTACGAATCTCCAGAAATCTCAGCAAATGTTTTTTCACCCAAACTGGATGATACTTTCAGGTAATGATCAGTACACTAAGGCGACTTGGTTCCCCAGATTTCGTTCTTCTATGTTGAAGCGTTCATTTCCAGTAACAGTTTGAATTTTTAGGTTTCACTCTGTTTTCTCCTATATTGATAGATGTATTTGGAACTCTAAATCCAACACGGTTTGTGCTACCTTCTTGAAACTTGACACAGTAAAGTAGTTTCACGTTCTATCTCTATGTTTTGTTTCCTCTTGATGTAGCCCTAAGCAGTGACTGGCGAGAAACACTTCCATGGAAAGGGGTTGCCAAGCTTCCAAAAATTACGAATCTCCAGAAATCTCAGCAAATATTTTTTCACCCAAACTGGATGATACTTTCAGGTAATGATCAGTACACTAAGGCGACTTGGTTCCCCAAATGCCGTTCTTCTATGTTGAAGCGTTCATTTTTAGTAACAGTTTGAATTTTTAGGTTTCACTCTGTTTTCTCCTATATTGATACATGTATTTGGAACTCTAAATCCAACACGGTTTGTGGTAGCTTCTTGAAACTTGACACAGTAAAGTAGTTTCACGTTCTGTCTCTATGTTTTGTTTCCTCTTGATGTAGCCCTAAGCAGTGACTGGCGAGAAACACTTTCATGGAAAGGGGTTGCCAAGCTTCCAAAAATTACGAATCTCCAGAAATCTCAGCAAATGTTTTTTCACCCAAACTGGATGATACTTTCAGGTAATGATCAGTACACTAAGGCGACTTGGTTCCCCAAATGTCGTTCTTCTATGTTGAAGCGTTCATTTCCAGTAACAGTTTGAATTTTTAGGTTTCACTCTGTTTTCTCCTATATTGATACATGTATTTGGAACTCTAAATCCAACACGGTTTGTGCTAGCTTCTTGAAACTTGACACAGTAAAGTACTTTCACGTTCTATCTCTACGTTTTGTTTCCTCTTGATGTAGCCCTAAGCAGTGACTGGCGAGAAACACTTTCATGGAAAGGGGTTGCCAAGCTTCCAAAAATTATGAATCTCCAGAAATCTCAGCAAATATTTTTTCACCCAAACTGGATGATACTTTCAGGTAATGATCAGTACACTAAGGCGACTTGGTTCCCCAAATGTCGTTCTTCTAGGTTGAAGCGTTCATTTCCAGTAACAGTTTGAATTTTTAGGTTTCACTCTGTTTTCTCCTATATTGATAGATGTATTTGGAACTCTAAATCCAACACGGTTTGTGCTAGCTTCTTGAAACTTGACACTGTAAAGTAGTTTCACGTTCTGTCTCTATGTTTTGTTTCCTCTTGATGTAGCCCTAAGCAGTGACTGGCGAGAAACAATTCCATGGAAAGTGGTTGCCAAGCTTCCAAAAATTATGAATCTCCAGAAATCTCAGCAAATATTTTTTCACCCAAACTGGATGATACTTTCAGGTAATGATTAGTACACTAAGGCGACTTGGTTCCCCAAATGTCGTTCTTGTATGTTGAAGCGTTCATTTCCAGTAACAGTTTGCATTTTTAGGTTTCACTCTGTTTTCTCCTATATTGATATATGTATTTGGAACTCTAAATCCAACACGGTTTGTGCTACCTTCTTGAAACTTGACACACTTAAGTAGTTTCAAGTTATATCTCTATGTTTTGTTTCCTCTTGATGTAGCCCTAAGCACTGACTGGTGTGAAACACTTTCATGGAAAGGGGTTGCCAAGCTTCCAAAAATTACGAATCTCCAGAAATCTCAGCAAATATTTTTTCACCCAAACTGGATGATACTTTCAGGTAATGATCAGTACACTAAGGCGACTTGGTTCCCCAGATTTCGTTCTTCTATGTTGAAGCATTCATTTCCAGTAACAGTTTGAATTTTTAGGTCTCACTCTGTTTTCTCCTATATTGATAGATATATTTGGAACTCTAAATCCAACACGGTTTGTGCTAGCTTCTTGAAACTTGACACAGTAAAGTAGTTTCACGTTCTGTCTCTATGTTTTGTTTCCTCTTGATGTAGCCCTAAGCAGTGACTGGCGAGAAACACTTCCATGGAAAGGGGTTGCCAAGCTTCCAAAAATTATGAATCTCCAGAAATCTCAGCAAATATTTTTTCACCCAAACTGGATGATACTTTCAGGAAATGATCAGTACACTAAGGCGACTTGGTTCCCCAAATGTCGTTCTTCTATGTTGAAGCGTTCATTTCCAGTAACAGTTTGAATTTTTAGGGTTCACTCTGTTTTCTCCTATATTGATACATGTTTTTGGAACTCTAAATCCAACACGGTTTGTGCTAGCTTCTTGAAACTTGACACAGTAAAGTAGTTTCACGTTCTGTCTCTATGTTTTGTTTCCTCTTGATGTAGCCCTAAGCAGTGACTGGCGAGAAACACTTTCATGGAAAGGGGTTGCCAAGCTTCCAAAAATTACGAATCTCCAGAAATCTCAGCAAATGTTTTTTCACCCAAACTGGATGATACTTTCAGGTAATGATCAGTACACTAAGGCGACTTGGTTCCCCAGATTTCGTTCTTCTATGTTGAAGCGTTCATTTCCAGTAACAGTTTGAATTTTTAGGTTTCACTCTGTTTTCTCCTATATTGATAGATGTATTTGGAACTCTAAATCCAACACGGTTTGTGCTACCTTCTTGAAACTTGACACACTAAAGTAGTTTCAAGTTCTATCTCTATGTTTTGTTTCCTCTTGATGTAGCCCTAAGCACTGACTGGTGTGAAACACTTTCATGGAAAGGGGTTGCCAAGCTTCCAAAAGTTACGAATCTCCAGAAATCTCAGCAAATATTTTTTCACCCAAACTGGATGATACTTTCAGGTAATGATCAGTACACTAAGGCGACTTGGTTCCCCAGATTTCGTTCTTCTATGTTGAAGCATTCATTTCCAGTAACAGTTTAAATTTTTAGGTTTCACTCTGTTTTCTCCTATATTGATACATGTATTTGGAACTCTAAATCCAACACGGTTTGTGCTAGCTTCTTGAAACTTGACACAGTAAAGTAGTTTCACGTTCTATCTCTATGTTTTGTTTCCTCTTGATGTAGCCCTAAGCAGTGACTGGCGAGAAACACTTCCATGGAAAGGGGTTGCCAAGCTTCCAAAAATTACGAATCTCCAGAAATCTCAGCAAATATTTTTTCACCCAAACTGGATGATACTTTCAGGTAATGATCAGTACACTAAGGCGACTTGGTTCCCCAAATGCCGTTCTTCTATGTTGAAGCGTTCATTTTTAGTAACAGTTTGAATTTTTAGGTTTCACTCTGTTTTCTCCTATATTGATACATGTATTTGGAACTCTAAATCCAACACGGTTTGTGGTAGCTTCTTGAAACTTGACACAGTAAAGTAGTTTCACGTTCTGTCTCTATGTTTTGTTTCCTCTTGATGTAGCCCTAAGCAGTGACTGGCGAGAAACACTTTCATGGAAAGGGGTTGCCAAGCTTCCAAAAATTACGAATCTCCAGAAATCTCAGCAAATGTTTTTTCACCCAAACTGGATGATACTTTCAGGTAATGATCAGTACACTAAGGCGACTTGGTTCCCCAAATGTCGTTCTTCTATGTTGAAGCGTTCATTTCCAGTAACAGTTTGAATTTTTAGGTTTCACTCTGTTTTCTCCTATATTGATACATGTATTTGGAACTCTAAATCCAACACGGTTTGTGCTAGCTTCTTGAAACTTGACACAGTAAAGTACTTTCACGTTCTATCTCTACGTTTTGTTTCCTTGACTGGCGAGAAACACTTTCATGGAAAGGGGTTGCCAAGCTTCCAAAAATTATGAATCTCCAGAAATCTCAGCAAATATTTTTTCACCCAAACTGGATGATACTTTCAGGTAATGATCAGTACACTAAGGCGACTTGGTTCCCCAAATGTCGTTCTTCTATGTTGAAGCGTTCATTTCCAGTAACAGTTTGAATTTTTAGGTTTCACTCTGTTTTCTCCTATATTGATACATGTATTTGGAACTCTAAATCCAACACGGTTTGTGCTAGCTTCTTGAAACTTGACACAGTAAAGTACTTTCACGTTCTATCTCTACGTTTTGTTTCCTCTTGATGTAGCCCTAAGCAGTGACTGGCGAGAAACACTTTCATGGAAAGGGGTTGCCAAGCTTCCAAAAATTATGAATCTCCAGAAATCTCAGCAAATATTTTTTCACCCAAACTGGATGATACTTTCAGGTAATGATCAGTACACTAAGGCGACTTGGTTCCCCAAATGTCGTTCTTCTAGGTTGAAGCGTTCATTTCCAGTAACAGTTTGAATTTTTAGGTTTCACTCTGTTTTCTCCTATATTGATAGATGTATTTGGAACTCTAAATCCAACACGGTTTGTGCTAGCTTCTTGAAACTTGACACTGTAAAGTAGTTTCACGTTCTGTCTCTATGTTTTGTTTCCTCTTGATGTAGCCCTAAGCAGTGACTGGCGAGAAACAATTCCATGGAAAGTGGTTGCCAAGCTTCCAAAAATTATGAATCTCCAGAAATCTCAGCAAATATTTTTTCACCCAAACTGGATGATACTTTCAGGTAATGATTAGTACACTAAGGCGACTTGGTTCCCCAAATGTCGTTCTTGTATGTTGAAGCGTTCATTTCCAGTAACAGTTTGCATTTTTAGGTTTCACTCTGTTTTCTCCTATATTGATATATGTATTTGGAACTCTAAATCCAACACGGTTTGTGCTACCTTCTTGAAACTTGACACACTTAAGTAGTTTCAAGTTATATCTCTATGTTTTGTTTCCTCTTGATGTAGCCCTAAGCACTGACTGGTGTGAAACACTTTCATGGAAAGGGGTTGCCAAGCTTCCAAAAATTACGAATCTCCAGAAATCTCAGCAAATATTTTTTCACCCAAACTGGATGATACTTTCAGGTAATGATCAGTACACTAAGGCGACTTGGTTCCCCAGATTTCGTTCTTCTATGTTGAAGCATTCATTTCCAGTAACAGTTTGAATTTTTAGGTCTCACTCTGTTTTCTCCTATATTGATAGATATATTTGGAACTCTAAATCCAACACGGTTTGTGCTAGCTTCTTGAAACTTGACACAGTAAAGTAGTTTCACGTTCTGTCTCTATGTTTTGTTTCCTCTTGATGTAGCCCTAAGCAGTGACTGGCGAGAAACACTTCCATGGAAAGGGGTTGCCAAGCTTCCAAAAATTATGAATCTCCAGAAATCTCAGCAAATATTTTTTCACCCAAACTGGATGATACTTTCAGGAAATGATCAGTACACTAAGGCGACTTGGTTCCCCAAATGTCGTTCTTCTATGTTGAAGCGTTCATTTCCAGTAACAGTTTGAATTTTTAGGGTTCACTCTGTTTTCTCCTATATTGATACATGTTTTTGGAACTCTAAATCCAACACGGTTTGTGCTAGCTTCTTGAAACTTGACACAGTAAAGTAGTTTCTCGTTCTGTCTCTATGTTTTGTTTCCTCTTGATGTAGCCCTAAGCACTGACTGGTGTGAAACACTTTCATGGAAAGGGGTTGCCAAGCTTCCAAAAGTTACGAATCTCCAGAAATCTCAGCAAATATTTTTTCACCCAAACTGGATGATACTTTCAGGTAATGATCAGTACACTAAGGCGACTTGGTTCCCCAGATTTCGTTCTTCTATGTTGAAGCATTCATTTCCAGTAACAGTTTAAATTTTTAGGTTTCACTCTGTTTTCTCCTATATTGATACATGTATTTGGAACTCTAAATCCAACACGGTTTGTGCTAGCTTCTTGAAACTTGACACAGTAAAGTAGTTTCACGTTCTATCTCTATGTTTTGTTTCCTCTTGATGTAGCCCTAAGCAGTGACTGGCGAGAAACACTTCCATGGAAAGGGGTTGCCAAGCTTCCAAAAATTACGAATCTCCAGAAATCTCAGCAAATATTTTTTCACCCAAACTGGATGATACTTTCAGGTAATGATCAGTACACTAAGGCGACTTGGTTCCCCAAATGCCGTTCTTCTATGTTGAAGCGTTCATTTTTAGTAACAGTTTGAATTTTTAGGTTTCACTCTGTTTTCTCCTATATTGATACATGTATTTGGAACTCTAAATCCAACACGGTTTGTGGTAGCTTCTTGAAACTTGACACAGTAAAGTAGTTTCACGTTCTGTCTCTATGTTTTGTTTCCTCTTGATGTAGCCCTAAGCAGTGACTGGCGAGAAACACTTTCATGGAAAGGGGTTGCCAAGCTTCCAAAAATTACGAATCTCCAGAAATCTCAGCAAATGTTTTTTCACCCAAACTGGATGATACTTTCAGGTAATGATCAGTACACTAAGGCGACTTGGTTCCCCAAATGTCGTTCTTCTATGTTGAAGCGTTCATTTCCAGTAACAGTTTGAATTTTTAGGTTTCACTCTGTTTTCTCCTATATTGATACATGTATTTGGAACTCTAAATCCAACACGGTTTGTGCTAGCTTCTTGAAACTTGACACAGTAAAGTACTTTCACGTTCTATCTCTACGTTTTGTTTCCTTGACTGGCGAGAAACACTTTCATGGAAAGGGGTTGCCAAGCTTCCAAAAATTATGAATCTCCAGAAATCTCAGCAAATATTTTTTCACCCAAACTGGATGATACTTTCAGGTAATGATCAGTACACTAAGGCGACTTGGTTCCCCAAATGTCGTTCTTCTATGTTGAAGCGTACATTTCCAGTAACAGTTTGAATTTTTAGGTTTCACTCTGTTTTCTCCTATATTGATACATGTATTTGGAACTCTAAATCCAACACGGTTTGTGGTAGCTTCTTGAAACTTGACACAGTAAAGTAGTTTCACGTTCTGTCTCTATGTTTTGTTTCCTCTTGATGTAGCCCTAAGCAGTGACTGGCGAGAAACACTTTCATGGAAAGGGGTTGCCAAGCTTCCAAAAGTTACGAATCTCCAGAAATCTCAGCAAATGTTTTTTCACCCAAACTGGATGATACTTTCAGGTAATGATCAGTACACTAAGGCGACTTGGTTCCCCAGATTTCGTTCTTCTATGTTGAAGCGTTCATTTCCAGTAACAGTTTGAATTTTTAGGTTTCACTCTGTTTTCTCCTATATTGATACATGTATTTGGAACTCTAAATCCAACACGGTTTGTGGTAGCTTCTTGAAACTTGACACAGTAAAGTAGTTTCACCTTCTGTCTCTATGTTTTGTTTCCTCTTGATGTAGCCCTAAGCAGTGACTGGCGAGAAACACTTTCATGGAAAGGGGTTGCCAAGCTTCCAAAAATTACGAATCTCCAGAAATCTCAGCAAATGTTTTTTCACCCAAACTGGATGATACTTTCAGGTAATGATCAGTACACTAAGGCGACTTGGTTCCCCAAATGTCGTTCTTCTATGTTGAAGCGTTCATTTCCAGTAACAGTTTGAATTTTTAGGTTTCACTCTGTTTTCTCCTATATTGATACATGTATTTGGAACTCTAAATCCAACACGGTTTGTGCTAGCTTCTTGAAACTTGACACAGTAAAGTACTTTCACGTTCTATCTCTACGTTTTGTTTCCTCTTGATGTAGCCCTAAGCAGTGACTGGCGAGAAACACTTTCATGGAAAGGGGTTGCCAAGCTTCCAAAAATTATGAATCTCCAGAAATCTCAGCAAATATTTTTTCACCCAAACTGGATGATACTTTCAGGTAATGATCAGTACACTAAGGCGACTTGGTTCCCCAAATGTCGTTCTTCTAGGTTGAAGCGTTCATTTCCAGTAACAGTTTGAATTTTTAGGTTTCACTCTGTTTTCTCCTATATTGATAGATGTATTTGGAACTCTAAATCCAACACGGTTTGTGCTAGCTTCTTGAAACTTGACACTGTAAAGTAGTTTCACGTTCTGTCTCTATGTTTTGTTTCCTCTTGATGTAGCCCTAAGCAGTGACTGGCGAGAAACAATTCCATGGAAAGTGGTTGCCAAGCTTCCAAAAATTATGAATCTCCAGAAATCTCAGCAAATATTTTTTCACCCAAACTGGATGATACTTTCAGGTAATGATTAGTACACTAAGGCGACTTGGTTCCCCAAATGTCGTTCTTGTATGTTGAAGCGTTCATTTCCAGTAACAGTTTGCATTTTTAGGTTTCACTCTGTTTTCTCCTATATTGATATATGTATTTGGAACTCTAAATCCAACACGGTTTGTGCTACCTTCTTGAAACTTGACACACTTAAGTAGTTTCAAGTTATATCTCTATGTTTTGTTTCCTCTTGATGTAGCCCTAAGCACTGACTGGTGTGAAACACTTTCATGGAAAGGGGTTGCCAAGCTTCCAAAAATTACGAATCTCCAGAAATCTCAGCAAATATTTTTTCACCCAAACTGGATGATACTTTCAGGTAATGATCAGTACACTAAGGCGACTTGGTTCCCCAGATTTCGTTCTTCTATGTTGAAGCATTCATTTCCAGTAACAGTTTGAATTTTTAGGTCTCACTCTGTTTTCTCCTATATTGATAGATATATTTGGAACTCTAAATCCAACACGGTTTGTGCTAGCTTCTTGAAACTTGACACAGTAAAGTAGTTTCACGTTCTGTCTCTATGTTTTGTTTCCTCTTGATGTAGCCCTAAGCAGTGACTGGCGAGAAACACTTCCATGGAAAGGGGTTGCCAAGCTTCCAAAAATTATGAATCTCCAGAAATCTCAGCAAATATTTTTTCACCCAAACTGGATGATACTTTCAGGAAATGATCAGTACACTAAGGCGACTTGGTTCCCCAAATGTCGTTCTTCTATGTTGAAGCGTTCATTTCCAGTAACAGTTTGAATTTTTAGGGTTCACTCTGTTTTCTCCTATATTGATACATGTTTTTGGAACTCTAAATCCAACACGGTTTGTGCTAGCTTCTTGAAACTTGACACAGTAAAGTAGTTTCACGTTCTGTCTCTATGTTTTGTTTCCTCTTGATGTAGCCCTAAGCACTGACTGGTGTGAAACACTTTCATGGAAAGGGGTTGCCAAGCTTCCAAAAGTTACGAATCTCCAGAAATCTCAGCAAATATTTTTTCACCCAAACTGGATGATACTTTCAGGTAATGATCAGTACACTAAGGCGACTTGGTTCCCCAGATTTCGTTCTTCTATGTTGAAGCATTCATTTCCAGTAACAGTTTAAATTTTTAGGTTTCACTCTGTTTTCTCCTATATTGATACATGTATTTGGAACTCTAAATCCAACACGGTTTGTGCTAGCTTCTTGAAACTTGACACAGTAAAGTAGTTTCACGTTCTATCTCTATGTTTTGTTTCCTCTTGATGTAGCCCTAAGCAGTGACTGGCGAGAAACACTTCCATGGAAAGGGGTTGCCAAGCTTCCAAAAATTACGAATCTCCAGAAATCTCAGCAAATATTTTTTCACCCAAACTGGATGATACTTTCAGGTAATGATCAGTACACTAAGGCGACTTGGTTCCCCAAATGCCGTTCTTCTATGTTGAAGCGTTCATTTTTAGTAACAGTTTGAATTTTTAGGTTTCACTCTGTTTTCTCCTATATTGATACATGTATTTGGAACTCTAAATCCAACACGGTTTGTGGTAGCTTCTTGAAACTTGACACAGTAAAGTAGTTTCACGTTCTGTCTCTATGTTTTGTTTCCTCTTGATGTAGCCCTAAGCAGTGACTGGCGAGAAACACTTTCATGGAAAGGGGTTGCCAAGCTTCCAAAAATTACGAATCTCCAGAAATCTCAGCAAATGTTTTTTCACCCAAACTGGATGATACTTTCAGGTAATGATCAGTACACTAAGGCGACTTGGTTCCCCAAATGTCGTTCTTCTATGTTGAAGCGTTCATTTCCAGTAACAGTTTGAATTTTTAGGTTTCACTCTGTTTTCTCCTATATTGATACATGTATTTGGAACTCTAAATCCAACACGGTTTGTGCTAGCTTCTTGAAACTTGACACAGTAAAGTACTTTCACGTTCTATCTCTACGTTTTGTTTCCTTGACTGGCGAGAAACACTTTCATGGAAAGGGGTTGCCAAGCTTCCAAAAATTATGAATCTCCAGAAATCTCAGCAAATATTTTTTCACCCAAACTGGATGATACTTTCAGGTAATGATCAGTACACTAAGGCGACTTGGTTCCCCAAATGTCGTTCTTCTATGTTGAAGCGTTCATTTCCAGTAACAGTTTGAATTTTTAGGTTTCACTCTGTTTTCTCCTATATTGATACATGTATTTGGAACTCTAAATCCAACACGGTTTGTGCTAGCTTCTTGAAACTTGACACAGTAAAGTAGTTTCACGTTCTATCTCTATGTTTTGTTTCCTCTTGATGTAGCCCTAAGCAGTGACTGGCGAGAAACACTTCCATGGAAAGGGGTTGCCAAGCTTCCAAAAATTACGAATCTCCAGAAATCTCAGCAAATATTTTTTCACCCAAACTGGAAGATACTTTCAGGTAATGATCAGTACACTAAGGCGACTTGGTTCCCCAAATGCCGTTCTTCTATGTTGAAGCGTTCATTTTTAGTAACAGTTTGAATTTTTAGGTTTCACTCTGTTTTCTCCTATATTGATACATGTATTTGGAACTCTAAATCCAACACGGTTTGTGCTAGCTTCTTGAAACTTGACACAGTAAAGTAGTTTCACGTTCTGTCTCTATGTTTTGTTTCCTCTTGATGTAGCCCTAAGCAGTGACTGGCGAGAAACACTTTCATGGAAAGGGGTTGCCAAGCTTCCAAAAGTTACGAATCTCCAGAAATCTCAGCAAATGTTTTTTCACCCAAACTGGATGATACTTTCAGGTAATGATCAGTACACTAAGGCGACTTGGTTCCCCAGATTTCGTTCTTCTATGTTGAAGCGTTCATTTCCAGTAACAGTTTGAATTTTTAGGTTTCACTCTGTTTTCTCCTATATTGATAGATGTATTTGGAACTCTAAATCCAACACGGTTTGTGCTACCTTCTTGAAACTTGACACACTAAAGTAGTTTCAAGTTCTATCTCTATGTTTTGTTTCCTCTTGATGTAGCCCTAAGCACTGACTGGTGTGAAACACTTTCATGGAAAGGGGTTGCCAAGCTTCCAAAAGTTACGAATCTCCAGAAATCTCAGCAAATATTTTTTCACCCAAACTGGATGATACTTTCAGGTAATGATCAGTACACTAAGGCGACTTGGTTCCCCAGATTTCGTTCTTCTATGTTGAAGCATTCATTTCCAGTAACAGTTTAAATTTTTAGGTTTCACTCTGTTTTCTCCTATATTGATACATGTATTTGGAACTCTAAATCCAACACGGTTTGTGCTAGCTTCTTGAAACTTGACACAGTAAAGTAGTTTCACGTTCTATCTCTATGTTTTGTTTCCTCTTGATGTAGCCCTAAGCAGTGACTGGCGAGAAACACTTCCATGGAAAGGGGTTGCCAAGCTTCCAAAAATTACGAATCTCCAGAAATCTCAGCAAATATTTTTTCACCCAAACTGGAAGATACTTTCAGGTAATGATCAGTACACTAAGGCGACTTGGTTCCCCAAATGCCGTTCTTCTATGTTGAAGCGTTCATTTTTAGTAACAGTTTGAATTTTTAGGTTTCACTCTGTTTTCTCCTATATTGATACATGTATTTGGAACTCTAAATCCAACACGGTTTGTGCTAGCTTCTTGAAACTTGACACAGTAAAGTAGTTTCACGTTCTGTCTCTATGTTTTGTTTCCTCTTGATGTAGCCCTAAGCAGTGACTGGCGAGAAACACTTTCATGGAAAGGGGTTGCCAAGCTTCCAAAAGTTACGAATCTCCAGAAATCTCAGCAAATGTTTTTTCACCCAAACTGGATGATACTTTCAGGTAATGATCAGTACACTAAGGCGACTTGGTTCCCCAGATTTCGTTCTTCTATGTTGAAGCGTTCATTTCCAGTAACAGTTTGAATTTTTAGGTTTCACTCTGTTTTCTCCTATATTGATAGATGTATTTGGAACTCTAAATCCAACACGGTTTGTGCTACCTTCTTGAAACTTGACACAGTAAAGTAGTTTCACGTTCTATCTCTATGTTTTGTTTCCTCTTGATGTAGCCCTAAGCAGTGACTGGCGAGAAACACTTCCATGGAAAGGGGTTGCCAAGCTTCCAAAAATTACGAATCTCCAGAAATCTCAGCAAATATTTTTTCACCCAAACTGGATGATACTTTCAGGTAATGATCAGTACACTAAGGCGACTTGGTTCCCCAAATGCCGTTCTTCTATGTTGAAGCGTTCATTTTTAGTAACAGTTTGAATTTTTAGGTTTCACTCTGTTTTCTCCTATATTGATACATGTATTTGGAACTCTAAATCCAACACGGTTTGTGGTAGCTTCTTGAAACTTGACACAGTAAAGTAGTTTCACGTTCTGTCTCTATGTTTTGTTTCCTCTTGATGTAGCCCTAAGCAGTGACTGGCGAGAAACACTTTCATGGAAAGGGGTTGCCAAGCTTCCAAAAATTACGAATCTCCAGAAATCTCAGCAAATGTTTTTTCACCCAAACTGGATGATACTTTCAGGTAATGATCAGTACACTAAGGCGACTTGGTTCCCCAAATGTCGTTCTTCTATGTTGAAGCGTTCATTTCCAGTAACAGTTTGAATTTTTAGGTTTCACTCTGTTTTCTCCTATATTGATACATGTATTTGGAACTCTAAATCCAACACGGTTTGTGCTAGCTTCTTGAAACTTGACACAGTAAAGTACTTTCACGTTCTATCTCTACGTTTTGTTTCCTCTTGATGTAGCCCTAAGCAGTGACTGGCGAGAAACACTTTCATGGAAAGGGGTTGCCAAGCTTCCAAAAATTATGAATCTCCAGAAATCTCAGCAAATATTTTTTCACCCAAACTGGATGATACTTTCAGGTAATGATCAGTACACTAAGGCGACTTGGTTCCCCAAATGTCGTTCTTCTAGGTTGAAGCGTTCATTTCCAGTAACAGTTTGAATTTTTAGGTTTCACTCTGTTTTCTCCTATATTGATAGATGTATTTGGAACTCTAAATCCAACACGGTTTGTGCTAGCTTCTTGAAACTTGACACTGTAAAGTAGTTTCACGTTCTGTCTCTATGTTTTGTTTCCTCTTGATGTAGCCCTAAGCAGTGACTGGCGAGAAACAATTCCATGGAAAGTGGTTGCCAAGCTTCCAAAAATTATGAATCTCCAGAAATCTCAGCAAATATTTTTTCACCCAAACTGGATGATACTTTCAGGTAATGATTAGTACACTAAGGCGACTTGGTTCCCCAAATGTCGTTCTTGTATGTTGAAGCGTTCATTTCCAGTAACAGTTTGCATTTTTAGGTTTCACTCTGTTTTCTCCTATATTGATATATGTATTTGGAACTCTAAATCCAACACGGTTTGTGCTACCTTCTTGAAACTTGACACACTTAAGTAGTTTCAAGTTATATCTCTATGTTTTGTTTCCTCTTGATGTAGCCCTAAGCACTGACTGGTGTGAAACACTTTCATGGAAAGGGGTTGCCAAGCTTCCAAAAATTACGAATCTCCAGAAATCTCAGCAAATATTTTTTCACCCAAACTGGATGATACTTTCAGGTAATGATCAGTACACTAAGGCGACTTGGTTCCCCAGATTTCGTTCTTCTATGTTGAAGCATTCATTTCCAGTAACAGTTTGAATTTTTAGGTCTCACTCTGTTTTCTCCTATATTGATAGATATATTTGGAACTCTAAATCCAACACGGTTTGTGCTAGCTTCTTGAAACTTGACACAGTAAAGTAGTTTCACGTTCTGTCTCTATGTTTTGTTTCCTCTTGATGTAGCCCTAAGCAGTGACTGGCGAGAAACACTTTCATGGAAAGGGGTTGCCAAGCTTCCAAAAATTATGAATCTCCAGAAATCTCAGCAAATATTTTTTCACCCAAACTGGATGATACTTTCAGGAAATGATCAGTACACTAAGGCGACTTGGTTCCCCAAATGTCGTTCTTCTATGTTGAAGCGTTCATTTCCAGTAACAGTTTGAATTTTTAGGGTTCACTCTGTTTTCTCCTATATTGATACATGTTTTTGGAACTCTAAATCCAACACGGTTTGTGCTAGCTTCTTGAAACTTGACACAGTAAAGTAGTTTCACGTTCTGTCTCTATGTTTTGTTTCCTCTTGATGTAGCCCTAAGCAGTGACTGGCGAGAAACACTTTCATGGAAAGGGGTTGCCAAGCTTCCAAAAATTACGAATCTCCAGAAATCTCAGCAAATGTTTTTTCACCCAAACTGGATGATACTTTCAGGTAATGATCAGTACACTAAGGCGACTTGGTTCCCCAGATTTCGTTCTTCTATGTTGAAGCGTTCATTTCCAGTAACAGTTTGAATTTTTAGGTTTCACTCTGTTTTCTCCTATATTGATAGATGTATTTGGAACTCTAAATCCAACACGGTTTGTGCTACCTTCTTGAAACTTGACACACTAAAGTAGTTTCAAGTTCTATCTCTATGTTTTGTTTCCTCTTGATGTAGCCCTAAGCACTGACTGGTGTGAAACACTTTCATGGAAAGGGGTTGCCAAGCTTCCAAAAGTTACGAATCTCCAGAAATCTCAGCAAATATTTTTTCACCCAAACTGGATGATACTTTCAGGTAATGATCAGTACACTAAGGCGACTTGGTTCCCCAGATTTCGTTCTTCTATGTTGAAGCATTCATTTCCAGTAACAGTTTAAATTTTTAGGTTTCACTCTGTTTTCTCCTATATTGATACATGTATTTGGAACTCTAAATCCAACACGGTTTGTGCTAGCTTCTTGAAACTTGACACAGTAAAGTAGTTTCACGTTCTATCTCTATGTTTTGTTTCCTCTTGATGTAGCCCTAAGCAGTGACTGGCGAGAAACACTTCCATGGAAAGGGGTTGCCAAGCTTCCAAAAATTACGAATCTCCAGAAATCTCAGCAAATATTTTTTCACCCAAACTGGATGATACTTTCAGGTAATGATCAGTACACTAAGGCGACTTGGTTCCCCAAATGCCGTTCTTCTATGTTGAAGCGTTCATTTTTAGTAACAGTTTGAATTTTTAGGTTTCACTCTGTTTTCTCCTATATTGATACATGTATTTGGAACTCTAAATCCAACACGGTTTGTGGTAGCTTCTTGAAACTTGACACAGTAAAGTAGTTTCACGTTCTGTCTCTATGTTTTGTTTCCTCTTGATGTAGCCCTAAGCAGTGACTGGCGAGAAACACTTTCATGGAAAGGGGTTGCCAAGCTTCCAAAAATTACGAATCTCCAGAAATCTCAGCAAATGTTTTTTCACCCAAACTGGATGATACTTTCAGGTAATGATCAGTACACTAAGGCGACTTGGTTCCCCAAATGTCGTTCTTCTATGTTGAAGCGTTCATTTCCAGTAACAGTTTGAATTTTTAGGTTTCACTCTGTTTTCTCCTATATTGATACATGTATTTGGAACTCTAAATCCAACACGGTTTGTGCTAGCTTCTTGAAACTTGACACAGTAAAGTACTTTCACGTTCTATCTCTACGTTTTGTTTCCTTGACTGGCGAGAAACACTTTCATGGAAAGGGGTTGCCAAGCTTCCAAAAATTATGAATCTCCAGAAATCTCAGCAAATATTTTTTCACCCAAACTGGATGATACTTTCAGGTAATGATCAGTACACTAAGGCGACTTGGTTCCCCAAATGTCGTTCTTCTATGTTGAAGCGTTCATTTCCAGTAACAGTTTGAATTTTTAGGTTTCACTCTGTTTTCTCCTATATTGATACATGTATTTGGAACTCTAAATCCAACACGGTTTGTGCTAGCTTCTTGAAACTTGACACAGTAAAGTAGTTTCACGTTCTATCTCTATGTTTTGTTTCCTCTTGATGTAGCCCTAAGCAGTGACTGGCGAGAAACACTTCCATGGAAAGGGGTTGCCAAGCTTCCAAAAATTACGAATCTCCAGAAATCTCAGCAAATATTTTTTCACCCAAACTGGAAGATACTTTCAGGTAATGATCAGTACACTAAGGCGACTTGGTTCCCCAAATGCCGTTCTTCTATGTTGAAGCGTTCATTTTTAGTAACAGTTTGAATTTTTAGGTTTCACTCTGTTTTCTCCTATATTGATACATGTATTTGGAACTCTAAATCCAACACGGTTTGTGCTAGCTTCTTGAAACTTGACACAGTAAAGTAGTTTCACGTTCTGTCTCTATGTTTTGTTTCCTCTTGATGTAGCCCTAAGCAGTGACTGGCGAGAAACACTTTCATGGAAAGGGGTTGCCAAGCTTCCAAAAATTACGAATCTCCAGAAATCTCAGCAAATGTTTTTTCACCCAAACTGGATGATACTTTCAGGTAATGATCAGTACACTAAGGCGACTTGGTTCCCCAGATTTCGTTCTTCTATGTTGAAGCGTTCATTTCCAGTAACAGTTTGAATTTTTAGGTTTCACTCTGTTTTCTCCTATATTGATAGATGTATTTGGAACTCTAAATCCAACACGGTTTGTGCTACCTTCTTGAAACTTGACACACTAAAGTAGTTTCAAGTTCTATCTCTATGTTTTGTTTCCTCTTGATGTAGCCCTAAGCACTGACTGGTGTGAAACACTTTCATGGAAAGGGGTTGCCAAGCTTCCAAAAGTTACGAATCTCCAGAAATCTCAGCAAATATTTTTTCACCCAAACTGGATGATACTTTCAGGTAATGATCAGTACACTAAGGCGACTTGGTTCCCCAGATTTCGTTCTTCTATGTTGAAGCATTCATTTCCAGTAACAGTTTAAATTTTTAGGTTTCACTCTGTTTTCTCCTATATTGATACATGTATTTGGAACTCTAAATCCAACACGGTTTGTGCTAGCTTCTTGAAACTTGACACAGTAAAGTAGTTTCACGTTCTATCTCTATGTTTTGTTTCCTCTTGATGTAGCCCTAAGCAGTGACTGGCGAGAAACACTTCCATGGAAAGGGGTTGCCAAGCTTCCAAAAATTACGAATCTCCAGAAATCTCAGCAAATATTTTTTCACCCAAACTGGATGATACTTTCAGGTAATGATCAGTACACTAAGGCGACTTGGTTCCCCAAATGCCGTTCTTCTATGTTGAAGCGTTCATTTTTAGTAACAGTTTGAATTTTTAGGTTTCACTCTGTTTTCTCCTATATTGATACATGTATTTGGAACTCTAAATCCAACACGGTTTGTGGTAGCTTCTTGAAACTTGACACAGTAAAGTAGTTTCACGTTCTGTCTCTATGTTTTGTTTCCTCTTGATGTAGCCCTAAGCAGTGACTGGCGAGAAACACTTTCATGGAAAGGGGTTGCCAAGCTTCCAAAAATTACGAATCTCCAGAAATCTCAGCAAATGTTTTTTCACCCAAACTGGATGATACTTTCAGGTAATGATCAGTACACTAAGGCGACTTGGTTCCCCAAATGTCGTTCTTCTATGTTGAAGCGTTCATTTCCAGTAACAGTTTGAATTTTTAGGTTTCACTCTGTTTTCTCCTATATTGATACATGTATTTGGAACTCTAAATCCAACACGGTTTGTGCTAGCTTCTTGAAACTTGACACAGTAAAGTACTTTCACGTTCTATCTCTACGTTTTGTTTCCTCTTGATGTAGCCCTAAGCAGTGACTGGCGAGAAACACTTTCATGGAAAGGGGTTGCCAAGCTTCCAAAAATTATGAATCTCCAGAAATCTCAGCAAATATTTTTTCACCCAAACTGGATGATACTTTCAGGTAATGATCAGTACACTAAGGCGACTTGGTTCCCCAAATGTCGTTCTTCTAGGTTGAAGCGTTCATTTCCAGTAACAGTTTGAATTTTTAGGTTTCACTCTGTTTTCTCCTATATTGATAGATGTATTTGGAACTCTAAATCCAACACGGTTTGTGCTAGCTTCTTGAAACTTGACACTGTAAAGTAGTTTCACGTTCTGTCTCTATGTTTTGTTTCCTCTTGATGTAGCCCTAAGCAGTGACTGGCGAGAAACAATTCCATGGAAAGTGGTTGCCAAGCTTCCAAAAATTATGAATCTCCAGAAATCTCAGCAAATATTTTTTCACCCAAACTGGATGATACTTTCAGGTAATGATTAGTACACTAAGGCGACTTGGTTCCCCAAATGTCGTTCTTGTATGTTGAAGCGTTCATTTCCAGTAACAGTTTGCATTTTTAGGTTTCACTCTGTTTTCTCCTATATTGATATATGTATTTGGAACTTAAATCCAACACGGTTTGTGCTACCTTCTTGAAACTTGACACACTTAAGTAGTTTCAAGTTATATCTCTATGTTTTGTTTCCTCTTGATGTAGCCCTAAGCACTGACTGGTGTGAAACACTTTCATGGAAAGGGGTTGCCAAGCTTCCAAAAATTACGAATCTCCAGAAATCTCAGCAAATATTTTTTCACCCAAACTGGATGATACTTTCAGGTAATGATCAGTACACTAAGGCGACTTGGTTCCCCAGATTTCGTTCTTCTATGTTGAAGCATTCATTTCCAGTAACAGTTTGAATTTTTAGGTCTCACTCTGTTTTCTCCTATATTGATAGATATATTTGGAACTCTAAATCCAACACGGTTTGTGCTAGCTTCTTGAAACTTGACACAGTAAAGTAGTTTCACGTTCTGTCTCTATGTTTTGTTTCCTCTTGATGTAGCCCTAAGCAGTGACTGGCGAGAAACACTTCCATGGAAAGGGGTTGCCAAGCTTCCAAAAATTATGAATCTCCAGAAATCTCAGCAAATATTTTTTCACCCAAACTGGATGATACTTTCAGGAAATGATCAGTACACTAAGGCGACTTGGTTCCCCAAATGTCGTTCTTCTATGTTGAAGCGTTCATTTCCAGTAACAGTTTGAATTTTTAGGGTTCACTCTGTTTTCTCCTATATTGATACATGTTTTTGGAACTCTAAATCCAACACGGTTTGTGCTAGCTTCTTGAAACTTGACACAGTAAAGTAGTTTCACGTTCTGTCTCTATGTTTTGTTTCCTCTTGATGTAGCCCTAAGCAGTGACTGGCGAGAAACACTTTCATGGAAAGGGGTTGCCAAGCTTCCAAAAATTACGAATCTCCAGAAATCTCAGCAAATGTTTTTTCACCCAAACTGGATGATACTTTCAGGTAATGATCAGTACACTAAGGCGACTTGGTTCCCCAGATTTCGTTCTTCTATGTTGAAGCGTTCATTTCCAGTAACAGTTTGAATTTTTAGGTTTCACTCTGTTTTCTCCTATATTGATAGATGTATTTGGAACTCTAAATCCAACACGGTTTGTGCTACCTTCTTGAAACTTGACACACTAAAGTAGTTTCAAGTTCTATCTCTATGTTTTGTTTCCTCTTGATGTAGCCCTAAGCACTGACTGGTGTGAAACACTTTCATGGAAAGGGGTTGCCAAGCTTCCAAAAGTTACGAATCTCCAGAAATCTCAGCAAATATTTTTTCACCCAAACTGGATGATACTTTCAGGTAATGATCAGTACACTAAGGCGACTTGGTTCCCCAGATTTCGTTCTTCTATGTTGAAGCATTCATTTCCAGTAACAGTTTAAATTTTTAGGTTTCACTCTGTTTTCTCCTATATTGATACATGTATTTGGAACTCTAAATCCAACACGGTTTGTGCTAGCTTCTTGAAACTTGACACAGTAAAGTAGTTTCACGTTCTATCTCTATGTTTTGTTTCCTCTTGATGTAGCCCTAAGCAGTGACTGGCGAGAAACACTTCCATGGAAAGGGGTTGCCAAGCTTCCAAAAATTACGAATCTCCAGAAATCTCAGCAAATATTTTTTCACCCAAACTGGATGATACTTTCAGGTAATGATCAGTACACTAAGGCGACTTGGTTCCCCAAATGCCGTTCTTCTATGTTGAAGCGTTCATTTTTAGTAACAGTTTGAATTTTTAGGTTTCACTCTGTTTTCTCCTATATTGATACATGTATTTGGAACTCTAAATCCAACACGGTTTGTGGTAGCTTCTTGAAACTTGACACAGTAAAGTAGTTTCACGTTCTGTCTCTATGTTTTGTTTCCTCTTGATGTAGCCCTAAGCAGTGACTGGCGAGAAACACTTTCATGGAAAGGGGTTGCCAAGCTTCCAAAAATTACGAATCTCCAGAAATCTCAGCAAATGTTTTTTCACCCAAACTGGATGATACTTTCAGGTAATGATCAGTACACTAAGGCGACTTGGTTCCCCAAATGTCGTTCTTCTATGTTGAAGCGTTCATTTCCAGTAACAGTTTGAATTTTTAGGTTTCACTCTGTTTTCTCCTATATTGATACATGTATTTGGAACTCTAAATCCAACACGGTTTGTGCTAGCTTCTTGAAACTTGACACAGTAAAGTACTTTCACGTTCTATCTCTACGTTTTGTTTCCTTGACTGGCGAGAAACACTTTCATGGAAAGGGGTTGCCAAGCTTCCAAAAATTATGAATCTCCAGAAATCTCAGCAAATATTTTTTCACCCAAACTGGATGATACTTTCAGGTAATGATCAGTACACTAAGGCGACTTGGTCCCCAAATGTCGTTCTTCTATGTTGAAGCGTTCATTTCCAGTAACAGTTTGAATTTTTAGGTTTCACTCTGTTTTCTCCTATATTGATACATGTATTTGGAACTCTAAATCCAACACGGTTTGTGCTAGCTTCTTGAAACTTGACACAGTAAAGTAGTTTCACGTTCTATCTCTATGTTTTGTTTCCTCTTGATGTAGCCCTAAGCAGTGACTGGCGAGAAACACTTCCATGGAAAGGGGTTGCCAAGCTTCCAAAAATTACGAATCTCCAGAAATCTCAGCAAATATTTTTTCACCCAAACTGGAAGATACTTTCAGGTAATGATCAGTACACTAAGGCGACTTGGTTCCCCAAATGCCGTTCTTCTATGTTGAAGCGTTCATTTTTAGTAACAGTTTGAATTTTTAGGTTTCACTCTGTTTTCTCCTATATTGATACATGTATTTGGAACTCTAAATCCAACACGGTTTGTGCTAGCTTCTTGAAACTTGACACAGTAAAGTAGTTTCACGTTCTGTCTCTATGTTTTGTTTCCTCTTGATGTAGCCCTAAGCAGTGACTGGCGAGAAACACTTTCATGGAAAGGGGTTGCCAAGCTTCCAAAAATTACGAATCTCCAGAAATCTCAGCAAATGTTTTTTCACCCAAACTGGATGATACTTTCAGGTAATGATCAGTACACTAAGGCGACTTGGTTCCCCAGATTTCGTTCTTCTATGTTGAAGCGTTCATTTCCAGTAACAGTTTGAATTTTTAGGTTTCACTCTGTTTTCTCCTATATTGATAGATGTATTTGGAACTCTAAATCCAACACGGTTTGTGCTACCTTCTTGAAACTTGACACACTAAAGTAGTTTCAAGTTCTATCTCTATGTTTTGTTTCCTCTTGATGTAGCCCTAAGCACTGACTGGTGTGAAACACTTTCATGGAAAGGGGTTGCCAAGCTTCCAAAAGTTACGAATCTCCAGAAATCTCAGCAAATATTTTTTCACCCAAACTGGATGATACTTTCAGGTAATGATCAGTACACTAAGGCGACTTGGTTCCCCAGATTTCGTTCTTCTATGTTGAAGCATTCATTTCCAGTAACAGTTTAAATTTTTAGGTTTCACTCTGTTTTCTCCTATATTGATACATGTATTTGGAACTCTAAATCCAACACGGTTTGTGCTAGCTTCTTGAAACTTGACACAGTAAAGTAGTTTCACGTTCTATCTCTATGTTTTGTTTCCTCTTGATGTAGCCCTAAGCAGTGACTGGCGAGAAACACTTCCATGGAAAGGGGTTGCCAAGCTTCCAAAAATTACGAATCTCCAGAAATCTCAGCAAATATTTTTTCACCCAAACTGGATGATACTTTCAGGTAATGATCAGTACACTAAGGCGACTTGGTTCCCCAAATGCCGTTCTTCTATGTTGAAGCGTTCATTTTTAGTAACAGTTTGAATTTTTAGGTTTCACTCTGTTTTCTCCTATATTGATACATGTATTTGGAACTCTAAATCCAACACGGTTTGTGGTAGCTTCTTGAAACTTGACACAGTAAAGTAGTTTCACGTTCTGTCTCTATGTTTTGTTTCCTCTTGATGTAGCCCTAAGCAGTGACTGGCGAGAAACACTTTCATGGAAAGGGGTTGCCAAGCTTCCAAAAATTACGAATCTCCAGAAATCTCAGCAAATGTTTTTTCACCCAAACTGGATGATACTTTCAGGTAATGATCAGTACACTAAGGCGACTTGGTTCCCCAAATGTCGTTCTTCTATGTTGAAGCGTTCATTTCCAGTAACAGTTTGAATTTTTAGGTTTCACTCTGTTTTCTCCTATATTGATACATGTATTTGGAACTCTAAATCCAACACGGTTTGTGCTAGCTTCTTGAAACTTGACACAGTAAAGTACTTTCACGTTCTATCTCTACGTTTTGTTTCCTTGACTGGCGAGAAACACTTTCATGGAAAGGGGTTGCCAAGCTTCCAAAAATTATGAATCTCCAGAAATCTCAGCAAATATTTTTTCACCCAAACTGGATGATACTTTCAGGTAATGATCAGTACACTAAGGCGACTTGGTTCCCCAAATGTCGTTCTTCTATGTTGAAGCGTTCATTTCCAGTAACAGTTTGAATTTTTAGGTTTCACTCTGTTTTCTCCTATATTGATACATGTATTTGGAACTCTAAATCCAACACGGTTTGTGCTAGCTTCTTGAAACTTGACACAGTAAAGTAGTTTCACGTTCTATCTCTATGTTTTGTTTCCTCTTGATGTAGCCCTAAGCAGTGACTGGCGAGAAACACTTCCATGGAAAGGGGTTGCCAAGCTTCCAAAAATTACGAATCTCCAGAAATCTCAGCAAATATTTTTTCACCCAAACTGGAAGATACTTTCAGGTAATGATCAGTACACTAAGGCGACTTGGTTCCCCAAATGCCGTTCTTCTATGTTGAAGCGTTCATTTTTAGTAACAGTTTGAATTTTTAGGTTTCACTCTGTTTTCTCCTATATTGATACATGTATTTGGAACTCTAAATCCAACACGGTTTGTGCTAGCTTCTTGAAACTTGACACAGTAAAGTAGTTTCACGTTCTGTCTCTATGTTTTGTTTCCTCTTGATGTAGCCCTAAGCAGTGACTGGCGAGAAACACTTTCATGGAAAGGGGTTGCCAAGCTTCCAAAAATTACGAATCTCCAGAAATCTCAGCAAATGTTTTTTCACCCAAACTGGATGATACTTTCAGGTAATGATCAGTACACTAAGGCGACTTGGTTCCCCAGATTTCGTTCTTCTATGTTGAAGCGTTCATTTCCAGTAACAGTTTGAATTTTTAGGTTTCACTCTGTTTTCTCCTATATTGATAGATGTATTTGGAACTCTAAATCCAACACGGTTTGTGCTACCTTCTTGAAACTTGACACACTAAAGTAGTTTCAAGTTCTATCTCTATGTTTTGTTTCCTCTTGATGTAGCCCTAAGCACTGACTGGTGTGAAACACTTTCATGGAAAGGGGTTGCCAAGCTTCCAAAAGTTACGAATCTCCAGAAATCTCAGCAAATATTTTTTCACCCAAACTGGATGATACTTTCAGGTAATGATCAGTACACTAAGGCGACTTGGTTCCCCAGATTTCGTTCTTCTATGTTGAAGCATTCATTTCCAGTAACAGTTTAAATTTTTAGGTTTCACTCTGTTTTCTCCTATATTGATACATGTATTTGGAACTCTAAATCCAACACGGTTTGTGCTAGCTTCTTGAAACTTGACACAGTAAAGTAGTTTCACGTTCTATCTCTATGTTTTGTTTCCTCTTGATGTAGCCCTAAGCAGTGACTGGCGAGAAACACTTCCATGGAAAGGGGTTGCCAAGCTTCCAAAAATTACGAATCTCCAGAAATCTCAGCAAATATTTTTTCACCCAAACTGGATGATACTTTCAGGTAATGATCAGTACACTAAGGCGACTTGGTTCCCCAAATGCCGTTCTTCTATGTTGAAGCGTTCATTTTTAGTAACAGTTTGAATTTTTAGGTTTCACTCTGTTTTCTCCTATATTGATACATGTATTTGGAACTCTAAATCCAACACGGTTTGTGGTAGCTTCTTGAAACTTGACACAGTAAAGTAGTTTCACGTTCTGTCTCTATGTTTTGTTTCCTCTTGATGTAGCCCTAAGCAGTGACTGGCGAGAAACACTTTCATGGAAAGGGGTTGCCAAGCTTCCAAAAATTACGAATCTCCAGAAATCTCAGCAAATGTTTTTTCACCCAAACTGGATGATACTTTCAGGTAATGATCAGTACACTAAGGCGACTTGGTTCCCCAAATGTCGTTCTTCTATGTTGAAGCGTTCATTTCCAGTAACAGTTTGAATTTTTAGGTTTCACTCTGTTTTCTCCTATATTGATACATGTATTTGGAACTCTAAATCCAACACGGTTTGTGCTAGCTTCTTGAAACTTGACACAGTAAAGTACTTTCACGTTCTATCTCTACGTTTTGTTTCCTTGACTGGCGAGAAACACTTTCATGGAAAGGGGTTGCCAAGCTTCCAAAAATTATGAATCTCCAGAAATCTCAGCAAATATTTTTTCACCCAAACTGGATGATACTTTCAGGTAATGATCAGTACACTAAGGCGACTTGGTTCCCCAAATGTCGTTCTTCTATGTTGAAGCGTTCATTTCCAGTAACAGTTTGAATTTTTAGGTTTCACTCTGTTTTCTCCTATATTGATACATGTATTTGGAACTCTAAATCCAACACGGTTTGTGCTAGCTTCTTGAAACTTGACACAGTAAAGTAGTTTCACGTTCTATCTCTATGTTTTGTTTCCTCTTGATGTAGCCCTAAGCAGTGACTGGCGAGAAACACTTCCATGGAAAGGGGTTGCCAAGCTTCCAAAAATTACGAATCTCCAGAAATCTCAGCAAATATTTTTTCACCCAAACTGGAAGATAGTTTCAGGTAATGATCAGTACACTAAGGCGACTTGGTTCCCCAAATGCCGTTCTTCTATGTTGAAGCGTTCATTTTTAGTAACAGTTTGAATTTTTAGGTTTCACTCTGTTTTCTCCTATATTGATACATGTATTTGGAACTCTAAATCCAACACGGTTTGTGCTAGCTTCTTGAAACTTGACACAGTAAAGTAGTTTCACGTTCTGTCTCTATGTTTTGTTTCCTCTTGATGTAGCCCTAAGCAGTGACTGGCGAGAAACACTTTCATGGAAAGGGGTTGCCAAGCTTCCAAAAATTACGAATCTCCAGAAATCTCAGCAAATGTTTTTTCACCCAAACTGGATGATACTTTCAGGTAATGATCAGTACACTAAGGCGACTTGGTTCCCCAGATTTCGTTCTTCTATGTTGAAGCGTTCATTTCCAGTAACAGTTTGAATTTTTAGGTTTCACTCTGTTTTCTCCTATATTGATAGATGTATTTGGAACTCTAAATCCAACACGGTTTGTGCTACCTTCTTGAAACTTGACACACTAAAGTAGTTTCAAGTTCTATCTCTATGTTTTGTTTCCTCTTGATGTAGCCCTAAGCACTGACTGGTGTGAAACACTTTCATGGAAAGGGGTTGCCAAGCTTCCAAAAGTTACGAATCTCCAGAAATCTCAGCAAATATTTTTTCACCCAAACTGGATGATACTTTCAGGTAATGATCAGTACACTAAGGCGACTTGGTTCCCCAGATTTCGTTCTTCTATGTTGAAGCATTCATTTCCAGTAACAGTTTAAATTTTTAGGTTTCACTCTGTTTTCTCCTATATTGATACATGTATTTGGAACTCTAAATCCAACACGGTTTGTGCTAGCTTCTTGAAACTTGACACAGTAAAGTAGTTTCACGTTCTATCTCTATGTTTTGTTTCCTCTTGATGTAGCCCTAAGCAGTGACTGGCGAGAAACACTTCCATGGAAAGGGGTTGCCAAGCTTCCAAAAATTACGAATCTCCAGAAATCTCAGCAAATATTTTTTCACCCAAACTGGATGATACTTTCAGGTAATGATCAGTACACTAAGGCGACTTGGTTCCCCAAATGCCGTTCTTCTATGTTGAAGCGTTCATTTTTAGTAACAGTTTGAATTTTTAGGTTTCACTCTGTTTTCTCCTATATTGATACATGTATTTGGAACTCTAAATCCAACACGGTTTGTGGTAGCTTCTTGAAACTTGACACAGTAAAGTAGTTTCACGTTCTGTCTCTATGTTTTGTTTCCTCTTGATGTAGCCCTAAGCAGTGACTGGCGAGAAACACTTTCATGGAAAGGGGTTGCCAAGCTTCCAAAAATTACGAATCTCCAGAAATCTCAGCAAATGTTTTTTCACCCAAACTGGATGATACTTTCAGGTAATGATCAGTACACTAAGGCGACTTGGTTCCCCAAATGTCGTTCTTCTATGTTGAAGCGTTCATTTCCAGTAACAGTTTGAATTTTTAGGTTTCACTCTGTTTTCTCCTATATTGATACATGTATTTGGAACTCTAAATCCAACACGGTTTGTGCTAGCTTCTTGAAACTTGACACAGTAAAGTAGTTTCACGTTCTATCTCTACGTTTTGTTTCCTCTTGATGTAGCCCTAAGCAGTGACTGGCGAGAAACACTTTCATGGAAAGGGGTTGCCAAGCTTCCAAAAATTATGAATCTCCAGAAATCTCAGCAAATATTTTTTCACCCAAACTGGATGATACTTTCAGGTAATGATCAGTACACTAAGGCGACTTGGTTCCCCAAATGTCGTTCTTCTAGGTTGAAGCGTTCATTTCCAGTAACAGTTTGAATTTTTAGGTTTCACTCTGTTTTCTCCTATATTGATAGATGTATTTGGAACTCTAAATCCAACACGGTTTGTGCTAGCTTCTTGAAACTTGACACTGTAAAGTAGTTTCACGTTCTGTCTCTATGTTTTGTTTCCTCTTGATGTAGCCCTAAGCAGTGACTGGCGAGAAACAATTCCATGGAAAGTGGTTGCCAAGCTTCCAAAAATTATGAATCTCCAGAAATCTCAGCAAATATTTTTTCACCCAAACTGGATGATACTTTCAGGTAATGATTAGTACACTAAGGCGACTTGGTTCCCCAAATGTCGTTCTTGTATGTTGAAGCGTTCATTTCCAGTAACAGTTTGCATTTTTAGGTTTCACTCTGTTTTCTCCTATATTGATATATGTATTTGGAACTCTAAATCCAACACGGTTTGTGCTACCTTCTTGAAACTTGACGCACTAAAGTAGTTTCAAGTTATATCTCTATGTTTTGTTTCCTCTTGATGTAGCCCTAAGCACTGACTGGTGTGAAACACTTTCATGGAAAGGGGTTGCCAAGCTTCCAAAAATTACGAATCTCCAGAAATCTCAGCAAATATTTTTTCACCCAAACTGGATGATACTTTCAGGTAATGATCAGTACACTAAGGCGACTTGGTTCCCCAGATTTCGTTCTTCTATGTTGAAGCATTCATTTCCAGTAACAGTTTGAATTTTTAGGTCTCACTCTGTTTTCTCCTATATTGATAGATATATTTGGAACTCTAAATCCAACACGGTTTGTGCTAGCTTCTTGAAACTTGACACAGTAAAGTAGTTTCACGTTCTGTCTCTATGTTTTGTTTCCTCTTGATGTAGCCCTAAGCAGTGACTGGCGAGAAACACTTCCATGGAAAGGGGTTGCCAAGCTTCCAAAAATTATGAATCTCCAGAAATCTCAGCAAATATTTTTTCACCCAAACTGGATGATACTTTCAGGAAATGATCAGTACACTAAGGCGACTTGGTTCCCCAAATGTCGTTCTTCTATGTTGAAGCGTTCATTTCCAGTAACAGTTTGAATTTTTAGGGTTCACTCTGTTTTCTCCTATATTGATACATGTTTTTGGAACTCTAAATCCAACACGGTTTGTGCTAGCTTCTTGAAACTTGACACAGTAAAGTAGTTTCACGTTCTGTCTCTATGTTTTGTTTCCTCTTGATGTAGCCCTAAGCAGTGACTGGCGAGAAACACTTTCATGGAAAGGGGTTGCCAAGCTTCCAAAAATTACGAATCTCCAGAAATCTCAGCAAATGTTTTTTCACCCAAACTGGATGATACTTTCAGGTAATGATCAGTACACTAAGGCGACTTGGTTCCCCAGATTTCGTTCTTCTATGTTGAAGCATTCATTTCCAGTAACAGTTTGAATTTTTAGGTTTCACTCTGTTTTCTCCTATATTGATAGATGTATTTGGAACTCTAAATCCAACACGGTTTGTGCTACCTTCTTGAAACTTGACACACTAAAGTAGTTTCAAGTTCTATCTCTATGTTTTGTTTCCTCTTGATGTAGCCCTAAGCACTGACTGGTGTGAAACACTTTCATGGAAAGGGGTTGCCAAGCTTCCAAAAGTTACGAATCTCCAGAAATCTCAGCAAATATTTTTTCACCCAAACTGGATGATACTTTCAGGTAATGATCAGTACACTAAGGCGACTTGGTTCCCCAGATTTCGTTCTTCTATGTTGAAGCATTCATTTCCAGTAACAGTTTGAATTTTTAGGTTTCACTCTGTTTTCTCCTATATTGATACATGTATTTGGAACTCTAAATCCAACACGGTTTGTGGTAGCTTCTTGAAACTTGACACAGTAAAGTAGTTTCACGTTCTGTCTCTATGTTTTGTTTCCTCTTGATGTAGCCCTAAGCAGTGACTGGCGAGAAACACTTTCATGGAAAGGGGTTGCCAAGCTTCCAAAAATTACGAATCTCCAGAAATCTCAGCAAATGTTTTTTCACCCAAACTGGATGATACTTTCAGGTAATGATCAGTACACTAAGGCGACTTGGTTCCCCAAATGTCGTTCTTCTATGTTGAAGCGTTCATTTCCAGTAACAGTTTGAATTTTTAGGTTTCACTCTGTTTTCTCCTATATTGATACATGTATTTGGAACTCTAAATCCAACACGGTTTGTGCTAGCTTCTTGAAACTTGACACAGTAAAGTACTTTCACGTTCTATCTCTACGTTTTGTTTCCTCTTGATGTAGCCCTAAGCAGTGACTGGCGAGAAACACTTTCATGGAAAGGGGTTGCCAAGCTTCCAAAAATTATGAATCTCCAGAAATCTCAGCAAATATTTTTTCACCCAAACTGGATGATACTTTCAGGTAATGATCAGTACACTAAGGCGACTTGGTTCCCCAAATGTCGTTCTTCTAGGTTGAAGCGTTCATTTCCAGTAACAGTTTGAATTTTTAGGTTTCACTCTGTTTTCTCCTATATTGATAGATGTATTTGGAACTCTAAATCCAACACGGTTTGTGCTAGCTTCTTGAAACTTGGCACTGTAAAGTAGTTTCACGTTCTGTCTCTATGTTTTGTTTCCTCTTGATGTAGCCCTAAGCAGTGACTGGCGAGAAACAATTCCATGGAAAGTGGTTGCCAAGCTTCCAAAAATTATGAATCTCCAAAAATCTCAGCAAATATTTTTTCACCCAAACTGGATGATACTTTCAGGTAATGATTAGTACACTAAGGCGACTTGGTTCCCCAAATGTCGTTCTTGTATGTTGAAGCGTTCATTTCCAGTAACAGTTTGCATTTTTAGGTTTCACTCTGTTTTCTCCTATATTGATATATGTATTTGGAACTCTAAATCCAACACGGTTTGTGCTACCTTCTTGAAACTTGACACACTAAAGTAGTTTCAAGTTATATCTCTATGTTTTGTTTCCTCTTGATGTAGCCCTAAGCACTGACTGGTGTGAAACACTTTCATGGAAAGGGGTTGCCAAGCTTCCAAAAATTACGAATCTCCAGAAATCTCAGCAAATATTTTTTCACCCAAACTGGATGATACTTTCAGGTAATGATCAGTACACTAAGGCGACTTGGTTCCCCAGATTTCGTTCTTCTATGTTGAAGCATTCATTTCCAGTAACAGTTTGAATTTTTAGGTCTCACTCTGTTTTCTCCTATATTGATAGATATATTTGGAACTCTAAATCCAACACGGTTTGTGCTAGCTTCTTGAAACTTGACACAGTAAAGTAGTTTCACGTTCTGTCTCTATGTTTTGTTTCCTCTTGATGTAGCCCTAAGCAGTGACTGGCGAGAAACACTTCCATGGAAAGGGGTTGCCAAGCTTCCAAAAATTATGAATCTCCAGAAATCTCAGCAAATATTTTTTCACCCAAACTGGATGATACTTTCAGGTAATGATCAGTACACTAAGGCGACTTGGTTCCCCAGATTTCGTTCTTCTATGTTGAAGCATTCATTTCCAGTAACAGTTTGAATTTTTAGGTCTCACTCTGTTTTCTCCTATATTGATAGATATATTTGGAACTCTAAATCCAACACGGTTTGTGCTAGCTTCTTGAAACTTGACACAGTAAAGTAGTTTCACGTTCTGTCTCTATGTTTTGTTTCCTCTTGATGTAGCCCTAAGCAGTGACTGGCGAGAAACACTTCCATGGAAAGGGGTTGCCAAGCTTCCAAAAATTATGAATCTCCAGAAATCTCAGCAAATATTTTTTCACCCAAACTGGATGATACTTTCAGGAAATGATCAGTACACTAAGGCGACTTGGTTCCCCAAATGTCGTTCTTCTATGTTGAAGCGTTCATTTCCAGTAACAGTTTGAATTTTTAGGGTTCACTCTGTTTTCTCCTATATTGATACATGTTTTTGGAACTCTAAATCCAACACGGTTTGTGCTAGCTTCTTGAAACTTGACACAGTAAAGTAGTTTCACGTTCTGTCTCTATGTTTTGTTTCCTCTTGATGTAGCCCTAAGCAGTGACTGGCGAGAAACACTTTCATGGAAAGGGGTTGCCAAGCTTCCAAAAATTACGAATCTCCAGAAATCTCAGCAAATGTTTTTTCACCCAAACTGGATGATACTTTCAGGTAATGATCAGTACACTAAGGCGACTTGGTTCCCCAGATTTCGTTCTTCTATGTTGAAGCATTCATTTCCAGTAACAGTTTGAATTTTTAGGTTTCACTCTGTTTTCTCCTATATTGATAGATGTATTTGGAACTCTAAATCCAACACGGTTTGTGCTACGTTCTTGAAACTTGACACACTAAAGTAGTTTCAAGTTCTATCTCTATGTTTTGTTTCCTCTTGATGTAGCCCTAAGCACTGACTGGTGTGAAACACTTTCATGGAAAGGGGTTGCCAAGCTTCCAAAAGTTACGAATCTCCAGAAATCTCAGCAAATATTTTTTCACCCAAACTGGATGATACTTTCAGGTAATGATCAGTACACTAAGGCGACTTGGTTCCCCAGATTTCGTTCTTCTATGTTGAAGCATTCATTTCCAGTAACAGTTTGAATTTTTAGGTTTCACTCTGTTTTCTCCTATATTGATACATGTATTTGGAACTCTAAATCCAACACGGTTTGTGGTAGCTTCTTGAAACTTGACACAGTAAAGTAGTTTCATGTTCTGTCTCTATGTTTTGTTTCCTCTTGATGTAGCCCTAAGCAGTGACTGGCGAGAAACACTTTCATGGAAAGGGGTTGCCAAGCTTCCAAAAATTACGAATCTCCAGAAATCTCAGCAAATGTTTTTTCACCCAAACTGGATGATACTTTCAGGTAATGATCAGTACACTAAGGCGACTTGGTTCCCCAAATGTCGTTCTTCTATGTTGAAGCGTTCATTTCCAGTAACAGTTTGAATTTTTAGGTTTCACTCTGTTTTCTCCTATATTGATACATGTATTTGGAACTCTAAATCCAACACGGTTTGTGCTAGCTTCTTGAAACTTGACACAGTAAAGTACTTTCACGTTCTATCTCTACGTTTTGTTTCCTCTTGATGTAGCCCTAAGCAGTGACTGGCGAGAAACACTTTCATGGAAAGGGGTTGCCAAGCTTCCAAAAATTATGAATCTCCAGAAATCTCAGCAAATATTTTTTCACCCAAACTGGATGATACTTTCAGGTAATGATCAGTACACTAAGGCGACTTGGTTCCCCAAATGTCGTTCTTCTAGGTTGAAGCGTTCATTTCCAGTAACAGTTTGAATTTTTAGGTTTCACTCTGTTTTCTCCTATATTGATAGATGTATTTGGAACTCTAAATCCAACACGGTTTGTGCTAGCTTCTTGAAACTTGGCACTGTAAAGTAGTTTCACGTTCTGTCTCTATGTTTTGTTTCCTCTTGATGTAGCCCTAAGCAGTGACTGGCGAGAAACAATTCCATGGAAAGTGGTTGCCAAGCTTCCAAAAATTATGAATCTCCAAAAATCTCAGCAAATATTTTTTCACCCAAACTGGATGATACTTTCAGGTAATGATTAGTACACTAAGGCGACTTGGTTCCCCAAATGTCGTTCTTGTATGTTGAAGCGTTCATTTCCAGTAACAGTTTGCATTTTTAGGTTTCACTCTGTTTTCTCCTATATTGATATATGTATTTGGAACTCTAAATCCAACACGGTTTGTGCTACCTTCTTGAAACTTGACACACTAAAGTAGTTTCAAGTTATATCTCTATGTTTTGTTTCCTCTTGATGTAGCCCTAAGCACTGACTGGTGTGAAACACTTTCATGGAAAGGGGTTGCCAAGCTTCCAAAAATTACGAATCTCCAGAAATCTCAGCAAATATTTTTTCACCCAAACTGGATGATACTTTCAGGTAATGATCAGTACACTAAGGCGACTTGGTTCCCCAGATTTCGTTCTTCTATGTTGAAGCATTCATTTCCAGTAACAGTTTGAATTTTTAGGTCTCACTCTGTTTTCTCCTATATTGATAGATATATTTGGAACTCTAAATCCAACACGGTTTGTGCTAGCTTCTTGAAACTTGACACAGTAAAGTAGTTTCACGTTCTGTCTCTATGTTTTGTTTCCTCTTGATGTAGCCCTAAGCAGTGACTGGCGAGAAACACTTCCATGGAAAGGGGTTGCCAAGCTTCCAAAAATTATGAATCTCCAGAAATCTCAGCAAATATTTTTTCACCCAAACTGGATGATACTTTCAGGAAATGATCAGTACACTAAGGCGACTTGGTTCCCCAAATGTCGTTCTTCTATGTTGAAGCGTTCATTTCCAGTAACAGTTTGAATTTTTAGGGTTCACTCTGTTTTCTCCTATATTGATACATGTTTTTGGAACTCTAAATCCAACACGGTTTGTGCTAGCTTCTTGAAACTTGACACAGTAAAGTAGTTTCACGTTCTGTCTCTATGTTTTGTTTCCTCTTGATGTAGCCCTAAGCAGTGACTGGCGAGAAACACTTTCATGGAAAGGGGTTGCCAAGCTTCCAAAAATTACGAATCTCCAGAAATCTCAGCAAATGTTTTTTCACCCAAACTGGATGATACTTTCAGGTAATGATCAGTACACTAAGGCGACTTGGTTCCCCAGATTTCGTTCTTCTATGTTGAAGCATTCATTTCCAGTAACAGTTTGAATTTTTAGGTTTCACTCTGTTTTCTCCTATATTGATAGATGTATTTGGAACTCTAAATCCAACACGGTTTGTGCTACCTCCTTGAAACTTGACACACTAAAGTAGTTTCAAGTTCTATCTCTATGTTTTGTTTCCTCTTGATGTAGCCCTAAGCACTGACTGGTGTGAAACACTTTCATGGAAAGGGGTTGCCAAGCTTCCAAAAGTTACGAATCTCCAGAAATCTCAGCAAATATTTTTTCACCCAAACTGGATGATACTTTCAGGTAATGATCAGTACACTAAGGCGACTTGGTTCCCCAGATTTCGTTCTTCTATGTTGAAGCATTCATTTCCAGTAACAGTTTAAATTTTTAGGTTTCACTCTGTTTTCTCCTATATTGATACATGTATTTGGAACTCTAAATCCAACACGGTTTGTGCTAGCTTCTTGAAACTTGACACAGTAAAGTAGTTTCACGTTCTATCTCTATGTTTTGTTTCCTCTTGATGTAGCCCTAAGCAGTGACTGGCGAGAAACACTTCCATGGAAAGGGGTTGCCAAGCTTCCAAAAATTACGAATCTCCAGAAATCTCAGCAAATATTTTTTCACCCAAACTGGATGATACTTTCAGGTAATGATCAGTACACTAAGGCGACTTGGTTCCCCAAATGCCGTTCTTCTATGTTGAAGCGTTCATTTTTAGTAACAGTTTGAATTTTTAGGTTTCACTCTGTTTTCTCCTATATTGATACATGTATTTGGAACTCTAAATCCAACACGGTTTGTGGTAGCTTCTTGAAACTTGACACAGTAAAGTAGTTTCACGTTCTGTCTCTATGTTTTGTTTCCTCTTGATGTAGCCCTAAGCAGTGACTGGCGAGAAACACTTTCATGGAAAGGGGTTGCCAAGCTTCCAAAAATTACGAATCTCCAGAAATCTCAGCAAATGTTTTTTCACCCAAACTGGATGATACTTTCAGGTAATGATCAGTACACTAAGGCGACTTGGTTCCCCAAATGCCGTTCTTCTATGTTGAAGCGTTCATTTCCAGTAACAGTTTGAATTTTTAGGGTTCACTCTGTTTTCTCCTATATTGATACATGTTTTTGGAACTCTAAATCCAACACGGTTTGTGCTAGCTTCTTGAAACTTGACACAGTAAAGTAGTTTCACGTTCTGTCTCTATGTTTTGTTTCCTCTTGATGTAGCCCTAAGCAGTGACTGGCGAGAAACACTTTCATGGAAAGGGGTTGCCAAGCTTCCAAAAATTACGAATCTCCAGAAATCTCAGCAAATGTTTTTTCACCCAAACTGGATGATACTTTCAGGTAATGATCAGTACACTAAGGCGACTTGGTTCCCCAGATTTCGTTCTTCTATGTTGAAGCATTCATTTCCAGTAACAGTTTGAATTTTTAGGTTTCACTCTGTTTTCTCCTATATTGATAGATGTATTTGGAACTCTAAATCCAACACGGTTTGTGCTACCTTCTTGAAACTTGACACACTAAAGTAGTTTCAAGTTCTATCTCTATGTTTTGTTTCCTCTTGATGTAGCCCTAAGCACTGACTGGTGTGAAACACTTTCATGGAAAGGGGTTGCCAAGCTTCCAAAAGTTACGAATCTCCAGAAATCTCAGCAAATATTTTTTCACCCAAACTGGATGATACTTTCAGGTAATGATCAGTACACTAAGGCGACTTGGTTCCCCAGATTTCGTTCTTCTATGTTGAAGCATTCATTTCCAGTAACAGTTTAAATTTTTAGGTTTCACTCTGTTTTCTCCTATATTGATACATGTATTTGGAACTCTAAATCCAACACGGTTTGTGCTAGCTTCTTGAAACTTGACACAGTAAAGTAGTTTCACGTTCTATCTCTATGTTTTGTTTCCTCTTGATGTAGCCCTAAGCAGTGACTGGCGAGAAACACTTCCATGGAAAGGGGTTGCCAAGCTTCCAAAAATTACGAATCTCCAGAAATCTCAGCAAATATTTTTTCACCCAAACTGGATGATACTTTCAGGTAATGATCAGTACACTAAGGCGACTTGGTTCCCCAAATGCCGTTCTTCTATGTTGAAGCGTTCATTTTTAGTAACAGTTTGAATTTTTAGGTTTCACTCTGTTTTCTCCTATATTGATACATGTATTTGGAACTCTAAATCCAACACGGTTTGTGGTAGCTTCTTGAAACTTGACACAGTAAAGTAGTTTCACGTTCTGTCTCTATGTTTTGTTTCCTCTTGATGTAGCCCTAAGCAGTGACTGGCGAGAAACACTTTCATGGAAAGGGGTTGCCAAGCTTCCAAAAATTACGAATCTCCAGAAATCTCAGCAAATGTTTTTTCACCCAAACTGGATGATACTTTCAGGTAATGATCAGTACACTAAGGCGACTTGGTTCCCCAAATGTCGTTCTTCTATGTTGAAGCGTTCATTTCCAGTAACAGTTTGAATTTTTAGGTTTCACTCTGTTTTCTCCTATATTGATACATGTATTTGGAACTCTAAATCCAACACGGTTTGTGCTAGCTTCTTGAAACTTGACACAGTAAAGTACTTTCACGTTCTATCTCTACGTTTTGTTTCCTTGACTGGCGAGAAACACTTTCATGGAAAGGGGTTGCCAAGCTTCCAAAAATTATGAATCTCCAGAAATCTCAGCAAATATTTTTTCACCCAAACTGGATGATACTTTCAGGTAATGATCAGTACACTAAGGCGACTTGGTTCCCCAAATGTCGTTCTTCTATGTTGAAGCGTTCATTTCCAGTAACAGTTTGAATTTTTAGGTTTCACTCTGTTTTCTCCTATATTGATACATGTATTTGGAACTCTAAATCCAACACGGTTTGTGCTAGCTTCTTGAAACTTGACACAGTAAAGTAGTTTCACGTTCTATCTCTATGTTTTGTTTCCTCTTGATGTAGCCCTAAGCAGTGACTGGCGAGAAACACTTCCATGGAAAGGGGTTGCCAAGCTTCCAAAAATTACGAATCTCCAGAAATCTCAGCAAATATTTTTTCACCCAAACTGGAAGATACTTTCAGGTAATGATCAGTACACTAAGGCGACTTGGTTCCCCAAATGCCGTTCTTCTATGTTGAAGCGTTCATTTTTAGTAACAGTTTGAATTTTTAGGTTTCACTCTGTTTTCTCCTATATTGATACATGTATTTGGAACTCTAAATCCAACACGGTTTGTGCTAGCTTCTTGAAACTTGACACAGTAAAGTAGTTTCACGTTCTGTCTCTATGTTTTGTTTCCTCTTGATGTAGCCCTAAGCAGTGACTGGCGAGAAACACTTTCATGGAAAGGGGTTGCCAAGCTTCCAAAAATTACGAATCTCCAGAAATCTCAGCAAATGTTTTTTCACCCAAACTGGATGATACTTTCAGGTAATGATCAGTACACTAAGGCGACTTGGTTCCCCAGATTTCGTTCTTCTATGTTGAAGCGTTCATTTCCAGTAACAGTTTGAATTTTTAGGTTTCACTCTGTTTTCTCCTATATTGATAGATGTATTTGGAACTCTAAATCCAACACGGTTTGTGCTACCTTCTTGAAACTTGACACACTAAAGTAGTTTCAAGTTCTATCTCTATGTTTTGTTTCCTCTTGATGTAGCCCTAAGCACTGACTGGTGTGAAACACTTTCATGGAAAGGGGTTGCCAAGCTTCCAAAAGTTACGAATCTCCAGAAATCACAGCAAATATTTTTTCACCCAAACTGGATGATACTTTCAGGTAATGATCAGTACACTAAGGCGACTTGGTTCCCCAGATTTCGTTCTTCTATGTTGAAGCATTCATTTCCAGTAACAGTTTGAATTTTTAGGTTTCACTCTGTTTTCTCCTATATTGATACATGTATTTGAAACTCTAAATCCAACACGGTTTGTGCTACCTTCTTGAAACTTGACACACTAAAGTAGTTTCAAGTTCTATCTCTATGTTTTGTTTCCTCTTGATGTAGCCCTAAGCACTGACTGGTGTGAAACACTTTCATGGAAAGGGGTTGCCAAGCTTCCAAAAGTTACGAATCTCCAGAAATCTCAGCAAATATTTTTTCACCCAAACTGGATGATACTTTCAGGTAATGATCAGTACACTAAGGCGACTTGGTTCCCCAGATTTCGTTCTTCTATGTTGAAGCATTCATTTCCAGTAACAGTTTAAATTTTTAGGTTTCACTCTGTTTTCTCCTATATTGATACATGTATTTGGAACTCTAAATCCAACACGGTTTGTGCTAGCTTCTTGAAACTTGACACAGTAAAGTAGTTTCACGTTCTATCTCTATGTTTTGTTTCCTCTTGATGTAGCCCTAAGCAGTGACTGGCGAGAAACACTTCCATGGAAAGGGGTTGCCAAGCTTCCAAAAATTACGAATCTCCAGAAATCTCAGCAAATATTTTTTCACCCAAACTGGATGATACTTTCAGGTAATGATCAGTACACTAAGGCGACTTGGTTCCCCAAATGCCGTTCTTCTATGTTGAAGCGTTCATTTTTAGTAACAGTTTGAATTTTTAGGTTTCACTCTGTTTTCTCCTATATTGATACATGTATTTGGAACTCTAAATCCAACACGGTTTGTGGTAGCTTCTTGAAACTTGACACAGTAAAGTAGTTTCACGTTCTGTCTCTATGTTTTGTTTCCTCTTGATGTAGCCCTAAGCAGTGACTGGCGAGAAACACTTTCATGGAAAGGGGTTGCCAAGCTTCCAAAAATTACGAATCTCCAGAAATCTCAGCAAATGTTTTTTCACCCAAACTGGATGATACTTTCAGGTAATGATCAGTACACTAAGGCGACTTGGTTCCCCAAATGTCGTTCTTCTATGTTGAAGCGTTCATTTCCAGTAACAGTTTGAATTTTTAGGTTTCACTCTGTTTTCTCCTATATTGATACATGTATTTGGAACTCTAAATCCAACACGGTTTGTGCTAGCTTCTTGAAACTTGACACAGTAAAGTAGTTTCACGTTCTATCTCTATGTTTTGTTTCCTCTTGATGTAGCCGTAAGCAGTGACTGGCGAGAAACACTTCCATGGAAAGGGGTTGCCAAGCTTCCAAAAATTACGAATCTCCAGAAATCTCAGCAAATATTTTTTCACCCAAACTGGAAGATACTTTCAGGTAATGATGAGTACACTAAGGCGACTTGGTTCCCCAAATGCCGTTCTTCTATGTTGAAGCGTTCATTTTTAGTAACAGTTTGAATTTTTAGGTTTCACTCTGTTTTCTCCTATATTGATACATGTATTTGGAACTCTAAATCCAACACGGTTTGTGCTAGCTTCTTGAAACTTGACACAGTAAAGTAGTTTCACGTTCTGTCTCTATGTTTTGTTTCCTCTTGATGTAGCCCTAAGCAGTGACTGGCGAGAAACACTTCCATGGAAAGGGGTTGCCAAGCTTCCAAAAATTATGAATCTCCAGAAATCTCAGCAAATATTTTTTCACCCAAACTGGATGATACTTTCAGGAAATGATCAGTACACTAAGGCGACTTGGTTCCCCAAATGTCGTTCTTCTATGTTGAAGCGTTCATTTCCAGTAACAGTTTGAATTTTTAGGGTTCACTCTGTTTTCTCCTATATTGATACATGTTTTTGGAACTCTAAATCCAACACGGTTTGTGCTAGCTTCTTGAAACTTGACACAGTAAAGTAGTTTCACGTTCTGTCTCTATGTTTTGTTTCCTCTTGATGTAGCCCTAAGCAGTGACTGGCGAGAAACACTTTCATGGAAAGGGGTTGCCAAGCTTCCAAAAATTACGAATCTCCAGAAATCTCAGCAAATGTTTTTTCACCCAAACTGGATGATACTTTCAGGTAATGATCAGTACACTAAGGCGACTTGGTTCCCCAGATTTCGTTCTTCTATGTTGAAGCATTCATTTCCAGTAACAGTTTGAATTTTTAGGTTTCACTCTGTTTTCTCCTATATTGATAGATGTATTTGGAACTCTAAATCCAACACGGTTTGTGCTACCTTCTTGAAACTTGACACACTAAAGTAGTTTCAAGTTCTATCTCTATGTTTTGTTTCCTCTTGATGTAGCCCTAAGCACTGACTGGTGTGAAACACTTTCATGGAAAGGGGTTGCCAAGCTTCCAAAAGTTACGAATCTCCAGAAATCTCAGCAAATATTTTTTCACCCAAACTGGATGATACTTTCAGGTAATGATCAGTACACTAAGGCGACTTGGTTCCCCAGATTTCGTTCTTCTATGTTGAAGCATTCATTTCCAGTAACAGTTTGAATTTTTAGGTTTCACTCTGTTTTCTCCTATATTGATAGATGTATTTGGAACTCTAAATCCAACACGGTTTGTGCTACCTTCTTGAAACTTGACACACTAAAGTAGTTTCAAGTTCTATCTCTATGTTTTGTTTCCTCTTGATGTAGCCCTAAGCACTGACTGGTGTGAAACACTTTCATGGAAAGGGGTTGCCAAGCTTCCAAAAGTTACGAATCTCCAGAAATCTCAGCAAATATTTTTTCACCCAAACTGGATGATACTTTCAGGTAATGATCAGTACACTAAGGCGACTTGGTTCCCCAGATTTCGTTCTTCTATGTTGAAGCATTCATTTCCAGTAACAGTTTAAATTTTTAGGTTTCACTCTGTTTTCTCCTATATTGATACATGTATTTGGAACTCTAAATCCAACACGGTTTGTGCTAGCTTCTTGAAACTTGACACAGTAAAGTAGTTTCACGTTCTGTCTCTATGTTTTGTTTCCTCTTGATGTAGCCCTAAGCAGTGACTGGCGAGAAACACTTCCATGGAAAGGGGTTGCCAAGCTTCCAAAAATTACGAATCTCCAGAAATCTCAGCAAATATTTTTTCACCCAAACTGGATGATACTTTCAGGTAATGATCAGTACACTAAGGCGACTTGGTTCCCCAAATGCCGTTCTTCTATGTTGAAGCGTTCATTTTTAGTAACAGTTTGAATTTTTAGGTTTCACTCTGTTTTCTCCTATATTGATACATGTATTTGGAACTCTAAATCCAACACGGTTTGTGGTAGCTTCTTGAAACTTGACACAGTAAAGTAGTTTCACGTTCTGTCTCTATGTTTTGTTTCCTCTTGATGTAGCCCTAAGCAGTGACTGGCGAGAAACACTTTCATGGAAAGGGGTTGCCAAGCTTCCAAAAATTACGAATCTCCAGAAATCTCAGCAAATGTTTTTTCACCCAAACTGGATGATACTTTCAGGTAATGATCAGTACACTAAGGCGACTTGGTTCCCCAAATGTCGTTCTTCTATGTTGAAGCGTTCATTTCCAGTAACAGTTTGAATTTTTAGGTTTCACTCTGTTTTCTCCTATATTGATACATGTATTTGGAACTCTAAATCCAACACGGTTTGTGCTAGCTTCTTGAAACTTGACACAGTAAAGTAGTTTCACGTTCTATCTCTACGTTTTGTTTCCTCTTGATGTAGCCCTAAGCAGTGACTGGCGAGAAACACTTTCATGGAAAGGGGTTGCCAAGCTTCCAAAAATTATGAATCTCCAGAAATCTCAGCAAATATTTTTTCACCCAAACTGGATGATACTTTCAGGTAATGATCAGTACACTAAGGCGACTTGGTTCCCCAAATGTCGTTCTTCTAGGTTGAAGCGTTCATTTCCAGTAACAGTTTGAATTTTTAGGTTTCACTCTGTTTTCTCCTATATTGATAGATGTATTTGGAACTCTAAATCCAACACGGTTTGTGCTAGCTTCTTGAAACTTGACACTGTAAAGTAGTTTCACGTTCTGTCTCTATGTTTTGTTTCCTCTTGATGTAGCCCTAAGCAGTGACTGGCGAGAAACAATTCCATGGAAAGTGGTTGCCAAGCTTCCAAAAATTATGAATCTCCAGAAATCTCAGCAAATATTTTTTCACCCAAACTGGATGATACTTTCAGGTAATGATTAGTACACTAAGGCGACTTGGTTCCCCAAATGTCGTTCTTGTATGTTGAAGCGTTCATTTCCAGTAACAGTTTGCATTTTTAGGTTTCACTCTGTTTTCTCCTATATTGATATATGTATTTGGAACTCTAAATCCAACACGGTTTGTGCTACCTTCTTGAAACTTGACACACTTAAGTAGTTTCAAGTTATATCTCTATGTTTTGTTTCCTCTTGATGTAGCCCTAAGCACTGACTGGTGTGAAACACTTTCATGGAAAGGGGTTGCCAAGCTTCCAAAAATTACGAATCTCCAGAAATCTCAGCAAATATTTTTTCACCCAAACTGGATGATACTTTCAGGTAATGATCAGTACACTAAGGCGACTTGGTTCCCCAGATTTCGTTCTTCTATGTTGAAGCATTCATTTCCAGTAACAGTTTGAATTTTTAGGTCTCACTCTGTTTTCTCCTATATTGATAGATATATTTGGAACTCTAAATCCAACACGGTTTGTGCTAGCTTCTTGAAACTTGACACAGTAAAGTAGTTTCACGTTCTGTCTCTATGTTTTGTTTCCTCTTGATGTAGCCCTAAGCAGTGACTGGCGAGAAACACTTCCATGGAAAGGGGTTGCCAAGCTTCCAAAAATTATGAATCTCCAGAAATCTCAGCAAATATTTTTTCACCCAAACTCGATGATACTTTCAGGAAATGATCAGTACACTAAGGCGACTTGGTTCCCCAAATGTCGTTCTTCTATGTTGAAGCGTTCATTTCCAGTAACAGTTTGAATTTTTAGGGTTCACTCTGTTTTCTCCTATATTGATACATGTTTTTGGAACTCTAAATCCAACACGGTTTGTGCTAGCTTCTTGAAACTTGACACAGTAAAGTAGTTTCACGTTCTGTCTCTATGTTTTGTTTCCTCTTGATGTAGCCCTAAGCAGTGACTGGCGAGAAACACTTTCATGGAAAGGGGTTGCCAAGCTTCCAAAAATTACGAATCTCCAGAAATCTCAGCAAATGTTTTTTCACCCAAACTGGATGATACTTTCAGGTAATGATCAGTACACTAAGGCGACTTGGTTCCCCAGATTTCGTTCTTCTATGTTGAAGCATTCATTTCCAGTAACAGTTTGAATTTTTAGGTTTCACTCTGTTTTCTCCTATATTGATAGATGTATTTGGAACTCTAAATCCAACACGGTTTGTGCTACCTTCTTGAAACTTGACACACTAAAGTAGTTTCAAGTTCTATCTCTATGTTTTGTTTCCTCTTGATGTAGCCCTAAGCACTGACTGGTGTGAAACACTTTCATGGAAAGGGGTTGCCAAGCTTCCAAAAGTTACGAATCTCCAGAAATCTCAGCAAATATTTTTTCACCCAAACTGGATGATACTTTCAGGTAATGATCAGTACACTAAGGCGACTTGGTTCCCCAGATTTCGTTCTTCTATGTTGAAGCATTCATTTCCAGTAACAGTTTAAATTTTTAGGTTTCACTCTGTTTTCTCCTATATTGATACATGTATTTGGAACTCTAAATCCAACACGGTTTGTGCTAGCTTCTTGAAACTTGACACAGTAAAGTAGTTTCACGTTCTATCTCTATGTTTTGTTTCCTCTTGATGTAGCCCTAAGCAGTGACTGGCGAGAAACACTTCCATGGAAAGGGGTTGCCAAGCTTCCAAAAATTACGAATCTCCAGAAATCTCAGCAAATATTTTTTCACCCAAACTGGATGATACTTTCAGGTAATGATCAGTACACTAAGGCGACTTGGTTCCCCAAATGCCGTTCTTCTATGTTGAAGCGTTCATTTTTAGTAACAGTTTGAATTTTTAGGTTTCACTCTGTTTTCTCCTATATTGATACATGTATTTGGAACTCTAAATCCAACACGGTTTGTGGTAGCTTCTTGAAACTTGACACAGTAAAGTAGTTTCACGTTCTGTCTCTATGTTTTGTTTCCTCTTGATGTAGCCCTAAGCAGTGACTGGCGAGAAACACTTTCATGGAAAGGGGTTGCCAAGCTTCCAAAAATTACGAATCTCCAGAAATCTCAGCAAATGTTTTTTCACCCAAACTGGATGATACTTTCAGGTAATGATCAGTACACTAAGGCGACTTGGTTCCCCAAATGTCGTTCTTCTATGTTGAAGCGTTCATTTCCAGTAACAGTTTGAATTTTTAGGTTTCACTCTGTTTTCTCCTATATTGATACATGTATTTGGAACTCTAAATCCAACACGGTTTGTGCTAGCTTCTTGAAACTTGACACAGTAAAGTACTTTCACGTTCTATCTCTACGTTTTGTTTCCTTGACTGGCGAGAAACACTTTCATGGAAAGGGGTTGCCAAGCTTCCAAAAATTATGAATCTCCAGAAATCTCAGCAAATATTTTTTCACCCAAACTGGATGATACTTTCAGGTAATGATCAGTACACTAAGGCGACTTGGTTCCCCAAATGTCGTTCTTCTATGTTGAAGCGTTCATTTCCAGTAACAGTTTGAATTTTTAGGTTTCACTCTGTTTTCTCCTATATTGATACATGTATTTGGAACTCTAAATCCAACACGGTTTGTGCTAGCTTCTTGAAACTTGACACAGTAAAGTAGTTTCACGTTCTATCTCTATGTTTTGTTTCCTCTTGATGTAGCCCTAAGCAGTGACTGGCGAGAAACACTTCCATGGAAAGGGGTTGCCAAGCTTCCAAAAATTACGAATCTCCAGAAATCTCAGCAAATATTTTTTCACCCAAACTGGAAGATACTTTCAGGTAATGATCAGTACACTAAGGCGACTTGGTTCCCCAAATGCCGTTCTTCTATGTTGAAGCGTTCATTTTTAGTAACAGTTTGAATTTTTAGGTTTCACTCTGTTTTCTCCTATATTGATACATGTATTTGGAACTCTAAATCCAACACGGTTTGTGCTAGCTTCTTGAAACTTGACACAGTAAAGTAGTTTCACGTTCTGTCTCTATGTTTTGTTTCCTCTTGATGTAGCCCTAAGCAGTGACTGGCGAGAAACACTTTCATGGAAAGGGGTTGCCAAGCTTCCAAAAATTACGAATCTCCAGAAATCTCAGCAAATGTTTTTTCACCCAAACTGGATGATACTTTCAGGTAATGATCAGTACACTAAGGCGACTTGGTTCCCCAGATTTCGTTCTTCTATGTTGAAGCGTTCATTTCCAGTAACAGTTTGAATTTTTAGGTTTCACTCTGTTTTCTCCTATATTGATAGATGTATTTGGAACTCTAAATCCAACACGGTTTGTGCTAGCTTCTTGAAACTTGACACAGTAAAGTAGTTTCAAGTTCTATCTCTATGTTTTGTTTCCTCTTGATGTAGCCCTAAGCACTGACTGGTGTGAAACACTTTCATGGAAAGGGGTTGCCAAGCTTCCAAAAGTTACGAATCTCCAGAAATCTCAGCAAATATTTTTTCACCCAAACTGGATGATACTTTCAGGTAATGATCAGTACACAAAGGCGACTTGGTTCCCCAGATTTCGTTCTTCTATGTTGAAGCATTCATTTCCAGTAACAGTTTGAATTTTTAGGTTTCACTCTGTTTTCTCCTATATTGATACATGTATTTGAAACTCTAAATCCAACACGGTTTGTGCTAGCTTCTTGAAACTTGACACAGTAAAGTAGTTTCACGTTCTCTCTCTACGTTTTGTTTCCTCTTGATGTAGCCCTAAGCAGTGACTGGCGAGAAACACTTCCATGGAAAGGGGTTGCCAAGCTTCCAAAAATTACGAATCTCCAGAAATCTCAGCAAATATTTTTTCACCCAAACTGGATGATACTTTCAGGTAATGATCAGTACACTAAGGCGACTTGGTTCCCCAAATGTCGTTCTTCTATGTTGAAGCGTTTATTTCCAGTAACAGTTTGAATTTTTAGGTTTCACTCTGTTTTCTCCTATATTGATACATGTATTTGGAACTCTAAATCCAACACGGTTTGTGCTAGCTTCTTGAAACTTGACACAGTAAAGTAGTTTCACGTTCTATCTCTATGTTTTGTTTCCTCTTGATGTAGCCCTAAGCAGTGACTGGCGAGAAACACTTCCATGGAAAGGGGTTGCCAAGCTTCCAAAAATTACGAATCTCCAGAAATCTCAGCAAATATTTTTTCACCCAAACTGGAAGATACTTTCAGGTAATGATGAGTACACTAATTCGACTTGGTTCCCCAAATGCCGTTCTTCTATGTTGAAGCGTTCATTTTTAGTAACAGTTTGAATTTTTAGGTTTCACTCTGTTTTCTCCTATATTGATACATGTATTTGGAACTCTAAATCCAACACGGTTTGTGCTAGCTTCTTGAAACTTGACACAGTAAAGTAGTTTCACGTTCTGTCTCTATGTTTTGTTTCCTCTTGATGTAGCCCTAAGCAGTGACTGGCGAGAAACACTTCCATGGAAAGGGGTTGCCAAGCTTCCAAAAATTATGAATCTCCAGAAATCTCAGCAAATATTTTTTCACCCAAACTGGATGATACTTTCAGGAAATGATCAGTACACTAAGGCGACTTGGTTCCCCAAATGTCGTTCTTCTATGTTGAAGCGTTCATTTCCAGTAACAGTTTGAATTTTTAGGGTTCACTCTGTTTTCTCCTATATTGATACATGTTTTTGGAACTCTAAATCCAACACGGTTTGTGCTAGCTTCTTGAAACTTGACACAGTAAAGTAGTTTCACGTTCTGTCTCTATGTTTTGTTTCCTCTTGATGTAGCCCTAAGCAGTGACTGGCGAGAAACACTTTCATGGAAAGGGGTTGCCAAGCTTCCAAAAATTACGAATCTCCAGAAATCTCAGCAAATGTTTTTTCACCCAAACTGGATGATACTTTCAGGTAATGATCAGTACACTAAGGCGACTTGGTTCCCCAGATTTCGTTCTTCTATGTTGAAGCATTCATTTCCAGTAACAGTTTGAATTTTTAGGTTTCACTCTGTTTTCTCCTATATTGATAGATGTATTTGGAACTCTAAATCCAACACGGTTTGTGCTACCTTCTTGAAACTTGACACACTAAAGTAGTTTCAAGTTCTATCTCTATGTTTTGTTTCCTCTTGATGTAGCCCTAAGCACTGACTGGTGTGAAACACTTTCATGGAAAGGGGTTGCCAAGCTTCCAAAAGTTACGAATCTCCAGAAATCTCAGCAAATATTTTTTCACCCAAACTGGATGATACTTTCAGGTAATGATCAGTACACTAAGGCGACTTGGTTCCCCAGATTTCGTTCTTCTATGTTGAAGCATTCATTTCCAGTAACAGTTTAAATTTTTAGGTTTCACTCTGTTTTCTCCTATATTGATACATGTATTTGGAACTCTAAATCCAACACGGTTTGTGCTAGGTTCTTGAAACTTGACACAGTAAAGTAGTTTCACGTTCTATCTCTATGTTTTGTTTCCTCTTGATGTAGCCCTAAGCAGTGACTGGCGAGAAACACTTCCATGGAAAGGGGTTGCCAAGCTTCCAAAAATTACGAATCTCCAGAAATCTCAGCAAATATTTTTTCACCCAAACTGGATGATACTTTCAGGTAATGATCAGTACACTAAGGCGACTTGGTTCCCCAAATGTCGTTCTTCTATGTTGAAGCGTTCATTTTTAGTAACAGTTTGAATTTTTAGGTTTCACTCTGTTTTCTCCTATATTGATACATGTATTTGGAACTCTAAATCCAACACGGTTTGTGGTAGCTTCTTGAAACTTGACACAGTAAAGTAGTTTCACGTTCTGTCTCTATGTTTTGTTTCCTCTTGATGTAGCCCTAAGCAGTGACTGGCGAGAAACACTTTCATGTAAAGGGGTTGCCAAGCTTCCAAAAATTACGAATCTCCAGAAATCTCAGCAAATATTTTTTCACCCAAACTGGATGATACTTTCAGGAAATGATCAGTACACTAAGGCGACTTGGTTCCCCAAATGTCGTTCTTCTATGTTGAAGCGTTCATTTCCAGTAACAGTTTGAATTTTTAGGGTTCACTCTGTTTTCTCCTATATTGATACATGTTTTTGGAACTCTAAATCCAACACGGTTTGTGCTAGCTTCTTGAAACTTGACACAGTAAAGTAGTTTCACGTTCTGTCTCTATGTTTTGTTTCCTCTTGATGTAGCCCTAAGCAGTGACTGGCGAGAAACACTTTCATGGAAAGGGGTTGCCAAGCTTCCAAAAATTACGAATCTCCAGAAATCTCAGCAAATGTTTTTTCACCCAAACTGGATGATAATTTCAGGTAATGATCAGTACACTAAGGCGACTTGGTTCCCCAGATTTCGTTCTTCTATGTTGAAGCATTCATTTCCAGTAACAGTTTGAATTTTTAGGTTTCACTCTGTTTTCTCCTATATTGATAGATGTATTTGGAACTCTAAATCCAACACGGTTTGTGCTAGCTTCTTGAAACTTGACACAGTAAAGTAGTTTCAATTTCTATCTCTATGTTTTGTTTCCTCTTGATGTAGCCCTAAGCACTGACTGGTGTGAAACACTTTCATGGAAAGGGGTTGCCAAGCTTCCAAAAGTTACGAATCTCCAGAAATCTCAGCAAATATTTTTTCACCCAAACTGGATGATACTTTCAGGTAATGATCAGTACACTAAGGCGACTTGGTTCCCCAGATTTCGTTCTTCTATGTTGAAGCATTCATTTCCAGTAACAGTTTAAATTTTTAGGTTTCACTCTGTTTTCTCCTATATTGATACATGTATTTGGAACTCTAAATCCAACACGGTTTGTGCTAGCTTCTTGAAACTTGACACAGTAAAGTAGTTTCACGTTCTATCTCTATGTTTTGTTTCCTCTTGATGTAGCCCTAAGCAGTGACTGGCGAGAAACACTTCCATGGAAAGGGGTTGCCAAGCTTCCAAAAATTACGAATCTCCAGAAATCTCAGCAAATATTTTTTCACCCAAACTGGATGATAATTTCAGGTAATGATCAGTACACTAAGGCGACTTGGTTCCCCAAATGCCGTTCTTCTATGTTGAAGCGTTCATTTTTAGTAACAGTTTGAATTTTTAGGTTTCACTCTGTTTTCTCCTATATTGATACATGTATTTGGAACTCTAAATCCAACACGGTTTGTGGTAGCTTCTTGAAACTTGACACAGTAAAGTAGTTTCACGTTCTGTCTCTATGTTTTGTTTCCTCTTGATGTAGCCCTAAGCAGTGACTGGCGAGAAACACTTTCATGGAAAGGGGTTGCCAAGCTTCCAAAAATTACGAATCTCCAGAAATCTCAGCAAATGTTTTTTCACCCAAACTGGATGATACTTTCAGGTAATGATCAGTACACTAAGGCGACTTGGTTCCCCAAATGTCGTTCTTCTATGTTGAAGCGTTCATTTCCAGTAACAGTTTGAATTTTTAGGTTTCACTCTGTTTTCTCCTATATTGATACATGTATTTGGAACTCTAAATCCAACACGGTTTGTGCTAGCTTCTTGAAACTTGACACAGTAAAGTACTTTCACGTTCTATCTCTATGTTTTGTTTCCTCTTGATGTAGCCCTAAGCAGTGACTGGCGAGAAACACTTTCATGGAAAGGGGTTGCCAAGCTTCCAAAAATTACGAATCTCCAGAAATCTCAGCAAATGTTTTTTCACCCAAACTGGATGATACTTTCAGGTAATGATCAGTACACTAAGGCGACTTGGTTCCCCAGATTTCGTTCTTCTATGTTGAAGCATTCATTTCCAGTAACAGTTTGAATTTTTAGGTTTCACTCTGTTTTCTCCTATATTGATAGATGTATTTGGAACTCTAAATCCAACACGGTTTGTGCTAGCTTCTTGAAACTTGACACAGTAAAGTAGTTTCAAGTTCTATCTCTATGTTTTGTTTCCTCTTGATGTAGCCCTAAGCACTGACTGGTGTGAAACACTTTCATGGAAAGGGGTTGCCAAGCTTCCAAAAGTTACGAATCTCCAGAAATCTCAGCAAATATTTTTTCACCCAAACTGGATGATACTTTCAGGTAATGATCAGTACACTAAGGCGACTTGGTTCCCCAGATTTCGTTCTTCTATGTTGAAGCATTCATTTCCAGTAACAGTTTAAATTTTTAGGTTTCACTCTGTTTTCTCCTATATTGATACATGTATTTGGAACTCTAAATCCAACACGGTTTGTGCTAGCTTCTTGAAACTTGACACAGTAAAGTAGTTTCACGTTCTATCTCTATGTTTTGTTTCCTCTTGATGTAGCCCTAAGCAGTGACTGGCGAGAAACACTTCCATGGAAAGGGGTTGCCAAGCTTCCAAAAATTACGAATCTCCAGAAATCTCAGCAAATATTTTTTCACCCAAACTGGATGATAATTTCAGGTAATGATCAGTACACTAAGGCGACTTGGTTCCCCAAATGCCGTTCTTCTATGTTGAAGCGTTCATTTTTAGTAACAGTTTGAATTTTTAGGTTTCACTCTGTTTTCTCCTATATTGATACATGTATTTGGAACTCTAAATCCAACACGGTTTGTGGTAGCTTCTTGAAACTTGACACAGTAAAGTAGTTTCACGTTCTGTCTCTATGTTTTGTTTCCTCTTGATGTAGCCCTAAGCAGTGACTGGCGAGAAACACTTTCATGGAAAGGGGTTGCCAAGCTTCCAAAAATTACGAATCTCCAGAAATCTCAGCAAATGTTTTTTCACCCAAACTGGATGATACTTTCAGGTAATGATCAGTACACTAAGGCGACTTGGTTCCCCAAATGTCGTTCTTCTATGTTGAAGCGTTCATTTCCAGTAACAGTTTGAATTTTTAGGTTTCACTCTGTTTTCTCCTATATTGATACATGTATTTGGAACTCTAAATCCAACACGGTTTGTGCTAGCTTCTTGAAACTTGACACAGTAAAGTACTTTCACGTTCTATCTCTACGTTTTGTTTCCTCTTGATGTAGCCCTAAGCAGTGACTGGCGAGAAACACTTTCATGGAAAGGGGTTGCCAAGCTTCCAAAAATTATGAATCTCCAGAAATCTCAGCAAATATTTTTTCACCCAAACTGGATGATACTTTCAGGTAATGATCAGTACACTAAGGCGACTTGGTTCCCCAAATGTCGTTCTTCTATGTTGAAGCGTTCATTTCCAGTAACAGTTTGAATTTTTAGGTTTCACTCTGTTTTCTCCTATATTGATACATGTATTTGGAACTCTAAATCCAACACGGTTTGTGCTAGCTTCTTGAAACTTGACACAGTAAAGTAGTTTCACGTTCTATCTCTATGTTTTGTTTCCTCTTGATGTAGCCCTAAGCAGTGACTGGCGAGAAACACTTCCATGGAAAGGGGTTGCCAAGCTTCCAAAAATTACGAATCTCCAGAAATCTCAGCAAATATTTTTTCACCCAAACTGGAAGATACTTTCAGGTAATGATGAGTACACTAAGGCGACTTGGTTCCCCAAATGCCGTTCTTCTATGTTGAAGCGTTCATTTTTAGTAACAGTTTGAATTTTTAGGTTTCACTCTGTTTTCTCCTATATTGATACATGTATTTGGAACTCTAAATCCAACACGGTTTGTGCTAGCTTCTTGAAACTTGACACAGTAAAGTAGTTTCACGTTCTGTCTCTATGTTTTGTTTCCTCTTGATGTAGCCCTAAGCAGTGACTGGCGAGAAACAATTCCATGGAAAGTGGTTGCCAAGCTTCCAAAAATTATGAATCTCCAGAAATCTCAGCAAATATTTTTTCACCCAAACTGGATGATACTTTCAGGTAATGATTAGTACACTAAGGCGACTTGGTTCCCCAAATGTCGTTCTTGTATGTTGAAGCGTTCATTTCCAGTAACAGTTTGCATTTTTAGGTTTCACTCTGTTTTCTCCTATATTGATATATGTATTTGGAACTCTAAATCCAACACGGTTTGTGCTACCTTCTTGAAACTTGACGCACTAAAGTAGTTTCAAGTTATATCTCTATGTTTTGTTTCCTCTTGATGTAGCCCTAAGCACTGACTGGTGTGAAACACTTTCATGGAAAGGGGTTGCCAAGCTTCCAAAAATTACGAATCTCCAGAAATCTCAGCAAATATTTTTTCACCCAAACTGGATGATACTTTCAGGTAATGATCAGTACACTAAGGCGACTTGGTTCCCCAGATTTCGTTCTTCTATGTTGAAGCATTCATTTCCAGTAACAGTTTGAATTTTTAGGTCTCACTCTGTTTTCTCCTATATTGATAGATATATTTGGAACTCTAAATCCAACACGGTTTGTGCTAGCTTCTTGAAACTTGACACAGTAAAGTAGTTTCACGTTCTGTCTCTATGTTTTGTTTCCTCTTGATGTAGCCCTAAGCAGTGACTGGCGAGAAACACTTCCATGGAAAGGGGTTGCCAAGCTTCCAAAAATTATGAATCTCCAGAAATCTCAGCAAATATTTTTTCACCCAAACTGGATGATACTTTCAGGAAATGATCAGTACACTAAGGCGACTTGGTTCCCCAAATGTCGTTCTTCTAGGTTGAAGCGTTCATTTCCAGTAACAGTTTGAATTTTTAGGGTTCACTCTGTTTTCTCCTATATTGATACATGTTTTTGGAACTCTAAATCCAACACGGTTTGTGCTAGCTTCTTGAAACTTGACACAGTAAAGTAGTTTCACGTTCTGTCTCTATGTTTTGTTTCCTCTTGATGTAGCCCTAAGCAGTGACTGGCGAGAAACAATTCCATGGAAAGTGGTTGCCAAGCTTCCAAAAATTATGAATCTCCAGAAATCTCAGCAAATATTTTTTCACCCAAACTGGATGATACTTTCAGGTAATGATTAGTACACTAAGGCGACTTGGTTCCCCAAATGTCGTTCTTGTATGTTGAAGCGTTCATTTCCAGTAACAGTTTGCATTTTTAGGTTTCACTCTGTTTTCTCCTATATTGATATATGTATTTGGAACTCTAAATCCAACACGGTTTGTGCTACCTTCTTGAAACTTGACGCACTAAAGTAGTTTCAAGTTATATCTCTATGTTTTGTTTCCTCTTGATGTAGCCCTAAGCACTGACTGGTGTGAAACACTTTCATGGAAAGGGGTTGCCAAGCTTCCAAAAATTACGAATCTCCAGAAATCTCAGCAAATATTTTTTCACCCAAACTGGATGATACTTTCAGGTAATGATCAGTACACTAAGGCGACTTGGTTCCCCAGATTTCGTTCTTCTATGTTGAAGCATTCATTTCCAGTAACAGTTTGAATTTTTAGGTCTCACTCTGTTTTCTCCTATATTGATAGATATATTTGGAACTCTAAATCCAACACGGTTTGTGCTAGCTTCTTGAAACTTGACACAGTAAAGTAGTTTCACGTTCTGTCTCTATGTTTTGTTTCCTCTTGATGTAGCCCTAAGCAGTGACTGGCGAGAAACACTTCCATGGAAAGGGGTTGCCAAGCTTCCAAAAATTATGAATCTCCAGAAATCTCAGCAAATATTTTTTCACCCAAACTGGATGATACTTTCAGGAAATGATCAGTACACTAAGGCGACTTGGTTCCCCAAATGTCGTTCTTCTATGTTGAAGCGTTCATTTCCAGTAACAGTTTGAATTTTTAGGGTTCACTCTGTTTTCTCCTATATTGATACATGTTTTTGGAACTCTAAATCCAACACGGTTTGTGCTAGCTTCTTGAAACTTGACACAGTAAAGTAGTTTCACGTTCTGTCTCTATGTTTTGTTTCCTCTTGATGTAGCCCTAAGCACTGACTGGTGTGAAACACTTTCATGGAAAGGGGTTGCCAAGCTTCCAAAAGTTACGAATCTCCAGAAATCTCAGCAAATATTTTTTCACCCAAACTGGATGATACTTTCAGGTAATGATCAGTACACTAAGGCGACTTGGTTCCCCAGATTTCGTTCTTCTATGTTGAAGCATTCATTTCCAGTAACAGTTTAAATTTTTAGGTTTCACTCTGTTTTCTCCTATATTGATACATGTATTTGGAACTCTAAATCCAACACGGTTTGTGCTAGCTTCTTGAAACTTGACACAGTAAAGTAGTTTCACGTTCTATCTCTATGTTTTGTTTCCTCTTGATGTAGCCCTAAGCAGTGACTGGCGAGAAACACTTCCATGGAAAGGGGTTGCCAAGCTTCCAAAAATTACGAATCTCCAGAAATCTCAGCAAATATTTTTTCACCCAAACTGGATGATACTTTCAGGTAATGATCAGTACACTAAGGCGACTTGGTTCCCCAAATGCCGTTCTTCTATGTTGAAGCGTTCATTTTTAGTAACAGTTTGAATTTTTAGGTTTCACTCTGTTTTCTCCTATATTGATACATGTATTTGGAACTCTAAATCCAACACGGTTTGTGGTAGCTTCTTGAAACTTGACACAGTAAAGTAGTTTCACGTTCTGTCTCTATGTTTTGTTTCCTCTTGATGTAGCCCTAAGCAGTGACTGGCGAGAAACACTTTCATGGAAAGGGGTTGCCAAGCTTCCAAAAATTACGAATCTCCAGAAATCTCAGCAAATGTTTTTTCACCCAAACTGGATGATACTTTCAGGTAATGATCAGTACACTAAGGCGACTTGGTTCCCCAAATGTCGTTCTTCTATGTTGAAGCGTTCATTTCCAGTAACAGTTTGAATTTTTAGGTTTCACTCTGTTTTCTCCTATATTGATACATGTATTTGGAACTCTAAATCCAACACGGTTTGTGCTAGCTTCTTGAAACTTGACACAGTAAAGTACTTTCACGTTCTATCTCTACGTTTTGTTTCCTTGACTGGCGAGAAACACTTTCATGGAAAGGGGTTGCCAAGCTTCCAAAAATTATGAATCTCCAGAAATCTCAGCAAATATTTTTTCACCCAAACTGGATGATACTTTCAGGTAATGATCAGTACACTAAGGCGACTTGGTTCCCCAAATGTCGTTCTTCTATGTTGAAGCGTTCATTTCCAGTAACAGTTTGAATTTTTAGGTTTCACTCTGTTTTCTCCTATATTGATACATGTATTTGGAACTCTAAATCCAACACGGTTTGTGCTAGCTTCTTGAAACTTGACACAGTAAAGTAGTTTCACGTTCTATCTCTATGTTTTGTTTCCTCTTGATGTAGCCCTAAGCAGTGACTGGCGAGAAACACTTCCATGGAAAGGGGTTGCCAAGCTTCCAAAAATTACGAATCTCCAGAAATCTCAGCAAATATTTTTTCACCCAAACTGGAAGATACTTTCAGGTAATGATCAGTACACTAAGGCGACTTGGTTCCCCAAATGCCGTTCTTCTATGTTGAAGCGTTCATTTTTAGTAACAGTTTGAATTTTTAGGTTTCACTCTGTTTTCTCCTATATTGATACATGTATTTGGAACTCTAAATCCAACACGGTTTGTGCTAGCTTCTTGAAACTTGACACAGTAAAGTAGTTTCACGTTCTGTCTCTATGTTTTGTTTCCTCTTGATGTAGCCCTAAGCAGTGACTGGCGAGAAACACTTTCATGGAAAGGGGTTGCCAAGCTTCCAAAAGTTACGAATCTCCAGAAATCTCAGCAAATGTTTTTTCACCCAAACTGGATGATACTTTCAGGTAATGATCAGTACACTAAGGCGACTTGGTTCCCCAGATTTCGTTCTTCTATGTTGAAGCGTTCATTTCCAGTAACAGTTTGAATTTTTAGGTTTCACTCTGTTTTCTCCTATATTGATAGATGTATTTGGAACTCTAAATCCAACACGGTTTGTGCTACCTTCTTGAAACTTGACACACTAAAGTAGTTTCAAGTTCTATCTCTATGTTTTGTTTCCTCTTGATGTAGCCCTAAGCACTGACTGGTGTGAAACACTTTCATGGAAAGGGGTTGCCAAGCTTCCAAAAGTTACGAATCTCCAGAAATCTCAGCAAATATTTTTTCACCCAAACTGGATGATACTTTCAGGTAATGATCAGTACACTAAGGCGACTTGGTTCCCCAGATTTCGTTCTTCTATGTTGAAGCATTCATTTCCAGTAACAGTTTAAATTTTTAGGTTTCACTCTGTTTTCTCCTATATTGATACATGTATTTGGAACTCTAAATCCAACACGGTTTGTGCTAGCTTCTTGAAACTTGACACAGTAAAGTAGTTTCACGTTCTATCTCTATGTTTTGTTTCCTCTTGATGTAGCCCTAAGCAGTGACTGGCGAGAAACACTTCCATGGAAAGGGGTTGCCAAGCTTCCAAAAATTACGAATCTCCAGAAATCTCAGCAAATATTTTTTCACCCAAACTGGAAGATACTTTCAGGTAATGATCAGTACACTAAGGCGACTTGGTTCCCCAAATGCCGTTCTTCTATGTTGAAGCGTTCATTTTTAGTAACAGTTTGAATTTTTAGGTTTCACTCTGTTTTCTCCTATATTGATACATGTATTTGGAACTCTAAATCCAACACGGTTTGTGCTAGCTTCTTGAAACTTGACACAGTAAAGTAGTTTCACGTTCTGTCTCTATGTTTTGTTTCCTCTTGATGTAGCCCTAAGCAGTGACTGGCGAGAAACACTTTCATGGAAAGGGGTTGCCAAGCTTCCAAAAATTACGAATCTCCAGAAATCTCAGCAAATGTTTTTTCACCCAAACTGGATGATACTTTCAGGTAATGATCAGTACACTAAGGCGACTTGGTTCCCCAGATTTCGTTCTTCTATGTTGAAGCGTTCATTTCCAGTAACAGTTTGAATTTTTAGGTTTCACTCTGTTTTCTCCTATATTGATAGATGTATTTGGAACTCTAAATCCAACACGGTTTGTGCTACCTTCTTGAAACTTGACACACTAAAGTAGTTTCAAGTTCTATCTCTATGTTTTGTTTCCTCTTGATGTAGCCCTAAGCACTGACTGGTGTGAAACACTTTCATGGAAAGGGGTTGCCAAGCTTCCAAAAGTTACGAATCTCCAGAAATCTCAGCAAATATTTTTTCACCCAAACTGGATGATACTTTCAGGTAATGATCAGTACACTAAGGCGACTTGGTTCCCCAGATTTCGTTCTTCTATGTTGAAGCATTCATTTCCAGTAACAGTTTAAATTTTTAGGTTTCACTCTGTTTTCTCCTATATTGATACATGTATTTGGAACTCTAAATCCAACACGGTTTGTGCTAGCTTCTTGAAACTTGACACAGTAAAGTAGTTTCACGTTCTATCTCTATGTTTTGTTTCCTCTTGATGTAGCCCTAAGCAGTGACTGGCGAGAAACACTTCCATGGAAAGGGGTTGCCAAGCTTCCAAAAATTACGAATCTCCAGAAATCTCAGCAAATATTTTTTCACCCAAACTGGATGATACTTTCAGGTAATGATCAGTACACTAAGGCGACTTGGTTCCCCAAATGCCGTTCTTCTATGTTGAAGCGTTCATTTTTAGTAACAGTTTGAATTTTTAGGTTTCACTCTGTTTTCTCCTATATTGATACATGTATTTGGAACTCTAAATCCAACACGGTTTGTGGTAGCTTCTTGAAACTTGACACAGTAAAGTAGTTTCACGTTCTGTCTCTATGTTTTGTTTCCTCTTGATGTAGCCCTAAGCAGTGACTGGCGAGAAACACTTTCATGGAAAGGGGTTGCCAAGCTTCCAAAAATTACGAATCTCCAGAAATCTCAGCAAATGTTTTTTCACCCAAACTGGATGATACTTTCAGGTAATGATCAGTACACTAAGGCGACTTGGTTCCCCAAATGTCGTTCTTCTATGTTGAAGCGTTCATTTCCAGTAACAGTTTGAATTTTTAGGTTTCACTCTGTTTTCTCCTATATTGATACATGTATTTGGAACTCTAAATCCAACACGGTTTGTGCTAGCTTCTTGAAACTTGACACAGTAAAGTACTTTCACGTTCTATCTCTACGTTTTGTTTCCTCTTGATGTAGCCCTAAGCAGTGACTGGCGAGAAACACTTTCATGGAAAGGGGTTGCCAAGCTTCCAAAAATTATGAATCTCCAGAAATCTCAGCAAATATTTTTTCACCCAAACTGGATGATACTTTCAGGTAATGATCAGTACACTAAGGCGACTTGGTTCCCCAAATGTCGTTCTTCTAGGTTGAAGCGTTCATTTCCAGTAACAGTTTGCATTTTTAGGTTTCACTCTGTTTTCTCCTATATTGATATATGTATTTGGAACTCTAAATCCAACACGGTTTGTGCTACCTTCTTGAAACTTGACACACTTAAGTAGTTTCAAGTTATATCTCTATGTTTTGTTTCCTCTTGATGTAGCCCTAAGCACTGACTGGTGTGAAACACTTTCATGGAAAGGGGTTGCCAAGCTTCCAAAAATTACGAATCTCCAGAAATCTCAGCAAATATTTTTTCACCCAAACTGGATGATACTTTCAGGTAATGATCAGTACACTAAGGCGACTTGGTTCCCCAGATTTCGTTCTTCTATGTTGAAGCATTCATTTCCAGTAACAGTTTGAATTTTTAGGTCTCACTCTGTTTTCTCCTATATTGATAGATATATTTGGAACTCTAAATCCAACACGGTTTGTGCTAGCTTCTTGAAACTTGACACAGTAAAGTAGTTTCACGTTCTGTCTCTATGTTTTGTTTCCTCTTGATGTAGCCCTAAGCAGTGACTGGCGAGAAACACTTCCATGGAAAGGGGTTGCCAAGCTTCCAAAAATTATGAATCTCCAGAAATCTCAGCAAATATTTTTTCACCCAAACTGGATGATACTTTCAGGAAATGATCAGTACACTAAGGCGACTTGGTTCCCCAAATGTCGTTCTTCTATGTTGAAGCGTTCATTTCCAGTAACAGTTTGAATTTTTAGGGTTCACTCTGTTTTCTCCTATATTGATACATGTTTTTGGAACTCTAAATCCAACACGGTTTGTGCTAGCTTCTTGAAACTTGACACAGTAAAGTAGTTTCACGTTCTGTCTCTATGTTTTGTTTCCTCTTGATGTAGCCCTAAGCAGTGACTGGCGAGAAACACTTTCATGGAAAGGGGTTGCCAAGCTTCCAAAAATTACGAATCTCCAGAAATCTCAGCAAATGTTTTTTCACCCAAACTGGATGATACTTTCAGGTAATGATCAGTACACTAAGGCGACTTGGTTCCCCAGATTTCGTTCTTCTATGTTGAAGCGTTCATTTCCAGTAACAGTTTGAATTTTTAGGTTTCACTCTGTTTTCTCCTATATTGATAGATGTATTTGGAACTCTAAATCCAACACGGTTTGTGCTACCTTCTTGAAACTTGACACACTAAAGTAGTTTCAAGTTCTATCTCTATGTTTTGTTTCCTCTTGATGTAGCCCTAAGCACTGACTGGTGTGAAACACTTTCATGGAAAGGGGTTGCCAAGCTTCCAAAAGTTACGAATCTCCAGAAATCTCAGCAAATATTTTTTCACCCAAACTGGATGATACTTTCAGGTAATGATCAGTACACTAAGGCGACTTGGTTCCCCAGATTTCGTTCTTCTATGTTGAAGCATTCATTTCCAGTAACAGTTTAAATTTTTAGGTTTCACTCTGTTTTCTCCTATATTGATACATGTATTTGGAACTCTAAATCCAACACGGTTTGTGCTAGCTTCTTGAAACTTGACACAGTAAAGTAGTTTCACGTTCTATCTCTATGTTTTGTTTCCTCTTGATGTAGCCCTAAGCAGTGACTGGCGAGAAACACTTCCATGGAAAGGGGTTGCCAAGCTTCCAAAAATTACGAATCTCCAGAAATCTCAGCAAATATTTTTTCACCCAAACTGGATGATACTTTCAGGTAATGATCAGTACACTAAGGCGACTTGGTTCCCCAAATGCCGTTCTTCTATGTTGAAGCGTTCATTTTTAGTAACAGTTTGAATTTTTAGGTTTCACTCTGTTTTCTCCTATATTGATACATGTATTTGGAACTCTAAATCCAACACGGTTTGTGGTAGCTTCTTGAAACTTGACACAGTAAAGTAGTTTCACGTTCTGTCTCTATGTTTTGTTTCCTCTTGATGTAGCCCTAAGCAGTGACTGGCGAGAAACACTTTCATGGAAAGGGGTTGCCAAGCTTCCAAAAATTACGAATCTCCAGAAATCTCAGCAAATGTTTTTTCACCCAAACTGGATGATACTTTCAGGTAATGATCAGTACACTAAGGCGACTTGGTTCCCCAAATGTCGTTCTTCTATGTTGAAGCGTTCATTTCCAGTAACAGTTTGAATTTTTAGGTTTCACTCTGTTTTCTCCTATATTGATACATGTATTTGGAACTCTAAATCCAACACGGTTTGTGCTAGCTTCTTGAAACTTGACACAGTAAAGTACTTTCACGTTCTATCTCTACGTTTTGTTTCCTTGACTGGCGAGAAACACTTTCATGGAAAGGGGTTGCCAAGCTTCCAAAAATTATGAATCTCCAGAAATCTCAGCAAATATTTTTTCACCCAAACTGGATGATACTTTCAGGTAATGATCAGTACACTAAGGCGACTTGGTTCCCCAAATGTCGTTCTTCTATGTTGAAGCGTTCATTTCCAGTAACAGTTTGAATTTTTAGGTTTCACTCTGTTTTCTCCTATATTGATACATGTATTTGGAACTCTAAATCCAACACGGTTTGTGCTAGCTTCTTGAAACTTGACACAGTAAAGTAGTTTCACGTTCTATCTCTATGTTTTGTTTCCTCTTGATGTAGCCCTAAGCAGTGACTGGCGAGAAACACTTCCATGGAAAGGGGTTGCCAAGCTTCCAAAAATTACGAATCTCCAGAAATCTCAGCAAATATTTTTTCACCCAAACTGGAAGATACTTTCAGGTAATGATCAGTACACTAAGGCGACTTGGTTCCCCAAATGCCGTTCTTCTATGTTGAAGCGTTCATTTTTAGTAACAGTTTGAATTTTTAGGTTTCACTCTGTTTTCTCCTATATTGATACATGTATTTGGAACTCTAAATCCAACACGGTTTGTGCTAGCTTCTTGAAACTTGACACAGTAAAGTAGTTTCACGTTCTGTCTCTATGTTTTGTTTCCTCTTGATGTAGCCCTAAGCAGTGACTGGCGAGAAACACTTTCATGGAAAGGGGTTGCCAAGCTTCCAAAAATTACGAATCTCCAGAAATCTCAGCAAATGTTTTTTCACCCAAACTGGATGATACTTTCAGGTAATGATCAGTACACTAAGGCGACTTGGTTCCCCAGATTTCGTTCTTCTATGTTGAAGCGTTCATTTCCAGTAACAGTTTGAATTTTTAGGTTTCACTCTGTTTTCTCCTATATTGATAGATGTATTTGGAACTCTAAATCCAACACGGTTTGTGCTACCTTCTTGAAACTTGACACACTAAAGTAGTTTCAAGTTCTATCTCTATGTTTTGTTTCCTCTTGATGTAGCCCTAAGCACTGACTGGTGTGAAACACTTTCATGGAAAGGGGTTGCCAAGCTTCCAAAAGTTACGAATCTCCAGAAATCTCAGCAAATATTTTTTCACCCAAACTGGATGATACTTTCAGGTAATGATCAGTACACTAAGGCGACTTGGTTCCCCAGATTTCGTTCTTCTATGTTGAAGCATTCATTTCCAGTAACAGTTTAAATTTTTAGGTTTCACTCTGTTTTCTCCTATATTGATACATGTATTTGGAACTCTAAATCCAACACGGTTTGTGCTAGCTTCTTGAAACTTGACACAGTAAAGTAGTTTCACGTTCTATCTCTATGTTTTGTTTCCTCTTGATGTAGCCCTAAGCAGTGACTGGCGAGAAACACTTCCATGGAAAGGGGTTGCCAAGCTTCCAAAAATTACGAATCTCCAGAAATCTCAGCAAATATTTTTTCACCCAAACTGGATGATACTTTCAGGTAATGATCAGTACACTAAGGCGACTTGGTTCCCCAAATGCCGTTCTTCTATGTTGAAGCGTTCATTTTTAGTAACAGTTTGAATTTTTAGGTTTCACTCTGTTTTCTCCTATATTGATACATGTATTTGGAACTCTAAATCCAACACGGTTTGTGGTAGCTTCTTGAAACTTGACACAGTAAAGTAGTTTCACGTTCTGTCTCTATGTTTTGTTTCCTCTTGATGTAGCCCTAAGCAGTGACTGGCGAGAAACACTTTCATGGAAAGGGGTTGCCAAGCTTCCAAAAATTACGAATCTCCAGAAATCTCAGCAAATGTTTTTTCACCCAAACTGGATGATACTTTCAGGTAATGATCAGTACACTAAGGCGACTTGGTTCCCCAAATGTCGTTCTTCTATGTTGAAGCGTTCATTTCCAGTAACAGTTTGAATTTTTAGGTTTCACTCTGTTTTCTCCTATATTGATACATGTATTTGGAACTCTAAATCCAACACGGTTTGTGCTAGCTTCTTGAAACTTGACACAGTAAAGTACTTTCACGTTCTATCTCTACGTTTTGTTTCCTCTTGATGTAGCCCTAAGCAGTGACTGGCGAGAAACACTTTCATGGAAAGGGGTTGCCAAGCTTCCAAAAATTATGAATCTCCAGAAATCTCAGCAAATATTTTTTCACCCAAACTGGATGATACTTTCAGGTAATGATCAGTACACTAAGGCGACTTGGTTCCCCAAATGTCGTTCTTCTAGGTTGAAGCGTTCATTTCCAGTAACAGTTTGAATTTTTAGGTTTCACTCTGTTTTCTCCTATATTGATAGATGTATTTGGAACTCTAAATCCAACACGGTTTGTGCTAGCTTCTTGAAACTTGACACTGTAAAGTAGTTTCACGTTCTGTCTCTATGTTTTGTTTCCTCTTGATGTAGCCCTAAGCAGTGACTGGCGAGAAACAATTCCATGGAAAGTGGTTGCCAAGCTTCCAAAAATTATGAATCTCCAGAAATCTCAGCAAATATTTTTTCACCCAAACTGGATGATACTTTCAGGTAATGATTAGTACACTAAGGCGACTTGGTTCCCCAAATGTCGTTCTTGTATGTTGAAGCGTTCATTTCCAGTAACAGTTTGCATTTTTAGGTTTCACTCTGTTTTCTCCTATATTGATATATGTATTTGGAACTCTAAATCCAACACGGTTTGTGCTACCTTCTTGAAACTTGACACACTTAAGTAGTTTCAAGTTATATCTCTATGTTTTGTTTCCTCTTGATGTAGCCCTAAGCACTGACTGGTGTGAAACACTTTCATGGAAAGGGGTTGCCAAGCTTCCAAAAATTACGAATCTCCAGAAATCTCAGCAAATATTTTTTCACCCAAACTGGATGATACTTTCAGGTAATGATCAGTACACTAAGGCGACTTGGTTCCCCAGATTTCGTTCTTCTATGTTGAAGCATTCATTTCCAGTAACAGTTTGAATTTTTAGGTCTCACTCTGTTTTCTCCTATATTGATAGATATATTTGGAACTCTAAATCCAACACGGTTTGTGCTAGCTTCTTGAAACTTGACACAGTAAAGTAGTTTCACGTTCTGTCTCTATGTTTTGTTTCCTCTTGATGTAGCCCTAAGGAGTGACTGGCGAGAAACACTTCCATGGAAAGGGGTTGCCAAGCTTCCAAAAATTATGAATCTCCAGAAATCTCAGCAAATATTTTTTCACCCAAACTGGATGATACTTTCAGGAAATGATCAGTACACTAAGGCGACTTGGTTCCCCAAATGTCGTTCTTCTATGTTGAAGCGTTCATTTCCAGTAACAGTTTGAATTTTTAGGGTTCACTCTGTTTTCTCCTATATTGATACATGTTTTTGGAACTCTAAATCCAACACGGTTTGTGCTAGCTTCTTGAAACTTGACACAGTAAAGTAGTTTCACGTTCTGTCTCTATGTTTTGTTTCCTCTTGATGTAGCCCTAAGCAGTGACTGGCGAGAAACACTTTCATGGAAAGGGGTTGCCAAGCTTCCAAAAATTACGAATCTCCAGAAATCTCAGCAAATGTTTTTTCACCCAAACTGGATGATACTTTCAGGTAATGATCAGTACACTAAGGCGACTTGGTTCCCCAGATTTCGTTCTTCTATGTTGAAGCGTTCATTTCCAGTAACAGTTTGAATTTTTAGGTTTCACTCTGTTTTCTCCTATATTGATAGATGTATTTGGAACTCTAAATCCAACACGGTTTGTGCTACCTTCTTGAAACTTGACACACTAAAGTAGTTTCAAGTTCTATCTCTATGTTTTGTTTCCTCTTGATGTAGCCCTAAGCACTGACTGGTGTGAAACACTTTCATGGAAAGGTTTGCCAAGCTTCCAAAAGTTACGAATCTCCAGAAATCTCAGCAAATATTTTTTCACCCAAACTGGATGATACTTTCAGGTAATGATCAGTACACTAAGGCGACTTGGTTCCCCAGATTTCGTTCTTCTATGTTGAAGCATTCATTTCCAGTAACAGTTTAAATTTTTAGGTTTCACTCTGTTTTCTCCTATATTGATACATGTATTTGGAACTCTAAATCCAACACGGTTTGTGCTAGCTTCTTGAAACTTGACACAGTAAAGTAGTTTCACGTTCTATCTCTATGTTTTGTTTCCTCTTGATGTAGCCCTAAGCAGTGACTGGCGAGAAACACTTCCATGGAAAGGGGTTGCCAAGCTTCCAAAAATTACGAATCTCCAGAAATCTCAGCAAATATTTTTTCACCCAAACTGGATGATACTTTCAGGTAATGATCAGTACACTAAGGCGACTTGGTTCCCCAAATGCCGTTCTTCTATGTTGAAGCGTTCATTTTTAGTAACAGTTTGAATTTTTAGGTTTCACTCTGTTTTCTCCTATATTGATACATGTATTTGGAACTCTAAATCCAACACGGTTTGTGGTAGCTTCTTGAAACTTGACACAGTAAAGTAGTTTCACGTTCTGTCTCTATGTTTTGTTTCCTCTTGATGTAGCCCTAAGCAGTGACTGGCGAGAAACACTTTCATGGAAAGGGGTTGCCAAGCTTCCAAAAATTACGAATCTCCAGAAATCTCAGCAAATGTTTTTTCACCCAAACTGGATGATACTTTCAGGTAATGATCAGTACACTAAGGCGACTTGGTTCCCCAAATGTCGTTCTTCTATGTTGAAGCGTTCATTTCCAGTAACAGTTTGAATTTTTAGGTTTCACTCTGTTTTCTCCTATATTGATACATGTATTTGGAACTCTAAATCCAACACGGTTTGTGCTAGCTTCTTGAAACTTGACACAGTAAAGTACTTTCACGTTCTATCTCTACGTTTTGTTTCCTTGACTGGCGAGAAACACTTTCATGGAAAGGGGTTGCCAAGCTTCCAAAAATTATGAATCTCCAGAAATCTCAGCAAATATTTTTTCACCCAAACTGGATGATACTTTCAGGTAATGATCAGTACACTAAGGCGACTTGGTTCCCCAAATGTCGTTCTTCTATGTTGAAGCGTTCATTTCCAGTAACAGTTTGAATTTTTAGGTTTCACTCTGTTTTCTCCTATATTGATACATGTATTTGGAACTCTAAATCCAACACGGTTTGTGCTAGCTTCTTGAAACTTGACACAGTAAAGTAGTTTCACGTTCTATCTCTATGTTTTGTTTCCTCTTGATGTAGCCCTAAGCAGTGACTGGCGAGAAACACTTCCATGGAAAGGGGTTGCCAAGCTTCCAAAAATTACGAATCTCCAGAAATCTCAGCAAATATTTTTTCACCCAAACTGGAAGATACTTTCAGGTAATGATCAGTACACTAAGGCGACTTGGTTCCCCAAATGCCGTTCTTCTATGTTGAAGCGTTCATTTTTAGTAACAGTTTGAATTTTTAGGTTTCACTCTGTTTTCTCCTATATTGATACATGTATTTGGAACTCTAAATCCAACACGGTTTGTGCTAGCTTCTTGAAACTTGACACAGTAAAGTAGTTTCACGTTCTGTCTCTATGTTTTGTTTCCTCTTGATGTAGCCCTAAGCAGTGACTGGCGAGAAACACTTTCATGGAAAGGGGTTGCCAAGCTTCCAAAAATTACGAATCTCCAGAAATCTCAGCAAATGTTTTTTCACCCAAACTGGATGATACTTTCAGGTAATGATCAGTACACTAAGGCGACTTGGTTCCCCAGATTTCGTTCTTCTATGTTGAAGCGTTCATTTCCAGTAACAGTTTGAATTTTTAGGTTTCACTCTGTTTTCTCCTATATTGATAGATGTATTTGGAACTCTAAATCCAACACGGTTTGTGCTACCTTCTTGAAACTTGACACACTAAAGTAGTTTCAAGTTCTATCTCTATGTTTTGTTTCCTCTTGATGTAGCCCTAAGCACTGACTGGTGTGAAACACTTTCATGGAAAGGGGTTGCCAAGCTTCCAAAAGTTACGAATCTCCAGAAATCTCAGCAAATATTTTTTCACCCAAACTGGATGATACTTTCAGGTAATGATCAGTACACTAAGGCGACTTGGTTCCCCAGATTTCGTTCTTCTATGTTGAAGCATTCATTTCCAGTAACAGTTTAAATTTTTAGGTTTCACTCTGTTTTCTCCTATATTGATACATGTATTTGGAACTCTAAATCCAACACGGTTTGTGCTAGCTTCTTGAAACTTGACACAGTAAAGTAGTTTCACGTTCTATCTCTATGTTTTGTTTCCTCTTGATGTAGCCCTAAGCAGTGACTGGCGAGAAACACTTCCATGGAAAGGGGTTGCCAAGCTTCCAAAAATTACGAATCTCCAGAAATCTCAGCAAATATTTTTTCACCCAAACTGGATGATACTTTCAGGTAATGATCAGTACACTAAGGCGACTTGGTTCCCCAAATGCCGTTCTTCTATGTTGAAGCGTTCATTTTTAGTAACAGTTTGAATTTTTAGGTTTCACTCTGTTTTCTCCTATATTGATACATGTATTTGGAACTCTAAATCCAACACGGTTTGTGGTAGCTTCTTGAAACTTGACACAGTAAAGTAGTTTCACGTTCTGTCTCTATGTTTTGTTTCCTCTTGATGTAGCCCTAAGCAGTGACTGGCGAGAAACACTTTCATGGAAAGGGGTTGCCAAGCTTCCAAAAATTACGAATCTCCAGAAATCTCAGCAAATGTTTTTTCACCCAAACTGGATGATACTTTCAGGTAATGATCAGTACACTAAGGCGACTTGGTTCCCCAAATGTCGTTCTTCTATGTTGAAGCGTTCATTTCCAGTAACAGTTTGAATTTTTAGGTTTCACTCTGTTTTCTCCTATATTGATACATGTATTTGGAACTCTAAATCCAACACGGTTTGTGCTAGCTTCTTGAAACTTGACACAGTAAAGTACTTTCACGTTCTATCTCTACGTTTTGTTTCCTTGACTGGCGAGAAACACTTTCATGGAAAGGGGTTGCCAAGCTTCCAAAAATTATGAATCTCCAGAAATCTCAGCAAATATTTTTTCACCCAAACTGGATGATACTTTCAGGTAATGATCAGTACACTAAGGCGACTTGGTTCCCCAAATGTCGTTCTTCTATGTTGAAGCGTTCATTTCCAGTAACAGTTTGAATTTTTAGGTTTCACTCTGTTTTCTCCTATATTGATACATGTATTTGGAACTCTAAATCCAACACGGTTTGTGCTAGCTTCTTGAAACTTGACACAGTAAAGTAGTTTCACGTTCTATCTCTATGTTTTGTTTCCTCTTGATGTAGCCCTAAGCAGTGACTGGCGAGAAACACTTCCATGGAAAGGGGTTGCCAAGCTTCCAAAAATTACGAATCTCCAGAAATCTCAGCAAATATTTTTTCACCCAAACTGGAAGATACTTTCAGGTAATGATCAGTACACTAAGGCGACTTGGTTCCCCAAATGCCGTTCTTCTATGTTGAAGCGTTCATTTTTAGTAACAGTTTGAATTTTTAGGTTTCACTCTGTTTTCTCCTATATTGATACATGTATTTGGAACTCTAAATCCAACACGGTTTGTGCTAGCTTCTTGAAACTTGACACAGTAAAGTAGTTTCACGTTCTGTCTCTATGTTTTGTTTCCTCTTGATGTAGCCCTAAGCAGTGACTGGCGAGAAACACTTTCATGGAAAGGGGTTGCCAAGCTTCCAAAAATTACGAATCTCCAGAAATCTCAGCAAATGTTTTTTCACCCAAACTGGATGATACTTTCAGGTAATGATCAGTACACTAAGGCGACTTGGTTCCCCAGATTTCGTTCTTCTATGTTGAAGCGTTCATTTCCAGTAACAGTTTGAATTTTTAGGTTTCACTCTGTTTTCTCCTATATTGATAGATGTATTTGGAACTCTAAATCCAACACGGTTTGTGCTACCTTCTTGAAACTTGACACACTAAAGTAGTTTCAAGTTCTATCTCTATGTTTTGTTTCCTCTTGATGTAGCCCTAAGCACTGACTGGTGTGAAACACTTTCATGGAAAGGGGTTGCCAAGCTTCCAAAAGTTACGAATCTCCAGAAATCTCAGCAAATATTTTTTCACCCAAACTGGATGATACTTTCAGGTAATGATCAGTACACTAAGGCGACTTGGTTCCCCAGATTTCGTTCTTCTATGTTGAAGCATTCATTTCCAGTAACAGTTTAAATTTTTAGGTTTCACTCTGTTTTCTCCTATATTGATACATGTATTTGGAACTCTAAATCCAACACGGTTTGTGCTAGCTTCTTGAAACTTGACACAGTAAAGTAGTTTCACGTTCTATCTCTATGTTTTGTTTCCTCTTGATGTAGCCCTAAGCAGTGACTGGCGAGAAACACTTCCATGGAAAGGGGTTGCCAAGCTTCCAAAAATTACGAATCTCCAGAAATCTCAGCAAATATTTTTTCACCCAAACTGGATGATACTTTCAGGTAATGATCAGTACACTAAGGCGACTTGGTTCCCCAAATGCCGTTCTTCTATGTTGAAGCGTTCATTTTTAGTAACAGTTTGAATTTTTAGGTTTCACTCTGTTTTCTCCTATATTGATACATGTATTTGGAACTCTAAATCCAACACGGTTTGTGGTAGCTTCTTGAAACTTGACACAGTAAAGTAGTTTCACGTTCTGTCTCTATGTTTTGTTTCCTCTTGATGTAGCCCTAAGCAGTGACTGGCGAGAAACACTTTCATGGAAAGGGGTTGCCAAGCTTCCAAAAATTACGAATCTCCAGAAATCTCAGCAAATGTTTTTTCACCCAAACTGGATGATACTTTCAGGTAATGATCAGTACACTAAGGCGACTTGGTTCCCCAAATGTCGTTCTTCTATGTTGAAGCGTTCATTTCCAGTAACAGTTTGAATTTTTAGGTTTCACTCTGTTTTCTCCTATATTGATACATGTATTTGGAACTCTAAATCCAACACGGTTTGTGCTAGCTTCTTGAAACTTGACACAGTAAAGTAGTTTCACGTTCTATCTCTACGTTTTGTTTCCTCTTGATGTAGCCCTAAGCAGTGACTGGCGAGAAACACTTTCATGGAAAGGGGTTGCCAAGCTTCCAAAAATTATGAATCTCCAGAAATCTCAGCAAATATTTTTTCACCCAAACTGGATGATACTTTCAGGTAATGATCAGTACACTAAGGCGACTTGGTTCCCCAAATGTCGTTCTTCTAGGTTGAAGCGTTCATTTCCAGTAACAGTTTGAATTTTTAGGTTTCACTCTGTTTTCTCCTATATTGATAGATGTATTTGGAACTCTAAATCCAACACGGTTTGTGCTAGCTTCTTGAAACTTGACACTGTAAAGTAGTTTCACGTTCTGTCTCTATGTTTTGTTTCCTCTTGATGTAGCCCTAAGCAGTGACTGGCGAGAAACAATTCCATGGAAAGTGGTTGCCAAGCTTCCAAAAATTATGAATCTCCAGAAATCTCAGCAAATATTTTTTCACCCAAACTGGATGATACTTTCAGGTAATGATTAGTACACTAAGGCGACTTGGTTCCCCAAATGTCGTTCTTGTATGTTGAAGCGTTCATTTCCAGTAACAGTTTGCATTTTTAGGTTTCACTCTGTTTTCTCCTATATTGATATATGTATTTGGAACTCTAAATCCAACACGGTTTGTGCTACCTTCTTGAAACTTGACGCACTAAAGTAGTTTCAAGTTATATCTCTATGTTTTGTTTCCTCTTGATGTAGCCCTAAGCACTGACTGGTGTGAAACACTTTCATGGAAAGGGGTTGCCAAGCTTCCAAAAATTACGAATCTCCAGAAATCTCAGCAAATATTTTTTCACCCAAACTGGATGATACTTTCAGGTAATGATCAGTACACTAAGGCGACTTGGTTCCCCAGATTTCGTTCTTCTATGTTGAAGCATTCATTTCCAGTAACAGTTTGAATTTTTAGGTCTCACTCTGTTTTCTCCTATATTGATAGATATATTTGGAACTCTAAATCCAACACGGTTTGTGCTAGCTTCTTGAAACTTGACACAGTAAAGTAGTTTCACGTTCTGTCTCTATGTTTTGTTTCCTCTTGATGTAGCCCTAAGCAGTGACTGGCGAGAAACACTTCCATGGAAAGGGGTTGCCAAGCTTCCAAAAATTATGAATCTCCAGAAATCTCAGCAAATATTTTTTCACCCAAACTGGATGATACTTTCAGGAAATGATCAGTACACTAAGGCGACTTGGTTCCCCAAATGTCGTTCTTCTATGTTGAAGCGTTCATTTCCAGTAACAGTTTGAATTTTTAGGGTTCACTCTGTTTTCTCCTATATTGATACATGTTTTTGGAACTCTAAATCCAACACGGTTTGTGCTAGCTTCTTGAAACTTGACATAGTAAAGTAGTTTCACGTTCTGTCTCTATGTTTTGTTTCCTCTTGATGTAGCCCTAAGCAGTGACTGGCGAGAAACACTTTCATGGAAAGGGGTTGCCAAGCTTCCAAAAATTACGAATCTCCAGAAATCTCAGCAAATGTTTTTTCACCCAAACTGGATGATACTTTCAGGTAATGATCAGTACACTAAGGCGACTTGGTTCCCCAGATTTCGTTCTTCTATGTTGAAGCATTCATTTCCAGTAACAGTTTGAATTTTTAGGTTTCACTCTGTTTTCTCCTATATTGATAGATGTATTTGGAACTCTAAATCCAACACGGTTTGTGCTACCTTCTTGAAACTTGACACACTAAAGTAGTTTCAAGTTCTATCTCTATGTTTTGTTTCCTCTTGATGTAGCCCTAAGCACTGACTGGTGTGAAACACTTTCATGGAAAGGGGTTGCCAAGCTTCCAAAAGTTACGAATCTCCAGAAATCTCAGCAAATATTTTTTCACCCAAACTGGATGATACTTTCAGGTAATGATCAGTACACTAAGGCGACTTGGTTCCCCAGATTTCGTTCTTCTATGTTGAAGCATTCATTTCCAGTAACAGTTTGAATTTTTAGGTTTCACTCTGTTTTCTCCTATATTGATACATGTATTTGGAACTCTAAATCCAACATGGTTTGTGGTAGCTTCTTGAAACTTGACACAGTAAAGTAGTTTCACGTTCTGTCTCTATGTTTTGTTTCCTCTTGATGTAGCCCTAAGCAGTGACTGGCGAGAAACACTTTCATGGAAAGGGGTTGCCAAGCTTCCAAAAATTACGAATCTCCAGAAATCTCAGCAAATGTTTTTTCACCCAAACTGGATGATACTTTCAGGTAATGATCAGTACACTAAGGCGACTTGGTTCCCCAAATGTCGTTCTTCTATGTTGAAGCGTTCATTTCCAGTAACAGTTTGAATTTTTAGGTTTCACTCTGTTTTCTCCTATATTGATACATGTATTTGGAACTCTAAATCCAACACGGTTTGTGCTAGCTTCTTGAAACTTGACACAGTAAAGTACTTTCACGTTCTATCTCTACGTTTTGTTTCCTTGACTGGCGAGAAACACTTTCATGGAAAGGGGTTGCCAAGCTTCCAAAAATTATGAATCTCCAGAAATCTCAGCAAATATTTTTTCACCCAAACTGGATGATACTTTCAGGTAATGATCAGTACACTAAGGCGACTTGGTTCCCCAAATGTCGTTCTTCTATGTTGAAGCGTTCATTTCCAGTAACAGTTTGAATTTTTAGGTTTCACTCTGTTTTCTCCTATATTGATACATGTATTTGGAACTCTAAATCCAACACGGTTTGTGCTAGCTTCTTGAAACTTGACACAGTAAAGTAGTTTCACGTTCTATCTCTATGTTTTGTTTCCTCTTGATGTAGCCCTAAGCAGTGACTGGCGAGAAACACTTCCATGGAAAGGGGTTGCCAAGCTTCCAAAAATTACGAATCTCCAGAAATCTCAGCAAATATTTTTTCACCCAAACTGGAAGATACTTTCAGGTAATGATCAGTACACTAAGGCGACTTGGTTCCCCAAATGCCGTTCTTCTATGTTGAAGCGTTCATTTTTAGTAACAGTTTGAATTTTTAGGTTTCACTCTGTTTTCTCCTATATTGATACATGTATTTGGAACTCTAAATCCAACACGGTTTGTGCTAGCTTCTTGAAACTTGACACAGTAAAGTAGTTTCACGTTCTGTCTCTATGTTTTGTTTCCTCTTGATGTAGCCCTAAGCAGTGACTGGCGAGAAACACTTTCATGGAAAGGGGTTGCCAAGCTTCCAAAAATTACGAATCTCCAGAAATCTCAGCAAATGTTTTTTCACCCAAACTGGATGATACTTTCAGGTAATGATCAGTACACTAAGGCGACTTGGTTCCCCAGATTTCGTTCTTCTATGTTGAAGCGTTCATTTCCAGTAACAGTTTGAATTTTTAGGTTTCACTCTGTTTTCTCCTATATTGATAGATGTATTTGGAACTCTAAATCCAACACGGTTTGTGCTACCTTCTTGAAACTTGACACACTAAAGTAGTTTCAAGTTCTATCTCTATGTTTTGTTTCCTCTTGATGTAGCCCTAAGCACTGACTGGTGTGAAACACTTTCATGGAAAGGGGTTGCCAAGCTTCCAAAAGTTACGAATCTCCAGAAATCTCAGCAAATATTTTTTCACCCAAACTGGATGATACTTTCAGGTAATGATCAGTACACTAAGGCGACTTGGTTCCCCAGATTTCGTTCTTCTATGTTGAAGCATTCATTTCCAGTAACAGTTTAAATTTTTAGGTTTCACTCTGTTTTCTCCTATATTGATACATGTATTTGGAACTCTAAATCCAACACGGTTTGTGCTAGCTTCTTGAAACTTGACACAGTAAAGTAGTTTCACGTTCTATCTCTATGTTTTGTTTCCTCTTGATGTAGCCCTAAGCAGTGACTGGCGAGAAACACTTCCATGGAAAGGGGTTGCCAAGCTTCCAAAAATTACGAATCTCCAGAAATCTCAGCAAATATTTTTTCACCCAAACTGGATGATACTTTCAGGTAATGATCAGTACACTAAGGCGACTTGGTTCCCCAAATGCCGTTCTTCTATGTTGAAGCGTTCATTTTTAGTAACAGTTTGAATTTTTAGGTTTCACTCTGTTTTCTCCTATATTGATACATGTATTTGGAACTCTAAATCCAACACGGTTTGTGGTAGCTTCTTGAAACTTGACACAGTAAAGTAGTTTCACGTTCTGTCTCTATGTTTTGTTTCCTCTTGATGTAGCCCTAAGCAGTGACTGGCGAGAAACACTTTCATGGAAAGGGGTTGCCAAGCTTCCAAAAATTACGAATCTCCAGAAATCTCAGCAAATGTTTTTTCACCCAAACTGGATGATACTTTCAGGTAATGATCAGTACACTAAGGCGACTTGGTTCCCCAAATGTCGTTCTTCTATGTTGAAGCGTTCATTTCCAGTAACAGTTTGAATTTTTAGGTTTCACTCTGTTTTCTCCTATATTGATACATGTATTTGGAACTCTAAATCCAACACGGTTTGTGCTAGCTTCTTGAAACTTGACACAGTAAAGTAGTTTCACGTTCTATCTCTACGTTTTGTTTCCTCTTGATGTAGCCCTAAGCAGTGACTGGCGAGAAACACTTTCATGGAAAGGGGTTGCCAAGCTTCCAAAAATTATGAATCTCCAGAAATCTCAGCAAATATTTTTTCACCCAAACTGGATGATACTTTCAGGTAATGATCAGTACACTAAGGCGACTTGGTTCCCCAAATGTCGTTCTTCTAGGTTGAAGCGTTCATTTCCAGTAACAGTTTGAATTTTTAGGTTTCACTCTGTTTTCTCCTATATTGATAGATGTATTTGGAACTCTAAATCCAACACGGTTTGTGCTAGCTTCTTGAAACTTGACACTGTAAAGTAGTTTCACGTTCTGTCTCTATGTTTTGTTTCCTCTTGATGTAGCCCTAAGCAGTGACTGGCGAGAAACAATTCCATGGAAAGTGGTTGCCAAGCTTCCAAAAATTATGAATCTCCAGAAATCTCAGCAAATATTTTTTCACCCAAACTGGATGATACTTTCAGGTAATGATTAGTACACTAAGGCGACTTGGTTCCCCAAATGTCGTTCTTGTATGTTGAAGCGTTCATTTCCAGTAACAGTTTGCATTTTTAGGTTTCACTCTGTTTTCTCCTATATTGATATATGTATTTGGAACTCTAAATCCAACACGGTTTGTGCTACCTTCTTGAAACTTGACGCACTAAAGTAGTTTCAAGTTATATCTCTATGTTTTGTTTCCTCTTGATGTAGCCCTAAGCACTGACTGGTGTGAAACACTTTCATGGAAAGGGGTTGCCAAGCTTCCAAAAATTACGAATCTCCAGAAATCTCAGCAAATATTTTTTCACCCAAACTGGATGATACTTTCAGGTAATGATCAGTACACTAAGGCGACTTGGTTCCCCAGATTTCGTTCTTCTATGTTGAAGCATTCATTTCCAGTAACAGTTTGAATTTTTAGGTCTCACTCTGTTTTCTCCTATATTGATAGATATATTTGGAACTCTAAATCCAACACGGTTTGTGCTAGCTTCTTGAAACTTGACACAGTAAAGTAGTTTCACGTTCTGTCTCTATGTTTTGTTTCCTCTTGATGTAGCCCTAAGCAGTGACTGGCGAGAAACACTTCCATGGAAAGGGGTTGCCAAGCTTCCAAAAATTATGAATCTCCAGAAATCTCAGCAAATATTTTTTCACCCAAACTGGATGATACTTTCAGGAAATGATCAGTACACTAAGGCGACTTGGTTCCCCAAATGTCGTTCTTCTATGTTGAAGCGTTCATTTCCAGTAACAGTTTGAATTTTTAGGGTTCACTCTGTTTTCTCCTATATTGATACATGTTTTTGGAACTCTAAATCCAACACGGTTTGTGCTAGCTTCTTGAAACTTGACACAGTAAAGTAGTTTCACGTTCTGTCTCTATGTTTTGTTTCCTCTTGATGTAGCCCTAAGCAGTGACTGGCGAGAAACACTTTCATGGAAAGGGGTTGCCAAGCTTCCAAAAATTACGAATCTCCAGAAATCTCAGCAAATGTTTTTTCACCCAAACTGGATGATACTTTCAGGTAATGATCAGTACACTAAGGCGACTTGGTTCCCCAGATTTCGTTCTTCTATGTTGAAGCATTCATTTCCAGTAACAGTTTGAATTTTTAGGTTTCACTCTGTTTTCTCCTATATTGATAGATGTATTTGGAACTCTAAATCCAACACGGTTTGTGCTACCTTCTTGAAACTTGACACACTAAAGTAGTTTCAAGTTCTATCTCTATGTTTTGTTTCCTCTTGATGTAGCCCTAAGCACTGACTGGTGTGAAACACTTTCATGGAAAGGGGTTGCCAAGCTTCCAAAAGTTACGAATCTCCAGAAATCTCAGCAAATATTTTTTCACCCAAACTGGATGATACTTTCAGGTAATGATCAGTACACTAAGGCGACTTGGTTCCCCAGATTTCGTTCTTCTATGTTGAAGCATTCATTTCCAGTAACAGTTTGAATTTTTAGGTTTCACTCTGTTTTCTCCTATATTGATACATGTATTTGGAACTCTAAATCCAACATGGTTTGTGGTAGCTTCTTGAAACTTGACACAGTAAAGTAGTTTCACGTTCTGTCTCTATGTTTTGTTTCCTCTTGATGTAGCCCTAAGCAGTGACTGGCGAGAAACACTTTCATGGAAATGGGTTGCCAAGCTTCCAAAAATTACGAATCTCCAGAAATCTCAGCAAATGTTTTTTCACCCAAACTGGATGATACTTTCAGGTAATGATCAGTACACTAAGGCGACTTGGTTCCCCAAATGTCGTTCTTCTATGTTGAAGCGTTCATTTCCAGTAACAGTTTGAATTTTTAGGTTTCACTCTGTTTTCTCCTATATTGATACATGTATTTGGAACTCTAAATCCAACACGGTTTGTGCTAGCTTCTTGAAACTTGACACAGTAAAGTACTTTCACGTTCTATCTCTACGTTTTGTTTCCTCTTGATGTAGCCCTAAGCAGTGACTGGCGAGAAACACTTTCATGGAAAGGGGTTGCCAAGCTTCCAAAAATTATGAATCTCCAGAAATCTCAGCAAATATTTTTTCACCCAAACTGGATGATACTTTCAGGTAATGATCAGTACACTAAGGCGACTTGGTTCCCCAAATGTCGTTCTTCTAGGTTGAAGCGTTCATTTCCAGTAACAGTTTGAATTTTTAGGTTTCACTCTGTTTTCTCCTATATTGATAGATGTATTTGGAACTCTAAATCCAACACGGTTTGTGCTAGCTTCTTGAAACTTGGCACTGTAAAGTAGTTTCACGTTCTCTCTCTATGTTTTGTTTCCTCTTGATGTAGCCCTAAGCAGTGACTGGCGAGAAACAATTCCATGGAAAGTGGTTGCCAAGCTTCCAAAAATTATGAATCTCCAAAAATCTCAGCAAATATTTTTTCACCCAAACTGGATGATACTTTCAGGTAATGATTAGTACACTAAGGCGACTTGGTTCCCCAAATGTCGTTCTTGTATGTTGAAGCGTTCATTTCCAGTAACAGTTTGCATTTTTAGGTTTCACTCTGTTTTCTCCTATATTGATATATGTATTTGGAACTCTAAATCCAACACGGTTTGTGCTACCTTCTTGAAACTTGACACACTAAAGTAGTTTCAAGTTATATCTCTATGTTTTGTTTCCTCTTGATGTAGCCCTAAGCACTGACTGGTGTGAAACACTTTCATGGAAAGGGGTTGCCAAGCTTCCAAAAATTACGAATCTCCAGAAATCTCAGCAAATATTTTTTCACCCAAACTGGATGATACTTTCAGGTAATGATCAGTACACTAAGGCGACTTGGTTCCCCAGATTTCGTTCTTCTATGTTGAAGCATTCATTTCCAGTAACAGTTTGAATTTTTAGGTCTCACTCTGTTTTCTCCTATATTGATAGATATATTTGGAACTCTAAATCCAACACGGTTTGTGCTAGCTTCTTGAAACTTGACACAGTAAAGTAGTTTCACGTTCTGTCTCTATGTTTTGTTTCCTCTTGATGTAGCCCTAAGCAGTGACTGGCGAGAAACACTTCCATGGAAAGGGGTTGCCAAGCTTCCAAAAATTATGAATCTCCAGAAATCTCAGCAAATATTTTTTCACCCAAACTGGATGATACTTTCAGGTAATGATCAGTACACTAAGGCGACTTGGTTCCCCAGATTTCGTTCTTCTATGTTGAAGCATTCATTTCCAGTAACAGTTTGAATTTTTAGGTCTCACTCTGTTTTCTCCTATATTGATAGATATATTTGGAACTCTAAATCCAACACGGTTTGTGCTAGCTTCTTGAAACTTGACACAGTAAAGTAGTTTCACGTTCTGTCTCTATGTTTTGTTTCCTCTTGATGTAGCCCTAAGCAGTGACTGGCGAGAAACACTTCCATGGAAAGGGGTTGCCAAGCTTCCAAAAATTATGAATCTCCAGAAATCTCAGCAAATATTTTTTCACCCAAACTGGATGATACTTTCAGGAAATGATCAGTACACTAAGGCGACTTGGTTCCCCAAATGTCGTTCTTCTATGTTGAAGCGTTCATTTCCAGTAACAGTTTGAATTTTTAGGGTTCACTCTGTTTTCTCCTATATTGATACATGTTTTTGGAACTCTAAATCCAACACGGTTTGTGCTAGCTTCTTGAAACTTGACACAGTAAAGTAGTTTCACGTTCTGTCTCTATGTTTTGTTTCCTCTTGATGTAGCCCTAAGCAGTGACTGGCGAGAAACACTTTCATGGAAAGGGGTTGCCAAGCTTCCAAAAATTACGAATCTCCAGAAATCTCAGCAAATGTTTTTTCACCCAAACTGGATGATACTTTCAGGTAATGATCAGTACACTAAGGCGACTTGGTTCCCCAGATTTCGTTCTTCTATGTTGAAGCATTCATTTCCAGTAACAGTTTGAATTTTTAGGTTTCACTCTGTTTTCTCCTATATTGATAGATGTATTTGGAACTCTAAATCCAACACGGTTTGTGCTACCTTCTTGAAACTTGACACACTAAAGTAGTTTCAAGTTCTATCTCTATGTTTTGTTTCCTCTTGATGTAGCCCTAAGCACTGACTGGTGTGAAACACTTTCATGGAAAGGGGTTGCCAAGCTTCCAAAAGTTACGAATCTCCAGAAATCTCAGCAAATATTTTTTCACCCAAACTGGATGATACTTTCAGGTAATGATCAGTACACTAAGGCGACTTGGTTCCCCAGATTTCGTTCTTCTATGTTGAAGCATTCATTTCCAGTAACAGTTTGAATTTTTAGGTTTCACTCTGTTTTCTCCTATATTGATACATGTATTTGGAACTCTAAATCCAACACGGTTTGTGGTAGCTTCTTGAAACTTGACACAGTAAAGTAGTTTCACGTTCTATCTCTATGTTTTGTTTCCTCTTGATGTAGCCCTAAGCAGTGACTGGCGAGAAACACTTTCATGGAAAGGGGTTGCCAAGCTTCCAAAAATTACGAATCTCCAGAAATCTCAGCAAATGTTTTTTCACCCAAACTGGATGATACTTTCAGGTAATGATCAGTACACTAAGGCGACTTGGTTCCCCAAATGTCGTTCTTCTATGTTGAAGCGTTCATTTCCAGTAACAGTTTGAATTTTTAGGTTTCACTCTGTTTTCTCCTATATTGATACATGTATTTGGAACTCTAAATCCAACACGGTTTGTGCTAGCTTCTTGAAACTTGACACAGTAAAGTACTTTCACGTTCTATCTCTACGTTTTGTTTCCTCTTGATGTAGCCCTAAGCAGTGACTGGCGAGAAACACTTTCATGGAAAGGGGTTGCCAAGCTTCCAAAAATTATGAATCTCCAGAAATCTCAGCAAATATTTTTTCACCCAAACTGGATGATACTTTCAGGTAATGATCAGTACACTAAGGCGACTTGGTTCCCCAAATGTCGTTCTTCTAGGTTGAAGCGTTCATTTCCAGTAACAGTTTGAATTTTTAGGTTTCACTCTGTTTTCTCCTATATTGATAGATGTATTTGGAACTCTAAATCCAACACGGTTTGTGCTAGCTTCTTGAAACTTGGCACTGTAAAGTAGTTTCACGTTCTGTCTCTATGTTTTGTTTCCTCTTGATGTAGCCCTAAGCAGTGACTGGCGAGAAACAATTCCATGGAAAGTGGTTGCCAAGCTTCCAAAAATTATGAATCTCCAAAAATCTCAGCAAATATTTTTTCACCCAAACTGGATGATACTTTCAGGTAATGATTAGTACACTAAGGCGACTTGGTTCCCCAAATGTCGTTCTTGTATGTTGAAGCGTTCATTTCCAGTAACAGTTTGCATTTTTAGGTTTCACTCTGTTTTCTCCTATATTGATATATGTATTTGGAACTCTAAATCCAACACGGTTTGTGCTACCTTCTTGAAACTTGACACACTAAAGTAGTTTCAAGTTATATCTCTATGTTTTGTTTCCTCTTGATGTAGCCCTAAGCACTGACTGGTGTGAAACACTTTCATGGAAAGGGGTTGCCAAGCTTCCAAAAATTACGAATCTCCAGAAATCTCAGCAAATATTTTTTCACCCAAACTGGATGATACTTTCAGGTAATGATCAGTACACTAAGGCGACTTGGTTCCCCAGATTTCGTTCTTCTATGTTGAAGCATTCATTTCCAGTAACAGTTTGAATTTTTAGGTCTCACTCTGTTTTCTCCTATATTGATAGATATATTTGGAACTCTAAATCCAACACGGTTTGTGCTAGCTTCTTGAAACTTGACACAGTAAAGTAGTTTCACGTTCTGTCTCTATGTTTTGTTTCCTCTTGATGTAGCCCTAAGCAGTGACTGGCGAGAAACACTTCCATGGAAAGGGGTTGCCAAGCTTCCAAAAATTATGAATCTCCAGAAATCTCAGCAAATATTTTTTCACCCAAACTGGATGATACTTTCAGGAAATGATCAGTACACTAAGGCGACTTGGTTCCCCAAATGTCGTTCTTCTATGTTGAAGCGTTCATTTCCAGTAACAGTTTGAATTTTTAGGGTTCACTCTGTTTTCTCCTATATTGATACATGTTTTTGGAACTCTAAATCCAACACGGTTTGTGCTAGCTTCTTGAAACTTGACACAGTAAAGTAGTTTCACGTTCTGTCTCTATGTTTTGTTTCCTCTTGATGTAGCCCTAAGCAGTGACTGGCGAGAAACACTTTCATGGAAAGGGGTTGCCAAGCTTCCAAAAATTACGAATCTCCAGAAATCTCAGCAAATGTTTTTTCACCCAAACTGGATGATACTTTCAGGTAATGATCAGTACACTAAGGCGACTTGGTTCCCCAGATTTCGTTCTTCTATGTTGAAGCATTCATTTCCAGTAACAGTTTGAATTTTTAGGTTTCACTCTGTTTTCTCCTATATTGATAGATGTATTTGGAACTCTAAATCCAACACGGTTTGTGCTACCTTCTTGAAACTTGACACACTAAAGTAGTTTCAAGTTCTATCTCTATGTTTTGTTTCCTCTTGATGTAGCCCTAAGCACTGACTGGTGTGAAACACTTTCATGGAAAGGGGTTGCCAAGCTTCCAAAAGTTACGAATCTCCAGAAATCTCAGCAAATATTTTTTCACCCAAACTGGATGATACTTTCAGGTAATGATCAGTACACTAAGGCGACTTGGTTCCCCAGATTTCGTTCTTCTATGTTGAAGCATTCATTTCCAGTAACAGTTTAAATTTTTAGGTTTCACTCTGTTTTCTCCTATATTGATACATGTATTTGGAACTCTAAATCCAACACGGTTTGTGCTAGCTTCTTGAAACTTGACACAGTAAAGTAGTTTCACGTTCTATCTCTATGTTTTGTTTCCTCTTGATGTAGCCCTAAGCAGTGACTGGCGAGAAACACTTCCATGGAAAGGGGTTGCCAAGCTTCCAAAAATTACGAATCTCCAGAAATCTCAGCAAATATTTTTTCACCCAAACTGGATGATACTTTCAGGTAATGATCAGTACACTAAGGCGACTTGGTTCCCCAAATGCCGTTCTTCTATGTTGAAGCGTTCATTTTTAGTAACAGTTTGAATTTTTAGGTTTCACTCTGTTTTCTCCTATATTGATACATGTATTTGGAACTCTAAATCCAACACGGTTTGTGGTAGCTTCTTGAAACTTGACACAGTAAAGTAGTTTCACGTTCTGTCTCTATGTTTTGTTTCCTCTTGATGTAGCCCTAAGCAGTGACTGGCGAGAAACACTTTCATGGAAAGGGGTTGCCAAGCTTCCAAAAATTACGAATCTCCAGAAATCTCAGCAAATGTTTTTTCACCCAAACTGGATGATACTTTCAGGTAATGATCAGTACACTAAGGCGACTTGGTTCCCCAAATGTCGTTCTTCTATGTTGAAGCGTTCATTTCCAGTAACAGTTTGAATTTTTAGGTTTCACTCTGTTTTCTCCTATATTGATACATGTATTTGGAACTCTAAATCCAACACGGTTTGTGCTAGCTTCTTGAAACTTGACACAGTAAAGTACTTTCACGTTCTATCTCTACGTTTTGTTTCCTCTTGATGTAGCCCTAAGCAGTGACTGGCGAGAAACACTTTCATGGAAAGGGGTTGCCAAGCTTCCAAAAATTATGAATCTCCAGAAATCTCAGCAAATATTTTTTCACCCAAACTGGATGATACTTTCAGGTAATGATCAGTACACTAAGGCGACTTGGTTCCCCAAATGTCGTTCTTCTAGGTTGAAGCGTTCATTTCCAGTAACAGTTTGAATTTTTAGGTTTCACTCTGTTTTCTCCTATATTGATAGATGTATTTGGAACTCTAAATCCAACACGGTTTGTGCTAGCTTCTTGAAACTTGACACTGTAAAGTAGTTTCACGTTCTGTCTCTATGTTTTGTTTCCTCTTGATGTAGCCCTAAGCAGTGACTGGCGAGAAACAATTCCATGGAAAGTGGTTGCCAAGCTTCCAAAAATTATGAATCTCCAGAAATCTCAGCAAATATTTTTTCACCCAAACTGGATGATACTTTCAGGTAATGATTAGTACACTAAGGCGACTTGGTTCCCCAAATGTCGTTCTTGTATGTTGAAGCGTTCATTTCCAGTAACAGTTTGCATTTTTAGGTTTCACTCTGTTTTCTCCTATATTGATATATGTATTTGGAACTCTAAATCCAACACGGTTTGTGCTACCTTCTTGAAACTTGACACACTTAAGTAGTTTCAAGTTATATCTCTATGTTTTGTTTCCTCTTGATGTAGCCCTAAGCACTGACTGGTGTGAAACACTTTCATGGAAAGGGGTTGCCAAGCTTCCAAAAATTACGAATCTCCAGAAATCTCAGCAAATATTTTTTCACCCAAACTGGATGATACTTTCAGGTAATGATCAGTACACTAAGGCGACTTGGTTCCCCAGATTTCGTTCTTCTATGTTGAAGCATTCATTTCCAGTAACAGTTTGAATTTTTAGGTCTCACTCTGTTTTCTCCTATATTGATAGATATATTTGGAACTCTAAATCCAACACGGTTTGTGCTAGCTTCTTGAAACTTGACACAGTAAAGTAGTTTCACGTTCTGTCTCTATGTTTTGTTTCCTCTTGATGTAGCCCTAAGCAGTGACTGGCGAGAAACACTTCCATGGAAAGGGGTTGCCAAGCTTCCAAAAATTATGAATCTCCAGAAATCTCAGCAAATATTTTTTCACCCAAACTGGAAGATACTTTCAGGTAATGATCAGTACACTAAGGCGACTTGGTTCCCCAAATGCCGTTCTTCTATGTTGAAGCGTTCATTTTTAGTAACAGTTTGAATTTTTAGGTTTCACTCTGTTTTCTCCTATATTGATACATGTATTTGGAACTCTAAATCCAACACGGTTTGTGCTAGCTTCTTGAAACTTGACACAGTAAAGTAGTTTCACGTTCTGTCTCTATGTTTTGTTTCCTCTTGATGTAGCCCTAAGCAGTGACTGGCGAGAAACACTTTCATGGAAAGGGGTTGCCAAGCTTCCAAAAATTACGAATCTCCAGAAATCTCAGCAAATGTTTTTTCACCCAAACTGGATGATACTTTCAGGTAATGATCAGTACACTAAGGCGACTTGGTTCCCCAGATTTCGTTCTTCTATGTTGAAGCATTCATTTCCAGTAACAGTTTGAATTTTTAGGTTTCACTCTGTTTTCTCCTATATTGATAGATGTATTTGGAACTCTAAATCCAACACGGTTTGTGCTACCTTCTTGAAACTTGACACACTAAAGTAGTTTCAAGTTCTATCTCTATGTTTTGTTTCCTCTTGATGTAGCCCTAAGCACTGACTGGTGTGAAACACTTTCATGGAAAGGGGTTGCCAAGCTTCCAAAAGTTACGAATCTCCAGAAATCTCAGCAAATATTTTTTCACCCAAACTGGATGATACTTTCAGGTAATGATCAGTACACTAAGGCGACTTGGTTCCCCAGATTTCGTTCTTCTATGTTGAAGCATTCATTTCCAGTAACAGTTTAAATTTTTAGGTTTCACTCTGTTTTCTCCTATATTGATACATGTATTTGGAACTCTAAATCCAACACGGTTTGTGCTAGCTTCTTGAAACTTGACACAGTAAAGTAGTTTCACGTTCTATCTCTATGTTTTGTTTCCTCTTGATGTAGCCCTAAGCAGTGACTGGCGAGAAACACTTCCATGGAAAGGGGTTGCCAAGCTTCCAAAAATTACGAATCTCCAGAAATCTCAGCAAATATTTTTTCACCCAAACTGGATGATACTTTCAGGTAATGATCAGTACACTAAGGCGACTTGGTTCCCCAAATGCCGTTCTTCTATGTTGAAGCGTTCATTTTTAGTAACAGTTTGAATTTTTAGGTTTCACTCTGTTTTCTCCTATATTGATACATGTATTTGGAACTCTAAATCCAACACGGTTTGTGGTAGCTTCTTGAAACTTGACACAGTAAAGTAGTTTCACGTTCTGTCTCTATGTTTTGTTTCCTCTTGATGTAGCCCTAAGCAGTGACTGGCGAGAAACACTTTCATGGAAAGGGGTTGCCAAGCTTCCAAAAATTACGAATCTCCAGAAATCTCAGCAAATGTTTTTTCACCCAAACTGGATGATACTTTCAGGTAATGATCAGTACACTAAGGCGACTTGGTTCCCCAAATGTCGTTCTTCTATGTTGAAGCGTTCATTTCCAGTAACAGTTTGAATTTTTAGGTTTCACTCTGTTTTCTCCTATATTGATACATGTATTTGGAACTCTAAATCCAACACGGTTTGTGCTAGCTTCTTGAAACTTGACACAGTAAAGTACTTTCACGTTCTATCTCTACGTTTTGTTTCCTCTTGATGTAGCCCTAAGCAGTGACTGGCGAGAAACACTTTCATGGAAAGGGGTTGCCAAGCTTCCAAAAATTATGAATCTCCAGAAATCTCAGCAAATATTTTTTCACCCAAACTGGATGATACTTTCAGGTAATGATCAGTACACTAAGGCGACTTGGTTCCCCAAATGTCGTTCTTCTAGGTTGAAGCGTTCATTTCCAGTAACAGTTTGAATTTTTAGGTTTCACTCTGTTTTCTCCTATATTGATAGATGTATTTGGAACTCTAAATCCAACACGGTTTGTGCTAGCTTCTTGAAACTTGACACTGTAAAGTAGTTTCACGTTCTGTCTCTATGTTTTGTTTCCTCTTGATGTAGCCCTAAGCAGTGACTGGCGAGAAACAATTCCATGGAAAGTGGTTGCCAAGCTTCCAAAAATTATGAATCTCCAGAAATCTCAGCAAATATTTTTTCACCCAAACTGGATGATACTTTCAGGTAATGATTAGTACACTAAGGCGACTTGGTTCCCCAAATGTCGTTCTTGTATGTTGAAGCGTTCATTTCCAGTAACAGTTTGCATTTTTAGGTTTCACTCTGTTTTCTCCTATATTGATATATGTATTTGGAACTCTAAATCCAACACGGTTTGTGCTACCTTCTTGAAACTTGACACACTTAAGTAGTTTCAAGTTATATCTCTATGTTTTGTTTCCTCTTGATGTAGCCCTAAGCACTGACTGGTGTGAAACACTTTCATGGAAAGGGGTTGCCAAGCTTCCAAAAATTACGAATCTCCAGAAATCTCAGCAAATATTTTTTCACCCAAACTGGATGATACTTTCAGGTAATGATCAGTACACTAAGGCGACTTGGTTCCCCAGATTTCGTTCTTCTATGTTGAAGCATTCATTTCCAGTAACAGTTTGAATTTTTAGGTCTCACTCTGTTTTCTCCTATATTGATAGATATATTTGGAACTCTAAATCCAACACGGTTTGTGCTAGCTTCTTGAAACTTGACACAGTAAAGTAGTTTCACGTTCTGTCTCTATGTTTTGTTTCCTCTTGATGTAGCCCTAAGCAGTGACTGGCGAGAAACACTTCCATGGAAAGGGGTTGCCAAGCTTCCAAAAATTATGAATCTCCAGAAATCTCAGCAAATATTTTTTCACCCAAACTGGATGATACTTTCAGGAAATGATCAGTACACTAAGGCGACTTGGTTCCCCAAATGTCGTTCTTCTATGTTGAAGCGTTCATTTCCAGTAACAGTTTGAATTTTTAGGGTTCACTCTGTTTTCTCCTATATTGATACATGTTTTTGGAACTCTAAATCCAACACGGTTTGTGCTAGCTTCTTGAAACTTGACACAGTAAAGTAGTTTCACGTTCTGTCTCTATGTTTTGTTTCCTCTTGATGTAGCCCTAAGCAGTGACTGGCGAGAAACACTTTCATGGAAAGGGGTTGCCAAGCTTCCAAAAATTACGAATCTCCAGAAATCTCAGCAAATGTTTTTTCACCCAAACTGGATGATACTTTCAGGTAATGATCAGTACACTAAGGCGACTTGGTTCCCCAGATTTCGTTCTTCTATGTTGAAGCATTCATTTCCAGTAACAGTTTGAATTTTTAGGTTTCACTCTGTTTTCTCCTATATTGATAGATGTATTTGGAACTCTAAATCCAACACGGTTTGTGCTACCTTCTTGAAACTTGACACACTAAAGTAGTTTCAAGTTCTATCTCTATGTTTTGTTTCCTCTTGATGTAGCCCTAAGCACTGACTGGTGTGAAACACTTTCATGGAAAGGGGTTGCCAAGCTTCCAAAAGTTACGAATCTCCAGAAATCTCAGCAAATATTTTTTCACCCAAACTGGATGATACTTTCAGGTAATGATCAGTACACTAAGGCGACTTGGTTCCCCAGATTTCGTTCTTCTATGTTGAAGCATTCATTTCCAGTAACAGTTTAAATTTTTAGGTTTCACTCTGTTTTCTCCTATATTGATACATGTATTTGGAACTCTAAATCCAACACGGTTTGTGCTAGCTTCTTGAAACTTGACACAGTAAAGTAGTTTCACGTTCTATCTCTATGTTTTGTTTCCTCTTGATGTAGCCCTAAGCAGTGACTGGCGAGAAACACTTCCATGGAAAGGGGTTGCCAAGCTTCCAAAAATTACGAATCTCCAGAAATCTCAGCAAATATTTTTTCACCCAAACTGGATGATACTTTCAGGTAATGATCAGTACACTAAGGCGACTTGGTTCCCCAAATGCCGTTCTTCTATGTTGAAGCGTTCATTTTTAGTAACAGTTTGAATTTTTAGGTTTCACTCTGTTTTCTCCTATATTGATACATGTATTTGGAACTCTAAATCCAACACGGTTTGTGGTAGCTTCTTGAAACTTGACACAGTAAAGTAGTTTCACGTTCTGTCTCTATGTTTTGTTTCCTCTTGATGTAGCCCTAAGCAGTGACTGGCGAGAAACACTTTCATGGAAAGGGGTTGCCAATCTTCCAAATATTACGAATCTCCAGAAATCTCAGCAAATGTTTTTTCACCCAAACTGGATGATACTTTCAGGTAATGATCAGTACACTAAGGCGACTTGGTTCCCCAAATGTCGTTCTTCTATGTTGAAGCGTTCATTTCCAGTAACAGTTTGAATTTTTAGGTTTCACTCTGTTTTCTCCTATATTGATACATGTATTTGGAACTCTAAATCCAACACGGTTTGTGCTAGCTTCTTGAAACTTGACACAGTAAAGTACTTTCACGTTCTATCTCTACGTTTTGTTTCCTTGACTGGCGAGAAACACTTTCATGGAAAGGGGTTGCCAAGCTTCCAAAAATTATGAATCTCCAGAAATCTCAGCAAATATTTTTTCACCCAAACTGGATGATACTTTCAGGTAATGATCAGTACACTAAGGCGACTTGGTTCCCCAAATGTCGTTCTTCTATGTTGAAGCGTTCATTTCCAGTAACAGTTTGAATTTTTAGGTTTCACTCTGTTTTCTCCTATATTGATACATGTATTTGGAACTCTAAATCCAACACGGTTTGTGCTAGCTTCTTGAAACTTGACACAGTAAAGTAGTTTCACGTTCTATCTCTATGTTTTGTTTCCTCTTGATGTAGCCCTAAGCAGTGACTGGCGAGAAACACTTCCATGGAAAGGGGTTGCCAAGCTTCCAAAAATTACGAATCTCCAGAAATCTCAGCAAATATTTTTTCACCCAAACTGGAAGATACTTTCAGGTAATGATCAGTACACTAAGGCGACTTGGTTCCCCAAATGCCGTTCTTCTATGTTGAAGCGTTCATTTTTAGTAACAGTTTGAATTTTTAGGTTTCACTCTGTTTTCTCCTATATTGATACATGTATTTGGAACTCTAAATCCAACACGGTTTGTGCTAGCTTCTTGAAACTTGACACAGTAAAGTAGTTTCACGTTCTGTCTCTATGTTTTGTTTCCTCTTGATGTAGCCCTAAGCAGTGACTGGCGAGAAACACTTTCATGGAAAGGGGTTGCCAAGCTTCCAAAAATTACGAATCTCCAGAAATCTCAGCAAATGTTTTTTCACCCAAACTGGATGATACTTTCAGGTAATGATCAGTACACTAAGGCGACTTGGTTCCCCAGATTTCGTTCTTCTATGTTGAAGCGTTCATTTCCAGTAACAGTTTGAATTTTTAGGTTTCACTCTGTTTTCTCCTATATTGATAGATGTATTTGGAACTCTAAATCCAACACGGTTTGTGCTACCTTCTTGAAACTTGACACACTAAAGTAGTTTCAAGTTCTATCTCTATGTTTTGTTTCCTCTTGATGTAGCCCTAAGCACTGACTGGTGTGAAACACTTTCATGGAAAGGGGTTGCCAAGCTTCCAAAAGTTACGAATCTCCAGAAATCACAGCAAATATTTTTTCACCCAAACTGGATGATACTTTCAGGTAATGATCAGTACACTAAGGCGACTTGGTTCCCCAGATTTCGTTCTTCTATGTTGAAGCATTCATTTCCAGTAACAGTTTGAATTTTTAGGTTTCACTCTGTTTTCTCCTATATTGATACATGTATTTGAAACTCTAAATCCAACACGGTTTGTGCTACCTTCTTGAAACTTGACACACTAAAGTAGTTTCAAGTTCTATCTCTATGTTTTGTTTCCTCTTGATGTAGCCCTAAGCACTGACTGGTGTGAAACACTTTCATGGAAAGGGGTTGCCAAGCTTCCAAAAGTTACGAATCTCCAGAAATCTCAGCAAATATTTTTTCACCCAAACTGGATGATACTTTCAGGTAATGATCAGTACACTAAGGCGACTTGGTTCCCCAGATTTCGTTCTTCTATGTTGAAGCATTCATTTCCAGTAACAGTTTAAATTTTTAGGTTTCACTCTGTTTTCTCCTATATTGATACATGTATTTGGAACTCTAAATCCAACACGGTTTGTGCTAGCTTCTTGAAACTTGACACAGTAAAGTAGTTTCACGTTCTATCTCTATGTTTTGTTTCCTCTTGATGTAGCCCTAAGCAGTGACTGGCGAGAAACACTTCCATGGAAAGGGGTTGCCAAGCTTCCAAAAATTACGAATCTCCAGAAATCTCAGCAAATATTTTTTCACCCAAACTGGATGATACTTTCAGGTAATGATCAGTACACTAAGGCGACTTGGTTCCCCAAATGCCGTTCTTCTATGTTGAAGCGTTCATTTTTAGTAACAGTTTGAATTTTTAGGTTTCACTCTGTTTTCTCCTATATTGATACATGTATTTGGAACTCTAAATCCAACACGGTTTGTGGTAGCTTCTTGAAACTTGACACAGTAAAGTAGTTTCACGTTCTGTCTCTATGTTTTGTTTCCTCTTGATGTAGCCCTAAGCAGTGACTGGCGAGAAACACTTTCATGGAAAGGGGTTGCCAAGCTTCCAAAAATTACGAATCTCCAGAAATCTCAGCAAATGTTTTTTCACCCAAACTGGATGATACTTTCAGGTAATGATTAGTACACTAAGGCGACTTGGTTCCCCAAATGTCGTTCTTCTATGTTGAAGCGTTCATTTCCAGTAACAGTTTGAATTTTTAGGTTTCACTCTGTTTTCTCCTATATTGATACATGTATTTGGAACTCTAAATCCAACACGGTTTGTGCTAGCTTCTTGAAACTTGACACAGTAAAGTAGTTTCACGTTCTATCTCTATGTTTTGTTTCCTCTTGATGTAGCCGTAAGCAGTGACTGGCGAGAAACACTTCCATGGAAAGGGGTTGCCAAGCTTCCAAAAATTACGAATCTCCAGAAATCTCAGCAAATATTTTTTCACCCAAACTGGAAGATACTTTCAGGTAATGATGAGTACACTAAGGCGACTTGGTTCCCCAAATGCCGTTCTTCTATGTTGAAGCGTTCATTTTTAGTAACAGTTTGAATTTTTAGGTTTCACTCTGTTTTCTCCTATATTGATACATGTATTTGGAACTCTAAATCCAACACGGTTTGTGCTAGCTTCTTGAAACTTGACACAGTAAAGTAGTTTCACGTTCTGTCTCTATGTTTTGTTTCCTCTTGATGTAGCCCTAAGCAGTGACTGGCGAGAAACACTTCCATGGAAAGGGGTTGCCAAGCTTCCAAAAATTATGAATCTCCAGAAATCTCAGCAAATATTTTTTCACCCAAACTGGATGATACTTTCAGGAAATGATCAGTACACTAAGGCGACTTGGTTCCCCAAATGTCGTTCTTCTATGTTGAAGCGTTCATTTCCAGTAACAGTTTGAATTTTTAGGGTTCACTCTGTTTTCTCCTATATTGATACATGTTTTTGGAACTCTAAATCCAACACGGTTTGTGCTAGCTTCTTGAAACTTGACACAGTAAAGTAGTTTCACGTTCTGTCTCTATGTTTTGTTTCCTCTTGATGTAGCCCTAAGCAGTGACTGGCGAGAAACACTTTCATGGAAAGGGGTTGCCAAGCTTCCAAAAATTACGAATCTCCAGAAATCTCAGCAAATGTTTTTTCACCCAAACTGGATGATACTTTCAGGTAATGATCAGTACACTAAGGCGACTTGGTTCCCCAGATTTCGTTCTTCTATGTTGAAGCATTCATTTCCAGTAACAGTTTGAATTTTTAGGTTTCACTCTGTTTTCTCCTATATTGATAGATGTATTTGGAACTCTAAATCCAACACGGTTTGTGCTACCTTCTTGAAACTTGACACACTAAAGTAGTTTCAAGTTCTATCTCTATGTTTTGTTTCCTCTTGATGTAGCCCTAAGCACTGACTGGTGTGAAACACTTTCATGGAAAGGGGTTGCCAAGCTTCCAAAAGTTACGAATCTCCAGAAATCTCAGCAAATATTTTTTCACCCAAACTGGATGATACTTTCAGGTAATGATCAGTACACTAAGGCGACTTGGTTCCCCAGATTTCGTTCTTCTATGTTGAAGCATTCATTTCCAGTAACAGTTTAAATTTTTAGGTTTCACTCTGTTTTCTCCTATATTGATACATGTATTTGGAACTCTAAATCCAACACGGTTTGTGCTAGCTTCTTGAAACTTGACACAGTAAAGTAGTTTCACGTTCTATCTCTATGTTTTGTTTCCTCTTGATGTAGCCCTAAGCAGTGACTGGCGAGAAACACTTCCATGGAAAGGGGTTGCCAAGCTTCCAAAAATTACGAATCTCCAGAAATCTCAGCAAATATTTTTTCACCCAAACTGGATGATACTTTCAGGTAATGATCAGTACACTAAGGCGACTTGGTTCCCCAAATGCCGTTCTTCTATGTTGAAGCGTTCATTTTTAGTAACAGTTTGAATTTTTAGGTTTCACTCTGTTTTCTCCTATATTGATACATGTATTTGGAACTCTAAATCCAACACGGTTTGTGGTAGCTTCTTGAAACTTGACACAGTAAAGTAGTTTCACGTTCTGTCTCTATGTTTTGTTTCCTCTTGATGTAGCCCTAAGCAGTGACTGGCGAGAAACACTTTCATGGAAAGGGGTTGCCAAGCTTCCAAAAATTACGAATCTCCAGAAATCTCAGCAAATGTTTTTTCACCCAAACTGGATGATACTTTCAGGTAATGATCAGTACACTAAGGCGACTTGGTTCCCCAAATGTCGTTCTTCTATGTTGAAGCGTTCATTTCCAGTAACAGTTTGAATTTTTAGGTTTCACTCTGTTTTCTCCTATATTGATACATGTATTTGGAACTCTAAATCCAACACGGTTTGTGCTAGCTTCTTGAAACTTGACACAGTAAAGTACTTTCACGTTCTATCTCTACGTTTTGTTTCCTTGACTGGCGAGAAACACTTTCATGGAAAGGGGTTGCCAAGCTTCCAAAAATTATGAATCTCCAGAAATCTCAGCAAATATTTTTTCACCCAAACTGGATGATACTTTCAGGTAATGATCAGTACACTAAGGCGACTTGGTTCCCCAAATGTCGTTCTTCTATGTTGAAGCGTTCATTTCCAGTAACAGTTTGAATTTTTAGGTTTCACTCTGTTTTCTCCTATATTGATACATGTATTTGGAACTCTAAATCCAACACGGTTTGTGCTAGCTTCTTGAAACTTGACACAGTAAAGTAGTTTCACGTTCTATCTCTATGTTTTGTTTCCTCTTGATGTAGCCCTAAGCAGTGACTGGCGAGAAACACTTCCATGGAAAGGGGTTGCCAAGCTTCCAAAAATTACGAATCTCCAGAAATCTCAGCAAATATTTTTTCACCCAAACTGGAAGATACTTTCAGGTAATGATCAGTACACTAAGGCGACTTGGTTCCCCAAATGCCGTTCTTCTATGTTGAAGCGTTCATTTTTAGTAACAGTTTGAATTTTTAGGTTTCACTCTGTTTTCTCCTATATTGATACATGTATTTGGAACTCTAAATCCAACACGGTTTGTGCTAGCTTCTTGAAACTTGACACAGTAAAGTAGTTTCACGTTCTGTCTCTATGTTTTGTTTCCTCTTGATGTAGCCCTAAGCAGTGACTGGCGAGAAACACTTTCATGGAAAGGGGTTGCCAAGCTTCCAAAAATTACGAATCTCCAGAAATCTCAGCAAATGTTTTTTCACCCAAACTGGATGATACTTTCAGGTAATGATCAGTACACTAAGGCGACTTGGTTCCCCAGATTTCGTTCTTCTATGTTGAAGCGTTCATTTCCAGTAACAGTTTGAATTTTTAGGTTTCACTCTGTTTTCTCCTATATTGATAGATGTATTTGGAACTCTAAATCCAACACGGTTTGTGCTAGCTTCTTGAAACTTGACACAGTAAAGTAGTTTCAAGTTCTATCTCTATGTTTTGTTTCCTCTTGATGTAGCCCTAAGCACTGACTGGTGTGAAACACTTTCATGGAAAGGGGTTGCCAAGCTTCCAAAAGTTACGAATCTCCAGAAATCTCAGCAAATATTTTTTCACCCAAACTGGATGATACTTTCAGGTAATGATCAGTACACTAAGGCGACTTGGTTCCCCAGATTTCGTTCTTCTATGTTGAAGCATTCATTTCCAGTAACAGTTTGAATTTTTAGGTTTCACTCTGTTTTCTCCTATATTGATACATGTATTTGAAACTCTAAATCCAACACGGTTTGTGCTAGCTTCTTGAAACTTGACACAGTAAAGTAGTTTCACGTTCTCTCTCTACGTTTTGTTTCCTCTTGATGTAGCCCTAAGCAGTGACTGGCGAGAAACACTTCCATGGAAAGGGGTTGCCAAGCTTCCAAAAATTACGAATCTCCAGAAATCTCAGCAAATATTTTTTCACCCAAACTGGATGATACTTTCAGGTAATGATCAGTACACTAAGGCGACTTGGTTCCCCAAATGTCGTTCTTCTATGTTGAAGCGTTTATTTCCAGTAACAGTTTGAATTTTTAGGTTTCACTCTGTTTTCTCCTATATTGATACATGTATTTGGAACTCTAAATCCAACACGGTTTGTGCTAGCTTCTTGAAACTTGACACAGTAAAGTAGTTTCACGTTCTATCTCTATGTTTTGTTTCCTCTTGATGTAGCCCTAAGCAGTGACTGGCGAGAAACACTTCCATGGAAAGGGGTTGCCAAGCTTCCAAAAATTACGAATCTCCAGAAATCTCAGCAAATATTTTTTCACCCAAACTGGAAGATACTTTCAGGTAATGATGAGTACACTAATTCGACTTGGTTCCCCAAATGCCGTTCTTCTATGTTGAAGCGTTCATTTTTAGTAACAGTTTGAATTTTTAGGTTTCACTCTGTTTTCTCCTATATTGATACATGTATTTGGAACTCTAAATCCAACACGGTTTGTGCTAGCTTCTTGAAACTTGACACAGTAAAGTAGTTTCACGTTCTGTCTCTATGTTTTGTTTCCTCTTGATGTAGCCCTAAGCAGTGACTGGCGAGAAACACTTCCATGGAAAGGGGTTGCCAAGCTTCCAAAAATTATGAATCTCCAGAAATCTCAGCAAATATTTTTTCACCCAAACTGGATGATACTTTCAGGAAATGATCAGTACACTAAGGCGACTTGGTTCCCCAAATGTCGTTCTTCTATGTTGAAGCGTTCATTTCCAGTAACAGTTTGAATTTTTAGGGTTCACTCTGTTTTCTCCTATATTGATACATGTTTTTGGAACTCTAAATCCAACACGGTTTGTGCTAGCTTCTTGAAACTTGACACAGTAAAGTAGTTTCACGTTCTGTCTCTATGTTTTGTTTCCTCTTGATGTAGCCCTAAGCAGTGACTGGCGAGAAACACTTTCATGGAAAGGGGTTGCCAAGCTTCCAAAAATTACGAATCTCCAGAAATCTCAGCAAATGTTTTTTCACCCAAACTGGATGATACTTTCAGGTAATGATCAGTACACTAAGGCGACTTGGTTCCCCAGATTTCGTTCTTCTATGTTGAAGCATTCATTTCCAGTAACAGTTTGAATTTTTAGGTTTCACTCTGTTTTCTCCTATATTGATAGATGTATTTGGAACTCTAAATCCAACACGGTTTGTGCTACCTTCTTGAAACTTGACACACTAAAGTAGTTTCAAGTTCTATCTCTATGTTTTGTTTCCTCTTGATGTAGCCCTAAGCACTGACTGGTGTGAAACACTTTCATGGAAAGGGGTTGCCAAGCTTCCAAAAGTTACGAATCTCCAGAAATCTCAGCAAATATTTTTTCACCCAAACTGGATGATACTTTCAGGTAATGATCAGTACACTAAGGCGACTTGGTTCCCCAGATTTCGTTCTTCTATGTTGAAGCATTCATTTCCAGTAACAGTTTAAATTTTTAGGTTTCACTCTGTTTTCTCCTATATTGATACATGTATTTGGAACTCTAAATCCAACACGGTTTGTGCTAGGTTCTTGAAACTTGACACAGTAAAGTAGTTTCACGTTCTATCTCTATGTTTTGTTTCCTCTTGATGTAGCCCTAAGCAGTGACTGGCGAGAAACACTTCCATGGAAAGGGGTTGCCAAGCTTCCAAAAATTACGAATCTCCAGAAATCTCAGCAAATATTTTTTCACCCAAACTGGATGATACTTTCAGGTAATGATCAGTACACTAAGGCGACTTGGTTCCCCAAATGCCGTTCTTCTATGTTGAAGCGTTCATTTTTAGTAACAGTTTGAATTTTTAGGTTTCACTCTGTTTTCTCCTATATTGATACATGTATTTGGAACTCTAAATCCAACACGGTTTGTGGTAGCTTCTTGAAACTTGACACAGTAAAGTAGTTTCACGTTCTGTCTCTATGTTTTGTTTCCTCTTGATGTAGCCCTAAGCAGTGACTGGCGAGAAACACTTTCATGTAAAGGGGTTGCCAAGCTTCCAAAAATTACGAATCTCCAGAAATCTCAGCAAATATTTTTTCACCCAAACTGGATGATACTTTCAGGAAATGATCAGTACACTAAGGCGACTTGGTTCCCCAAATGTCGTTCTTCTATGTTGAAGCGTTCATTTCCAGTAACAGTTTGAATTTTTAGGGTTCACTCTGTTTTCTCCTATATTGATACATGTTTTTGGAACTCTAAATCCAACACGGTTTGTGCTAGCTTCTTGAAACTTGACACAGTAAAGTAGTTTCACGTTCTGTCTCTATGTTTTGTTTCCTCTTGATGTAGCCCTAAGCAGTGACTGGCGAGAAACACTTTCATGGAAAGGGGTTGCCAAGCTTCCAAAAATTACGAATCTCCAGAAATCTCAGCAAATGTTTTTTCACCCAAACTGGATGATACTTTCAGGTAATGATCAGTACACTAAGGCGACTTGGTTCCCCAGATTTCGTTCTTCTATGTTGAAGCATTCATTTCCAGTAACAGTTTGAATTTTTAGGTTTCACTCTGTTTTCTCCTATATTGATAGATGTATTTGGAACTCTAAATCCAACACGGTTTGTGCTAGCTTCTTGAAACTTGACACAGTAAAGTAGTTTCAATTTCTATCTCTATGTTTTGTTTCCTCTTGATGTAGCCCTAAGCACTGACTGGTGTGAAACACTTTCATGGAAAGGGGTTGCCAAGCTTCCAAAAGTTACGAATCTCCAGAAATCTCAGCAAATATTTTTTCACCCAAACTGGATGATACTTTCAGGTAATGATCAGTACACTAAGGCGACTTGGTTCCCCAGATTTCGTTCTTCTATGTTGAAGCATTCATTTCCAGTAACAGTTTAAATTTTTAGGTTTCACTCTGTTTTCTCCTATATTGATACATGTATTTGGAACTCTAAATCCAACACGGTTTGTGCTAGCTTCTTGAAACTTGACACAGTAAAGTAGTTTCACGTTCTATCTCTATGTTTTGTTTCCTCTTGATGTAGCCCTAAGCAGTGACTGGCGAGAAACACTTCCATGGAAAGGGGTTGCCAAGCTTCCAAAAATTACGAATCTCCAGAAATCTCAGCAAATATTTTTTCACCCAAACTGGATGATAATTTCAGGTAATGATCAGTACACTAAGGCGACTTGGTTCCCCAAATGCCGTTCTTCTATGTTGAAGCGTTCATTTTTAGTAACAGTTTGAATTTTTAGGTTTCACTCTGTTTTCTCCTATATTGATACATGTATTTGGAACTCTAAATCCAACACGGTTTGTGGTAGCTTCTTGAAACTTGACACAGTAAAGTAGTTTCACGTTCTGTCTCTATGTTTTGTTTCCTCTTGATGTAGCCCTAAGCAGTGACTGGCGAGAAACACTTTCATGGAAAGGGGTTGCCAAGCTTCCAAAAATTACGAATCTCCAGAAATCTCAGCAAATGTTTTTTCACCCAAACTGGATGATACTTTCAGGTAATGATCAGTACACTAAGGCGACTTGGTTCCCCAAATGTCGTTCTTCTATGTTGAAGCGTTCATTTCCAGTAACAGTTTGAATTTTTAGGTTTCACTCTGTTTTCTCCTATATTGATACATGTATTTGGAACTCTAAATCCAACACGGTTTGTGCTAGCTTCTTGAAACTTGACACAGTAAAGTACTTTCACGTTCTATCTCTACGTTTTGTTTCCTCTTGATGTAGCCCTAAGCAGTGACTGGCGAGAAACACTTTCATGGAAAGGGGTTGCCAAGCTTCCAAAAATTACGAATCTCCAGAAATCTCAGCAAATGTTTTTTCACCCAAACTGGATGATACTTTCAGGTAATGATCAGTACACTAAGGCGACTTGGTTCCCCAGATTTCGTTCTTCTATGTTGAAGCATTCATTTCCAGTAACAGTTTGAATTTTTAGGTTTCACTCTGTTTTCTCCTATATTGATAGATGTATTTGGAACTCTAAATCCAACACGGTTTGTGCTAGCTTCTTGAAACTTGACACAGTAAAGTAGTTTCAAGTTCTATCTCTATGTTTTGTTTCCTCTTGATGTAGCCCTAAGCACTGACTGGTGTGAAACACTTTCATGGAAAGGGGTTGCCAAGCTTCCAAAAGTTACGAATCTCCAGAAATCTCAGCAAATATTTTTTCACCCAAACTGGATGATACTTTCAGGTAATGATCAGTACACTAAGGCGACTTGGTTCCCCAGATTTCGTTCTTCTATGTTGAAGCATTCATTTCCAGTAACAGTTTAAATTTTTAGGTTTCACTCTGTTTTCTCCTATATTGATACATGTATTTGGAACTCTAAATCCAACACGGTTTGTGCTAGCTTCTTGAAACTTGACACAGTAAAGTAGTTTCACGTTCTATCTCTATGTTTTGTTTCCTCTTGATGTAGCCCTAAGCAGTGACTGGCGAGAAACACTTCCATGGAAAGGGGTTGCCAAGCTTCCAAAAATTACGAATCTCCAGAAATCTCAGCAAATATTTTTTCACCCAAACTGGATGATAATTTCAGGTAATGATCAGTACACTAAGGCGACTTGGTTCCCCAAATGCCGTTCTTCTATGTTGAAGCGTTCATTTTTAGTAACAGTTTGAATTTTTAGGTTTCACTCTGTTTTCTCCTATATTGATACATGTATTTGGAACTCTAAATCCAACACGGTTTGTGGTAGCTTCTTGAAACTTGACACAGTAAAGTAGTTTCACGTTCTGTCTCTATGTTTTGTTTCCTCTTGATGTAGCCCTAAGCAGTGACTGGCGAGAAACACTTTCATGGAAAGGGGTTGCCAAGCTTCCAAAAATTACGAATCTCCAGAAATCTCAGCAAATGTTTTTTCACCCAAACTGGATGATACTTTCAGGTAATGATCAGTACACTAAGGCGACTTGGTTCCCCAAATGTCGTTCTTCTATGTTGAAGCGTTCATTTCCAGTAACAGTTTGAATTTTTAGGTTTCACTCTGTTTTCTCCTATATTGATACATGTATTTGGAACTCTAAATCCAACACGGTTTGTGCTAGCTTCTTGAAACTTGACACAGTAAAGTACTTTCACGTTCTATCTCTACGTTTTGTTTCCTCTTGATGTAGCCCTAAGCAGTGACTGGCGAGAAACACTTTCATGGAAAGGGGTTGCCAAGCTTCCAAAAATTATGAATCTCCAGAAATCTCAGCAAATATTTTTTCACCCAAACTGGATGATACTTTCAGGTAATGATCAGTACACTAAGGCGACTTGGTTCCCCAAATGTCGTTCTTCTATGTTGAAGCGTTCATTTCCAGTAACAGTTTGAATTTTTAGGTTTCACTCTGTTTTCTCCTATATTGATACATGTATTTGGAACTCTAAATCCAACACGGTTTGTGCTAGCTTCTTGAAACTTGACACAGTAAAGTAGTTTCACGTTCTATCTCTATGTTTTGTTTCCTCTTGATGTAGCCCTAAGCAGTGACTGGCGAGAAACACTTCCATGGAAAGGGGTTGCCAAGCTTCCAAAAATTACGAATCTCCAGAAATCTCAGCAAATATTTTTTCACCCAAACTGGAAGATACTTTCAGGTAATGATGAGTACACTAAGGCGACTTGGTTCCCCAAATGCCGTTCTTCTATGTTGAAGCGTTCATTTTTAGTAACAGTTTGAATTTTTAGGTTTCACTCTGTTTTCTCCTATATTGATACATGTATTTGGAACTCTAAATCCAACACGGTTTGTGCTAGCTTCTTGAAACTTGACACAGTAAAGTAGTTTCACGTTCTGTCTCTATGTTTTGTTTCCTCTTGATGTAGCCCTAAGCAGTGACTGGCGAGAAACAATTCCATGGAAAGTGGTTGCCAAGCTTCCAAAAATTATGAATCTCCAGAAATCTCAGCAAATATTTTTTCACCCAAACTGGATGATACTTTCAGGTAATGATTAGTACACTAAGGCGACTTGGTTCCCCAAATGTCGTTCTTGTATGTTGAAGCGTTCATTTCCAGTAACAGTTTGCATTTTTAGGTTTCACTCTGTTTTCTCCTATATTGATATATGTATTTGGAACTCTAAATCCAACACGGTTTGTGCTACCTTCTTGAAACTTGACGCACTAAAGTAGTTTCAAGTTATATCTCTATGTTTTGTTTCCTCTTGATGTAGCCCTAAGCACTGACTGGTGTGAAACACTTTCATGGAAAGGGGTTGCCAAGCTTCCAAAAATTACGAATCTCCAGAAATCTCAGCAAATATTTTTTCACCCAAACTGGATGATACTTTCAGGTAATGATCAGTACACTAAGGCGACTTGGTTCCCCAGATTTCGTTCTTCTATGTTGAAGCATTCATTTCCAGTAACAGTTTGAATTTTTAGGTCTCACTCTGTTTTCTCCTATATTGATAGATATATTTGGAACTCTAAATCCAACACGGTTTGTGCTAGCTTCTTGAAACTTGACACAGTAAAGTAGTTTCACGTTCTGTCTCTATGTTTTGTTTCCTCTTGATGTAGCCCTAAGCAGTGACTGGCGAGAAACACTTCCATGGAAAGGGGTTGCCAAGCTTCCAAAAATTATGAATCTCCAGAAATCTCAGCAAATATTTTTTCACCCAAACTGGATGATACTTTCAGGAAATGATCAGTACACTAAGGCGACTTGGTTCCCCAAATGTCGTTCTTCTAGGTTGAAGCGTTCATTTCCAGTAACAGTTTGAATTTTTAGGGTTCACTCTGTTTTCTCCTATATTGATACATGTTTTTGGAACTCTAAATCCAACACGGTTTGTGCTAGCTTCTTGAAACTTGACACAGTAAAGTAGTTTCACGTTCTGTCTCTATGTTTTGTTTCCTCTTGATGTAGCCCTAAGCAGTGACTGGCGAGAAACAATTCCATGGAAAGTGGTTGCCAAGCTTCCAAAAATTATGAATCTCCAGAAATCTCAGCAAATATTTTTTCACCCAAACTGGATGATACTTTCAGGTAATGATTAGTACACTAAGGCGACTTGGTTCCCCAAATGTCGTTCTTGTATGTTGAAGCGTTCATTTCCAGTAACAGTTTGCATTTTTAGGTTTCACTCTGTTTTCTCCTATATTGATATATGTATTTGGAACTCTAAATCCAACACGGTTTGTGCTACCTTCTTGAAACTTGACGCACTAAAGTAGTTTCAAGTTATATCTCTATGTTTTGTTTCCTCTTGATGTAGCCCTAAGCACTGACTGGTGTGAAACACTTTCATGGAAAGGGGTTGCCAAGCTTCCAAAAATTACGAATCTCCAGAAATCTCAGCAAATATTTTTTCACCCAAACTGGATGATACTTTCAGGTAATGATCAGTACACTAAGGCGACTTGGTTCCCCAGATTTCGTTCTTCTATGTTGAAGCATTCATTTCCAGTAACAGTTTGAATTTTTAGGTCTCACTCTGTTTTCTCCTATATTGATAGATATATTTGGAACTCTAAATCCAACACAGTTTGTGCTAGCTTCTTGAAACTTGACACAGTAAAGTAGTTTCACGTTCTGTCTCTATGTTTTGTTTCCTCTTGATGTAGCCCTAAGCAGTGACTGGCGAGAAACACTTCCATGGAAAGGGGTTGCCAAGCTTCCAAAAATTATGAATCTCCAGAAATCTCAGCAAATATTTTTTCACCCAAACTGGATGATACTTTCAGGAAATGATCAGTACACTAAGGCGACTTGGTTCCCCAAATGTCGTTCTTCTATGTTGAAGCGTTCATTTCCAGTAACAGTTTGAATTTTTAGGGTTCACTCTGTTTTCTCCTATATTGATACATGTTTTTGGAACTCTAAATCCAACACGGTTTGTGCTAGCTTCTTGAAACTTGACACAGTAAAGTAGTTTCACGTTCTGTCTCTATGTTTTGTTTCCTCTTGATGTAGCCCTAAGCAGTGACTGGCGAGAAACACTTTCATGGAAAGGGGTTGCCAAGCTTCCAAAAATTACGAATCTCCAGAAATCTCAGCAAATGTTTTTTCACCCAAACTGGATGATACTTTCAGGTAATGATCAGTACACTAAGGCGACTTGGTTCCCCAGATTTCGTTCTTCTATGTTGAAGCATTCATTTCCAGTAACAGTTTGAATTTTTAGGTTTCACTCTGTTTTCTCCTATATTGATAGATGTATTTGGAACTCTAAATCCAACACGGTTTGTGCTACCTTCTTGAAACTTGACACACTAAAGTAGTTTCAAGTTATATCTCTATGTTTTGTTTCCTCTTGATGTAGCCCTAAGCACTGACTGGTGTGAAACACTTTCATGGAAAGGGGTTGCCAAGCTTCCAAAAGTTACGAATCTCCAGAAATCTCAGCAAATATTTTTTCACCCAAACTGGATGATACTTTCAGGTAATGATCAGTACACTAAGGCGACTTGGTTCCCCAGATTTCGTTCTTCTATGTTGAAGCATTCATTTCCAGTAACAGTTTGAATTTTTAGGTTTCACTCTGTTTTCTCCTATATTGATACATGTATTTGGAACTCTAAATCCAACACGGTTTGTGCTAGCTTCTTGAAACTTGACACAGTAAAGTAGTTTCACGTTCTATCTCTATGTTTTGTTTCCTCTTGATGTAGCCCTAAGCAGTGACTGGCGAGAAACACTTCCATGGAAAGGGGTTGCCAAGCTTCCAAAAATTACGAATCTCCAGAAATCTCAGCAAATATTTTTTCACCCAAACTGGATGATACTTTCAGGTAATGATCAGTACACTAAGGCGACTTGGTTCCCCAAATGCCGTTCTTCTATGTTGAAGCGTTCATTTTTAGTAACAGTTTGAATTTTTAGGTTTCACTCTGTTTTCTCCTATATTGATACATGTATTTGGAACTCTAAATCCAACACGGTTTGTGGTAGCTTCTTGAAACTTGACACAGTAAAGTAGTTTCACGTTCTGTCTCTATGTTTTGTTTCCTCTTGATGTAGCCCTAAGCAGTGACTGGCGAGAAACACTTTCATGGAAAGGGGTTGCCAAGCTTCCAAAAATTACGAATCTCCAGAAATCTCAGCAAATGTTTTTTCACCCAAACTGGATGATACTTTCAGGTAATGATCAGTACACTAAGGCGACTTGGTTCCCCAAATGTCGTTCTTCTATGTTGAAGCGTTCATTTCCAGTAACAGTTTGAATTTTTAGGTTTCACTCTGTTTTCTCCTATATTGATACATGTATTTGGAACTCTAAATCCAACACGGTTTGTGCTAGCTTCTTGAAACTTGACACAGTAAAGTACTTTCACGTTCTATCTCTACGTTTTGTTTCCTCTTGATGTAGCCCTAAGCAGTGACTGGCGAGAAACACTTTCATGGAAAGGGGTTGCCAAGCTTCCAAAAATTATGAATCTCCAGAAATCTCAGCAAATATTTTTTCACCCAAACTGGATGATACTTTCAGGTAATGATCAGTACACTAAGGCGACTTGGTTCCCCAAATGTCGTTCTTCTAGGTTGAAGCGTTCATTTCCAGTAACAGTTTGAATTTTTAGGTTTCACTCTGTTTTCTCCTATATTGATAGATGTATTTGGAACTCTAAATCCAACACGGTTTGTGCTAGCTTCTTGAAACTTGACACTGTAAAGTAGTTTCACGTTCTGTCTCTATGTTTTGTTTCCTCTTGATGTAGCCCTAAGCAGTGACTGGCGAGAAACAATTCCATGGAAAGTGGTTGCCAAGCTTCCAAAAATTATGAATCTCCAAAAATCTCAGCAAATATTTTTTCACCCAAACTGGATGATACTTTCAGGTAATGATTAGTACACTAAGGCGACTTGGTTCCCCAAATGTCGTTCTTGTATGTTGAAGCGTTCATTTCCAGTAACAGTTTGCATTTTTAGGTTTCACTCTGTTTTCTCCTATATTGATATATGTATTTGGAACTCTAAATCCAACACGGTTTGTGCTACCTTCTTGAAACTTGACACACTAAAGTAGTTTCAAGTTATATCTCTATGTTTTGTTTCCTCTTGATGTAGCCCTAAGCACTGACTGGTGTGAAACACTTTCATGGAAAGGGGTTGCCAAGCTTCCAAAAATTACGAATCTCCAGAAATCTCAGCAAATATTTTTTCACCCAAACTGGATGATACTTTCAGGTAATGATCAGTACACTAAGGCGACTTGGTTCCCCAGATTTCGTTCTTCTATGTTGAAGCATTCATTTCCAGTAACAGTTTGAATTTTTAGGTCTCACTCTGTTTTCTCCTATATTGATAGATATATTTGGAACTCTAAATCCAACACGGTTTGTGCTAGCTTCTTGAAACTTGACACAGTAAAGTAGTTTCACGTTCTGTCTCTATGTTTTGTTTCCTCTTGATGTAGCCCTAAGCAGTGACTGGCGAGAAACACTTCCATGGAAAGGGGTTGCCAAGCTTCCAAAAATTATGAATCTCCAGAAATCTCAGCAAATATTTTTTCACCCAAACTGGATGATACTTTCAGGAAATGATCAGTACACTAAGGCGACTTGGTTCCCCAAATGTCGTTCTTCTATGTTGAAGCGTTCATTTCCAGTAACAGTTTGAATTTTTAGGGTTCACTCTGTTTTCTCCTATATTGATACATGTTTTTGGAACTCTAAATCCAACACGGTTTGTGCTAGCTTCTTGAAACTTGACACAGTAAAGTAGTTTCACGTTCTGTCTCTATGTTTTGTTTCCTCTTGATGTAGCCCTAAGCAGTGACTGGCGAGAAACACTTTCATGGAAAGGGGTTGCCAAGCTTCCAAAAATTACGAATCTCCAGAAATCTCAGCAAATGTTTTTTCACCCAAACTGGAGGATACTTTCAGGTAATGATCAGTACACTAAGGCGACTTGGTTCCCCAGATTTCGTTCTTCTATGTTGAAGCATTCATTTCCAGTAACAGTTTGAATTTTTAGGTTTCACTCTGTTTTCTCCTATATTGATAGATGTATTTGGAACTCTAAATCCAACACGGTTTGTGCTACCTTCTTGAAACTTGACACACTAAAGTAGTTTCAAGTTCTATCTCTATGTTTTGTTTCCTCTTGATGTAGCCCTAAGCACTGACTGGTGTGAAACACTTTCATGGAAAGGGGTTGCCAAGCTTCCAAAAGTTACGAATCTCCAGAAATCTCAGCAAATATTTTTTCACCCAAACTGGATGATACTTTCAGGTAATGATCAGTACACTAAGGCGACTTGGTTCCCCAGATTTCGTTCTTCTATGTTGAAGCATTCATTTCCAGTAACAGTTTGAATTTTTAGGTTTCACTCTGTTTTCTCCTATATTGATACATGTATTTGGAACTCTAAATCCAACACGGTTTGTGCTAGCTTCTTGAAACTTGACACAGTAAAGTAGTTTCACGTTCTATCTCTATGTTTTGTTTCCTCTTGATGTAGCCCTAAGCAGTGACTGGCGAGAAACACTTCCATGGAAAGGGGTTGCCAAGCTTCCAAAAATTACGAATCTCCAGAAATCTCAGCAAATATTTTTTCACCCAAACTGGATGATACTTTCAGGTAATGATCAGTACACTAAGGCGACTTGGTTCCCCAAATGCCGTTCTTCTATGTTGAAGCGTTCATTTTTAGTAACAGTTTGAATTTTTAGGTTTCACTCTGTTTTCTCCTATATTGATACATGTATTTGGAACTCTAAATCCAACACGGTTTGTGGTAGCTTCTTGAAACTTGACACAGTAAAGTAGTTTCACGTTCTGTCTCTATGTTTTGTTTCCTCTTGATGTAGCCCTAAGCAGTGACTGGCGAGAAACACTTTCATGGAAAGGGGTTGCCAAGCTTCCAAAAATTACGAATCTCCAGAAATCTCAGCAAATGTTTTTTCACCCAAACTGGATGATACTTTCAGGTAATGATCAGTACACTAAGGCGACTTGGTTCCCCAAATGTCGTTCTTCTATGTTGAAGCGTTCATTTCCAGTAACAGTTTGAATTTTTAGGTTTCACTCTGTTTTCTCCTATATTGATACATGTATTTGGAACTCTAAATCCAACACGGTTTGTGCTAGCTTCTTGAAACTTGACACAGTAAAGTACTTTCACGTTCTATCTCTACGTTTTGTTTCCTCTTGATGTAGCCCTAAGCAGTGACTGGCGAGAAACACTTTCATGGAAAGGGGTTGCCAAGCTTCCAAAAATTATGAATCTCCAGAAATCTCAGCAAATATTTTTTCACCCAAACTGGATGATACTTTCAGGTAATGATCAGTACACTAAGGCGACTTGGTTCCCCAAATGTCGTTCTTCTAGGTTGAAGCGTTCATTTCCAGTAACAGTTTGAATTTTTAGGTTTCACTCTGTTTTCTCCTATATTGATAGATGAATTTGGAACTCTAAATCCAACACGGTTTGTGCTAGCTTCTTGAAACTTGACACTGTAAAGTAGTTTCACGTTCTGTCTCTATGTTTTGTTTCCTCTTGATGTAGCCCTAAGCAGTGACTGGCGAGAAACAATTCCATGGAAAGTGGTTGCCAAGCTTCCAAAAATTATGAATCTCCAAAAATCTCAGCAAATATTTTTTCACCCAAACTGGATGATACTTTCAGGTAATGATTAGTACACTAAGGCGACTTGGTTCCCCAAATGTCGTTCTTGTATGTTGAAGCGTTCATTTCCAGTAACAGTTTGCATTTTTAGGTTTCACTCTGTTTTCTCCTATATTGATATATGTATTTGGAACTCTAAATCCAACACGGTTTGTGCTACCTTCTTGAAACTTGACACACTAAAGTAGTTTCAAGTTATATCTCTATGTTTTGTTTCCTCTTGATGTAGCCCTAAGCACTGACTGGTGTGAAACACTTTCATGGAAAGGGGTTGCCAAGCTTCCAAAAATTACGAATCTCCAGAAATCTCAGCAAATATTTTTTCACCCAAACTGGATGATACTTTCAGGTAATGATCAGTACACTAAGGCGACTTGGTTCCCCAGATTTCGTTCTTCTATGTTGAAGCATTCATTTCCAGTAACAGTTTGAATTTTTAGGTCTCACTCTGTTTTCTCCTATATTGATAGATATATTTGGAACTCTAAATCCAACACGGTTTGTGCTAGCTTCTTGAAACTTGACACAGTAAAGTAGTTTCACGTTCTGTCTCTATGTTTTGTTTCCTCTTGATGTAGCCCTAAGCAGTGACTGGCGAGAAACACTTCCATGGAAAGGGGTTGCCAAGCTTCCAAAAATTATGAATCTCCAGAAATCTCAGCAAATATTTTTTCACCCAAACTGGATGATACTTTCAGGAAATGATCAGTACACTAAGGCGACTTGGTTCCCCAAATGTCGTTCTTCTATGTTGAAGCGTTCATTTCCAGTAACAGTTTGAATTTTTAGGGTTCACTCTGTTTTCTCCTATATTGATACATGTTTTTGGAACTCTAAATCCAACACGGTTTGTGCTAGCTTCTTGAAACTTGACACAGTAAAGTAGTTTCACGTTCTGTCTCTATGTTTTGTTTCCTCTTGATGTAGCCCTAAGCAGTGACTGGCGAGAAACACTTTCATGGAAAGGGGTTGCCAAGCTTCCAAAAATTACGAATCTCCAGAAATCTCAGCAAATGTTTTTTCACCCAAACTGGATGATACTTTCAGGTAATGATCAGTACACTAAGGCGACTTGGTTCCCCAGATTTCGTTCTTCTATGTTGAAGCATTCATTTCCAGTAACAGTTTGAATTTTTAGGTTTCACTCTGTTTTCTCCTATATTGATAGATGTATTTGGAACTCTAAATCCAACACGGTTTGTGCTACCTTCTTGAAACTTGACACACTAAAGTAGTTTCAAGTTCTATCTCTATGTTTTGTTTCCTCTTGATGTAGCCCTAAGCACTGACTGGTGTGAAACACTTTCATGGAAAGGGGTTGCCAAGCTTCCAAAAGTTACGAATCTCCAGAAATCTCAGCAAATATTTTTTCACCCAAACTGGATGATACTTTCAGGTAATGATCAGTACACTAAGGCGACTTGGTTCCCCAGATTTCGTTCTTCTATGTTGAAGCATTCATTTCCAGAAACAGTTTAAATTTTTAGGTTTCACTCTGTTTTCTCCTATATTGATACATGTATTTGGAACTCTAAATCCAACACGGTTTGTGCTAGCTTCTTGAAACTTGACACAGTAAAGTAGTTTCACGTTCTATCTCTATGTTTTGTTTCCTCTTGATGTAGCCCTAAGCAGTGACTGGCGAGAAACACTTCCATGGAAAGGGGTTGCCAAGCTTCCAAAAATTACGAATCTCCAGAAATCTCAGCAAATATTTTTTCACCCAAACTGGATGATACTTCCAGGTAATGATCAGTACACTAAGGTGACTTGGTTCCCCAAATGCCGTTCTTCTATGTTGAAGCGTTCATTTTTAGTAACAGTTTGAATTTTTAGGTTTCACTCTGTTTTCTCCTATATTGATACATGTATTTGGAACTCTAAATCCAACACGGTTTGTGGTAGCTTCTTGAAACTTGACACAGTAAAGTAGTTTCACGTTCTGTCTCTATGTTTTGTTTCCTCTTGATGTAGCCCTAAGCAGTGACTGGCGAGAAACACTTTCATGGAAAGGGGTTGCCAAGCTTCCAAAAATTACGAATCTCCAGAAATCTCAGCAAATGTTTTTTCACCCAAACTGGATGATACTTTCAGGTAATGATCAGTACACTAAGGCGACTTGGTTCCCCAAATGTCGTTCTTCTATGTTGAAGCGTTCATTTCCAGTAACAGTTTGAATTTTTAGGTTTCACTCTGTTTTCTCCTATATTGATACATGTATTTGGAACTCTAAATCCAACACGGTTTGTGCTAGCTTCTTGAAACTTGACACAGTAAAGTACTTTCACGTTCTATCTCTACGTTTTGTTTCCTCTTGATGTAGCCCTAAGCAGTGACTGGCGAGAAACACTTTCATGGAAAGGGGTTGCCAAGCTTCCAAAAATTACGAATCTCCAGAAATCTCAGCAAATATTTTTTCACCCAAACTGGATGATACTTTCAGGTAATGATCAGTACACTAAGGCGACTTGGTTCCCCAAATGTCGTTCTTCTAGGTTGAAGCGTTCATTTCCAGTAACAGTTTGAATTTTTAGGTTTCACTCTGTTTTCTCCTATATTGATAGATGTATTTGGAACTCTAAATCCAACACGGTTTGTGCTAGCTTCTTGAAACTTGACACTGTAAAGTAGTTTCACGTTCTGTCTCTATGTTTTGTTTCCTCTTGATGTAGCCCTAAGCAGTGACTGGCGAGAAACAATTCCATGGAAAGTGGTTGCCAAGCTTCCAAAAATTATGAATCTCCAGAAATCTCAGCAAATATTTTTTCACCCAAACTGGATGATACTTTCAGGTAATGATTAGTACACTAAGGCGACTTGGTTCCCCAAATGTCGTTCTTGTATGTTGAAGCGTTCATTTCCAGTAACAGTTTGCATTTTTAGGTTTCACTCTGTTTTCTCCTATATTGATATATGTATTTGGAACTCTAAATCCAACACGGTTTGTGCTACCTTCTTGAAACTTGACACACTTAAGTAGTTTCAAGTTATATCTCTATGTTTTGTTTCCTCTTGATGTAGCCCTAAGCACTGACTGGTGTGAAACACTTTCATGGAAAGGGGTTGCCAAGCTTCCAAAAATTACGAATCTCCAGAAATCTCAGCAAATATTTTTTCACCCAAACTGGATGATACTTTCAGGTAATGATCAGTACACTAAGGCGACTTGGTTCCCCAGATTTCGTTCTTCTATGTTGAAACATTCATTTCCAGTAACAGTTTGAATTTTTAGGTCTCACTCTGTTTTCTCCTATATTGATAGATATATTTGGAACTCTAAATCCAACACGGTTTGTGCTAGCTTCTTGAAACTTGACACAGTAAAGTAGTTTCACGTTCTGTCTCTATGTTTTCTTTCCTCTTGATGTAGCCCTAAGCAGTGACTGGCGAGAAACACTTCCATGGAAAGGGGTTGCCAAGCTTCCAAAAATTATGAATCTCCAGAAATCTCAGCAAATATTTTTTCACCCAAACTGGATGATACTTTCAGGAAATGATCAGTACACTAAGGCGACTTGGTTCCCCAAATGTCGTTCTTCTATGTTGAAGCGTTCATTTCCAGTAACAGTTTGAATTTTTAGGGTTCACTCTGTTTTCTCCTATATTGATACATGTTTTTGGAACTCTAAATCCAACACGGTTTGTGCTAGCTTCTTGAAACTTGACACAGTAAAGTAGTTTCACGTTCTGTCTCTATGTTTTGTTTCCTCTTGATGTAGCCCTAAGCAGTGACTGGCGAGAAACACTTTCATGGAAAGGGGTTGCCAAGCTTCCAAAAATTACGAATCTCCAGAAATCTCAGCAAATGTTTTTTCACCCAAACTGGATGATACTTTCAGGTAATGATCAGTACACTAAGGCGACTTGGTTCCCCAGATTTCGTTCTTCTATGTTGAAGCATTCATTTCCAGTAACAGTTTGAATTTTTAGGTTTCACTCTGTTTTCTCCTATATTGATAGATGTATTTGGAACTCTAAATCCAACACGGTTTGTGCTACCTTCTTGAAACTTGACACACTAAAGTAGTTTCAAGTTCTATCTCTATGTTTTGTTTCCTCTTGATGTAGCCCTAAGCACTGACTGGTGTGAAACACTTTCATGGAAAGGGGTTGCCAAGCTTCCAAAAGTTACGAATCTCCAGAAATCTCAGCAAATATTTTTTCACCCAAACTGGATGATACTTTCAGGTAATGATCAGTACACTAAGGCGACTTGGTTCCCCAGATTTCGTTCTTCTATGTTGAAGCATTCATTTCCAGAAACAGTTTAAATTTTTAGGTTTCACTCTGTTTTCTCCTATATTGATACATGTATTTGGAACTCTAAATCCAACACGGTTTGTGCTAGCTTCTTGAAACTTGACACAGTAAAGTAGTTTCACGTTCTATCTCTATGTTTTGTTTCCTCTTGATGTAGCCCTAAGCAGTGACTGGCGAGAAACACTTCCATGGAAAGGGGTTGCCAAGCTTCCAAAAATTACGAATCTCCAGAAATCTCAGCAAATATTTTTTCACCCAAACTGGATGATACTTTCAGGTAATGATCAGTACACTAAGGCGACTTGGTTCCCCAAATGCCGTTCTTCTATGTTGAAGCGTTCATTTTTAGTAACAGTTTGAATTTTTAGGTTTCACTCTGTTTTCTCCTATATTGATACATGTATTTGGAACTCTAAATCCAACACGGTTTGTGGTAGCTTCTTGAAACTTGACACAGTAAAGTAGTTTCACGTTCTGTCTCTATGTTTTGTTTCCTCTTGATGTAGCCCTAAGCAGTGACTGGCGAGAAACACTTCCATGGAAAGGGGTTGCCAAGCTTCCAAAAATTACGAATCTCCAGAAATCTCAGCAAATGTTTTTTCACCCAAACTGGATGATACTTTCAGGTAATGATCAGTACACTAAGGCGACTTGGTTCCCCAAATGTCGTTCTTCTATGTTGAAGCGTTCATTTCCAGTAACAGTTTGAATTTTTAGGTTTCACTCTGTTTTCTCCTATATTGATACATGTATTTGGAACTCTAAATCCAACACGGTTTGTGCTAGCTTCTTGAAACTTGACACAGTAAAGTACTTTCACGTTCTATCTCTACGTTTTGTTTCCTCTTGATGTAGCCCTAAGCAGTGACTGGCGAGAAACACTTTCATGGAAAGGGGTTGCCAAGCTTCCAAAAATTACGAATCTCCAGAAATCTCAGCAAATATTTTTTCACCCAAACTGGATGATACTTTCAGGTAATGATCAGTACACTAAGGCGACTTGGTTCCCCAAATGTCGTTCTTCTAGGTTGAAGCGTTCATTTCCAGTAACAGTTTGAATTTTTAGGTTTCACTCTGTTTTCTCCTATATTGATAGATGTATTTGGAACTCTAAATCCAACACGGTTTGTGCTAGCTTCTTGAAACTTGACACTGTAAAGTAGTTTCACGTTCTGTCTCTATGTTTTGTTTCCTCTTGATGTAGCCCTAAGCAGTGACTGGCGAGAAACAATTCCATGGAAAGTGGTTGCCAAGCTTCCAAAAATTATGAATCTCCAGAAATCTCAGCAAATATTTTTTCACCCAAACTGGATGATACTTTCAGGTAATGATTAGTACACTAAGGCGACTTGGTTCCCCAAATGTCGTTCTTGTATGTTGAAGCGTTCATTTCCAGTAACAGTTTGCATTTTTAGGTTTCACTCTGTTTTCTCCTATATTGATATATGTATTTGGAACTCTAAATCCAACACGGTTTGTGCTACCTTCTTGAAACTTGACACACTTAAGTAGTTTCAAGTTATATCTCTATGTTTTGTTTCCTCTTGATGTAGCCCTAAGCACTGACTGGTGTGAAACACTTTCATGGAAAGGGGTTGCCAAGCTTCCAAAAATTACGAATCTCCAGAAATCTCAGCAAATATTTTTTCACCCAAACTGGATGATACTTTCAGGTAATGATCAGTACACTAAGGCGACTTGGTTCCCCAGATTTCGTTCTTCTATGTTGAAGCATTCATTTCCAGTAACAGTTTGAATTTTTAGGTCTCACTCTGTTTTCTCCTATATTGATAGATATATTTGGAACTCTAAATCCAACACGGTTTGTGCTAGCTTCTTGAAACTTGACACAGTAAAGTAGTTTCACGTTCTGTCTCTATGTTTTCTTTCCTCTTGATGTAGCCCTAAGCAGTGACTGGCGAGAAACACTTCCATGGAAAGGGGTTGCCAAGCTTCCAAAAATTATGAATCTCCAGAAATCTCAGCAAATATTTTTTCACCCAAACTGGATGATACTTTCAGGAAATGATCAGTACACTAAGGCGACTTGGTTCCCCAAATGTCGTTCTTCTATGTTGAAGCGTTCATTTCCAGTAACAGTTTGAATTTTTAGGGTTCACTCTGTTTTCTCCTATATTGATACATGTTTTTGGAACTCTAAATCCAACACGGTTTGTGCTAGCTTCTTGAAACTTGACACAGTAAAGTAGTTTCACGTTCTGTCTCTATGTTTTGTTTCCTCTTGATGTAGCCCTAAGCAGTGACTGGCGAGAAACACTTTCATGGAAAGGGGTTGCCAAGCTTCCAAAAATTACGAATCTCCAGAAATCTCAGCAAATGTTTTTTCACCCAAACTGGATGATACTTTCAGGTAATGATCAGTACACTAAGGCGACTTGGTTCCCCAGATTTCGTTCTTCTATGTTGAAGCATTCATTTCCAGTAACAGTTTGAATTTTTAGGTTTCACTCTGTTTTCTCCTATATTGATAGATGTATTTGGAACTCTAAATCCAACACGGTTTGTGCTACCTTCTTGAAACTTGACACACTAAAGTAGTTTCAAGTTCTATCTCTATGTTTTGTTTCCTCTTGATGTAGCCCTAAGCACTGACTGGTGTGAAACACTTTCATGGAAAGGGGTTGCCAAGCTTCCAAAAGTTACGAATCTCCAGAAATCTCAGCAAATATTTTTTCACCCAAACTGGATGATACTTTCAGGTAATGATCAGTACACTAAGGCGACTTGGTTCCCCAGATTTCGTTCTTCTATGTTGAAGCATTCATTTCCAGTAACAGTTTAAATTTTTAGGTTTCACTCTGTTTTCTCCTATATTGATACATGTATTTGGAACTCTAAATCCAACACGGTTTGTGCTAGCTTCTTGAAACTTGACACAGTAAAGTAGTTTCACGTTCTATCTCTATGTTTTGTTTCCTCTTGATGTAGCCCTAAGCAGTGACTGGCGAGAAACACTTTCATGGAAAGGGGTTGCCAAGCTTCCAAAAATTACGAATCTCCAGAAATCTCAGCAAATGTTTTTTCACCCAAACTGGATGATACTTTCAGGTAATGATCAGTACACTAAGGCGACTTGGTTCCCCAAATGTCGTTCTTCTATGTTGAAGCGTTCATTTCCAGTAACAGTTTGAATTTTTAGGTTTCACTCTGTTTTCTCCTATATTGATACATGTATTTGGAACTCTAAATCCAACACGGTTTGTGCTAGCTTCTTGAAACTTGACACAGTAAAGTACTTTCACGTTCTATCTCTACGTTTTGTTTCCTCTTGATGTAGCCCTAAGCAGTGACTGGCGAGAAACACTTTCATGGAAAGGGGTTGCCAAGCTTCCAAAAATTATGAATCTCCAGAAATCTCAGCAAATATTTTTTCACCCAAACTGGATGATACTTTCAGGTAATGATCAGTACACTAAGGCGACTTGGTTCCCCAAATGTCGTTCTTCTAGGTTGAAGCGTTCATTTCCAGTAACAGTTTGAATTTTTAGGTTTCACTCTGTTTTCTCCTATATTGATAGATGTATTTGGAACTCTAAATCCAACACGGTTTGTGCTAGCTTCTTGAAACTTGACACTGTAAAGTAGTTTCACGTTCTGTCTCTATGTTTTGTTTCCTCTTGATGTAGCCCTAAGCAGTGACTGGCGAGAAACAATTCCATGGAAAGTGGTTGCCAAGCTTCCAAAAATTATGAATCTCCAGAAATCTCAGCAAATATTTTTTCACCCAAACTGGATGATACTTTCAGGTAATGATTAGTACACTAAGGCGACTTGGTTCCCCAAATGTCGTTCTTGTATGTTGAAGCGTTCATTTCCAGTAACAGTTTGCATTTTTAGGTTTCACTCTGTTTTCTCCTATATTGATATATGTATTTGGAACTCTAAATCCAACACGGTTTGTGCTACCTTCTTGAAACTTGACACACTAAAGTAGTTTCAAGTTATATCTCTATGTTTTGTTTCCTCTTGATGTAGCCCTAAGCACTGACTGGTGTGAAACACTTTCATGGAAAGGGGTTGCCAAGCTTCCAAAAATTACGAATCTCCAGAAATCTCAGCAAATATTTTTTCACCCAAACTGGATGATACTTTCAGGTAATGATCAGTACACTAAGGCGACTTGGTTCCCCAGATTTCGTTCTTCTATGTTGAAGCATTCATTTCCAGTAACAGTTTGAATTTTTAGGTCTCACTCTGTTTTCTCCTATATTGATAGATATATTTGGAACTCTAAATCCAACACGGTTTGTGCTAGCTTCTTGAAACTTGACACAGTAAAGTAGTTTCACGTTCTGTCTCTATGTTTTGTTTCCTCTTGATGTAGCCCTAAGCAGTGACTGGCGAGAAACACTTCCATGGAAAGGGGTTGCCAAGCTTCCAAAAATTATGAATCTCCAGAAATCTCAGCAAATATTTTTTCACCCAAACTGGATGATACTTTCAGGAAATGATCAGTACACTAAGGCGACTTGGTTCCCCAAATGTCGTTCTTCTATGTTGAAGCGTTCATTTCCAGTAACAGTTTGAATTTTTAGGGTTCACTCTGTTTTCTCCTATATTGATACATGTTTTTGGAACTCTAAATCCAACACGGTTTGTGCTAGCTTCTTGAAACTTGACACAGTAAAGTAGTTTCACGTTCTGTCTCTATGTTTTGTTTCCTCTTGATGTAGCCCTAAGCAGTGACTGGCGAGAAACACTTTCATGGAAAGGGGTTGCCAAGCTTCCAAAAATTACGAATCTCCAGAAATCTCAGCAAATGTTTTTTCACCCAAACTGGATGATACTTTCAGGTAATGATCAGTACACTAAGGCGACTTGGTTCCCCAGATTTCGTTCTTCTATGTTGAAGCATTCATTTCCAGTAACAGTTTGAATTTTTAGGTTTCACTCTGTTTTCTCCTATATTGATAGATGTATTTGGAACTCTAAATCCAACACGGTTTGTGCTACCTTCTTGAAACTTGACACACTAAAGTAGTTTCAAGTTCTATCTCTATGTTTTGTTTCCTCTTGATGTAGCCCTAAGCACTGACTGGTGTGAAACACTTTCATGGAAAGGGGTTGCCAAGCTTCCAAAAGTTACGAATCTCCAGAAATCTCAGCAAATATTTTTTCACCCAAACTGGATGATACTTTCAGGTAATGATCAGTACACTAAGGCGACTTGGTTCCCCAGATTTCGTTCTTCTATGTTGAAGCATTCATTTCCAGTAACAGTTTGAATTTTTAGGTCTCACTCTGTTTTCTCCTATATTGATAGATATATTTGGAACTCTAAATCCAACACGGTTTGTGCTAGCTTCTTGAAACTTGACACAGTAAAGTAGTTTCACGTTCTGTCTCTATGTTTTGTTTCCTCTTGATGTAGCCCTAAGCAGTGACTGGCGAGAAACACTTCCATGGAAAGGGGTTGCCAAGCTTCCAAAAATTACGAATCTCCAGAAATCTCAGCAAATATTTTTTCACCCAAACTGGATGATAATTTCAGGTAATGATCAGTACACTAAGGCGACTTGGTTCCCCAAATGCCGTTCTTCTATGTTGAAGCGTTCATTTTTAGTAACAGTTTGAATTTTTAGGTTTCACTCTGTTTTCTCCTATATTGATACATGTATTTGGAACTCTAAATCCAACACGGTTTGTGCTAGCTTCTTGAAACTTGACACAGTAAAGTAGTTTCACGTTCTGTCTCTATGTTTTGTTTCCTCTTGATGTAGCCCTAAGCAGTGACTGGCGAGAAACACTTTCATGGAAAGGGGTTGCCAAGCTTCCAAAAATTACGAATCTCCAGAAATCTCAGCAAATATTTTTTCACCCAAACTGGATGATACTTTCAGGTAATGATCAGTACACTAAGGCGACTTGGTTCCCCAAATGTCGTTCTTCTATGTTGAAGCGTTCATTTCCAGTAACAGTTTGAATTTTTAGGTTTCACTCTGTTTTCTCCTATATTGATACATGTATTTGGAACTCTAAATCCAACACGGTTTGTGCTAGCTTCTTGAAACTTGACACAGTAAAGTACTTTCACGTTCTATCTCTACGTTTTGTTTCCTCTTGATGTAGCCCTAAGCAGTGACTGGCGAGAAACACTTCCATGGAAAGGGGTTGCCAAGCTTCCAAAAATTATGAATCTCCAGAAATCTCAGCAAATATTTTTTCACCCAAACTGGATGATACTTTCAGGAAATGATCAGTACACTAAGGCGACTTGGTTCCCCAAATGTCGTTCTTCTATGTTGAAGCGTTCATTTCCAGTAACAGTTTGAATTTTTAGGTTTCACTCTGTTTTCTCCTATATTGATACATGTATTTGGAACTCTAAATCCAACACGGTTTGTGCTAGCTTCTTGAAACTTGACACAGTAAAGTACTTTCACGTTCTATCTCTACGTTTTGTTTCCTCTTGATGTAGCCCTAAGCAGTGACTGGCGAGAAACACTTTCATGGAAAGGGGTTGCCAAGCTTCCAAAAATTATGAATCTCCAGAAATCTCAGCAAATATTTTTTCACCCAAACTGGATGATACTTTCAGGTAATGATCAGTACACTAAGGCGACTTGGTTCCCCAAATGTCGTTCTTCTAGGTTGAAGCGTTCATTTCCAGTAACAGTTTGAATTTTTAGGTTTCACTCTGTTTTCTCCTATATTGATAGATGTATTTGGAACTCTAAATCCAACACGGTTTGTGCTAGCTTCTTGAAACTTGACACTGTAAAGTAGTTTCACGTTCTGTCTCTATGTTTTGTTTCCTCTTGATGTAGCCCTAAGCAGTGACTGGCGAGAAACAATTCCATGGAAAGTGGTTGCCAAGCTTCCAAAAATTATGAATCTCCAGAAATCTCAGCAAATATTTTTTCACCCAAACTGGATGATACTTTCAGGTAATGATTAGTACACTAAGGCGACTTGGTTCCCCAAATGTCGTTCTTGTATGTTGAAGCGTTCATTTCCAGTAACAGTTTGCATTTTTAGGTTTCACTCTGTTTTCTCCTATATTGATATATGTATTTGGAACTCTAAATCCAACACGGTTTGTGCTACCTTCTTGAAACTTGACACACTAAAGTAGTTTCAAGTTATATCTCTATGTTTTGTTTCCTCTGGATGTAGCCCTAAGCACTGACTGGTGTGAAACACTTTCATGGAAAGGGGTTGCCAAGCTTCCAAAAATTACGAATCTCCAGAAATCTCAGCAAATATTTTTTCACCCAAACTGGATGATACTTTCAGGTAATGATCAGTACACTAAGGCGACTTGGTTCCCCAGATTTCGTTCTTCTATGTTGAAGCATTCATTTCCAGTAACAGTTTGAATTTTTAGGTCTCACTCTGTTTTCTCCTATATTGATAGATATATTTGGAACTCTAAATCCAACACGGTTTGTGCTAGCTTCTTGAAACTTGACACAGTAAAGTAGTTTCACGTTCTGTCTCTATGTTTTGTTTCCTCTTGATGTAGCCCTAAGCAGTGACTGGCGAGAAACACTTCCATGGAAAGGGGTTGCCAAGCTTCCAAAAATTATGAATCTCCAGAAATCTCAGCAAATATTTTTTCACCCAAACTGGATGATACTTTCAGGAAATGATCAGTACACTAAGGCGACTTGGTTCCCCAAATGTCGTTCTTCTATGTTGAAGCGTTCATTTCCAGTAACAGTTTGAATTTTTAGGGTTCACTCTGTTTTCTCCTATATTGATACATGTTTTTGGAACTCTAAATCCAACACGGTTTGTGCTAGCTTCTTGAAACTTGACACAGTAAAGTAGTTTCACGTTCTGTCTCTATGTTTTGTTTCCTCTTGATGTAGCCCTAAGCAGTGACTGGCGAGAAACACTTTCATGGAAAGGGGTTGCCAAGCTTCCAAAAATTACGAATCTCCAGAAATCTCAGCAAATGTTTTTTCACCCAAACTGGATGATACTTTCAGGTAATGATCAGTACACTAAGGCGACTTGGTTCCCCAGATTTCGTTCTTCTATGTTGAAGCATTCATTTCCAGTAACAGTTTGAATTTTTAGGTTTCACTCTGTTTTCTCCTATATTGATAGATGTATTTGGAACTCTAAATCCAACACGGTTTGTGCTACCTTCTTGAAACTTGACACACTAAAGTAGTTTCAAGTTCTATCTCTATGTTTTGTTTCCTCTTGATGTAGCCCTAAGCACTGACTGGTGTGAAACACTTTCATGGAAAGGGGTTGCCAAGCTTCCAAAAGTTACGAATCTCCAGAAATCTCAGCAAATATTTTTTCACCCAAACTGGATGATACTTTCAGGTAATGATCAGTACACTAAGGCGACTTGGTTCCCCAGATTTCGTTCTTCTATGTTGAAGCATTCATTTCCAGTAACAGTTTAAATTTTTAGGTTTCACTCTGTTTTCTCCTATATTGATACATGTATTTGGAACTCTAAATCCAACACGGTTTGTGCTAGCTTCTTGAAACTTGACACAGTAAAGTAGTTTCACGTTCTATCTCTATGTTTTGTTTCCTCTTGATGTAGCCCTAAGCAGTGACTGGCGAGAAACACTTCCATGGAAAGGGGTTGCCAAGCTTCCAAAAATTACGAATCTCCAGAAATCTCAGCAAATATTTTTTCACCCAAACTGGATGATACTTTCAGGTAATGATCAGTACACTAAGGCGACTTGGTTCCCCAAATGCCGTTCTTCTATGTTGAAGCGTTCATTTTTAGTAACAGTTTGAATTTTTAGGTTTCACTCTGTTTTCTCCTATATTGATACATGTATTTGGAACTCTAAATCCAACACGGTTTGTGCTAGCTTCTTGAAACTTGACACAGTAAAGTAGTTTCACGTTCTGTCTCTATGTTTTGTTTCCTCTTGATGTAGCCCTAAGCAGTGACTGGCGAGAAACACTTCCATGGAAAGGGGTTGCCAAGCTTCCAAAAATTATGAATCTCCAGAAATCTCAGCAAATATTTTTTCACCCAAACTGGATGATACTTTCAGGAAATGATCAGTACACTAAGGCGACTTGGTTCCCCAAATGTCGTTCTTCTATGTTGAAGCGTTCATTTCCAGTAACTGTTTGAATTTTTAGGGTTCACTCTGTTTTCTCCTATATTGATACATGTTTTTGGAACTCTAAATCCAACACGGTTTGTGCTAGCTTCTTGAAACTTGACACAGTAAAGTAGTTTCACGTTCTGTCTCTATGTTTTGTTTCCTCTTGATGTAGCCCTAAGCAGTGACTGGCGAGAAACACTTTCATGGAAAGGGGTTGCCAAGCTTCCAAAAATTACGAATCTCCAGAAATCTCAGCAAATGTTTTTTCACCCAAACTGGATGATACTTTCAGGTAATGATCAGTACACTAAGGCGACTTGGTTCCCCAGATTTCGTTCTTCTATGTTGAAGCGTTCATTTCCAGTAACAGTTTGAATTTTTAGGTTTCACTCTGTTTTCTCCTATATTGATAGATGTATTTGGAACTCTAAATCCAACACGGTTTGTGCTACCTTCTTGAAACTTGACACACTAAAGTAGTTTCAAGTTCTATCTCTATGTTTTGTTTCCTCTTGATGTAGCCCTAAGCACTGACTGGTGTGAAACACTTTCATGGAAAGGGGTTGCCAAGCTTCCAAAAGTTACGAATCTCCAGAAATCTCAGCAAATATTTTTTCACCCAAACTGGATGATACTTTCAGGTAATGATCAGTACACTAAGGCGACTTGGTTCCCCAGATTTCGTTCTTCTATGTTGAAGCATTCATTTCCAGTAACAGTTTAAATTTTTAGGTTTCACTCTGTTTTCTCCTATATTGATACATGTATTTGGAACTCTAAATCCAACACGGTTTGTGCTAGCTTCTTGAAACTTGACACAGTAAAGTAGTTTCACGTTCTATCTCTATGTTTTGTTTCCTCTTGATGTAGCCCTAAGCAGTGACTGGCGAGAAACACTTCCATGGAAAGGGGTTGCCAAGCTTCCAAAAATTACGAATCTCCAGAAATCTCAGCAAATATTTTTTCACCCAAACTGGATGATACTTTCAGGTAATGATCAGTACACTAAGGCGACTTGGTTCCCCAAATGCCGTTCTTCTATGTTGAAGCGTTCATTTTTAGTAACAGTTTGAATTTTTAGGTTTCACTCTGTTTTCTCCTATATTGATACATGTATTTGGAACTCTAAATCCAACACGGTTTGTGGTAGCTTCTTGAAACTTGACACAGTAAAGTAGTTTCACGTTCTGTCTCTATGTTTTGTTTCCTCTTGATGTAGCCCTAAGCAGTGACTGGCGAGAAACACTTTCATGGAAAGGGGTTGCCAAGCTTCCAAAAATTACGAATCTCCAGAAATCTCAGCAAATGTTTTTTCACCCAAACTGGATGATACTTTCAGGTAATGATCAGTACACTAAGGCGACTTGGTTCCCCAAATGTCGTTCTTCTATGTTGAAGCGTTCATTTCCAGTAACAGTTTGAATTTTTAGGTTTCACTCTGTTTTCTCCTATATTGATACATGTATTTGGAACTCTAAATCCAACACGGTTTGTGCTAGCTTCTTGAAACTTGACACAGTAAAGTACTTTCACGTTCTATCTCTACGTTTTGTTTCCTCTTGATGTAGCCCTAAGCAGTGACTGGCGAGAAACACTTTCATGGAAAGGGGTTGCCAAGCTTCCAAAAATTATGAATCTCCAGAAATCTCAGCAAATATTTTTTCACCCAAACTGGATGATACTTTCAGGTAATGATCAGTACACTAAGGCGACTTGGTTCCCCAAATGTCGTTCTTCTAGGTTGAAGCGTTCATTTCCAGTAACAGTTTGAATTTTTAGGTTTCACTCTGTTTTCTCCTATATTGATAGATGTATTTGGAACTCTAAATCCAACACGGTTTGTGCTAGCTTCTTGAAACTTGACACTGTAAAGTAGTTTCACGTTCTGTCTCTATGTTTTGTTTCCTCTTGATGTAGCCCTAAGCAGTGACTGGCGAGAAACAATTCCATGGAAAGTGGTTGCCAAGCTTCCAAAAATTATGAATCTCCAGAAATCTCAGCAAATATTTTTTCACCCAAACTGGATGATACTTTCAGGTAATGATTAGTACACTAAGGCGACTTGGTTCCCCAAATGTCGTTCTTGTATGTTGAAGCGTTCATTTCCAGTAACAGTTTGCATTTTTAGGTTTCACTCTGTTTTCTCCTATATTGATATATGTATTTGGAACTCTAAATCCAACACGGTTTGTGCTACCTTCTTGAAACTTGACACACTAAAGTAGTTTCAAGTTATATCTCTATGTTTTGTTTCCTCTTGATGTAGCCCTAAGCACTGACTGGTGTGAAACACTTTCATGGAAAGGGGTTGCCAAGCTTCCAAAAATTACGAATCTCCAGAAATCTCAGCAAATATTTTTTCACCCAAACTGGATGATACTTTCAGGTAATGATCAGTACACTAAGGCGACTTGGTTCCCCAGATTTCGTTCTTCTATGTTGAAGCATTCATTTCCAGTAACAGTTTGAATTTTTAGGTCTCACTCTGTTTTCTCCTATATTGATAGATATATTTGGAACTCTAAATCCAACACGGTTTGTGCTAGCTTCTTGAAACTTGACACAGTAAAGTAGTTTCACGTTCTATCTCTATGTTTTGTTTCCTCTTGATGTAGCCCTAAGCAGTGACTGGCGAGAAACACTTCCATGGAAAGGGGTTGCCAAGCTTCCAAAAATTATGAATCTCCAGAAATCTCAGCAAATATTTTTTCACCCAAACTGGATGATACTTTCAGGAAATGATCAGTACACTAAGGCGACTTGGTTCCCCAAATGTCGTTCTTCTATGTTGAAGCGTTCATTTCCAGTAACAGTTTGAATTTTTAGGGTTCACTCTGTTTTCTCCTATATTGATACATGTTTTTGGAACTCTAAATCCAACACGGTTTGTGCTAGCTTCTTGAAACTTGACACAGTAAAGTAGTTTCACGTTCTGTCTCTATGTTTTGTTTCCTCTTGATGTAGCCCTAAGCAGTGACTGGCGAGAAACACTTTCATGGAAAGGGGTTGCCAAGCTTCCAAAAATTACGAATCTCCAGAAATCTCAGCAAATGTTTTTTCACCCAAACTGGATGATACTTTCAGGTAATGATCAGTACACTAAGGCGACTTGGTTCCCCAGATTTCGTTCTTCTATGTTGAAGCATTCATTTCCAGTAACAGTTTGAATTTTTAGGTTTCACTCTGTTTTCTCCTATATTGATAGATGTATTTGGAACTCTAAATCCAACACGGTTTGTGCTACCTTCTTGAAACTTGACACACTAAAGTAGTTTCAAGTTCTATCTCTATGTTTTGTTTCCTCTTGATGTAGCCCTAAGCACTGACTGGTGTGAAACACTTTCATGGAAAGGGGTTGCCAAGCTTCCAAAAGTTACGAATCTCCAGAAATCTCAGCAAATATTTTTTCACCCAAACTGGATGTTACTTTCAGGTAATGATCAGTACACTAAGGCGACTTGGTTCCCCAGATTTCGTTCTTCTATGTTGAAGCATTCATTTCCAGTAACAGTTTAAATTTTTAGGTTTCACTCTGTTTTCTCCTATATTGATACATGTATTTGGAACTCTAAATCCAACACGGTTTGTGCTAGCTTCTTGAAACTTGACACAGTAAAGTAGTTTCACGTTCTATCTCTATGTTTTGTTTCCTCTTGATGTAGCCCTAAGCAGTGACTGGCGAGAAACACTTCCATGGAAAGGGGTTGCCAAGCTTCCAAAAATTACGAATCTCCAGAAATCTCAGCAAATATTTTTTCACCCAAACTGGATGATACTTTCAGGTAATGATCAGTACACTAAGGCGACTTGGTTCCCCAAATGCCGTTCTTCTATGTTGAAGCGTTCATTTTTAGTAACAGTTTGAATTTTTAGGTTTCACTCTGTTTTCTCCTATATTGATACATGTATTTGGAACTCTAAATCCAACACGGTTTGTGGTAGCTTCTTGAAACTTGACACAGTAAAGTAGTTTCACGTTCTGTCTCTATGTTTTGTTTCCTCTTGATGTAGCCCTAAGCAGTGACTGGCGAGAAACACTTTCATGGAAAGGGGTTGCCAAGCTTCCAAAAATTACGAATCTCCAGAAATCTCAGCAAATGTTTTTTCACCCAAACTGGATGATACTTTCAGGTAATGATCAGTACACTAAGGCGACTTGGTTCCCCAAATGTCGTTCTTCTATGTTGAAGCGTTCATTTCCAGTAACAGTTTGAATTTTTAGGTTTCACTCTGTTTTCTCCTATATTGATACATGTATTTGGAACTCTAAATCCAACACGGTTTGTGCTAGCTTCTTAAAACTTGACACAGTAAAGTACTTTCACGTTCTATCTCTACGTTTTGTTTCCTCTTGATGTAGCCCTAAGCAGTGACTGGCGAGAAACACTTTCATGGAAAGGGGTTGCCAAGCTTCCAAAAATTATGAATCTCCAGAAATCTCAGCAAATATTTTTTCACCCAAACTGGATGATACTTTCAGGTAATGATCAGTACACTAAGGCGACTTGGTTCCCCAAATGTCGTTCTTCTAGGTTGAAGCGTTCATTTCCAGTAACAGTTTGAATTTTTAGGTTTCACTCTGTTTTCTCCTATATTGATAGATGTATTTGGAACTCTAAATCCAACACGGTTTGTGCTAGCTTCTTGAAACTTGACACTGTAAAGTAGTTTCACGTTCTGTCTCTATGTTTTGTTTCCTCTTGATGTAGCCCTAAGCAGTGACTGGCGAGAAACAATTCCATGGAAAGTGGTTGCCAAGCTTCCAAAAATTATGAATCTCCAGAAATCTCAGCAAATATTTTTTCACCCAAACTGGATGATACTTTCAGGTAATGATTAGTACACTAAGGCGACTTGGTTCCCCAAATGTCGTTCTTGTATGTTGAAGCGTTCATTTCCAGTAACAGTTTGCATTTTTAGGTTTCACTCTGTTTTCTCCTATATTGATATATGTATTTGGAACTCTAAATCCAACACGGTTTGTGCTACCTTCTTGAAACTTGACACACTTAAGTAGTTTCAAGTTATATCTCTATGTTTTGTTTCCTCTTGATGTAGCCCTAAGCACTGACTGGTGTGAAACACTTTCATGGAAAGGGGTTGCCAAGCTTCCAAAAATTACGAATCTCCAGAAATCTCAGCAAATATTTTTTCACCCAAACTGGATGATACTTTCAGGTAATGATCAGTACACTAAGGCGACTTGGTTCCCCAGATTTCGTTCTTCTATGTTGAAGCATTCATTTCCAGTAACAGTTTGAATTTTTAGGTCTCACTCTGTTTTCTCCTATATTGATAGATATATTTGGAACTCTAAATCCAACACGGTTTGTGCTAGCTTCTTGAAACTTGACACAGTAAAGTAGTTTCACGTTCTGTCTCTATGTTTTGTTTCCTCTTGATGTAGCCCTAAGCAGTGACTGGCGAGAAACACTTCCATGGAAAGGGGTTGCCAAGCTTCCAAAAATTATGAATCTCCAGAAATCTCAGCAAATATTTTTTCACCCAAACTGGATGATACTTTCAGGAAATGATCAGTACACTAAGGCGACTTGGTTCCCCAAATGTCGTTCTTCTATGTTGAAGCGTTCATTTCCAGTAACAGTTTGAATTTTTAGGGTTCACTCTGTTTTCTCCTATATTGATACATGTTTTTGGAACTCTAAATCCAACACGGTTTGTGCTAGCTTCTTGAAACTTGACACAGTAAAGTAGTTTCACGTTCTGTCTCTATGTTTTGTTTCCTCTTGATGTAGCCCTAAGCAGTGACTGGCGAGAAACACTTTCATGGAAAGGGGTTGCCAAGCTTCCAAAAATTACGAATCTCCAGAAATCTCAGCAAATGTTTTTTCACCCAAACTGGATGATACTTTCAGGTAATGATCAGTACACTAAGGCGACTTGGTTCCCCAGATTTCGTTCTTCTATGTTGAAGCATTCATTTCCAGTAACAGTTTGAATTTTTAGGTTTCACTCTGTTTTCTCCTATATTGATAGATGTATTTGGAACTCTAAATCCAACACGGTTTGTGCTACCTTCTTGAAACTTGACACACTAAAGTAGTTTCAAGTTCTATCTCTATGTTTTGTTTCCTCTTGATGTAGCCCTAAGCACTGACTGGTGTGAAACACTTTCATGGAAAGGGGTTGCCAAGCTTCCAAAAGTTACGAATCTCCAGAAATCTCAGCAAATATTTTTTCACCCAAACTGGATGATACTTTCAGGTAATGATCAGTACACTAAGGCGACTTGTTTCCCCAGATTTCGTTCTTCTATGTTGAAGCATTCATTTCCAGTAACAGTTTAAATTTTTAGGTTTCACTCTGTTTTCTCCTATATTGATACATGTATTTGGAACTCTAAATCCAACACGGTTTGTGCTAGCTTCTTGAAACTTGACACAGTAAAGTAGTTTCACGTTCTATCTCTATGTTTTGTTTCCTCTTGATGTAGCCCTAAGCAGTGACTGGCGAGAAACACTTTCATGGAAAGGGGTTGCCAAGCTTCCAAAAATTACGAATCTCCAGAAATCTCAGCAAATGTTTTTTCACCCAAACTGGATGATACTTTCAGGTAATGATCAGTACACTAAGGCGACTTGGTTCCCCAAATGTCGTTCTTCTATGTTGAAGCGTTCATTTCCAGTAACAGTTTGAATTTTTAGGTTTCACTCTGTTTTCTCCTATATTGATACATGTATTTGGAACTCTAAATCCAACACGGTTTGTGCTAGCTTCTTGAAACTTGACACAGTAATGTACTTTCACGTTCTATCTCTACGTTTTGTTTCCTCTTGATGTAGCCCTAAGCAGTGACTGGCGAGAAACACTTTCATGGAAAGGGGTTGCCAAGCTTCCAAAAATTATGAATCTCCAGAAATCTCAGCAAATATTTTTTCACCCAAACTGGATGATACTTTCAGGTAATGATCAGTACACTAAGGCGACTTGGTTCCCCAAATGTCGTTCTTCTAGGTTGAAGCGTTCATTTCCAGTAACAGTTTGAATTTTTAGGTTTCACTCTGTTTTCTCCTATATTGATAGATGTATTTGGAACTCTAAATCCAACACGGTTTGTGCTAGCTTCTTGAAACTTGACACTGTAAAGTAGTTTCACGTTCTGTCTCTATGTTTTGTTTCCTCTTGATGTAGCCCTAAGCAGTGACTGGCGAGAAACAATTCCATGGAAAGTGGTTGCCAAGCTTCCAAAAATTATGAATCTCCAGAAATCTCAGCAAATATTTTTTCACCCAAACTGGATGATACTTTCAGGTAATGATTAGTACACTAAGGCGACTTGGTTCCCCAAATGTCGTTCTTGTATGTTGAAGCGTTCATTTCCAGTAACAGTTTGCATTTTTAGGTTTCACTCTGTTTTCTCCTATATTGATATATGTATTTGGAACTCTAAATCCAACACGGTTTGTGCTACCTTCTTGAAACTTGACACACTAAAGTAGTTTCAAGTTATATCTCTATGTTTTGTTTCCTCTTGATGTAGCCCTAAGCACTGACTGGTGTGAAACACTTTCATGGAAAGGGGTTGCCAAGCTTCCAAAAATTACGAATCTCCAGAAATCTCAGCAAATATTTTTTCACCCAAACTGGATGATACTTTCAGGTAATGATCAGTACACTAAGGCGACTTGGTTCCCCAGATTTCGTTCTTCTATGTTGAAGCATTCATTTCCAGTAACAGTTTGAATTTTTAGGTCTCACTCTGTTTTCTCCTATATTGATAGATATATTTGGAACTCTAAATCCAACACGGTTTGTGCTAGCTTCTTGAAACTTGACACAGTAAAGTAGTTTCACGTTCTGTCTCTATGTTTTGTTTCCTCTTGATGTAGCCCTAAGCAGTGACTGGCGAGAAACACTTCCATGGAAAGGGGTTGCCAAGCTTCCAAAAATTATGAATCTCCAGAAATCTCAGCAAATATTTTTTCACCCAAACTGGATGATACTTTCAGGAAATGATCAGTACACTAAGGCGACTTGGTTCCCCAAATGTCGTTCTTCTATGTTGAAGCGTTCATTTCCAGTAACAGTTTGAATTTTTAGGGTTCACTCTGTTTTCTCCTATATTGATACATGTTTTTGGAACTCTAAATCCAACACGGTTTGTGCTAGCTTCTTGAAACTTGACACAGTAAAGTAGTTTCACGTTCTGTCTCTATGTTTTGTTTCCTCTTGATGTAGCCCTAAGCAGTGACTGGCGAGAAACACTTTCATGGAAAGGGGTTGCCAAGCTTCCAAAAATTACGAATCTCCAGAAATCTCAGCAAATGTTTTTTCACCCAAACTGGATGATACTTTCAGGTAATGATCAGTACACTAAGGCGACTTGGTTCCCCAGATTTCGTTCTTCTATGTTGAAGCATTCATTTCCAGTAACAGTTTGAATTTTTAGGTTTCACTCTGTTTTCTCCTATATTGATAGATGTATTTGGAACTCTAAATCCAACACGGTTTGTGCTACCTTCTTGAAACTTGACACACTAAAGTAGTTTCAAGTTCTATCTCTATGTTTTGTTTCCTCTTGATGTAGCCCTAAGCACTGACTGGTGTGAAACACTTTCATGGAAAGGGGTTGCCAAGCTTCCAAAAGTTACGAATCTCCAGAAATCTCAGCAAATATTTTTTCACCCAAACTGGATGATACTTTCAGGTAATGATCAGTACACTAAGGCGACTTGGTTCCCCAGATTTCGTTCTTCTATGTTGAAGCATTCATTTCCAGTAACAGTTTAAATTTTTAGGTTTCACTCTGTTTTCTCCTATATTGATATATGTATTTGGAACTCTAAATCCAACACGGTTTGTGCTAGCTTCTTGAAACTTGACACAGTAAAGTAGTTTCACGTTCTATCTCTATGTTTTGTTTCCTCTTGATGTAGCCCTAAGCAGTGACTGGCGAGAAACACTTCCATGGAAAGGGGTTGCCAAGCTTCCAAAAATTACGAATCTCCAGAAATCTCAGCAAATATTTTTTCACCCAAACTGGATGATAATTTCAGGTAATGATCAGTACACTAAGGCGACTTGGTTCCCCAAATGCCGTTCTTCTATGTTGAAGCGTTCATTTTTAGTAACAGTTTGAATTTTTAGGTTTCACTCTGTTTTCTCCTATATTGATACATGTATTTGGAACTCTAAATCCAACACGGTTTGTGCTAGCTTCTTGAAACTTGACACAGTAAAGTAGTTTCACGTTCTGTCTCTATGTTTTGTTTCCTCTTGATGTAGCCCTAAGCAGTGACTGGCGAGAAACACTTTCATGGAAAGGGGTTGCCAAGCTTCCAAATATTACGAATCTCCAGAAATCTCAGCAAATGTTTTTTCACCCAAACTGGATGATACTTTCAGGTAATGATCAGTACACTAAGGCGACTTGGTTCCCCAAATGTCGTTCTTCTATGTTGAAGCGTTCATTTCCAGTAACAGTTTGAATTTTTAGGTTTCACTCTGTTTTCTCCCATATTGATACATGTATTTGGAACTCTAAATCCAACACGGTTTGTGCTAGCTTCTTGAAGCTTGACACAGTAAAGTACTTTCACGTTCTATCTCTACGTTTTGTTTCCTCTTGATGTAGCCCTAAGCAGTGACTGGCGAGAAACACTTCCATGGAAAGGGGTTGCCAAGCTTCCAAAAATTATGAATCTCCAGAAATCTCAGCAAATATTTTTTCACCCAAACTGGATGATACTTTCAGGAAATGATCAGTACACTAAGGCGACTTGGTTCCCCAAATGTCGTTCTTCTATGTTGAAGCGTTCATTTCCAGTAACAGTTTGAATTTTTAGGTTTCACTCTGTTTTCTCCTATATTGATACATGTATTTGGAACTCTAAATCCAACACGGTTTGTGCTAGCTTCTTGAAACTTGACACAGTAAAGTACTTTCACGTTCTATCTCTACGTTTTGTTTCCTCTTGATGTAGCCCTAAGCAGTGACTGGCGAGAAACACTTTCATGGAAAGGGGTTGCCAAGCTTCCAAAAATTATGAATCTCCAGAAATCTCAGCAAATATTTTTTCACCCAAACTGGATGATACTTTCAGGTAATGATCAGTACACTAAGGCGACTTGGTTCCCCAAATGTCGTTCTTCTAGGTTGAAGCGTTCATTTCCAGTAACAGTTTGAATTTTTAGGTTTCACTCTGTTTTCTCCTATATTGATAGATGTATTTGGAACTCTAAATCCAACACGGTTTGTGCTAGCTTCTTGAAACTTGACACTGTAAAGTAGTTTCACGTTCTGTCTCTATGTTTTGTTTCCTCTTGATGTAGCCCTAAGCAGTGACTGGCGAGAAACAATTCCATGGAAAGTGGTTGCCAAGCTTCCAAAAATTATGAATCTCCAGAAATCTCAGCAAATATTTTTTCACCCAAACTGGATGATACTTTCAGGTAATGATTAGTACACTAAGGCGACTTGGTTCCCCAAATGTCGTTCTTGTATGTTGAAGCGTTCATTTCCAGTAACAGTTTGCATTTTTAGGTTTCACTCTGTTTTCTCCTATATTGATATATGTATTTGGAACTCTAAATCCAACACGGTTTGTGCTACCTTCTTGAAACTTGACACACTAAAGTAGTTTCAAGTTATATCTCTATGTTTTGTTTCCTCTGGATGTAGCCCTAAGCACTGACTGGTGTGAAACACTTTCATGGAAAGGGGTTGCCAAGCTTCCAAAAATTACGAATCTCCAGAAATCTCAGCAAATATTTTTTCACCCAAACTGGATGATACTTTCAGGTAATGATCAGTACACTAAGGCGACTTGGTTCCCCAGATTTCGTTCTTCTATGTTGAAGCATTCATTTCCAGTAACAGTTTGAATTTTTAGGTCTCACTCTGTTTTCTCCTATATTGATAGATATATTTGGAACTCTAAATCCAACACGGTTTGTGCTAGCTTCTTGAAACTTGACACAGTAAAGTAGTTTCACGTTCTGTCTCTATGTTTTGTTTCCTCTTGATGTAGCCCTAAGCAGTGACTGGCGAGAAACACTTCCATGGAAAGGGGTTGCCAAGCTTCCAAAAATTATGAATCTCCAGAAATCTCAGCAAATATTTTTTCACCCAAACTGGATGATACTTTCAGGTAATGATCAGTACACTAAGGCGACTTGGTTCCCCAAATGTCGTTCTTCTATGTTGAAGCGTTCATTTCCAGTAACAGTTTGAATTTTTAGGGTTCACTCTGTTTTCTCCTATATTGATACATGTATTTGGAACTCTAAATCCAACACGGTTTGTGGTAGCTTCTTGAAACTTGACACAGTAAAGTAGTTTCACGTTCTGTCTCTATGTTTTGTTTCCTCTTGATGTAGCCCTAAGCAGTGACTGGCGAGAAACACTTTCATGGAAAGGGGTTGCCAAGCTTCCAAAAATTACGAATCTCCAGAAATCTCAGCAAATGTTTTTTCACCCAAACTGGATGATACTTTCAGGTAATGATCAGTACACTAAGGCGACTTGGTTCCCCAAATGTCGTTCTTCTATGTTGAAGCGTTCATTTCCAGTAACAGTTTGAATTTTTAGGTTTCACTCTGTTTTCTCCTATATTGATACATGTATTTGGAACTCTAAATCCAACACGGTTTGTGCTAGCTTCTTGAAACTTGACACAGTAAAGTACTTTCACGTTCTATCTCTACGTTTTGTTTCCTCTTGATGTAGCCCTAAGCAGTGACTGGCGAGAAACACTTTCATGGAAAGGGGTTGCCAAGCTTCCAAAAATTATGAATCTCCAGAAATCTCAGCAAATATTTTTTCACCCAAACTGGATGATACTTTCAGGTAATGATCAGTACACTAAGGCGACTTGGTTCCCCAAATGTCGTTCTTCTATGTTGAAGCGTTCATTTTTAGTAACAGTTTGAATTTTTAGGTTTCACTCTGTTTTCTCCTATATTGATACATGTATTTGGAACTCTAAATCCAACACGGTTTGTGCTAGCTTCTTGAAACTTGACACAGTAAAGTAGTTTCACGTTCTATCTCTATGTTTTGTTTCCTCTTGATGTAGCCCTAAGCAGTGACTGGCGAGAAACACTTCCATGGAAAGGGGTTGCCAAGCTTCCAAAAATTACGAATCTCCAGAAATCTCAGCAAATATTTTTTCACCCAAACTGGAAGATACTTTCAGGTAATGATGAGTACACTAAGGCGACTTGGTTCCCCAAATGCCGTTCTTCTATGTTGAAGCGTTCATTTTTAGTAACAGTTTGAATTTTTAGGTTTCACTCTGTTTTCTCCTATATTGATACATGTATTTGGAACTCTAAATCCAACACGGTTTGTGGTAGCTTCTTGAAACTTGACACAGTAAAGTAGTTTCACGTTCTGTCTCTATGTTTTGTTTCCTCTTGATGTAGCCCTAAGCAGTGACTGGCGAGAAACACTTCCATGGAAAGGGGTTGCCAAGCTTCCAAAAATTATGAATCTCCAGAAATCTCAGCAAATATTTTTTCACCCAAACTGGATGATACTTTCAGGAAATGATCAGTACACTAAGGCGACTTGGTTCCCCAAATGTCGTTCTTCTATGTTGAAGCGTTCATTTCCAGTAACAGTTTGAATTTTTAGGGTTCACTCTGTTTTCTCCTATATTGATACATGTTTTTGGAACTCTAAATCCAACACGGTTTGTGCTAGCTTCTTGAAACTTGACACAGTAAAGTAGTTTCACGTTCTGTCTCTATGTTTTGTTTCCTCTTGATGTAGCCCTAAGCAGTGACTGGCGAGAAACACTTTCATGGAAAGGGGTTGCCAAGCTTCCAAAAATTACGAATCTCCAGAAATCTCAGCAAATGTTTTTTCACCCAAACTGGATGATACTTTCAGGTAATGATCAGTACACTAAGGCGACTTGGTTCCCCAGATTTCGTTCTTCTATGTTGAAGCATTCATTTCCAGTAACAGTTTGAATTTTTAGGTTTCACTCTGTTTTCTCCTATATTGATAGATGTATTTGGAACTCTAAATCCAACACGGTTTGTGCTACCTTCTTGAAACTTGACACACTAAAGTAGTTTCAAGTTCTATCTCTATGTTTTGTTTCCTCTTGATGTAGCCCTAAGCACTGACTGGTGTGAAACACTTTCATGGAAAGGGGTTGCCAAGCTTCCAAAAGTTACGAATCTCCAGAAATCTCAGCAAATATTTTTTCACCCAAACTGGATGATACTTTCAGGTAATGATCAGTACACTAAGGCGACTTGGTTCCCCAGATTTCGTTCTTCTATGTTGAAGCATTCATTTCCAGTAACAGTTTAAATTTTTAGGTTTCACTCTGTTTTCTCCTATATTGATACATGTATTTGGAACTCTAAATCCAACACGGTTTGTGCTAGCTTCTTGAAACTTGACACAGTAAAGTAGTTTCACGTTCTATCTCTATGTTTTGTTTCCTCTTGATGTAGCCCTAAGCAGTGACTGGCGAGAAACACTTCCATGGAAAGGGGTTGCCAAGCTTCCAAAAATTACGAATCTCCAGAAATCTCAGCAAATATTTTTTCACCCAAACTGGATGATAATTTCAGGTAATGATCAGTACACTAAGGCGACTTGGTTCCCCAAATGCCGTTCTTCTATGTTGAAGCGTTCATTTTTAGTAACAGTTTGAATTTTTAGGTTTCACTCTGTTTTCTCCTATATTGATACATGTATTTGGAACTCTAAATCCAACACGGTTTGTGGTAGCTTCTTGAAACTTGACACAGTAAAGTAGTTTCACGTTCTGTCTCTATGTTTTGTTTCCTCTTGATGTAGCCCTAAGCAGTGACTGGCGAGAAACACTTTCATGGAAAGGGGTTGCCAAGCTTCCAAAAATTACGAATCTCCAGAAATCTCAGCAAATGTTTTTTCACCCAAACTGGATGATACTTTCAGGTAATGATCAGTACACTAAGGCGACTTGGTTCCCCAAATGTCGTTCTTCTATGTTGAAGCGTTCATTTCCAGTAACAGTTTGAATTTTTAGGTTTCACTCTGTTTTCTCCTATATTGATACATGTATTTGGAACTCTAAATCCAACACGGTTTGTGCTAGCTTCTTGAAGCTTGACACAGTAAAGTACTTTCACGTTCTATCTCTACGTTTTGTTTCCTCTTGATGTAGCCCTAAGCAGTGACTGGCGAGAAACACTTCCATGGAAAGGGGTTGCCAAGCTTCCAAAAATTATGAATCTCCAGAAATCTCAGCAAATATTTTTTCACCCAAACTGGATGATACTTTCAGGAAATGATCAGTACACTAAGGCGACTTGGTTCCCCAAATGTCGTTCTTCTATGTTGAAGCGTTCATTTCCAGTAACAGTTTGAATTTTTAGGTTTCACTCTGTTTTCTCCTATATTGATACATGTATTTGGAACTCTAAATCCAACACGGTTTGTGCTAGCTTCTTGAAACTTGACACAGTAAAGTACTTTCACGTTCTATCTCTACGTTTTGTTTCCTCTTGATGTAGCCCTAAGCAGTGACTGGCGAGAAACACTTTCATGGAAAGGGGTTGCCAAGCTTCCAAAAATTATGAATCTCCAGAAATCTCAGCAAATATTTTTTAACCCAAACTGGATGATACTTTCAGGTAATGATCAGTACACTAAGGCGACTTGGTTCCCCAAATGTCGTTCTTCTAGGTTGAAGCGTTCATTTCCAGTAACAGTTTGAATTTTTAGGTTTCACTCTGTTTTCTCCTATATTGATAGATGTATTTGGAACTCTAAATCCAACACGGTTTGTGCTAGCTTCTTGAAACTTGACACTGTAAAGTAGTTTCACGTTCTGTCTCTATGTTTTGTTTCCTCTTGATGTAGCCCTAAGCAGTGACTGGCGAGAAACAATTCCATGGAAAGTGGTTGCCAAGCTTCCAAAAATTATGAATCTCCAGAAATCTCAGCAAATATTTTTTCACCCAAACTGGATGATACTTTCAGGTAATGATTAGTACACTAAGGCGACTTGGTTCCCCAAATGTCGTTCTTGTATGTTGAAGCGTTCATTTCCAGTAACAGTTTGCATTTTTAGGTTTCACTCTGTTTTCTCCTATATTGATATATGTATTTGGAACTCTAAATCCAACACGGTTTGTGCTACCTTCTTGAATCTTGACACACTTAAGTAGTTTCAAGTTATATCTCTATGTTTTGTTTCCTCTTGATGTAGCCCTAAGCACTGACTGGTGTGAAACACTTTCATGGAAAGGGGTTGCCAAGCTTCCAAAAATTACGAATCTCCAGAAATCTCAGCAAATATTTTTTCACCCAAACTGGATGATACTTTCAGGTAATGATCAGTACACTAAGGCGACTTGGTTCCCCAGATTTCGTTCTTCTATGTTGAAGCATTCATTTCCAGTAACAGTTTGAATTTTTAGGTCTCACTCTGTTTTCTCCTATATTGATAGATATATTTGGAACTCTAAATCCAACACGGTTTGTGCTAGCTTCTTGAAACTTGACACAGTAAAGTAGTTTCACGTTCTGTCTCTATGTTTTGTTTCCTCTTGATGTAGCCCTAAGCAGTGACTGGCGAGAAACACTTCCATGGAAAGGGGTTGCCAAGCTTCCAAAAATTATGAATCTCCAGAAATCTCAGCAAATATTTTTTCACCCAAACTGGATGATACTTTCAGGAAATGATCAGTACACTAAGGCGACTTGGTTCCCCAAATGTCGTTCTTCTATGTTGAAGCGTTCATTTCCAGTAACAGTTTGAATTTTTAGGGTTCACTCTGTTTTCTCCTATATTGATACATGTTTTTGGAACTCTAAATCCAACACGGTTTGTGCTAGCTTCTTGAAACTTGACACAGTAAAGTACTTTCACGTTCTATCTCTACGTTTTGTTTCCTCTTGATGTAGCCCTAAGCAGTGACTGGCGAGAAACACTTTCATGGAAAGGGGTTGCCAAGCTTCCAAAAATTACGAATCTCCAGAAATCTCAGCAAATGTTTTTTCACCCAAACTGGATGATACTTTCAGGTAATGATCAGTACACTAAGGCGACTTGGTTCCCCAGATTTCGTTCTTCTATGTTGAAGCATTCATTTCCAGTAACAGTTTGAATTTTTAGGTTTCACTCTGTTTTCTCCTATATTGATAGATGTATTTGGAACTCTAAATCCAACACGGTTTGTGCTACCTTCTTGAAACTTGACACACTAAAGTAGTTTCAAGTTCTATCTCTATGTTTTGTTTCCTCTTGATGTAGCCCTAAGCACTGACTGGTGTGAAACACTTTCATGGAAAGGGGTTGCCAAGCTTCCAAAAGTTACGAATCTCCAGAAATCTCAGCAAATATTTTTTCACCCAAACTGGATGATACTTTCAGGTAATGATCAGTACACTAAGGCGACTTGTTTCCCCAGATTTCGTTCTTCTATGTTGAAGCATTCATTTCCAGTAACAGTTTAAATTTTTAGGTTTCACTCTGTTTTCTCCTATATTGATACATGTATTTGGAACTCTAAATCCAACACGGTTTGTGCTAGCTTCTTGAAACTTGACACAGTAAAGTAGTTTCACGTTCTATCTCTATGTTTTGTTTCCTCTTGATGTAGCCCTAAGCAGTGACTGGCGAGAAACACTTTCATGGAAAGGGGTTGCCAAGCTTCCAAAAATTACGAATCTCCAGAAATCTCAGCAAATGTTTTTTCACCCAAACTGGATGATACTTTCAGGTAATGATCAGTACACTAAGGCGACTTGGTTCCCCAAATGTCGTTCTTCTATGTTGAAGCGTTCATTTCCAGTAACAGTTTGAATTTTTAGGTTTCACTCTGTTTTCTCCTATATTGATACATGTATTTGGAACTCTAAATCCAACACGGTTTGTGCTAGCTTCTTGAAACTTGACACAGTAATGTACTTTCACGTTCTATCTCTACGTTTTGTTTCCTCTTGATGTAGCCCTAAGCAGTGACTGGCGAGAAACACTTTCATGGAAAGGGGTTGCCAAGCTTCCAAAAATTATGAATCTCCAGAAATCTCAGCAAATATTTTTTCACCCAAACTGGATGATACTTTCAGGTAATGATCAGTACACTAAGGCGACTTGGTTCCCCAAATGTCGTTCTTCTAGGTTGAAGCGTTCATTTCCAGTAACAGTTTGAATTTTTAGGTTTCACTCTGTTTTCTCCTATATTGATAGATGTATTTGGAACTCTAAATCCAACACGGTTTGTGCTAGCTTCTTGAAACTTGACACTGTAAAGTAGTTTCACGTTCTGTCTCTATGTTTTGTTTCCTCTTGATGTAGCCCTAAGCAGTGACTGGCGAGAAACAATTCCATGGAAAGTGGTTGCCAAGCTTCCAAAAATTATGAATCTCCAGAAATCTCAGCAAATATTTTTTCACCCAAACTGGATGATACTTTCAGGTAATGATTAGTACACTAAGGCGACTTGGTTCCCCAAATGTCGTTCTTGTATGTTGAAGCGTTCATTTCCAGTAACAGTTTGCATTTTTAGGTTTCACTCTGTTTTCTCCTATATTGATATATGTATTTGGAACTCTAAATCCAACACGGTTTGTGCTACCTTCTTGAAACTTGACACACTAAAGTAGTTTCAAGTTATATCTCTATGTTTTGTTTCCTCTTGATGTAGCCCTAAGCACTGACTGGTGTGAAACACTTTCATGGAAAGGGGTTGCCAAGCTTCCAAAAATTACGAATCTCCAGAAATCTCAGCAAATATTTTTTCACCCAAACTGGATGATACTTTCAGGTAATGATCAGTACACTAAGGCGACTTGGTTCCCCAGATTTCGTTCTTCTATGTTGAAGCATTCATTTCCAGTAACAGTTTGAATTTTTAGGTCTCACTCTGTTTTCTCCTATATTGATAGATATATTTGGAACTCTAAATCCAACACGGTTTGTGCTAGCTTCTTGAAACTTGACACAGTAAAGTAGTTTCACGTTCTGTCTCTATGTTTTGTTTCCTCTTGATGTAGCCCTAAGCAGTGACTGGCGAGAAACACTTCCATGGAAAGGGGTTGCCAAGCTTCCAAAAATTATGAATCTCCAGAAATCTCAGCAAATATTTTTTCACCCAAACTGGATGATACTTTCAGGAAATGATCAGTACACTAAGGCGACTTGGTTCCCCAAATGTCGTTCTTCTATGTTGAAGCGTTCATTTCCAGTAACAGTTTGAATTTTTAGGGTTCACTCTGTTTTCTCCTATATTGATACATGTTTTTGGAACTCTAAATCCAACACGGTTTGTGCTAGCTTCTTGAAACTTGACACAGTAAAGTAGTTTCACGTTCTGTCTCTATGTTTTGTTTCCTCTTGATGTAGCCCTAAGCAGTGACTGGCGAGAAACACTTTCATGGAAAGGGGTTGCCAAGCTTCCAAAAATTACGAATCTCCAGAAATCTCAGCAAATGTTTTTTCACCCAAACTGGATGATACTTTCAGGTAATGATCAGTACACTAAGGCGACTTGGTTCCCCAGATTTCGTTCTTCTATGTTGAAGCATTCATTTCCAGTAACAGTTTGAATTTTTAGGTTTCACTCTGTTTTCTCCTATATTGATAGATGTATTTGGAACTCTAAATCCAACACGGTTTGTGCTACCTTCTTGAAACTTGACACACTAAAGTAGTTTCAAGTTCTATCTCTATGTTTTGTTTCCTCTTGATGTAGCCCTAAGCACTGACTGGTGTGAAACACTTTCATGGAAAGGGGTTGCCAAGCTTCCAAAAGTTACGAATCTCCAGAAATCTCAGCAAATATTTTTTCACCCAAACTGGATGATACTTTCAGGTAATGATCAGTACACTAAGGCGACTTGTTTCCCCAGATTTCGTTCTTCTATGTTGAAGCATTCATTTCCAGTAACAGTTTAAATTTTTAGGTTTCACTCTGTTTTCTCCTATATTGATACATGTATTTGGAACTCTAAATCCAACACGGTTTGTGCTAGCTTCTTGAAACTTGACACAGTAAAGTAGTTTCACGTTCTATCTCTATGTTTTGTTTCCTCTTGATGTAGCCCTAAGCAGTGACTGGCGAGAAACACTTCCATGGAAAGGGGTTGCCAAGCTTCCAAAAATTACGAATCTCCAGAAATCTCAGCAAATATTTTTTCACCCAAACTGGATGATAATTTCAGGTAATGATCAGTACACTAAGGCGACTTGGTTCCCCAAATGCCGTTCTTCTATGTTGAAGCGTTCATTTTTAGTAACAGTTTGAATTTTTAGGTTTCACTCTGTTTTCTCCTATATTGATACATGTATTTGGAACTCTAAATCCAACACGGTTTGTGGTAGCTTCTTGAAACTTGACACAGTAAAGTAGTTTCACGTTCTGTCTCTATGTTTTGTTTCCTCTTGATGTAGCCCTAAGCAGTGACTGGCGAGAAACACTTTCATGGAAAGGGGTTGCCAAGCTTCCAAATATTACGAATCTCCAGAAATCTCAGCAAATGTTTTTTCACCCAAACTGGATGATACTTTCAGGTAATGATCAGTATACTAAGGCGACTTGGTTCCCCAAATGTCGTTCTTCTATGTTGAAGCGTTCATTTCCAGTAACAGTTTGAATTTTTAGGTTTCACTCTGTTTTCTCCTATATTGATACATGTATTTGGAACTCTAAATCCAACACGGTTTGTGCTAGCTTCTTGAAGCTTGACACAGTAAAGTACTTTCACGTTCTATCTCTACGTTTTGTTTCCTCTTGATGTAGCCCTAAGCAGTGACTGGCGAGAAACACTTCCATGGAAAGGGGTTGCCAAGCTTCCAAAAATTATGAATCTCCAGAAATCTCAGCAAATATTTTTTCACCCAAACTGGATGATACTTTCAGGAAATGATCAGTACACTAAGGCGACTTGGTTCCCCAAATGTCGTTCTTCTATGTTGAAGCGTTCATTTCCAGTAACAGTTTGAATTTTTAGGTTTCACTCTGTTTTCTCCTATATTGATACATGTATTTGGAACTCTAAATCCAACACGGTTTGTGCTAGCTTCTTGAAACTTGACACAGTAAAGTACTTTCACGTTCTATCTCTACGTTTTGTTTCCTCTTGATGTAGCCCTAAGCAGTGACTGGCGAGAAACACTTTCATGGAAAGGGGTTGCCAAGCTTCCAAAAATTATGAATCTCCAGAAATCTCAGCAAATATTTTTTCACCCAAACTGGATGATACTTTCAGGTAATGATCAGTACACTAAGGCGACTTGGTTCCCCAAATGTCGTTCTTCTAGGTTGAAGCGTTCATTTCCAGTAACAGTTTGAATTTTTAGGTTTCACTCTGTTTTCTCCTATATTGATAGATGTATTTGGAACTCTAAATCCAACACGGTTTGTGCTAGCTTCTTGAAACTTGACACTGTAAAGTAGTTTCACGTTCTGTCTCTATGTTTTGTTTCCTCTTGATGTAGCCCTAAGCAGTGACTGGCGAGAAACAATTCCATGGAAAGTGGTTGCCAAGCTTCCAAAAATTATGAATCTCCAGAAATCTCAGCAAATATTTTTTCACCCAAACTGGATGATACTTTCAGGTAATGATTAGTACACTAAGGCGACTTGGTTCCCCAAATGTCGTTCTTGTATGTTGAAGCGTTCATTTCCAGTAACAGTTTGCATTTTTAGGTTTCACTCTGTTTTCTCCTATATTGATATATGTATTTGGAACTCTAAATCCAACACGGTTTGTGCTACCTTCTTGAAACTTGACACACTAAAGTAGTTTCAAGTTATATCTCTATGTTTTGTTTCCTCTGGATGTAGCCCTAAGCACTGACTGGTGTGAAACACTTTCATGGAAAGGGGTTGCCAAGCTTCCAAAAATTACGAATCTCCAGAAATCTCAGCAAATATTTTTTCACCCAAACTGGATGATACTTTCAGGTAATGATCAGTACACTAAGGCGACTTGGTTCCCCAGATTTCGTTCTTCTATGTTGAAGCATTCATTTCCAGTAACAGTTTGAATTTTTAGGTCTCACTCTGTTTTCTCCTATATTGATAGATATATTTGGAACTCTAAATCCAACACGGTTTGTGCTAGCTTCTTGAAACTTGACACAGTAAAGTAGTTTCACGTTCTGTCTCTATGTTTTGTTTCCTCTTGATGTAGCCCTAAGCAGTGACTGGCGAGAAACACTTCCATGGAAAGGGGTTGCCAAGCTTCCAAAAATTATGAATCTCCAGAAATCTCAGCAAATATTTTTTCACCCAAACTGGATGATACTTTCAGGAAATGATCAGTACACTAAGGCGACTTGGTTCCCCAAATGTCGTTCTTCTATGTTGAAGCGTTCATTTCCAGTAACAGTTTGAATTTTTAGGGTTCACTCTGTTTTCTCCTATATTGATACATGTATTTGGAACTCTAAATCCAACACGGTTTGTGGTAGCTTCTTGAAACTTGACACAGTAAAGTAGTTTCACGTTCTGTCTCTATGTTTTGTTTCCTCTTGATGTAGCCCTAAGCAGTGACTGGCGAGAAACACTTTCATGGAAAGGGGTTGCCAAGCTTCCAAAAATTACGAATCTCCAGAAATCTCAGCAAATGTTTTTTCACCCAAACTGGATGATACTTTCAGGTAATGATCAGTACACTAAGGCGACTTGGTTCCCCAAATGTCGTTCTTCTATGTTGAAGCGTTCATTTCCAGTAACAGTTTGAATTTTTAGGTTTCACTCTGTTTTCTCCTATATTGATACATGTATTTGGAACTCTAAATCCAACACGGTTTGTGCTAGCTTCTTGAAACTTGACACAGTAAAGTACTTTCACGTTCTATCTCTACGTTTTGTTTCCTCTTGATGTAGCCCTAAGCAGTGACTGGCGAGAAACACTTTCATGGAAAGGGGTTGCCAAGCTTCCAAAAATTATGAATCTCCAGAAATCTCAGCAAATATTTTTTCACCCAAACTGGATGATACTTTCAGGTAATGATCAGTACACTAAGGCGACTTGGTTCCCCAAATGTCGTTCTTCTATGTTGAAGCGTTCATTTTTAGTAACAGTTTGAATTTTTAGGTTTCACTCTGTTTTCTCCTATATTGATACATGTATTTGGAACTCTAAATCCAACACGGTTTGTGCTAGCTTCTTGAAACTTGACACAGTAAAGTAGTTTCACGTTCTATCTCTATGTTTTGTTTCCTCTTGATGTAGCCCTAAGCAGTGACTGGCGAGAAACACTTCCATGGAAAGGGGTTGCCAAGCTTCCAAAAATTACGAATCTCCAGAAATCTCAGCAAATATTTTTTCACCCAAACTGGAAGATACTTTCAGGTAATGATGAGTACACTAAGGCGACTTGGTTCCCCAAATGCCGTTCTTCTATGTTGAAGCGTTCATTTTTAGTAACAGTTTGAATTTTTAGGTTTCACTCTGTTTTCTCCTATATTGATACATGTATTTGGAACTCTAAATCCAACACGGTTTGTGGTAGCTTCTTGAAACTTGACACAGTAAAGTAGTTTCACGTTCTGTCTCTATGTTTTGTTTCCTCTTGATGTAGCCCTAAGCAGTGACTGGCGAGAAACACTTCCATGGAAAGGGGTTGCCAAGCTTCCAAAAATTATGAATCTCCAGAAATCTCAGCAAATATTTTTTCACCCAAACTGGATGATACTTTCAGGAAATGATCAGTACACTAAGGCGACTTGGTTCCCCAAATGTCGTTCTTCTATGTTGAAGCGTTCATTTCCAGTAACAGTTTGAATTTTTAGGGTTCACTCTGTTTTCTCCTATATTGATACATGTTTTTGGAACTCTAAATCCAACACGGTTTGTGCTAGCTTCTTGAAACTTGACACAGTAAAGTAGTTTCACGTTCTGTCTCTATGTTTTGTTTCCTCTTGATGTAGCCCTAAGCAGTGACTGGCGAGAAACACTTTCATGGAAAGGGGTTGCCAAGCTTCCAAAAATTACGAATCTCCAGAAATCTCAGCAAATGTTTTTTCACCCAAACTGGATGATACTTTCAGGTAATGATCAGTACACTAAGGCGACTTGGTTCCCCAGATTTCGTTCTTCTATGTTGAAGCATTCATTTCCAGTAACAGTTTGAATTTTTAGGTTTCACTCTGTTTTCTCCTATATTGATAGATGTATTTGGAACTCTAAATCCAACACGGTTTGTGCTACCTTCTTGAAACTTGACACACTAAAGTAGTTTCAAGTTCTATCTCTATGTTTTGTTTCCTCTTGATGTAGCCCTAAGCACTGACTGGTGTGAAACACTTTCATGGAAAGGGGTTGCCAAGCTTCCAAAAGTTACGAATCTCCAGAAATCTCAGCAAATATTTTTTCACCCAAACTGGATGATACTTTCAGGTAATGATCAGTACACTAAGGCGACTTGGTTCCCCAGATTTCGTTCTTCTATGTTGAAGCATTCATTTCCAGTAACAGTTTAAATTTTTAGGTTTCACTCTGTTTTCTCCTATATTGATACATGTATTTGGAACTCTAAATCCAACACGGTTTGTGCTAGCTTCTTGAAACTTGACACAGTAAAGTAGTTTCACGTTCTATCTCTATGTTTTGTTTCCTCTTGATGTAGCCCTAAGCAGTGACTGGCGAGAAACACTTCCATGGAAAGGGGTTGCCAAGCTTCCAAAAATTACGAATCTCCAGAAATCTCAGCAAATATTTTTTCACCCAAACTGGATGATAATTTCAGGTAATGATCAGTACACTAAGGCGACTTGGTTCCCCAAATGCCGTTCTTCTATGTTGAAGCGTTCATTTTTAGTAACAGTTTGAATTTTTAGGTTTCACTCTGTTTTCTCCTATATTGATACATGTATTTGGAACTCTAAATCCAACACGGTTTGTGGTAGCTTCTTGAAACTTGACACAGTAAAGTAGTTTCACGTTCTGTCTCTATGTTTTGTTTCCTCTTGATGTAGCCCTAAGCAGTGACTGGCGAGAAACACTTTCATGGAAAGGGGTTGCCAAGCTTCCAAAAATTACGAATCTCCAGAAATCTCAGCAAATGTTTTTTCACCCAAACTGGATGATACTTTCAGGTAATGATCAGTACACTAAGGCGACTTGGTTCCCCAAATGTCGTTCTTCTATGTTGAAGCGTTCATTTCCAGTAACAGTTTGAATTTTTAGGTTTCACTCTGTTTTCTCCTATATTGATACATGTATTTGGAACTCTAAATCCAACACGGTTTGTGCTAGCTTCTTGAAGCTTGACACAGTAAAGTACTTTCACGTTCTATCTCTACGTTTTGTTTCCTCTTGATGTAGCCCTAAGCAGTGACTGGCGAGAAACACTTCCATGGAAAGGGGTTGCCAAGCTTCCAAAAATTATGAATCTCCAGAAATCTCAGCAAATATTTTTTCACCCAAACTGGATGATACTTTCAGGAAATGATCAGTACACTAAGGCGACTTGGTTCCCCAAATGTCGTTCTTCTATGTTGAAGCGTTCATTTCCAGTAACAGTTTGAATTTTTAGGTTTCACTCTGTTTTCTCCTATATTGATACATGTATTTGGAACTCTAAATCCAACACGGTTTGTGCTAGCTTCTTGAAACTTGACACAGTAAAGTACTTTCACGTTCTATCTCTACGTTTTGTTTCCTCTTGATGTAGCCCTAAGCAGTGACTGGCGAGAAACACTTTCATGGAAAGGGGTTGCCAAGCTTCCAAAAATTATGAATCTCCAGAAATCTCAGCAAATATTTTTTCACCCAAACTGGATGATACTTTCAGGTAATGATCAGTACACTAAGGCGACTTGGTTCCCCAAATGTCGTTCTTCTAGGTTGAAGCGTTCATTTCCAGTAACAGTTTGAATTTTTAGGTTTCACTCTGTTTTCTCCTATATTGATAGATGTATTTGGAACTCTAAATCCAACACGGTTTGTGCTAGCTTCTTGAAACTTGACACTGTAAAGTAGTTTCACGTTCTGTCTCTATGTTTTGTTTCCTCTTGATGTAGCCCTAAGCAGTGACTGGCGAGAAACAATTCCATGGAAAGTGGTTGCCAAGCTTCCAAAAATTATGAATCTCCAGAAATCTCAGCAAATATTTTTTCACCCAAACTGGATGATACTTTCAGGTAATGATTAGTACACTAAGGCGACTTGGTTCCCCAAATGTCGTTCTTGTATGTTGAAGCGTTCATTTCCAGTAACAGTTTGCATTTTTAGGTTTCACTCTGTTTTCTCCTATATTGATAGATGTATTTGGAACTCTAAATCCAACACGGTTTGTGCTACCTTCTTGAAACTTGACACACTAAAGTAGTTTCAAGTTATATCTCTATGTTTTGTTTCCTCTGGATGTAGCCCTAAGCACTGACTGGTGTGAAACACTTTCATGGAAAGGGGTTGCCAAGCTTCCAAAAATTACGAATCTCCAGAAATCTCAGCAAATATTTTTTCACCCAAACTGGATGATACTTTCAGGTAATGATCAGTACACTAAGGCGACTTGGTTCCCCAGATTTCGTTCTTCTATGTTGAAGCATTCATTTCCAGTAACAGTTTGAATTTTTAGGTCTCACTCTGTTTTCTCCAATATTGATAGATATATTTGGAACTCTAAATCCAACACGGTTTGTGCTAGCTTCTTGAAACTTGACACAGTAAAGTAGTTTCACGTTCTGTCTCTATGTTTTGTTTCCTCTTGATGTAGCCCTAAGCAGTGACTGGCGAGAAACACTTCCATGGAAAGGGGTTGCCAAGCTTCCAAAAATTATGAATCTCCAGAAATCTCAGCAAATATTTTTTCACCCAAACTGGATGATACTTTCAGGAAATGATCAGTACACTAAGGCGACTTGGTTCCCCAAATGTCGTTCTTCTATGTTGAAGCGTTCATTTCCAGTAACAGTTTGAATTTTTAGGGTTCACTCTGTTTTCTCCTATATTGATACATGTATTTGGAACTCTAAATCCAACACGGTTTGTGGTAGCTTCTTGAAACTTGACACAGTAAAGTAGTTTCACGTTCTGTCTCTATGCTTTGTTTCCTCTTGATGTAGCCCTAAGCAGTGACTGGCGAGAAACACTTTCATGGAAAGGGGTTGCCAAGCTTCCAAAAATTACGAATCTCCAGAAATCTCAGCAAATGTTTTTTCACCCAAACTGGATGATACTTTCAGGTAATGATCAGTACACTAAGGCGACTTGGTTCCCCAAATGTCGTTCTTCTATGTTGAAGCGTTCATTTCCAGTAACAGTTTGAATTTTTAGGTTTCACTCTGTTTTCTCCTATATTGATACATGTATTTGGAACTCTAAATCCAACACGGTTTGTGCTAGCTTCTTGAAACTTGACACAGTAAAGTACTTTCACGTTCTATCTCTACGTTTTGTTTCCTCTTGATGTAGCCCTAAGCAGTGACTGGCGAGAAACACTTTCATGGAAAGGGGTTGCCAAGCTTCCAAAAATTATGAATCTCCAGAAATCTCAGCAAATATTTTTTCACCCAAACTGGATGATACTTTCAGGTAATGATCAGTACACTAAGGCGACTTGGTTCCCCAAATGTCGTTCTTCTATGTTGAAGCGTTCATTTCCAGTAACAGTTTGAATTTTTAGGTTTCACTCTGTTTTCTCCTATATTGATACATGTATTTGGAACTCTAAATCCAACACGGTTTGTGCTAGCTTCTTGAAACTTGACACAGTAAAGTAGTTTCACGTTCTATCTCTATGTTTTGTTTCCTCTTGATGTAGCCCTAAGCAGTGACTGGCGAGAAACACTTCCATGGAAAGGGGTTGCCAAGCTTCCAAAAATTACGAATCTCCAGAAATCTCAGCAAATATTTTTTCACCCAAACTGGAAGATACTTTCAGGTAATGATGAGTACACTAAGGCGACTTGGTTCCCCAAATGCCGTTCTTCTATGTTGAAGCGTTCATTTTTAGTAACAGTTTGAATTTTTAGGTTTCACTCTGTTTTCTCCTATATTGATACATGTATTTGGAACTCTAAATCCAACACGGTTTGTGCTAGCTTCTTGAAACTTGACACAGTAAAGTAGTTTCACGTTCTGTCTCTATGTTTTGTTTCCTCTTGATGTAGCCCTAAGCAGTGACTGGCGAGAAACACTTCCATGGAAAGGGGTTGCCAAGCTTCCAAAAATTATGAATCTCCAGAAATCTCAGCAAATATTTTTTCACCCAAACTGGATGATACTTTCAGGAAATGATCAGTACACTAAGGCGACTTGGTTCCCCAAATGTCGTTCTTCTATGTTGAAGCGTTCATTTCCAGTAACAGTTTGAATTTTTAGGGTTCACTCTGTTTTCTCCTATATTGATACATGTTTTTGGAACTCTAAATCCAACACGGTTTGTGCTAGCTTCTTGAAACTTGACACAGTAAAGTAGTTTCACGTTCTGTCTCTATGTTTTGTTTCCTCTTGATGTAGCCCTAAGCAGTGACTGGCGAGAAACACTTTCATGGAAAGGGGTTGCCAAGCTTCCAAAAATTACGAATCTCCAGAAATCTCAGCAAATGTTTTTTCACCCAAACTGGATGATACTTTCAGGTAATGATCAGTACACTAAGGCGACTTGGTTCCCCAAATGTCGTTCTTCTAGGTTGAAGCGTTCATTTCCAGTAACAGTTTGAATTTTTAGGTTTCACTCTGTTTTCTCCTATATTGATAGATGTATTTGGAACTCTAAATCCAACACGGTTTGTGCTAGCTTCTTGAAACTTGACACTGTAAAGTAGTTTCACGTTCTGTCTCTATGTTTTGTTTCCTCTTGATGTAGCCCTAAGCAGTGACTGGCGAGAAACAATTCCATGGAAAGTGGTTGCCAAGCTTCCAAAAATTATGAATCTCCAGAAATCTCAGCAAATATTTTTTCACCCAAACTGGATGATACTTTCAGGTAATGATTAGTACACTAAGGCGACTTGGTTCCCCAAATGTCGTTCTTGTATGTTGAAGCGTTCATTTCCAGTAACAGTTTGCATTTTTAGGTTTCACTCTGTTTTCTCCTATATTGATATATGTATTTGGAACTCTAAATCCAACACGGTTTGTGCTACCTTCTTGAAACTTGACACACTAAAGTAGTTTCAAGTTATATCTCTATGTTTTGTTTCCTCTGGATGTAGCCCTAAGCACTGACTGGTGTGAAACACTTTCATGGAAAGGGGTTGCCAAGCTTCCAAAAATTACGAATCTCCAGAAATCTCAGCAAATATTTTTTCACCCAAACTGGATGATACTTTCAGGTAATGATCAGTACACTAAGGCGACTTGGTTCCCCAGATTTCGTTCTTCTATGTTGAAGCATTCATTTCCAGTAACAGTTTGAATTTTTAGGTCTCACTCTGTTTTCTCCTATATTGATAGATATATTTGGAACTCTAAATCCAACACGGTTTGTGCTAGCTTCTTGAAACTTGACACAGTAAAGTAGTTACACGTTCTGTCTCTATGTTTTGTTTCCTCTTGATGTAGCCCTAAGCAGTGACTGGCGAGAAACACTTCCATGGAAAGGGGTTGCCAAGCTTCCAAAAATTATGAATCTCCAGAAATCTCAGCAAATATTTTTTCACCCAAACTGGATGATACTTTCAGGAAATGATCAGTACACTAAGGCGACTTGGTTCCCCAAATGTCGTTCTTCTATGTTGAAGCGTTCATTTCCAGTAACAGTTTGAATTTTTAGGGTTCACTCTGTTTTCTCCTATATTGATACATGTATTTGGAACTCTAAATCCAACACGGTTTGTGGTAGCTTCTTGAAACTTGACACAGTAAAGTAGTTTCACGTTCTGTCTCTATGTTTTGTTTCCTCTTGATGTAGCCCTAAGCAGTGACTGGCGAGAAACACTTTCATGGAAAGGGGTTGCCAAGCTTCCAAAAATTACGAATCTCCAGAAATCTCAGCAAATGTTTTTTCACCCAAACTGGATGATACTTTCAGGTAATGATCAGTACACTAAGGCGACTTGGTTCCCCAAATGTCGTTCTTCTATGTTGAAGCGTTCATTTCCAGTAACAGTTTGAATTTTTAGGTTTCACTCTGTTTTCTCCTATATTGATACATGTATTTGGAACTCTAAATCCAACACGGTTTGTGCTAGCTTCTTGAAACTTGACACAGTAAAGTACTTTCACGTTCTATCTCTACGTTTTGTTTCCTCTTGATGTAGCCCTAAGCAGTGACTGGCGAGAAACACTTTCATGGAAAGGGGTTGCCAAGCTTCCAAAAATTATGAATCTCCAGAAATCTCAGCAAATATTTTTTCACCCAAACTGGATGATACTTTCAGGTAATGATCAGTACACTAAGGCGACTTGGTTCCCCAAATGTCGTTCTTCTATGTTGAAGCGTTCATTTTTAGTAACAGTTTGAATTTTTAGGTTTCACTCTGTTTTCTCCTATATTGATACATGTATTTGGAACTCTAAATCCAACACGGTTTGTGCTAGCTTCTTGAAACTTGACACAGTAAAGTAGTTTCACGTTCTATCTCTATGTTTTGTTTCCTCTTGATGTAGCCCTAAGCAGTGACTGGCGAGAAACACTTCCATGGAAAGGGGTTGCCAAGCTTCCAAAAATTACGAATCTCCAGAAATCTCAGCAAATATTTTTTCACCCAAACTGGAAGATACTTTCAGGTAATGATGAGTACACTAAGGCGACTTGGTTCCCCAAATGCCGTTCTTCTATGTTGAAGCGTTCATTTTTAGTAACAGTTTGAATTTTTAGGTTTCACTCTGTTTTCTCCTATATTGATACATGTATTTGGAACTCTAAATCCAACACGGTTTGTGGTAGCTTCTTGAAACTTGACACAGTAAAGTAGTTTCACGTTCTGTCTCTATGTTTTGTTTCCTCTTGATGTAGCCCTAAGCAGTGACTGGCGAGAAACACTTCCATGGAAAGGGGTTGCCAAGCTTCCAAAAATTATGAATCTCCAGAAATCTCAGCAAATATTTTTTCACCCAAACTGGATGATACTTTCAGGAAATGATCAGTACACTAAGGCGACTTGGTTCCCCAAATGTCGTTCTTCTATGTTGAAGCGTTCATTTCCAGTAACAGTTTGAATTTTTAGGGTTCACTCTGTTTTCTCCTATATTGATACATGTTTTTGGAACTCTAAATCCAACACGGTTTGTGCTAGCTTCTTGAAACTTGACACAGTAAAGTAGTTTCACGTTCTGTCTCTATGTTTTGTTTCCTCTTGATGTAGCCCTAAGCAGTGACTGGCGAGAAACACTTTCATGGAAAGGGGTTGCCAAGCTTCCAAAAATTACGAATCTCCAGAAATCTCAGCAAATGTTTTTTCACCCAAACTGGATGATACTTTCAGGTAATGATCAGTACACTAAGGCGACTTGGTTCCCCAGATTTCGTTCTTCTATGTTGAAGCATTCATTTCCAGTAACAGTTTGAATTTTTAGGTTTCACTCTGTTTTCTCCTATATTGATAGATGTATTTGGAACTCTAAATCCAACACGGTTTGTGCTACCTTCTTGAAACTTGACACACTAAAGTAGTTTCAAGTTCTATCTCTATGTTTTGTTTCCTCTTGATGTAGCCCTAAGCACTGACTGGTGTGAAACACTTTCATGGAAAGGGGTTGCCAAGCTTCCAAAAGTTACGAATCTCCAGAAATCTCAGCAAATATTTTTTCACCCAAACTGGATGATACTTTCAGGTAATGATCAGTACACTAAGGCGACTTGGTTCCCCAGATTTCGTTCTTCTATGTTGAAGCATTCATTTCCAGTAACAGTTTAAATTTTTAGGTTTCACTCTGTTTTCTCCTATATTGATACATGTATTTGGAACTCTAAATCCAACACGGTTTGTGCTAGCTTCTTGAAACTTGACACAGTAAAGTAGTTTCACGTTCTATCTCTATGTTTTGTTTCCTCTTGATGTAGCCCTAAGCAGTGACTGGCGAGAAACACTTCCATGGAAAGGGGTTGCCAAGCTTCCAAAAATTACGAATCTCCAGAAATCTCAGCAAATATTTTTTCACCCAAACTGGATGATAATTTCAGGTAATGATCAGTACACTAAGGCGACTTGGTTCCCCAAATGCCGTTCTTCTATGTTGAAGCGTTCATTTTTAGTAACAGTTTGAATTTTTAGGTTTCACTCTGTTTTCTCCTATATTGATACATGTATTTGGAACTCTAAATCCAACACGGTTTGTGGTAGCTTCTTGAAACTTGACACAGTAAAGTAGTTTCACGTTCTGTCTCTATGTTTTGTTTCCTCTTGATGTAGCCCTAAGCAGTGACTGGCGAGAAACACTTTCATGGAAAGGGGTTGCCAAGCTTCCAAAAATTACGAATCTCCAGAAATCTCAGCAAATGTTTTTTCACCCAAACTGGATGATACTTTCAGGTAATGATCAGTACACTAAGGCGACTTGGTTCCCCAAATGTCGTTCTTCTATGTTGAAGCGTTCATTTCCAGTAACAGTTTGAATTTTTAGGTTTCACTCTGTTTTCTCCTATATTGATACATGTATTTGGAACTCTAAATCCAACACGGTTTGTGCTAGCTTCTTGAAGCTTGACACAGTAAAGTACTTTCACGTTCTATCTCTACGTTTTGTTTCCTCTTGATGTAGCCCTAAGCAGTGACTGGCGAGAAACACTTCCATGGAAAGGGGTTGCCAAGCTTCCAAAAATTATGAATCTCCAGAAATCTCAGCAAATATTTTTTCACCCAAACTGGATGATACTTTCAGGAAATGATCAGTACACTAAGGCGACTTGGTTCCCCAAATGTCGTTCTTCTATGTTGAAGCGTTCATTTCCAGTAACAGTTTGAATTTTTAGGTTTCACTCTGTTTTCTCCTATATTGATACATGTATTTGGAACTCTAAATCCAACACGGTTTGTGCTAGCTTCTTGAAACTTGACACAGTAAAGTACTTTCACGTTCTATCTCTACGTTTTGTTTCCTCTTGATGTAGCCCTAAGCAGTGACTGGCGAGAAACACTTTCATGGAAAGGGGTTGCCAAGCTTCCAAAAATTATGAATCTCCAGAAATCTCAGCAAATATTTTTTCACCCAAACTGGATGATACTTTCAGGTAATGATCAGTACACTAAGGCGACTTGGTTCCCCAAATGTCGTTCTTCTAGGTTGAAGCGTTCATTTCCAGTAACAGTTTGAATTTTTAGGTTTCACTCTGTTTTCTCCTATATTGATAGATGTATTTGGAACTCTAAATCCAACACGGTTTGTGCTAGCTTCTTGAAACTTGACACTGTAAAGTAGTTTCACGTTCTGTCTCTATGTTTTGTTTCCTCTTGATGTAGCCCTAAGCAGTGACTGGCGAGAAACAATTCCATGGAAAGTGGTTGCCAAGCTTCCAAAAATTATGAATCTCCAGAAATCTCAGCAAATATTTTTTCACCCAAACTGGATGATACTTTCAGGTAATGATTAGTACACTAAGGCGACTTGGTTCCCCAAATGTCGTTCTTGTATGTTGAAGCGTTCATTTCCAGTAACAGTTTGCATTTTTAGGTTTCACTCTGTTTTCTCCTATATTGATATATGTATTTGGAACTCTAAATCCAACACGGTTTGTGCTACCTTCTTGAAACTTGACACACTAAAGTAGTTTCAAGTTATATCTCTATGTTTTGTTTCCTCTGGATGTAGCCCTAAGCACTGACTGGTGTGAAACACTTTCATGGAAAGGGGTTGCCAAGCTTCCAAAAATTACGAATCTCCAGAAATCTCAGCAAATATTTTTTCACCCAAACTGGATGATACTTTCAGGTAATGATCAGTACACTAAGGCGACTTGGTTCCCCAGATTTCGTTCTTCTATGTTGAAGCATTCATTTCCAGTAACAGTTTGAATTTTTAGGTCTCACTCTGTTTTCTCCTATATTGATAGATATATTTGGAACTCTAAATCCAACACGGTTTGTGCTAGCTTCTTGAAACTTGACACAGTAAAGTAGTTACACGTTCTGTCTCTATGTTTTGTTTCCTCTTGATGTAGCCCTAAGCAGTGACTGGCGAGAAACACTTCCATGGAAAGGGGTTGCCAAGCTTCCAAAAATTATGAATCTCCAGAAATCTCAGCAAATATTTTTTCACCCAAACTGGATGATACTTTCAGGAAATGATCAGTACACTAAGGCGACTTGGTTCCCCAAATGTCGTTCTTCTATGTTGAAGCGTTCATTTCCAGTAACAGTTTGAATTTTTAGGGTTCACTCTGTTTTCTCCTATATTGATACATGTATTTGGAACTCTAAATCCAACACGGTTTGTGGTAGCTTCTTGAAACTTGACACAGTAAAGTAGTTTCACGTTCTGTCTCTATGTTTTGTTTCCTCTTGATGTAGCCCTAAGCAGTGACTGGCGAGAAACACTTTCATGGAAAGGGGTTGCCAAGCTTCCAAAAATTACGAATCTCCAGAAATCTCAGCAAATGTTTTTTCACCCAAACTGGATGATACTTTCAGGTAATGATCAGTACACTAAGGCGACTTGGTTCCCCAAATGTCGTTCTTCTATGTTGAAGCGTTCATTTCCAGTAACAGTTTGAATTTTTAGGTTTCACTCTGTTTTCTCCTATATTGATACATGTATTTGGAACTCTAAATCCAACACGGTTTGTGCTAGCTTCTTGAAACTTGACACAGTAAAGTACTTTCACGTTCTATCTCTACGTTTTGTTTCCTCTTGATGTAGCCCTAAGCAGTGACTGGCGAGAAACACTTTCATGGAAAGGGGTTGCCAAGCTTCCAAAAATTATGAATCTCCAGAAATCTCAGCAAATATTTTTTCACCCAAACTGGATGATACTTTCAGGTAATGATCAGTACACTAAGGCGACTTGGTTCCCCAAATGTCGTTCTTCTATGTTGAAGCGTTCATTTTTAGTAACAGTTTGAATTTTTAGGTTTCACTCTGTTTTCTCCTATATTGATACATGTATTTGGAACTCTAAATCCAACACGGTTTGTGCTAGCTTCTTGAAACTTGACACAGTAAAGTAGTTTCACGTTCTATCTCTATGTTTTGTTTCCTCTTGATGTAGCCCTAAGCAGTGACTGGCGAGAAACACTTCCATGGAAAGGGGTTGCCAAGCTTCCAAAAATTACGAATCTCCAGAAATCTCAGCAAATATTTTTTCACCCAAACTGGAAGATACTTTCAGGTAATGATGAGTACACTAAGGCGACTTGGTTCCCCAAATGCCGTTCTTCTATGTTGAAGCGTTCATTTTTAGTAACAGTTTGAATTTTTAGGTTTCACTCTGTTTTCTCCTATATTGATACATGTATTTGGAACTCTAAATCCAACACGGTTTGTGGTAGCTTCTTGAAACTTGACACAGTAAAGTAGTTTCACGTTCTGTCTCTATGTTTTGTTTCCTCTTGATGTAGCCCTAAGCAGTGACTGGCGAGAAACACTTCCATGGAAAGGGGTTGCCAAGCTTCCAAAAATTATGAATCTCCAGAAATCTCAGCAAATATTTTTTCACCCAAACTGGATGATACTTTCAGGAAATGATCAGTACACTAAGGCGACTTGGTTCCCCAAATGTCGTTCTTCTATGTTGAAGCGTTCATTTCCAGTAACAGTTTGAATTTTTAGGGTTCACTCTGTTTTCTCCTATATTGATACATGTTTTTGGAACTCTAAATCCAACACGGTTTGTGCTAGCTTCTTGAAACTTGACACAGTAAAGTAGTTTCACGTTCTGTCTCTATGTTTTGTTTCCTCTTGATGTAGCCCTAAGCAGTGACTGGCGAGAAACACTTTCATGGAAAGGGGTTGCCAAGCTTCCAAAAATTACGAATCTCCAGAAATCTCAGCAAATGTTTTTTCACCCAAACTGGATGATACTTTCAGGTAATGATCAGTACACTAAGGCGACTTGGTTCCCCAGATTTCGTTCTTCTATGTTGAAGCATTCATTTCCAGTAACAGTTTGAATTTTTAGGTTTCACTCTGTTTTCTCCTATATTGATAGATGTATTTGGAACTCTAAATCCAACACGGTTTGTGCTACCTTCTTGAAACTTGACACACTAAAGTAGTTTCAAGTTCTATCTCTATGTTTTGTTTCCTCTTGATGTAGCCCTAAGCACTGACTGGTGTGAAACACTTTCATGGAAAGGGGTTGCCAAGCTTCCAAAAGTTACGAATCTCCAGAAATCTCAGCAAATATTTTTTCACCCAAACTGGATGATACTTTCAGGTAATGATCAGTACACTAAGGCGACTTGGTTCCCCAGATTTCGTTCTTCTATGTTGAAGCATTCATTTCCAGTAACAGTTTAAATTTTTAGGTTTCACTCTGTTTTCTCCTATATTGATACATGTATTTGGAACTCTAAATCCAACACGGTTTGTGCTAGCTTCTTGAAACTTGACACAGTAAAGTAGTTTCACGTTCTATCTCTATGTTTTGTTTCCTCTTGATGTAGCCCTAAGCAGTGACTGGCGAGAAACACTTCCATGGAAAGGGGTTGCCAAGCTTCCAAAAATTACGAATCTCCAGAAATCTCAGCAAATATTTTTTCACCCAAACTGGATGATAATTTCAGGTAATGATCAGTACACTAAGGCGACTTGGTTCCCCAAATGCCGTTCTTCTATGTTGAAGCGTTCATTTTTAGTAACAGTTTGAATTTTTAGGTTTCACTCTGTTTTCTCCTATATTGATACATGTATTTGGAACTCTAAATCCAACACGGTTTGTGGTAGCTTCTTGAAACTTGACACAGTAAAGTAGTTTCACGTTCTGTCTCTATGTTTTGTTTCCTCTTGATGTAGCCCTAAGCAGTGACTGGCGAGAAACACTTTCATGGAAAGGGGTTGCCAAGCTTCCAAAAATTACGAATCTCCAGAAATCTCAGCAAATGTTTTTTCACCCAAACTGGATGATACTTTCAGGTAATGATCAGTACACTAAGGCGACTTGGTTCCCCAAATGTCGTTCTTCTATGTTGAAGCGTTCATTTCCAGTAACAGTTTGAATTTTTAGGTTTCACTCTGTTTTCTCCTATATTGATACATGTATTTGGAACTCTAAATCCAACACGGTTTGTGCTAGCTTCTTGAAGCTTGACACAGTAAAGTACTTTCACGTTCTATCTCTACGTTTTGTTTCCTCTTGATGTAGCCCTAAGCAGTGACTGGCGAGAAACACTTCCATGGAAAGGGGTTGCCAAGCTTCCAAAAATTATGAATCTCCAGAAATCTCAGCAAATATTTTTTCACCCAAACTGGATGATACTTTCAGGAAATGATCAGTACACTAAGGCGACTTGGTTCCCCAAATGTCGTTCTTCTATGTTGAAGCGTTCATTTCCAGTAACAGTTTGAATTTTTAGGTTTCACTCTGTTTTCTCCTATATTGATACATGTATTTGGAACTCTAAATCCAACACGGTTTGTGCTAGCTTCTTGAAACTTGACACAGTAAAGTACTTTCACGTTCTATCTCTACGTTTTGTTTCCTCTTGATGTAGCCCTAAGCAGTGACTGGCGAGAAACACTTTCATGGAAAGGGGTTGCCAAGCTTCCAAAAATTATGAATCTCCAGAAATCTCAGCAAATATTTTTTCACCCAAACTGGATGATACTTTCAGGTAATGATCAGTACACTAAGGCGACTTGGTTCCCCAAATGTCGTTCTTCTAGGTTGAAGCGTTCATTTCCAGTAACAGTTTGAATTTTTAGGTTTCACTCTGTTTTCTCCTATATTGATAGATGTATTTGGAACTCTAAATCCAACACGGTTTGTGCTAGCTTCTTGAAACTTGACACTGTAAAGTAGTTTCACGTTCTGTCTCTATGTTTTGTTTCCTCTTGATGTAGCCCTAAGCAGTGACTGGCGAGAAACAATTCCATGGAAAGTGGTTGCCAAGCTTCCAAAAATTATGAATCTCCAGAAATCTCAGCAAATATTTTTTCACCCAAACTGGATGATACTTTCAGGTAATGATTAGTACACTAAGGCGACTTGGTTCCCCAAATGTCGTTCTTGTATGTTGAAGCGTTCATTTCCAGTAACAGTTTGCATTTTTAGGTTTCACTCTGTTTTCTCCTATATTGATAGATGTATTTGGAACTCTAAATCCAACACGGTTTGTGCTACCTTCTTGAAACTTGACACACTAAAGTAGTTTCAAGTTATATCTCTATGTTTTGTTTCCTCTGGATGTAGCCCTAAGCACTGACTGGTGTGAAACACTTTCATGGAAAGGGGTTGCCAAGCTTCCAAAAATTACGAATCTCCAGAAATCTCAGCAAATATTTTTTCACCCAAACTGGATGATACTTTCAGGTAATGATCAGTACACTAAGGCGACTTGGTTCCCCAGATTTCGTTCTTCTATGTTGAAGCATTCATTTCCAGTAACAGTTTGAATTTTTAGGTCTCACTCTGTTTTCTCCAATATTGATAGATATATTTGGAACTCTAAATCCAACACGGTTTGTGCTAGCTTCTTGAAACTTGACACAGTAAAGTAGTTTCACGTTCTGTCTCTATGTTTTGTTTCCTCTTGATGTAGCCCTAAGCAGTGACTGGCGAGAAACACTTCCATGGAAAGGGGTTGCCAAGCTTCCAAAAATTATGAATCTCCAGAAATCTCAGCAAATATTTTTTCACCCAAACTGGATGATACTTTCAGGAAATGATCAGTACACTAAGGCGACTTGGTTCCCCAAATGTCGTTCTTCTATGTTGAAGCGTTCATTTCCAGTAACAGTTTGAATTTTTAGGGTTCACTCTGTTTTCTCCTATATTGATACATGTATTTGGAACTCTAAATCCAACACGGTTTGTGGTAGCTTCTTGAAACTTGACACAGTAAAGTAGTTTCACGTTCTGTCTCTATGCTTTGTTTCCTCTTGATGTAGCCCTAAGCAGTGACTGGCGAGAAACACTTTCATGGAAAGGGGTTGCCAAGCTTCCAAAAATTACGAATCTCCAGAAATCTCAGCAAATGTTTTTTCACCCAAACTGGATGATACTTTCAGGTAATGATCAGTACACTAAGGCGACTTGGTTCCCCAAATGTCGTTCTTCTATGTTGAAGCGTTCATTTCCAGTAACAGTTTGAATTTTTAGGTTTCACTCTGTTTTCTCCTATATTGATACATGTATTTGGAACTCTAAATCCAACACGGTTTGTGCTAGCTTCTTGAAACTTGACACAGTAAAGTACTTTCACGTTCTATCTCTACGTTTTGTTTCCTCTTGATGTAGCCCTAAGCAGTGACTGGCGAGAAACACTTTCATGGAAAGGGGTTGCCAAGCTTCCAAAAATTATGAATCTCCAGAAATCTCAGCAAATATTTTTTCACCCAAACTGGATGATACTTTCAGGTAATGATCAGTACACTAAGGCGACTTGGTTCCCCAAATGTCGTTCTTCTATGTTGAAGCGTTCATTTCCAGTAACAGTTTGAATTTTTAGGTTTCACTCTGTTTTCTCCTATATTGATACATGTATTTGGAACTCTAAATCCAACACGGTTTGTGCTAGCTTCTTGAAACTTGACACAGTAAAGTAGTTTCACGTTCTATCTCTATGTTTTGTTTCCTCTTGATGTAGCCCTAAGCAGTGACTGGCGAGAAACACTTCCATGGAAAGGGGTTGCCAAGCTTCCAAAAATTACGAATCTCCAGAAATCTCAGCAAATATTTTTTCACCCAAACTGGAAGATACTTTCAGGTAATGATGAGTACACTAAGGCGACTTGGTTCCCCAAATGCCGTTCTTCTATGTTGAAGCGTTCATTTTTAGTAACAGTTTGAATTTTTAGGTTTCACTCTGTTTTCTCCTATATTGATACATGTATTTGGAACTCTAAATCCAACACGGTTTGTGCTAGCTTCTTGAAACTTGACACAGTAAAGTAGTTTCACGTTCTGTCTCTATGTTTTGTTTCCTCTTGATGTAGCCCTAAGCACTGACTGGTGTGAAACACTTTCATGGAAAGGGGTTGCCAAGCTTCCAAAAATTACGAATCTCCAGAAATCTCAGCAAATATTTTTTCACCCAAACTGGATGATACTTTCAGGTAATGATCAGTACACTAAGGCGACTTGGTTCCCCAGATTTCGTTCTTCTATGTTGAAGCATTCATTTCCAGTAACAGTTTGAATTTTTAGGTCTCACTCTGTTTTCTCCTATATTGATAGATATATTTGGAACTCTAAATCCAACACGGTTTGTGCTAGCTTCTTGAAACTTGACACAGTAAAGTAGTTTCACGTTCTATCTCTATGTTTTGTTTCCTCTTGATGTAGCCCTAAGCAGTGACTGGCGAGAAACACTTCCATGGAAAGGGGTTGCCAAGCTTCCAAAAATTATGAATCTCCAGAAATCTCAGCAAATATTTTTTCACCCAAACTGGATGATACTTTCAGGAAATGATCAGTACACTAAGGCGACTTGGTTCCCCAAATGTAGTTCTTCTATGTTGAAGCGTTCATTTCCAGTAACAGTTTGAATTTTTAGGGTTCACTCTGTTTTCTCCTATATTGATACATGTTTTTGGAACTCTAAATCCAACACGGTTTGTGCTAGCTTCTTGAAACTTGACACAGTAAAGTAGTTTCACGTTCTGTCTCTATGTTTTGTTTCCTCTTGATGTAGCCCTAAGCAGTGACTGGCGAGAAACACTTTCATGGAAAGGGGTTGCCAAGCTTCCAAAAATTACGAATCTCCAGAAATCTCAGCAAATGTTTTTTCACCCAAACTGGATGATACTTTCAGGTAATGATCAGTACACTAAGGCGACTTGGTTCCCCAGATTTCGTTCTTCTATGTTGAAGCATTCATTTCCAGTAACAGTTTGAATTTTTAGGTTTCACTCTGTTTTCTCCTATATTGATAGATGTATTTGGAACTCTAAATCCAACACGGTTTGTGCTAGCTTCTTGAAACTTGACACAGTAAAGTAGTTTCACGTTCTATCTCTATGTTTTGTTTCCTCTTGATGTAGCCCTAAGCAGTGACTGGCGAGAAACACTTCCATGGAAAGGGGTTGCCAAGCTTCCAAAAATTACGAATCTCCAGAAATCTCAGCAAATATTTTTTCACCCAAACTGGATGATACTTTCAGGTAATGATCAGTACACTAAGGCGACTTGGTTCCCCAAATGCCGTTCTTCTATGTTGAAGCGTTCATTTTTAGTAACAGTTTGAATTTTTAGGTTTCACTCTGTTTTCTCCTATATTGATACATGTATTTGGAACTCTAAATACAACACGGTTTGTGGTAGCTTCTTGAAACTTGACACAGTAAAGTAGTTTCACGTTCTGTCTCTATGTTTTGTTTCCTCTTGATGTAGCCCTAAGCAGTGACTGGCGAGAAACACTTTCATGGAAAGGGGTTGCCAAGCTTCCAAAAATTACGAATCTCCAGAAATCTCAGCAAATGTTTTTTCACCCAAACTGGATGATACTTTCAGGTAATGATCAGTACACTAAGGCGACTTGGTTCCCCAAATGTCGTTCTTCTATGTTGAAGCGTTCATTTCCAGTAACAGTTTGAATTTTTAGGTTTCACTCTGTTTTCTCCTATATTGATACATGTATTTGGAACTCTAAATCCAACACGGTTTGTGCTAGCTTCTTGAAACTTGACACAGTAAAGTACTTTCACGTTCAATCTCTACGTTTTGTTTCCTCTTGATGTAGCCCTAAGCAGTGACTGGCGAGAAACACTTTCATGGAAAGGGGTTGCCAAGCTTCCAAAAATTATGAATCTCCAGAAATCTCAGCAAATATTTTTTCACCCAAACTGGATGATACTTTCAGGTAATGATCAGTACACTAAGGCGACTTGGTTCCCCAAATGTCGTTCTTCTAGGTTGAAGCGTTCATTTCCAGTAACAGTTTGAATTTTTAGGTTTCACTCTGTTTTCTCCTATATTGATAGATGTATTTGGAACTCTAAATCCAACACGGTTTGTGCTAGCTTCTTGAAACTTGACACTGTAAAGTAGTTTCACGTTCTGTCTCTATGTTTTGTTTCCTCTTGATGTAGCCCTAAGCAGTGACTGGCGAGAAACAATTCCATGGAAAGTGGTTGCCAAGCTTCCAAAAATTATGAATCTCCAGAAATCTCAGCAAATATTTTTTCACCCAAACTGGATGATACTTTCAGGTAATGATTAGTACACTAAGGCGACTTGGTTCCCCAAATGTCGTTCTTGTATGTTGAAGCGTTCATTTCCAGTAACAGTTTGCATTTTTAGGTTTCACTCTGTTTTCTCCTATATTGATATATGTATTTGGAACTCTAAATCCAACACGGTTTGTGCTACCTTCTTGAAACTTGACACACTAAAGTAGTTTCAAGTTATATCTCTATGTTTTGTTTCCTCTTGATGTAGCCCTAAGCACTGACTGGTGTGAAACACTTTCATGGAAAGGGGTTGCCAAGCTTCCAAAAATTACGAATCTCCAGAAATCTCAGCAAATATTTTTTCACCCAAACTGGATGATACTTTCAGGTAATGATCAGTACACTAAGGCGACTTGGTTCCCCAGATTTCGTTCTTCTATGTTGAAGCATTCATTTCCAGTAACAGTTTGAATTTTTAGGTCTCACTCTGTTTTCTCCTATATTGATAGATATATTTGGAACTCTAAATCCAACACGGTTTGTGCTAGCTTCTTGAAACTTGACACAGTAAAGTAGTTTCACGTTCTATCTCTATGTTTTGTTTCCTCTTGATGTAGCCCTAAGCAGTGACTGGCGAGAAACACTTCCATGGAAAGGGGTTGCCAAGCTTCCAAAAATTATGAATCTCCAGAAATCTCAGCAAATATTTTTTCACCCAAACTGGATGATACTTTCAGGAAATGATCAGTACACTAAGGCGACTTGGTTCCCCAAATGTAGTTCTTCTATGTTGAAGCGTTCATTTCCAGTAACAGTTTGAATTTTTAGGGTTCACTCTGTTTTCTCCTATATTGATACATGTTTTTGGAACTCTAAATCCAACACGGTTTGTGCTAGCTTCTTGAAACTTGACACAGTAAAGTAGTTTCACGCTCTGTCTCTATGTTTTGTTTCCTCTTGATGTAGCCCTAAGCAGTGACTGGCGAGAAACACTTTCATGGAAAGGGGTTGCCAAGCTTCCAAAAATTACGAATCTCCAGAAATCTCAGCAAATGTTTTTTCACCCAAACTGGATGATACTTTCAGGTAATGATCAGTACACTAAGGCGACTTGGTTCCCCAGATTTCGTTCTTCTATGTTGAAGCATTCATTTCCAGTAACAGTTTGAATTTTTAGGTTTCACTCTGTTTTCTCCTATATTGATAGATGTATTTGGAACTCTAAATCCAACACGGTTTGTGCTACCTTCTTGAAACTTGACACACTAAAGTAGTTTCAAGTTCTATCTCTATGTTTTGTTTCCTCTTGATGTAGCCCTAAGCACTGACTGGTGTGAAACACTTTCATGGAAAGGGGTTGCCAAGCTTCCAAAAGTTACGAATCTCCAGAAATCTCAGCAAATATTTTTTCACCCAAACTGGATGATACTTTCAGGTAATGATCAGTACACTAAGGCGACTTGGTTCCCCAGATTTCGTTCTTCTATGTTGAAGCATTCATTTCCAGTAACAGTTTAAATTTTTAGGTTTCACTCTGTTTTCTCCTATATTGATACATGTATTTGGAACTCTAAATCCAACACGGTTTGTGCTAGCTTCTTGAAACTTGACACAGTAAAGTAGTTTCACGTTCTATCTCTATGTTTTGTTTCCTCTTGATGTAGCCCTAAGCAGTGACTGGCGAGAAACACTTCCATGGAAAGGGGTTGCCAAGCTTCCAAAAATTACGAATCTCCAGAAATCTCAGCAAATATTTTTTCACCCAAACTGGATGATACTTTCAGGTAATGATCAGTACACTAAGGCGACTTGGTTCCCCAAATGCCGTTCTTCTATGTTGAAGCGTTCATTTTTAGTAACAGTTTGAATTTTTAGGTTTCACTCTGTTTTCTCCTATATTGATACATGTATTTGGAACTCTAAATCCAACACGGTTTGTGCTAGCTTCTTGAAACTTGACACAGTAAAGTAGTTTCACGTTCTATCTCTATGTTTTGTTTCCTCTTGATGTAGCCCTAAGCAGTGACTGGCGAGAAACACTTCCATGGAAAGGGGTTGCCAAGCTTCCAAAAATTACGAATCTCCAGAAATCTCAGCAAATATTTTTTCACCCAAACTGGAAGATACTTTCAGGTAATGATGAGTACACTAAGGCGACTTGGTTCCCCAAATGCCGTTCTTCTATGTTGAAGCGTTCATTTTTAGTAACAGTTTGAATTTTTAGGTTTCACTCTGTTTTCTCCTATATTGATACATGTATTTGGAACTCTAAATCCAACACGGTTTGTGCTAGCTTCTTGAAACTTGACACAGTAAAGTAGTTTCACGTTCTGTCTCTATGTTTTGTTTCCTCTTGATGTAGCCCTAAGCAGTGACTGGCGAGAAACACTTCCATGGAAAGGGGTTGCCAAGCTTCCAAAAATTATGAATCTCCAGAAATCTCAGCAAATATTTTTTCACCCAAACTGGATGATACTTTCAGGAAATGATCAGTACACTAAGGCGACTTGGTTCCCCAAATGTCGTTCTTCTATGTTGAAGCGTTCATTTCCAGTAACAGTTTGAATTTTTAGGGTTCACTCTGTTTTCTCCTATATTGATACATGTTTTTGGAACTCTAAATCCAACACGGTTTGTGCTAGCTTCTTGAAACTTGACACAGTAAAGTAGTTTCACGTTCTGTCTCTATGTTTTGTTTCCTCTTGATGTAGCCCTAAGCAGTGACTGGCGAGAAACACTTTCATGGAAAGGGGTTGCCAAGCTTCCAAAAATTACGAATCTTTAGAAATCTCAGCAAATGTTTTTTCACCCAAACTGGATGATACTTTCAGGTAATGATCAGTACACTAAGGCGACTTGGTTCCCCAGATTTCGTTCTTCTATGTTGAAGCATTCATTTCCAGTAACAGTTTAAATTTTTAGGTTTCACTCTGTTTTCTCCTATATTGATACATGTATTTGGAACTCTAAATCCAACACGGTTTGTGCTACCTTCTTGAAACTTGACACAGTAAAGTAGTTTCACGTTCTATCTCTATGTTTTGTTTCCTCTTGATGTAGCCCTAAGCAGTGACTGGCGAGAAACACTTCCATGGAAAGGGGTTGCCAAGCTTCCAAAAATTACGAATCTCCAGAAATCTCAGCAAATATTTTTTCACCCAAACTGGATGATACTTTCAGGTAATGATCAGTACACTAAGGCGACTTGGTTCCCCAAATGCCGTTCTTCTATGTTGAAGCGTTCATTTTTAGTAACAGTTTGAATTTTTAGGTTTCACTCTGTTTTCTCCTATATTGATACATGTATTTGGAACTCTAAATCCAACACGGTTTGTGGTAGCTTCTTGAAACTTGACACAGTAAAGTAGTTTCACGTTCTGTCTCTATGTTTTGTTTCCTCTTGATGTAGCCCTAAGCAGTGACTGGCGAGAAACACTTTCATGGAAAGGGGTTGCCAAGCTTCCAAAAATTACGAATCTCCAGAAATCTCAGCAAATGTTTTTTCACCCAAACTGGATGATACTTTCAGGTAATGATCAGTACACTAAGGCGACTTGGTTCCCCAAATGTCGTTCTTCTATGTTGAAGCGTTCATTTCCAGTAACAGTTTGAATTTTTAGGTTTCACTCTGTTTTCTCCTATATTGATACATGTATTTGGAACTCTAAATCCAACACGGTTTGTGCTAGCTTCTTGAAACTTGACACAGTAAAGTACTTTCACGTTCTATCTCTACGTTTTGTTTCCTCTTGATGTAGCCCTAAGCAGTGACTGGCGAGAAACACTTTCATGGAAAGGGGTTGCCAAGCTTCCAAAAATTATGAATCTCCAGAAATCTCAGCAAATATTTTTTCACCCAAACTGGATGATACTTTCAGGTAATGATCAGTACACTAAGGCGACTTGGTTCCCCAAATGACGTTCTTCTATGTTGAAGCGTTCATTTTTAGTAACAGTTTGAATTTTTAGGTTTCACTCTGTTTTCTCCTATATTGATAGATGTATTTGGAACTCTAAATCCAACACGGTTTGTGCTAGCTTCTTGAAACTTGACACTGTAAAGTAGTTTCACGTTCTGTCTCTATGTTTTGTTTCCTCTTGATGTAGCCCTAAGCAGTGACTGGCGAGAAACAATTCCATGGAAAGTGGTTGCCAAGCTTCCAAAAATTATGAATCTCCAGAAATCTCAGCAAATATTTTTTCACCCAAACTGGATGATACTTTCAGGTAATGATTAGTACACTAAGGCGACTTGGTTCCCCAAATGTCGTTCTTGTATGTTGAAGCGTTCATTTCCAGTAACAGTTTGCATTTTTAGGTTTCACTCTGTTTTCTCCTATATTGATATATGTATTTGGAACTCTAAATCCAACACGGTTTGTGCTACCTTCTTGAAACTTGACACACTAAAGTAGTTTCAAGTTATATCTCTATGTTTTGTTTCCTCTTGATGTAGCCCTAAGCACTGACTGGTGTGAAACACTTTCATGGAAAGGGGTTGCCAAGCTTCCAAAAATTACGAATCTCCAGAAATCTCAGCAAATATTTTTTCACCCAAACTGGATGATACTTTCAGGTAATGATCAGTACACTAAGGCGACTTGGTTCCCCAGATTTCGTTCTTCTATGTTGAAGCATTCATTTCCAGTAACAGTTTGAATTTTTAGGTCTCACTCTGTTTTCTCCTATATTGATAGATATATTTGGAACTCTAAATCCAACACGGTTTGTGCTAGCTTCTTGAAACTTGACACAGTAAAGTAGTTTCACGTTCTGTCTCTATGTTTTGTTTCCTCTTGATGTAGCCCTAAGCAGTGACTGGCGAGAAACACTTCCATGGAAAGGGGTTGCCAAGCTTCCAAAAATTATGAATCTCCAGAAATCTCAGCAAATATTTTTTCACCCAAACTGGATGATACTTTCAGGAAATGATCAGTACACTAAGGCGACTTGGTTCCCCAAATGTCGTTCTTCTATGTTGAAGCGTTCATTTCCAGTAACAGTTTGAATTTTTAGGGTTCACTCTGTTTTCTCCTATATTGATACATGTTTTTGGAACTCTAAATCCAACACGGTTTGTGCTAGCTTCTTGAAACTTGACACAGTAAAGTAGTTTCACGTTCTGTCTCTATGTTTTGTTTCCTCTTGATGTAGCCCTAAGCAGTGACTGGCGAGAAACACTTTCATGGAAAGGGGTTGCCAAGCTTCCAAAAATTACGAATCTCCAGAAATCTCAGCAAATGTTTTTTCACCCAAACTGGATGATACTTTCAGGTAATGATCAGTACACTAATGCGACTTGGTTCCCCAGATTTCGTTCTTCTATGTTGAAGCATTCATTTCCAGTAACAGTTTGAATTTTTAGGTTTCACTCTGTTTTCTCCTATATTGATAGATGTATTTGGAACTCTAAATCCAACACGGTTTGTGCTACCTTCTTGAAACTTGACACACTAAAGTAGTTTCAAGTTCTATCTCTATGTTTTGTTTCCTCTTGATGTAGCCCTAAGCACTGACTGGTGTGAAACACTTTCATGGAAAGGGGTTGCCAAGCTTCCAAAAGTTACGAATCTCCAGAAATCTCAGCAAATATTTTTTCACCCAAACTGGATGATACTTTCAGGTAATGATCAGTACACTAAGGCGACTTGGTTCCCCAGATTTCGTTCTTCTATGTTGAAGCATTCATTTCCAGTAACAGTTTAAATTTTTAGGTTTCACTCTGTTTTCTCCTATATTGATACATGTATTTGGAACTCTAAATCCAACACGGTTTGTGCTAGCTTCTTGAAACTTGACACAGTAAAGTAGTTTCACGTTCTATCTCTATGTTTTGTTTCCTCTTGATGTAGCCCTAAGCAGTGACTGGCGAGAAACACTTCCATGGAAAGGGGTTGCCAAGCTTCCAAAAATTACGAATCTCCAGAAATCTCAGCAAATATTTTTTCACCCAAACTGGATGATACTTTCAGGTAATGATCAGTACACTAAGGCGACTTGGTTCCCCAAATGCCGTTCTTCTATGTTGAAGCGTTCATTTTTAGTAACAGTTTGAATTTTTAGGTTTCACTCTGTTTTCTCCTATATTGATACATGTATTTGGAACTCTAAATCCAACACGGTTTGTGGTAGCTTCTTGAAACTTGACACAGTAAAGTAGTTTCACGTTCTGTCTCTATGTTTTGTTTCCTCTTGATGTAGCCCTAAGCAGTGACTGGCGAGAAACACTTTCATGGAAAGGGGTTGCCAAGCTTCCAAAAATTACGAATCTCCAGAAATCTCAGCAAATGTTTTTTCACCCAAACTGGATGATACTTTCAGGTAATGATCAGTACACTAAGGCGACTTGGTTCCCCAAATGTCGTTCTTCTATGTTGAAGCGTTCATTTCCAGTAACAGTTTGAATTTTTAGGTTTCACTCTGTTTTCTCCTATATTGATACATGTATTTGGAACTCTAAATCCAACACGGTTTGTGCTAGCTTCTTGAAACTTGACACAGTAAAGTACTTTCACGTTCTATCTCTACGTTTTGTTTCCTCTTGATGTAGCCCTAAGCAGTGACTGGCGAGAAACACTTCCATGGAAAGGGGTTGCCAAGCTTCCAAAAATTACGAATCTCCAGAAATCTCAGCAAATATTTTTTCACCCAAACTGGATGATACTTTCAGGTAATGATCAGTACACTAAGGCGACTTGGTTCCCCAAATGTCGTTCTTCTATGTTGAAGCGTTCATTTCCAGTAACAGTTTGAATTTTTAGGTTTCACTGTGTTTCCTCCTATATTGATACATGTATTTGGAACTCTAAATCCAACACGGTTTGTGCTAGCTTCTTGAAACTTGACACAGTAAAGTAGTTTCACGTTCTATCTCTATGTTTTGTTTCCTCTTGATGTAGCCCTAAGCAGTGACTGGCGAGAAACACTTCCATGGAAAGGGGTTGCCAAGCTTCCAAAAATTACGAATCTCCAGAAATCTCAGCAAATATTTTTTCACCCAAACTGGAAGATACTTTCAGGTAATGATGAGTACACTAAGGCGACTTGGTTCCCCAAATGCCGTTCTTCTATGTTGAAGCGTTCATTTTTAGTAACAGTTTGAATTTTTAGGTTTCACTCTGTTTTCTCCTATATTGATACATGTATTTGGAACTCTAAATCCAACACGGTTTGTGCTAGCTTCTTGAAACTTGACACAGTAAAGTAGTTTCACGTTCTGTCTCTATGTTTTGTTTCCTCTTGATGTAGCCCTAAGCAGTGACTGGCGAGAAACACTTCCATGGAAAGGGGTTGCCAAGCTTCCAAAAATTATGAATCTCCAGAAATCTCAGCAAATATTTTTTCACCCAAACTGGATGATACTTTCAGGAAATGATCAGTACACTAAGGCGACTTGGTTCCCCAAATGTCGTTCTTCTATGTTGAAGCGTTCATTTCCAGTAACAGTTTGAATTTTTAGGGTTCACTCTGTTTTCTCCTATATTGATACATGTTTTTGGAACTCTAAATCCAACACGGTTTGTGCTAGCTTCTTGAAACTTGACACAGTAAAGTAGTTTCACGTTCTGTCTCTATGTTTTGTTTCCTCTTGATGTAGCCCTAAGCAGTGACTGGCGAGAAACACTTTCATGGAAAGGGGTTGCCAAGCTTCCAAAAATTACGAATCTCCAGAAATCTCAGCAAATGTTTTTTCACCCAAACTGGATGATACTTTCAGGTAATGATCAGTACACTAAGGCGACTTGGTTCCCCAGATTTCGTTCTTCTATGTTGAAGCATTCATTTCCAGTAACAGTTTAAATTTTTAGGTTTCACTCTGTTTTCTCCTATATTGATACATGTATTTGGAACTCTAAATCCAACACGGTTTGTGCTAGCTTCTTGAAACTTGACACAGTAAAGTAGTTTCACGTTCTATCTCTATGTTTTGTTTCCTCTTGATGTAGCCCTAAGCAGTGACTGGCGAGAAACACTTCCATGGAAAGGGGTTGCCAAGCTTCCAAAAATTACGAATCTCCAGAAATCTCAGCAAATATTTTTTCACCCAAACTGGATGATACTTTCAGGTAATGATCAGTACACTAAGGCGACTTGGTTCCCCAAATGCCGTTCTTCTATGTTGAAGCGTTCATTTTTAGTAACAGTTTGAATTTTTAGGTTTCACTCTGTTTTCTCCTATATTGATACATGTATTTGGAACTCTAAATCCAACACGGTTTGTGGTAGCTTCTTGAAACTTGACACAGTAAAGTAGTTTCACGTTCTGTCTCTATGTTTTGTTTCCTCTTGATGTAGCCCTAAGCAGTGACTGGCGAGAAACACTTTCATGGAAAGGGGTTGCCAAGCTTCCAAAAATTACGAATCTCCAGAAATCTCAGCAAATGTTTTTTCACCCAAACTGGATGATACTTTCAGGTAATGATCAGTACACTAAGGCGACTTGGTTCCCCAAATGTCGTTCTTCTATGTTGAAGCGTTCATTTCCAGTAACAGTTTGAATTTTTAGGTTTCACTCTGTTTTCTCCTATATTGATACATGTATTTGGAACTCTAAATCCAACACGGTTTGTGCTAGCTTCTTGAAACTTGACACAGTAAAGTACTTTCACGTTCTATCTCTACGTTTTGTTTCCTCTTGATGTAGCCCTAAGCAGTGACTGGCGAGAAACACTTTCATGGAAAGGGGTTGCCAAGCTTCCAAAAATTATGAATCTCCAGAAATCTCAGCAAATATTTTTTCACCCAAACTGGATGATACTTTCAGGTAATGATCAGTACACTAAGGCGACTTGGTTCCCCAAATGTCGTTCTTCTATGTTGAAGCGTTCATTTCCAGTAACAGTTTGAATTTTTAGGTTTCACTCTGTTTTCTCCTATATTGATAGATGTATTTGGAACTCTAAATCCAACACGGTTTGTGCTAGCTTCTTGAAACTTGACACTGTAAAGTAGTTTCACGTTCTGTCTCTATGTTTTGTTTCCTCTTGATGTAGCCCTAAGCAGTGACTGGCGAGAAACAATTCCATGGAAAGTGGTTGCCAAGCTTCCAAAAATTATGAATCTCCAGAAATCTCAGCAAATATTTTTTCACCCAAACTGGATGATACTTTCAGGTAATGATTAGTACACTAAGGCGACTTGGTTCCCCAAATGTCGTTCTTGTATGTTGAAGCGTTCATTTCCAGTAACAGTTTGCATTTTTAGGTTTCACTCTGTTTTCTCCTATATTGATATATGTATTTGGAACTCTAAATCCAACACGGTTTGTGCTACCTTCTTGAAACTTGACACACTAAAGTAGTTTCAAGTTATATCTCTATGTTTTGTTTCCTCTTGATGTAGCCCTAAGCACTGACTGGTGTGAAACACTTTCATGGAAAGGGGTTGCCAAGCTTCCAAAAATTACGAATCTCCAGAAATCTCAGCAAATATTTTTTCACCCAAACTGGATGATACTTTCAGGTAATGATCAGTACACTAAGGCGACTTGGTTCCCCAGATTTCGTTCTTCTATGTTGAAGCATTCATTTCCAGTAACAGTTTGAATTTTTAGGTCTCACTCTGTTTTCTCCTATATTGATAGATATATTTGGAACTCTAAATCCAACACGGTTTGTGCTAGCTTCTTGAAACTTGACACAGTAAAGTAGTTTCACGTTCTGTCTCTATGTTTTGTTTCCTCTTGATGTAGCCCTAAGCAGTGACTGGCGAGAAACACTTCCATGGAAAGGGGTTGCCAAGCTTCCAAAAATTATGAATCTCCAGAAATCTCAGCAAATATTTTTTCACCCAAACTGGATGATACTTTCAGGAAATGATCAGTACACTAAGGCGACTTGGTTCCCCAAATGTCGTTCTTCTATGTTGAAGCGTTCATTTCCAGTAACAGTTTGAATTTTTAGGGTTCACTCTGTTTTCTCCTATATTGATACATGTTTTTGGAACTCTAAATCCAACACGGTTTGTGCTAGCTTCTTGAAACTTGACACAGTAAAGTAGTTTCACGTTCTGTCTCTATGTTTTGTTTCCTCTTGATGTAGCCCTAAGCAGTGACTGGCGAGAAACACTTTCATGGAAAGGGGTTGCCAAGCTTCCAAAAATTACGAATCTCCAGAAATCTCAGCAAATGTTTTTTCACCCAAACTGGATGATACTTTCAGGTAATGATCAGTACACTAATGCGACTTGGTTCCCCAGATTTCGTTCTTCTATGTTGAAGCATTCATTTCCAGTAACAGTTTGAATTTTTAGGTTTCACTCTGTTTTCTCCTATATTGATAGATGTATTTGGAACTCTAAATCCAACACGGTTTGTGCTACCTTCTTGAAACTTGACACACTAAAGTAGTTTCAAGTTCTATCTCTATGTTTTGTTTCCTCTTGATGTAGCCCTAAGCACTGACTGGTGTGAAACACTTTCATGGAAAGGGGTTGCCAAGCTTCCAAAAGTTACGAATCTCCAGAAATCTCAGCAAATATTTTTTCACCCAAACTGGATGATACTTTCAGGTAATGATCAGTACACTAAGGCGACTTGGTTCCCCAGATTTCGTTCTTCTATGTTGAAGCATTCATTTCCAGTAACAGTTTAAATTTTTAGGTTTCACTCTGTTTTCTCCTATATTGATACATGTATTTGGAACTCTAAATCCAACACGGTTTGTGCTAGCTTCTTGAAACTTGACACAGTAAAGTAGTTTCACGTTCTATCTCTATGTTTTGTTTCCTCTTGATGTAGCCCTAAGCAGTGACTGGCGAGAAACACTTCCATGGAAAGGGGTTGCCAAGCTTCCAAAAATTACGAATCTCCAGAAATCTCAGCAAATATTTTTTCACCCAAACTGGATGATACTTTCAGGTAATGATCAGTACACTAAGGCGACTTGGTTCCCCAAATGCCGTTCTTCTATGTTGAAGCGTTCATTTTTAGTAACAGTTTGAATTTTTAGGTTTCACTCTGTTTTCTCCTATATTGATACATGTATTTGGAACTCTAAATCCAACACGGTTTGTGGTAGCTTCTTGAAACTTGACACAGTAAAGTAGTTTCACGTTCTGTCTCTATGTTTTGTTTCCTCTTGATGTAGCCCTAAGCAGTGACTGGCGAGAAACACTTTCATGGAAAGGGGTTGCCAAGCTTCCAAAAATTACGAATCTCCAGAAATCTCAGCAAATGTTTTTTCACCCAAACTGGATGATACTTTCAGGTAATGATCAGTACACTAAGGCGACTTGGTTCCCCAAATGTCGTTCTTCTATGTTGAAGCGTTCATTTCCAGTAACAGTTTGAATTTTTAGGTTTCACTCTGTTTTCTCCTATATTGATACATGTATTTGGAACTCTAAATCCAACACGGTTTGTGCTAGCTTCTTGAAACTTGACACAGTAAAGTACTTTCACGTTCTATCTCTACGTTTTGTTTCCTCTTGATGTAGCCCTAAGCAGTGACTGGCGAGAAACACTTTCATGGAAAGGGGTTGCCAAGCTTCCAAAAATTATGAATCTCCAGAAATCTCAGCAAATATTTTTTCACCCAAACTGGATGATACTTTCAGGTAATGATCAGTACACTAAGGCGACTTGGTTCCCCAAATGTCGTTCTTCTATGTTGAAGCGTTCATTTCCAGTAACAGTTTGAATTTTTAGGTTTCACTCTGTTTTCTCCTATATTGATACATGTATTTGGAACTCTAAATCCAACACGGTTTGTGCTAGCTTCTTGAAACTTGACACAGTAAAGTAGTTTCACGTTCTATCTCTATGTTTTGTTTCCTCTTGATGTAGCCCTAAGCAGTGACTGGCGAGAAACACTTCCATGGAAAGGGGTTGCCAAGCTTCCAAAAATTACGAATCTCCAGAAATCTCAGCAAATATTTTTTCACCCAAACTGGAAGATACTTTCAGGTAATGATGAGTACACTAAGGCGACTTGGTTCCCCAAATGCCGTTCTTCTATGTTGAAGCGTTCATTTTTAGTAACAGTTTGAATTTTTAGGTTTCACTCTGTTTTCTCCTATATTGATACATGTATTTGGAACTCTAAATCCAACACGGTTTGTGCTAGCTTCTTGAAACTTGACACAGTAAAGTAGTTTCACGTTCTGTCTCTATGTTTTGTTTCCTCTTGATGTAGCCCTAAGCAGTGACTGGCGAGAAACACTTTCATGGAAAGGGGTTGCCAAGCTTCCAAAAATTACGAATCTCCAGAAATCTCAGCAAATGTTTTTTCACCCAAACTGGATGATACTTTCAGGTAATGATCAGTACACTAAGGCGACTTGGTTCCCCAGATTTCGTTCTTCTATGTTGAAGCGTTCATTTCCAGTAACAGTTTGAATTTTTAGGTTTCACTCTGTTTTCTCCTATATTGATACATGTATTTGAAACTCTAAATCCAACACGGTTTGTGCTAGCTTCTTGAAACTTGACACAGTAAAGTAGTTTCACGTTCTATCTCTATGTTTTGTTTCCTCTTGATGTAGCCCTAAGCAGTGACTGGCGAGAAACACTTCCATGGAAAGGGGTTGCCAAGCTTCCAAAAATTACGAATCTCCAGAAATCTCAGCAAATATTTTTTCACCCAAACTGGATGATACTTTCAGGTAATGATCAGTACACTAAGGCGACTTGGTTCCCCAGATTTCGTTCTTCTATGTTGAAGCATTCATTTCCAGTAACAGTTTGAATTTTTAGGTTTCACTCTGTTTTCTCCTATATTGATACATGTATTTGAAACTCTAAATCCAACACGGTTTGTGCTAGCTTCTTGAAACTTGACACAGTAAAGTAGTTTCACGTTCTATCTCTATGTATTGTTTCCTCTTGATGTAGCCCTAAGCAGTGACTGGCGAGAAACACTTCCATGGAAAGGGGTTGCCAAGCTTCCAAAAATTATGAATCTCCAGAAATCTCAGCAAATATTTTTTCACCCAAACTGGATGATACTTTCAGGAAATGATCAGTACACTAAGGCGACTTGGTTCCCCAAATGTCGTTCTTCTATGTTGAAGCGTTCATTTCCAGTAACAGTTTGAATTTTTAGGGTTCACTCTGTTTTCTCCTATATTGATACATGTTTTTGGAACTCTAAATCCAACACGGTTTGTGCTAGCTTCTTGAAACTTGACACAGTAAAGTAGTTTCACGTTCTGTCTCTATGTTTTGTTTCCTCTTGATGTAGCCCTAAGCAGTGACTGGCGAGAAACACTTTCATGGAAAGGGGTTGCCAAGCTTCCAAAAATTACGAATCTCCAGAAATCTCAGCAAATATTTTTTCACCCAAACTGGATGATACTTTCAGGTAATGATCAGTACACTAAGGCGACTTGGTTCCCCAAATGTCGTTCTTCTATGTTGAAGCGTTCATTTCCAGTAACAGTTTGAATTTTTAGGTTTCACTCTGTTTTCTCCTATATTGATAGATGTATTTGGAACTCTAAATCCAACACGGTTTGTGCTACCTTCTTGAAACTTGACACACTAAAGTAGTTTCAAGTTCTATCTCTATGTTTTGTTTCCTCTTGATGTAGCCCTAAGCACTGACTGGTGTGAAACACTTTCATGGAAAGGGGTTGCCAAGCTTCCAAAAGTTACGAATCTCCAGAAATCTCAGCAAATATTTTTTCACCCAAACTGGATGATACTTTCAGGTAATGATCAGTACACTAAGGCGACTTGGTTCCCCAGATTTCGTTCTTCTATGTTGAAGCATTCATTTCCAGTAACAGTTTGAATTTTTAGGTTTCACTCTGTTTTCTCCTATATTGATACATGTATTTGGAACTCTAAATCCAACACGGTTTGTGCTAGCTTCTTGAAACTTGACACAGTAAAGTAGTTTCACGTTCTGTCTCTATGTTTTGTTTCCTCTTGATGTAGCCCTAAGCAGTGACTGGCGAGAAACACTTTCATGGAAAGGGGTTGCCAAGCTTCCAAAAATTACGAATCTCCAGAAATCTCAGCAAATGTTTTTTCACCCAAACGGGATGATACTTTCAGGTAATGATCAGTATACTAAGGCGACTTGGTTCCCCAAATGTCGTTCTTCTATGTTGAAGCGTTCATTTCCAGTAACAGTTTGAATTTTTAGGTTTCACTCTGTTTTCTCCTATATTGATACATGTATTTGGAACTCTAAATCCAACACGGTTTGTGCTAGCTTCTTGAAACTTGACACAGTAAAGTACTTTCACGTTCTATCTCTACGTTTTGTTTCCTCTTGATGTAGCCCTAAGCAGTGACTGGCGAGAAACACTTTCATGGAAAGGGGTTGCCAAGCTTCCAAAATTTATGAATCTCCAGAAATCTCAGCAAATATTTTTTCACCCAAACTGGATGATACTTTCAGGTAATGATCAGTACACTAAGGCGACTTGGTTCCCCAAATGTCGTTCTTCTAGGTTGAAGCGTTCATTTCCAGTAACAGTTTGAATTTTTAGGTTTCACTCTGTTTTCTCCTATATTGATAGATGTATTTGGAACTCTAAATCCAACACGGTTTGTACTAGCTTCTTGAAACTTGACACTGTAAAGTAGTTTCACGTTCTGTCTCTATGTTTTGTTTCCTCTTGATGTAGCCCTAAGCAGTGACTGGCGAGAAACAATTCCATGGAAAGTGGTCGCCAAGCTTCCAAAAATTATGAATCTCCAGAAATCTCAGCAAATATTTTTTCACCCAAACTGGATGATACTTTCAGGTAATGATTAGTACACTAAGGCGACTTGGTTCCCCAAATGTCGTTCTTGTATGTTGAAGCGTTCATTTCCAGTAACAGTTTGCATTTTTAGGTTTCACTCTGTTTTCTCCTATATTGATATATGTATTTGGAACTCTAAATCCAACACGGTTTGTGCTACCTTCTTGAAACTTGACACACTAAAGTAGTTTCAAGTTCTATCTCTATGTTTTGTTTCCTCTTGATGTAGCCCTAAGCACTGACTGGTGTGAAACACTTTCATGGAAAGGGGTTGCCAAGCTTCCAAAAGTTACGAATCTCCAGAAATCTCAGCAAATATTTTTTCACCCAAACTGGATGATACTTTCAGGTAATGATCAGTACACTAAGGCGACTTGGTTCCCCAGATTTCGTTCTTCTATGTTGAAGCATTCATTTCCAGTAACAGTTTGAATTTTTAGGTTTCACTCTGTTTTCTCCTATATTGATACATGTATTTGGAACTCTAAATCCAACACGGTTTGTGCTAGCTTCTTGAAACTTGACACAGTAAAGTAGTTTCACGTTCTGTCTCTATGTTTTGTTTCCTCTTGATGTAGCCCTAAGCAGTGACTGGCGAGAAACACTTTCATGGAAAGGGGTTGCCAAGCTTCCAAAAATTACGAATCTCCAGAAATCTCAGCAAATGTTTTTTCACCCAAACTGGATGATACTTTCAGGTAATGATCAGTACACTAAGGCGACTTGGTTCCCCAAATGTCGTTCTTCTATGTTGAAGCGTTCATTTCCAGTAACAGTTTGAATTTTTAGGTTTCACTCTGTTTTCTCCTATATTGATACATGTATTTGGAACTCTAAATCCAACACGGTTTGTGCTAGCTTCTTGAAACTTGACACAGTAAAGTACTTTCACGTTCTATCTCTACGTTTTGTTTCCTCTTGATGTAGCCCTAAGCAGTGACTGGCGAGAAACACTTTCATGGAAAGGGGTTGCCAAGCTTCCAAAAATTATGAATCTCCAGAAATCTCAGCAAATATTTTTTCACCCAAACTGGATGATACTTTCAGGTAATGATCAGTACACTAAGGCGACTTGGTTCCCCAAATGTCGTTCTTCTAGGTTGAAGCGTTCATTTCCAGTAACAGTTTGAATTTTTAGGTTTCACTCTGTTTTCTCCTATATTGATAGATGTATTTGGAACTCTAAATCCAACACGGTTTGTGCTAGCTTCTTGAAACTTGACACTGTAAAGTAGTTTCACGTTCTGTCTCTATGTTTTGTTTCCTCTTGATGTAGCCCTAAGCAGTGACTGGCGAGAAACAATTCCATGGAAAGTGGTTGCCAAGCTTCCAAAAATTATGAATCTCCAGAAATCTCAGCAAATATTTTTTCACCCAAACTGGATGATACTTTCAGGTAATGATTAGTACACTAAGGCGACTTGGTTCCCCAAATGTCGTTCTTGTATGTTGAAGCGTTCATTTCCAGTAACAGTTTGCATTTTTAGGTTTCACTCTGTTTTCTCCTATATTGATATATGTATTTGGAACTCTAAATCCAACACGGTTTGTGCTACCTTCTTGAAACTTGACACACTAAAGTAGTTTCAAGTTATATCTCTATGTTTTGTTTCCTCTTGATGTAGCCCTAAGCACTGACTGGTGTGAAACACTTTCATGGAAAGGGGTTGCCAAGCTTCCAAAAATTACGAATCTCCAGAAATCTCAGCAAATGTTTTTTCACCCAAACTGGATGATACTTTCAGGTAATGATCAGTACACTAAGGCGACTTGGTTCCCCAGATTTCGTTCTTCTATGTTGAAGCGTTCATTTCCAGTAACAGTTTGAATTTTTAGGTTTCACTCTGTTTTCTCCTATATTGATAGATGTATTTGGAACTCTAAATCCAACACGGTTTGTGCTACCTTCTTGAAACTTGACACACTAAAGTAGTTTCAAGTTCTATCTCTATGTTTTGTTTCCTCTTGATGTAGCCCTAAGCACTGACTGGTGTGAAACACTTTCATGGAAAGGGGTTGCCAAGCTTCCAAAAGTTACGAATCTCCAGAAATCTCAGCAAATATTTTTTCACCCAAACTGGATGATACTTTCAGGTAATGATCAGTACACTAAGGCGACTTGGTTCCCCAGATTTCGTTCTTCTATGTTGAAGCATTCATTTCCAGTAACAGTTTGAATTTTTAGGTTTCACTCTGTTTTCTCCTATATTGATACATGTATTTGAAACTCTAAATCCAACACGGTTTGTGCTAGCTTCTTGAAACTTGACACAGTAAAGTAGTTTCACGTTCTGTCTCTATGTTTTGTTTCCTCTTGATGTAGCCCTAAGCAGTGACTGGCGAGAAACACTTCCATGGAAAGGGGTTGCCAAGCTTCCAAAAATTACGAATCTCCAGAAATCTCAGCAAATATTTTTTCACCCAAACTGGATGATACTTTCAGGTAATGATCAGTACACTAAGGCGACTTGGTTCCCCAAATGTCGTTCTTCTATGTTGAAGCGTTCATTTCCAGTAACAGTTTGAATTTTTAGGTTTCACTCTGTTTTCTCCTATATTGATACATGTATTTGGAACTCTAAATCCAACACGGTTTGTGCTAGCTTCTTGAAACTTGACACAGTAAAGTAGTTTCACGTTCTATCTCTATGTTTTGTTTCCTCTTGATGTAGCCCTAAGCAGTGACTGGCGAGAAACACTTCCATGGAAAGGGGTTGCCAAGCTTCCAAAAATTACGAATCTCCAGAAATCTCAGCAAATATTTTTTCACCCAAACTGGAAGATACTTTCAGGTAATGATGAGTACACTAAGGCGACTTGGTTCCCCAAATGCCGTTCTTCTATGTTGAAGCGTTCATTTTTAGTAACAGTTTGAATTTTTAGGTTTCACTCTGTTTTCTCCTATATTGATACATGTATTTGGAACTCTAAATCCAACACGGTTTGTGCTAGCTTCTTGAAACTTGACACAGTAAAGTAGTTTCACGTTCTGTCTCTATGTTTTGTTTCCTCTTGATGTAGCCCTAAGCAGTGACTGGCGAGAAACACTTTCATGGAAAGGGGTTGCCAAGCTTCCAAAAATTACGAATCTCCAGAAATCTCAGCAAATGTTTTTTCACCCAAACTGGATGATACTTTCAGGTAATGATCAGTACACTAAGGCGACTTGGTTCCCCAGATTTCGTTCTTCTATGTTGAAGCGTTCATTTCCAGTAACAGTTTGAATTTTTAGGTTTCACTCTGTTTTCTCCTATATTGATAGATGTATTTGGAACTCTAAATCCAACACGGTTTGTGCTACCTTCTTGAAACTTGACACACTAAAGTAGTTTCAAGTTCTATCTCTATGTTTTGTTTCCTCTTGATGTAGCCCTAAGCACTGACTGGTGTGAAACACTTTCATGGAAAGGGGTTGCCAAGCTTCCAAAAGTTACGAATCTCCAGAAATCTCAGCAAATATTTTTTCACCCAAACTGGATGATACTTTCAGGTAATGATCAGTACACTAAGGCGACTTGGTTCCCCAGATTTCGTTCTTCTATGTTGAAGCATTCATTTCCAGTAACAGTTTGAATTTTTAGGTCTCACTCTGTTTTCTCCTATATTGATAGATATATTTGGAACTCTAAATCCAACACGGTTTGTGCTAGCTTCTTGAAACTTGACACAGTAAAGTAGTTTCACGTTCTGTCTCTATGTTTTGTTTCCTCTTGATGTAGCCCTAAGCAGTGACTGGCGAGAAACACTTCCATGGAAAGGGGTTGCCAAGCTTCCAAAAATTATGAATCTCCAGAAATCTCAGCAAATATTTTTTCACCCAAACTGGATGATACTTTCAGGAAATGATCAGTACACTAAGGCGACTTGGTTCCCCAAATGTCGTTCTTCTATGTTGAAGCGTTCATTTCCAGTAACAGTTTGAATTTTTAGGGTTCACTCTGTTTTCTCCTATATTGATACATGTTTTTGGAACTCTAAATCCAACACGGTTTGTGCTAGCTTCTTGAAACTTGACACAGTAAAGTAGTTTCACGTTCTGTCTCTATGTTTTGTTTCCTCTTGATGTAGCCCTAAGCAGTGACTGGCGAGAAACACTTTCATGGAAAGGGGTTGCCAAGCTTCCAAAAATTACGAATCTCCAGAAATCTCAGCAAATGTTTTTTCACCCAAACTGGATGATACTTTCAGGTAATGATCAGTACACTAAGGCGACTTGGTTCCCCAGATTTCGTTCTTCTATGTTGAAGCATTCATTTCCAGTAACAGTTTGAATTTTTAGGTTTCACTCTGTTTTCTCCTATATTGATAGATGTATTTGGAACTCTAAATCCAACACGGTTTGTGCTACCTTCTTGAAACTTGACACACTAAAGTAGTTTCAAGTTCTATCTCTATGTTTTGTTTCCTCTTGATGTAGCCCTAAGCACTGACTGGTGTGAAACACTTTCATGGAAAGGGGTTGCCAAGCTTCCAAAAGTTACGAATCTCCAGAAATCTCAGCAAATATTTTTTCACCCAAACTGGATGATACTTTCAGGTAATGATCAGTACACTAAGGCGACTTGGTTCCCCAGATTTCGTTCTTCTATGTTGAAGCATTCATTTCCAGTAACAGTTTAAATTTTTAGGTTTCACTCTGTTTTCTCCTATATTGATACATGTATTTGGAACTCTAAATCCAACACGGTTTGTGCTAGCTTCTTGAAACTTGACACAGTAAAGTAGTTTCACGTTCTATCTCTATGTTTTGTTTCCTCTTGATGTAGCCCTAAGCAGTGACTGGCGAGAAACACTTCCATGGAAAGGGGTTGCCAAGCTTCCAAAAATTACGAATCTCCAGAAATCTCAGCAAATATTTTTTCACCCAAACTGGATGATACTTTCAGGTAATGATCAGTACACTAAGGCGACTTGGTTCCCCAAATGCCGTTCTTCTATGTTGAAGCGTTCATTTTTAGTAACAGTTTGAATTTTTAGGTTTCACTCTGTTTTCTCCTATATTGATACATGTATTTGGAACTCTAAATCCAACACGGTTTGTGGTAGCTTCTTGAAACTTGACACAGTAAAGTAGTTTCACGTTCTGTCTCTATGTTTTGTTTCCTCTTGATGTAGCCCTAAGCAGTGACTGGCGAGAAACACTTTCATGGAAAGGGGTTGCCAAGCTTCCAAAAATTACGAATCTCCAGAAATCTCAGCAAATGTTTTTTCACCCAAACTGGATGATACTTTCAGGTAATGATCAGTACACTAAGGCGACTTGGTTCCCCAAATGTCGTTCTTCTATGTTGAAGCGTTCATTTCCAGTAACAGTTTGAATTTTTAGGTTTCACTCTGTTTTCTCCTATATTGATACATGTATTTGGAACTCTAAATCCAACACGGTTTGTGCTAGCTTCTTGAAACTTGACACAGTAAAGTACTTTCACGTTCTATCTCTACGTTTTGTTTCCTCTTGATGTAGCCCTAAGCAGTGACTGGCGAGAAACACTTTCATGGAAAGGGGTTGCCAAGCTTCCAAAAATTATGAATCTCCAGAAATCTCAGCAAATATTTTTTCACCCAAACTGGATGATACTTTCAGGTAATGATCAGTACACTAAGGCGACTTGGTTCCCCAAATGTCGTTCTTCTATGTTGAAGCGTTCATTTCCAGTAACAGTTTGAATTTTTAGGTTTCACTCTGTTTTCTCCTATATTGATACATGTATTTGGAACTCTAAATCCAACACGGTTTGTGCTAGCTTCTTGAAACTTGACACAGTAAAGTAGTTTCACGTTCTATCTCTATGTTTTGTTTCCTCTTGATGTAGCCCTAAGCAGTGACTGGCGAGAAACACTTCCATGGAAAGGGGTTGCCAAGCTTCCAAAAATTACGAATCTCCAGAAATCTCAGCAAATATTTTTTCACCCAAACTGGAAGATACTTTCAGGTAATGATGAGTACACTAAGGCGACTTGGTTCCCCAAATGCCGTTCTTCTATGTTGAAGCGTTCATTTTTAGTAACAGTTTGAATTTTTAGGTTTCACTCTGTTTTCTCCTATATTGATACATGTATTTGGAACTCTAAATCCAACACGGTTTGTGCTAGCTTCTTGAAACTTGACACAGTAAAGTAGTTTCACGTTCTGTCTCTATGTTTTGTTTCCTCTTGATGTAGCCCTAAGCAGTGACTGGCGAGAAACACTTTCATGGAAAGGGGTTGCCAAGCTTCCAAAAATTACGAATCTCCAGAAATCTCAGCAAATGTTTTTTCACCCAAACTGGATGATACTTTCAGGTAATGATCAGTACACTAAGGCGACTTGGTTCCCCAGATTTCGTTCTTCTATGTTGAAGCGTTCATTTCCAGTAACAGTTTGAATTTTTAGGTTTCACTCTGTTTTCTCCTATATTGATACATGTATTTGAAACTCTAAATCCAACACGGTTTGTGCTAGCTTCTTGAAACTTGACACAGTAAAGTAGTTTCACGTTCTATCTCTATGTTTTGTTTCCTCTTGATGTAGCCCTAAGCAGTGACTGGCGAGAAACACTTCCATGGAAAGGGGTTGCCAAGCTTCCAAAAATTACGAATCTCCAGAAATCTCAGCAAATATTTTTTCACCCAAACTGGATGATACTTTCAGGTAATGATCAGTACACTAAGGCGACTTGGTTCCCCAGATTTCGTTCTTCTATGTTGAAGCGTTCATTTCCAGTAACAGTTTGAATTTTTAGGTTTCACTCTGTTTTCTCCTATATTGATACATGTATTTGAAACTCTAAATCCAACACGGTTTGTGCTAGCTTCTTGAAACTTGACACAGTAAAGTAGTTTCACGTTCTATCTCTATGTTTTGTTTCCTCTTGATGTAGCCCTAAGCAGTGACTGGCGAGAAACACTTCCATGGAAAGGGGTTGCCAAGCTTCCAAAAATTATGAATCTCCAGAAATCTCAGCAAATATTTTTTCACCCAAACTGGATGATACTTTCAGGAAATGATCAGTACACTAAGGCGACTTGGTTCCCCAAATGTCGTTCTTCTATGTTGAAGCGTTCATTTCCAGTAACAGTTTGAATTTTTAGGGTTCACTCTGTTTTCTCCTATATTGATACATGTTTTTGGAACTCTAAATCCAACACGGTTTTTGCTAGCTTCTTGAAACTTGACACAGTAAAGTAGTTTCACGTTCTGTCTCTATGTTTTGTTTCCTCTTGATGTAGCCCTAAGCAGTGACTGGCGAGAAACACTTTCATGGAAAGGGGTTGCCAAGCTTCCAAAAATTACGAATCTCCAGAAATCTCAGCAAATATTTTTTCACCCAAACTGGATGATACTTTCAGGTAATGATCAGTACACTAAGGCGACTTGGTTCCCCAAATGTCGTTCTTCTATGTTGAAGCGTTCATTTCCAGTAACAGTTTGAATTTTTAGGTTTCACTCTGTTTTCTCCTATATTGATAGATGTATTTGGAACTCTAAATCCAACACGGTTTGTGCTACCTTCTTGAAACTTGACACACTAAAGTAGTTTCAAGTTCTATCTCTATGTTTTGTTTCCTCTTGATGTAGCCCTAAGCACTGACTGGTGTGAAACACTTTCATGGAAAGGGGTTGCCAAGCTTCCAAAAGTTACGAATCTCCAGAAATCTCAGCAAATATTTTTTCACCCAAACTGGATGATACTTTCAGGTAATGATCAGTACACTAAGGCGACTTGATTCCCCAAATGTCGTTCTTCTATGTTGAAGCGTTCATTTCCAGTAACAGTTTGAATTTTTAGGTTTCACTCTGTTTTCTCCTATATTGATACATGTATTTGGAACTCTAAATCCAACACGGTTTGTGCTAGCTTCTTGAAACTTGACACAGTAAAGTAGTTTCACGTTCTATCTCTATGTTTTGTTTCCTCTTGATGTAGCCCTAAGCAGTGACTGGCGAGAAACACTTCCATGGAAAGGGGTTGCCAAGCTTCCAAAAATTACGAATCTCCAGAAATCTCAGCAAATATTTTTTCACCCAAACTGGAAGATACTTTCAGGTAATGATGAGTACACTAAGGCGACTTGGTTCCCCAAATGCCGTTCTTCTATGTTGAAGCGTTCATTTTTAGTAACAGTTTGAATTTTTAGGTTTCACTCTGTTTTCTCCTATATTGATACATGTATTTGGAACTCTAAATCCAACACGGTTTGTGCTAGCTTCTTGAAACTTGACACAGTAAAGTAGTTTCACGTTCTGTCTCTATGTTTTGTTTCCTCTTGATGTAGCCCTAAGCAGTGACTGGCGAGAAACACTTTCATGGAAAGGGGTTGCCAAGCTTCCAAAAATTACGAATCTCCAGAAATCTCAGCAAATGTTTTTTCACCCAAACTGGATGATACTTTCAGGTAATGATCAGTACACTAAGGCGACTTGGTTCCCCAGATTTCGTTCTTCTATGTTGAAGCGTTCATTTCCAGTAACAGTTTGAATTTTTAGGTTTCACTCTGTTTTCTCCTATATTGATAGATGTATTTGGAACTCTAAATCCAACACGGTTTGTGCTACCTTCTTGAAACTTGACACACTAAAGTAGTTTCAAGTTCTATCTCTATGTTTTGTTTCCTCTTGATGTAGCCCTAAGCACTGACTGGTGTGAAACACTTTCATGGAAAGGGGTTGCCAAGCTTCCAAAAGTTACGAATCTCCAGAAATCTCAGCAAATATTTTTTCACCCAAACTGGATGATACTTTCAGGTAATGATCAGTACACTAAGGCGACTTGGTTCCCCAGATTTCGTTCTTCTATGTTGAAGCATTCATTTCCAGTAACAGTTTGAATTTTTAGGTCTCACTCTGTTTTCTCCTATATTGATAGATATATTTGGAACTCTAAATCCAACACGGTTTGTGCTAGCTTCTTGAAACTTGACACAGTAAAGTAGTTTCACGTTCTGTCTCTATGTTTTGTTTCCTCTTGATGTAGCCCTAAGCAGTGACTGGCGAGAAACACTTCCATGGAAAGGGGTTGCCAAGCTTCCAAAAATTATGAATCTCCAGAAATCTCAGCAAATATTTTTTCACCCAAACTGGATGATACTTTCAGGAAATGATCAGTACACTAAGGCGACTTGGTTCCCCAAATGTCGTTCTTCTATGTTGAAGCGTTCATTTCCAGTAACAGTTTGAATTTTTAGGGTTCACTCTGTTTTCTCCTATATTGATACATGTTTTTGGAACTCTAAATCCAACACGGTTTGTGCTAGCTTCTTGAAACTTGACACAGTAAAGTAGTTTCACGTTCTGTCTCTATGTTTTGTTTCCTCTTGATGTAGCCCTAAGCAGTGACTGGCGAGAAACACTTTCATGGAAAGGGGTTGCCAAGCTTCCAAAAATTACGAATCTCCAGAAATCTCAGCAAATGTTTTTTCACCCAAACTGGATGATACTTTCAGGTAATGATCAGTACACTAAGGCGACTTGGTTCCCCAGATTTCGTTCTTCTATGTTGAAGCATTCATTTCCAGTAACAGTTTGAATTTTTAGGTTTCACTCTGTTTTCTCCTATATTGATAGATGTATTTGGAACTCTAAATCCAACACGGTTTGTGCTACCTTCTTGAAACTTGACACACTAAAGTAGTTTCAAGTTCTATCTCTATGTTTTGTTTCCTCTTGATGTAGCCCTAAGCACTGACTGGTGTGAAACACTTTCATGGAAAGGGGTTGCCAAGCTTCCAAAAGTTACGAATCTCCAGAAATCTCAGCAAATATTTTTTCACCCAAACTGGATGATACTTTCAGGTAATGATCAGTACACTAAGGCGACTTGGTTCCCCAGATTTCGTTCTTCTATGTTGAAGCATTCATTTCCAGTAACAGTTTAAATTTTTAGGTTTCACTCTGTTTTCTCCTATATTGATACATGTATTTGGAACTCTAAATCCAACACGGTTTGTGCTAGCTTCTTGAAACTTGACACAGTAAAGTAGTTTCACGTTCTATCTCTATGTTTTGTTTCCTCTTGATGTAGCCCTAAGCAGTGACTGGCGAGAAACACTTCCATGGAAAGGGGTTGCCAAGCTTCCAAAAATTACGAATCTCCAGAAATCTCAGCAAATATTTTTTCACCCAAACTGGATGATACTTTCAGGTAATGATCAGTACACTAAGGCGACTTGGTTCCCCAAATGCCGTTCTTCTATGTTGAAGCGTTCATTTTTAGTAACAGTTTGAATTTTTAGGTTTCACTCTGTTTTCTCCTATATTGATACATGTATTTGGAACTCTAAATCCAACACGGTTTGTGGTAGCTTCTTGAAACTTGACACAGTAAAGTAGTTTCACGTTCTGTCTCTATGTTTTGTTTCCTCTTGATGTAGCCCTAAGCAGTGACTGGCGAGAAACACTTTCATGGAAAGGGGTTGCCAAGCTTCCAAAAATTACGAATCTCCAGAAATCTCAGCAAATGTTTTTTCACCCAAACTGGATGATACTTTCAGGTAATGATCAGTACACTAAGGCGACTTGGTTCCCCAAATGTCGTTCTTCTATGTTGAAGCGTTCATTTCCAGTAACAGTTTGAATTTTTAGGTTTCACTCTGTTTTCTCCTATATTGATACATGTATTTGGAACTCTAAATCCAACACGGTTTGTGCTAGCTTCTTGAAACTTGACACAGTAAAGTACTTTCACGTTCTATCTCTACGTTTTGTTTCCTCTTGATGTAGCCCTAAGCAGTGACTGGCGAGAAACACTTTCATGGAAAGGGGTTGCCAAGCTTCCAAAAATTATGAATCTCCAGAAATCTCAGCAAATATTTTTTCACCCAAACTGGATGATACTTTCAGGTAATGATCAGTACACTAAGGCGACTTGGTTCCCCAAATGTCGTTCTTCTATGTTGAAGCGTTCATTTCCAGTAACAGTTTGAATTTTTAGGTTTCACTCTGTTTTCTCCTATATTGATACATGTATTTGGAACTCTAAATCCAACACGGTTTGTGCTAGCTTCTTGAAACTTGACACAGTAAAGTAGTTTCACGTTCTATCTCTATGTTTTGTTTCCTCTTGATGTAGCCCTAAGCAGTGACTGGCGAGAAACACTTCCATGGAAAGGGGTTGCCAAGCTTCCAAAAATTACGAATCTCCAGAAATCTCAGCAAATATTTTTTCACCCAAACTGGAAGATACTTTCAGGTAATGATGAGTACACTAAGGCGACTTGGTTCCCCAAATGCCGTTCTTCTATGTTGAAGCGTTCATTTTTAGTAACAGTTTGAATTTTTAGGTTTCATTCTGTTTTCTCCTATATTGATACATGTATTTGGAACTCTAAATCCAACACGGTTTGTGCTAGCTTCTTGAAACTTGACACAGTAAAGTAGTTTCACGTTCTGTCTCTATGTTTTGTTTCCTCTTGATGTAGCCCTAAGCAGTGACTGGCGAGAAACACTTTCATGGAAAGGGGTTGCCAAGCTTCCAAAAATTACGAATCTCCAGAAATCTCAGCAAATGTTTTTTCACCCAAACTGGATGATACTTTCAGGTAATGATCAGTACACTAAGGCGACTTGGTTCCCCAGATTTCGTTCTTCTATGTTGAAGCGTTCATTTCCAGTAACAGTTTGAATTTTTAGGTTTCACTCTGTTTTCTCCTATATTGATACATGTATTTGAAACTCTAAATCCAACACGGTTTGTGCTAGCTTCTTGAAACTTGACACAGTAAAGTAGTTTCACGTTCTATCTCTATGTTTTGTTTCCTCTTGATGTAGCCCTAAGCAGTGACTGGCGAGAAACACTTCCATGGAAAGGGGTTGCCAAGCTTCCAAAAATTACGAATCTCCAGAAATCTCAGCAAATATTTTTTCACCCAAACTGGATGATACTTTCAGGTAATGATCAGTACACTAAGGCGACTTGGTTCCCCAGATTTCGTTCTTCTATGTTGAAGCGTTCATTTCCAGTAACAGTTTGAATTTTTAGGTTTCACTCTGTTTTCTCCTATATTGATACATGTATTTGAAACTCTAAATCCAACACGGTTTGTGCTAGCTTCTTGAAACTTGACACAGTAAAGTAGTTTCACGTTCTATCTCTATGTTTTGTTTCCTCTTGATGTAGCCCTAAGCAGTGACTGGCGAGAAACACTTCCATGGAAAGGGGTTGCCAAGCTTCCAAAAATTATGAATCTCCAGAAATCTCAGCAAATATTTTTTCACCCAAACTGGATGATACTTTCAGGAAATGATCAGTACACTAAGGCGACTTGGTTCCCCAAATGTCGTTCTTCTATGTTGAAGCGTTCATTTCCAGTAACAGTTTGAATTTTTAGGGTTCACTCTGTTTTCTCCTATATTGATACATGTTTTTGGAACTCTAAATCCAACACGGTTTTTGCTAGCTTCTTGAAACTTGACACAGTAAAGTAGTTTCACGTTCTGTCTCTATGTTTTGTTTCCTCTTGATGTAGCCCTAAGCAGTGACTGGCGAGAAACACTTTCATGGAAAGGGGTTGCCAAGCTTCCAAAAATTACGAATCTCCAGAAATCTCAGCAAATATTTTTTCACCCAAACTGGATGATACTTTCAGGTAATGATCAGTACACTAAGGCGACTTGGTTCCCCAAATGTCGTTCTTCTATGTTGAAGCGTTCATTTCCAGTAACAGTTTGAATTTTTAGGTTTCACTCTGTTTTCTCCTATATTGATAGATGTATTTGGAACTCTAAATCCAACACGGTTTGTGCTACCTTCTTGAAACTTGACACACTAAAGTAGTTTCAAGTTCTATCTCTATGTTTTGTTTCCTCTTGATGTAGCCCTAAGCACTGACTGGTGTGAAACACTTTCATGGAAAGGGGTTGCCAAGCTTCCAAAAGTTACGAATCTCCAGAAATCTCAGCAAATATTTTTTCACCCAAACTGGATGATACTTTCAGGTAATGATCAGTACACTAAGGCGACTTGGTTCCCCAGATTTCGTTCTTCTATGTTGAAGCATTCATTTCCAGTAACAGTTTGAATTTTTAGGTTTCACTCTGTTTTCTCCTATATTGATACATGTATTTGGAACTCTAAATCCAACACGGTTTGTGCTAGCTTCTTGAAACTTGACACAGTAAAGTAGTTTCACGTTCTGTCTCTATGTTTTGTTTCCTCTTGATGTAGCCCTAAGCAGTGACTGGCGAGAAACACTTTCATGGAAAGGGGTTGCCAAGCTTCCAAAAATTACGAATCTCCAGAAATCTCAGCAAATGTTTTTTCACCCAAACTGGATGATACTTTCAGGTAATGATCAGTACACTAAGGCGACTTGGTTCCCCAAATGTCGTTCTTCTATGTTGAAGCGTTCATTTCCAGTAACAGTTTGAATTTTTAGGTTTCACTCTGTTTTCTCCTATATTGATACATGTATTTGGAACTCTAAATCCAACACGGTTTGTGCTAGCTTCTTGAAACTTGACACAGTAAAGTACTTTCACGTTCTATCTCTACGTTTTGTTTCCTCTTGATGTAGCCCTAAGCAGTGACTGGCGAGAAACACTTTCATGGAAAGGGGTTGCCAAGCTTCCAAAAATTATGAATCTCCAGAAATCTCAGCAAATATTTTTTCACCCAAACTGGATGATACTTTCAGGTAATGATCAGTACACTAAGGCGACTTGGTTCCCCAAATGTCGTTCTTCTAGGTTGAAGCGTTCATTTCCAGTAACAGTTTGAATTTTTAGGTTTCACTCTGTTTTCTCCTATATTGATAGATGTATTTGGAACTCTAAATCCAACACGGTTTGTACTAGCTTCTTGAAACTTGACACTGTAAAGTAGTTTCACGTTCTGTCTCTATGTTTTGTTTCCTCTTGATGTAGCCCTAAGCAGTGACTGGCGAGAAACAATTCCATGGAAAGTGGTTGCCAAGCTTCCAAAAATTATGAATCTCCAGAAATCTCAGCAAATATTTTTTCACCCAAACTGGATGATACTTTCAGGTAATGATTAGTACACTAAGGCGACTTGGTTCCCCAAATGTCGTTCTTGTATGTTGAAGCGTTCATTTCCAGTAACAGTTTGCATTTTTAGGTTTCACTCTGTTTTCTCCTATATTGATATATGTATTTGGAACTCTAAATCCAACACGGTTTGTGCTACCTTCTTGAAACTTGACACACTAAAGTAGTTTCAAGTTCTATCTCTATGTTTTGTTTCCTCTTGATGTAGCCCTAAGCACTGACTGGTGTGAAACACTTTCATGGAAAGGGGTTGCCAAGCTTCCAAAAGTTACGAATCTCCAGAAATCTCAGCAAATATTTTTTCACCCAAACTGGATGATACTTTCAGGTAATGATCAGTACACTAAGGCGACTTGGTTCCCCAGATTTCGTTCTTCTATGTTGAAGCATTCATTTCCAGTAACAGTTTGAATTTTTAGGTTTCACTCTGTTTTCTCCTATATTGATACATGTATTTGGAACTCTAAATCCAACACGGTTTGTGCTAGCTTCTTGAAACTTGACACAGTAAAGTAGTTTCACGTTCTGTCTCTATGTTTTGTTTCCTCTTGATGTAGCCCTAAGCAGTGACTGGCGAGAAACACTTTCATGGAAAGGGGTTGCCAAGCTTCCAAAAATTACGAATCTCCAGAAATCTCAGCAAATGTTTTTTCACCCAAACTGGATGATACTTTCAGGTAATGATCAGTACACTAAGGCGACTTGGTTCCCCAAATGTCGTTCTTCTATGTTGAAGCGTTCATTTCCAGTAACAGTTTGAATTTTTAGGTTTCACTCTGTTTTCTCCTATATTGATACATGTATTTGGAACTCTAAATCCAACACGGTTTGTGCTAGCTTCTTGAAACTTGACACAGTAAAGTACTTTCACGTTCTATCTCTACGTTTTGTTTCCTCTTGATGTAGCCCTAAGCAGTGACTGGCGAGAAACACTTTCATGGAAAGGGGTTGCCAAGCTTCCAAAAATTATGAATCTCCAGAAATCTCAGCAAATATTTTTTCACCCAAACTGGATGATACTTTCAGGTAATGATCAGTACACTAAGGCGACTTGGTTCCCCAAATGTCGTTCTTCTAGGTTGAAGCGTTCATTTCCAGTAACAGTTTGAATTTTTAGGTTTCACTCTGTTTTCTCCTATATTGATACATGTATTTGGAACTCTAAATCCAACACGGTTTGTGCTAGCTTCTTGAAACTTGACACTGTAAAGTAGTTTCACGTTCTGTCTCTATGTTTTGTTTCCTCTTGATGTAGCCCTAAGCAGTGACTGGCGAGAAACAATTCCATGGAAAGTGGTTGCCAAGCTTCCAAAAATTATGAATCTCCAGAAATCTCAGCAAATATTTTTTCACCCAAACTGGATGATACTTTCAGGTAATGATTAGTACACTAAGGCGACTTGGTTCCCCAAATGTCGTTCTTGTATGTTGAAGCGTTCATTTCCAGTAACAGTTTGCATTTTTAGGTTTCACTCTGTTTTCTCCTATATTGATATATGTATTTGGAACTCTAAATCCAACACGGTTTGTGCTACCTTCTTGAAACTTGACACACTAAAGTAGTTTCAAGTTATATCTCTATGTTTTGTTTCCTCTTGATGTAGCCCTAAGCACTGACTGGTGTGAAACACTTTCATGGAAAGGGGTTGCCAAGCTTCCAAAAATTACGAATCTCCAGAAATCTCAGCAAATGTTTTTTCACCCAAACTGGATGATACTTTCAGGTAATGATCAGTACACTAAGGCGACTTGGTTCCCCAGATTTCGTTCTTCTATGTTGAAGCGTTCATTTCCAGTAACAGTTTGAATTTTTAGGTTTCACTCTGTTTTCTCCTATATTGATAGATGTATTTGGAACTCTAAATCCAACACGGTTTGTGCTACCTTCTTGAAACTTGACACACTAAAGTAGTTTCAAGTTCTATCTCTATGTTTTGTTTCCTCTTGATGTAGCCCTAAGCACTGACTGGTGTGAAACACTTTCATGGAAAGGGGTTGCCAAGCTTCCAAAAGTTACGAATCTCCAGAAATCTCAGCAAATATTTTTTCACCCAAACTGGATGATACTTTCAGGTAATGATCATTACACTAAGGCGACTTGGTTCCCCAGATTTCGTTCTTCTATGTTGAAGCATTCATTTCCAGTAACAGTTTGAATTTTTAGGTTTCACTCTGTTTTCTCCTATATTGATACATGTATTTGGAACTCTAAATCCAACACGGTTTGTGCTAGCTTCTTGAAACTTGACACAGTAAAGTAGTTTCACGTTCTATCTCTATGTTTTGTTTCCTCTTGATGTAGCCCTAAGCAGTGACTGGCGAGAAACACTTCCATGGAAAGGGGTTGCCAAGCTTCCAAAAATTACGAATCTCCAGAAATCTCAGCAAATATTTTTTCACCCAAACTGGAAGATACTTTCAGGTAATGATGAGTACACTAAGGCGACTTGGTTCCCCAAATGCCGTTCTTCTATGTTGAAGCGTTCATTTTTAGTAACAGTTTGAATTTTTAGGTTTCACTCTGTTTTCTCCTATATTGATACATGTATTTGGAACTCTAAATCCAACACGGTTTGTGCTAGCTTCTTGAAACTTGACACAGTAAAGTAGTTTCACGTTCTGTCTCTATGTTTTGTTTCCTCTTGATGTAGCCCTAAGCAGTGACTGGCGAGAAACACTTTCATGGAAAGGGGTTGCCAAGCTTCCAAAAATTACGAATCTCCAGAAATCTCAGCAAATGTTTTTTCACCCAAACTGGATGATACTTTCAGGTAATGATCAGTACACTAAGGCGACTTGGTTCCCCAGATTTCGTTCTTCTATGTTGAAGCGTTCATTTCCAGTAACAGTTTGAATTTTTAGGTTTCACTCTGTTTTCTCCTATATTGATAGATGTATTTGGAACTCTAAATCCAACACGGTTTGTGCTACCTTCTTGAAACTTGACACACTAAAGTAGTTTCAAGTTCTATCTCTATGTTTTGTTTCCTCTTGATGTAGCCCTAAGCACTGACTGGTGTGAAACACTTTCATGGAAAGGGGTTGCCAAGCTTCCAAAAGTTACGAATCTCCAGAAATCTCAGCAAATATTTTTTCACCCAAACTGGATGATACTTTCAGGTAATGATCAGTACACTAAGGCGACTTGGTTCCCCAGATTTCGTTCTTCTATGTTGAAGCATTCATTTCCAGTAACAGTTTAAATTTTTAGGTTTCACTCTGTTTTCTCCTATATTGATACATGTATTTGGAACTCTAAATCCAACACGGTTTGTGCTAGCTTCTTGAAACTTGACACAGTAAAGTACTTTCACGTTCTATCTCTACGTTTTCTTTCCTCTTGATGTAGCCCTAAGCAGTGACTGGCGAGAAACACTTTCATGGAAAGGGGTTGCCAAGCTTCCAAAAATTATGAATCTCCAGAAATCTCAGCAAATATTTTTTCACCCAAACTGGATGATACTTTCAGGTAATGATCAGTACACTAAGGCGACTTGGTTCCCCAAATGTCGTTCTTCTAGGTTGAAGCGTTCATTTCCAGTAACAGTTTGAATTTTTAGGTTTCACTCTGTTTTCTCCTATATTGATAGATGTATTTGGAACTCTAAATCCAACACGGTTTGTGCTAGCTTCTTGAAACTTGACACTGTAAAGTAGTTTCACGTTCTGTCTCTATGTTTTGTTTCCTCTTGATGTAGCCCTAAGCAGTGACTGGCGAGAAACAATTCCATGGAAAGTGGTTGCCAAGCTTCCAAAAATTATGAATCTCCAGAAATCTCAGCAAATATTTTTTCACCCAAACTGGATGATACTTTCAGGTAATGATTAGTACACTAAGGCGACTTGGTTCCCCAAATGTCGTTCTTGTATGTTGAAGCGTTCATTTCCAGTAACAGTTTGCATTTTTAGGTTTCACTCTGTTTTCTCCTATATTGATATATGTATTTGGAACTCTAAATCCAACACGGTTTGTGCTACCTTCTTGAAACTTGACACACTAAAGTAGTTTCAAGTTATATCTCTATGTTTTGTTTCCTCTTGATGTAGCCCTAAGCACTGACTGGTGTGAAACACTTTCATGGAAAGGGGTTGCCAAGCTTCCAAAAATTACGAATCTCCAGAAATCTCAGCAAATATTTTTTCACCCAAACTGGATGATACTTTCAGGTAATGATCAGTACACTAAGGCGACTTGGTTCCCCAGATTTCGTTCTTCTATGTTGAAGCATTCATTTCCAGTAACAGTTTGAATTTTTAGGTCTCACTCTGTTTTCTCCTATATTGATAGATATATTTGGAACTCTAAATCCAACACGGTTTGTGCTAGCTTCTTGAAACTTGACACAGTAAAGTAGTTTCACGTTCTGTCTCTATGTTTTGTTTCCTCTTGATGTAGCCCTAAGCAGTGACTGGCGAGAAACACTTCCATGGAAAGGGGTTGCCAAGCTTCCAAAAATTATGAATCTCCAGAAATCTCAGCAAATATTTTTTCACCCAAACTGGATGATACTTTCAGGAAATGATCAGTACACTAAGGCGACTTGGTTCCCCAAATGTCGTTCTTCTATGTTGAAGCGTTCATTTCCAGTAACAGTTTGAATTTTTAGGGTTCACTCTGTTTTCTCCTATATTGATACATGTTTTTGGAACTCTAAATCCAACACGGTTTGTGCTAGCTTCTTGAAACTTGACACAGTAAAGTAGTTTCACGTTCTGTCTCTATGTTTTGTTTCCTCTTGATGTAGCCCTAAGCAGTGACTGGCGAGAAACACTTTCATGGAAAGGGGTTGCCAAGCTTCCAAAAATTACGAATCTCCAGAAATCTCAGCAAATGTTTTTTCACCCAAACTGGATGATACTTTCAGGTAATGATCAGTACACTAAGGCGACTTGGTTCCCCAGATTTCGTTCTTCTATGTTGAAGCATTCATTTCCAGTAACAGTTTGAATTTTTAGGTTTCACTCTGTTTTCTCCTATATTGATAGATGTATTTGGAACTCTAAATCCAACACGGTTTGTGCTACCTTCTTGAAACTTGACACACTAAAGTAGTTTCAAGTTCTATCTCTATGTTTTGTTTCCTCTTGATGTAGCCCTAAGCACTGACTGGTGTGAAACACTTTCATGGAAAGGGGTTGCCAATCTTCCAAAAGTTACGAATCTCCAGAAATCTCAGCAAATATTTTTTCACCCAAACTGGATGATACTTTCAGGTAATGATCAGTACACTAAGGCGACTTGGTTCCCCAGATTTCGTTCTTCTATGTTGAAGCATTCATTTCCAGTAACAGTTTAAATTTTTAGGTTTCACTCTGTTTTCTCCTATATTGATACATGTATTTGGAACTCTAAATCCAACACGGTTTGTGCTAGCTTCTTGAAACTTGACACAGTAAAGTAGTTTCACGTTCTATCTCTATGTTTTGTTTCCTCTTGATGTAGCCCTAAGCAGTGACTGGCGAGAAACACTTCCATGGAAAGGGGTTGCCAAGCTTCCAAAAATTACGAATCTCCAGAAATCTCAGCAAATATTTTTTCACCCAAACTGGATGATAATTTCAGGTAATGATCAGTACACTAAGGCGACTTGGTTCCCCAAATGCCGTTCTTCTATGTTGAAGCGTTCATTTTTAGTAACAGTTTGAATTTTTAGGTTTCACTCTGTTTTCTCCTATATTGATACATGTATTTGGAACTCTAAATCCAACACGGTTTGTGGTAGCTTCTTGAAACTTGACACAGTAAAGTAGTTTCACATTCTGTCTCTATGTTTTGTTTCCTCTTGATGTAGCCCTAAGCAGTGACTGGCGAGAAACACTTTCATGGAAAGGGGTTGCCAAGCTTCCAAAAATTACGAATCTCCAGAAATCTCAGCAAATGTTTTTTCACCCAAACTGGATGATACTTTCAGGTAATGATCAGTACACTAAGGCGACTTGGTTCCCCAAATGTCGTTCTTCTATGTTGAAGCGTTCATTTCCAGTAACAGTTTGAATTTTTAGGTTTCACTCTGTTTTCTCCTATATTGATACATGTATTTGGAACTCTAAATCCAACACGGTTTGTGCTAGCTTCTTGAAACTTGACACAGTAAAGTACTTTCACGTTCTATCTCTACGTTTTGTTTCCTCTTGATGTAGCCCTAAGCAGTGACTGGCGAGAAACACTTCCATGGAAAGGGGTTGCCAAGCTTCCAAAAATTATGAATCTCCAGAAATCTCAGCAAATATTTTTTCACCCAAACTGGATGATACTTTCAGGAAATGATCAGTACACTAAGGCGACTTGGTTCCCCAAATGTCGTTCTTCTATGTTGAAGCGTTCATTTCCAGTAACAGTTTGAATTTTTAGGTTTCACTCTGTTTTCTCCTATATTGATACATGTATTTGGAACTCTAAATCCAACACGGTTTGTGCTAGCTTCTTGAAACTTGACACAGTAAAGTACTTTCACGTTCTATCTCTACGTTTTGTTTCCTCTTGATGTAGCCCTAAGCAGTGACTGGCGAGAAACACTTTCATGGAAAGGGGTTGCCAAGCTTCCAAAAATTATGAATCTCCAGAAATCTCAGCAAATATTTTTTCACCCAAACTGGATGATACTTTCAGGTAATGATCAGTACACTAAGGCGACTTGGTTCCCCAAATGTCGTTCTTCTAGGTTGAAGCGTTCATTTCCAGTAACAGTTTGAATTTTTAGGTTTCACTCTGTTTTCTCCTATATTGATAGATGTATTTGGAACTCTAAATCCAACACGGTTTGTGCTAGCTTCTTGAAACTTGACACTGTAAAGTAGTTTCACGTTCTGTCTCTATGTTTTGTTTCCTCTTGATGTAGCCCTAAGCAGTGACTGGCGAGAAACAATTCCATGGAAAGTGGTTGCCAAGCTTCCAAAAATTATGAATCTCCAGAAATCTCAGCAAATATTTTTTCACCCAAACTGGATGATACTTTCAGGTAATGATTAGTACACTAAGGCGACTTGGTTCCCCAAATGTCGTTCTTGTATGTTGAAGCGTTCATTTCCAGTAACAGTTTGCATTTTTAGGTTTCACTCTGTTTTCTCCTATATTGATATATGTATTTGGAACTCTAAATCCAACACGGTTTGTGCTACCTTCTTGAAACTTGACACACTAAAGTAGTTTCAAGTTATATCTCTATGTTTTGTTTCCTCTGGATGTAGCCCTAAGCACTGACTGGTGTGAAACACTTTCATGGAAAGGGGTTGCCAAGCTTCCAAAAATTACGAATCTCCAGAAATCTCAGCAAATATTTTTTCACCCAAACTGGATGATACTTTCAGGTAATGATCAGTACACTAAGGCGACTTGGTTCCCCAGATTTCGTTCTTCTATGTTGAAGCATTCATTTCCAGTAACAGTTTGAATTTTTAGGTCTCACTCTGTTTTCTCCTATATTGATAGATATATTTGGAACTCTAAATCCAACACGGTTTGTGCTAGCTTCTTGAAACTTGACACAGTAAAGTAGTTTCACGTTCTATCTCTATGTTTTGTTTCCTCTTGATGTAGCCCTAAGCAGTGACTGGCGAGAAACACTTTCATGGAAAGGGGTTGCCAAGCTTCCAAAAATTATGAATCTCCAGAAATCTCAGCAAATAGTTTTTCACCCAAACTGGATGATACTTTCAGGTAATGATCAGTACACTAAGGCGACTTGGTTCCCCAAATGTCGTTCTTCTATGTTGAAGCGTTCATTTCCAGTAACAGTTTGAATTTTTAGGTTTCACTCTGTTTTCTCCTATATTGATACATGTATTTGGAACTCTAAATCCAACACGGTTTGTGCTAGCTTCTTGAAACTTGACACAGTAAAGTAGTTTCACGTTCTATCTCTATGTTTTGTTTCCTCTTGATGTAGCCCTAAGCAGTGACTGGCGAGAAACACTTCCATGGAAAGGGGTTGCCAAGCTTCCAAAAATTACGAATCTCCAGAAATCTCAGCAAATATTTTTTCACCCAAACTGGAAGATACTTTCAGGTAATGATGAGTACACTAAGGCGACTTGGTTCCCCAAATGCCGTTCTTCTATGTTGAAGCGTTCATTTTTAGTAACAGTTTGAATTTTTAGGTTTCACTCTGTTTTCTCCTATATTGATACATGTATTTGGAACTCTAAATCCAACACGGTTTGTGCTAGCTTCTTGAAACTTGACACAGTAAAGTAGTTTCACGTTCTGTCTCTATGTTTTGTTTCCTCTTGATGTAGCCCTAAGCAGTGACTGGCGAGAAACACTTCCATGGAAAGGGGTTGCCAAGCTTCCAAAAATTATGAATCTCCAGAAATCTCAGCAAATATTTTTTCACCCAAACTGGATGATACTTTCAGGAAATGATCAGTACACTAAGGCGACTTGGTTCCCCAAATGTCGTTTTCTATGTTGAAGCGTTCATTTCCAGTAACAGTTTGAATTTTTAGGGTTCACTCTGTTTTCTCCTATATTGATACATGTTTTTGGAACTCTAAATCCAACACGGTTTGTGCTAGCTTCTTGAAACTTGACACAGTAAAGTAGTTTCACGTTCTGTCTCTATGTTTTGTTTCCTCTTGATGTAGCCCTAAGCAGTGACTGGCGAGAAACACTTTCATGGAAAGGGGTTGCCAAGCTTCCAAAAATTACGAATCTCCAGAAATCTCAGCAAATGTTTTTTCACCCAAACTGGATGATACTTTCAGGTAATGATCAGTACACTAAGGCGACTTGGTTCCCCAGATTTCGTTCTTCTATGTTGAAGCATTCATTTCCAGTAACAGTTTGAATTTTTAGGTTTCACTCTGTTTTCTCCTATATTGATAGATGTATTTGGAACTCTAAATCCAACACGGTTTGTGCTACCTTCTTGAAACTTGACACACTAAAGTAGTTTCAAGTTCTATCTCTATGTTTTGTTTCCTCTTGATGTAGCCCTAAGCACTGACTGGTGTGAAACACTTTCATGGAAAGGGGTTGCCAAGCTTCCAAAAGTTACGAATCTCCAGAAATCTCAGCAAATATTTTTTCACCCAAACTGGATGATACTTTCAGGTAATGATCAGTACACTAAGGCGACTTGGTTCCCCAGATTTCGTTCTTCTATGTTGAAGCATTCATTTCCAGTAACAGTTTAAATTTTTAGGTTTCACTCTGTTTTCTCCTATATTGACACATGTATTTGGAACTCTAAATCCAACACGGTTTGTGCTAGCTTCTTGAAACTTGACACAGTAAAGTAGTTTCACGTTCTATCTCTATGTTTTGTTTTCTCTTGATGTAGCCCTAAGCAGTGACTGGCGAGAAACACTTCCATGGAAAGGGGTTGCCAAGCTTCCAAAAATTACGAATCTCCAGAAATCTCAGCAAATATTTTTTCACCCAAACTGGATGATACTTTCAGGTAATGATCAGTACACTAAGGCGACTTGGTTCCCCAAATGCCGTTCTTCTATGTTGAAGCGTTCATTTTTAGTAACAGTTTGAATTTTTAGGTTTCACTCTGTTTTCTCCTATATTGATACATGTATTTGGAACTCTAAATCCAACACGGTTTGTGGTAGCTTCTTGAAACTTGACACAGTAAAGTAGTTTCACGTTCTGTCTCTATGTTTTGTTTCCTCTTGATGTAGCCCTAAGCAGTGACTGGCGAGAAACACTTTCATGGAAAGGGGTTGCCAAGCTTCCAAAAATTACGAATCTCCAGAAATCTCAGCAAATGTTTTTTCACCCAAACTGGATGATACTTTCAGGTAATGATCAGTACACTAAGGCGACTTGGTTCCCCAAATGTCGTTCTTCTATGTTGAAGCGTTCATTTCCAGTAACAGTTTGAATTTTTAGGTTTCACTCTGTTTTCTCCTATATTGATACATGTATTTGGAACTCTAAATCCAACACGGTTTGCGCTAGCTTCTTGAAACTTGACACAGTAAAGTACTTTCACGTTCTATCTCTACGTTTTGTTTCCTCTTGATGTAGCCCTAAGCAGTGACTGGCGAGAAACACTTTCATGGAAAGGGGTTGCCAAGCTTCCAAAAATTATGAATCTCCAGAAATCTCAGCAAATATTTTTTCACCCAAACTGGATGATACTTTCAGGTAATGATCAGTACACTAAGGCGACTTGGTTCCCCAAATGTCGTTCTTCTAGGTTGAAGCGTTCATTTCCAGTAACAGTTTGAATTTTTAGGTTTCACTCTGTTTTCTCCTATATTGATAGATGTATTTGGAACTCTAAATCCAACACGGTTTGTGCTAGCTTCTTGAAACTTGACACTGTAAAGTAGTTTCACGTTCTGTCTCTATGTTTTGTTTCCTCTTGATGTAGCCCTAAGCAGTGACTGGCGAGAAACAATTCCATGGAAAGTGGTTGCCAAGCTTCCAAAAATTATGAATCTCCAGAAATCTCAGCAAATATTTTTTCACCCAAACTGGATGATACTTTCAGGTAATGATTAGTACACTAAGGCGACTTGGTTCCCCAAATGTCGTTCTTGTATGTTGAAGCGTTCATTTCCAGTAACAGTTTGCATTTTTAGGTTTCACTCTGTTTTCTCCTATATTGATATATGTATTTGGAACTCTAAATCCAACACGGTTTGTGCTACCTTCTTGAAACTTGACACACTAAAGTAGTTTCAAGTTATATCTCTATGTTTTGTTTCCTCTTGATGTAGCCCTAAGCACTGACTGGTGTGAAACACTTTCATGGAAAGGGGTTGCCAAGCTTCCAAAAATTACGAATCTCCAGAAATCTCAGCAAATATTTTTTCACCCAAACTGGATGATACTTTCAGGTAATGATCAGTACACTAAGGCGACTTGGTTCCCCAGATTTCGTTCTTCTATGTTGAAGCATTCATTTCCAGTAACAGTTTGAATTTTTAGGTCTCACTCTGTTTTCTCCTATATTGATAGATATATTTGGAACTCTAAATCCAACACGGTTTGTGCTAGCTTCTTGAAACTTGACACAGTAAAGTAGTTTCACGTTCTATCTCTATGTTTTGTTTCCTCTTGATGTAGCCCTAAGCAGTGACTGGCGAGAAACACTTCCATGGAAAGTGGTTGCCAAGCTTCCAAAAATTATGAATCTCCAGAAATCTCAGCAAATATTTTTTCACCCAAACTGGATGATACTTTCAGGAAATGATCAGTACACTAAGGCGACTTGGTTCCCCAAATGTCGTTCTTCTATGTTGAAGCGTTCATTTCCAGTAACAGTTTGAATTTTTAGGGTTCACTCTGTTTTCTCCTATATTGATACATGTTTTTGGAACTCTAAATCCAACACGGTTTGTGCTAGCTTCTTGAAACTTGACACAGTAAAGTAGTTTCACGTTCTGTCTCTATGTTTTGTTTCCTCTTGATGTAGCCCTAAGCAGTGACTGGCGAGAAACACTTTCATGGAAAGGGGTTGCCAAGCTTCCAAAAATTACGAATCTCCAGAAATCTCAGCAAATGTTTTTTCACCCAAACTGGATGATACTTTCAGGTAATGATCAGTACACTAAGGCGACTTGGTTCCCCAGATTTCGTTCTTCTATGTTGAAGCATTCATTTCCAGTAACAGTTTGAATTTTTAGGTTTCACTCTGTTTTCTCCTATATTGATAGATGTATTTGGAACTCTAAATCCAACACGGTTTGTGCTACCTTCTTGAAACTTGACACACTAAAGTAGTTTCAAGTTCTATCTCTATGTTTTGTTTCCTCTTGATGTAGCCCTAAGCACTGACTGGTGTGAAACACTTTCATGGAAAGGGGTTGCCAAGCTTCCAAAAGTTACGAATCTCCAGAAATCTCAGCAAATATTTTTTCACCCAAACTGGATGATACTTTCAGGTAATGATCAGTACACTAAGGCGACTTGGTTCCCCAGATTTCGTTCTTCTATGTTGAAGCATTCATTTCCAGTAACAGTTTAAATTTTTAGGTTTCACTCTGTTTTCTCCTATATTGATACATGTATTTGGAACTCTAAATCCAACACGGTTTGTGCTAGCTTCTTGAAACTTGACACAGTAAAGTAGTTTCACGTTCTATCTCTATGTTTTGTTTCCTCTTGATGTAGCGCTAAGCAGTGACTGGCGAGAAACACTTCCATGGAAAGGGGTTGCCAAGCTTCCAAAAATTACGAATCTCCAGAAATCTCAGCAAATATTTTTTCACCCAAACTGGATGATACTTTCAGGTAATGATCAGTACACTAAGGCGACTTGGTTCCCCAAATGCCGTTCTTCTATGTTGAAGCGTTCATTTTTAGTAACAGTTTGAATTTTTAGGTTTCACTCTGTTTTCTCCTATATTGATACATGTATTTGGAACTCTAAATCCAACACGGTTTGTGGTAGCTTCTTGAAACTTGACACAGTAAAGTAGTTTCACGTTCTGTCTCTATGTTTTGTTTCCTCTTGATGTAGCCCTAAGCAGTGACTGGCGAGAAACACTTTCATGGAAAGGGGTTGCCAAGCTTCCAAAAATTACGAATCTCCAGAAATCTCAGCAAATGTTTTTTCACCCAAACTGGATGATACTTTCAGGTAATGATCAGTACACTAAGGCGACTTGGTTCCCCAAATGTCGTTCTTCTATGTTGAAGCGTTCATTTCCAGTAACAGTTTGAATTTTTAGGTTTCACTCTGTTTTCTCCTATATTGATACATGTATTTGGAACTCTAAATCCAACACGGTTTGTGCTAGCTTCTTGAAACTTGACACAGTAAAGTACTTTCACGTTCTGTCTCTATGTTTTGTTTCCTCTTGATGTAGCCCTAAGCAGTGACTGGCGAGAAACACTTCCATGGAAAGGGGTTGCCAAGCTTCCAAAAATTACGAATCTCCAGAAATCTCAGCAAATATTTTTTCACCCAAACTGGATGATACTTTCAGGTAATGATCAGTACACTAAGGCGACTTGGTTCCCCAAATGTCGTTCTTCTATGTTGAAGCGTTCATTTCCAGTAACAGTTTGAATTTTTAGGTTTCACTCTGTTTTCTCCTATATTGATACATGTATTTGGAACTCTAAATCCAACACGGTTTGTGCTAGCTTCTTGAAACTTGACACAGTAAAGTAGTTTCACGTTCTATCTCTATGTTTTGTTTCCTCTTGATGTAGCCCTAAGCAGTGACTGGCGAGAAACACTTCCATGGAAAGGGGTTGCCAAGCTTCCAAAAATTACGAATCTCCAGAAATCTCAGCAAATATTTTTTCACCCAAACTGGAAGATACTTTCAGGTAATGATGAGTACACTAAGGCGACTTGGTTCCCCAAATGCCGTTCTTCTATGTTGAAGCGTTCATTTTTAGTAACAGTTTGAATTTTTAGGTTTCACTCTGTTTTCTCCTATATTGATACATGTATTTGGAACTCTAAATCCAACACGGTTTGTGCTAGCTTCTTGAAACTTGACACAGTAAAGTAGTTTCACGTTCTGTCTCTATGTTTTGTTTCCTCTTGATGTAGCCCTAAGCAGTGACTGGCGAGAAACACTTCCATGGAAAGGGGTTGCCAAGCTTCCAAAAATTATGAATCTCCAGAAATCTCAGCAAATATTTTTTCACCCAAACTGGATGATACTTTCAGGAAATGATCAGTACACTAAGGCGACTTGGTTCCCCAAATGTCGTTCTTCTATGTTGAAGCGTTCATTTCCAGTAACAGTTTGAATTTTTAGGGTTCACTCTGTTTTCTCCTATATTGATACATGTTTTTGGAACTCTAAATCCAACACGGTTTGTGCTAGCTTCTTGAAACTTGACACAGTAAAGTAGTTTCACGTTCTGTCTCTATGTTTTGTTTCCTCTTGATGTAGCCCTAAGCAGTGACTGGCGAGAAACACTTTCATGGAAAGGGGTTGCCAAGCTTCCAAAAATTACGAATCTCCAGAAATCTCAGCAAATGTTTTTTCACCCAAACTGGATGATACTTTCAGGTAATGATCAGTACACTAAGGCGACTTGGTTCCCCAGATTTCGTTCTTCTATGTTGAAGCATTCATTTCCAGTAACAGTTTGAATTTTTAGGTTTCACTCTGTTTTCTCCTATATTGATAGATGTATTTGGAACTCTAAATCCAACACGGTTTGTGCTACCTTCTTGAAACTTGACACACTAAAGTAGTTTCAAGTTCTATCTCTATGTTTTGTTTCCTCTTGATGTAGCCCTAAGCACTGACTGGTGTGAAACACTTTCATGGAAAGGGGTTGCCAAGCTTCCAAAAGTTACGAATCTCCAGAAATCTCAGCAAATATTTTTTCACCCAAACTGGATGATACTTTCAGGTAATGATCAGTACACTAAGGCGACTTGGTTCCCCAGATTTCGTTCTTCTATGTTGAAGCATTCATTTCCAGTAACAGTTTAAATTTTTAGGTTTCACTCTGTTTTCTCCTATATTGATACATGTATTTGGAACTCTAAATCCAACACGGTTTGTGCTAGCTTCTTGAAACTTGACACAGTAAAGTAGTTTCACGTTCTATCTCTATGTTTTGTTTCCTCTTGATGTAGCCCTAAGCAGTGACTGGCGAGAAACACTTCCATGGAAAGGGGTTGCCAAGCTTCCAAAAATTACGAATCTCCAGAAATCTCAGCAAATATTTTTTCACCCAAACTGGATGATACTTTCAGGTAATGATCAGTACACTAAGGCGACTTGGTTCCCCAAATGCCGTTCTTCTATGTTGAAGCGTTCATTTTTAGTAACAGTTTGAATTTTTAGGTTTCACTCTGTTTTCTCCTATATTGATACATGTATTTGGAACTCTAAATCCAACACGGTTTGTGGTAGCTTCTTGAAACTTGACACAGTAAAGTAGTTTCACGTTCTGTCTCTATGTTTTGTTTCCTCTTGATGTAGCCCTAAGCAGTGACTGGCGAGAAACACTTTCATGGAAAGGGGTTGCCAAGCTTCCAAAAATTACGAATCTCCAGAAATCTCAGCAAATGTTTTTTCACCCAAACTGGATGATACTTTCAGGTAATGATCAGTACACTAAGGCGACTTGGTTCCCCAAATGTCGTTCTTCTATGTTGAAGCGTTCATTTCCAGTAACAGTTTGAATTTTTAGGTTTCACTCTGTTTTCTCCTATATTGATACATGTATTTGGAACTCTAAATCCAACACGGTTTGTGCTAGCTTCTTGAAACTTGACACAGTAAAGTACTTTCACGTTCTATCTCTACGTTTTGTTTCCTTGACTGGCAAGAAACACTTTCATGGAAAGGGGTTGCCAAGCTTCCAAAAATTATGAATCTCCAGAAATCTCAGCAAATATTTTTTCACCCAAACTGGATGATACTTTCAGGTAATGATCAGTACACTAAGGCGACTTGGTTCCCCAAATGTCGTTCTTCTATGTTGAAGCGTTCATTTCCAGTAACAGTTTGAATTTTTAGGTTTCACTCTGTTTTCTCCTATATTGATACATGTTTTTGGAACTCTAAATCCAACACGGTTTGTGCTAGCTTCTTGAAACTTGACACAGTAAAGTAGTTTCACGTTCTATCTCTATGTTTTGTTTCCTCTTGATGTAGCCCTAAGCAGTGACTGGCGAGAAATACTTCCATGGAAAGGGGTTGCCAAGCTTCCAAAAATTACGAATCTCCAGAAATCTCAGCAAATATTTTTTCACCCAAACTGGAAGATACTTTCAGGTAATGATCAGTACACTAAGGCGACTTGGTTCCCCAAATGCCGTTCTTCTATGTTGAAGCGTTCATTTTTAGTAACAGTTTGAATTTTTAGGTTTCACTCTGTTTTCTCCTATATTGATACATGTATTTGGAACTCTAAATCCAACACGGTTTGTGCTAGCTTCTTGAAACTTGACACAGTAAAGTAGTTTCACGTTCTGTCTCTATGTTTTGTTTCCTCTTGATGTAGCCCTAAGCAGTGACTGGCGAGAAACACTTTCATGGAAAGGGGTTGCCAAGCTTCCAAAAATTACGAATCTCCAGAAATCTCAGCAAATGTTTTTTCACCCAAACTGGATGATACTTTCAGGTAATGATCAGTACACTAAGGCGACTTGGTTCCCCAGATTTCGTTCTTCTATGTTGAAGCGTTCATTTCCAGTAACAGTTTGAATTTTTAGGTTTCACTCTGTTTTCTCCTATATTGATACATGTATTTGAAACTCTAAATCCAACACGGTTTGTGCTAGCTTCTTGAAACTTGACACAGTAAAGTAGTTTCACGTTCTATCTCTATGTTTTGTTTCCTCTTGATGTAGCCCTAAGCAGTGACTGGCGAGAAACACTTCCATGGAAAGGGGTTGCCAAGCTTCCAAAAATTACGAATCTCCAGAAATCTCAGCAAATATTTTTTCACCCAAACTGGATGATACTTTCAGGTAATGATCAGTACACTAAGGCGACTTGGTTCCCCAAATGTCGTTCTTCTATGTTGAAGCGTTCATTTCCAGTAACAGTTTGAATTTTTAGGTTTCACTCTGTTTTCTCCTATATTGATACATGTATTTGGAACTCTAAATCCAACACGGTTTGTGCTAGCTTCTTGAAACTTGACACAGTAAAGTAGTTTCACGTTCTATCTCTATGTTTTGTTTCCTCTTGATGTAGCCCTAAGCAGTGACTGGCGAGAAACACTTCCATGGAAAGGGGTTGCCAAGCTTCCAAAAATTACGAATCTCCAGAAATCTCAGCAAATATTTTTTCACCCAAACTGGAAGATACTTTCAGGTAATGATGAGTACACTAAGGCGACTTGGTTCCCCAAATGCCGTTCTTCTATGTTGAAGCGTTCATTTTTAGTAACAGTTTGAATTTTTAGGTTTCACTCTGTTTTCTCCTATATTGATACATGTATTTGGAACTCTAAATCCAACACGGTTTGTGCTAGCTTCTTGAAACTTGACACAGTAAAGTAGTTTCACGTTCTGTCTCTATGTTTTGTTTCCTCTTGATGTAGCCCTAAGCAGTGACTGGCGAGAAACACTTTCATGGAAAGGGGTTGCCAAGCTTCCAAAAATTACGAATCTCCAGAAATCTCAGCAAATGTTTTTTCACCCAAACTGGATGATACTTTCAGGTAATGATCAGTACACTAAGGCGACTTGGTTCCCCAGATTTCGTTCTTCTATGTTGAAGCGTTCATTTCCAGTAACAGTTTGAATTTTTAGGTTTCACTCTGTTTTCTCCTATATTGATAGATGTATTTGGAACTCTAAATCCAACACGGTTTGTGCTACCTTCTTGAAACTTGACACACTAAAGTAGTTTCAAGTTCTATCTCTATGTTTTGTTTCCTCTTGATGTAGCCCTAAGCACTGACTGGTGTGAAACACTTTCATGGAAAGGGGTTGCCAAGCTTCCAAAAGTTACGAATCTCCAGAAATCTCAGCAAATATTTTTTCACCCAAACTGGATGATACTTTCAGGTAATGATCAGTACACTAAGGCGACTTGGTTCCCCAGATTTCGTTCTTCTATGTTGAAGCATTCATTTCCAGTAACAGTTTGAATTTTTAGGTTTCACTCTGTTTTCTCCTATATTGATACATGTATTTGAAACTCTAAATCCAACACGGTTTGTGCTAGCTTCTTGAAACTTGACACAGTAAAGTAGTTTCACGTTCTATCTCTATGTTTTGTTTCCTCTTGATGTAGCCCTAAGCAGTGACTGGCGAGAAACACTTCCATGGAAAGGGGTTGCCAAGCTTCCAAAAATTACGAATCTCCAGAAATCTCAGCAAATGTTTTTTCACCCAAACTGGATGATACTTTCAGGTAATGATCAGTACACTAAGGCGACTTGGTTCCCCAAATGTCGTTCTTCTATGTTGAAGCGTTCATTTTTAGTAACAGTTTGAATTTTTAGGTTTCACTCTGTTTTCTCCTATATTGATACATGTATTTGGAACTCTAAATCCAACACGGTTTGTGCTAGCTTCTTGAAACTTGACACAGTAAAGTAGTTTCACGTTCTGTCTCTATGTTTTGTTTCCTCTTGATGTAGCCCGAAGCAGTGACTGGCGAGAAACACTTTCATGGAAAGGGGTTGCCAAGCTTCCAAAAATTACGAATCTCCAGAAATCTCAGCAAATGTTTTTTCACCCAAACTGGATGATACTTTCAGGTAATGATCAGTACACTAAGGCGACTTGGTTCCCCAAATGTCGTTCTTCTATGTTGAAGCGTTCATTTCCAGTAACAGTTTGAATTTTTAGGTTTCACTCTGTTTTCTCCTATATTGATACATGTATTTGGAACTCTAAATCCAACACGGTTTGTGCTAGCTTCTTGAAACTTGACACAGTAAAGTACTTTCACGTTCTATCTCTACGTTTTGTTTCCTCTTGATGTAGCCCTAAGCAGTGACTGGCGAGAAACACTTTCATGGAAAGGGGTTGCCAAGCTTCCAAAAATTATGAATCTCCAGAAATCTCAGCAAATATTTTTTCACCCAAACTGGATGATACTTTCAGGTAATGATCAGTACACTAAGGCGACTTGGTTCCCCAAATGTCGTTCTTCTATGTTGAAGCGTTCATTTCCAGTAACAGTTTGAATTTTTAGGTTTCACTCTGTTTTCTCCTATATTGATAGATGTATTTGGAACTCTAAATCCAACACGGTTTGTGCTAGCTTCTTGAAACTTGACACTGTAAAGTAGTTTCACGTTCTGTCTCTATGTTTTGTTTCCTCTTGATGTAGCCCTAAGCAGTGACTGGCGAGAAACAATTCCATGGAAAGTGGTTGCCAAGCTTCCAAAAATTATGAATCTCCAGAAATCTCAGCAAATATTTTTTCACCCAAACTGGATGATACTTTCAGGTAATGATCAGTACACTAAGGCGACTTGGTTCCCCAAATGTCGTTCTTCTAGGTTGAAGCGTTCATTTCCAGTAACAGTTTGAATTTTTAGGTCTCACTCTGTTTTCTCCTATATTGATAGATGTATTTGGAACTCTAAATCCAACACGGTTTGTGCTAGCTTCTTGAAACTTGACACTGTAAAGTAGTTTCACGTTCTGTCTCTATGTTTTGTTTCCTCTTGATGTAGCCCTAAGCAGTGACTGGCGAGAAACAATTCCATGGAAAGTGGTTGCCAAGCTTCCAAAAATTATGAATCTCCAGAAATCTCAGCAAATATTTTTTCACCCAAACTGGATGATACTTTCAGGTAATGATTAGTACACTAAGGCGACTTGGTTCCCCAAATGTCGTTCTTGTATGTTGAAGCGTTCATTTCCAGTAACAGTTTGCATTTTTAGGTTTCACTCTGTTTTCTCCTATATTGATATATGTATTTGGAACTCTAAATCCAACACGGTTTGTGCTACCTTCTTGAAACTTGACACACTAAAGTAGTTTCAAGTTATATCTCTATGTTTTGTTTCCTCTTGATGTAGCCCTAAGCACTGACTGGTGTGAAACACTTTCATGGAAAGGGGTTGCCAAGCTTCCAAAAATTACGAATCTCCAGAAATCTCAGCAAATATTTTTTCACCCAAACTGGATGATACTTTCAGGTAATGATCAGTACACTAAGGCGACTTGGTTCCCCAGATTTCGTTCTTCTATGTTGAAGCATTCATTTCCAGTAACAGTTTGAATTTTTAGGTCTCACTCTGTTTTCTCCTATATTGATAGATATATTTGGAACTCTAAATCCAACACGGTTTGTGCTAGCTTCTTGAAACTTGACACAGTAAAGTAGTTTCACGTTCTGTCTCTATGTTTTGTTTCCTCTTGATGTAGCCCTAAGCAGTGACTGGCGAGAAACACTTCCATGGAAAGGGGTTGCCAAGCTTCCAAAAATTATGAATCTCCAGAAATCTCAGCAAATATTTTTTCACCCAAACTGGATGATACTTTCAGGAAATGATCAGTACACTAAGGCGACTTGGTTCCCCAAATGTCGTTCTTCTATGTTGAAGCGTTCATTTCCAGTAACAGTTTGAATTTTTAGGGTTCACTCTGTTTTCTCCTATATTGATACATGTTTTTGGAACTCTAAATCCAACACGGTTTGTGCTAGCTTCTTGAAACTTGACACAGTAAAGTAGTTTCACGTTCTGTCTCTATGTTTTGTTTCCTCTTGATGTAGCTCTAAGCAGTGACTGGCGAGAAACACTTTCATGGAAAGGGGTTGCCAAGCTTCCAAAAATTACGAATCTCCAGAAATCTCAGCAAATGTTTTTTCACCCAAACTGGATGATACTTTCAGGTAATGATCAGTACACTAAGGCGACTTGGTTCCCCAGATTTCGTTCTTCTATGTTGAAGCATTCATTTCCAGTAACAGTTTGAATTTTTAGGTTTCACTCTGTTTTCTCCTATATTGATAGATGTATTTGGAACTCTAAATCCAACACGGTTTGTGCTACCTTCTTGAAACTTGACACACTAAAGTAGTTTCAAGTTCTATCTCTATGTTTTGTTTCCTCTTGATGTAGCCCTAAGCACTGACTGGTGTGAAACACTTTCATGGAAAGGGGTTGCCAAGCTTCCAAAAGTTACGAATCTCCAGAAATCTCAGCAAATATTTTTTCACCCAAACTGGATGATACTTTCAGGTAATGATCAGTACACTAAGGCGACTTGGTTCCCCAGATTTCGTTCTTCTATGTTGAAGCATTCATTTCCAGTAACAGTTTAAATTTTTAGGTTTCACTCTGTTTTCTCCTATATTGATACATGTATTTGGAACTCTAAATCCAACACGGTTTGTGCTAGCTTCTTGAAACTTGACACAGTAAAGTAGTTTCACGTTCTGTCTCTATGTTTTGTTTCCTCTTGATGTAGCCCTAAGCAGTGACTGGCGAGAAACACTTCCATGGAAAGGGGTTGCCAAGCTTCCAAAAATTACGAATCTCCAGAAATCTCAGCAAATATTTTTTCACCCAAACTGGAAGATACTTTCAGGTAATGATGAGTACACTAAGGCGACTTGGTTCCCCAAATGCCGTTCTTCTATGTTGAAGCGTTCATTTTTAGTAACAGTTTGAATTTTTAGGTTTCACTCTGTTTTCTCCTATATTGATACATGTATTTGGAACTCTAAATCCAACACGGTTTGTGCTAGCTTCTTGAAACTTGACACAGTAAAGTAGTTTCACGTTCTGTCTCTATGTTTTGTTTCCTCTTGATGTAGCCCTAAGCAGTGACTGGCGAGAAACACTTTCATGGAAAGGGGTTGCCAAGCTTCCAAAAATTATGAATCTCCAGAAATCTCAGCAAATGTTTTTTCACCCAAACTGGATGATACTTTCAGGTAATGATCAGTACACTAAGGCGACTTGGTTCCCCAGATTTCGTTCTTCTATGTTGAAGCATTCATTTCCAGTAACAGTTTGAATTTTTAGGTTTCACTCTGTTTTCTCCTATATTGATAGATGTATTTGGAACTCTAAATCCAACACGGTTTGTGCTACATTCTTGAAACTTGACACACTAAAGTAGTTTCAAGTTCTATCTCTATGTTTTGTTTCCTCTTGATGTAGCCCTAAGCACTGACTGGTGTGAAACACTTTCATGGAAAGGGGTTGCCAAGCTTCCAAAAGTTACGAATCTCCAGAAATCTCAGCAAATATTTTTTCACCCAAACTGGATGATACTTTCAGGTAATGATCAGTACACTAAGGCGACTTGGTTCCCCAGATTTCGTTCTTCTATGTTGAAGCATTCATTTCCAGTAACAGTTTAAATTTTTAGGTTTCACTCTGTTTTCTCCTATATTGATACATGTATTTGGAACTCTAAATCCAACACGGTTTGTGCTAGCTTCTTGAAACTTGACACAGTAAAGTAGTTTCACGTTCTGTCTCTATGTTTTGTTTCCTCTTGATGTAGCCCTAAGCAGTGACTGGCGAGAAACACTTCCATGGAAAGGGGTTGCCAAGCTTCCAAAAATTACGAATCTCCAGAAATCTCAGCAAATATTTTTTCACCCAAACTGGAAGATACTTTCAGGTAATGATGAGTACACTAAGGCGACTTGGTTCCCCAAATGCCGTTCTTCTATGTTGAAGCGTTCATTTTTAGTAACAGTTTGAATTTTTAGGTTTCACTCTGTTTTCTCCTATATTGATACATGTATTTGGAACTCTAAATCCAACACGGTTTGTGCTAGCTTCTTGAAACTTGACACAGTAAAGTAGTTTCACGTTCTGTCTCTATGTTTTGTTTCCTCTTGATGTAGCCCTAAGCAGTGACTGGCGAGAAACACTTTCATGGAAAGGGGTTGCCAAGCTTCCAAAAATTACGAATCTCCAGAAATCTCAGCAAATGTTTTTTCACCCAAACTGGATGATACTTTCAGGTAATGATCAGTACACTAAGGCGACTTGGTTCCCCAAATGTCGTTCTTCTATGTTGAAGCGTTCATTTCCAGTAACAGTTTGAATTTTTAGGTTTCACTCTGTTTTCTCCTATATTGATAGATGTATTTGGAACTCTAAATCCAACACGGTTTGTGCTACCTTCTTGAAACTTGACACACTAAAGTAGTTTCAAGTTCTATCTCTATGTTTTGTTTCCTCTTGATGTAGCCCTAAGCACTGACTGGTGTGAAACACTTTCATGGAAAGGGGTTGCCAAGCTTCCAAAAGTTACGAATCTCCAGAAATCTCAGCAAATATTTTTTCACCCAAACTGGATGATACTTTCAGGTAATGATCAGTACACTAAGGCGACTTGGTTCCCCAGATTTCGTTCTTCTATGTTGAAGCATTCATTTCCAGTAACAGTTTGAATTTTTAGGTTTCACTCTGTTTTCTCCTATATTGATACATGTATTTGAAACTCTAAATCCAACACGGTTTGTGCTAGCTTCTTGAAACTTGACACAGTAAAGTAGTTTCACGTTCTATCTCTATGTATTGTTTCCTCTTGATGTAGCCCTAAGCAGTGACTGGCGAGAAACACTTCCATGGAAAGGGGTTGCCAAGCTTCCAAAAATTACGAATCTCCAGAAATCTCAGCAAATATTTTTTCACCCAAACTGGATGATACTTTCAGGTAATGATCAGTACACTAAGGCGACTTGGTTCCCCAAATGTCGTTCTTCTATGTTGAAGCGTTCATTTCCAGTAACAGTTTGAATTTTTAGGTTTCACTCTGTTTTCTCCTATATTGATACATGTATTTGGAACTCTAAATCCAACACGGTTTGTGCTAGCTTCTTGAAACTTGACACAGTAAAGTAGTTTCACGTTCTGTCTCTATGTTTTGTTTCCTCTTGATGTAGCCCTAAGCAGTGACTGGCGAGAAACACTTTCATGGAAAGGGGTTGCCAAGCTTCCAAAAATTACGAATCTCCAGAAATCTCAGCAAATGTTTTTTCACCCAAACTGGATGATACTTTCAGGTAATGATCAGTACACTAAGGCGACTTGGTTCCCCAGATTTCGTTCTTCTATGTTGAAGCGTTCATTTCCAGTAACAGTTTGAATTTTTAGGTTTCACTCTGTTTTCTCCTATATTGATAGATGTATTTGGAACTCTAAATCCAACACGGTTTGTGCTACCTTCTTGAAACTTGACACACTAAAGTAGTTTCAAGTTCTATCTCTATGTTTTGTTTCCTCTTGATGTAGCCCTAAGCACTGACTGGTGTGAAACACTTTCATGGAAAGGGGTTGCCAAGCTTCCAAAAGTTACGAATCTCCAGAAATCTCAGCAAATATTTTTTCACCCAAACTGGATGATACTTTCAGGTAATGATCAGTACACTAAGGCGACTTGGTTCCCCAGATTTCGTTCTTCTATGTTGAAGCATTCATTTCCAGTAACAGTTTGAATTTTTAGGTTTCACTCTGTTTTCTCCTATATTGATACATGTATTTGAAACTCTAAATCCAACACGGTTTGTGCTAGCTTCTTGAAACTTGACACAGTAAAGTAGTTTCACGTTCTATCTCTATGTTTTGTTTCCTCTTGATGTAGCCCTAAGCAGTGACTGGCGAGAAACACTTCCATGGAAAGGGGTTGCCAAGCTTCCAAAAATTACGAATCTCCAGAAATCTCAGCAAATATTTTTTCACCCAAACTGGATGATACTTTCAGGTAATGATCAGTACACTAAGGCGACTTGGTTCCCCAAATGTCGTTCTTCTATGTTGAAGCGTTCATTTTTAGTAACAGTTTGAATTTTTAGGTTTCACTCTGTTTTCTCCTATATTGATACATGTATTTGGAACTCTAAATCCAACACGGTTTGTGCTAGCTTCTTGAAACTTGACACAGTAAAGTAGTTTCACGTTCTGTCTCTATGTTTTGTTTCCTCTTGATGTAGCCCTAAGCAGTGACTGGCGAGAAACACTTTCATGGAAAGGGGTTGCCAAGCTTCCAAAAATTACGAATCTCCAGAAATCTCAGCAAATGTTTTTTCACCCAAACTGGATGATACTTTCAGGTAATGATCAGTACACTAAGGCGACTTGGTTCCCCAAATGTCGTTCTTCTATGTTGAAGCGTTCATTTCCAGTAACAGTTTGAATTTTTAGGTTTCACTCTGTTTTCTCCTATATTGATACATGTATTTGGAACTCTAAATCCAACACGGTTTGTGCTAGCTTCTTGAAACTTGACACAGTAAAGTACTTTCACGTTCTATCTCTACGTTTTGTTTCCTCTTGATGTAGCCCTAAGCAGTGACTGGCGAGAAACACTTTCATGGAAAGGGGTTGCCAAGCTTCCAAAAATTATGAATCTCCAGAAATCTCAGCAAATATTTTTTCACCCAAACTGGATGATACTTTCAGGTAATGATCAGTACACTAAGGCGACTTGGTTCCCCAAATGTCGTTCTTCTATGTTGAAGCGTTCATTTCCAGTAACAGTTTGAATTTTTAGGTTTCACTCTGTTTTCTCCTATATTGATAGATGTATTTGGAACTCTAAATCCAACACGGTTTGTGCTAGCTTCTTGAAACTTGACACTGTAAAGTAGTTTCACGTTCTGTCTCTATGTTTTGTTTCCTCTTGATGTAGCCCTAAGCAGTGACTGGCGAGAAACAATTCCATGGAAAGTGGTTGCCAAGCTTCCAAAAATTATGAATCTCCAGAAATCTCAGCAAATATTTTTTCACCCAAACTGGATGATACTTTCAGGTAATGATTAGTACACTAAGGCGACTTGGTTCCCCAAATGTCGTTCTTGTATGTTGAAGCGTTCATTTCCAGTAACAGTTTGCATTTTTAGGTTTCACTCTGTTTTCTCCTATATTGATATATGTATTTGGAACTCTAAATCCAACACGGTTTGTGCTACCTTCTTGAAACTTGACACACTAAAGTAGTTTCAAGTTATATCTCTATGTTTTGTTTCCTCTTGATGTAGCCCTAAGCACTGACTGGTGTGAAACACTTTCATGGATAGGGGTTGCCAAGCTTCCAAAAATTACGAATCTCCAGAAATCTCAGCAAATATTTTTTCACCCAAACTGGATGATACTTTCAGGTAATGATCAGTACACTAAGGCGACTTGGTTCCCCAAATGTCGTTCTTCTATGTTGAAGCGTTCATTTCCAGTAACAGTTTGAATTTTTAGGTTTCACTCTGTTTTCTCCTATATTGATAGATGTATTTGGAACTCTAAATCCAACACGGTTTGTGCTAGCTTCTTGAAACTTGACACTGTAAAGTAGTTTCACGTTCTGTCTCTATGTTTTGTTTCCTCTTGATGTAGCCCTAAGCAGTGACTGGCGAGAAACAATTCCATGGAAAGTGGTTGCCAAGCTTCCAAAAATTACGAATCTCCAGAAATCTCAGCAAATATTTTTTCACCCAAACTGGATGATACTTTCAGGTAATGATCAGTACACTAAGGCGACTTGGTTCCCCAAATGTCGTTCTTCTATGTTGAAGCGTTCATTTTTAGTAACAGTTTGAATTTTTAGGTTTCACTCTGTTTTCTCCTATATTGATACATGTATTTGGAACTCTAAATCCAACACGGTTTGTGCTAGCTTCTTGAAACTTGACACAGTAAAGTAGTTTCACGTTCTGTCTCTATGTTTTGTTTCCTCTTGATGTAGCCCTAAGCAGTGACTGGCGAGAAACACTTTCATGGAAAGGGGTTGCCAAGCTTCCAAAAATTACGAATCTCCAGAAATCTCAGCAAATGTTTTTTCACCCAAACTGGATGATACTTTCAGGTAATGATCAGTACACTAAGGCGACTTGGTTCCCCAAATGTCGTTCTTCTATGTTGAAGCGTTCATTTCCAGTAACAGTTTGAATTTTTAGGTTTCACTCTGTTTTCTCCTATATTGATACATGTATTTGGAACTCTAAATCCAACACGGTTTGTGCTAGCTTCTTGAAACTTGACACAGTAAAGTACTTTCACGTTCTATCTCTACGTTTTGTTTCCTCTTGATGTAGCCCTAAGCAGTGACTGGCGAGAAACACTTTCATGGAAAGGGGTTGCCAAGCTTCCAAAAATTATGAATCTCCAGAAATCTCAGCAAATATTTTTTCACCCAAACTGGATGATACTTTCAGGTAATGATCAGTACACTAAGGCGACTTGGTTCCCCAAATGTCGTTCTTCTATGTTGAAGCGTTCATTTCCAGTAACAGTTTGAATTTTTAGGTTTCACTCTGTTTTCTCCTATATTGATAGATGTATTTGGAACTCTAAATCCAACACGGTTTGTGCTAGCTTCTTGAAACTTGACACTGTAAAGTAGTTTCACGTTCTGTCTCTATGTTTTGTTTCCTCTTGATGTAGCCCTAAGCAGTGACTGGCGAGAAACAATTCCATGGAAAGTGGTTGCCAAGCTTCCAAAAATTATGAATCTCCAGAAATCTCAGCAAATATTTTTTCACCCAAACTGGATGATACTTTCAGGTAATGATTAGTACACTAAGGCGACTTGGTTCCCCAAATGTCGTTCTTGTATGTTGAAGCGTTCATTTCCAGTAACAGTTTGCATTTTTAGGTTTCACTCTGTTTTCTCCTATATTGATATATGTATTTGGAACTCTAAATCCAACACGGTTTGTGCTACCTTCTTGAAACTTGACACACTAAAGTAGTTTCAAGTTATATCTCTATGTTTTGTTTCCTCTTGATGTAGCCCTAAGCACTGACTGGTGTGAAACACTTTCATGGATAGGGGTTGCCAAGCTTCCAAAAATTACGAATCTCCAGAAATCTCAGCAAATATTTTTTCACCCAAACTGGATGATACTTTCAGGTAATGATCAGTACACTAAGGCGACTTGGTTCCCCAAATGTCGTTCTTCTATGTTGAAGCGTTCATTTCCAGTAACAGTTTGAATTTTTAGGTTTCACTCTGTTTTCTCCTATATTGATAGATGTATTTGGAACTCTAAATCCAACACGGTTTGTGCTAGCTTCTTGAAACTTGACACTGTAAAGTAGTTTCACGTTCTGTCTCTATGTTTTGTTTCCTCTTGATGTAGCCCTAAGCAGTGACTGGCGAGAAACAATTCCATGGAAAGTGGTTGCCAAGCTTCCAAAAATTATGAATCTCCAGAAATCTCAGCAAATATTTTTTCACCCAAACTGGATGATACTTTCAGGTAATGATTAGTACACTAAGGCGACTTGGTTCCCCAAATGTCGTTCTTGTATGTTGAAGCGTTCATTTCCAGTAACAGTTTGCATTTTTAGGTTTCACTCTGTTTTCTCCTATATTGATATATGTATTTGGAACTCTAAATCCAACACGGTTTGTGCTACCTTCTTGAAACTTGACACACTAAAGTAGTTTCAAGTTCTATCTCTATGTTTTGTTTCCTCTGGATGTAGCCCTAAGCACTAACTGGTGTGAAACACTTTCATGGAAAGGGGTTGCCAAGCTTCCAAAAATTACGAATCTCCAGAAATCTCAGCAAATATTTTTTCACCCAAACTGGATGATACTTTCAGGTAATGATCAGTACACTAAGGCGACTTGGTTCCCCAGATTTCGTTCTTCTATGTTCAAGCATTCATTTCCAGTAACAGTTTGAATTTTTAGGTCTCACTCTGTTTTCTCCTATATTGATAGATATATTTGGAACTCTAAATCCAACACGGTTTGTGCTAGCTTCTTGAAACTTGACACTGTAAAGTAGTTTCACGTTCTATCTCTATGTTTTGTTTCCTCTTGATGTAGCCCTAAGCAGTGACTGGCGAGAAACACTTCCATGGAAAGGGGTTGCCAAGCTTCCAAAAATTACGAATCTCCAGAAATCTCAGCAAATATTTTTTCACCCAAACTGGAAGATACTTTCAGGTAATGATGAGTACACTAAGGCGACTTGGTTCCCCAAATGCCGTTCTTCTATGTTGAAGCGTTCATTTTTAGTAACAGTTTGAATTTTTAGGTTTCACTCTGTTTTCTCCTATATTGATACATGTATTTGGAACTCTAAATCCAACACGGTTTGTGCTAGCTTCTTGAAACTTGACACAGTAAAGTAGTTTCACGTTCTGTCTCTATGTTTTGTTTCCTCTTGATGTAGCCCTAAGCAGTGACTGGCGAGAAACACTTTCATGGAAAGGGGTTGCCAAGCTTCCAAAAATTACGAATCTCCAGAAATCTCAGCAAATGTTTTTTCACCCAAACTGGATGATACTTTCAGGTAATGATCAGTACACTAAGGCGACTTGGTTCCCCAAATGTCGTTCTTCTATGTTGAAGCGTTCATTTCCAGTAACAGTTTGAATTTTTAGGTTTCACTCTGTTTTCTCCTATATTGATACATGTATTTGGAACTCTAAATCCAACACGGTTTGTGCTAGCTTCTTGGAACTTGACACAGTAAAGTACTTTCACGTTCTATCTCTACGTTTTGTTTCCTCTTGATGTAGCCCTAAGCAGTGACTGGCGAGAAACACTTTCATGGAAAGGGGTTGCCAAGCTTCCAAAAATTATGAATCTCCAGAAATCTCAGCAAATATTTTTTCACCCAAACTGGATGATACTTTCAGGTAATGATCAGTACACTAAGGCGACTTGGTTCCCCAAATGTCGTTCTTCTATGTTGAAGCGTTCATTTCCAGTAACAGTTTGAATTTTTAGGTTTCACTCTGTTTTCTCCTATATTGATAGATGTATTTGGAACTCTAAATCCAACACGGTTTGTGCTAGCTTCTTGAAACTTGACACTGTAAAGTAGTTTCACGTTCTGTCTCTATGTTTTGTTTCCTCTTGATGTAGCCCTAAGCAGTGACTGGCGAGAAACAATTCCATGGAAAGTGGTTGCCAAGCTTCCAAAAATTATGAATCTCCAGAAATCTCAGCAAATATTTTTTCACCCAAACTGGATGATACTTTCAGGTAATGATTAGTACACTAAGGCGACTTGGTTCCCCAAATGTCGTTCTTGTATGTTGAAGCGTTCATTTCCAGTAACAGTTTGCATTTTTAGGTTTCACTCTGTTTTCTCCTATATTGATATATGTATTTGGAACTCTAAATCCAACACGGTTTGTGCTACCTTCTTGAAACTTGACACACTAAAGTAGTTTCAAGTTCTATCTCTATGTTTTGTTTCCTCTTGATGTAGCCCTAAGCACTGACTGGTGTGAAACACTTTCATGGAAAGGGGTTGCCAAGCTTCCAAAAGTTACGAATCTCCAGAAATCTCAGCAAATGTTTTTTCACCCAAACTGGATGATACTTTCAGGTAATGATCAGTACACTAAGGCGACTTGGTTCCCCAGATTTCGTTCTTCTATGTTGAAGCGTTCATTTTTAGTAACAGTTTGAATTTTTAGGTTTCACTCTGTTTTCTCCTATATTGATACATGTATTTGGAACTCTAAATCCAACACGGTTTGTGCTAGCTTCTTGAAACTTGACACAGTAAAGTAGTTTCACGTTCTATCTCTATGTTTTGTTTCCTCTTGATGTAGCCCTAAGCAGTGACTGGCGAGAAACACTTTAATGGAAAGGGGTTGCCAAGCTTCCAAAAATTATGAATCTCCAGAAATCTCAGCAAATATTTTTTCACCCAAACTGGATGATACTTTCAGGTAATGATCAGTACACTAAGGCGACTTGGTTCCCCAAATGTCGTTCTTCTATGTTGAAGCGTTCATTTCCAGTAACAGTTTGAATTTTTAGGGTTCACTCTGTTTTCTCCTATATTGATACATGTATTTGGAACTCTAAATCCAACACGGTTTGTGCTAGCTTCTTGAAACTTGACACAGTAAAGTAGTTTCACGTTCTATCTCTACGTTTTGTTCCCTCTTGATGTAGCCCTAACCATGACTGGCGAGAAACACTTTCATGGAAAGGGGTTGCCAAGCTTCCAAAAATTATGAATCTCCAGAAATCTCAGCAAATATTTTTTCACCCAAACTGGATGATACTTTCAGGTAATGATCAGTACACTAAGGCGACTTGGTTCCCCAAATGTCGTTCTTCTAGGTTGAAGCGTTCATTTCCAGTAACAGTTTGAATTTTTAGGTTTCACTCTGTTTTCTCCTATATTGATAGATGTATTTGGAACTCTAAATCCAACACGGTTTGTGCTAGCTTCTTGAAACTTGACACTGTAAAGTAGTTTCACGTTCTGTCTCTATGTTTTGTTTCCTCTTGATGTAGCCCTAAGCAGTGACTGGCGAGAAACAATTCCATGGAAAGTGGTTGCCAAGCTTCCAAAAATTATGAATCTCCAGAAATCTCAGCAAATATTTTTTCACCCAAACTGGATGATACTTTCAGGTAATGATCAGTACACTAAGGCGACTTGGTTCCCCAAATGTCGTTCTTGTATGTTGAAGCGTTCATTTCCAGTAACAGTTTGCATTTTTAGGTTTCACTCTGTTTTCTCCTATATTGATATATGTATTTGGAACTCTAAATCCAACACGGTTTGTGCTACCTTCTTGAAACTTGACGCACTAAAGTAGTTTCAAGTTATTACTCTATGTTTTGTTTCCTCTTGATGTAGCCCTAAGCACTGACTGGTGTGAAACACTTTCATGGAAAGGGGTTGCCAAGCTTCCAAAAATTACGAATCTCCAGAAATCTCAGCAAATATTTTTTCACCCAAACTGGATGATACTTTCAGGTAATGATCAGTACACTAAGGCGACTTGGTTCCCCAGATTTCGTTCTTCTATGTTGAAGCATTCATTTCCAGTAACAGTTTGAATTTTTAGGTCTCACTCTGTTTTCTCCTATATTGATAGATATATTTGGAACTCTAAATCCAACACGGTTTGTGCTAGCTTCTTGAAACTTGACACAGTAAAGTAGTTTCACGTTCTGTCTCTATGTTTTGTTTCCTCTTGATGTAGCCCTAAGCAGTGACTGGCGAGAAACACTTCCATGGAAAGGGGTTGCCAAGCTTCCAAAAATTATGAATCTCCAGAAATCTCAGCAAATATTTTTTCACCCAAACTGGATGATACTTTCAGGAAATGATCAGTACACTAAGGCGACTTGGTTCCCCAAATGTCGTTCTTCTATGTTGAAGCGTTCATTTCCAGTAACAGTTTGAATTTTTAGGGTGCACTCTGTTTTCTCCTATATTGATACATGTTTTTGGAACTCTAAATCCAACACGGTTTGTGCTAGCTTCTTGAAACTTGACACAGTAAAGTAGTTTCACGTTCTGTCTCTATGTTTTGTTTCCTCTTGATGTAGCCCTAAGCAGTGACTGGCGAGAAACACTTTCATGGAAAGGGGTTGCCAAGCTTCCAAAAATTACGAATCTCCAGAAATCTCAGCAAATATTTTTTCACCCAAACTGGATGATACTTTCAGGTAATGATCAGTACACTAAGGCGACTTGGTTCCCCAGATTTCGTTCTTCTATGTTGAAGCATTCATTTCCAGTAACAGTTTGTATTTTTAGGTTTCACTCTGTTTTCTCCTATATTGATAGATGTATTTGGAACTCTAAATCCAACACGGTTTGTGCTACCTTCTTGAAACTTGACACACTAAAGAAGTTTCAAGTTCTATCTCTATGTTTTGTTTCCTCTTGATGTAGCCCTAAGCACTGACTGGTGTGAAACACTTTCATGGAAAGGGGTTGCCAAGCTTCCAAAAGTTACGAATCTCCAGAAATCTCAGCAAATATTTTTTCACCCAAACTGGATGATACTTTCAGGTAATGATCAGTACACTAAGACGACTTGGTTCCCCAGATTTCGTTCTTCTATGTTGAAGCATTCATTTCCAGTAACAGTTTGAATTTTTAGGTTTCACTCTGTTTTCTCCTATATTGATACATGTATTTGGAACTCTAAATCCAACACGGTTTGTGCTAGCTTCTTGAAACTTGACACAGTAAAGTAGTTTCACGTTCTATCTCTATGTTTTGTTTCCTCTTGATGTAGCCCTAAGCAGTGACTGGCGAGAAACACTTCCATGGAAAGGGGTTGCCAAGCTTCCAAAAATTACGAATCTCCAGAAATCTCAGCAAATATTTTTTCACCCAAACTGGATGATACTTTCAGGTAATGATCAGTACACTAAGGCAACTTGGTTTCCCAAATGTCGTTCTTCTATGTTGAAGCGTTCATTTTTAGTAACAGTTTGAATTTTTAGGTTTCACTCTGTTTTCTCCTATATTGATACATGTATTTGGAACTCTAAATCCAACACGGTTTGTGCTAGCTTCTTGAAACTTGACACAGTAAAGTAGTTTCACGTTCTGTCTCTATGTTTTGTTTCCTCTTGATGTAGCCCTAAGCAGTGACTGGCGAGAAACAATTCCATGGAAAGTGGTTGCCAAGCTTCCAAAAATTATGAATCTCCAGAAATCTCAGCAAATATTTTTTCACCCAAACTGGATGATACTTTCAGGTAATGATTAGTACACTAAGGCGACTTGGTTCCCCAAATGTCGTTCTTGTATGTTGAAGCGTTCATTTCCAGTAACAGTTTGCATTTTTAGGTTTCACTCTGTTTTCTCCTATATTGATATATGTATTTGGAACTCTAAATCCAACACGGTTTGTGCTACCTTCTTGAAACTTGACACACTAAAGTAGTTTCAAGTTATATCTCTATGTTTTGTTTCCTCTTGATGTAGCCCTAAGCACTGACTGGTGTGAAACACTTTCATGGAAAGGGGTTGCCAAGCTTCCAAAAATTACGAATCTCCAGAAATCTCAGAAAATATTTTTTCACCCAAACTGGATGATACTTTCAGGTAATGATCAGTACACTAAGGCGACTTGGTTCCCCAGATTTCGTTCTTCTATGTTGAAGCATTCATTTCCAGTAACAGTTTGAATTTTTAGGTCTCACTCTGTTTTCTCCTATATTGATAGATATATTTGGAACTCTAAATCCAACACGGTTTGTGCTAGCTTCTTGAAACTTGACACAGTAAAGTAGTTTCACGTTCTGTCTCTATGTTTTGTTTCCTCTTGATGTAGCCCTAAGCAGTGACTGGCGAGAAACACTTCCATGGAAAGGGGTTGCCAAGCTTCCAAAAATTATGAATCTCCAGAAATCTCAGCAAATATTTTTTCACCCAAACTGGATGATACTTTCAGGAAATGATCAGTACACTAAGGCGACTTGGTTCCCCAAATGTCGTTCTTCTATGTTGAAGCGTTCATTTCCAGTAACAGTTTGAATTTTTAGGGTTCACTCTGTTTTCTCCTATATTGATACATGTTTTTGGAACTCTAAATCCAACACGGTTTGTGCTAGCTTCTTGAAACTTGACACAGTAAAGTAGTTTCACGTTCTGTCTCTATGTTTTGTTTCCTCTTGATGTAGCCCTAAGCAGTGACTGGCGAGAAACACTTTCATGGAAAGGGGTTGCCAAGCTTCCAAAAATTACGAATCTCCAGAAATCTCAGCAAATGTTTTTTCACCCAAACTGGATGATACTTTCAGGTAATGATCAGTACACTAAGGCGACTTGGTTCCCCAGATTTCGTTCTTCTATGTTGAAGCATTCATTTCCAGTAACAGTTTGAATTTTTAGGTTTCACTCTGTTTTCTCCTATATTGATAGATGTATTTGGAACTCTAAATCCAACACGGTTTGTGCTACCTTCTTGAAACTTGACACACTAAAGTAGTTTCAAGTTCTATCTCTATGTTTTGTTTCCTCTTGATGTAGCCCTAAGCACTGACTGGTGTGAAACACTTTCATGGAAAGGGGTTGCCAAGCTTCCAAAAGTTACGAATCTCCAGAAATCTCAGCAAATATTTTTTCACCCAAACTGGATGATACTTTCAGGTAATGATCAGTACACTAAGGCGACTTGGTTCCCCAGATTTCGTTCTTCTATGTTGAAGCATTCATTTCCAGTAACAGTTTAAATTTTTAGGTTTCACTCTGTTTTCTCCTATATTGATACATGTATTTGGAACTCTAAATCCAACACGGTTTGTGCTAGCTTCTTGAAACTTGACACAGTAAAGTAGTTTCACGTTCTATCTCTATGTTTTGTTTCCTCTTGATGTAGCCCTAAGCAGTGACTGGCGAGAAACACTTCCATGGAAAGGGGTTGCCAAGCTTCCAAAAATTACGAATCTCCAGAAATCTCAGCAAATATTTTTTCACCCAAACTGGATGATACTTTCAGGTAATGATCAGTACACTAAGGCGACTTGGTTCCCCAAATGCCGTTCTTCTATGTTGAAGCGTTCATTTTTAGTAACAGTTTGAATTTTTAGGTTTCACTCTGTTTTCTCCTATATTGATACATGTATTTGGAACTCTAAATCCAACACGGTTTGTGCTAGCTTCTTGAAACTTGACACAGTAAAGTAGTTTCATGTTCTGTCTCTATGTTTTGTTTCCTCTTGATGTAGCCCTAAGCAGTGACTGGCGAGAAACACTTTCATGGAAAGGGGTTGCCAAGCTTCCAAAAATTACGAATCTCCAGAAATCTCAGCAAATGTTTTTTCACCCAAACTGGATGATACTTTCAGGTAATGATCAGTACACTAAGGCGACTTGGTTCCCCAGATTTCGTTCTTCTATGTTGAAGCGTTCATTTCCAGTAACAGTTTGAATTTTTAGGTTTCACTCTGTTTTCTCCTATATTGATAGATGTATTTGGAACTCTAAATCCAACACGGTTTGTGCTACCTTCTTGAAACTTGACACACTAAAGTAGTTTCAAGTTCTATCTCTATGTTTTGTTTCCTCTTGATGTAGCCCTAAGCACTGACTGGTGTGAAACACTTTCATGGAAAGGGGTTGCCAAGCTTCCAAAAGTTACGAATCTCCAGAAATCTCAGCAAATATTTTTTCACCCAAACTGGATGATACTTTCAGGTAATGATCAGTACACTAAGGCGACTTGGTTCCCCAGATTTCGTTCTTCTATGTTGAAGCGTTCATTTCCAGTAACAGTTTGAATTTTTAGGTTTCACTCTGTTTTCTCCTATATTGATACATGTATTTGAAACTCTAAATCCAACACGGTTTGTGCTAGCTTCTTGAAACTTGACACAGTAAAGTAGTTTCACGTTCTATCTCTATGTTTTGTTTCCTCTTGATGTAGCCCTAAGCAGTGACTGGCGAGAAACACTTCCATGGAAAGGGGTTGCCAAGCTTCCAAAAATTACGAATCTCCAGAAATCTCAGCAAATATTTTTTCACCCAAACTGGAAGATACTTTCAGGTAATGATGAGTACACTAAGGCGACTTGGTTCCCCAAATGCCGTTCTTCTATGTTGAAGCGTTCATTTTTAGTAACAGTTTGAATTTTTAGGTTTCACTCTGTTTTCTCCTATATTGATACATGTATTTGGAACTCTAAATCCAACACGGTTTGTGCTAGCTTCTTGAAACTTGACACAGTAAAGTAGTTTCACGTTCTGTCTCTATGTTTTGTTTCCTCTTGATGTAGCCCTAAGCAGTGACTGGCGAGAAACACTTTCATGGAAAGGGGTTGCCAAGCTTCCAAAAATTACGAATCTCCAGAAATCTCAGCAAATGTTTTTTCACCCAAACTGGATGATACTTTCAGGTAATGATCAGTACACTAAGGCGACTTGGTTCCCCAGATTTCGTTCTTCTATGTTGAAGCGTTCATTTCCAGTAACAGTTTGCATTTTTAGGTTTCACTCTGTTTTCTCCTATATTGATATATGTATTTGGAACTCTAAATCCAACACGGTTTGTGCTACCTTCTTGAAACTTGACACACTAAAGTAGTTTCAAGTTATATCTCTATGTTTTGTTTCCTCTTGATGTAGCCCTAAGCACTGACTGGTGTGAAACACTTTCATGGAAAGGGGTTGCCAAGCTTCCAAAAATTACGAATCTCCAGAAATCTCAGCAAATATTTTTTCACCCAAACTGGATGATACTTTCAGGTAATGATCAGTACACTAAGGCGACTTGGTTCCCCAGATTTCGTTCTTCTATGTTGAAGCATTCATTTGCAGTAACAGTTTGAATTTTTAGGTCTCACTCTGTTTTCTCCTATATTGATAGATGTATTTGGAACTCTAAATCCAACACGGTTTGTGGTAGCTTCTTGAAACTTGACACAGTAAAGTAGTTTCACGTTCTGTCTCTATGTTTTGTTTCCTCTTGATGTAGCCCTAAGCAGTGACTGGCGAGAAACACTTCCATGGAAAGGGGTTGCCAAGCTTCCAAAAATTATGAATCTCCAGAAATCTCAGCAAATATTTTTTCACCCAAACTGGATGATACTTTCAGGAAATGATCAGTACACTAAGGCGACTTGGTTCCCCAAATGTCGTTCTTCTATGTTGAAGCGTTCATTTCCAGTAACAGTTTGAATTTTTAGGGTTCACTCTGTTTTCTCCTATATTGATACATGTTTTTGGAACTCTAAATCCAACACGGTTTGTGCTAGCTTCTTGAAACTTGACACAGTAAAGTAGTTTCACGTTCTGTCTCTATGTTTTGTTTCCTCTTGATGTAGCCCTAAGCAGTGACTGGCGAGAAACACTTTCATGGAAAGGGGTTGCCAAGCTTCCAAAAATTACGAATCTCCAGAAATCTCAGCAAATGTTTTTTCACCCAAACTGGATGATACTTTCAGGTAATGATCAGTACACTAAGGCGACTTGGTTCCCCAGATTTCGTTCTTCTATGTTGAAGCATTCATTTCCAGTAACAGTTTGAATTTTTAGGTTTCACTCTGTTTTCTCCTATATTGATAGATGTATTTGGAACTCTAAATCCAACACGGTTTGTGCTACCTTCTTGAAACTTGACACACTAAAGTAGTTTCAAGTTCTATCTCTATGTTTTGTTTCCTCTTGATGTAGCCCTAAGCACTGACTGGTGTGAAACACTTTCATGGAAAGGGGTTGCTAAGCTTCCAAAAGTTACGAATCTCCAGAAATCTCAGCAAATATTTTTTCACCCAAACTGGATGATACTTTCAGGTAATGATCAGTACACTAAGGCGACTTGGTTCCCCAGATTTCGTTCTTCTATGTTGAAGCATTCATTTCCAGTAACAGTTTAAATTTTTAGGTTTCACTCTGTTTTCTCCTATATTGATACATGTATTTGGAACTCTAAATCCAACACGGTTTGTGCTAGCTTCTTGAAACTTGACACAGTAAAGTAGTTTCACGTTCTATCTCTATGTTTTGTTTCCTCTTGATGTAGCCCTAAGCAGTGACTGGCGAGAAACACTTCCATGGAAAGGGGTTGCCAAGCTTCCAAAAATTACGAATCTCCAGAAATCTCAGCAAATATTTTTTCACCCAAACTGGATGATACTTTCAGGTAATGATCAGTACACTAAGGCGACTTGGTTCCCCAAATGCCGTTCTTCTATGTTGAAGCGTTCATTTTTAGTAACAGTTTGAATTTTTAGGTTTCACTCTGTTTTCTCCTATATTGATACATGTATTTGGAACTCTAAATCCAACACGGTTTGTGGTAGCTTCTTGAAACTTGACACAGTAAAGTAGTTTCACGTTCTGTCTCTATGTTTTGTTTCCTCTTGATGTAGCCCTAAGCAGTGACTGGCGAGAAACACTTTCATGGAAAGGGGTTGCCAAGCTTCCAAAAATTACGAATCTCCTGAAATCTCAGCAAATGTTTTTTCACCCAAACTGGATGATACTTTCAGGTAATGATCAGTACACTAAGGCGACTTGGTTCCCCAAATGTCGTTCTTCTATGTTGAAGTGTTCATTTCCAGTAACAGTTTGAATTTTTAGGTTTCACTCTGTTTTCTCCTATATTGATACATGTATTTGGAACTCTAAATCCAACACGGTTTGTGCTAGCTTCTTGAAACTTGACACAGTAAAGTACTTTCACGTTCTATCTCTACGTTTTGTTTCCTCTTGATGTAGCCCTAAGCAGTGACTGGCGAGAAACACTTTCATGGAAAGGGGTTGCCAAGCTTCCAAAAATTATGAATCTCCAGAAATCTCAGCAAATATTTTTTCACCCAAACTGGATGATACTTTCAGGTAATGATCAGTACACTAAGGCGACTTGGTTCCCCAAATGTCGTTCTTCTATGTTGAAGCGTTCATTTCCAGTAACAGTTTGAATTTTTAGGTTTCACTCTGTTTTCTCCTATATTGATACATGTATTTGGAACTCTAAATCCAACACGGTTTGTGCTAGCTTCTTGAAACTTGACACAGTAAAGTAGTTTCACGTTCTATCTCTATGTTTTGTTTCCTCTTGATGTAGCCCTAAGCAGTGACTGGCGAGAAACACTTCCATGGAAAGGGGTTGCCAAGCTTCCAAAAATTACGAATCTCCAGAAATCTCAGCAAATATTTTTTCACCCAAACTGGAAGATACTTTCAGGTAATGATGAGTACACTAAGGCGACTTGGTTCCCCAAATGCCGTTCTTCTATGTTGAAGCGTTCATTTTTAGTAACAGTTTGAATTTTTAGGTTTCACTCTGTTTTCTCCTATATTGATACATGTATTTGGAACTCTAAATCCAACACGGTTTGTGCTAGCTTCTTGAAACTTGACACAGTAAAGTAGTTTCACGTTCTGTCTCTATGTTTTGTTTCCTCTTGATGTAGCCCTAAGCAGTGACTGGCGAGAAACACTTTCATGGAAAGGGGTTGCCAAGCTTCCAAAAATTACGAATCTCCAGAAATCTCAGCAAATGTTTTTTCACCCAAACTGGATGATACTTTCAGGTAATGATCAGTACACTAAGGCGACTTGGTTCCCCAGATTTCGTTCTTCTATGTTGAAGCGTTCATTTCCAGTAATAGTTTGCATTTTTAGGTTTCACTCTGTTTTCTCCTATATTGATATATGTATTTGGAACTCTAAATCCAACACGGTTTGTGCTACCTTCTTGAAACTTGACACACTAAAGTAGTTTCAAGTTATATCTCTATGTTTTGTTTCCTCTTGATGTAGCCCTAAGCACTGACTGGTGTGAAACACTTTCATGGAAAGGGGTTGCCAAGCTTCCAAAAATTACGAATCTCCAGAAATCTCAGCAAATATTTTTTCACCCAAACTGGATGATACTTTCAGGTAATGATCAGTACACTAATGCGACTTGGTTCCCCAGATTTCGTTCTTCTATGTTGAAGCATTCATTTCCAGTAACAGTTTGAATTTTTAGGTCTCACTCTGTTTTCTCCTATATTGATAGATATATTTGGAACTCTAAATCCAACACGGTTTGTGCTAGCTTCTTGAAACTTGACACAGTAAAGTAGTTTCACGTTCTGTCTCTATGTTTTGTTTCCTCTTGATGTAGCCCTAAGCAGTGACTGGCGAGAAACACTTCCATGGAAAGGGGTTGCCAAGCTTCCAAAAATTATGAATCTCCAGAAATCTCAGCAAATATTTTTTCACCCAAACTGGATGATACTTTCAGGAAATGATCAGTACACTAAGGCGACTTGGTTCCCCAAATGTCGTTCTTCTATGTTGAAGCGTTCATTTCCAGTAACAGTTTGAATTTTTAGGGTTCACTCTGTTTTCTCCTATATTGATACATGTTTTTGGAACTCTAAATCCAACACGGTTTGTGCTAGCTTCTTGAAACTTGACACAGTAAAGTAGTTTCACGTTCTGTCTCTATGTTTTGTTTCCTCTTGATGTAGCCCTAAGCAGTGACTGGCGAGAAACACTTTCATGGAAAGGGGTTGCCAAGCTTCCAAAAATTACGAATCTCCAGAAATCTCAGCAAATGTTTTTTCACCCAAACTGGATGATACTTTCAGGTAATGATCAGTACACTAAGGCGACTTGGTTCCCCAGATTTCGTTCTTCTATGTTGAAGCATTCATTTCCAGTAACAGTTTGAATTTTTAGGTTTCACTCTGTTTTCTCCTATATTGATAGATGTATTTGGAACTCTAAATCCAACACGGTTTGTGCTACCTTCTTGAAACTTGACACACTAAAGTAGTTTCAAGTTCTATCTCTATGTTTTGTTTCCTCTTGATGTAGCCCTAAGCACTGACTGGTGTGAAACACTTTCATGGAAAGGGGTTGCCAAGCTTCCAAAAGTTACGAATCTCCAGAAATCTCAGCAAATATTTTTTCACCCAAACTGGATGATACTTTCAGGTAATGATCAGTACACTAAGGCGACTTGGTTCCCCAGATTTCGTTCTTCTATGTTGAAGCATTCATTTCCAGTAACAGTTTAAATTTTTAGGTTTCACTCTGTTTTCTCCTATATTGATACATGTATTTGGAACTCTAAATCCAACACGGTTTGTGCTAGCTTCTTGAAACTTGACACAGTAAAGTAGTTTCACGTTCTATCTCTATGTTTTGTTTCCTCTTGATGTAGCCCTAAGCAGTGACTGGCGAGAAACACTTCCATGGAAAGGGGTTGCCAAGCTTCCAAAAATTACGAATCTCCAGAAATCTCAGCAAATATTTTTTCACCCAAACTGGATGATACTTTCAGGTAATGATCAGTACACTAAGGCGACTTGGTTCCCCAAATGCCGTTCTTCTATGTTGAAGCGTTCATTTTTAGTAACAGTTTGAATTTTTAGGTTTCACTCTGTTTTCTCCTATATTGATACATGTATTTGGAACTCTAAATCCAACACGGTTTGTGCTAGCTTCTTGAAACTTGACACAGTAAAGTAGTTTCACGTTCTGTCTCTATGTTTTGTTTCCTCTTGATGTAGCCCTAAGCAGTGACTGGCGAGAAACACTTTCATGGAAAGGGGTTGCCAAGCTTCCAAAAATTACGAATCTCCAGAAATCTCAGCAAATGTTTTTTCACCCAAACTGGATGATACTTTCAGGTAATGATCAGTACACTAAGGCGACTTGGTTCCCCAAATGTCGTTCTTCTATGTTGAAGCGTTCATTTCCAGTAACAGTTTGAATTTTTAGGTTTCACTCTGTTTTCTCCTATATTGATACATGTATTTGGAACTCTAAATCCAACACGGTTTGTGCTAGCTTCTTGAAACTTGACACAGTAAAGTACTTTCACGTTCTATCTCTACGTTTTGTTTCCTCTTGATGTAGCCCTAAGCAGTGACTGGCGAGAAACACTTTCATGGAAAGGGGTTGCCAAGCTTCCAAAAATTATGAATCTGCAGAAATCTCAGCAAATATTTTTTCACCCAAACTGGATGATACTTTCAGGTAATGATCAGTACACTAAGGCGACTTGGTTCCCCAAATGTCGTTCTTCTATGTTGAAGCGTTCATTTCCAGTAACAGTTTGAATTTTTAGGTTTCACTCTGTTTTCTCCTATATTGATACATGTATTTGGAACTCTAAATCCAACACGGTTTGTGCTAGCTTCTTGAAACTTGACACAGTAAAGTAGTTTCACGTTCTATCTCTATGTTTTGTTTCCTCATGATGTAGCCCTAAGCAGTGACTGGCGAGAAACACTTCCATGGAAAGGGGTTGCCAAGCTTCCAAAAATTACGAATCTCCAGAAATCTCAGCAAATATTTTTTCACCCAAACTGGAAGATACTTTCAGGTAATGATGAGTACACTAAGGCGACTTGGTTCCCCAAATGCCGTTCTTCTATGTTGAAGCGTTCATTTTTAGTAACAGTTTGAATTTTTAGGTTTCACTCTGTTTTCTCCTATATTGATACATGTATTTGGAACTCTAAATCCAACATGGTTTGTGCTAGCTTCTTGAAACTTGACACAGTAAAGTAGTTTCACGTTCTGTCTCTATGTTTTGTTTCCTCTTGATGTAGCCCTAAGCAGTGACTGGCGAGAAACACTTTCATGGAAAGGGGTTGCCAAGCTTCCAAAAATTACGAATCTCCAGAAATCTCAGCAAATGTTTTTTCACCCAAACTGGATGATACTTTCAGGTAATGATCAGTACACTAAGGCGACTTGGTTCCCCAGATTTCGTTCTTCTATGTTGAAGCGTTCATTTCCAGTAACAGTTTGAATTTTTAGGTTTCACTCTGTTTTCTCCTATATTGATAGATGTATTTGGAACTCTAAATCCAACACGGTTTGTGCTACCTTCTTGAAACTTGACACACTAAAGTAGTTTCAAGTTCTATCTCTATGTTTTGTTTCCTCTTGATGTAGCCCTAAGCACTGACTGGTGTGAAACAGTTTCATGGAAAGGGGTTGCCAAGCTTCCAAAAGTTACGAATCTCCAGAAATCTCAGCAAATATTTTTTCACCCAAACTGGATGATACTTTCAGGTAATGATCAGTACACTAAGGCGACTTGGTTCCCCAGATTTCGTTCTTCTATGTTGAAGCATTCATTTCCAGTAACAGTTTGAATTTTTAGGTTTCACTCTGTTTTCTCCTATATTGATACATGTATTTGAAACTCTAAATCCAACACGGTTTGTGCTAGCTTCTTGAAACTTGACACAGTAAAGTAGTTTCACGTTCTATCTCTATGTTTTGTTTCCTCTTGATGTAGCCCTAAGCAGTGACTGGCGAGAAACACTTCCATGGAAAGGGGTTGCCAAGCTTCCAAAAATTATGAATCTCCAGAAATCTCAGCAAATATTTTTTCACCCAAACTGGATGATACTTTCAGGAAATGATCAGTACACTAAGGCGACTTGGTTCCCCAAATGTCGTTCTTCTATGTTGAAGCGTTCATTTCCAGTAACAGTTTGAATTTTTAGGGTTCACTCTGTTTTCTCCTATATTGATACATGTTTTTGGAACTCTAAATCCAACACGGTTTGTGCTAGCTTCTTGAAACTTGACACAGTAAAGTAGTTTCACGTTCTGTCTCTATGTTTTGTTTCCTCTTGATGTAGCCCTAAGCAGTGACTGGCGAGAAACACTTTCATGGAAAGGGGTTGCCAAGCTTCCAAAAATTACGAATCTCCAGAAATCTCAGCAAATATTTTTTCACCCAAACTGGATGATACTTTCAGGTAATGATCAGTACACTAAGGCGACTTGGTTCCCCAAATGTCGTTCTTCTATGTTGAAGCGTTCATTTCCAGTAACAGTTTGAATTTTTAGGTTTCACTCTGTTTTCTCCTATATTGATAGATGTATTTGGAACTCTAAATCCAACACGGTTTGTGCTACCTTCTTGAAACTTGACACACTAAAGTAGTTTCAAGTTCTATCTCTATGTTTTGTTTCCTCTTGATGTAGCCCTAAGCACTGACTGGTGTGAAACACTTTCATGGAAAGGGGTTGCCAAGCTTCCAAAAGTTACGAATCTCCAGAAATCTCAGCAAATATTTTTTCACCCAAACTGGATGATACTTTCAGGTAATGATCAGTACACTAAGGCGACTTGGTTCCCCAGATTTCGTTCTTCTATGTTGAAGCATTCATTTCCAGTAACAGTTTGAATTTTTAGGTTTCACTCTGTTTTCTCCTATATTGATACATGTATTTGGAACTCTAAATCCAACACGGTTTGTGCTAGCTTCTTGAAACTTGACACAGTAAAGTAGTTTCACGTTCTGTCTCTATGTTTTGTTTCCTCTTGATGTAGCCCTAAGCAGTGACTGGCGAGAAACACTTTCATGGAAAGGGGTTGCCAAGCTTCCAAAAATTACGAATCTCCAGAAATCTCAGCAAATGTTTTTTCACCCAAACTGGATGATACTTTCAGGTAATGATCAGTACACTAAGGCGACTTGGTTCCCCAAATGTCGTTCTTCTATGTTGAAGCGTTCATTTCCAGTAACAGTTTGAATTTTTAGGTTTCACTCTGTTTTCTCCTATATTGATACATGTATTTGGAACTCTAAATCCAACACGGTTTGTGCTAGCTTCTTGAAACTTGACACAGTAAAGTACTTTCACGTTCTATCTCTACGTTTTGTTTCCTCTTGATGTAGCCCTAAGCAGTGACTGGCGAGAAACACTTTCATGGAAAGGGGTTGCCAAGCTTCCAAAAATTATGAATCTCCAGAAATCTCAGCAAATATTTTTTCACCCAAACTGGATGATACTTTCAGGTAATGATCAGTACACTAAGGCGACTTGGTTCCCCAAATGTCGTTCTTCTAGGTTGAAGCGTTCATTTCCAGTAACAGTTTGAATTTTTAGGTTTCACTCTGTTTTCTCCTATATTGATAGATGTATTTGGAACTCTAAATCCAACACGGTTTGTACTAGCTTCTTGAAACTTGACACTGTAAAGTAGTTTCACGTTCTGTCTCTATGTTTTGTTTCCTCATGATGTAGCCCTAAGCAGTGACTGGCGAGAAACACTTCCATGGAAAGGGGTTGCCAAGCTTCCAAAAATTACGAATCTCCAGAAATCTCAGCAAATATTTTTTCACCCAAACTGGAAGATACTTTCAGGTAATGATGAGTACACTAAGGCGACTTGGTTCCCCAAATGCCGTTCTTCTATGTTGAAGCGTTCATTTTTAGTAACAGTTTGAATTTTTAGGTTTCACTCTGTTTTCTCCTATATTGATACATGTATTTGGAACTCTAAATCCAACATGGTTTGTGCTAGCTTCTTGAAACTTGACACAGTAAAGTAGTTTCACGTTCTGTCTCTATGTTTTGTTTCCTCTTGATGTAGCCCTAAGCAGTGACTGGCGAGAAACACTTTCATGGAAAGGGGTTGCCAAGCTTCCAAAAATTACGAATCTCCAGAAATCTCAGCAAATGTTTTTTCACCCAAACTGGATGATACTTTCAGGTAATGATCAGTACACTAAGGCGACTTGGTTCCCCAGATTTCGTTCTTCTATGTTGAAGCGTTCATTTCCAGTAACAGTTTGAATTTTTAGGTTTCACTCTGTTTTCTCCTATATTGATAGATGTATTTGGAACTCTAAATCCAACACGGTTTGTGCTACCTTCTTGAAACTTGACACACTAAAGTAGTTTCAAGTTCTATCTCTATGTTTTGTTTCCTCTTGATGTAGCCCTAAGCACTGACTGGTGTGAAACAGTTTCATGGAAAGGGGTTGCCAAGCTTCCAAAAGTTACGAATCTCCAGAAATCTCAGCAAATATTTTTTCACCCAAACTGGATGATACTTTCAGGTAATGATCAGTACACTAAGGCGACTTGGTTCCCCAGATTTCGTTCTTCTATGTTGAAGCATTCATTTCCAGTAACAGTTTGAATTTTTAGGTTTCACTCTGTTTTCTCCTATATTGATACATGTATTTGAAACTCTAAATCCAACACGGTTTGTGCTAGCTTCTTGAAACTTGACACAGTAAAGTAGTTTCACGTTCTATCTCTATGTTTTGTTTCCTCTTGATGTAGCCCTAAGCAGTGACTGGCGAGAAACACTTCCATGGAAAGGGGTTGCCAAGCTTCCAAAAATTATGAATCTCCAGAAATCTCAGCAAATATTTTTTCACCCAAACTGGATGATACTTTCAGGAAATGATCAGTACACTAAGGCGACTTGGTTCCCCAAATGTCGTTCTTCTATGTTGAAGCGTTCATTTCCAGTAACAGTTTGAATTTTTAGGGTTCACTCTGTTTTCTCCTATATTGATACATGTTTTTGGAACTCTAAATCCAACACGGTTTGTGCTAGCTTCTTGAAACTTGACACAGTAAAGTAGTTTCACGTTCTGTCTCTATGTTTTGTTTCCTCTTGATGTAGCCCTAAGCAGTGACTGGCGAGAAACACTTTCATGGAAAGGGGTTGCCAAGCTTCCAAAAATTACGAATCTCCAGAAATCTCAGCAAATATTTTTTCACCCAAACTGGATATACTTTCAGGTAATGATCAGTACACTAAGGCGACTTGGTTCCCCAAATGTCGTTCTTCTATGTTGAAGCGTTCATTTCCAGTAACAGTTTGAATTTTTAGGTTTCACTCTGTTTTCTCCTATATTGATAGATGTATTTGGAACTCTAAATCCAACACGGTTTGTGCTACCTTCTTGAAACTTGACACACTAAAGTAGTTTCAAGTTCTATCTCTATGTTTTGTTTCCTCTTGATGTAGCCCTAAGCACTGACTGGTGTGAAACACTTTCATGGAAAGGGGTTGCCAAGCTTCCAAAAGTTACGAATCTCCAGAAATCTCAGCAAATATTTTTTCACCCAAACTGGATGATACTTTCAGGTAATGATCAGTACACTAAGGCGACTTGGTTCCCCAGATTTCGTTCTTCTATGTTGAAGCATTCATTTCCAGTAACAGTTTGAATTTTTAGGTTTCACTCTGTTTTCTCCTATATTGATACATGTATTTGGAACTCTAAATCCAACACGGTTTGTGCTAGCTTCTTGAAACTTGACACAGTAAAGTAGTTTCACGTTCTGTCTCTATGTTTTGTTTCCTCTTGATGTAGCCCTAAGCAGTGACTGGCGAGAAACACTTTCATGGAAAGGGGTTGCCAAGCTTCCAAAAATTACGAATCTCCAGAAATCTCAGCAAATGTTTTTTCACCCAAACTGGATGATACTTTCAGGTAATGATCAGTACACTAAGGCGACTTGGTTCCCCAAATGTCGTTCTTCTATGTTGAAGCGTTCATTTCCAGTAACAGTTTGAATTTTTAGGTTTCACTCTGTTTTCTCCTATATTGATACATGTATTTGGAACTCTAAATCCAACACGGTTTGTGCTAGCTTCTTGAAACTTGACACAGTAAAGTACTTTCACGTTCTATCTCTACGTTTTGTTTCCTCTTGATGTAGCCCTAAGCAGTGACTGGCGAGAAACACTTTCATGGAAAGGGGTTGCCAAGCTTCCAAAAATTATGAATCTCCAGAAATCTCAGCAAATATTTTTTCACCCAAACTGGATGATACTTTCAGGTAATGATCAGTACACTAAGGCGACTTGGTTCCCCAAATGTCGTTCTTCTAGGTTGAAGCGTTCATTTCCAGTAACAGTTTGAATTTTTAGGTTTCACTCTGTTTTCTCCTATATTGATAGATGTATTTGGAACTCTAAATCCAACACGGTTTGTACTAGCTTCTTGAAACTTGACACTGTAAAGTAGTTTCACGTTCTGTCTCTATGTTTTGTTTCCTCTTGATGTAGCCCTAAGCAGTGACTGGCGAGAAACAATTCCATGGAAAGTGGTTGCCAAGCTTCCAAAAATTATGAATCTCCAGAAATCTCAGCAAATATTTTTTCACCCAAACTGGATGATACTTTCAGGTAATGATCAGTACACTAAGGCGACTTGGTTCCCCAAATGTCGTTCTTGTATGTTGAAGCGTTCATTTCCAGTAACAGTTTGCATTTTTAGGTTTCACTCTGTTTTCTCCTATATTGATAGATGTATTTGGAACTCTAAATCCAACACGGTTTGTGCTACCTTCTTGAAACTTGACACACTAAAGTAGTTTCAAGTTCTATCTCTATGTTTTGTTTCCTCTTGATGTAGCCCTAAGCACTGACTGGTGTGAAACACTTTCATGGAAAGGGGTTGCCAAGCTTCCAAAAGTTACGAATCTCCAGAAATCTCAGCAAATATTTTTTCACCCAAACTGGATGATACTTTCAGGTAATGATCAGTACACTAAGGCGACTTGGTTCCCCAGATTTCGTTCTTCTATGTTGAAGCATTCATTTCCAGTAACAGTTTGAATTTTTAGGTTTCACTCTGTTTTCTCCTATATTGATACATGTATTTGGAACTCTAAATCCAACACGGTTTGTGCTAGCTTCTTGAAACTTGACACAGTAAAGTAGTTTCACGTTCTGTCTCTATGTTTTGTTTCCTCTTGATGTAGCCCTAAGCAGTGACTGGCGAGAAACACTTTCATGGAAAGGGGTTGCCAAGCTTCCAAAAATTACGAATCTCCAGAAATCTCAGCAAATGTTTTTTCACCCAAACTGGATGATACTTTCAGGTAATGATCAGTACACTAAGGCGACTTGGTTCCCCAAATGTCGTTCTTCTATGTTGAAGCGTTCATTTCCAGTAACAGTTTGAATTTTTAGGTTTCACTCTGTTTTCTCCTATATTGATACATGTATTTGGAACTCTAAATCCAACACGGTTTGTGCTACCTTCTTGAAACTTGACACAGTAAAGTACTTTCACGTTCTATCTCTACGTTTTGTTTCCTCTTGATGTAGCCCTAAGCAGTGACTGGCGAGAAACACTTTCATGGAAAGGGGTTGCCAAGCTTCCAAAAATTATGAATCTCCAGAAATCTCAGCAAATATTTTTTCACCCAAACTGGATGATACTTTCAGGTAATGATCAGTACACTAAGGCGACTTGGTTCCCCAAATGTCGTTCTTCTAGGTTGAAGCGTTCATTTCCAGTAACAGTTTGAATTTTTAGGTTTCACTCTGTTTTCTCCTATATTGATAGATGTATTTGGAACTCTAAATCCAACACGGTTTGTGCTAGCTTCTTGAAACTTGACACTGTAAAGTAGTTTCACGTTCTGTCTCTATGTTTTGTTTCCTCTTGATGTAGCCCTAAGCAGTGACTGGCGAGAAACAATTCCATGGAAAGTGGTTGCCAAGCTTCCAAAAATTATGAATCTCCAGAAATCTCAGCAAATATTTTTTCACCCAAACTGGATGATACTTTCAGGTAATGATTAGTACACTAAGGCGACTTGGTTCCCCAAATGTCGTTCTTGTATGTTGAAGCGTTCATTTCCAGTAACAGTTTGCATTTTTAGGTTTCACTCTGTTTTCTCCTATATTGATATATGTATTTGGAACTCTAAATCCAACACGGTTTGTGCTACCTTCTTGAAACTTGACACACTAAAGTAGTTTCAAGTTATATCTCTATGTTTTGTTTCCTCTTGATGTAGCCCTAAGCACTGACTGGTGTGAAACACTTTCATGGAAAGGGGTTGCCAAGCTTCCAAAAATTACGAATCTCCAGAAATCTCAGCAAATGTTTTTTCACCCAAACTGGATGATACTTTCAGGTAATGATCAGTACACTAAGGCGACTTGGTTCCCCAGATTTCGTTCTTCTATGTTGAAGCGTTCATTTCCAGTAACAGTTTGAATTTTTAGGTTTCACTCTGTTTTCTCCTATATTGATAGATGTATTTGGAACTCTAAATCCAACACGGTTTGTGCTACCTTCTTGAAACTTGACACACTAAAGTAGTTTCAAGTTCTATCTCTATGTTTTGTTTCCTCTTGATGTAGCCCTAAGCACTGACTGGTGTGAAACACTTTCATGGAAAGGGGTTGCCAAGCTTCCAAAAGTTACGAATCTCCAGAAATCTCAGCAAATATTTTTTCACCCAAACTGGATGATACTTTCAGGTAATGATCAGTACACTAAGGCGACTTGGTTCCCCAGATTTCGTTCTTCTATGTTGAAGCATTCATTTCCAGTAACAGTTTGAATTTTTAGGTTTCACTCTGTTTTCTCCTATATTGATACATGTATTTGAAACTCTAAATCCAACACGGTTTGTGCTAGCTTCTTGAAACTTGACACAGTAAAGTAGTTTCACGTTCTATCTCTATGTTTTGTTTCCTCTTGATGTAGCCCTAAGCAGTGACTGGCGAGAAACACTTCCATGGAAAGGGGTTGCCAAGCTTCCAAAAATTACGAATCTCCAGAAATCTCAGCAAATATTTTTTCACCCAAACTGGATGATACTTTCAGGTAATGATCAGTACACTAAGGCGACTTGGTTCCCCAAATGTCGTTCTTCTATGTTGAAGCGTTCATTTCCAGTAACAGTTTGAATTTTTAGGTTTCACTCTGTTTTCTCCTATATTGATACATGTATTTGGAACTCTAAATCCAACACGGTTTGTGCTAGCTTCTTGAAACTTGACACAGTAAAGTAGTTTCACGTTCTATCTCTATGTTTTGTTTCCTCTTGATGTAGCCCTAAGCAGTGACTGGCGAGAAACACTTCCATGGAAAGGGGTTGCCAAGCTTCCAAAAATTACGAATCTCCAGAAATCTCAGCAAATATTTTTTCACCCAAACTGGAAGATACTTTCAGGTAATGATGAGTACACTAAGGCGACTTGGTTCCCCAAATGCCGTTCTTCTATGTTGAAGCGTTCATTTTTAGTAACAGTTTGAATTTTTAGGTTTCACTCTGTTTTCTCCTATATTGATACATGTATTTGGAACTCTAAATCCAACACGGTTTGTGCTAGCTTCTTGAAACTTGACACAGTAAAGTAGTTTCACGTTCTGTCTCTATGTTTTGTTTCCTCTTGATGTAGCCCTAAGCAGTGACTGGCGAGAAACACTTTCATGGAAAGGGGTTGCCAAGCTTCCAAAAATTACGAATCTCCAGAAATCTCAGCAAATGTTTTTTCACCCAAACTGGATGATACTTTCAGGTAATGATCAGTACACTAAGGCGACTTGGTTCCCCAGATTTCGTTCTTCTCTGTTGAAGCGTTCATTTCCAGTAACAGTTTGAATTTTTAGGTTTCACTCTGTTTTCTCCTATATTGATAGATGTATTTGGAACTCTAAATCCAACACGGTTTGTGCTACCTTCTTGAAACTTGACACACTAAAGTAGTTTCAAGTTCTATCTCTATGTTTTGTTTCCTCTTGATGTAGCCCTAAGCACTGACTGGTGTGAAACACTTTCATGGAAAGGGGTTGCCAAGCTTCCAAAAGTTACGAATCTCCAGAAATCTCAGCAAATATTTTTTCACCCAAACTGGATGATACTTTCAGGTAATGATCAGTACACTAAGGCGACTTGGTTCCCCAGATTTCGTTCTTCTATGTTGAAGCATTCATTTCCAGTAACAGTTTGAATTTTTAGGTTTCACTCTGTTTTCTCCTATATTGATACATGTATTTGAAACTCTAAATCCAACACGGTTTGTGCTAGCTTCTTGAAACTTGACACAGTAAAGTAGTTTCACGTTCTATCTCTATGTTTTGTTTCCTCTTGATGTAGCCCTAAGCAGTGACTGGCGAGAAACACTTCCATGGAAAGGGGTTGCCAAGCTTCCAAAAATTACGAATCTCCAGAAATCTCAGCAAATATTTTTTCACCCAAACTGGATGATACTTTCAGGTAATGATCAGTACACTAAGGCGACTTGGTTCCCCAAATGTCGTTCTTCTATGTTGAAGCGTTCATTTTTAGTAACAGTTTGAATTTTTAGGTTTCACTCTGTTTTCTCCTATATTGATACATGTATTTGGAACTCTAAATCCAACACGGTTTGTGCTAGCTTCTTGAAACTTGACACAGTAAAGTAGTTTCACGTTCTGTCTCTATGTTTTGTTTCCTCTTGATGTAGCCCTAAGCAGTGACTGGCGAGAAACACTTTCATGGAAAGGGGTTGCCAAGCTTCCAAAAATTACGAATCTCCAGAAATCTCAGCAAATGTTTTTTCACCCAAACTGGATGATACTTTCAGGTAATGATCAGTACACTAAGGCGACTTGGTTCCCCAAATGTCGTTCTTCTATGTTGAAGCATTCATTTCCAGTAACAGTTTGAATTTTTAGGTTTCACTCTGTTTTCTCCTATATTGATACATGTATTTGGAACTCTAAATCCAACACGGTTTGTGCTAGCTTCTTGAAACTTGACACAGTAAAGTACTTTCACGTTCTATCTCTACGTTTTGTTTCCTCTTGATGTAGCCCTAAGCAGTGACTGGCGAGAAACACTTTCATGGAAAGGGGTTGCCAAGCTTCCAAAAATTATGAATCTCCAGAAATCTCAGCAAATATTTTTTCACCCAAACTGGATGATACTTTCAGGTAATGATTAGTACACTAAGGCGACTTGGTTCCCCAAATGTCGTTCTTGTATGTTGAAGCGTTCATTTCCAGTAACAGTTTGCATTTTTAGGTTTCACTCTGTTTTCTCCTATATTGATATATGTATTTGGAACTCTAAATCCAACACGGTTTGTGCTACCTTCTTGAAACTTGACACACTAAAGTAGTTTCAAGTTATATCTCTATGTTTTGTTTCCTCTTGATGTAGCCCTAAGCACTGACTGGTGTGAAACACTTTCATGGATAGGGGTTGCCAAGCTTCCAAAAATTACGAATCTCCAGAAATCTCAGCAAATATTTTTTCACCCAAACTGGATGATACTTTCAGGTAATGATCAGTACACTAAGGCGACTTGGTTCCCCAAATGTCGTTCTTCTATGTTGAAGCGTTCATTTCCAGTAACAGTTTGAATTTTTAGGTTTCACTCTGTTTTCTCCTATATTGATAGATGTATTTGGAACTCTAAATCCAACACGGTTTGTGCTACCTTCTTGAAACTTGACACACTAAAGTAGTTTCAAGTTCTATCTCTATGTTTTGTTTCCTCTTGATGTAGCCCTAAGCACTGACTGGTGTGAAACACTTTCATGGAAAGGGGTTGCCAAGCTTCCAAAAGTTACGAATCTCCAGAAATCTCAGCAAATATTTTTTCACCCAAACTGGATGATACTTTCAGGTAATGATCAGTACACTAAGGCGACTTGGTTCCCCAGATTTCGTTCTTCTATGTTGAAGCATTCATTTCCAGTAACAGTTTGAATTTTTAGGTTTCACTCTGTTTTCTCCTATATTGATACATGTATTTGGAACTCTAAATCCAACACGGTTTGTGCTAGCTTCTTGAAACTTGACACAGTAAAGTAGTTTCACGTTCTGTCTCTATGTTTTGTTTCCTCTTGATGTAGCCCTAAGCAGTGACTGGCGAGAAACACTTTCATGGAAAGGGGTTGCCAAGCTTCCAAAAATTACGAATCTCCAGAAATCTCAGCAAATGTTTTTTCACCCAAACTGGATGATACTTTCAGGTAATGATCAGTACACTAAGGCGACTTGGTTCCCCAAATGTCGTTCTTCTATGTTGAAGCGTTCATTTCCAGTAACAGTTTGAATTTTTAGGTTTCACTCTGTTTTCTCCTATATTGATACATGTATTTGGAACTCTAAATCCAACACGGTTTGTGCTAGCTTCTTGAAACTTGACACAGTAAAGTACTTTCACGTTCTATCTCTACGTTTTGTTTCCTCTTGATGTAGCCCTAAGCAGTGACTGGCGAGAAACACTTTCATGGAAAGGGGTTGCCAAGCTTCCAAAAATTATGAATCTCCAGAAATCTCAGCAAATGTTTTTTCACCCAAACTGGATGATACTTTCAGGTAATGATCAGTACACTAAGGCGACTTGGTTCCCCAAATGTCGTTCTTCTATGTTGAAGCATTCATTTCCAGTAACAGTTTGAATTTTTAGGTTTCACTCTGTTTTCTCCTATATTGATACATGTATTTGGAACTCTAAATCCAACACGGTTTGTGCTAGCTTCTTGAAACTTGACACAGTAAAGTACTTTCACGTTCTATCTCTACGTTTTGTTTCCTCTTGATGTAGCCCTAAGCAGTGACTGGCGAGAAACACTTTCATGGAAAGGGGTTGCCAAGCTTCCAAAAATTATGAATCTCCAGAAATCTCAGCAAATATTTTTTCACCCAAACTGGATGATACTTTCAGGTAATGATTAGTACACTAAGGCGACTTGGTTCCCCAAATGTCGTTCTTGTATGTTGAAGCGTTCATTTCCAGTAACAGTTTGCATTTTTAGGTTTCACTCTGTTTTCTCCTATATTGATATATGTATTTGGAACTCTAAATCCAACACGGTTTGTGCTACCTTCTTGAAACTTGACACACTAAAGTAGTTTCAAGTTATATCTCTATGTTTTGTTTCCTCTTGATGTAGCCCTAAGCACTGACTGGTGTGAAACACTTTCATGGATAGGGGTTGCCAAGCTTCCAAAAATTACGAATCTCCAGAAATCTCAGCAAATATTTTTTCACCCAAACTGGATGATACTTTCAGGTAATGATCAGTACACTAAGGCGACTTGGTTCCCCAAATGTCGTTCTTCTATGTTGAAGCGTTCATTTCCAGTAACAGTTTGAATTTTTAGGTTTCACTCTGTTTTCTCCTATATTGATAGATGTATTTGGAACTCTAAATCCAACACGGTTTGTGCTACCTTCTTGAAACTTGACACACTAAAGTAGTTTCAAGTTCTATCTCTATGTTTTGTTTCCTCTTGATGTAGCCCTAAGCACTGACTGGTGTGAAACACTTTCATGGAAAGGGGTTGCCAAGCTTCCAAAAGTTACGAATCTCCAGAAATCTCAGCAAATATTTTTTCACCCAAACTGGATGATACTTTCAGGTAATGATCAGTACACTAAGGCGACTTGGTTCCCCAGATTTCGTTCTTCTATGTTGAAGCATTCATTTCCAGTAACAGTTTGAATTTTTAGGTTTCACTCTGTTTTCTCCTATATTGATACATGTATTTGGAACTCTAAATCCAACACGGTTTGTGCTAGCTTCTTGAAACTTGACACAGTAAAGTAGTTTCACGTTCTGTCTCTATGTTTTGTTTCCTCTTGATGTAGCCCTAAGCAGTGACTGGCGAGAAACACTTTCATGGAAAGGGGTTGCCAAGCTTCCAAAAATTACGAATCTCCAGAAATCTCAGCAAATGTTTTTTCACCCAAACTGGATGATACTTTCAGGTAATGATCAGTACACTAAGGCGACTTGGTTCCCCAAATGTCGTTCTTCTATGTTGAAGCGTTCATTTCCAGTAACAGTTTGAATTTTTAGGTTTCACTCTGTTTTCTCCTATATTGATACATGTATTTGGAACTCTAAATCCAACACGGTTTGTGCTAGCTTCTTGAAACTTGACACAGTAAAGTACTTTCACGTTCTATCTCTACGTTTTGTTTCCTCTTGATGTAGCCCTAAGCAGTGACTGGCGAGAAACACTTTCATGGAAAGGGGTTGCCAAGCTTCCAAAAATTATGAATCTCCAGAAATCTCAGCAAATATTTTTTCACCCAAACTGGATGATACTTTCAGGTAATGATCAGTACACTAAGGCGACTTGGTTCCCCAAATGTCGTTCTTCTAGGTTGAAGCGTTCATTTCCAGTAACAGTTTGAATTTTTAGGTTTCACTCTGTTTTCTCCTATATTGATACATGTATTTGGAACTCTAAATCCAACACGGTTTGTGCTAGCTTCTTGAAACTTGACACAGTAAAGTAGTTTCACGTTCTATCTCTATGTTTTGTTTCCTCTTGATGTAGCCCTAAGCAGTGACTGGCGAGAAACACTTCCATGGAAAGGGGTTGCCAAGCTTCCAAAAATTACGAATCTCCAGAAATCTCAGCAAATATTTTTTCACCCAAACTGGAAGATACTTTCAGGTAATGATGAGTACACTAAGGCGACTTGGTTCCCCAAATGCCGTTCTTCTATGTTGAAGCGTTCATTTTTAGTAACAGTTTGAATTTTTAGGTTTCACTCTGTTTTCTCCTATATTGATACATGTATTTGGAACTCTAAATCCAACACGGTTTGTGCTAGCTTCTTGAAACTTGACACAGTAAAGTAGTTTCACGTTCTGTCTCTATGTTTTGTTTCCTCTTGATGTAGCCCTAAGCAGTGACTGGCGAGAAACACTTTCATGGAAAGGGGTTGCCAAGCTTCCAAAAATTACGAATCTCCAGAAATCTCAGCAAATGTTTTTTCACCCAAACTGGATGATACTTTCAGGTAATGATCAGTACACTAAGGCGACTTGGTTCCCCAGATTTCGTTCTTCTATGTTGAAGCGTTCATTTCCAGTAACAGTTTGAATTTTTAGGTTTCACTCTGTTTTCTCCTATATTGATAGATGTATTTGGAACTCTAAATCCAACACGGTTTGTGCTACCTTCTTGAAACTTGACACACTAAAGTAGTTTCAAGTTCTATCTCTATGTTTTGTTTCCTCTTGATGTAGCCCTAAGCACTGACTGGTGTGAAACACTTTCATGGAAAGGGGTTGCCAAGCTTCCAAAAGTTACGAATCTCCAGAAATCTCAGCAAATATTTTTTCACCCAAACTGGATGATACTTTCAGGTAATGATCAGTACACTAAGGCGACTTGGTTCCCCAGATTTCGTTCTTCTATGTTGAAGCATTCATTTCCAGTAACAGTTTGAATTTTTAGGTTTCACTCTGTTTTCTCCTATATTGATACATGTATTTGAAACTCTAAATCCAACACGGTTTGTGCTAGCTTCTTGAAACTTGACACAGTAAAGTAGTTTCACGTTCTATCTCTATGTTTTGTTTCCTCTTGATGTAGCCCTAAGCAGTGACTGGCGAGAAACACTTCCATGGAAAGGGGTTGCCAAGCTTCCAAAAATTACGAATCTCCAGAAATCTCAGCAAATATTTTTTCACCCAAACTGGATGATACTTTCAGGTAATGATCAGTACACTAAGGCGACTTGGTTCCCCAAATGTCGTTCTTCTATGTTGAAGCGTTCATTTTTAGTAACAGTTTGAATTTTTAGGTTTCACTCTGTTTTCTCCTATATTGATACATGTATTTGGAACTCTAAATCCAACACGGTTTGTGCTAGCTTCTTGAAACTTGACACAGTAAAGTAGTTTCACGTTCTGTCTCTATGTTTTGTTTCCTCTTGATGTAGCCCTAAGCAGTGACTGGCGAGAAACACTTTCATGGAAAGGGGTTGCCAAGCTTCCAAAAATTACGAATCTCCAGAAATCTCAGCAAATGTTTTTTCACCCAAACTGGATGATACTTTCAGGTAATGATCAGTACACTAAGGCGACTTGGTTCCCCAAATGTCGTTCTTCTATGTTGAAGCGTTCATTTCCAGTAACAGTTTGAATTTTTAGGTTTCACTCTGTTTTCTCCTATATTGATACATGTATTTGGAACTCTAAATCCAACACGGTTTGTGCTAGCTTCTTGAAACTTGACACAGTAAAGTACTTTCACGTTCTATCTCTACGTTTTGTTTCCTCTTGATGTAGCCCTAAGCAGTGACTGGCGAGAAACACTTTCATGGAAAGGGGTTGCCAAGCTTCCAAAAATTATGAATCTCCAGAAATCTCAGCAAATATTTTTTCACCCAAACTGGATGATACTTTCAGGTAATGATCAGTACACTAAGGCGACTTGGTTCCCCAAATGTCGTTCTTGTATGTTGAAGCGTTCATTTCCAGTAACAGTTTGCATTTTTAGGTTTCACTCTGTTTTCTCCTATATTGATATATGTATTTGGAACTCTAAATCCAACACGGTTTGTGCTACCTTCTTGAAACTTGACACACTAAAGTAGTTTCAAGTTATATCTCTATGTTTTGTTTCCTCTTGATGTAGCCCTAAGCACTGACTGGTGTGAAACACTTTCATGGATAGGGGTTGCCAAGCTTCCAAAAATTACGAATCTCCAGAAATCTCAGCAAATATTTTTTCACCCAAACTGGATGATACTTTCAGGTAATGATCAGTACACTAAGGCGACTTGGTTCCCCAAATGTCGTTCTTCTATGTTGAAGCGTTCATTTCCAGTAACAGTTTGAATTTTTAGGTTTCACTCTGTTTTCTCCTATATTGATAGATGTATTTGGAACTCTAAATCCAACACGGTTTGTGCTACCTTCTTGAAACTTGACACACTAAAGTAGTTTCAAGTTCTATCTCTATGTTTTGTTTCCTCTTGATGTAGCCCTAAGCACTGACTGGTGTGAAACACTTTCATGGAAAGGGGTTGCCAAGCTTCCAAAAGTTACGAATCTCCAGAAATCTCAGCAAATATTTTTTCACCCAAACTGGATGATACTTTCAGGTAATGATCAGTACACTAAGGCGACTTGGTTCCCCAGATTTCGTTCTTCTATGTTGAAGCATTCATTTCCAGTAACAGTTTGAATTTTTAGGTTTCACTCTGTTTTCTCCTATATTGATACATGTATTTGGAACTCTAAATCCAACACGGTTTGTGCTAGCTTCTTGAAACTTGACACAGTAAAGTAGTTTCACGTTCTGTCTCTATGTTTTGTTTCCTCTTGATGTAGCCCTAAGCAGTGACTGGCGAGAAACACTTTCATGGAAAGGGGTTGCCAAGCTTCCAAAAATTACGAATCTCCAGAAATCTCAGCAAATGTTTTTTCACCCAAACTGGATGATACTTTCAGGTAATGATCAGTACACTAAGGCGACTTGGTTCCCCAAATGTCGTTCTTCTATGTTGAAGCGTTCATTTCCAGTAACAGTTTGAATTTTTAGGTTTCACTCTGTTTTCTCCTATATTGATACATGTATTTGGAACTCTAAATCCAACACGGTTTGTGCTAGCTTCTTGAAACTTGACACAGTAAAGTACTTTCACGTTCTATCTCTACGTTTTGTTTCCTCTTGATGTAGCCCTAAGCAGTGACTGGCGAGAAACACTTTCATGGAAAGGGGTTGCCAAGCTTCCAAAAATTATGAATCTCCAGAAATCTCAGCAAATATTTTTTCACCCAAACTGGATGATACTTTCAGGTAATGATCAGTACACTAAGGCGACTTGGTTCCCCAAATGTCGTTCTTCTAGGTTGAAGCGTTCATTTCCAGTAACAGTTTGAATTTTTAGGTTTCACTCTGTTTTCTCCTATATTGATAGATGTATTTGGAACTCTAAATCCAACACGGTTTGTGCTAGCTTCTTGAAACTTGACACTGTAAAGTAGTTTCACGTTCTGTCTCTATGTTTTGTTTCCTCTTGATGTAGCCCTAAGCAGTGACTGGCGAGAAACACTTCCATGGAAAGGGGTTGCCAAGCTTCCAAAAATTATGAATCTCCAGAAATCTCAGCAAATATTTTTTCACCCAAACTGGATGATACTTTCAGGAAATGATCAGTACACTAAGGCGACTTGGTTCCCCAAATGTCGTTCTTCTATGTTGAAGCGTTCATTTCCAGTAACAGTTTGAATTTTTAGGGTTCACTCTGTTTTCTCCTATATTGATACATGTTTTTGGAACTCTAAATCCAACACGGTTTGTGCTAGCTTCTTGAAACTTGACACAGTAAAGTAGTTTCACGTTCTGTCTCTATGTTTTGTTTCCTCTTGATGTAGCCCTAAGCAGTGACTGGCGAGAAACACTTTAATGGAAAGGGGTTGCCAAGCTTCCAAAAATTACGAATCTCCAGAAATCTCAGCAAATGTTTTTTCACCCAAACTGGATGATACTTTCAGGTAATGATCAGTACACTAAGGCGACTTGGTTCCCCAGATTTCGTTCTTCTATGTTGAAGCGTTCATTTCCAGTAACAGTTTGAATTTTTAGGTTTCACTCTGTTTTCTCCTATATTGATAGATGTATTTGGAACTCTAAATCCAACACGGTTTGTGCTACCTTCTTGAAACTTGACACACTAAAGTAGTTTCAAGTTCTATCTCTATGTTTTGTTTCCTCTTGATGTAGCCCTAAGCACTGACTGGTGTGAAACACTTTCATGGAAAGGGGTTGCCAAGCTTCCAAAAGTTACGAATCTCCAGAAATCTCAGCAAATATTTTTTCACCCAAACTGGATGATACTTTCAGGTAATGATCAGTACACTAAGGCGACTTGGTTCCCCAGATTTCGTTCTTCTATGTTGAAGCATTCATTTCCAGTAACAGTTTGAATTTTTAGGTTTCACTCTGTTTTCTCCTATATTGATACATGTATTTGAAACTCTAAATCCAACACGGTTTGTGCTAGCTTCTTGAAACTTGACACAGTAAAGTAGTTTCACGTTCTATCTCTATGTTTTGTTTCCTCTTGATGTAGCCCTAAGCAGTGACTGGCGAGAAACACTTCCATGGAAAGGGGTTGCCAAGCTTCCAAAAATTACGAATCTCCAGAAATCTCAGCAAATATTTTTTCACCCAAACTGGATGATACTTTCAGGTAATGATCAGTACACTAAGGCGACTTGGTTCCCCAAATGTCGTTCTTCTATGTTGAAGCGTTCATTTTTAGTAACAGTTTGAATTTTTAGGTTTCACTCTGTTTTCTCCTATATTGATACATGTATTTGGAACTCTAAATCCAACACGGTTTGTGCTAGCTTCTTGAAACTTGACACAGTAAAGTAGTTTCATGTTCTGTCTCTATGTTTTGTTTCCTCTTGATGTAGCCCTAAGCAGTGACTGGCGAGAAACACTTTCATGGAAAGGGGTTGCCAAGCTTCCAAAAATTACGAATCTCCAGAAATCTCAGCAAATGTTTTTTCACCCAAACTGGATGATACTTTCAGGTAATGATCAGTACACTAAGGCGACTTGGTTCCCCAAATGTCGTTCTTCTATGTTGAAGCGTTCATTTCCAGTAACAGTTTGAATTTTTAGGTTTCACTCTGTTTTCTCCTATATTGATACATGTATTTGGAACTCTAAATCCAACACGGTTTGTGCTAGTTTCTTGAAACTTGACACAGTAAAGTACTTTCACGTTCTATCTCTACGTTTTGTTTCCTCTTGTTGTAGCCCTAAGCAGTGACTGGCGAGAAACACTTTCATGGAAAGGGGTTGCCAAGCTTCCAAAAATTATGAATCTCCAGAAATCTCAGCAAATATTTTTTCACCCAAACTGGATGATACTTTCAGGTAATGATCAGTACACTAAGGCGACTTGGTTCCCCAAATGTCGTTCTTCTATGTTGAAGCGTTCATTTCCAGTAACAGTTTGAATTTTTAGGTTTCACTCTGTTTTCTCCTATATTGATAGATGTATTTGGAACTCTAAATCCAACACGGTTTGTGCTAGCTTCTTGAAACTTGACACTGTAAAGTAGTTTAACGTTCTGTCTCTATGTTTTGTTTCCTCTTGATGTAGCCCTAAGCAGTGACTGGCGAGAAACAATTCCATGGAAAGTGGTTGCCAAGCTTCCAAAAATTACGAATCTCCAGAAATCTCAGCAAATATTTTTTCACCCAAACTGGATGATACTTTCAGGTAATGATTAGTACACTAAGGCGACTTGGTTCCCCAAATGTCGTTCTTGTATGTTGAAGCGTTCATTTCCAGTAACAGTTTGCATTTTTAGGTTTCACTCTGTTTTCTCCTATATTGATATATGTATTTGGAACTCTAAATCCAACACGGTTTGTGCTACCTTCTTGAAACTTGACACACTAAAGTAGTTTCAAGTTATATCTCTATGTTTTGTTTCCTCTTGATGTAGCCCTAAGCACTGACTGGTGTGAAACACTTTCATGGATAGGGGTTGCCAAGCTTCCAAAAATTACGAATCTCCAGAAATCTCAGCAAATATTTTTTCACCCAAACTGGATGATACTTTCAGGTAATGATCAGTACACTAAGGCGACTTGGTTCCCCAGATTTCGTTCTTCTATGTTGAAGCATTCATTTCCAGTAACAGTTTGAATTTTTAGGTCTCACTCTGTTTTCTTCTATATTGATAGATATATTTGGAACTCTAAATCCAACACGGTTTGTGCTAGCTTCTTGAAACTTGACACAGTAAAGTAGTTTCACGTTCTGTCTCTATGTTTTGTTTCCTCTTGATGTAGCCCTAAGCAGTGACTGGCGAGAAACACTTTCATGGAAAGGGGTTGCCAAGCTTCCAAAAATTACGAATCTCCAGAAATCTCAGCAAATGTTTTTTCACCCAAACTGGATGATACTTTCAGGTAATGATCAGTACACTAAGGCGACTTGGTTCCCCAAATGTCGTTCTTCTATGTTGAAGCGTTCATTTCCAGTAACAGTTTGAATTTTTAGGTTTCACTCTGTTTTCTCCTATATTGATACATGTATTTGGAACTCTAAATCCAACACGGTTTGTGCTAGCTTCTTGAAACTTGACACAGTAAAGTACTTTCAAGTTCTATCTCTACGTTTTGTTTCCTCTTGATGTAGCCCTAAGCAGTGACTGGCGAGAAACACTTTCATGGAAAGGGGTTGCCAAGCTTCCAAAAATTATGAATCTCCAGAAATCTCAGCAAATATTTTTTCACCCAAACTGGATGATACTTTCAGGTAATGATCAGTACACTAAGGCGACTTGGTTCCCTAAATGTCGTTCTTCTAGGTTGAAGCGTTCATTTCCAGTAACAGTTTGAATTTTTAGGTTTCACTCTGTTTTCTCCTATATTGATAGATGTATTTGGAACTCTAAATCCAACACGGTTTGTGCTAGCTTCTTGAAACTTGACACTGTAAAGTAGTTTCACGTTCTGTCTCTATGTTTTGTTTCCTCTTGATGTAGCCCTAAGCAGTGACTGGCGAGAAACAATTCCATGGAAAGTGGTTGCCAAGCTTCCAAAAATTATGAATCTCCAGAAATCTCAGCAAATATTTTTTCACCCAAACTGGATGATACTTTCAGGTAATGATTAGTACACTAAGGCGACTTGGTTCCCCAAATGTCGTTCTTGTATGTTGAAGCGTTCATTTCCAGTAACAGTTTGCATTTTTAGGTTTCACTCTGTTTTCTCCTATATTGATATATGTATTTGGAACTCTAAATCCAACACGGTTTGTGCTACCTTCTTGAAACTTGACACACTAAAGTAGTTTCAAGTTATATCTCTATGTTTTGTTTCCTCTTGATGTAGCCCTAAGCACTGACTGGTGTGAAACACTTTCATGGAAAGGGGTTGCCAAGCTTCCAAAAATTACGAATCTCCAGAAATCTCAGCAAATATTTTTTCACCCAAACTGGATGATACTTTCAGGTAATGATCAGTACACTAAGGCGACTTGGTTCCCCAGATTTCGTTCTTCTATGTTGAAGCATTCATTTCCAGTAACAGTTTGAATTTTTAGGTCTCACTCTGTTTTCTCCTATATTGATAGATATATTTGGAACTCTAAATCCAACACGGTTTGTGCTAGCTTCTTGAAACTTGACACAGTAAAGTAGTTTCACGTTCTGTCTCTATGTTTTGTTTCCTCTTGATGTAGCCCTAAGCAGTGACTGGCGAGAAACACTTCCATGGAAAGGGGTTGCCAAGCTTCCAAAAATTATGAATCTCCAGAAATCTCAGCAAATATTTTTTCACCCAAACTGGATGATACTTTCAGGAAATGATCAGTACACTAAGGCGACTTGGTTCCCCAAATGTCGTTCTTCTATGTTGAAGCGTTCATTTCCAGTAACAGTTTGAATTTTTAGGGTTCACTCTGTTTTCTCCTATATTGATACATGTTTTTGGAACTCTAAATCCAACACGGTTTGTGCTAGCTTCTTGAAACTTGACACAGTAAAGTAGTTTCACGTTCTGTCTCTATGTTTTGTTTCCTCTTGATGTAGCCCTAAGCAGTGACTGGCGAGAAACACTTTCATGGAAAGGGGTTGCCAAGCTTCCAAAAATTACGAATCTCCAGAAATCTCAGCAAATGTTTTTTCACCCAAACTGGATGATACTTTCAGGTAATGATCAGTACACTAAGGCGACTTGGTTCCCCAGATTTCGTTCTTCTATGTTGAAGCATTCATTTCCAGTAACAGTTTGAATTTTTAGGTTTCACTCTGTTTTCTCCTATATTGATAGATGTATTTGGAACTCTAAATCCAACACGGTTTGTGCTACCTTCTTGAAACTTGACACACTAAAGTAGTTTCAAGTTCTATCTCTATGTTTTGTTTCCTCTTGATGTAGCCCTAAGCACTGACTGGTGTGAAACACTTTCATGGAAAGGGGTTGCCAAGCTTCCAAATGTTACGAATCTCCAGAAATCTCAGCAAATATTTTTTCACCCAAACTGGATGATACTTTCAGGTAATGATCAGTACACTAAGGCGACGTGGTTCCCCAGATTTCGTTCTTCTATGTTGAAGTATTCATTTCCAGTAACAGTTTAAATTTTTAGGTTTCACTCTGTTTTCTCCTATATTGATACATGTATTTGGAACTCTAAATCCAACACGGTTTGTGCTAGCTTCTTGAAACTTGACACAGTAAAGTAGTTTCACGTTCTATCTCTATGTTTTGTTTCCTCTTGATGTAGCCCTAAGCAGTGACTGGCGAGAAACACTTCCATGGAAAGGGGTTGCCAAGCTTCCAAAAATTACGAATCTCCAGAAATCTCAGCAAATATTTTTTCACCCAAACTGGATGATACTTTCAGGTAATGATCAGTACACTAAGGCGACTTGGTTCCCCAAATGCCGTTCTTCTATGTTGAAGCGTTCATTTTTAGTAACAGTTTGAATTTTTAGGTTTCACTCTGTTTTCTCCTATATTGATACATGTATTTGGAACTCTAAATCCAACACGGTTTGTGGTAGCTTCTTGAAACTTGACACAGTAAAGTAGTTTCACGTTCTGTCTCTATGTTTTGTTTCCTCTTGATGTAGCCCTAAGCAGTGACTGGCGAGAAACACTTTCATGGAAAGGGGTTGCCAAGCTTCCAAAAATTACGAATCTCCAGAAATCTCAGCAAATGTTTTTTCACCCAAACTGGATGATACTTTCAGGTAATGATCAGTACACTAAGGCGACTTGGTTCCCCAAATGTCGTTCTTCTATGTTGAAGCGTTCATTTCCAGTAACAGTTTGAATTTTTAGGTTTCACTCTGTTTTCTCCTATATTGATACATGTATTTGGAACTCTAAATCCAACACGGTTTGTGCTAGCTTCTTGAAACTTGACACAGTAAAGTACTTTCACGTTCTATCTCTACGTTTTGTTTCCTCTTGATGTAGCCCTAAGCAGTGACTGGCGAGAAACACTTTCATGGAAAGGGGTTGCCAAGCTTCCAAAAATTATGAATCTCCAGAAATCTCAGCAAATATTTTTTCACCCTAACTGGATGATACTTTCAGGTAATGATCAGTACACTAAGGCGACTTGGTTCCCCAAATGTCGTTCTTCTATGTTGAAGCGTTCATTTCCAGTAACAGTTTGAATTTTTAGGTTTCACTCTGTTTTCTCCTATATTGATACATGTATTTGGAACTCTAAATCCAACACGGTTTGTGCTAGCTTCTTGAAACTTGACACAGTAAAGTAGTTTCACGTTCTATCTCTATGTTTTGTTTCCTCTTGATGTAGCCCTAAGCAGTGACTGGCGAGAAACACTTCCATGGAAAGGGGTTGCCAAGCTTCCAAAAATTACGAATCTCCAGAAATCTCAGCAAATATTTTTTCACCCAAACTGGAAGATACTTTCAGGTAATGATGAGTACACTAAGGCGACTTGGTTCCCCAAATGCCGTTCTTCTATGTTGAAGCGTTCATTTTTAGTAACAGTTTGAATTTTTAGGTTTCACTCTGTTTTCTCCTATATTGATACATGTATTTGGAACTCTAAATCCAACACGGTTTGTGCTAGCTTCTTGAAACTTGACACAGTAAAGTAGTTTCACGTTCTGTCTCTATGTTTTGTTTCCTCTTGATGTAGCCCTAAGCAGTGACTGGCGAGAAACACTTTCATGGAAAGGGGTTGCCAAGCTTCCAAAAATTATGAATCTCCAGAAATCTCAGCAAATGTTTTTTCACCCAAACTGGATGATACTTTCAGGTAATGATCAGTACACTAAGGCGACTTGGTTCCCCAGATTTCGTTCTTCTATGTTGAAGCGTTCATTTCCAGTAACAGTTTGAATTTTTAGGTTTCACTCTGTTTTCTCCTATATTGATAGATGTATTTGGAACTCTAAATCCAACACGGTTTGTGCTACCTTCTTGAAACTTGACACACTAAAGTAGTTTCAAGTTCTATCTCTATGTTTTGTTTCCTCTTGATGTAGCCCTAAGCACTGACTGGTGTGAAACACTTTCATGGAAAGGGGTTGCCAAGCTTCCAAAAGTTACGAATCTCCAGAAATCTCAGCAAATATTTTTTCACCCAAACTGGATGATACTTTCAGGTAATGATCAGTACACTAAGGCGACTTGGTTCCCCAGATTTCGTTCTTCTATGTTGAAGCATTCATTTCCAGTAACAGTTTGAATTTTTAGGTTTCACTCTGTTTTCTCCTATATTGATACATGTATTTGAAACTCTAAATCCAACACGGTTTGTGCTAGCTTCTTGAAACTTGACACAGTAAAGTAGTTTCACGTTCTATCTCTATGTTTTGTTTCCTCTTGATGTAGCCCTAAGCAGTGACTGGCGAGAAACACTTCCATGGAAAGGGGTTGCCAAGCTTCCAAAAATTACGAATCTCCAGAAATCTCAGCAAATATTTTTTCACCCAAACTGGATGATACTTTCAGGTAATGATCAGTACACTAAGGCGACTTGGTTCCCCAAATGTCGTTCTTCTATGTTGAAGCGTTCATTTCCAGTAACAGTTTGAATTTTTAGGTTTCACTCTGTTTTCTCCTATATTGATAGATGTATTTGGAACTCTAAATCCAACACGGTTTGTGCTAGCTTCTTGAAACTTGACACTGTAAAGTAGTTTAACGTTCTGTCTCTATGTTTTGTTTCCTCTTGATGTAGCCCTAAGCAGTGACTGGCGAGAAACAATTCCATGGAAAGTGGTTGCCAAGCTTCCAAAAATTATGAATCTCCAGAAATCTCAGCAAATATTTTTTCACCCAAACTGGATGATACTTTCAGGTAATGATTAGTACACTAAGGCGACTTGGTTCCCCAAATGTCGTTCTTGTATGTTGAAGCGTTCATTTCCAGTAACAGTTTGCATTTTTAGGTTTCACTCTGTTTTCTCCTATATTGATATATGTATTTGGAACTCTAAATCCAACACGGTTTGTGCTACCTTCTTGAAACTTGACACACTAAAGTAGTTTCAAGTTATATCTCTATGTTTTGTTTCCTCTTGATGTAGCCCTAAGCACTGACTGGTGTGAAACACTTTCATGGATAGGGGTTGCCAAGCTTCCAAAAATTACGAATCTCCAGAAATCTCAGCAAATATTTTTTCACCCAAACTGGATGATACTTTCAGGTAATGATCAGTACACTAAGGCGACTTGGTTCCCCAGATTTCGTTCTTCTATGTTGAAGCATTCATTTCCAGTAACAGTTTGAATTTTTAGGTCTCACTCTGTTTTCTCCTATATTGATAGATATATTTGGAACTCTAAATCCAACACGGTTTGTGCTAGCTTCTTGAAACTTGACACAGTAAAGTAGTTTCACGTTCTGTCTCTATGTTTTGTTTCCTCTTTATGTAGCCCTAAGCAGTGACTGGCGAGAAACACTTCCATGGAAAGGGGTTGCCAAGCTTCCAAAAATTATGAATCTCCAGAAATCTCAGCAAATATTTTTTCACCCAAACTGGATGATACTTTCAGGAAATGATCAGTACACTAAGGCGACTTGGTTCCCCAAATGTCGTTCTTCTATGTTGAAGCGTTCATTTCCAGTAACAGTTTGAATTTTTAGGGTTCACTCTGTTTTCTCCTATATTGATACATGTTTTTGGAACTCTAAATCCAACACGGTTTGTGCTAGCTTCTTGAAACTTGACACAGTAAAGTAGTTTCACGTTCTGTCTCTACGTTTTGTTTCCTCTTGATGTAGCCCTAAGCAGTGACTGGCGAGAAACACTTTCATGGAAAGGGGTTGCCAAGCTTCCAAAAATTACGAATCTCCAGAAATCTCAGCAAATGTTTTTTCACCCAAACTGGATGATACTTTCAGGTAATGATCAGTACACTAAGGCGACTTGGTTCCCCAGATTTCGTTCTTCTATGTTGAAGCATTCATTTCCAGTAACAGTTTGAATTTTTAGGTTTCACTCTGTTTTCTCCTATATTGATAGATGTATTTGGAACTCTAAATCCAACACGGTTTGTGCTACCTTCTTGAAACTTGACACACTAAAGTAGTTTCAAGTTCTATCTCTATGTTTTGTTTCCTCTTGATGTAGCCCTAAGCACTGACTGGTGTGAAACACTTTCATGGAAAGGGGTTGCCAAGCTTCCAAAAGTTACGAATCTCCAGAAATCTCAGCAAATATTTTTTCACCCAAACTGGATGATACTTTCAGGTAATGATCAGTACACTAAGGCGACGTGGTTCCCCAGATTTCGTTCTTCTATGCTGAAGTATTCATTTCCAGTAACAGTTTAAATTTTTAGGTTTCACTCTGTTTTCTCCTATATTGATACATGTATTTGGAACTCTAAATCCAACACGGTTTGTGCTAGCTTCTTGAAACTTGACACAGTAAAGTAGTTTCACGTTCTATCTCTATGTTTTGTTTCCTCTTGATGTAGCCCTAAGCAGTGACTGGCGAGAAACACTTCCATGGAAAGGGGTTGCCAAGCTTCCAAAAATTACGAATCTCCAGAAATCTCAGCAAATATTTTTTCACCCAAACTGGATGATACTTTCAGGTAATGATCAGTACACTAAGGCGACTTGGTTCCCCAAATGCCGTTCTTCTATGTTGAAGCGTTCATTTTTAGTAACAGTTTGAATTTTTAGGTTTCACTCTGTTTTCTCCTATATTGATACATGTATTTGGAACTCTAAATCCAACACGGTTTGTGGTAGCTTCTTGAAACTTGACACAGTAAAGTAGTTTCACGTTCTGTCTCTATGTTTTGTTTCCTCTTGATGTAGCCCTAAGCAGTGACTGGCGAGAAACACTTTCATGGAAAGGGGTTGCCAAGCTTCCAAAAATTACGAATCTCCAGAAATCTCAGCAAATGTTTTTTCACCCAAACTGGATGATACTTTCAGGTAATGATCAGTACACTAAGGCGACTTGGTTCCCCAAATGTCGTTCTTCTATGTTGAAGCGTTCATTTCCAGTAACAGTTTGAATTTTTAGGTTTCACTCTGTTTTCTCCTATATTGATACATGTATTTGGAACTCTAAATCCAACACGGTTTGTGCTAGCTTCTTGAAACTTGACACAGTAAAGTACTTTCACGTTCTATCTCTACGTTTTGTTTCCTCTTGATGTAGCCCTAAGCAGTGACTGGCGAGAAACACTTTCATGGAAAGGGGTTGCCAAGCTTCCAAAAATTATGAATCTCCAGAAATCTCAGCAAATATTTTTTCACCCAAACTGGATGATACTTTCAGGTAATGATCAGTACACTAAGGCGACTTGGTTCCCCAAATGTCGTTCTTCTATGTTGAAGCGTTCATTTCCAGTAACAGTTTGAATTTTTAGGTTTCACTCTGTTTTCTCCTATATTGATACATGTATTTGGAACTCTAAATCCAACACGGTTTGTGCTAGCTTCTTGAAACTTGACACAGTAAAGTAGTTTCACGTTCTATCTCTATGTTTTGTTTCCTCATGATGTAGCCCTAAGCAGTGACTGGCGAGAAACACTTCCATGGAAAGGGGTTGCCAAGCTTCCAAAAATTACGAATCTCCAGAAATCTCAGCAAATATTTTTTCACCCAAACTGGAAGATACTTTCAGGTAATGATGAGTACACTAAGGCGACTTGGTTCCCCAAATGCCGTTCTTCTATGTTGAAGCGTTCATTTTTAGTAACAGTTTGAATTTTTAGGTTTCACTCTGTTTTCTCCTATATTGATACATGTATTTGGAACTCTAAATCCAACATGGTTTGTGCTAGCTTCTTGAAACTTGACACAGTAAAGTAGTTTCACGTTCTGTCTCTATGTTTTGTTTCCTCTTGATGTAGCCCTAAGCAGTGACTGGCGAGAAACACTTTCATGGAAAGGGGTTGCCAAGCTTCCAAAAATTACGAATCTCCAGAAATCTCAGCAAATGTTTTTTCACCCAAACTGGATGATACTTTCAGGTAATGATCAGTACACTAAGGCGACTTGGTTCCCCAGATTTCGTTCTTCTATGTTGAAGCGTTCATTTCCAGTAACAGTTTGAATTTTTAGGTTTCACTCTGTTTTCTCCTATATTGATAGATGTATTTGGAACTCTAAATCCAACACGGTTTGTGCTACCTTCTTGAAACTTGACACACTAAAGTAGTTTCAAGTTCTATCTCTATGTTTTGTTTCCTCTTGATGTAGCCCTAAGCACTGACTGGTGTGAAACAGTTTCATGGAAAGGGGTTGCCAAGCTTCCAAAAGTTACGAATCTCCAGAAATCTCAGCAAATATTTTTTCACCCAAACTGGATGATACTTTCAGGTAATGATCAGTACACTAAGGCGACTTGGTTCCCCAGATTTCGTTCTTCTATGTTGAAGCATTCATTTCCAGTAACAGTTTGAATTTTTAGGTTTCACTCTGTTTTCTCCTATATTGATACATGTATTTGAAACTCTAAATCCAACACGGTTTGTGCTAGCTTCTTGAAACTTGACACAGTAAAGTAGTTTCACGTTCTATCTCTATGTTTTGTTTCCTCTTGATGTAGCCCTAAGCAGTGACTGGCGAGAAACACTTCCATGGAAAGGGGTTGCCAAGCTTCCAAAAATTATGAATCTCCAGAAATCTCAGCAAATATTTTTTCACCCAAACTGGATGATACTTTCAGGAAATGATCAGTACACTAAGGCGACTTGGTTCCCCAAATGTCGTTCTTCTATGTTGAAGCGTTCATTTCCAGTAACAGTTTGAATTTTTAGGGTTCACTCTGTTTTCTCCTATATTGATACATGTTTTTGGAACTCTAAATCCAACACGGTTTGTGCTAGCTTCTTGAAACTTGACACAGTAAAGTAGTTTCACGTTCTGTCTCTATGTTTTGTTTCCTCTTGATGTAGCCCTAAGCAGTGACTGGCGAGAAACACTTTCATGGAAAGGGGTTGCCAAGCTTCCAAAAATTACGAATCTCCAGAAATCTCAGCAAATATTTTTTCACCCAAACTGGATGATACTTTCAGGTAATGATCAGTACACTAAGGCGACTTGGTTCCCCAAATGTCGTTCTTCTATGTTGAAGCGTTCATTTCCAGTAACAGTTTGAATTTTTAGGTTTCACTCTGTTTTCTCCTATATTGATAGATGTATTTGGAACTCTAAATCCAACACGGTTTGTGCTACCTTCTTGAAACTTGACACACTAAAGTAGTTTCAAGTTCTATCTCTATGTTTTGTTTCCTCTTGATGTAGCCCTAAGCACTGACTGGTGTGAAACACTTTCATGGAAAGGGGTTGCCAAGCTTCCAAAAGTTACGAATCTCCAGAAATCTCAGCAAATATTTTTTCACCCAAACTGGATGATACTTTCAGGTAATGATCAGTACACTAAGGCGACTTGGTTCCCCAGATTTCGTTCTTCTATGTTGAAGCATTCATTTCCAGTAACAGTTTGAATTTTTAGGTTTCACTCTGTTTTCTCCTATATTGATACATGTATTTGGAACTCTAAATCCAACACGGTTTGTGCTAGCTTCTTGAAACTTGACACAGTAAAGTAGTTTCACGTTCTGTCTCTATGTTTTGTTTCCTCTTGATGTAGCCCTAAGCAGTGACTGGCGAGAAACACTTTCATGGAAAGGGGTTGCCAAGCTTCCAAAAATTACGAATCTCCAGAAATCTCAGCAAATGTTTTTTCACCCAAACTGGATGATACTTTCAGGTAATGATCAGTACACTAAGGCGACTTGGTTCCCCAAATGTCGTTCTTCTATGTTGAAGCGTTCATTTCCAGTAACAGTTTGAATTTTTAGGTTTCACTCTGTTTTCTCCTATATTGATACATGTATTTGGAACTCTAAATCCAACACGGTTTGTGCTAGCTTCTTGAAACTTGACACAGTAAAGTACTTTCACGTTCTATCTCTACGTTTTGTTTCCTCTTGATGTAGCCCTAAGCAGTGACTGGCGAGAAACACTTTCATGGAAAGGGGTTGCCAAGCTTCCAAAAATTATGAATCTCCAGAAATCTCAGCAAATATTTTTTCACCCAAACTGGATGATACTTTCAGGTAATGATCAGTACACTAAGGCGACTTGGTTCCCCAAATGTCGTTCTTCTAGGTTGAAGCGTTCATTTCCAGTAACAGTTTGAATTTTTAGGTTTCACTCTGTTTTCTCCTATATTGATAGATGTATTTGGAACTCTAAATCCAACACGGTTTGTACTAGCTTCTTGAAACTTGACACTGTAAAGTAGTTTCACGTTCTGTCTCTACGTTTTGTTTCCTCATGATGTAGCCCTAAGCAGTGACTGGCGAGAAACACTTCCATGGAAAGGGGTTGCCAAGCTTCCAAAAATTACGAATCTCCAGAAATCTCAGCAAATATTTTTTCACCCAAACTGGAAGATACTTTCAGGTAATGATGAGTACACTAAGGCGACTTGGTTCCCCAAATGCCGTTCTTCTATGTTGAAGCGTTCATTTTTAGTAACAGTTTGAATTTTTAGGTTTCACTCTGTTTTCTCCTATATTGATACATGTATTTGGAACTCTAAATCCAACATGGTTTGTGCTAGCTTCTTGAAACTTGACACAGTAAAGTAGTTTCACGTTCTGTCTCTATGTTTTGTTTCCTCTTGATGTAGCCCTAAGCAGTGACTGGCGAGAAACACTTTCATGGAAAGGGGTTGCCAAGCTTCCAAAAATTACGAATCTCCAGAAATCTCAGCAAATGTTTTTTCACCCAAACTGGATGATACTTTCAGGTAATGATCAGTACACTAAGGCGACTTGGTTCCCCAGATTTCGTTCTTCTATGTTGAAGCATTCATTTCCAGTAACAGTTTGAATTTTTAGGTTTCACTCTGTTTTCTCCTATATTGATACATGTATTTGGAACTCTAAATCCAACACGGTTTGTGCTAGCTACTTGAAACTTGACACAGTAAAGTAGTTTCACGTTCTGTCTCTATGTTTTGTTTCCTCTTGATGTAGCCCTAAGCAGTGACTGGCGAGAAACACTTTCATGGAAAGGGGTTGCCAAGCTTCCAAAAATTACGAATCTCCAGAAATCTCAGCAAATGTTTTTTCACCCAAACTGGATGATACTTTCAGGTAATGATCAGTACACTAAGGCGACTTGGTTCCCCAAATGTCGTTCTTCTATGTTGAAGCGTTCATTTCCAGTAACAGTTTGAATTTTTAGGTTTCACTCTGTTTTCTCCTATATTGATACATGTATTTGGAACTCTAAATCCAACACGGTTTGTGCTAGCTTCTTGAAACTTGACACAGTAAAGTACTTTCACGTTCTATCTCTACGTTTTGTTTCCTCTTGATGTAGCCCTAAGCAGTGACTGGCGAGAAACACTTTCATGGAAAGGGGTTGCCAAGCTTCCAAAAATTATGAATCTCCAGAAATCTCAGCAAATATTTTTTCACCCAAACTGGATGATACTTTCAGGTAATGATCAGTACACTAAGGCGACTTGGTTCCCCAAATGTCGTTCTTCTAGGTTGAAGCGTTCATTTCCAGTAACAGTTTGAATTTTTAGGTTTCACTCTGTTTTCTCCTATATTGATAGATGTATTTGGAACTCTAAATCCAACACGGTTTGTACTAGCTTCTTGAAACTTGACACTGTAAAGTAGTTTCACGTTCTGTCTCTATGTTTTGTTTCCTCATGATGTAGCCCTAAGCAGTGACTGGCGAGAAACACTTCCATGGAAAGGGGTTGCCAAGCTTCCAAAAATTACGAATCTCCAGAAATCTCAGCAAATATTTTTTCACCCAAACTGGAAGATACTTTCAGGTAATGATGAGTACACTAAGGCGACTTGGTTCCCCAAATGCCGTTCTTCTATGTTGAAGCGTTCATTTTTAGTAACAGTTTGAATTTTTAGGTTTCACTCTGTTTTCTCCTATATTGATACATGTATTTGGAACTCTAAATCCAACATGGTTTGTGCTAGCTTCTTGAAACTTGACACAGTAAAGTAGTTTCACGTTCTGTCTCTATGTTTTGTTTCCTCTTGATGTAGCCCTAAGCAGTGACTGGCGAGAAACACTTTCATGGAAAGGGGTTGCCAAGCTTCCAAAAATTACGAATCTCCAGAAATCTCAGCAAATGTTTTTTCACCCAAACTGGATGATACTTTCAGGTAATGATCAGTACACTAAGGCGACTTGGTTCCCCAGATTTCGTTCTTCTATGTTGAAGCGTTCATTTCCAGTAACAGTTTGAATTTTTAGGTTTCACTCTGTTTTCTCCTATATTGATAGATGTATTTGGAACTCTAAATCCAACACGGTTTGTGCTACCTTCTTGAAACTTGACACACTAAAGTAGTTTCAAGTTCTATCTCTATGTTTTGTTTCCTCTTGATGTAGCCCTAAGCACTGACTGGTGTGAAACAGTTTCATGGAAAGGGGTTGCCAAGCTTCCAAAAGTTACGAATCTCCAGAAATCTCAGCAAATATTTTTTCACCCAAACTGGATGATACTTTCAGGTAATGATCAGTACACTAAGGCGACTTGGTTCCCCAGATTTCGTTCTTCTATGTTGAAGCATTCATTTCCAGTAACAGTTTGAATTTTTAGGTTTCACTCTGTTTTCTCCTATATTGATACATGTATTTGGAACTCTAAATCCAACACGGTTTGTGCTAGCTTCTTGAAACTTGACACAGTAAAGTAGTTTCACGTTCTGTCTCTATGTTTTGTTTCCTCTTGATGTAGCCCTAAGCAGTGACTGGCGAGAAACACTTTCATGGAAAGGGGTTGCCAAGCTTCCAAAAATTACGAATCTCCAGAAATCTCAGCAAATGTTTTTTCACCCAAACTGGATGATACTTTCAGGTAATGATCAGTACACTAAGGCGACTTGGTTCCCCAAATGTCGTTCTTCTATGTTGAAGCGTTCATTTCCAGTAACAGTTTGAATTTTTAGGTTTCACTCTGTTTTCTCCTATATTGATACATGTATTTGGAACTCTAAATCCAACACGGTTTGTGCTAGCTTCTTGAAACTTGACACAGTAAAGTACTTTCACGTTCTATCTCTACGTTTTGTTTCCTCTTGATGTAGCCCTAAGCAGTGACTGGCGAGAAACACTTTCATGGAAAGGGGTTGCCAAGCTTCCAAAAATTATGAATCTCCAGAAATCTCAGCAAATATTTTTTCACCCAAACTGGATGATACTTTCAGGTAATGATCAGTACACTAAGGCGACTTGGTTCCCCAAATGTCGTTCTTCTAGGTTGAAGCGTTCATTTCCAGTAACAGTTTGAATTTTTAGGTTTCACTCTGTTTTCTCCTATATTGATAGATGTATTTGGAACTCTAAATCCAACACGGTTTGTACTAGCTTCTTGAAACTTGACACTGTAAAGTAGTTTCACGTTCTGTCTCTATGTTTTGTTTCCTCTTGATGTAGCCCTAAGCAGTGACTGGCGAGAAACAATTCCATGGAAAGTGGTTGCCAAGCTTCCAAAAATTATGAATCTCCAGAAATCTCAGCAAATATTTTTTCACCCAAACTGGATGATACTTTCAGGTAATGATCAGTACACTAAGGCGACTTGGTTCCCCAAATGTCGTTCTTGTATGTTGAAGCGTTCATTTCCAGTAACAGTTTGCATTTTTAGGTTTCACTCTGTTTTCTCCTATATTGATATATGTATTTGGAACTCTAAATCCAACACGGTTTGTGCTACCTTCTTGAAACTTGACACACTAAAGTAGTTTCAAGTTCTATCTCTATGTTTTGTTTCCTCTTGATGTAGCCCTAAGCACTGACTGGTGTGAAACACTTTCATGGAAAGGGGTTGCCAAGCTTCCAAAAGTTACGAATCTCCAGAAATCTCAGCAAATATTTTTTCACCCAAACTGGATGATACTTTCAGGTAATGATCAGTACACTAAGGCGACTTGGTTCCCCAGATTTCGTTCTTCTATGTTGAAGCATTCATTTCCAGTAACAGTTTGAATTTTTAGGTTTCACTCTGTTTTCTCCTATATTGATACATGTATTTGGAACTCTAAATCCAACACGGTTTGTGCTAGCTTCTTGAAACTTGACACAGTAAAGTAGTTTCACGTTCTGTCTCTATGTTTTGTTTCCTCTTGATGTAGCCCTAAGCAGTGACTGGCGAGAAACACTTTCATGGAAAGGGGTTGCCAAGCTTCCAAAAATTACGAATCTCCAGAAATCTCAGCAAATGTTTTTTCACCCAAACTGGATGATACTTTCAGGTAATGATCAGTACACTAAGGCGACTTGGTTCCCCAAATGTCGTTCTTCTATGTTGAAGCGTTCATTTCCAGTAACAGTTTGAATTTTTAGGTTTCACTCTGTTTTCTCCTATATTGATACATGTATTTGGAACTCTAAATCCAACACGGTTTGTGCTAGCTTCTTGAAACTTGACACAGTAAAGTACTTTCACGTTCTATCTCTACGTTTTGTTTCCTCTTGATGTAGCCCTAAGCAGTGACTGGCGAGAAACACTTTCATGGAAAGGGGTTGCCAAGCTTCCAAAAATTATGAATCTCCAGAAATCTCAGCAAATATTTTTTCACCCAAACTGGATGATACTTTCAGGTAATGATCAGTACACTAAGGCGACTTGGTTCCCCAAATGTCGTTCTTCTAGGTTGAAGCGTTCATTTCCAGTAACAGTTTGAATTTTTAGGTTTCACTCTGTTTTCTCCTATATTGATAGATGTATTTGGAACTCTAAATCCAACACGGTTTGTGCTAGCTTCTTGAAACTTGACACTGTAAAGTAGTTTCACGTTCTGTCTCTATGTTTTGTTTCCTCTTGATGTAGCCCTAAGCAGTGACTGGCGAGAAACAATTCCATGGAAAGTGGTTGCCAAGCTTCCAAAAATTATGAATCTCCAGAAATCTCAGCAAATATTTTTTCACCCAAACTGGATGATACTTTCAGGTAATGATTAGTACACTAAGGCGACTTGGTTCCCCAAATGTCGTTCTTGTATGTTGAAGCGTTCATTTCCAGTAACAGTTTGCATTTTTAGGTTTCACTCTGTTTTCTCCTATATTGATATATGTATTTGGAACTCTAAATCCAACACGGTTTGTGCTACCTTCTTGAAACTTGACACACTAAAGTAGTTTCAAGTTATATCTCTATGTTTTGTTTCCTCTTGATGTAGCCCTAAGCACTGACTGGTGTGAAACACTTTCATGGAAAGGGGTTGCCAAGCTTCCAAAAATTACGAATCTCCAGAAATCTCAGCAAATGTTTTTTCACCCAAACTGGATGATACTTTCAGGTAATGATCAGTACACTAAGGCGACTTGGTTCCCCAGATTTCGTTCTTCTATGTTGAAGCGTTCATTTCCAGTAACAGTTTGAATTTTTAGGTTTCACTCTGTTTTCTCCTATATTGATAGATGTATTTGGAACTCTAAATCCAACACGGTTTGTGCTACCTTCTTGAAACTTGACACACTAAAGTAGTTTCAAGTTCTATCTCTATGTTTTGTTTCCTCTTGATGTAGCCCTAAGCACTGACTGGTGTGAAACACTTTCATGGAAAGGGGTTGCCAAGCTTCCAAAAGTTACGAATCTCCAGAAATCTCAGCAAATATTTTTTCACCCAAACTGGATGATACTTTCAGGTAATGATCAGTACACTAAGGCGACTTGGTTCCCCAGATTTCGTTCTTCTATGTTGAAGCATTCATTTCCAGTAACAGTTTGAATTTTTAGGTTTCACTCTGTTTTCTCCTATATTGATACATGTATTTGAAACTCTAAATCCAACACGGTTTGTGCTAGCTTCTTGAAACTTGACACAGTAAAGTAGTTTCACGTTCTATCTCTATGTTTTGTTTCCTCTTGATGTAGCCCTAAGCAGTGACTGGCGAGAAACACTTCCATGGAAAGGGGTTGCCAAGCTTCCAAAAATTACGAATCTCCAGAAATCTCAGCAAATATTTTTTCACCCAAACTGGATGATACTTTCAGGTAATGATCAGTACACTAAGGCGACTTGGTTCCCCAAATGTCGTTCTTCTATGTTGAAGCGTTCATTTCCAGTAACAGTTTGAATTTTTAGGTTTCACTCTGTTTTCTCCTATATTGATACATGTATTTGGAACTCTAAATCCAACACGGTTTGTGCTAGCTTCTTGAAACTTGACACAGTAAAGTAGTTTCACGTTCTATCTCTATGTTTTGTTTCCTCTTGATGTAGCCCTAAGCAGTGACTGGCGAGAAACACTTCCATGGAAAGGGGTTGCCAAGCTTCCAAAAATTACGAATCTCCAGAAATCTCAGCAAATATTTTTTCACCCAAACTGGAAGATACTTTCAGGTAATGATGAGTACACTAAGGCGACTTGGTTCCCCAAATGCCGTTCTTCTATGTTGAAGCGTTCATTTTTAGTAACAGTTTGAATTTTTAGGTTTCACTCTGTTTTCTCCTATATTGATACATGTATTTGGAACTCTAAATCCAACACGGTTTGTGCTAGCTTCTTGAAACTTGACACAGTAAAGTAGTTTCACGTTCTGTCTCTATGTTTTGTTTCCTCTTGATGTAGCCCTAAGCAGTGACTGGCGAGAAACACTTTCATGGAAAGGGGTTGCCAAGCTTCCAAAAATTACGAATCTCCAGAAATCTCAGCAAATGTTTTTTCACCCAAACTGGATGATACTTTCAGGTAATGATCAGTACACTAAGGCGACTTGGTTCCCCAGATTTCGTTCTTCTCTGTTGAAGCGTTCATTTCCAGTAACAGTTTGAATTTTTAGGTTTCACTCTGTTTTCTCCTATATTGATAGATGTATTTGGAACTCTAAATCCAACACGGTTTGTGCTACCTTCTTGAAACTTGACACACTAAAGTAGTTTCAAGTTCTATCTCTATGTTTTGTTTCCTCTTGATGTAGCCCTAAGCACTGACTGGTGTGAAACACTTTCATGGAAAGGGGTTGCCAAGCTTCCAAAAGTTACGAATCTCCAGAAATCTCAGCAAATATTTTTTCACCCAAACTGGATGATACTTTCAGGTAATGATCAGTACACTAAGGCGACTTGGTTCCCCAGATTTCGTTCTTCTATGTTGAAGCATTCATTTCCAGTAACAGTTTGAATTTTTAGGTTTCACTCTGTTTTCTCCTATATTGATACATGTATTTGAAACTCTAAATCCAACACGGTTTGTGCTAGCTTCTTGAAACTTGACACAGTAAAGTAGTTTCACGTTCTATCTCTATGTTTTGTTTCCTCTTGATGTAGCCCTAAGCAGTGACTGGCGAGAAACACTTCCATGGAAAGGGGTTGCCAAGCTTCCAAAAATTACGAATCTCCAGAAATCTCAGCAAATATTTTTTCACCCAAACTGGATGATACTTTCAGGTAATGATCAGTACACTAAGGCGACTTGGTTCCCCAAATGTCATTCTTCTATGTTGAAGCGTTCATTTTTAGTAACAGTTTGAATTTTTAGGTTTCACTCTGTTTTCTCCTATATTGATACATGTATTTGGAACTCTAAATCCAACACGGTTTGTGCTAGCTTCTTGAAACTTGACACAGTAAAGTAGTTTCACGTTCTGTCTCTATGTTTTGTTTCCTCTTGATGTAGCCCTAAGCAGTGACTGGCGAGAAACACTTTCATGGAAAGGGGTTGCCAAGCTTCCAAAAATTACGAATCTCCAGAAATCTCAGCAAATGTTTTTTCACCCAAACTGGATGATACTTTCAGGTAATGATCAGTACACTAAGGCGACTTGGTTCCCCAAATGTCGTTCTTCTATGTTGAAGCATTCATTTCCAGTAACAGTTTGAATTTTTAGGTTTCACTCTGTTTTCTCCTATATTGATACATGTATTTGGAACTCTAAATCCAACACGGTTTGTGCTAGCTTCTTGAAACTTGACACAGTAAAGTACTTTCACGTTCTATCTCTACGTTTTGTTTCCTCTTGATGTAGCCCTAAGCAGTGACTGGCGAGAAACACTTTCATGGAAAGGGGTTGCCAAGCTTCCAAAAATTATGAATCTCCAGAAATCTCAGCAAATATTTTTTCACCCAAACTGGATGATACTTTCAGGTAATGATTAGTACACTAAGGCGACTTGGTTCCCCAAATGTCGTTCTTGTATGTTGAAGCGTTCATTTCCAGTAACAGTTTGCATTTTTAGGTTTCACTCTGTTTTCTCCTATATTGATATATGTATTTGGAACTCTAAATCCAACACGGTTTGTGCTACCTTCTTGAAACTTGACACACTAAAGTAGTTTCAAGTTATATCTCTATGTTTTGTTTCCTCTTGATGTAGCCCTAAGCACTGACTGGTGTGAAACACTTTCATGGATAGGGGTTGCCAAGCTTCCAAAAATTACGAATCTCCAGAAATCTCAGCAAATATTTTTTCACCCAAACTGGATGATACTTTCAGGTAATGATCAGTACACTAAGGCGACTTGGTTCCCCAAATGTCGTTCTTCTATGTTGAAGCGTTCATTTCCAGTAACAGTTTGAATTTTTAGGTTTCACTCTGTTTTCTCCTATATTGATAGATGTATTTGGAACTCTAAATCCAACACGGTTTGTGCTACCTTCTTGAAACTTGACACACTAAAGTAGTTTCAAGTTCTATCTCTATGTTTTGTTTCCTCTTGATGTAGCCCTAAGCACTGACTGGTGTGAAACACTTTCATGGAAAGGGGTTGCCAAGCTTCCAAAAGTTACGAATCTCCAGAAATCTCAGCAAATATTTTTTCACCCAAACTGGATGATACTTTCAGGTAATGATCAGTACACTAAGGCGACTTGGTTCCCCAGATTTCGTTCTTCTATGTTGAAGCATTCATTTCCAGTAACAGTTTGAATTTTTAGGTTTCACTCTGTTTTCTCCTATATTGATACATGTATTTGGAACTCTAAATCCAACACGGTTTGTGCTAGCTTCTTGAAACTTGACACAGTAAAGTAGTTTCACGTTCTGTCTCTATGTTTTGTTTCCTCTTGATGTAGCCCTAAGCAGTGACTGGCGAGAAACACTTTCATGGAAAGGGGTTGCCAAGCTTCCAAAAATTACGAATCTCCAGAAATCTCAGCAAATGTTTTTTCACCCAAACTGGATGATACTTTCAGGTAATGATCAGTACACTAAGGCGACTTGGTTCCCCAAATGTCGTTCTTCTATGTTGAAGCGTTCATTTCCAGTAACAGTTTGAATTTTTAGGTTTCACTCTGTTTTCTCCTATATTGATACATGTATTTGGAACTCTAAATCCAACACGGTTTGTGCTAGCTTCTTGAAACTTGACACAGTAAAGTACTTTCACGTTCTATCTCTACGTTTTGTTTCCTCTTGATGTAGCCCTAAGCAGTGACTGGCGAGAAACACTTTCATGGAAAGGGGTTGCCAAGCTTCCAAAAATTATGAATCTCCAGAAATCTCAGCAAATATTTTTTCACCCAAACTGGATGATACTTTCAGGTAATGATCAGTACACTAAGGCGACTTGGTTCCCCAAATGTCGTTCTTCTATGTTGAAGCGTTCATTTCCAGTAACAGTTTGAATTTTTAGGTTTCACTCTGTTTTCTCCTATATTGATACATGTATTTGGAACTCTAAATCCAACACGGTTTGTGCTAGCTTCTTGAAACTTGACACAGTAAAGTAGTTTCACGTTCTATCTCTATGTTTTGTTTCCTCTTGATGTAGCCCTAAGCAGTGACTGGCGAGAAACACTTCCATGGAAAGGGGTTGCCAAGCTTCCAAAAATTACGAATCTCCAGAAATCTCAGCAAATATTTTTTCACCCAAACTGGAAGATACTTTCAGGTAATGATGAGTACACTAAGGCGACTTGGTTCCCCAAATGCCGTTCTTCTATGTTGAAGCGTTCATTTTTAGTAACAGTTTGAATTTTTAGGTTTCACTCTGTTTTCTCCTATATTGATACATGTATTTGGAACTCTAAATCCAACACGGTTTGTGCTAGCTTCTTGAAACTTGACACAGTAAAGTAGTTTCACGTTCTGTCTCTATGTTTTGTTTCCTCTTGATGTAGCCCTAAGCAGTGACTGGCGAGAAACACTTTCATGGAAAGGGGTTGCCAAGCTTCCAAAAATTATGAATCTCCAGAAATCTCAGCAAATGTTTTTTCACCCAAACTGGATGATACTTTCAGGTAATGATCAGTACACTAAGGCGACTTGGTTCCCCAGATTTCGTTCTTCTATGTTGAAGCGTTCATTTCCAGTAACAGTTTGAATTTTTAGGTTTCACTCTGTTTTCTCCTATATTGATAGATGTATTTGGAACTCTAAATCCAACACGGTTTGTGCTACCTTCTTGAAACTTGACACACTAAAGTAGTTTCAAGTTCTATCTCTATGTTTTGTTTCCTCTTGATGTAGCCCTAAGCACTGACTGGTGTGAAACACTTTCATGGAAAGGGGTTGCCAAGCTTCCAAAAGTTACGAATCTCCAGAAATCTCAGCAAATATTTTTTCACCCAAACTGGATGATACTTTCAGGTAATGATCAGTACACTAAGGCGACTTGGTTCCCCAGATTTCGTTCTTCTATGTTGAAGCATTCATTTCCAGTAACAGTTTGAATTTTTAGGTTTCACTCTGTTTTCTCCTATATTGATACATGTATTTGAAACTCTAAATCCAACACGGTTTGTGCTAGCTTCTTGAAACTTGACACAGTAAAGTAGTTTCACGTTCTATCTCTATGTTTTGTTTCCTCTTGATGTAGCCCTAAGCAGTGACTGGCGAGAAACACTTCCATGGAAAGGGGTTGCCAAGCTTCCAAAAATTACGAATCTCCAGAAATCTCAGCAAATATTTTTTCACCCAAACTGGATGATACTTTCAGGTAATGATCAGTACACTAAGGCGACTTGGTTCCCCAAATGTCGTTCTTCTATGTTGAAGCGTTCATTTTTAGTAACAGTTTGAATTTTTAGGTTTCACTCTGTTTTCTCCTATATTGATACATGTATTTGGAACTCTAAATCCAACACGGTTTGTGCTAGCTTCTTGAAACTTGACACAGTAAAGTAGTTTCACGTTCTGTCTCTATGTTTTGTTTCCTCTTGATGTAGCCCTAAGCAGTGACTGGCGAGAAACACTTTCATGGAAAGGGGTTGCCAAGCTTCCAAAAATTACGAATCTCCAGAAATCTCAGCAAATGTTTTTTCACCCAAACTGGATGATACTTTCAGGTAATGATCAGTACACTAAGGCGACTTGGTTCCCCAAATGTCGTTCTTCTATGTTGAAGCGTTCATTTCCAGTAACAGTTTGAATTTTTAGGTTTCACTCTGTTTTCTCCTATATTGATACATGTATTTGGAACTCTAAATCCAACACGGTTTGTGCTAGCTTCTTGAAACTTGACACAGTAAAGTACTTTCACGTTCTATCTCTACGTTTTGTTTCCTCTTGATGTAGCCCTAAGCAGTGACTGGCGAGAAACACTTTCATGGAAAGGGGTTGCCAAGCTTCCAAAAATTATGAATCTCCAGAAATCTCAGCAAATATTTTTTCACCCAAACTGGATGATACTTTCAGGTAATGATCAGTACACTAAGGCGACTTGGTTCCCCAAATGTCGTTCTTGTATGTTGAAGCGTTCATTTCCAGTAACAGTTTGCATTTTTAGGTTTCACTCTGTTTTCTCCTATATTGATATATGTATTTGGAACTCTAAATCCAACACGGTTTGTGCTACCTTCTTGAAACTTGACACACTAAAGTAGTTTCAAGTTATATCTCTATGTTTTGTTTCCTCTTGATGTAGCCCTAAGCACTGACTGGTGTGAAACACTTTCATGGATAGGGGTTGCCAAGCTTCCAAAAATTACGAATCTCCAGAAATCTCAGCAAATATTTTTTCACCCAAACTGGATGATACTTTCAGGTAATGATCAGTACACTAAGGCGACTTGGTTCCCCAAATGTCGTTCTTCTATGTTGAAGCGTTCATTTCCAGTAACAGTTTGAATTTTTAGGTTTCACTCTGTTTTCTCCTATATTGATAGATGTATTTGGAACTCTAAATCCAACACGGTTTGTGCTACCTTCTTGAAACTTGACACACTAAAGTAGTTTCAAGTTCTATCTCTATGTTTTGTTTCCTCTTGATGTAGCCCTAAGCACTGACTGGTGTGAAACACTTTCATGGAAAGGGGTTGCCAAGCTTCCAAAAGTTACGAATCTCCAGAAATCTCAGCAAATATTTTTTCACCCAAACTGGATGATACTTTCAGGTAATGATCAGTACACTAAGGCGACTTGGTTCCCCAGATTTCGTTCTTCTATGTTGAAGCATTCATTTCCAGTAACAGTTTGAATTTTTAGGTTTCACTCTGTTTTCTCCTATATTGATACATGTATTTGGAACTCTAAATCCAACACGGTTTGTGCTAGCTTCTTGAAACTTGACACAGTAAAGTAGTTTCACGTTCTGTCTCTATGTTTTGTTTCCTCTTGATGTAGCCCTAAGCAGTGACTGGCGAGAAACACTTTCATGGAAAGGGGTTGCCAAGCTTCCAAAAATTACGAATCTCCAGAAATCTCAGCAAATGTTTTTTCACCCAAACTGGATGATACTTTCAGGTAATGATCAGTACACTAAGGCGACTTGGTTCCCCAAATGTCGTTCTTCTATGTTGAAGCGTTCATTTCCAGTAACAGTTTGAATTTTTAGGTTTCACTCTGTTTTCTCCTATATTGATACATGTATTTGGAACTCTAAATCCAACACGGTTTGTGCTAGCTTCTTGAAACTTGACACAGTAAAGTACTTTCACGTTCTATCTCTACGTTTTGTTTCCTCTTGATGTAGCCCTAAGCAGTGACTGGCGAGAAACACTTTCATGGAAAGGGGTTGCCAAGCTTCCAAAAATTATGAATCTCCAGAAATCTCAGCAAATATTTTTTCACCCAAACTGGATGATACTTTCAGGTAATGATCAGTACACTAAGGCGACTTGGTTCCCCAAATGTCGTTCTTCTAGGTTGAAGCGTTCATTTCCAGTAACAGTTTGAATTTTTAGGTTTCACTCTGTTTTCTCCTATATTGATAGATGTATTTGGAACTCTAAATCCAACACGGTTTGTGCTAGCTTCTTGAAACTTGACACTGTAAAGTAGTTTCACGTTCTGTCTCTATGTTTTGTTTCCTCTTGATGTAGCCCTAAGCAGTGACTGGCGAGAAACACTTCCATGGAAAGGGGTTGCCAAGCTTCCAAAAATTATGAATCTCCAGAAATCTCAGCAAATATTTTTTCACCCAAACTGGATGATACTTTCAGGAAATGATCAGTACACTAAGGCGACTTGGTTCCCCAAATGTCGTTCTTCTATGTTGAAGCGTTCATTTCCAGTAACAGTTTGAATTTTTAGGGTTCACTCTGTTTTCTCCTATATTGATACATGTTTTTGGAACTCTAAATCCAACACGGTTTGTGCTAGCTTCTTGAAACTTGACACAGTAAAGTAGTTTCACGTTCTGTCTCTATGTTTTGTTTCCTCTTGATGTAGCCCTAAGCAGTGACTGGCGAGAAACACTTTCATGGAAAGGGGTTGCCAAGCTTCCAAAAATTACGAATCTCCAGAAATCTCAGCAAATGTTTTTTCACCCAAACTGGATGATACTTTCAGGTAATGATCAGTACACTAAGGCGACTTGGTTCCCCAGATTTCGTTCTTCTATGTTGAAGCGTTCATTTCCAGTAACAGTTTGAATTTTTAGGTTTCACTCTGTTTTCTCCTATATTGATAGATGTATTTGGAACTCTAAATCCAACACGGTTTGTGCTACCTTCTTGAAACTTGACACACTAAAGTAGTTTCAAGTTCTATCTCTATGTTTTGTTTCCTCTTGATGTAGCCCTAAGCACTGACTGGTGTGAAACACTTTCATGGAAAGGGGTTGCCAAGCTTCCAAAAGTTACGAATCTCCAGAAATCTCAGCAAATATTTTTTCACCCAAACTGGATGATACTTTCAGGTAATGATCAGTACACTAAGGCGACTTGGTTCCCCAGATTTCGTTCTTCTATGTTGAAGCATTCATTTCCAGTAACAGTTTGAATTTTTAGGTTTCACTCTGTTTTCTCCTATATTGATACATGTATTTGAAACTCTAAATCCAACACGGTTTGTGCTAGCTTCTTGAAACTTGACACAGTAAAGTAGTTTCACGTTCTATCTCTATGTTTTGTTTCCTCTTGATGTAGCCCTAAGCAGTGACTGGCGAGAAACACTTCCATGGAAAGGGGTTGCCAAGCTTCCAAAAATTACGAATCTCCAGAAATCTCAGCAAATATTTTTTCACCCAAACTGGATGATACTTTCAGGTAATGATCAGTACACTAAGGCGACTTGGTTCCCCAAATGTCGTTCTTCTATGTGAAGCGTTCATTTCCAGTAACAGTTTGAATTTTTAGGTTTCACTCTGTTTTCTCCTATATTGATACATGTATTTGGAACTCTAAATCCAACACGGTTTGTGCTAGCTTCTTGAAACTTGACACAGTAAAGTAGTTTCACGTTCTATCTCTATGTTTTGTTTCCTCTTGATGTAGCCCTAAGCAGTGACTGGCGAGAAACACTTCCATGGAAAGGGGTTGCCAAGCTTCCAAAAATTACGAATCTCCAGAAATCTCAGCAAATATTTTTTCACCCAAACTGGAAGATACTTTCAGGTAATGATGAGTACACTAAGGCGACTTGGTTCCCCAAATGCCGTTCTTCTATGTTGAAGCGTTCATTTTTAGTAACAGTTTGAATTTTTAGGTTTCACTCTGTTTTCTCCTATATTGATACATGTATTTGGAACTCTAAATACAACACGGTTTGTGCTAGCTTCTTGAAACTTGACACAGTAAAGTAGTTTCACGTTCTGTCTCTATGTTTTGTTTCCTCTTGATGTAGCCCTAAGCAGTGACTGGCGAGAAACACTTTCATGGAAAGGGGTTGCCAAGCTTCCAAAAATTACGAATCTCCAGAAATCTCAGCAAATGTTTTTTCACCCAAACTGGATGATACTTTCAGGTAATGATCAGTACACTAAGGCGACTTGGTTCCCCAGATTTCGTTCTTCTATGTTGAAGCGTTCATTTCCAGTAACAGTTTGAATTTTTAGGTTTCACTCTGTTTTCTCCTATATTGATAGATGTATTTGGAACTCTAAATCCAACACGGTTTGTGCTACCTTCTTGAAACTTGACACACTAAAGTAGTTTCAAGTTCTATCTCTATGTTTTGTTTCCTCTTGATGTAGCCCTAAGCACTGACTGGTGTGAAACACTTTCATGGAAAGGGGTTGCCAAGCTTCCAAAAGTTACGAATCTCCAGAAATCTCAGCAAATATTTTTTCACCCAAACTGGATGATACTTTCAGGTAATGATCAGTACACTAAGGCGACTTGGTTCCCCAGATTTCGTTCTTCTATGTTGAAGCATTCATTTCCAGTAACAGTTTGAATTTTTAGGTTTCACTCTGTTTTCTCCTATATTGATACATGTATTTGAAACTCTAAATCCAACACGGTTTGTGCTAGCTTCTTGAAACTTGACACAGTAAAGTGGTTTCACGTTCTATCTCTATGTTTTGTTTCCTCTTGATGTAGCCCTAAGCAGTGACTGGCGAGAAACACTTCCATGGAAAGGGGTTGCCAAGCTTCCAAAAATTACGAATCTCCAGAAATCTCAGCAAATATTTTTTCACCCAAACTGGATGATACTTTCAGGTAATGATCAGTACACTAAGGCGACTTGGTTCCCCAAATGTCGTTCTTCTATGTTGAAGCGTTCATTTTTAGTAACAGTTTGAATTTTTAGGTTTCACTCTGTTTTCTCCTATATTGATACATGTATTTGGAACTCTAAATCCAACACGGTTTGTGCTAGCTTCTTGAAACTTGACACTGTAAAGTAGTTTCACGTTCTGTCTCTATGTTTTGTTTCCTCTTGATGTAGCCCTAAGCAGTGACTGGCGAGAAACAATTCCATGGAAAGTGGTTGCCAAGCTTCCAAAAATTATGAATCTCCAGAAATCTCAGCAAATATTTTTTCACCCAAACTGGATGATACTTTCAGGTAATGATTAGTACACTAAGGCGACTTGGTTCCCCAAATGT